>NW_027480458.1:0-1495764 GCF_051401765.1 Calliopsis andreniformis
CAATACTCAATCTTCAATACTCAATCCTCAATCCTCAATCCTCAATCCTCAATCCTCAATCATCAATCCTCAATCTTCAATACTCAATCCTCAACCCTCAATCCTCAATCCTCAATCCTCAGTACTCAACCATCAATCCTCATTTCTCAATACTCAATAGAATATCCTGAATTCTCAGGATTCAATACTCAAACCTCAATCCTCAACCCTCAGCCCTCATGCTCCATTCTCAATCCTCTATCCTCAATCCTCAATCTTCAATCCTCAATACTCAATCTTCAATACTCAATCCTCAATCCTCAAACCTCAATCAACAATCCTCAGTCATGAATACTCAATCTTCAATACTCAATCCTCATTCCTCACTCCTCAATCCTCAATCCTCATTCCCCAAACCTCTATCCTCAATCCTCAATCCTCAATCTTCAATCCGCAATATTCAATATTCAATCCTCAATCCTCAATGCTCAATCCTCAATCCTCAATCCTCAATCCTGAATCCTCAATCTTCAACCCTCAATCCTCAATCCTCAATTGTCAATCCTCAATCCTCAACCCTCAATTTTCAATCCTCAACACCCAAATTTCAATCCTCAACCCTCAACCCTCAATCCTCAATCCTCAATCGTCAGTCTTCAATCCTGAATCCTCAATCTTCAATCCTCAATCCGCAATCCTCAATCCTCAATCCTCAATCGTCATACTTCAATCCTCAATACCCAATCCTCAATCCTCAATCCTCAATCCTCAATCCTCAATTCTCAATCCTCAATCCTCAGTCCTCAGTCCTCAAACCTCAATCCTCAACCCTCAGCCCTCATCCTCAATCCTCAATCCTCAATGCTCAACCCTCAACCCTCAATTTTCAATCCTCAATACTCAAACTTCAATCCTCAACCCTCAACCCTCAATCCTCAATCCTCAATGGTCAGTCTTCAATCCTCAATACTCAATCTTCAATCCTCAATCCACAATCCTCAATCCTCAATCCTCAATCGTCATTCTTCAATCCTCAATACCCAATCCTCAATCCTCAATCCTCAATCCTCAATCCTCAATTCACAATCCTCAATCCTCAGTCCTCAGTCCTCAAACCTCAATCCTCAACCCTCAGCCCTCATCCTCAATCCTCAATCCTCAATGCTCAATCCTCAACCCTCAATCCTCAGCCCTCAATCCTCAATCTTCAATCCTCAATCCTCAATCCTCATTCTTCAATCCTCAATACCCAATCCTCAATCTTCATTCCTCAATCCTCAATCCTCAATTCTCAATCCTCAACCCTCAGCCCTCAGTCCTCAAACCTCAATCCTCAACCCTCAGCCCTCATCCTTAATCCTCAATCCTCAATCCTCAGTCCTCAGTTTTCAAACCTCAATCCTCACCCCTCAGTCCTCGTCCTCAATCCACAACCCTCAATCCTCAATCCTCAATCCTCAATCCTCAATCCTCAAACCTCAATACACAATCTACAATCCTGAATACTCAACCTTCAATCCTCAATCCTCAATACTCAATCCTCAGTCCTCAATCCTCAATCCTCAGTCCTCAAACCTCAATCCTGAATCCTCAATCCTGAACCCTCAATCTTCAGCCCTGAGTCCTCAACAATCAGCTGTCAATCCTCAATCCTCAAGGGAATATCCTCAATTCACAGCTTTCAATACTCAATATTCAATCTGCAATCTTCAAATATCTATCCACAATCATCAATACTCATTACTCAGCCCTCAATACTCAGTCCCCAATCCTCAACCTTCAATCCTCAATCCTCAATCCTCAATCCTCAATCCTCGATCTTCAATCCTCAATACTCAATCTTCAATCCTCAATCCTTAATCCTCAATCCTCAATCCTCAATCCTCAATCGTCAATCTTCAATCCTCAAACTTCAATCCTCAATCCTCAATCCTCAACCCTCAAACCTCAATCCTCAATCCTCAATCCTCAATCATCAATACTCAATCTTGAATACTCAATCCTCAATCCTCAATCCTCAATCCTCAATCCTCAATCATCAGTACTCAATCTTCAATACTCAATCGTCAATCCTCAATCCTCAATCCTCGATCTTCAATCCTCAATACTCAATCTTCAATCCTCAATCCTTAATCCTCAATCCTCAATCCTCAATCCTCAATAGTCAATCTTCAATCCTCAATCTTCAATCCTCAATCCTCAATCCTCAACCCTCAATCCTCAGTCCTCAACCCTCAATCCTCAATCATCAATACTCAATCTTCAATACTCAATCCTCAATCCTCAATCCTCAATCCTCAATCCTCAATCATCAGTACTCAATCTTCAATACTCAATCCTCAATCCTCAATCCTCAATCCTCAATCCTCAGTACTCAACCATCAATCCTCATTTCTCAATACTCAATAGAATATCCTGAATTCTCAGGATTCAATACTCAAACCTCAATCCTCAACCCTCAGCCCTCATGCTCCATTCTCAACCCTCAATCCTCAATCCTCAATCTTCAATCCTCAATCCTCAATACTCAATACTCAATCTTCAATCTTCAATACCCAATCCTCAATATTCAATCCTCAATCCTCAATCCTCAATCCTCAATCCTCAGTCCTCAGACCTCAGTCCTCAAACATCAATCCTCAAACCTCAGATCTCATCCTCAATCCTCTATCCCCAATCCTCAGTCCTCAATACTCAACCATAGATCCTCAATTCTCAATACTCAATAGAATATCCTGAATTCTCAGGATTCAATACTCAAACCTCAATCCTCAACCCTCAGCCTTCATCCTCCATCCTCAATCCTCAATCCTCAATCCTCAATCTTCAATCCTCAATCCTCAATCCTCAATCCTCAGACCTCAAACATCAATACTCAACCCTCAGGCCTCGTCCTCAATCCACAACCATCAATCCTAAATCATCAATCTTCAATCATCAATATTCAATCTTCAATCCTCAATCTTCAATCCTCAATCCTCAGTCCTCAAACCTCAATTTTCAATCCTCAATACTCAATCTTCAATCCCCAATCCTCAATCCTCAACCCTCAATCTTCAATCCTCAATCCTCAATCCTAAATCCCCAATTCTCAATCCTCAATCCTCAGACCTCAGGCCTCAAACCACAATCCTCAACCCTCAGCCCTCACCGTCAATCCTCAATCCACAATCCTCAATCCTCAATCTTCAATCCTCAATCCTCAAACCTCAATCCTCAGTCCTCAATCCTCAATCCTCAGTCCTCAAACCTCAATTTTCAATCCTCAATACTCAATCTTCAATCCCCAATCCTCAATCCTCAACCCTCAGTCCTCATCCACAATCCTCAATCCTCAACACTCAATTCTCAATATTCAATAGTCAATCCTCAATCTTCAATCCTCAATCCTCAATCCTCAATCCTCAGTCCTCAATCCTTAAACATCAATACACAGCCTTCAGTCCTCATTACTCAACCTTCAATCCTCAATCCTCAATCTTCAATACTCAAACCTCAATCCTCAACCCTCAGCCCTCATCCTCCATCCTCAATCCCCAATCTTCAATCCTCAACCTTCAATCCTCAATACCCAATCTTCAATCCTCAATCCTCAATCCTCAATCCTCAATCTTCAATCCGCAATATTCAATATTCAATCCTCAATCCTCAATCCTCAATCCTCAATCCTCAATCCTCAATCCTCAATCGTCAATCTTCAATCCTCAATACTCAATACTCAATCTTCAATCTTCAATCCCCAATCCTCAATATTCAATCCTCAATCCTCAATCCTCAATCCTCAATCCTCAGTCCTCAGACCTCAGTCCTCAAACATCAATCCTCAAACCTCAGATCTCATCCTCAATCCTCAATCCCCAATCCTCAGTCCTCAATACTCAACCATATATCCTCAATTCTCAATACTCAATAGAATATCTTGAATTCTCAGGATTCAATACTCAAACCTCAATCCTCAACCCTCAGCCTTCATCCTCCATCCTCAATCCTCAATCCTCAATCCTCAATCTTCAATCCTCAATCCTCAATCCTCAATCCTCAGACCTCAAACATCAATACTCAACCCTCAGTCCTCGTCCTCAATCCACAAACCTCACACCTAAATCCTCAATCTTCAATCATCAATATTCAATCTTCAATCCTCAATCTTCAATCCTCAATCCTCAGTCCTCAAACCTCAATTTTCAATCCTCAATACTCAATCTTCAATCCCCAATCCTCAATCCTCAACCCTCAATCTTCAGTCCTCAATCCTCAATCCTAAATCCCCAATTCTCAATCCTCAATCCTCAGACCTCAGGCCTCAAACCACAATCCTCAACCCTCAGCCCTCATCGTCAATCCTCAATCCTCAATCCTCAATCTTCAATCCTCAATGCTCAATCTTCAATCCTCAATACTCAATCTTCAATCCTCAATCCTGAGTCCTCAACCCTCAGTCCTCATCCTCTACCCTCAATAATCAACCCTCAATTCTCAATCTTCAATCCTCTATCCTCAATCTTCAATCCTCAATCCTCAATCCTCAATCCTCAATCCTCAATCCTCAAACCTCAATACACAATCTACAATCCTGAATACTCAACCTTCAATCCTCAATCCTCAATACTCAATCCTCAATACTCAATCTTCAATCCTCAGTCCACAATCCTCAATATTCAATACTCAATCCTCAATCCTCAATCCTCAATCCTCAGTCCTCAGTCCTCATTCCTCAAACCTCAATCCTCATACCTCAGACCTCATCCTCAATCCTCAATCCTGAATCCTCAATCCTCAACACTCAACCATAGACCCTCAATTCTCAATACTCAATAGAATATCCTGAATTCTCAGGATTCAATACTCAAACCTCAACCCTCAACCCTCAGCCCTCATCCTCCATCCTCAATCCTCAATCCTCAATCCTCAATCTTCAATCCTCAATCCTCAACCCTCAATCCTCAGACCTCAAACATCAATACTCAACCCTCAGTCCTCGTCCTCAATCCACAACCCTCAATCCTCAATACACAATCCTCGATCTTCAATCCCCAATCCTCAACCTTCAATCCTCAATTCTCAATACTCAATAGAATATCCTGAATTCTCAGGATTCAATACTCAATCCTCAATCCTCAATCCTCAATCTTCAATCCTCAATCCTCAACCCTCAATCCTCAGACCTCAAACATCAATACTCAACCCTCAGTCCTCGTCCTCAATTCACAACCCTCAATCCTCAATCCTCAAACTTCAATCATCAATATTCAATCTTCAATCCTCAATCCTCAATACTCAATGATCAATCCACAATACCCAATCCTCAATCTTCAATCCCCAATCCTTAATCCTCAATCCTCAATCCGCAGTCCTCAATCCTCAGTCATCAAACCTCAATCCTGAATCCTCAATCCTGAACCCTCAATCTTCAGCCCTGAGTCCTCAACAATCAGCTGTCAATCCTCAATCCTCAAGAGAATATCCTCAATTCACAGCTTTCAATACTCAATACTCAATCTGCAATCTTCAAATCTCTATCCACAAACATCAATTCTCATTACTCAACCCTCAATACTCAGTCCCCAATCCTCAACCTTCAATCCTCAATCCTCAATCCTCAATCCTCAATCCTCGATCTTCAATCCTCAATACTCAATCTTCAATCCTCAACCCTTAATCCTCAATCCTCAATCCCCAATCCTCAATCGTCAATCTTCAATACTCAATCTTCAATCCTCAATCCTCAAACCTCAACCCTCAATACTCAATCCTCAATCCTCAATCCTCAATCATCAATACTCAATCTTCAATACTCAATCCTCAATCCTCAATCCTCAATCCTCAATCCTCAATCATCAATCCTCAATCTTCAATACTCAATCCTCAATCCTCAATCCTCAATCCTCAATCCTCAGTACTCAACCATCAATCCTCAATTCTCAATACTCAATAGAATATCCTGAATTCTCAGGATTCAATACTCAAACCTCAATCCTCAACCCTCAGCCCTCATGCTCCATTCTCAATCCTCTATCCTCAATCCTCAATCTTCAATCCTCAATACTCAATCTTCAATACTCAATCCTCAATCCTCAAACCTCAATCAACAATCCTCAGTCATGAATACTCAATCTTCAATACTCAATCCTCATTCCTCACTCCTCAATCCTCAATCCTCATTCCCCAAACCTCTATCCTCAATCCTCAATCCTCAATCTTCAACCCGCAATATTCAATATTCAATCCTCAATCCTCAATGCTGAATCCTCAATCCTCAATCCTCAATCCTCAATCCTCAATCCTCAATCCTCAATACTCAATCTTCAATCCTCAATTCTCAATCCTCAGTCCTCAATCCTCATTCTTCAATCCTCAATACCCAATCCTCAATCCTCAATCCTCGATCCTCAATTCTCAATTCTCAATCCTCAATCCTCAGTCCTCAGTCCTCAAACCTCAATCCTCAACCCTCAGCCCTCATCCTCAATCCTCAATCCTCAATGCTCAACCCTCAACCCTCAATCCTCAGTCCTCAATCCTCAATCTTCAATCCTCAATCCTCAATCCTCATTCTCCAATCCTCAATACCCAATCCTCAATCTTCGTTCCTCAATCCTCAATCCTCAATTCTCAATCCTCAATCCTCAGCCCTCAGTCCTCAAACCTCAATCCTCAACCCTCAGCCCTCATCCTTAATCCTCAATCCTCAATCCTCAGTCCTCAGTTCTCAAACCTCAATCCTCACCCCTCAGTCCTCGTCCTCAATCCACAACCCTCAATCCTCAATCCTCAATCCTCAATCCTCAATCCTCAAACCTCAATACACAGTCTACAATCCTGAATACTCAACCTTCAATCTTCAATACTCAATACTCAATCCTCAATACCCAATCTTCGATCCTCAGTCCCCAATCCTCAATATTCAATCCTCAATCCTCAATCCTCAAACCTCAATCCTCAGTCCTCAGTCCTCAGTCCTCAAACCTCAATCCTCAAACCTCCGACCTCATCCTCAAACCTCAATCCTCAATCCTCAGTCCTCAATACTCAACCATAGATCCTCAACTCTCAATACTCAATAGAATATCCTGAATTCTCAGGATTCAATACTCAAACCTCAATCCTCAACCCTCAGCCCTCATCCTCCATCCTCAATCCTCAATCCTCAATCCTCAATCTTCAATCCTCAATCCTCAATCGTCAATCCTCAGACCTCGAACATCAATACTCAACCGACAGTCCTCGTCCTCAATCCACAACCCTCAATCCTCAATCCTCAATCTTCAATCATCAATCTTCAATCTTCAATCCTCAATCCCCAATATTCAATCCTCAATCCTCAATCCTCAGTCCTCAAACCTCAATCCTGAATCCTCAATCCTGAACCCTCAATCTTCAGCCCAGAGTCCTCAACAATCAGTTGTCAATCCTCAATCCTCAAGAGAATATCCTCAATTCACAGCTTTCAATACTCAATACTCAATCTGCAATCTTCAAATCTCTATCCACAAACATCAATTCTCATCACTCAACCCTCAATACTCAGTCCCCAATCCTCAACCTTCAATCCTCAATCCTCAATCCTCAATCCTCGATCTTCAATCCTCAATACTCAATCTTCAATCCTCAATCCTCAATCCTCAATCCTCAATCCTCAATCCTCAATCGTCAATATTCAATCCTCAATACTCAATACTCAATCTTCAATCTTCAATCCCCAATCCTCAATATTCAATCGTCAATCCTCAATCCTCAATCCTCAATCCTCAATCTTCAATCCGCAATATTCAATATTCAATCCTCAATCCTCAATCCTCAATCCTCAATCCTCAATCCTCAATCCTCAATCTTCAATCCTCAATCCTCAATCCTCAATCCTCGATCTTCAATCCTCAATACTCAATCTTCAGTCCTCAATCCTCAATCCTCAATCCTCAATCCTCAATCCTCAATCGTCAATCTTCAACCCTCAATACTCAATACTCAATCTTCAATCTTCAATTCCCAACCCTCAATATTCAATCCTCAATCCTCAATCCTCAATCCTCAATCCTCAATCTTCAATCCGCAATATTCAATATTCAATCCTCAATCCTCAATCCTCAATCCTCAATCCTCAATCCCCATTCCTGAATCTTCAATCCTCAATACTAAATCTTCAATCCTCAATATTCAATCATCAATCCTCAATCCTCAGTCCTCAATCCTCAGTCCTCATCCTCAACCCTCAATAATCAACCCTCAATTCTCAATCCTCAATCCTCAATCCTCAGTCCTCAATCCTTAAACCTCAATACACAACCTTCAGTCCTCATTACTCAACCTTCAATCCTGAATCCTCAACCTTCAATACTCAAACCTCAATCCTCAACCCTCAGCCCTCATCCTCCATCCTCAATCCTCAATCTTCAATCCTCAATCTTCAATCCTCAATACCCAATCTTCAATCCTCAATCCTCAATCCTCAACCCTCAATCTTCAATCCGCAATATTCAATATTCAATCCTCAATCCTCAATCCTCAATCCTCAATCCTCAATCCTCAATCCTCAGTCTTCAATCCTCAATCATCAATCTTCAACATTCAATCTTCAACATTCAATCCTCAATCCTCAATCCTCAATCCTCAGTCCTCAAACCTCAATCCTGAACCCTCAATCTTCAGCCCTGAGTCCTCAACAATCAGTTGTCAATCCTCAATCCTCAGAGAATACCCTCAATTCACAGCTTTCAATACTCAATACTCACTCCGCAATCTTCAAATCTCTATCCACAAACATCAATTCTCATCACTCAACCCTCAATACTCAGTCCCCAATCCTCAAACTTCAATCCTCAATCCTCAATCCTCAATCCTCGATCTTCGATCCTCAATACTCAATCTTCAATCCTCAATCCTCAATCCTCAATCCTCAATCCTCAATCCTCAATCGTCAATATTCAATCCCCAATACTCAATACTCAATCTTCAATCTTCAATCCCCAATCCTCAATATTCAATCCTCAATCCTCAATCCTCAATACTCAATCCTCAATCTTCAATCCGCAATATTCAATATTCAATCCTCAATCCTCAATCCTCAATCCTCAATACTCAATCCTCAATCCTCAATCTTCAATCCTCAATACTCAATCTTCAATCGTCAATACTCTATCATCAATCCTCAATCCTCAGTCCTCAACCCTCAGTCCTCATCCTCAACCCTCAATAATCAACCTCAATTCTCAATCCTCAATCCTCAATCCTCAATCTTCAATCCTCAATACTCAATCTTCAATCCTCAATCCTCAATCCTCAAACCTCAATCAACAATCCTCAGTCATGAATACTCAATCTTCAATACTCAATCCTCAAACCTCACTCCTCAATCCTCAATCCTCATTCCCCAATCCTCTATCCTCAATCCTCAATCCTCAATCTTCAATCCGCAATATTCAATATTCAATCCTCAATACTCAATGTCAATCCTTAATCCTCAATCCTCAATCCTCAATCCTCAATCTTCAATCCTCAATACTCAATCTTCAATACTCAATTCTCAATCCTCAGTCCTCAATCCTCATTCTTCAATCCTCAATACCCAATCCTCAATCTTCAATCCTCAATACACAATCCTCAACCCTCAATCCTCAAACCTCAATCCTCAGACCTCAAACATCAATACTCAACCCTCGGACCGCGTCCTCAATCCACAACCCTCAATCCTTAGTCCTCAATCTTCAGTCATCAATATTCAATCTTCAATCCTCAATCCTCAATCCTCCATCCTCAGTCCTCATTCTTCAATCCTCAATACCCAGTCCTCAATCTTCAATCCTCAATACTCAATCCTCAACCCTCAATCCTCAATCCTCAATCCTCAGACCTCAAACATCAATACTCAACCCTCAGCCCTCGGCCTCAAACCACAACCCTCAATCCTCAATCCTCAACCTTCAGTCATCAATATTCAATCTTCAATCCTCAATCCTCAATCTTCAATCCTCAATCCTCTATCCTCAATGTTCAATCCTCAATAACAAATCCTCAATCTTCAATCCTCAATACTCAATCTTCTATACACAATCCTCAGTCATGAATACTCAATCTTCAATACTCAATCCTCAATCCTCAATCCTCATTCCTCAATCCTCAATCCTCAATCCTCATTCCCCAAACCTCAATCTTCAACCCACAGTCCTCATCCTCAATTCTCAATTCTCAATCCTCAATCCTCAATCCTCAATCCTCAATCTTCAATCCGCCATGATCAATCTCCAATCCTAGATCCTCAATCCCCAATCCTCAATCCTTAATTCACAATCTTCAATCCTCAATCCTCAATCCTCAATCTTCAATCCTCAACCCTCAACTCTCAATCCTCAATCTTCAAACATTAATACTCAATCTTCAATCCTCAATCCTCAATCCTCAATATTCAACACACAACCCTCAACCATCTATCCTCAATACTCAACCATCAATCCTCAATTCTCAATAATCAATAGAATATCCTGAATCATCATGGTTCGATACTGAACCCACATTATTCAATAATCAAATCTCAATCCTCAAACATCAATCCTCAACACTCAATCCTCAACACTCAGTCCTCTCTCTTCAATCTTCCATCCTCAATCCTCAATCCTCAAGCGTCAATCCTCAATCCTCAATCCTCAACCCTCAATCCTCAGTCCACAAACCTCAATCCCGAATCCTCAATCCTGAATCCTCAATCTTCAGCCCTCAGTCCCCAACAATCAATTGTCAATCCTCAATACTCAATAGAATACCCTGAATTCACAGTTTTCAATACTCAATCCCAAATATTTAGTCTTCAAATCTCAATACACAAACATCAATTCTCATCACTCAACCCTCAACACTCAGTCCTCAATCTTCAATCCTCAATCCTCAATTCTCAATCTTCAATCCTCAATACTCAATCCTCACTCCTCAATCCTCAATTCTCAATCCTCAATACTCAATCCTCAATCGACATCCTCAATCACCAATCCTCATTCTTCAATCCTCAATCCTCAATCCTCAACCCTCAATACTCAGTCACCAATCCTCAAACTTCAATCCTCAATACTCAATCTTCAATCCTCAGTCCCCAATCCTCAATATTCAATCATCAATCCTCAATCCTCAATACTCAATCTTCAATCCTCAATCCTCAATCCTCAATCCTCAATCGTCAATCGTCAATCTTCAATCCTCAATACTCAATACTCAATCTTCAATCTTCAATCCCCAATCCTCAATATTCAATCCTCAATCCTAAATCCTCAGTCCTCAATCCTCAGTCCTCAGTCCTCAGTCCTCAAACCTCAATCCTCAAACCTCAGACCTCATCCTCAATCCTCAATCCTCAATCCTCAGTCCTCAATACTCTACCATAGATCCTCAATTCTCAATACTCAATAGAATATCCTGAATTCTCAGGATTCAATACTCAAACCTCAACCCTCAACCCTCAGCCCTCATCCTCCATCCTCAATCCTCAATCCTCAATCCTCAATCTTCAATCCTCAATCCTCAACCCTCAATCCTCAGACTTCAAACATCAATACTCAACCCTCAGTCCTCGTCCTCAATCCACAACCCTCAATCCTCAATACTCAATCCTCGATCTTCAATCCCCAATCCTCAACCTTCAATCCTCAATTCTCAATACTCAATAGAATATCCTGAATTCTCAGGATTCAATACTCAAGCCTCAATCCTCAACCCTCAGCCCTCATCCTCCACCCTCAATCCTCAATCCTCAATCCTCAATCTTCAATCCTCAATCCTCAATCGTCAATCCTCAGACCTCAAACATCAATACTCAACCGACAGTCCTCGTCCTCAATCCACAACCCTCAATCCTCAATCCTCAATCATCAATCATCAATCTTCAATCTTCAATCCTCAATCCTCAATCCTCAATCCTCAATCCTCAATCCTCAGTCCTCAAACCTCAATCCTGAATCCTCAATCCTGAAACCTCAATCTTCTGCCCTGAGTCCTCAACAATCAGTTGTCAATCCTCAATCCTCAAGAGAATACCCTCAATACACAGCTTTCAATACTCAATACTCAATCTGCAATCTTCAAATCTCTATCCACAAACATCAATTCTCATTACTCAACCCTCAATACTCAGTCCCCAATCGTCAACCTTCAATCCTCAATCCTCAATCCTCAATCCTCAATCCCCAATCTTCAATCCTCAATACTCAATCATCAATCCTCAATCGTCAGTCCTCAACCCTCAGTCCTCATCCTCAACACTCAATAATCAACCCTCAATTCTCAATCCTCAATCCTCAATCCTCAATCCTCAATCCTCGATCTTCAATCCTCAATTCTCAATCTTCGATCCTCAATCCTCAATCCTCAATCCTCAATCCTCAATCCTCAATCTTCAATCCTCAATACTCAATCTTCAATCCTCAATACTCAATCTTCAATCCTCAATCCTTAATCCTCAATCCTCAATCCCCAATCCTCAATCGTCAATCTTCAATACTCAATCTTCAATCCTCAATCCTCAATCCTCAACCCTCAATACTCAATCCTCAATCCTCAATCCTCAATCATCAATACTCAATCTTCAATACTCAATCCTCAATCCTCAATCCTCAATCCTCAATCCTCAATCATCAATCCTCAATCTTCAATACTCAATCCTCAATCCTCAATCCTCAATCCTCAATCCTCAGTACTCAACCATCAATCCTCATTTCTCAATACTCAATAGAATATCCTGAATTCTCAGGATTCAATACTCAAACCTCAATCCTCAACCCTCAGCCCTCATGCTCCATTCTCAATCCTCTATCCTCAATCCTCAATCTTCAATCCTCAATACTCAATCTTCAATACTCAATCCTCAATCCTCAAACCTCAATCAACAATCCTCAGTCATGAATACTCAATCTTCAATACTCAATCCTCATTCCTCACTCCTCAATCCTCAATGCTCAACCCTCAACCCTCAATTTTCAATCCTCAATACTCAAACTTCAATCCTCAACCCTCAACCCTCAATCCTCAATCCTCAATGGTCAGTCTTCAATCCTCAATACTCAATCTTCAATCCTCAATCCACAATCCTCAATCCTCAATCCTCAATCGTCATTCTTCAATCCTCAATACCCAATCCTCAATCCTCAATCCTCAATCCTCAATCCTCAATTCACAATCCTCAATCCTCAGTCCTCAGTCCTCAAACCTCAATCCTCAACCCTCAGCCCTCATCCTCAATCCTCAATCCTCAATGCTCAATCCTCAACCCTCAATCCTCAGCCCTCAATCCTCAATCTTCAATCCTCAATCCTCAATCCTCATTCTTCAATCCTCAATACCCAATCCTCAATCTTCATTCCTCAATCCTCAATCCTCAATTCTCAATCCTCAACCCTCAGCCCTCAGTCCTCAAACCTCAATCCTCAACCCTCAGCCCTCATCCTTAATCCTCAATCCTCAATCCTCAGTCCTCAGTTTTCAAACCTCAATCCTCACCCCTCAGTCCTCGTCCTCAATCCACAACCCTCAATCCTCAATCCTCAATCCTCAATCCTCAATCCTCAAACCTCAATACACAATCTACAATCCTGAATACTCAACCTTCAATCCTCAATCCTCAATACTCAATCCTCAGTCCTCAATCCTCAATCCTCAGTCCTCAAACCTCAATCCTGAATCCTCAATCCTGAACCCTCAATCTTCAGCCCTGAGTCCTCAACAATCAGCTGTCAATCCTCAATCCTCAAGAGAATATCCTCAATTCACAGCTTTCAATACTCAATATTCAATCTGCAATCTTCAAATCTCTATCCACAATCATCAATACTCATTACTCAGCCCTCAATACTCAGTCCCCAATCCTCAACCTTCAATCCTCAATCCTCAATCCTCAATCCTCAATCCTCGATCTTCAATCCTCAATACTCAATCTTCAATCCTCAATCCTTAATCCTCAATCCTCAATCCTCAATCCTCAATCGTCAATCTTCAATCCTCAAACTTCAATCCTCAATCCTCAATCCTCAACCCTCAAACCTCAATCCTCAATCCTCAATCCTCAATCATCAATACTCAATCTTGAATACTCAATCCTCAATCCTCAATCCTCAATCCTCAATCCTCAATCATCAGTACTCAATCTTCAATACTCAATCCTCAATCCTCAATCCTCAATCCTCGATCTTCAATCCTCAATACTCAATCTTCAATCCTCAATCCTTAATCCTCAATCCTCAATCCTCAATCCTCAATAGTCAATCTTCAATCCTCAATCTTCAATCCTCAATCCTCAATCCTCAACCCTCAATCCTCAGTCCTCAACCCTCAATCCTCAATCATCAATACTCAATCTTCAATACTCAATCCTCAATCCTCAATCCTCAATCCTCAATCCTCAATCATCAGTACTCAATCTTCAATACTCAATCCTCAATCCTCAATCCTCAATCCTCAATCCTCAGTACTCAACCATCAATCCTCATTTCTCAATACTCAATAGAATATCCTGAATTCTCAGGATTCAATACTCAAACCTCAATCCTCAACCCTCAGCCCTCATGCTCCATTCTCAACCCTCAATCCTCAATCCTCAATCTTCAATCCTCAATCCTCAATACTCAATACTCAATCTTCAATCTTCAATACCCAATCCTCAATATTCAATCCTCAATCCTCAATCCTCAATCCTCAATCCTCAGTCCTCAGACCTCAGTCCTCAAACATCAATCCTCAAACCTCAGATCTCATCCTCAATCCTCAATCCCCAATCCTCAGTCCTCAATACTCAACCATAGATCCTCAATTCTCAATACTCAATAGAATATCCTGAATTCTCAGGATTCAATACTCAAACCTCAATCCTCAACCCTCAGCCTTCATCCTCCATCCTCAATCCTCAATCCTCAATCCTCAATCTTCAATCCTCAATCCTCAATCCTCAATCCTCAGACCTCAAACATCAATACTCAACCCTCAGGCCTCGTCCTCAATCCACAACCATCAATCCTAAATCATCAATCTTCAATCATCAATATTCAATCTTCAATCCTCAATCTTCAATCCTCAATCCTCAGTCCTCAAACCTCAATTTTCAATCCTCAATACTCAATCTTCAATCCCCAATCCTCAATCCTCAACCCTCAATCTTCAATCCTCAATCCTCAATCCTAAATCCCCAATTCTCAATCCTCAATCCTCAGACCTCAGGCCTCAAACCACAATCTTCAACCCTCAGCCCTCACCGTCAATCCTCAATCCACAATCCTCAATCCTCAATCTTCAATCCTCAATCCTCAAACCTCAATCCTCAGTCCTCAATCCTCAATCCTCAGTCCTCAAACCTCAATTTTCAATCCTCAATACTCAATCTTCAATCCCCAATCCTCAATCCTCAACCCTCAGTCCTCATCCACAATCCTCAATCCTCAACACTCAATTCTCAATATTCAATAGTCAATCCTCAATCTTCAATCCTCAATCCTCAATCCTCAATCCTCAGTCCTCAATCCTTAAACATCAATACACAGCCTTCAGTCCTCATTACTCAACCTTCAATCCTCAATCCTCAATCTTCAATACTCAAACCTCAATCCTCAACCCTCAGCCCTCATCCTCCATCCTCAATCCCCAATCTTCAATCCTCAACCTTCAATCCTCAATACCCAATCTTCAATCCTCAATCCTCAATCCTCAATCCTCAATCTTCAATCCGCAATATTCAATATTCAATCCTCAATCCTCAATCCTCAATCCTCAATCCTCAATCCTCAATCCTCAATCGTCAATCTTCAATCCTCAATACTCAATACTCAATCTTCAATCTTCAATCCCCAATCCTCAATATTCAATCCTCAATCCTCAATCCTCAATCCTCAATCCTCAGTCCTCAGACCTCAGTCCTCAAACATCAATCCTCAAACCTCAGATCTCATCCTCAATCCTCAATCCCCAATCCTCAGTCCTCAATACTCAACCATATATCCTCAATTCTCAATACTCAATAGAATATCTTGAATTCTCAGGATTCAATACTCAAACCTCAATCCTCAACCCTCAGCCTTCATCCTCCATCCTCAATCCTCAATCCTCAATCCTCAATCTTCAATCCTCAATCCTCAATCCTCAATCCTCAGACCTCAAACATCAATACTCAACCCTCAGTCCTCGTCCTCAATCCACAAACCTCACACCTAAATCCTCAATCTTCAATCATCAATATTCAATCTTCAATCCTCAATCTTCAATCCTCAATCCTCAGTCCTCAAACCTCAATTTTCAATCCTCAATACTCAATCTTCAATCCCCAATCCTCAATCCTCAACCCTCAATCTTCAATCCTCAATCCTCAATCCTAAATCCCCAATTCTCAATCCTCAATCCTCAGACCTCAGGCCTCAAACCACAATCCTCAACGCTCAGCCCTCATCGTCAATCCTCAATCCTCAATCCTCAATCTTCAATCCTCAATGCTCAATCTTCAATCCTCAATACTCAATCTTCAATCCTCAATCCTGAGTCCTCAACCCTCAGTCCTCATCCTCTACCCTCAATAATCAACCCTCAATTCTCAATCTTCAATCCTCTATCCTCAATCTTCAATCCTCAATCCTCAATCCTCAATCCTCAATCCTCAATCCTCAAACCTCAATACACAATCTACAATCCTGAATACTCAACCTTCAATCCTCAATCCTCAATACTCAATCCTCAATACTCAATCTTCAATCCTCAGTCCCCAATCCTCAATATTCAATACTCAATCCTCAATCCTCAATCCTCAATCCTCAGTCCTCAGTCCTCATTCCTCAAACCTCAATCCTCATACCTCAGACCTCATCCTCAATCCTCAATCCTGAATCCTCAATCCTCAACACTCAACCATAGACCCTCAATTCTCAATACTCAATAGAATATCCTGAATTCTCAGGATTCAATACTCAAACCTCAACCCTCAACCCTCAGCCCTCATCCTCCATCCTCAATCCTCAATCCTCAATCCTCAATCTTCAATCCTCAATCCTCAACCCTCAATCCTCAGACCTCAAACATCAATACTCAACCCTCAGTCCTCGTCCTCAATCCACAACCCTCAATCCTCAATACACAATCCTCGATCTTCAATCCCCAATCCTCAACCTTCAATCCTCAATTCTCAATACTCAATAGAATATCCTGAATTCTCAGGATTCAATACTCAATCCTCAATCCTCAATCCTCAATCTTCAATCCTCAATCCTCAACCCTCAATCCTCAGACCTCAAACATCAATACTCAACCCTCAGTCCTCGTCCTCAATTCACAACCCTCAATCCTCAATCCTCAAACTTCAATCATCAATATTCAATCTTCAATCCTCAATCCTCAATACTCAATGATCAATCCACAATACCCAATCCTCAATCTTCAATCCCCAATCCTTAATCCTCAATCCTCAATCCGCAGTCCTCAATCCTCAGTCATCAAACCTCAATCCTGAATCCTCAATCCTGAACCCTCAATCTTCAGCCCTGAGTCCTCAACAATCAGCTGTCAATCCTCAATCCTCAAGAGAATATCCTCAATTCACAGCTTTCAATACTCAATACTCAATCTGCAATCTTCAAATCTCTATCCACAAACATCAATTCTCATTACTCAACCCTCAATACTCAGTCCCCAATCCTCAACCTTCAATCCTCAATCCTCAATCCTCAATCCTCAATCCTCGATCTTCAATCCTCAATACTCAATCTTCAATCCTCAACCCTTAATCCTCAATCCTCAATCCCCAATCCTCAATCGTCAATCTTCAATACTCAATCTTCAATCCTCAATCCTCAAACCTCAACCCTCAATACTCAATCCTCAATCCTCAATCCTCAATCATCAATACTCAATCTTCAATACTCAATCCTCAATCCTCAATCCTCAATCCTCAATCCTCAATCATCAATCCTCAATCTTCAATACTCAATCCTCAATCCTCAATCCTCAATCCTCAATCCTCAGTACTCAACCATCAATCCTCATTTCTCAATACTCAATAGAATATCCTGAATTCTCAGGATTCAATACTCAAACCTCAATCCTCAACCCTCAGCCCTCATGCTCCATTCTCAATCCTCTATCCTCAATCCTCAATCTTCAATCCTCAATACTCAATCTTCAATACTCAATCCTCAATCCTCAAACCTCAATCAACAATCCTCAGTCATGAATACTCAATCTTCAATACTCAATCCTCATTCCTCACTCCTCAATCCTCAATCCTCATTCCCCAAACCTCTATCCTCAATCCTCAATCCTCAATCTTCAACCCGCAATATTCAATATTCAATCCTCAATCCTCAATGCTCAATCCTCAATCCTCAATCCTCAATCCTCAATCCTCAATCCTCAATCCTCAATACTCAATCTTCAATCCTCAATTCTCAATCCTCAGTCCTCAATCCTCATTCTTCAATCCTCAATACCCAATCCTCAATCCTCAATCCTCGATCCTCAATTCTCAATTCTCAATCCTCAATCCTCAGTCCTCAGTCCTCAAACCTCAATCCTCAACCCTCAGCCCTCATCCTCAATCCTCAATCCTCAATGCTCAACCCTCAACCCTCAATCCTCAGTCCTCAATCCTCAATCTTCAATCCTCAATCCTCAATCCTCATTCTCCAATCCTCAATACCCAATCCTCAATCTTCGTTCCTCAATCCTCAATCCTCAATTCTCAATCCTCAATCCTCAGCCCTCAGTCCTCAAACCTCAATCCTCAACCCTCAGCCCTCATCCTTAATCCTCAATCCTCAATCCTCAGTCCTCAGTTCTCAAACCTCAATCCTCACCCCTCAGTCCTCGTCCTCAATCCACAACCCTCAATCCTCAATCCTCAATCCTCAATCCTCAATCCTCAATCTTCAATCCGCAATATTCAATATTCAATCCTCAATCCTCAATCCTCAATCCTCAATCCTCAATCCTCAATCCTCAATCTTCAATCCTCAATCCTCAATCCTCAATCCTCGATCTTCAATCCTCAATACTCAATCTTCAGTCCTCAATCCTCTATCCTCAATCCTCAATCCTCAATCCTCAATCGTCAATCTTCAACCCTCAATACTCAATACTCAATCTTCAATCTTCAATTCCCAACCCTCAATATTCAATCCTCAATCCTCAATCCTCAATCCTCAATCCTCAATCTTCAATCCGCAATATTCAATATTCAATCCTCAATCCTCAATCCTCAATCCTCAATCCTCAATCCCCATTCCTGAATCTTCAATCCTCAATACTAAATCTTCAATCCTCAATATTCAATCATCAATCCTCAATCCTCAGTCCTCAATCCTCAGTCCTCATCCTCAACCCTCAATAATCAACCCTCAATTCTCAATCCTCAATCCTCAATCCTCAGTCCTCAATCCTTAAACCTCAATACACAACCTTCAGTCCTCATTACTCAACCTTCAATCCTGAATCCTCAACCTTCAATACTCAAACCTCAATCCTCAACCCTCAGCCCTCATCCTCCATCCTCAATCCTCAATCTTCAATCCTCAATCTTCAATCCTCAATACCCAATCTTCAATCCTCAATCCTCAATCCTCAACCCTCAATCTTCAATCCGCAATATTCAATATTCAATCCTCAATCCTCAATCCTCAATCCTCAATCCTCAATCCTCAATCCTCAGTCTTCAATCCTCAATCATCAATCTTCAACATTCAATCTTCAACATTCAATCCTCAATCCTCAATCCTCAATCCTCAGTCCTCAAACCTCAATCCTGAACCCTCAATCTTCAGCCCTGAGTCCTCAACAATCAGTTGTCAATCCTCAATCCTCAGAGAATACCCTCAATTCACAGCTTTCAATACTCAATACTCACTCCGCAATCTTCAAATCTCTATCCACAAACATCAATTCTCATCACTCAACCCTCAATACTCAGTCCCCAATCCTCAAACTTCAATCCTCAATCCTCAATCCTCAATCCTCGATCTTCGATCCTCAATACTCAATCTTCAATCCTCAATCCTCAATCCTCAATCCTCAATCCTCAATCCTCAATCGTCAATATTCAATCCCCAATACTCAATACTCAATCTTCAATCTTCAATCCCCAATCCTCAATATTCAATCCTCAATCCTCAATCCTCAATACTCAATCCTCAATCTTCAATCCGCAATATTCAATATTCAATCCTCAATCCTCAATCCTCAATCCTCAATACTCAATCCTCAATCCTCAATCTTCAATCCTCAATACTCAATCTTCAATCGTCAATACTCTATCATCAATCCTCAATCCTCAGTCCTCAACCCTCAGTCCTCATCCTCAACCCTCAATAATCAACCTCAATTCTCAATCCTCAATCCTCAATCCTCAATCTTCAATCCTCAATACTCAATCTTCAATCCTCAATCCTCAATCCTCAAACCTCAATCAACAATCCTCAGTCATGAATACTCAATCTTCAATACTCAATCCTCAAACCTCACTCCTCAATCCTCAATCCTCATTCCCCAATCCTCTATCCTCAATCCTCAATCCTCAATCTTCAATCCGCAATATTCAATATTCAATCCTCAATACTCAATGTCAATCCTTAATCCTCAATCCTCAATCCTCAATCCTCAATCTTCAATCCTCAATACTCAATCTTCAATACTCAATTCTCAATCCTCAGTCCTCAATCCTCATTCTTCAATCCTCAATACCCAATCCTCAATCTTCAATCCTCAATACACAATCCTCAACCCTCAATCCTCAAACCTCAATCCTCAGACCTCAAACATCAATACTCAACCCTCGGACCGCGTCCTCAATCCACAACCCTCAATCCTTAGTCCTCAATCTTCAGTCATCAATATTCAATCTTCAATCCTCAATCCTCAATCCTCCATCCTCAGTCCTCATTCTTCAATCCTCAATACCCAGTCCTCAATCTTCAATCCTCAATACTCAATCCTCAACCCTCAATCCTCAATCCTCAATCCTCAGACCTCAAACATCAATACTCAACCCTCAGCCCTCGGCCTCAAACCACAACCCTCAATCCTCAATCCTCAACCTTCAGTCATCAATATTCAATCTTCAATCCTCAATCCTCAATCTTCAATCCTCAATCCTCTATCCTCAATGTTCAATCCTCAATAACAAATCCTCAATCTTCAATCCTCAATACTCAATCTTCTATACACAATCCTCAGTCATGAATACTCAATCTTCAATACTCAATCCTCAATCCTCAATCCTCATTCCTCAATCCTCAATCCTCAATCCTCATTCCCCAAACCTCAATCTTCAACCCACAGTCCTCATCCTCAATTCTCAATTCTCAATCCTCAATCCTCAATCCTCAATCCTCAATCTTCAATCCGCCATGATCAATCTCCAATCCTAGATCCTCAATCCCCAATCCTCAATCCTTAATTCACAATCTTCAATCCTCAATCCTCAATCCTCAATCTTCAATCCTCAACCCTCAACTCTCAATCCTCAATCTTCAAACATTAATACTCAATCTTCAATCCTCAATCCTCAATCCTCAATATTCAACACACAACCCTCAACCATCTATCCTCAATACTCAACCATCAATCCTCAATTCTCAATAATCAATAGAATATCCTGAATCATCATGGTTCGATACTGAACCCACATTATTCAATAATCAAATCTCAATCCTCAAACATCAATCCTCAACACTCAATCCTCAACACTCAGTCCTCTCTCTTCAATCTTCCATCCTCAATCCTCAATCCTCAAGCGTCAATCCTCAATCCTCAATCCTCAACCCTCAATCCTCAGTCCACAAACCTCAATCCCGAATCCTCAATCCTGAATCCTCAATCTTCAGCCCTCAGTCCCCAACAATCAATTGTCAATCCTCAATACTCAATAGAATACCCTGAATTCACAGTTTTCAATACTCAATCCCAAATATTTAGTCTTCAAATCTCAATACACAAACATCAATTCTCATCACTCAACCCTCAACACTCAGTCCTCAATCTTCAATCCTCAATCCTCAATTCTCAATCTTCAATCCTCAATACTCAATCCTCACTCCTCAATCCTCAATTCTCAATCCTCAATACTCAATCCTCAATCGACATCCTCAATCACCAATCCTCATTCTTCAATCCTCAATCCTCAATCCTCAACCCTCAATACTCAGTCACCAATCCTCAAACTTCAATCCTCAATACTCAATCTTCAATCCTCAGTCCCCAATCCTCAATATTCAATCATCAATCCTCAATCCTCAATACTCAATCTTCAATCCTCAATCCTCAATCCTCAATCCTCAATCGTCAATCGTCAATCTTCAATCCTCAATACTCAATACTCAATCTTCAATCTTCAATCCCCAATCCTCAATATTCAATCCTCAATCCTAAATCCTCAGTCCTCAATCCTCAGTCCTCAGTCCTCAGTCCTCAAACCTCAATCCTCAAACCTCCGACCTCATCCTCAAACCTCAATCCTCAATCCTCAGTCCTCAATACTCAACCATAGATCCTCAACTCTCAATACTCAATAGAATATCCTGAATTCTCAGGATTCAATACTCAAACCTCAATCCTCAACCCTCAGCCCTCATCCTCCATCCTCAATCCTCAATCCTCAATCCTCAATCTTCAATCCTCAATCCTCAATCGTCAATCCTCAGACCTCGAACATCAATACTCAACCGACAGTCCTCGTCCTCAATCCACAACCCTCAATCCTCAATCCTCAATCTTCAATCATCAATCTTCAATCTTCAATCCTCAATCCCCAATATTCAATCCTCAATCCTCAATCCTCAGTCCTCAAACCTCAATCCTGAATCCTCAATCCTGAACCCTCAATCTTCAGCCCAGAGTCCTCAACAATCAGTTGTCAATCCTCAATCCTCAAGAGAATATCCTCAATTCACAGCTTTCAATACTCAATACTCAATCTGCAATCTTCAAATCTCTATCCACAAACATCAATTCTCATCACTCAACCCTCAATACTCAGTCCCCAATCCTCAACCTTCAATCCTCAATCCTCAATCCTCAATCCTCGATCTTCAATCCTCAATACTCAATCTTCAATCCTCAATCCTCAATCCTCAATCCTCAATCCTCAATCCTCAATCGTCAATATTCAATCCTCAATACTCAATACTCAATCTT
Source organism: Calliopsis andreniformis (assembly GCF_051401765.1). Lineage (NCBI taxonomy): Eukaryota > Metazoa > Arthropoda > Insecta > Hymenoptera > Andrenidae > Calliopsis > Calliopsis andreniformis. The sequence continues at coordinate 23,104 of NW_027480458.1, forward strand.
CAATCTTCAATCCCCAATCCTCAATATTCAATCGTCAATCCTCAATCCTCAATCCTCAATCCTCAATCTTCAATCCGCAATATTCAATATTCAATCCTCAATCCTCAATCCTCAATCCTCAATCCTCAATCCTCAATCCTCAATCTTCAATCCTCAATCCTCAATCCTCAATCCTCGATCTTCAATCCTCAATACTCAATCTTCAGTCCTCAATCCTCTATCCTCAATCCTCAATCCTCAATCCTCAATCGTCAATCTTCAACCCTCAATACTCAATACTCAATCTTCAATCTTCAATTCCCAACCCTCAATATTCAATCCTCAATCCTCAATCCTCAATCCTCAATCCTCAATCTTCAATCCGCAATATTCAATATTCAATCCTCAATCCTCAATCCTCAATCCTCAATCCTCAATCCCCATTCCTGAATCTTCAATCCTCAATACTAAATCTTCAATCCTCAATATTCAATCATCAATCCTCAATCCTCAGTCCTCAATCCTCAGTCCTCATCCTCAACCCTCAATAATCAACCCTCAATTCTCAATCCTCAATCCTCAATCCTCAGTCCTCAATCCTTAAACCTCAATACACAACCTTCAGTCCTCATTACTCAACCTTCAATCCTGAATCCTCAACCTTCAATACTCAAACCTCAATCCTCAACCCTCAGCCCTCATCCTCCATCCTCAATCCTCAATCTTCAATCCTCAATCTTCAATCCTCAATACCCAATCTTCAATCCTCAATCCTCAATCCTCAACCCTCAATCTTCAATCCGCAATATTCAATATTCAATCCTCAATCCTCAATCCTCAATCCTCAATCCTCAATCCTCAATCCTCAGTCTTCAATCCTCAATCATCAATCTTCAACATTCAATCTTCAACATTCAATCCTCAATCCTCAATCCTCAATCCTCAGTCCTCAAACCTCAATCCTGAACCCTCAATCTTCAGCCCTGAGTCCTCAACAATCAGTTGTCAATCCTCAATCCTCAGAGAATACCCTCAATTCACAGCTTTCAATACTCAATACTCACTCCGCAATCTTCAAATCTCTATCCACAAACATCAATTCTCATCACTCAACCCTCAATACTCAGTCCCCAATCCTCAAACTTCAATCCTCAATCCTCAATCCTCAATCCTCGATCTTCGATCCTCAATACTCAATCTTCAATCCTCAATCCTCAATCCTCAATCCTCAATCCTCAATCCTCAATCGTCAATATTCAATCCCCAATACTCAATACTCAATCTTCAATCTTCAATCCCCAATCCTCAATATTCAATCCTCAATCCTCAATCCTCAATACTCAATCCTCAATCTTCAATCCGCAATATTCAATATTCAATCCTCAATCCTCAATCCTCAATCCTCAATACTCAATCCTCAATCCTCAATCTTCAATCCTCAATACTCAATCTTCAATCGTCAATACTCTATCATCAATCCTCAATCCTCAGTCCTCAACCCTCAGTCCTCATCCTCAACCCTCAATAATCAACCTCAATTCTCAATCCTCAATCCTCAATCCTCAATCTTCAATCCTCAATACTCAATCTTCAATCCTCAATCCTCAATCCTCAAACCTCAATCAACAATCCTCAGTCATGAATACTCAATCTTCAATACTCAATCCTCAAACCTCACTCCTCAATCCTCAATCCTCATTCCCCAATCCTCTATCCTCAATCCTCAATCCTCAATCTTCAATCCGCAATATTCAATATTCAATCCTCAATACTCAATGTCAATCCTTAATCCTCAATCCTCAATCCTCAATCCTCAATCTTCAATCCTCAATACTCAATCTTCAATACTCAATTCTCAATCCTCAGTCCTCAATCCTCATTCTTCAATCCTCAATACCCAATCCTCAATCTTCAATCCTCAATACACAATCCTCAACCCTCAATCCTCAAACCTCAATCCTCAGACCTCAAACATCAATACTCAACCCTCGGACCGCGTCCTCAATCCACAACCCTCAATCCTTAGTCCTCAATCTTCAGTCATCAATATTCAATCTTCAATCCTCAATCCTCAATCCTCCATCCTCAGTCCTCATTCTTCAATCCTCAATACCCAGTCCTCAATCTTCAATCCTCAATACTCAATCCTCAACCCTCAATCCTCAATCCTCAATCCTCAGACCTCAAACATCAATACTCAACCCTCAGCCCTCGGCCTCAAACCACAACCCTCAATCCTCAATCCTCAACCTTCAGTCATCAATATTCAATCTTCAATCCTCAATCCTCAATCTTCAATCCTCAATCCTCTATCCTCAATGTTCAATCCTCAATAACAAATCCTCAATCTTCAATCCTCAATACTCAATCTTCTATACACAATCCTCAGTCATGAATACTCAATCTTCAATACTCAATCCTCAATCCTCAATCCTCATTCCTCAATCCTCAATCCTCAATCCTCATTCCCCAAACCTCAATCTTCAACCCACAGTCCTCATCCTCAATTCTCAATTCTCAATCCTCAATCCTCAATCCTCAATCCTCAATCTTCAATCCGCCATGATCAATCTCCAATCCTAGATCCTCAATCCCCAATCCTCAATCCTTAATTCACAATCTTCAATCCTCAATCCTCAATCCTCAATCTTCAATCCTCAACCCTCAACTCTCAATCCTCAATCTTCAAACATTAATACTCAATCTTCAATCCTCAATCCTCAATCCTCAATATTCAACACACAACCCTCAACCATCTATCCTCAATACTCAACCATCAATCCTCAATTCTCAATAATCAATAGAATATCCTGAATCATCATGGTTCGATACTGAACCCACATTATTCAATAATCAAATCTCAATCCTCAAACATCAATCCTCAACACTCAATCCTCAACACTCAGTCCTCTCTCTTCAATCTTCCATCCTCAATCCTCAATCCTCAAGCGTCAATCCTCAATCCTCAATCCTCAACCCTCAATCCTCAGTCCACAAACCTCAATCCCGAATCCTCAATCCTGAATCCTCAATCTTCAGCCCTCAGTCCCCAACAATCAATTGTCAATCCTCAATACTCAATAGAATACCCTGAATTCACAGTTTTCAATACTCAATCCCAAATATTTAGTCTTCAAATCTCAATACACAAACATCAATTCTCATCACTCAACCCTCAACACTCAGTCCTCAATCTTCAATCCTCAATCCTCAATTCTCAATCTTCAATCCTCAATACTCAATCCTCACTCCTCAATCCTCAATTCTCAATCCTCAATACTCAATCCTCAATCGACATCCTCAATCACCAATCCTCATTCTTCAATCCTCAATCCTCAATCCTCAACCCTCAATACTCAGTCACCAATCCTCAAACTTCAATCCTCAATACTCAATCTTCAATCCTCAGTCCCCAATCCTCAATATTCAATCATCAATCCTCAATCCTCAATACTCAATCTTCAATCCTCAATCCTCAATCCTCAATCCTCAATCGTCAATCGTCAATCTTCAATCCTCAATACTCAATACTCAATCTTCAATCTTCAATCCCCAATCCTCAATATTCAATCCTCAATCCTAAATCCTCAGTCCTCAATCCTCAGTCCTCAGTCCTCAGTCCTCAAACCTCAATCCTCAAACCTCAGACCTCATCCTCAATCCTCAATCCTCAATCCTCAGTCCTCAATACTCTACCATAGATCCTCAATTCTCAATACTCAATAGAATATCCTGAATTCTCAGGATTCAATACTCAAACCTCAACCCTCAACCCTCAGCCCTCATCCTCCATCCTCAATCCTCAATCCTCAATCCTCAATCTTCAATCCTCAATCCTCAACCCTCAATCCTCAGACTTCAAACATCAATACTCAACCCTCAGTCCTCGTCCTCAATCCACAACCCTCAATCCTCAATACTCAATCCTCGATCTTCAATCCCCAATCCTCAACCTTCAATCCTCAATTCTCAATACTCAATAGAATATCCTGAATTCTCAGGATTCAATACTCAAGCCTCAATCCTCAACCCTCAGCCCTCATCCTCCACCCTCAATCCTCAATCCTCAATCCTCAATCTTCAATCCTCAATCCTCAATCGTCAATCCTCAGACCTCAAACATCAATACTCAACCGACAGTCCTCGTCCTCAATCCACAACCCTCAATCCTCAATCCTCAATCATCAATCATCAATCTTCAATCTTCAATCCTCAATCCTCAATCCTCAATCCTCAATCCTCAATCCTCAGTCCTCAAACCTCAATCCTGAATCCTCAATCCTGAAACCTCAATCTTCTGCCCTGAGTCCTCAACAATCAGTTGTCAATCCTCAATCCTCAAGAGAATACCCTCAATACACAGCTTTCAATACTCAATACTCAATCTGCAATCTTCAAATCTCTATCCACAAACATCAATTCTCATTACTCAACCCTCAATACTCAGTCCCCAATCGTCAACCTTCAATCCTCAATCCTCAATCCTCAATCCTCAATCCCCAATCTTCAATCCTCAATACTCAATCTTCAATCCTCAATACTCAATCATCAATCCTCAATCGTCAGTCCTCAACCCTCAGTCCTCATCCTCAACACTCAATAATCAACCCTCAATTCTCAATCCTCAATCCTCAATCCTCAATCCTCAATCCTCGATCTTCAATCCTCAATTCTCAATCTTCGATCCTCAATCCTCAATCCTCAATCCTCAATCCTCAATCCTCAATCTTCAATCCTCAGTCCCCAATACTCAATATTCAATCCTCAGTCCTCAATCCTCAATCCTCAATCCTCAATCCTCAATCCTCAATCCTCAATACACAATATACAATCCTGAATACTCAACCTTCAATCCTCAATCCTCAATACTCAATCCTCAATACTCAATCTTCAATCCTCAGTCCCCAATCCTCAATATTCAATCATCAATCCTCAATCCTCAATACTCAATCTTCAATCCTCAATCCTCAATCCTCAATCCTCAATCGTCAATCGTCAATCTTCAATCCTCAATACTCAATACTCAATCTTCAATCTTCAATCCCCAATCCTCAATATTCAATCCTCAATCCTAAATCCTCAGTCCTCAATCCTCAGTCCTCAGTCCTCAGTCCTCAAACCTCAATCCTCAAACCTCAGACCTCATCCTCAATCCTCAATCCTCAATCCTCAGTCCTCAATACTCTACCATAGATCCTCAATTCTCAATACTCAATAGAATATCCTGAATTCTCAGGATTCAATACTCAAACCTCAACCCTCAACCCTCAGCCCTCATCCTCCATCCTCAATCCTCAATCCTCAATCCTCAATCTTCAATCCTCAATGCACAACCCTCAATCCACAATCCTCAATCCTCAGTCCTCAAACCTCAATCCTGAATCCTCAATCCTGAACCCTCAATCTTCAGCCCTGAGTCCTCAACAATCAGCTGTCAATACTCAATCCTCAAGAGAATATCCTCAATTCACAGCTTTCAATACTCAATACTCAATCTGCAATCTTCAAATCTCTATCCACAAACATCAATTCTCATTACTCAACCCTCAATACTCAGTCCCCAATCCTCAACCTTCAATCCTCAATCCTCAATCCTCAATCCTCAATCCTCGATCTTCAATCCTCAATACTCAATCTTCAATCCTCAATCCTTAATCCTCAATCCTCAATCCCCAATCCTCAATCGTCAATCTTCAATACTCAATCTTCAATCCTCAATCCTCAATCCTCAACCCTCAATCCTCAATCCTCAATCCTCAATCCTCAATCATCAATACTCAATCTTCAATACTCAATCCTCAATCCTCAATCCTCAATCCTCAATCCTCAATCATCAATCCTCAATCTTCAATACTCAATCCTCAATCCTCAATCCTCAATCCTCAATCCTCAGTACTCAACCATCAATCCTCATTTCTCAATACTCAATAGAATATCCTGAATTCTCAGGATTCAATACTCAAACCTCAATCCTCAACCCTCAGCCCTCATGCTCCATTCTCAATCCTCTATCCTCAATCCTCAATCTTCAATCCTCAATACTCAATCTTCAATACTCAATCCTCAATCCTCAAACCTCAATCAACAATCCTCAGTCATGAATACTCAATCTTCAATACTCAATCCTCATTCCTCACTCCTCAATCCTCAATCCTCATTCCCCAAACCTCTATCCTCAATCCTCAATCCTCAATCTTCAATCCGCAATATTCAATATTCAATCCTCAATCCTCAATGCTCAATCCTCAATCCTCAATCCTCAATCCTCAATCCTCAATCTTCAATCCTCAATACTCAATCTTCAATCCTCAATTCTCAATCCTCAGTCCTCAATCCTCATTCTTCAATCCTCAATACCCAATCCTCAATCCTCAATCCTCGATCCTCAATTCTCAATTCTCAATCCTCAATCCACAGTCCTCAGTCCTAAAACCTCAATCCTCAACCCTCTGCCCTCATCCTCAATCCTCAATCCTCAATGCTGAATCCTCAACCCTCAATCCTCAGTCCTCAATCCTCAATCTTCAATCCTCAATCCTCACGCCTCAATCCTCAATCCTCAATATTCAACACACAACCCTCAACCATCTATCCTCAATACTCAACCATCAATCCTCAATTCTCAATAATCAATAGAATATCCTGAATTATCATGGTTCGATACTGAACCCACATTATTCAATAATCAAATCTCAATCCTCAAACATCAATCCTCAACACTCAATCCTCAACACTCAGTCCTCTCTCTTCAATCTTCCATCCTCAATCCTCAAGCGTCAATCCTCAATCCTCAATCCTCAACCCTCAATCCTCAGTCCACAAACCTCAATCCCGAATCCTCAATCCTGAATCCTCAATCTTCAGCCCTCAGTCCCCAACAATCAATTGTCAATCCTCAATACTCAATAGAATACCCTGAATTTACAGTTTTCAATACTCAATCCCAAATATTTAGTCTTCCAATCTCAATACACAAACATCAATTCTCATTACTCAACCCTCAACACTCAGTCCTCAATCTTCAATCCTCAATCCTCAATCCTCAGTACTCAACCATCAATCCTCATTTCTCAATACTCAATAGAATATCCTGAATTCTCAGGATTCAATACTCAAACCTCAATCCTCAACCCTCAGCCCTCATGCTCCATTCTCAATCCTCTATCCTCAATCCTCAATCTTCAATCCTCAATACTAAATCTTCAATACTCAATCCTCAATCCTCAAACCTCAATCAACAATCCTCAGTCATGAATACTCAATCTTCAATACTCAATCCTCATTCCTCACTCCTCAATCCTCAATCCTCATTCCCCAAACCTCTATCCTCAATCCTCAATCCTCAATCTTCAATCCGCAATATTCAATATTCAATCCTCAATCCTCAATGCTCAATCCTCAATCCTCAATCCTCAATCCTCAATCCTCAATCCTCAATCTTCAATCCTCAATACTCAATCTTCAATCCTCAATTCTCAATCCTCAGTCCTCAATCCTCATTCTTCAATCCTCAATACCCAATCCTCAATCCTCAATCCTCAATCCTCGATCCTCAATTCTCAATTCTCAATCCTCAATCCTCAGTCCTCAGTCCTAAAACCTCAATCCTCAACCCTCTGCCCTCATCCTCAATCCTCAATCCTCAATGCTCAATCCTCAACCCTCAATCCTCAGTCCACAATCCTCAATCTTCAATCCTCAATCCTCAATCCTCAATCCTCAATCCTCATTCTTCAATCCTCAATACCCAATCCTCAATCTTCATTCCTCAATCCTGAATCCTCAATTCTCAATCCTCAATCCTCAGCCCTCAGTCATCAAACCTCAAACCTCAACCCTCAGCCCTCATCCTTAATCCTCAATCCTCAATCCTCAGTCCTCAGTCCTCAAACCTCAATCCTCACCCCTCAGTCCTCGTCCTGAATCCACAACCCTCAATCCTCAATCCTCAATCCTCAAACCTCAATCCTCAAACCTCCGAACTCATCCTCAATCCTCAATCCTCAATCCTCAGTCCTCAATACTCAACCATAGATCCTCAGTTCTCAATACTCAATAGAATATCCTGAATTCTCAGGATTCAATACTCAAACCTCAATCCTCAACACTCAGCCCTCATCCTCCATCCTCAATCCTCAATCCTGAATCCTCAATCCTGAAACCTCAATCTTCTGCCCTGAGTCCTCAACAATCAGTTGTCAATCCTCAATCCTCAAGAGAATACCCTCAATACACAGCTTTCAATACTCAATACTCAATCTGCAATCTTCAAATCTCTATCCACAAACATCAATTCTCATTACTCAACCCTCAATACTCAGTCCCCAATCGTCAACCTTCAATCCTCAATCCTCAATCCTCAATCCTCAATCCCCAATCTTCAATCCTCAATACTCAATCTTCAATCCTCAATACTCAATCATCAATCCTCAATCGTCAGTCCTCAACCCTCAGTCCTCATCCTCAACCCTCAATAATCAACCCTCAATTCTCAATCCTCAATCCTCAATCCTCAATCCTCAATCCTCGATCTTCAATCCTCAATTCTCAGTCTTCGATCCTCAATCCTCAATCCTCAATCCTCAATCCTCAATCCTCAATCTTCAATCCTCAGTCCCCAATCCTCAATATTCAATCATCAATCCTCAATCCTCAATCCTCAATCCTCAATCCTCAAACCTCAATACACAATATACAATCCTGAATACTCAACCTTCAATCCTCAATCCTCAATACTCAATCCTCAATACTCAATCTTCAATCCTCAGTCCCCAATCCTCAATATTCGATCATCAATCCTCAATCCTCAATCCTCAATCCTCAGTCCTCAAACCTCAATCCTGAATCCTCAATCCTGAACCCTCAACCTTCAGCCCAGAGTCCTCAACAATCAGTTGTCAATCCTCAATCGTCAAGAGAATATCCTCAATTCACAGCTTTCAATCCTCAATACTCAATACTCAATCTTCAATCTTCAATCCCCAATCCTCAATATTCAATCGTCAATCCTCAATCCTCAATCCTCAATCCTCAATCTTCAATCCGCAATATTCAATATTCAATCCTCAATCCTCAATCCTCAATCCTCAATCCTCAATCCTCAATCCTCAATCTTCAATCCTCAATCCTCAATCCTCAATCCTCGATCTTCAATCCTCAATACTCATTCTTCAGTCCTCAATCCTCAATCCTCAATCCTCAATCCTCAATCCTCCATCGTCAATCTTCAACCCTCAATACTCAATACTCAATCTTCAATCTTCAATTCCCAATCCTCAATATTCAATCCTCAATCCTCAATCCTCAATCCTCAATCCTCAATCTTGAATCCGCAATATTCAATATTCAATCCTCAATCCTGAATCCTCAATCCTGAACCCTCAATCTTCAGCCCTGAGTCCTCAACAATCAGCTGTCAATACTCAATCCTCAAGAGAATATCCTCAATTCACAGCTTTCAATACTCAATACTCAATCTGCAATCTTCAAATCTCTATCCACAAACATCAATTCTCATTACTCAACCCTCAAGACTCAGTCCCCAATCCTCAACCTTCAATCCTCAATCCTCAATCCTCAATCCTCAATCCTCGATCTTCAATCCTCAATACTCAATCTTCAATCCTCCATCCTTAATCCTCAATCCTCAATCCCCAATCCTCAATCGTCAATCTTCAATACTCAATCTTCAATCCTCAATCCTCAATCCTCAACCCTCAATCCTCAATCCTCAATCCTCAATCCTCAATCATCAATACTCAATCTTCAATACTCAATCCTCAATCCTCAATCCTCAATCCTCAATCCTCAATCATCAATCCTCAATCTTCAATACTCAATCCTCAATCCTCAATCCTCAATCCTCAATCCTCAGTACTCAACCATCAATCCTCATTTCTCAATACTCAATAGAATATCCTGAATTCTCAGGATTCAATACCCAAACCTCAATCCTCAGCCCTCAGCCCTCATGCTCGATTCTCAATCCTCTATCCTCAATCCTCAATCTTCAATCCTCAATACTCAATCTTCAATACTCAATCCTCAATCCTCAAACCTCAATCAACAATCCTCAGTCATGAATACTCAATCTTCAATACTCAATACTCATTCCTCACTCCTCAATCCTCAATCCTCATTCCCCAAACCTCTATCCTCAATCCTCAATCCTCAATCTTCAATCCGCAATATTCAATATTCAATCCTCAATCCTCAATGCTCAATCCTCAATCCTCAATCCTCAATCCTCAATCCTCAATCTTCAATCCTCAATACTCAATCTTCAATCCTCAATTCTCAATCCTCAGTCCTCAATCCTCATTCTTCAATCCTCAATACCCAATCCTCAATCCTCAATCCTCGATCCTCAATTCTCAATTCTCAATCCTCAATCCTCAGTCCTCAGTCCTAAAACCTCAATCCTCAACCCTCTGCCCTCATCCTCAATCCTCAATCCTCAATGCTCAATCCTCAACCCTCAATCCTCAGTCCTCAATCCTCAATCTTCAATCCTCAATCCTCAATCCTCAATCCTCAATCCTCATTCTTCAATCCTCAATACCCAATCCTCAATCTTCATTCCTCAATCCTGAATCCTCAATTCTCAGTCCTCAATCCTCAGCCCTCAGTCATCAAACCTCAAACCTCAACCCTCAGCCCTCATCCTTAATCCTCAATCCTCAATCCTCAGTCCTCAGTCCTCAAACCTCAATCCTCACCCCTCAGTCCTCGTCCTGAATCCACAACCCTCAATCCTCAATCCTCAATCCTCAAACCTCAATCCTCAAACCTCCGAACTCATCCTCAATCCTCAATCCTCAATCCTCAGTCCTCAATACTCAACCATAGATCCTCAGTTCTCAATACTCAATAGAATATCCTGAATTCTCAGGATTCAATACTCAAACCTCAATCCTCAACACTCAGCCCTCATCCTCCATCCTCAATCCTCAATCCTGAATCCTCAATCCTGAAACCTCAATCTTCTGCCCTGAGTCCTCAACAATCAGTTGTCAATCCTCAATCCTCAAGAGAATACCCTCAATACACAGCTTTCAATACTCAATACTCAATCTGCAATCTTCAAATCTCTATCCACAAACATCAATTCTCATTAATCAACCCTCAATACTCAGTCCCCAATCGTCAACCTTCAATCCTCAATCCTCAATCCTCAATCCTCAATCCCCAATCTTCAATCCTCAATACTCAATCTTCAATCCTCAATACTCAATCATCAATCCTCAATCGTCAGTCCTCAACCCTCAGTCCTCATCCTCAACCCTCAATAATCAACCCTCAATTCTCAATCCTCAATCCTCAATCCTCAATCCTCAATCCTCGATCTTCAATCCTCAATTCTCAGTCTTCGATCCTCAATCCTCAATCCTCAATCCTCAATCCTCAATCCTCAATCTTCAATCCTCAGTCCCCAATCCTCAATATTCAATCCTCAGTCCTCAATCCTCAATCCTCAATCCTCAATCCTCAATCCTCAAACCTCAATACACAATATACAATCCTGAATACTCAACCTTCAATCCTCAATCCTCAATACTCAATCCTCAATACTCAATCTTCAATCCTCAGTCCCCAATCCTCAATATTCAATCATCAATCCTCAATCCTCAATACTCAATCTTCAATCCTCAATCCTCAATCCTCAATCCTCAATCGTCAATCGTCAATCTTCAATCATCAATACTCAATACTCAATCTTCAATCTTCAATCCCCAATCCTCAATATTCAATCCTCAATCCTAAATCCTCAGTCCTCAATCCTCAGTCCTCAGTCCTCAGTCCTCAAACCTCAATCCTCAAACCTCAGACCTCATCCTCAATCCTCAATCCTCAATCCTCAGTCCTCAATACTCTACCATAGATCCTCAATTCTCAATACTCAATAGAATATCCTGAATTCTCAGGATTCAATACTCAAACCTCAACCCTCAACCCTCAGCCCTCATCCTCCATCCTCAATCCTCAATCCTCAATCCTCAATCTTCAATCCTCAATGCACAACCCTCAATCCTCAATCCTCAATCTTCAATCATCAATATTCAATCTTCAATCCTCAATACTCAATACCCAATGATCAATCCTCAATACCCAACCCTCAATCTTCAATCCCCAATTCTCAATCCTCAATCCTCAATCCTCAATCCTCAATCCTCAGTCCTCAAACCTCAATCCTGAATCCTCAATCCTGAACCCTCAATCTTCAGCCCTGAGTCCTCAACAATCAGCTGTCAATACTCAATCCTCAAGAGAATATCCTCAATTCACAGCTTTCAATACTCAATACTCAATCTGCAATCTTCAAATCTCTATCCACAAACATCAATTCTCATTACTCAACCCTCAATACTCAGTCCCCAATCCTCAACCTTCAATCCTCAATCCTCAATCCTCAATCCTCGATCTTCAATCCTCAATACTCAATCTTCAATCCTCAATCCTCAATCCTCAATCCTCAATCCTCAATCCTCAATCGTCAATATTCAATCCCCAATACTCAATACTCAATTTTCAATCTTCAATCCCCAATCCTCAATCCTCAATCCTCAATCCTCAATCCTCAATCATCAATACTCAATCTTCAATACTCAATCCTCAATCCTCAATCCTCAATCCTCAATCCTCAATCATCAATCCTCAATCTTCAATACTCAATCCTCAATCCTCAATCCTCAATCCTCAATCCTCAGTACTCAACCATCAATCCTCATTTCTCAATACTCAATAGAATATCCTGAATTCTCAGGATTCAATACTCAAACCTCAATCCTCAACCCTCAGCCCTCATGCTCCATTCTCAATCCTCTATCCTCAATCCTCAATCTTCAATCCTCAATACTCAGTCTTCAATACTCAATCCTCAATCCTCAAACCTCAATCAACAATCCTCAGTCATGAATACTCAATCTTCAATACTCAATCCTCATTCCTCACTCCTCAATCCTCAATCCTCATTCCCCAAACCTCTATCCTCAATCCTCAATCCTCAATCTTCAATCCGCAATATTCAATATTCAATCCTCAATCCTCAATGCTCAATCCTCAATCCTCAATCCTCAATCCTCAATCCTCAATCTTCAATCCTCAATACTCAGTCTTCAATCCTCAATTCTCAATCCTCAGTCCTCAATCCTCATTCTTCAATCCTCAATACCCAATCCTCAATCCTCAATCCTCGATCCTCAATTCTCAATTCTCAATCCTCAATCCTCAGTCCTCAGTCCTAAAACCTCAATCCTCAACCCTCTGCCCTCATCCTCAATCCTCAATCCTCAATGCTCAATCCTCAACCCTCAATCCTCAGTCCTCAATCCTCAATCTTCAATCCTCAATCCTCAATCCTCAATCCTCAATCCTCATTCTTCAATCCTCATTCTTCAATCCTCAATACCCAATCCTCAATCTTCATTCCTCAATCCTGAATCCTCAATTCTCAATCCTCAATCCTCAGCCCTCAGTCATCAAACCTCAAACCTCAACCCTCAGCCCTCATCCTTAATCCTCAATCCTCAATCCTCAGTCCTCAGTCCTCAAACCTCAATCCTCACCCCTCAGTCCTCGTCCTGAATCCACAACCCTCAATCCTCAATCCTCAATCCTCAAACCTCAATCCTCAAACCTCCGACCTCATCCTCAATCCTCAATCCTCAATCCTCAGTCCTCAATACTCAACCATAGATCCTCAGTTCTCAATACTCAAGAGAATATCCTGAATTCTCAGGATTCAATACTCAAACCTCAATCCTCAACACTCAGGCCTCATCCTCCATCCTCAATCCTCAATCCTGAATCCTCAATCTTCAATCCTCAATCCTCAATCCTCAATTGTCAATCCTCAATCCTCAACCCTCAATTTTCAATCCTCAACACCCAAACTTCAATTCTCAACCCTCAACCCTCAATCCTCAATCCTCAATCGTCAGTCTTCAATCCTGAATCCTCAATCTTCAATCCTCAATCCGCAATCCTCAATCCTCAATCCTCAATCGTCATCCTTCAATCCTCAATACCCAATCCTCAATCCTCAATCCTCAATCCTCAATCCTCAATTCTCAATCCTCAATCCTCAGTCCTCAGTCCTCAAACCTCAATCCTCAACCCTCAGCCCTCATCCTCAAACCTCAATCCTCAACCCTCAGCCCTCATCCTTAATCCTCAATCCTCAATCCTCAGTCCTCAGTTCTCAGACCTCAATCCTCACCCCTCAGTCCTCGTCCTCAATCCACAACCCTCAATCCTCAATCCTCAACCCTCAATCCTCAATCCTCAAACCTCAATACACAATCTACAATCCTGAATACTCAACCTTCAATCCTCAATCCTCAATACTCAATCCTCAATACTCAATCTTCGATCCTCAGTCCCCAATCCTCAATATTCAATCCTCAATCCTCAATCCTCAATCCTCAATCCTCAATCCTCAGTCCTCAGTCCTCAGTCCTCAAACCTCAATCCTCAAACCTCCGACCTCATCCTCAACCCTCAATCCTCAATCCTCAGTCCTCAATACTCAACCATAGATCCTCAACTCTCAATACTCAATAGAATATCCTGAATTCTCAGGATTCAATACTCAAACCTCAATCCTCAACCCTCAGCCCTCATCCTCCATCCTCAATCCTCAATCCTCAATCCTCAATCTTCAATCCTCAATCCTCAATCGTCAATCCTCAGACCTCAAACATCAATACTCAACCGACAGTCCTCGTCCTCAATCCACAACCCTCAATCCTCAATCCTCAATCTTCAATCATCAATCTTCAATCTTCAATCCTCAATCCCCAATCCTCAATCCTCAATCCTCAATCCTCAGTCCTCAAACCTCAATCCTGAAACCTCAATCCTGAACCCTCAATCTTCAGCCCAGAGTCCTCAACAATCAGTTGTCAATCCTCAATCCTCAAGAGAATATCCTCAATTCACAGCTTTCAATACTCAATACTCAATCTGCAATCTTCAAATCTCTATCCACAAACATCAATTCTCATCACTCAACCCTCAATACTCAGTCCCCAATAATCAACCTTCAATCCTCAATCCTCAATCCTCAATCCTCGATCTTCAATCCTCAATACTCAATCTTCAATCCTCAATCCTCAATCCTCAATCCTCAATCCTCAATCCTCAATCGTCAATATTCAATCCTCAATACTCAATACTCAATCTATGCAATCTTCAATCCCCAATCCTCAATATTCAATCCTCAATCCTCAATCCTCAATCCTCAATCCTCAATCTTCAATCCGCAATATTCAATATTCAATCCTCAATCCTCAATCCTCAATCCTCAATCCTCAATCCTCAATCCTCAATCCTCAATCCTCAATCTTCAATCCTCAATCCTCAATCCTCAATCCTCGATCTTCAATCCTCAATACTCAATCTTCAGTCCTCAATCCTCAATCCTCAATCCTCAATCCTCAATCCTCAATCGTCAATCTTCAACCCTCAATACTCAATACTCAATCTTCAATCTTCAATTCCCAATCCTCAATATTCAATCCTCAATCCTCAATCCTCAATCCTCAATCCTCAATCTTCAATCCGCAATATTCAATATTCAATCCTCAATCCTCAATCCTCAATCCTCAATCCTCAGTCCTCAAACCTCAATCCTGAACCCTCAATCTTCAGCCCTGAGTCCTCAACAATCAGTTGTCAATCCTCAATCCTCAGAGAATACCCTCAATTCACAGCTTTCAATACTCAATACTCAATCTGCAATCTTCAAATCTCTATCCACAAACATCAATTCTCATCACTCAACCCTCAATACTCAGTCCCCAATCCTCAACCTTCAATCCTCAATCCTCAATCCTCAATCCTCGATCTTCGATCCTCAATACTCAATCTTCAATCCTCAATCCTCAATCCTCAATCCTCAATCCTCAATCCTCAATCGTCAATTTTCAATCCCCAATACTCAATACTCAATCTTCAATCTTCAATCCCCAATCCTCAATATTCAATCCTCAATCCTCAATCCTCAATAATCAATCCTCAATCTTCAATCCGCAATATTCAATATTCAATCCTCAATCCTCAATCCTCAATCCTCAATCCTCAATCCTCAATCCTCAATCCTCAATCTTCAATCCTCAATACTCAATCTTCAATCGTCAATACTCAATCATCAATCCTCAATCCTCAGTCCTCAACCCTCAGTCCTCATCCTCAACCCTCAATAATCAACCTCAATTCTCAATCCTCAATCCTCAGTCCTCAATCCTCAATCCTCGATCTTCAATCCTCAATTCTCAATCTTCAATCCTCAATCCTCAATCCTCAATCCTCAATCCTCAATCCTCAATCTTCAATCCTCAGTCCCCAATCCTCAATATTCAATCCTCAATCCTCAATCCTCAAACCTCAATCCTCAATCCTCAATCCTCAAACCTCAATACACAATCTACAATCCTGAATACTCAACCTTCAATCCTCAATCCTCAATACTCAATCCTCAATACTCAATCTTCAATCCTCAGTCCCCAATCCTCAATATTCAATCCTCAATCCTCAATCCTCAGTCCTCAATCCTCAGTCCTCAGTCCTCAGTCCTCAAACCTCAATCCTCAAATCTCAGACCTCATCCTCAATCCTCAATCCTCAACCCTTAGTCCTCAATACTCAACCATAGATCCTCAATTTTCAATACTCAATAGAATATCCTGAATTCTCAGGATTCAATACTCAAACCTCAACCCTCAACCCTCAGCCCTCATCCTCCATCCTCAATCCTCAATCCTCAATCCTCAATCCTCAATCCTCAACCCTCAATCCTCAGACCTCAAACAGCAATACTCAACCCTCAGTCCTCGTCCTCAATGCACAACCCTCAATCCTCAATCCTCAATCCTCAGTCCTCAAACCTGAATCCTGAATCCTCGATCCTGAACCCTCAATCTTCAGCCCTGAGTCCTCAACAATCAGCTGTCAATCCTCAATCCTCAAGAGAATATCCTCAATTCACAGCTTTCAATACTCAATGCTCAATCTGCAATCTTCAAATCTCTACCCACAAACATCAATTCTCATTACTCAACCCTCAATACTCAGTCCCCAATCCTCAACCTTAAATCCTCAATCCTCAATCCTCAATCCTCAATCCTCGATCTTCAATCCTCAATACTCAATCTTCAATCCTCAATCCTTAATCCTCAATCCTCAATCCTCAATCCTCAATCGTCAATCTTCAATCCTCAATCCTCAATCCTCAGTCCTCAGTCCTCAAACCTCAATCCTCAATCCTCAGTCCTCAATCCTCAATCCTCAACCCTCAAACCACAATCCTCAACCGTCAGTCCTCGTCCTCAATCCTCAACCCTCAATCCTCAATCCTCAATCTTCAATCATCAATACTCAATCTTCAATCCTCAATCCTCAGTCCTCAATCCTCAATCCTCAATCCTCAATCATCAATCCTCAATACTCAACCATCAATCCTCAATTCTCAATACTCAATAGAATATCCTGAATTCTCAGTATTCAATACTCGAACCTCAATCCTCAACCCTCAGCCCTCATCCTCCATCCTCAGGCCTCAATCCTCAATCCTCAATCTTCAATCCTCGATACTCAATCGTCCATCTTCAATCCTCAATACTCAATCTTCAATCCTTAATCCTCAATCCTCAATCCTCAATCCTCAATCCTCATTCTTCAGTCCTCAATACCCAATCCTCAAACTTCAACCCTCAATCCTCAATCCTCAATCCTCAATCCTCAGTCCTCAGTCCTCAATCCTCAATCCTCAACCCTCAGCCCTCATCCACAATCCTCAATCCTCAATCCTCAATCCTCAATCTTCAATCCGCTATACTCAATCCTCAGTCCTCAATCCTCAATCCTCAGTCCTCAAACCTCAATCCTGAATCCTCAATCCTGAATCCTCAATCTTCAGCCCTCAGTCCTCAACAATCAGCTGTCAATCCTCATTCCTCAATAGAATGTCATCAAATCACAGTTTTCAATGCTCAATACTCAATCTGCAATCTTCAAATGTCTATCCACAAACGTCAATTCTCATCACTCAACCCTCAACACACCGTCCCCAATCCTCAATCTGCAATTCCCAATCCTCAATCCTCAATCCTTAATCCTCAATTTTCAATCCTCAATACTCACTCTTCAATCCCCAATCCTCAACCCTCAACCCTCAGTCCTCATCCTCAATCCTCAATCCTCAACCCTCAATTCCCAATCTTCAATCCACAATCCTCAATCTTCAATCCTCAATACTCAATCCTCAATCCTTAATCCTCAATCCTCAAACCTCAATACACAACCTTCAATCCTCATTACTCAAACTTCAATCCTCAATCCTCAATACACAATCTTCAATTATCAATCCTCAATTCTCAATCCTCAATACTCAATCCTCAATCGTCAATCCTCAATCCCCAATCCTCATTCTTCAATCCTCAATCCTCAAACCTCAATCCTCAATCCTCAACCTTCAATCCTCAATACTCAATCTTCAATCCTCAATCCTCAATCCTCAATCCCCAATCCTCAAGCCTCAATACTCAGTCCTCAATCTTCAATCCTCAATACTCAATCCTCAATCCTCAATCCTCAATCCTCAATCCTCAATCCTCATTCCTCAATCCTCAATACCCTATTCTCAATCTTCAAACCTCAATCCTCAATCCTCAGTTCTCAAACCTCAATCCTCAATCCTCAGTCATCAATCCTCAATCCTCAATCCTCAAACCTCAATCCTCAACCGTCAGTCCTCGTCCTCAATCCTCAACTCTCAATCCTCAATCCTCAACCCTCAATCCTCAATCCTCAACCTTCAATCATCAATACTCAATCTTCAATCCTCAATCCTCAGTCCTCAATCCTCAATCCTCAATCCTCAATCCTCAATACTCAACCATCAATCCTCAATTCTCAATACTCAACAGAATATCCTGAATTCTCAGGATTCAATACTCAAACCTCAATCCTCAACCCTCAACCCTCATCCTCAATCCTCAATCCTCAATCCTCAATCCTCAACCCTCAATATTGAATCCTCAATGCTCAATCTTCAATCCTCAATCCTCAATCCTCAACCCTCAATCCTCAATCCTCAGTCATCAATCCACAGTCTTCAATACTCAATCGTCAATCCTCAGTCCTCAATCCTCAATCCGCCATCCTCGTTCCTCAAACCTCAATCCTCAACCCTCAGTCCTCATCCTCAATTCTCAATTCTCAATTCTCAATCCTCAATCCTCAATCCTCAATCTTCGACCCTCAATAATCAATCTCCAATCCTGAATCCTCAATCCCCAATCCTCAATCCTTAATCCTCAATCTTCAATCCTCAATCCCCAGCCCTCAATCGTCAATCCTCAATGCTCAACCTGCAATCCTTAATCCTCAACCCTCAATCCTCAATCCTCAATACTCAATGCTCAATCCTCAATCCTCAATCCTCAGTCCTCAAACCTCAATCCTCAATCCTCAGTCCTCAATCCTCAATCCTCAACCCTCGAACATCAATCCTCAACCGTCAGTCCTCGTCCTCAATCCTCAACCCTCAATCCTCAATCCTCAACCCTCAATCCTCAATCCTCAACCTTCAATCATCAATACTCAATCTTCAGTCCTCAATCCTCAGTCCTCAATCCTCAATCCTCAATCCTCAATACTCAACCATCAATCCTCAATTCTCAATACTCAATAGAATATCCTGAATTCTCAGTATTCAATACTCAAAGCTCAATTCTCAACCCTCAGCCCTCATCCTCCATTCTCAATCCTCAATCCTCAATCCTCAATCTTCAATCCTCGATACTCAATCTTCAATCCTCAATACTCAAACCTCAATTCTCAATCCTCAGTCATGAATACTCAATCTTCAATTGTCAATCCTCAATCCTCAATCCACAAGCCTCTATACTCAATCCTCAATCCTCATTCCCCAAACATCAATCCTCAATCCTCAATCCTCAATATTCAATCCTCAAAATTCAATCTTCAATTCTCAATCCTCAATCCTCAATCCTCAATCCTCAATCCTCAATCTTCAATCCTCAATACTCAGTCTTCAATCCTCAATCCTCAATCCTCAATCCTCAATCCTCTATCCTCATTCTTCAATCCTCAATACCCAATCCTCAATCTTCAATCCTCGATCCTCAATCCTCAACCCTCAGCCCTCATCCTCAATCCTCAATCCTCAATCCTCAATCCTCAATCCTCAATTCTCAATCCTCATTCCTCAATCTTCAATCCGCTATAATCAATCTTCAATTCTCAATCCTCAGTCCTCAAACCTCAATTCTGTATCTTCAATCATGAATCCCCAATCTCCAGCCCTCAGTCCTCAACAATCAGTTGTCAATCCTCAATCCTCAATAGAATATCCTCAATTCACTGTTTTCAATACTCAATAATCAATCTGCAATCTTCAATCCTCAATCCTCAATCCTCATTCCTCAATCCTCAATCCTCAATCCTCAGTCCTCAGCCCTCAAACCTCAATCCTCAGTCCTCAGTCCACAAACCTCAATCCTCAAACCTCAGACCTCGTACTCAATCCTCAATCATCAATCGTCAGTCCTCAATACTCAATCTTCAATCCTCAATAATCAATCTCCAATCCTAGATCCTCAATCCCCAATCCTCAATCCTTATTCCTCAATCTTCAATCCTCAATCGCCAGTCCTCAATGTTCAATCCTCAATGCTCAATCCTCAATCCTCAATCCTCAACCATCAATCCTCAATTCTCAATACTCAATAGAATATCCTGAATTCTCAGTATTCAATACTCAAACCTCAATCCTCAACCCTCAGCCCTCATCCTCCATCCTCAATCCTCAATCCTCAATCCTCAATCTTCAATCCTCGATACTCAATCTTCAATCCTCAATACTCAAACCTCAATCCTCATTCCTCGGTCATGAATACTCAATCTTCAATCCTCAATCCTCAATCCTCAGTCATCAATCCACAATCTTCAATACTCAATCGTCAATCCTCAGTCCTCAATCCTCAATCCGCAATCCTCGTTCCTCAAACCTCAATCATCAACCCGCAGTCCTCATCCTCAATTCTCAATTCTCAATCCTCAATCCTCAATCCTCAATCTTCAACCCTCAATAATCAATCTCCAATCCTGAATCGTCAATCTCCAATCCTCAATCCTTAATCCTCAATCTTCAATCCTCAATCCCCAGTCCTCAATCTTCAATCCTCAATGCTCAATCCTCAATCCTGAATCCTCAGTCCTCAATCCTCAATCCTCAATCTTCAGTCCTCAATACTCAATGTTCAACCCTCAATACCCAATCCTCAATCTTCAATCCTCAATACTCAATACTCAATCTTCAATCCTCAATCCTCAATCCTCAATCTTCAATCCTCAATACTCAGTCTGCAATCCTCAATCCTCAATCCTCAATCCTCAATCCTCAATCCTCAATCCTCAATCCTCATTCTTCAGTCCTCAATACCCAATCCTCAATCTTCAATCCTCAATCCTCAATCCTCAATTCTCAGTCCTCAATCCTCATTCTTCAATCCTCAACACCCAGTCCTCAATTTTCAATCCTCAATCCTCGATCCTCGATTCTCAAACCACAATCCTCAATCCTCTGACCTCAAACATCAATCCTCAACCCTCAGTCCTCATCCTCAATTCTCAATTGTCAATCCTCAATCCTCAATCCTCAATCTTCATCCCTCAATAATCAATCTCCAATCCTGAATCCTCAATCCCCAATCCTCAATCCTTAATCCTCAGTCATCAATCCTCAATCCCCAGTCCTCAATCTTCAATCCTCAATGCTCAATCCTCAATCCTGAATCCTCAGTCCTCAATCCTCAATCCTCAATCCTCAATCCTCAATCCTCAATCCTCATTCCTCAATCCTCAATACCCAATCCTCAATCTTCAATCCTCAATCCTCAATACTCAATCCTCAATACTCAATCCTCAATCCTCAATCCTCAATCCTCAATCCTCAATCCTCATTCCTCAATCCTCAATAGCCAATCCTCAATCTTCAATCCTCAATCCTCAATACTCAATCCTCAATCCTCAATCCTCAATCCTCAGTCCTCAAACCTCAATCCTCAATCTTCAGTCCTAAATCCTCAATCCTCAATCCTCAAACCTCAATCCTCAACCGTCAGTCCTCGTCCTCAATCCTCAACCCTCAATCCTCAATCCTCAAACCTCAATCCTCAATCCTCAACCTTCAATCATCAATACTCAATCTTCAATCCTCAATCCTCAGTCCTCAATCCTCAATCCTCAATCCACAAGCCTCAATACTCAATCCTTAATCCTCATTCCCCAAACATCCATCCTCAATCCTCAATCCTCAATCTTCAATCCTCAATATTCAATCTTCAATTCTCAATCCTCAATCCTCAATACTCAAACCTCAATCCTCAATCCTCAATCTTCAATCCTCAATACTCAACCTTCAATCCTCAATCCTCCATCCTCAATCCCGAATCCTCAATCCTCAATACTCAATCCTCAATCTTCAATCCTCAATACTCAGTCCTCAGTCCTCAATCCTCAATCCTCAATCCTCAATCCTCGTTTCTCAATCCTCAATCTTCAATCCTCAATCCTCAATACTCAATGCTCAATCCTCAATCCTCAATCCTCAGTCCTCAAACCTCAATCCTCAACCGTCAGCCCTCGTCCTCAATCCATAACCCTCAATCCTCAATCCTCAGTCTTCAATCATCAATACTCAATCTTCAATCCTCAATCCTCAGTCCTCAATCCTCAAACCTCAATCCTCAATCCTCAATCCTCAATACTCAACCATCAATCCTCAATTCTCAATACTCAATAGAATATCCTGACTTCTCAGTATTCAATACTCAAACCTCAATCCTCAACCCTCAGCCCTCATCCTCCATCCTCAATCCTCAATCCTCAATCCTCAATCTTCAATCCTCGATACTCAATCTTCAATCCTCAATACTCAAACCTCAATCCTCAATCCTCAGTCATGAATACTCAATCTTCAATCCTCAATCCTCAATCCTCAACCCTCAATCCTCAATCCTCAGTCATCAATCCACAATCTTCAATACTCAACCATCAATCCTCAATTACGTATACTCAATAGAATATCCTGAATTCTCAGGATTCAATACTCAAACCTCAATCCCCAACCCTCAGCCCTCATCCTCAATCCTCAATCCTCAATCCTCAACCCTCAATATTGAATACTCAATGCTCAATCTTCAATCCACAATCCTCAATCCTCAACCATCAATCCTCAATCCTCAGTCATCAATCCACAATCTTCAATACTCAATCGTCAATCCTCAGTCCTCAATCCTCAATCCGCCATCCCCGTTCCTCAAACCTCAATCCTCAACCCTCAGTCCTCATCCTCAATTCTCAATTCTCAATCCTCAATCCTCAATCCTCAATCTTCGACCCTCAATAATCAATCTCCAATCCTGAACCCGCAATCCCCAATCCTCAATCCTTAATCCTCAATCTTCAATCCTCAATCCCCAGTCCTCAATCCTCAACCCTCAATGCTCAACCTGCAATCCTTAATCCTCAACCCTCAATCCTCAATCCTCAATCCTCATTCTTCAATCCTCAATACCCAATCCTCAATCTTAAATCCTCAATCCCCAATCCTCAATTCTGAACCGTCAATCCTCAATCCTCAGATCTCAAACATCAACACTCAACCCTCAGTCCTCGTCCACAATCCACAACCCTCAACGCTCAATCCTCAATCTTCAATCATCAATATTCAATCTTCAATCCTCAATCCTCAATCCTCAATCCTCAATCCTCAATACTCACTCCTCAATCCTCAATACCCAATCCTCAATCTTCAATCCTCAATCCTCAATCCTCAATCCTCAATCCTCAATCCTCAATCCTCAGTCCTCAAACCTCAGTCCTCAACCCTCAGTCCTCAATCCTCAATCCTCAACCCTCAAACGTCAATCCTCAACCGTCAGTCCTCGTCCTCAATCCTCAACCCTCAATCCTCAATCCTCAATCTTCAATCATCAATACTTAATCTTCAATCCTCAATCCTCAGTCCTCAATCCTCAATCCTCAATCCTCAATCATCAATCCTCAATACTCAACCATCAATCCTCAATTCTCAATACTCAATAGAATATCCTGAATTCTCAGTATTCAATACTCGAACCTCAATCCTCAACCCTCAGCCCTCATCCTCCATCCTCAATCCTCAATCCTCAATCCTCAATCTTCAATCCTCAATACTCAATCTTCAATCCTCAATCCTCAATCCTCAATCTTCAATCCTCAATACTCAATCTGCAATCCTCAAAGCTCAATCCTCAATCCTCAGTCCTCAAACCTCAATACTTAATCCTCAATCCTGAATTCTCAATCTTCAGCACTGAGTCCTCAACAATCAGTTGTCAATGCTCAATCCTCAAGAGAATATCCTCAATTCACAGCTTTCAGTACTCAATACTCAATATGCAATCTTCAAATCTCTATCCACAAACATCAATTCTCATCACTCAACCCTCAATACTCAGTCCCCGATTCTCAATCTTCAATCCTCAATCCTCAATCCTCAATCCTCGATCTTCATTACTCAATACTCAATCTTCAATCCTCAATCCTCAATCCTCAATCCTCAATCCTCAATCCTCAATAGTCAATATTCAATCCTCAATACTCAACCTTCAATCCTCAATCCTCAATCCTCAATCCTCAGTCCTCAATCTTCAATCCGCTATACTCAATCTTCAATTCCCAATCCTCAGTCCTCAAACCTCAATTCTGTATCCTCAATCATGAATCCCCAATCTCCAGTACTCAGTCCTCAACAATCAGTTGTCAATCCTCAATCCTCAATAGAATATCCTCAATTCACTGTTTTCAATACTCAATAATCAATCTGCAATCTTCAATCCTCAATCCTCAATCCTCATTCCTCAATCCTCAATCCTCAATCCTCAGTCCTCAGCCCTCAAACCTCAATCCTCAGTCCTCAGTCCTCAAACCTCAATCCTCAAACCTCAGACCTCATCCTCAATCCTCAATCCTCAATCGTCAGTCCTCAATACTCAATCTTCAATCCTCAATAATCAATCTCCAATCCTAGATCCTCAATCCCCAATCCTCAATCCTTATTCCTCAATCTTCAATCCTCAATCGCCAGTCCTCAATGTTCAATCCTCAATGCTCAATCCTCAATCCTCAATCCTCAATCCTCAATCCTCAATCCTCAATCCTCATTCCCCAAACCTCAACCCTCAACCCTCAGTCGTCACCCTCAATTCTCAATTCTCAATCCTCAATCCTCAATCCTCGATCTTCAATCCTCAATAATCAATCTCCAATCCTAGATACTCAATCCCCAATCCTCAATCCTTAATCCTCAAACTTCAATCCTCAATCGCCAGTCCTCAATGTTCAATCCTCAATGCTCAATCCTCAATCCTCAATCCTCAGCCCTCAATCCTCAATCCTCAATCCTCAAACCTCAATCCTAAACCGTCAGTCCTCGTCCTCAATCCTCAACCCTCAATCGTCGATCCTCAATCCTCAATCCTCAATCCTCAATCCTCAGTCCTCAATACTCAACCATCAATCCTCAATTCCCAATACTCAATAGAATATCCTGAATTCTCGGGATTCAATACTCAAACCTCAATCCTCAGCCCTCAGCCCTCATCCTCCATCCTCAATCCTCAATCCTCAATCCTCATTCTTCAATCCTCAATACCCAATCCTCAATCTTCAATCCTCAATCCTCAATCCTCAACCCTCAGCCCTCATCCTCAATCCTCAATCCTCAATCCTCAATCCTCAATCCTCAATCCTCAATCTTCAGTCCGCTATACTCAACCTTCAATTCTCAATCCTCAGTCCTCAAACCTCAATTCTGTATCGTCAATCATGAATCCCCAATCTCCAGCCCTCAATCCTCCACAATCAGTTGTCAGTCGTCAATCCTCAATAGAATATCCTCAATTCACTGTTTTCGATACTCAATACTCAATCTGCAATCTTCAATCCTCAACCCTCAATCCTCAATCCTCAATCCTCAATCCTCAATCCTCAATCCTCAGTCCTCAAACCTCAATCCTGAATCCTCAACCTTCAATCCTCAATACTCAATCTGCAATCCTTAATCCTCAACCCTCAATCCTCAATCCTCAATCCTCAATCCTCAACCCTCAGCCCTCATCCTCAATCCTCAATCCTCAATCCTCAATCCTCAATCCTCATTCCTCAATCCTCAGTCCTCAATCCTCAGTCCTCAATACTCAACCATGAATCCTCAATTCTCAATACTCAATAGAATATCCTGAATTCTCGGGATTCAATACTCAAACCTCAATCCTCAACCCTCAGCCCTCATCCTCCATCCTCAATCCTCAATCCTCAATCCTCAATCTTCAATCCTCAATCCTCAATCCTCAATCCTCAATCCTCAACCTTCAATCCTCAATACTCAATCTGCAATCCTTAATCCTCAACCCTCAATCCTCAATCCTCAATCCTCATTCTTCGATCCTCAATACCCAATCCTCAATCTTAAATCCTCAATGCACAATCCTCAATTCTCAATCGCCAATCCTCAATCCTCAATACTCAATCTTCAATCCTCAATCCCCAATCCTCAATCCTTATTCCTCAATCTTCAATCCTCAATCGCCAGTCCTCAATGTTCAATCCTCAATGCTCAATCCTCAATCCTCAATCCTCAATCCTCAATCCTCAATCCTCAATCCTCATTCCCCAAACCTCAACCCTCAACCCTCAGTCCTCACCCTCAATTCTCAATTCTCAATCCTCAATCCTCAATCCTCGATCTTCAACCCTCAATAATCAATCTCCAATCATAGATCCTCAATCCCCAATCCTCAATCCTTAATCCTCAAACTTCAATCCTCAATCGCCAGTCCTCAATACTCAATACTCAATCCTCAGTCGTCAATCCTCAATCCTCAACCCTCAATCCCCAATCCTCAACCCTCAATACTCAATCCTCAATCTTCAATCCTCAATCCTCAATCCTCAATCTTCAATCTTAAATACTCAATCTTCAACCCTCAATCCTCAATCCTCAATCCTGAATCCTCAATCCTCATTCTTCAATCCTCAATACCCAATCCTCAATCTTCAATCCTCAATATTCAATCTTCAATTCTCAATCCTCAATCCTCAATCCTCAATTCTCAATCCTCAATCCTCAACATTCAATCTTCAATACTCAATCTTCAACCCTCAATCCTCAATCCTCAATCCTGAATCCTCAATCCTCTATACTCAATCCTCAACCTCCAATCCTCAATACTCAATCCTCATCCTCAATCCTCAATCCTCAATCCTCAATCTTCATTCCTCAATCCTCAATCCTCAATCCACAAGCCTACAATACTCAATCCTCAATCCTCATTCCCCAAACATCAATCCTCAATCCTCAATCCTCAATCTTCAATCCTCAATATTCAATCTTCAATTCTCAATCCTCAATCCCCAGTCCTCAATCTTCAATCCTCAATGCTCAATCCTCAATCCTGAATCCTCAGTCCTCAATCCTCAATCCTCAATCTTCAATCCTCAATACTCAACGTTCAACCCTCAATACCCAATCCTCAATCTTCAATCCTCAATACTCAATACTCAATCTTCAATCCTCAATCCTCAATCCTCAATCTTCAATCCTCAATACTCAATCTGCAATCCTCAATCCTCAATCCTCAATCCTCAATCCTCAATCCTCAATCCTCATTCATCAGTCCTCAATACCCAATCCTCAATCTTCAATCATCAATCCTCAATACCCAATCCTCAATCTTCAATCCTCAATCCTCAATCCTCAAAGCTCAATCGTCAATCCTCAGTCCTCAAACCTCAATACTTAATCCTCAATCCTGAATTCTCAATCTTCAGCACTGAGTCCTCAACAATCAGTTGTCAATCCTCAATCCTCAAGAGAATATCCTCAATTCACAGCTTTCAGTACTCAATACTCAATCTGCAATCTTCAAATCTCTATCCACAAACATCAATTCTCATCACTCAACCCTCAATACTCAGTCCCCGATTCTCAATCTTCAATCCTCAATCCTCAATCCTCAATCCTCGATCTTCATTACTCAATACGCAATCTTCAATCCTCAATCCTCAATCCTCAATCCTCAATCCTCAATAGTCAATATTCAATCCTCAAAACTCAACCTTCAATCCTCAATCCTCAATCCTCAATCCTCAGTCCTCAATCTTCAATCCGCTATACTCAATCTTCAATTCTCAATCCTCAGTCATCAAACCTCAATTCTGTATCTTCAATCATGAATCCCCAATCTCCAGCCCTCAGTCCTCAACAATCAGTTGTCAATCCTCAATCCTCAATAGAATATCCTCAATTCACTGTTTTCAATACTCAATAATCAATCTGCAATCTTCAATCCTCAATCCTCAATCCTCATTCCTCAATCCTCAATCCTCAATCCTCAGTCCTCAGCCCTCAAACCTCAATCCTCAGTCCTCAGTCCTCAAACCTCAATCCTCAAACCTCAGACCTCATACTCAATCCTCAATCCTCAATCGTCAGTCCTCAATACTCAATCTTCAATCCTCAATAATCAATCTCCAATCCTAGATCCTCAATCCCCAATCCTCAATCCTTAATCCTCAGTCTTCAATCCTCAATCCCCAGTCCTCAATCTTCAATCCTCAATGCTCAATCCTCAATCCTGAATCCTCAGTCCTCAATCCTCAATCCTCAATCCTCAATCCTCAATCCTCAATCCTCATTCCTCAATCCTCAATACCCAATCCTCAATCTTCAATCCTCAATCCTCAATACTCAATCCTCAATACTCAATCCTCAATCCTCAATCCTCAATCCTCAATCCTCAATCCTCAATACTCAATCCTCAATCCTCAATCCTCAATCCTCAGTTCTCAAACCTCAATCCTCAATCTTCAGTCCTCAATCCTCAATCCTCAATCCTCAAACCTCAATCCTCAACCGTCAGTCCTCGTCCTCAATCCACAACCCTCAATCCTCAATCCTCAATCTTCAGTCATCAATATTCAATCTTCAATCCCCAATCCTCAATCCTCAATCCTCAATCCTCAACACTCAATCGTCAATCCTCAATACCCAATCCTCAACCTTCAACCGCCAATCCTCAATCCTCAATCCTCAATCCACAATCTTCAATCCTCCGTACTCAATCTTCGATCCTCAATCCTGAATCCTCAATCCTCAATCCTCAATCCTTAATCCTCAATCTTCAATCCTCATTACTCAATCTGCAACACTCAATCCTCAATCCTCAATCCTCAATCTTCATTCTTCAATCCTCAATACACAATCCTCAATCTTCAATCCTCAATCCTCAATCCTCAATCTTCAATCCTCAATATTCAATCTTCAATCCTCAATCCTCGACCCTCAATCCTCAATCCTCAATCCTCAATCCTCAATCTTCAATCCTCAATACTCAAACTTCAATCCTCAATCCTCAATCCTCAATCCTCAATCCTCAATCCTAATTCTTCAATCCTCAATACCCAATCCTCAATCTTCAATCCTCAATCTTCAATCCTCAATTCTCAATCCTCAATCGTTAATCCTCAGACCTCAAACGTCAATACTTAACCCTCAGTCCTCGTCCTCAATCCACAACCCTCAATCCTCAATCCTCTATCTTCAGTCATCGATATTCAATCTTCAATCCTCAATCCTCAATCCTCAATCCTCAATCCTCAATCCTCAATACTCAATCGTCAATCCTCAATACCCAATCCTCAATCTTCAATCGCCAATCCTCAATCCTCGATCCTCAATCCACAATCTTCAATCCTCTGTACTCAATCTTCAACCCTCAATCCTCAATCCTCAATCCTCAATCCTCAATCCTTAATCCTCAATCTTCAATCCTCAATCCTGAAACCTCAATTCTCAAACCTCAATCCCCAATCCTCAGTCCTCAAACATCAATACTCAACCCTCAGTCCTCGACCTCAGACCACAACCCTCAATCCTGAATCCTCAACCTTCAATCATCAATATTCAATCTTCAATCCTCAATCCTCAATCCTCAATCCTCAATCCTCTATCCTCAATGTTCAATCCTCAATACCCAATCCTCAATCTTCAATCCTCAATCCTCAATCCTCAATCCTCAATCCTCAATCCTCAGTCCTCAGTCCTATAACCTCAATCCTCAATCCTCAGTCCTCAATCCTCAATCCTCAACCCTCAAACCACAATCCTCAACCGTCAGTCCTCGTCCTCAATCCTCAACCCTCAATCCTCAATTCTTAATCTTCAATCATCAATACTCAATCTTCAATCCTCAATCCTCAGTCCTCAATCCTCAATCCTCAATCCTCAATCATCAATCCTCAATACTCAACCATCAATCCTCAATTCTCAATACTCAATAGAATACCCTGAATTCTCAGTATTCAATACTCGAACCTCAATCCTCAACCCTCAGCCCTCATCCTCCATCCTCAGGCCTCAATCCTCAATCCTCAATCTTCAATCCTCGATACTCAATCGTCCATCTTCAATCCTCAATACTCAATCTTCAATCCTTAATCCTCAATCCTCAATCCTCAATCCTCAATCGTCATTCTTCAGTCCTCAATACCCAATCCTCAAACTTCAACCCTCAATCCTCAATCCTCAATCCTCAATCCTCAGTCCTCAGTCCTCAATCCTCAATCCTCAACCCTCAGCCCTCATCCACAATCCTCAATCCTCAATCCTCAATCCTCAATCTTCAATCCGCTATACTCAATCCTCAGTCCTCAATCCTCAATCCTCAGTCCTCAAACCTCAATCCTGAATCCTCAATCTTCAGCCCTCAGTCCTCAACAATCAGCTGTCAATCCTCATTCCTCAATAGAATGTCATCAAATCACAGTTTTCAATGCTCAATACTCAATCTGCAATCTTCAAATGTCTATCCACAAACGTCAATTCTCATCACTCAACCCTCAACACACCGTCCCCAATCCTCAATCTGCAATTCCCAATCCTCAATCCTCAATCCTTAATCCTCAATTTTCAATCCTCAATACTCACTCTTCAATCCCCAATCCTCAACCCTCAACCCTCAGTCCTCATCCTCAATCCTCAATCCTCAAACCTCAATTCCCAATCTTCAATCCACAATCCTCAATCTTCAATCCTCAATACTCAATCCTCAATCCTTAATCCTCAATCCTCAAACCTCAATACACAACCTTCAATCCTCATTACTCAAACTTCAATCCTCAATCCTCAATACACAATCTTCAATTATCAATCCTCAATTCTCAATCCTCAATACTCAATCCTCAATCGTCAATCCTCAATCCCCAATCCTCATTCTTCAATCCTCAATCCTCAAACCTCAATCCTCAATCCTCAACCTTCAATCCTCAATACTCAATCTTCAATCCTCAATCCTCAATCCTCAATCCCCAATCCTCAAGCCTCAATACTCAGTCCTCAATCTTCAATCCTCAATACTCAATCCTCAATCCTCAATCCTCAATCCTCAATCCTCAATCCTCATTCCTCAATCCTCAATACCCTATCCTCAATCTTCAAACCTCAATCCTCAATCCTCAGTTCTCAAACCTCAATCCTCAATCCTCAGTCCTCAATCCTCAATCCTCAATCCTCAAACCTCAATCCTCAACCGTCAGTCCTCGTCCTCAATCCTCAACTCTCAATCCTCAATCCTCAACCCTCAATCCTCAATCCTCAACCTTCAATCATCAATACTCAATCTTCAATCCTCAATCCTCAGTCCTCAATCCTCAATCCTCAATCCTCAATACTCAACCATCAATCCTCAATTCTCAATACTCAACAGAATATCCTGAATTCTCAGGATTCAATACTCAAACCTCAATCCTCA
This sequence comes from Calliopsis andreniformis, assembly GCF_051401765.1. Lineage (NCBI taxonomy): Eukaryota > Metazoa > Arthropoda > Insecta > Hymenoptera > Andrenidae > Calliopsis > Calliopsis andreniformis. The sequence goes on from NW_027480458.1 coordinate 54,963, forward strand.
ACCCTCAACCCTCATCCTCAATCCTCAGTCCTCAATCCTCAATCCTCAACCCTCAATATTGAATCCTCAATGCTCAATCTTCAATCCTCAATCCTCAATCCTCAACCCTCAATCCTCAATCCTCAGTCATCAATCCACAGTCTTCAATACTCAATCGTCAATCCTCAGTCCTCAATCCTCAATCCGCTATCCTCGTTCCTCAAACCTCAATCCTCAACCCTCAGTCCTCATCCTCAATTCTCAATTCTCAATCCTCAATCCTCAATCCTCAATCTTCGACCCTCAATAATCAATCTCCAATCCTGAATCCTCAATCCCCAATCCTCAATCCTTAATCCTCAATCTTCAATCCTCAATCCCCAGCCCTCAATCGTCAATCCTCAATGCTCAACCTGCAATCCTTAATCCTCAACCCTCAATCCTCAATCCTCAATACTCAATGCTCAATCCTCAATCCTCAATCCTCAGTCCTCAAACCTCAATCCTCAATCCTCAGTCCTCAATCCTCAATCCTCAACCCTCGAACCTCAATCCTCAACCGTCAGTCCTCGTCCTCAATCCTCAACCCTCAATCCTCAATCCTCAACCCTCAATCCTCAATCCTCAACCTTCAATCATCAATACTCAATCTTCAGTCCTCAATCCTCAGTCCTCAATCCTCAATCCTCAATCCTCAATACTCAACCATCAATCCTCAATTCTCAATACTCAATAGAATATCCTGAGTTCTCAGTATTCAATACTCAAAGCTCAATTCTCAACCCTCAGCCCTCATCCTCCATTCTCAATCCTCAATCCTCAATCCTCAATCTTCAATCCTCGATACTCAATCTTCAATCCTCAATACTCAAACCTCAATTCTCAATCCTCAGTCATGAATACTCAATCTTCAATTGTCAATCCTCAATCCTCAATCCACAAGCCTCAATACTCAATCCTCAATCCTCATTCCCCAAACATCAATCCTCAATCCTCAATCCTCAATATTCAATCCTCAATATTCAATCTTCAATTCTCAATCCTCAATCCTCAATCCTCAATCCTCAATCCTCAATCTTCAATCCTCAATACTCAGTCTTCAATCCTCAATCCTCAATCCTCAATCCACAATCCTCTATCCTCATTCTTCAATCCTCAATACCCAATCCTCAATCTTCAATCCTCGATCCTCAATCCTCAACCCTCAGCCCTCATCCTCAATCCTCAATCCTCAATCCTCAATCCTCAATCCTCAATTCTCAATCCTCAATCCTCAATCTTCAATCCGCTATACTCAATCTTCAATTCTCAATCCTCAGTCCTCAAACCTCAATTCTGTATCTTCAATCATGAATCCCCAATCTCCAGCCCTCAGTCCTCAACAATCAGTTGTCAATCCTCAATCCTCAATAGAATATCCTCAATTCACTGTTTTCAATACTCAATAATCAATCTGCAATCTTCAATCCTCAATCCTCAATCCTCATTCCTCAATCCTCAATCCTCAATCCTCAGTCCTCAGCCCTCAAACCTCAATCCTCAGTCCTCAGTCCACAAACCTCAATCCTCAAACCTCAGACCTCATACTCAATCCTCAATCATCAATCGTCAGTCCTCAATACTCAATCTTCAATCCTCAATAATCAATCTCCAATCCTAGATCCTCAATCCCCAATCCTCAATCCTTATTCCTCAATCTTCAATCCTCAATCGCCAGTCCTCAATGTTCAATCCTCAATGCTCAATCCTCAATCCTCAATCCTCAACCATCAATCCTCAATTCTCAATACTCAATAGAATATCCTGAATTCTCAGTATTCAATACTCAAACCTCAATCCTCAACCCTCAGCCCTCATCCTCCATCCTCAATCCTCAATCCTCAATCTTCAATCTTCAATCCTCGATACTCAATCTTCAATCCTCAATACTCAAACCTCAATCCTCAATCCTCGGTCATGAATACTCAATCTTCAATCCTCAATCCTCAATCCTCAGTCATCAATCCACAATCTTCAATACTCAATCGTCAATCCTCAGTCCTCAATCCTCAATCCTCAATCTTCAATCCTCAATACTCAATGTTCAACCCTCAATACCCAATCCTCAATCTTCAATCCTCAATACTCAATACTCAATCTTCAATCCTCAATCCTCAATCCTCAATCTTCAATCCTCAATACTCAATCTGCAATCCTCAATCCTCAATCCTCAATCCTCAATCCTCAATCCTCAATCCTCAATCCTCATTCTTCAGTCCTCAATACCCAATCCTCAATCTTCAATCCTCAATCCTCAATCCTCAATTCTCAGTCCTCAATCCTCATTCTTCAATCCTCAACACCCAGTCCTCAATTTTCAATCCTCAATCCTCGATCCTCGATTCTCAAACCACAATCCTCAATCCTCTGACCTCAAACATCAATCCTCAACCCTCAGTCCTCATCCTCAATTCTCAATTCTCAATCCTCAATCCTCAATCCTCAATCTTCAACCCTCAATAATCAATCTCCAATCCTGAATCCTCAATCCCCAATCCTCAATCCTTAATCCTCAGTCATCAATCCTCAATCCTCAATCCTCAATCCTCAATCCTCAATCCTCATTCCTCAATCCTCAATACCCAATCCTCAATCTTCAATCCTCAATCCTCAATACTCAATCCTCAATACTCAATCCTCAATCCTCAATCCTCAATCCTCAATCCTCAATCCTCATTCCTCAATCCTCAATAGCCAATCCTCAATCTTCAATCCTCAATCCTCAATACTCAATCCTCAATCCTCAATCCTCAATCCTCAGTCCTCAAACCTCAATCCTCAATCTTCAGTCCTAAATCCTCAATCCTCAATCCTCAAACCTCAATCCTCAACCGTCAGTCCTCGTCCTCAATCCTCAACCCTCAATCCTCAATCCTCAAACCTCAATCCTCAATCCTCAACCTTCAATCATCAATACTCAATCTTCAATCCTCAATCCTCAGTCCTCAATCCTCAATCCTCAATCCACAAGCCTCAATACTCAATCCTTAATCCTCATTCCCCAAACATCCATCCTCAATCCTCAATCCTCAATCTTCAATCCTCAATATTCAATCTTCAATTCTCAATCCTCAATCCTCAATCCTCAAACCTCAATCCTCAATCCTCAATCTTCAATCCTCAATACTCAACCTTCAATCCTCAATCCTCCATCCTCAATCCCGAATCCTCAATCCTCAATACTCAATCCTCAATCTTCAATCCTCAATACTCAATCCTCAGTCCTCAATCCTCAATCCTCAATCCTCAATCCTCGTTTCTCAATCCTCAATACCCAATCCTCAATCTTCAATCCTCAATCCTCAATACTCAATGCTCAATCCTCAATCCTCAATCCTCAGTCCTCAAACCTCAATCCTCAATCCTCAGTCCTCAATCCTCAATCCTCAACCCTCAAACCTCAATCCTCAACCGTCAGTCCTCGTCCTCAATCCTCAACCCTCAATCCTCAATCCTCAACCCTCAATCCTCAATCCTCAACCTTCAATCATCAATACTCAATCTTCAGTCCTCAATCCTCAGCCCTCAATCCTCAATCCTCAATCCTCAATACTCAACCATCAATCCTCAATTCTCAATACTCAATAGAATATCCTGAATTCTCAGTATTCAATACTCAAAACTCAATTCACAACCCTCAGCCCTCATCCTCCATTCTCAATCCTCAATCCTCAATCCTCAATCTTCAATCCTCGATACTCAATCTTCAATCCTCAATACTCAAACCTCAATCCTCAATCCTCAGTCATGAATACTCAATCTTCAATTGTCAATCCTCAATCCTCAATCCACAAGCCTCAGTACTCAATCCTCAATCCTCATTCCCCAAACATCAATCCTCAATCCTCAATCCTCAACCTTCAATCCTCAAAATTCAATCTTCAATTCTCAATCCTCAATCCTCAATCCTCAATCCTCAATCCTCAATCCTTAATCCTCAACCTTCATTCCTCATTACTCAATCTTCAATCCTCAATCCTCAGTCCTCAATCCTCAAACCTCAATCCTCAATCCTCAATCCTCAATACTCAACCATCAATCCTCAATTCTCAATACTCAATAGAATATCCTGACTTCTCAGTATTCAATACTCAAACCTCAATCCTCAACCCTCAGCCCTCATACTCCATCCTCAATCCTCAATCCTCAATCCTCAATCTTCAATCCTCGATACTCAATCTTCAATCCTCAATACTCAAACCTCAATCCTCAATCCTCAGTCATGAATACTCAATCTTCAATCCTCAATCCTCAATCCTCAATCCTCAACCCTCAATCCTCAATCCTCAGTCATCAATCCACAATCTTCAATACTCAACCATCAATCCTCAATTACGAATACTCAATAGAATATCCTGAATTCTCAGGATTCAATACTCAAACCTCAATCCCCAACCCTCAGCCCTCATCCTCAATCCTCAATCCTCAATCCTCAACCCTCAATATTGAATACTCAATGCTCAATCTTCAATCCACAATCCTCAATCCTCAACCATCAATCCTCAATCCTCAGTCATCAATCCACAATCTTCAATACTCAATCGTCAATCCTCAGTCCTCAATCCTCAATCCGCCATCCCCGTTCCTCAAACCTCAATCCTCAACCCTCAGTCCTCATCCTCAATTCTCAATTCTCAATCCTCAATCCTCAATCCTCAATCTTCGACCCTCAATAATCAATCTCCAATCCTGAACCCTCAATCCCCAATCCTCAATCCTTAATCCTCAATCTTCAATCCTCAATCCCCAGTCCTCAATCTTCAATCCTCAATGCTCAACCTGCAATCCTTAATCCTCAACCCTCAATCCTCAATCCTCAATCCTCATTCTTCAATCCTCAATACCCAATCCTCAATCTTAAATCCTCAATCCCCAATCCTCAATTCTGAACCGTCAATCCTCAATCCTCAGATCTCAAACATCAACACTCAACCCTCAGTCCTCGTCCACAATCCACAACCCTCAACGCTCAATCCTCAATCTTCAATCATCAATATTCAATCTTCAATCCTCAATCCTCAATCCTCAATCCTCAATCCTCAATACTCACTCCTCAATCCTCAATACCCAATCCTCAATCTTCAATCCTCAATCCTCTATCCTCAATCCTCAATCCTCAATCCTCAATCCTCAGTCCTCAAACCTCAGTCCTCAACCCTCAGTCCTCAATCCTCAATCCTCAACCCTCAAACGTCAATCCTCAACCGTCAGTCCTCGTCCTAAATCCTCAACCCTCAATCCTCAATCCTCAATCTTCAATCATCAATACTTAATCTTCAATCCTCAATCCTCAGTCCTCAATCCTCAATCCTCTATCCTCAATCATCAATCCTCAATACTCAACCATCAATCCTCAATTCTCAATACTCAATTGAATATCCTGAATTCTCAGTATTCAATACTCGAACCTCAATCCTCAACCCTCAGCCCTCATCCTCCATCCTCAATCCTCAATCCTCAATCCTCAATCTTCAATCCTCAATACTCAATCTTCAATCCTCAATCCTCAATCCTCAATCTTCAATCCTCAATACTCAATCTGCAATCCTCAAAGCTCAATCCTCAATCCTCAGTCCTCAAACCTCAATACTTAATCCTCAATCCTGAATTCTCAATCTTCAGCACTGAGTCCTCAACAATCAGTTGTCAATCCTCAATCCTCAAGAGAATATCCTCAATTCACAGCTTTCAGTACTCAATACTCAATCTGCAATAATCAAATCTCTATCCACAAACATCAATTCTCATCACTCAACCCTCAATACTCAGTCCCCGATTCTCAATCTTCAATCCTCAATCCTCAATCCTCAATCCTCGATCTTCATTACTCAATACTCAATCTTCAATCCTCAATCCTCAATCCTCAATCCTAATTCTTCAATCCTCAATACCCAATCCTCAATCTTCAATCCTCAATCTTCAATCCTCAATTCTCAATCCTCAATCGTTAATCCTCAGACCTCAAACGTCAATACTTAACCCTCAGTCCTCGTCCTCAATCCACAACCCTCAATCCTCAATCCTCTATCTTCAGTCATCGATATTCAATCTTCAATCCTCAATCCTCAATCCTCAATCCTCAATCCTCAATCCTCAATACTCAATCGTCAATCCTCAATACCCAATCCTCAATCTTCAATCGCCAATCCTCAATCCTCGATCCTCAATCCACAATCTTCAATCCTCTGTACTCAATCTTCAACCCTCAATCCTCAATCCTCAATCCTCAATCCTCAATACTCAACCATCAATCCTCAATTCTCAATACTCAATAGAATATCCTGAATTCTCAGTATTCAATACTCAAAGCTCAATTCTCAACCCTCAGCCCTCATCCTCCATTCTCAATCCTCAATCCTCAATCCTCAATCTTCAATCCTCGATACTCAATCTTCAATCCTCAATACTCAAACCTCAATTCTCAATCCTCAGTCATGAATACTCAATCTTCAATTGTCAATCCTCAATCCTCAATCCACAAGCCTCAATACTCAATCCTCAATCCTCATTCCCCAAACATCAATCCTCAATCCTCAATCCTCAAAATTCAATCCTCAATATTCAATCTTCAATTCTCAATCCTCAATCCTCAATCCTCAATCCTCAATCCTCAATCTTCAATCCTCAATACTCAGTCTTCAATCCTCAATCCTCAATCCTCAATCCTCAATCCTCTATCCTCATTCTTCAATCCTCAATACCCAATCCTCAATCTTCAATCCTCGATCCTCAATCCTCAACCCTCAGCCCTCATCCTCAATCCTCAATCCTCAATCCTCAATCCTCAATCCTCAATTCTCAATCCTCAATCCTCAATCTTCAATCCGCTATACTCAATCTTCAATTCTCAATCCTCAGTCCTCAAACCTCAATTCTGTATCTTCAATCATGAATCCCCAATCTCCAGCCCTCAGTCCTCAACAATCAGTTGTCAATCCTCAATCCTCAATAGAATATCCTCAATTCACTGTTTTCAATACTCAATAATCAATCTGCAATCTTCAATCCTCAATCCTCAATCCTCATTCCTCAATCCTCAATCCTCAATCCTCAGTCCTCAGCCCTCAAACCTCAATCCTCAGTCCTCAGTCCACAAACCTCAATCCTCAAACCTCAGACCTCATACTCAATCCTCAATCATCAATCGTCAGTCCTCAATACTCAATCTTCAATCCTCAATAATCAATCTCCAATCCTAGATCCTCAATCCCCAATCCTCAATCCTTATTCCTCAATCTTCAATCCTCAATCGCCAGTCCTCAATGTTCAATCCTCAATGCTCAATCCTCAATCCTCAATCCTCAACCATCAATCCTCAATTCTCAATACTCAATAGAATATCCTGAATTCTCAGTATTCAATACTCAAACCTCAATCCTCAACCCTCAGCCCTCATCCTCCATCCTCAATCCTCAATCCTCAATCCTCAATCATCAATCCTCGATACTCAATCTTCAATCCTCAATACTCAAACCTCAATCCTCAATCCTCGGTCATGAATACTCAATCTTCAATCCTCAATCCTCAATCCTCAGTCATCAATCCACAATCTTCAATACTCAATCGTCAATCCTCAGTCCTCAATCCTCAATCCGCAATCCTCGTTCCTCAAACCTCAATCCTCAACCCGCAGTCCTCATCCTCAATTCTCAATTCTCAATCCTCAATCCTCAATCCTCAATCTTCAACCCTCAATAATCAATCTCCAATCCTGAATCCTCAATCTCCAATCCTCAATCCTTAATCCTCAATCTTCAATCCTCAATCCCCAGTCCTCAATCTTCAATCCTCAATGCTCAATCCTCAATCCTGAATCCTCAGTCCTCAATCCTCAATCCTCAATCTTCAATCCTCAATACTCAATGTTCAACCCTCAATACCCAATCCTCAATCTTCAATCCTCAATACTCAATACTCAATCTTCAATCCTCAATCCTCAATCCTCAATCTTCAATCCTCAATACTCAATCTGCAATCCTCAATCCTCAATCCTCAATCCTCAATCCTCAATCCTCAATCCTCAATCCTCATTCTTCAGTCCTCAATACCCAATCCTCAATCTTCAATCCTCAATCCTCAATCCTCAATTCTCAGTCCTCAATCCTCATTCTTCAATCCTCAACACCCAGTCCTCAATTTTCAATCCTCAATCCTCGATCCTCGATTCTCAAACCACAATCCTCAATCCTCTGACCTCAAACATCAATCCTCAACCCTCAGTCCTCATCCTCAATTCTCAATTCTCAATCCTCAATCCTCAATCCTCAATCTTCAACCCTCAATAATCAATCTCCAATCCTGAATCCTCAATCCCCAATCCTCAATCCTTAATCCTCAGTCATCAATCCTCAATCCCCAGTCCTCAATCTTCAATCCTCAATGCTCAATCCTCAATCCTGAATCCTCAGTCCTCAATCCTCAATCCTCAATCCTCAATCCTCAATCCTCAATCCTCATTCCTCAATCCTCAATACCCAATCCTCAATCTTCAATCCTCAATCCTCAATACTCAATCCTCAATACTCAATCCTCAATCCTCAATCCTCAATCCTCAATCCTCAATCCTCATTCCTCAATCCTCAATAGCCAATCCTCAATCTTCAATCCTCAATACTCAATACTCAATCCTCAATCCTCAATCCTCAATCCTCAGTCCTCAAACCTCAATCCTCAATCTTCAGTCCTAAATCCTCAATCCTCAATCCTCAAACCTCAATCCTCAACCGTCAGTCCTCGTCCTCAATCCTCAACCCTCAATCCTCAATCCTCAAACCTCAATCCTCAATCCTCAACCTTCAATCATCAATACTCAATCTTCAATCCTCAATCCTCAGTCCTCAATCCTCAATCCTCAATCCACAAGCCTCAATACTCAATCCTTAATCCTCATTCCCCAAACATCCATCCTCAATCCTCAATCCTCAATCTTCAATCCTCAATATTCAATCTTCAATTCTCAATCCTCAATCCTCAATCCTCAAACCTCAATCCTCAATCCTCAATCTTCAATCCTCAATACTCAACCTTCAATCCTCAATCCTCCATCCTCAATCCCGAATCCTCAATCCTCAATACTCAATCCTCAATCTTCAATCCTCAATACTCAATCCTCAGTCCTCAATCCTCAATCCTCAATCCTCAATCCTCGTTTCTCAATCCTCAATACCCAATCCTCAATCTTCAATCCTCAATCCTCAATACTCAATGCTCAATCCTCAATCCTCAATCCTCAGTCCTCAAACCTCAATCCTCAATCCTCAGTCCTCAATCCTCAATCCTCAACCCTCAAACCTCAATCCTCAACCGTCAGTCCTCGTCCTCAATCCTCAACCCTCAATCCTCAATCCTCAACCCTCAATCCTCAATCCTCAACCTTCAATCATCAATACTCAATCTTCAGTCCTCAATCCTCAGCCCTCAATCCTCAATCCTCAATCCTCAATACTCAACCATCAATCCTCAATTCTCAATACTCAATAGAATATCCTGAATTCTCAGTATTCAATACTCAAAACTCAATTCACAACCCTCAGCCCTCATCCTCCATTCTCAATCCTCAATCCTCAATCCTCAATCTTCAATCCTCGATACTCAATCTTCAATCCTCAATACTCAAACCTCAATCCTCAATCCTCAGTCATGAATACTCAATCTTCAATTGTCAATCCTCAATCCTCAATCCACAAGCCTCAGTACTCAATCCTCAATCCTCATTCCCCAAACATCAATCCTCAATCCTCAATCCTCAACCTTCAATCCTCAAAATTCAATCTTCAATTCTCAATCCTCAATCCTCAATCCTCAATCCTCAATCCTCAATCCTTAATCCTCAACCTTCATTCCTCATTACTCAATCTTCAATCCTCAATCCTCAGTCCTCAATCCTCAAACCTCAATCCTCAATCCTCAATCCTCAATACTCAACCATCAATCCTCAATTCTCAATACTCAATAGAATATCCTGACTTCTCAGTATTCAATACTCAAACCTCAATCCTCAACCCTCAGCCCTCATCCTCCATCCTCAATCCTCAATCCTCAATCCTCAATCTTCAATCCTCGATACTCAATCTTCAATCCTCAATACTCAAACCTCAATCCTCAATCCTCAGTCATGAATACTCAATCTTCAATCCTCAATCCTCAATCCTCAACCCTCAATCCTCAATCCTCAGTCATCAATCCACAATCTTCAATACTCAACCATCAATCCTCAATTACGAATACTCAATAGAATATCCTGAATTCTCAGGATTCAATACTCAAACCTCAATCCCCAACCCTCAGCCCTCATCCTCAATCCTCAATCCTCAATCCTCAACCCTCAATATTGAATACTCAATGCTCAATCTTCAATCCACAATCCTCAATCCTCAACCATCAATCCTCAATCTTCAGTCATCAATCCACAATCTTCAATACTCAATCGTCAATCCTCAGTCCTCAATCCTCAATCCGCCATCCCCGTTCCTCAAACCTCAATCCTCAACCCTCAGTCCTCATCCTCAATTCTCAATTCTCAATCCTCAATCCTCAATCCTCAATCTTCGACCCTCAATAATCAATCTCCAATCCTGAACCCTCAATCCCCAATCCTCAATCCTTAATCCTCAATCTTCAATCCTCAATCCCCAGTCCTCAATCTTCAATCCTCAATGCTCAACCTGCAATCCTTAATCCTCAACCCTCAATCCTCAATCCTCAATCCTCATTCTTCAATCCTCAATACCCAATCCTCAATCTTAAATCCTCAATCCCCAATCCTCAATTCTGAACCGTCAATCCTCAATCCTCAGATCTCAAACATCAACACTCAACCCTCAGTCCTCGTCCACAATCCACAACCCTCAACGCTCAATCCTCAATCTTCAATCATCAATATTCAATCTTCAATCCTCAATCCTCAATCCTCAATCCTCAATCCTCAATACTCACTCCTCAATCCTCAATACCCAATCCTCAATCTTCAATCCTCAATCCTCAATCCTCAATCCTCAATCCTCAATCCTCAATCCTCAGTCCTCAAACCTCAGTCCTCAACCCTCAGTCCTCAATCCTCAATCCTCAACCCTCAAACGTCAATCCTCAACCGTCAGTCCTCGTCCTCAATCCTCAACCCTCAATCCTCAATCCTCAATCTTCAATCATCAATACTTAATCTTCAATCCTCAATCCTCAGTCCTCAATCCTCAATCCTCAATCCTCAATCATCAATCCTCAATACTCAACCATCAATCCTCAATTCTCAATACTCAATTGAATATCCTGAATTCTCAGTATTCAATACTCGAACCTCAATCCTCAACCCTCAGCCCTCATCCTCCATCCTCAATCCTCAATCCTCAATCCTCAATCTTCAATCCTCAATACTCAATCTTCAATCCTCAATCCTCAATCCTCAATCTTCAATCCTCAATACTCAATCTGCAATCCTCAAAGCTCAATCCTCAATCCTCAGTCCTCAAACCTCAATACTTAATCCTCAATCCTGAATTCTCAATCTTCAGCACTGAGTCCTCAACAATCAGTTGTCAATCCTCAATCCTCAAGAGAATATCCTCAATTCACAGCTTTCAGTACTCAATACTCAATCTGCAATCTTCAAATCTCTATCCACAAACATCAATTCTCATCACTCAACCCTCAATACTCAGTCCCCGATTCTCAATCTTCAATCCTCAATCCTCAATCCTCAATCCTCGATCTTCATTACTCAATACTCAATCTTCAATCCTCAATCCTCAATCCTCAATCCTCAATCCTCAATCCTCAATAGTCAATATTCAATCCTCAATACTCAACCTTCAATCCTCAATCCTCAATCCTCAATCCTCAGTCCTCAATCTTCAATCCGCTATACTCAATCTTCAATTCTCACTCCTCAGTCCTCAAACCTCAATTCTGTATCCTCAATCATGAATCCCCAATCTCCAGCCCTCAGTCCTCAACAATCAGTTGTCAATCCTCAATCCTCAATAGAATATCCTCAATTCACTGTTTTCAATACTCAATAATCAATCTGCAATCTTCAATCCTCAATCCTCAATCCTCATTCCTCAATCCTCAATCCTCAATCCTCAGTCCTCAGCCCTCAAACCTCAATCCTCAGTCCTCAGTCCTCAAACCTCAATCCTCAAACCTCAGACCTCATCCTCAATCCTCAATCCTCAATCGTCAGTCCTCAACACTCAATCTTCAATCCTCAATCCTCATTCCCCAAACCTCAACCCTCAACCCTCAGTCGTCACCCTCAATTCTCAATTCTCAATCCTCAATCCTCAATCCTCGATCTTCAATCCTCAATAATCAATCTCCAATCCTAGATACTCAATCCCCAATCCTCAATCCTTAATCCTCAAACTTCAATCCTCAATCGCCAGTCCTCAATGTTCAATCCTCAATGCTCAATCCTCAATCCTCAATCCTCAGCCCTCAATCCTCAATCCTCAATCCTCAAACCTCAATCCTAAACCGTCAGTCCTCGTCCTCAATCCTCAACCCTCAATCGTCGATCCTCAATCCTCAATCCTCAATCCTCAATCCTCAGTCCTCAATACTCAACCATCAATCCTCAATTCCCAATACTCAATAGAATATCCTGAATTCTCGGGATTCAATACTCAAACCTCAATCCTCAGCCCTCAGCCCTCATCCTCCATCCTCAATCCTCAATCCTCAATCCTCATTCTTCAATCCTCAATACCCAATCCTCAATCTTCAATCCTCAATCCTCAATCCTCAACCCTCAGCCCTCATCCTCAATCCTCAATCCTCAATCCTCAATCCTCAATCCTCAATCCTCAATCTTCAGTCCGCTATACTCAACCTTCAATTCTCAATCCTCAGTCCTCAAACCTCAATTCTGTATCCTCAATCATGAATCCCCAATCTCCAGCCCTCAATCCTCCACAATCAGTTGTCAGTCGTCAATCCTCAATAGAATATCCTCAATTCACTGTTTTCGATACTCAATACTCAATCTGCAATCTTCAATCCTCAACCCTCAATCCTCAATCCTCAATCCTCAATCCTCAATCCTCAATCCTCAATCCTCAGTCCTCAAACCTCAATCCTGAATCCTCAATCCTGAACCCTCAATCTTCAGCCCTCAGTCGTCAACAATCAGCTGTCAATCCTCAATCCTCAATAGAATGTCATCAATTCACAGTTTTCAATACTCAATACTCAATCTGCAATCTTCAAATGTCTATCCACAGACATTAATTCTCATCACTCAACCCTCAACACTCCGTCCCCAATCCTCAATCCTCAATCCTCATTCTTCAATCCTCAATACCCAATCCTCAACCTTCAATCCTGAATCCTCAATCCTCACTCCTCAGTTCTCAATCCTCATTCATCAGTCCTCAATACCCAATCCTCAATCTTCAATCCTCAATCCTCAATCCTCATTTCTCAGTCCTCAATCCTCAACCCTCAGACCTCAAACATCAATACTCAACCCTCAGTCCTCGTCCTCAATCCACGACCGTCAATCCTCAATCCTCAATCTTCAATCATCAATATTCAATCTTCAATCCTGAATCCTCAATCCCCAATCCTCAATCCTTAATCCTCAATCTTCAATCCTCAATCCCCAGTCCTCAACCTTCAATCCTCAATGCTCAACCCGCAATCCTTAATCCTCAACCCTCAATCCTCAATCCTCAATCCTCATTCTTCAATCCTCAATACCCAATCCTCAATCTTAAATCCTCAATCCTCAATCCTCAATTCTGAATCGTCAATCCTCAATCCTCAGATCTCAAACATCAACACTCAACCCTCAGTCCTCGTCCACAATCCACAACCCTCAACCCTCAATCCTCAATCTTCAATCATCAATATTCAATCTTCAATCCTCAATCCTCAATCCTCAATCCTCAATCCTCAATACTCACTCCTCAATCCTCAATACCCAATCCTCAATCTTCAATCCTCAATCCTCAATCCTCAATCCTCAATCCTCAATCCTCAATCCTCAGTCCTCAAACCTCAGTCCTCAATCCTCAGTCCTCAATCCTCAATCCTCAACCCTCAAACGTCAATCCTCAACCGTCAGTCCTCGTCCTCAATCCTCAACCCTCAATCCTCAATCCTCAATCTTCAATCATCAATACTTAATCTTCAATCCTCAATCCTCAGTCCTCAATCCTCAATCCTCAATCCTCAATCATCAATCCTCAATACTCAGCCATCAATCCTCAATTCTCAATACTCAATAGAATATCCTGAATTCTCAGTATTCAATACTCGAACCTCAATCCTCAACCCTCAGCCCTCATCCTCCATCCTCAATCCTCAATCCTCAATCCTCAATCCTCAATTTTCAATCCTCGATACTCAATCTTCAATCCTCAGTACTCAAACCTCAATCCTCAATCCTCAGTCATGAATACTCAATCTTCAATCCTCAATCCTCAATCCTCAGTCATCAATCCACAATCTTCAATACTCAATCGTCAATCCTCAGTCCTCAATCCTCAATCCGCAATCCTCGTTCCTCCAACGTCAATCCTCAACCCTCAGTCCTCATCCTCAATTCTCAATTCTCAATCCTCAATCCTCAATCCTCAATCTTCAACACTCAATAATCAATCTCCAATCCTGAATCCTCAATCCCCAATCCTCAATCCTTAATCCTCAATCTTCAATCCTCAATCCCCAGTCCTCAATCTTCAATCCTCAATGCTCAATCCTCAATCCTCAATCCTCAGTCCTCAATCCTCAATCCTCAATCTTCAATCCTCAATACTCAATGTTCAACCCTCAATACCCAATCCTCAACCTTCAATCCTCAATACTCAATACTCAATCTTCAATCCTCAATCCTCAATCCTCAATCTTCAATCCTCAATACTCAATCTGCAATCCTCAATCCTCAATCCTCAATCCTCAAACCTCAATCCTGAATCCTCAATCCTCAATCCTCAAAGCTCAATCGTCAATCCTCAGTCCTCAAACCTCAATACTTAATCCTCAATCCTGAATTCTCAATCTTCAGCACTGAGTCCTCAACAATCAGTTGTCAATCCTCAATCCTCAAGAGAATATCCTCAATTCACAGCTTTCAGTACTCAATACTCAATCTGCAATCTTCAAATCTCTATCCACAAACATCAATTCTCATCACTCAACCCTCAATACTCAGTCCCCGATTCTCAATCTTCAATCCTCAATCCTCAATCCTCAATCCTCGATCTTCATTACTCAATACTCAATCTTCAATCCTCAATCCTCAATCCTCAATCCTCAATCCTCAATCCTCAATAGTCAATATTCAATCCTCAAAACTCAACCTTCAATCCTCAGTCCTCAATCCTCAATCCTCAGTCCTCAATCTTCAATCCGCTATACTCAATCTTCAATTCTCAATCCTCAGTCCTCAAACCTCAATTCTGTATCCTCAATCATGAATCCCCAATCTCCAGCCCTCAGTCCTCAACAATCAGTTGTCAATCCTCAATCCTCAATAGAATATCCTCAATTCACTGTTTTCAATACACAATGATCAATCTGCAATCTTCAATCCTCAATCCTCAATCCTCAATCCTCATTCCTCAATCCTCAATCCTCAATCCTCAGACCTCAGCCCTCAAACCTCAATCCTCAGTCCTCAGTCCTCAAACCTCAATCCTCAAACCTCAGACCTCATCCTCAATCCTCAATCCTCAATCGTCAGTCCTCAATACTCAATCTTCAATCCTCAATAATCAATCTCCAATCCTAGATTCTCAATCCCCAATCCTCAATCCTTATTCCTCAATCTTCAATCCTCAATCGCCAGTCCTCAATGTTCAATCCTCAATGCTCAATCCTCAATCCTCAATCCTCAATCCTCAATCCTCAATCCTCAATCCTCAATCCTCAATCCTCAATCCTCAATCCTCAATCCTCAATCCTCAATCCTCAATCTTCAATCCTCAATACTCAATACTCAATCTTCAAGCCTCAATCCTCAATCCTCAATCTTCAAACCTCAATACTCAATCTGCAACCCTCAATCCTCAATCCTCAATCCTCAATCCTCAATCCTCAATCCTCAATCCTCATTCATCAGTCCTCAATACGCAATCCTCAATCTTCAATCCTCAATCCTCAATCCTCAGTCCTCAAACCTCAGTCCTCGTCCACAATCCACAACCCTCAACCCTCAATCCTCAATCTTCAATCATCAATATTCAATCTTCAATCCTCAATCCTCAATCCTCAATCCTCAATCCTCAATACTCACTCCTCAATCCTCAATACCCAATCCTCAATCTTCAATCCTCAATCCTCAATCCTCAATCCTCAATCCTCAATCCTCAATCCTCAGTCCTCAAACCTCAGTCCTCAATCCTCAGTCCTCAATCCTCAATCCTCAACCCTCAAACGTCAATCCTCAACCGTCAGTCCTCGTCCTCAATCCTCAACCCTCAATCCTCAATCCTCAATCTTCAATCATCAATACTTAATCTTCAATCCTCAATCCTCAGTCCTCAATCCTCATTCCTCAATCATCAGTCCTCAATACTCAACCATGAATCCTCAATTCTCAATACTCAATAGAATATCCTGAATTCTCGGGATTCAATACTCAAACCTCAATCCTCAACCCTCAGCCCTCATCCTCCATCCTCAATCCTCAATCCTCAATCCTCAATCTTCAATCCTCAATCCTCAATCCTCAATCCTCAATCCTCAATCCTCAATCCTCATTCCCCAAACCTCAACCCTCAACCCTCAGTGCTCACCCTCAATTCTCAATTCTCAATCCTCAATCCTCAATCCTCGATCTTCAATCCTCAATAATCAATCTCCAATCCTAGATCCTCAATCCCCAATCCTCAATCCTTAATCCTCAAACTTCAATCCTCAATCGCCAGTCCTCAATCCTCAATACTCAATCCTCAGACGTCAATCCTCAATCCTCAACCCTCAATCCCCAATCCTCAACCCTCAATACTCAATCCTCAATCTTCAATCCTCAATCCTCAATCCTCAAACTTCAATCTTCAATACTCAATCTTCAACCCTCAATCCTCAATCCTCAATCCTGAATCCTCAATCCTCATTCTTCAATCCTCAATACCCAATCCTCAATCTTCAATCCTCAATATTCAATCTTCAATTCTCAATCCTCAATCCTCAATCCTCAATCCTCAATCCTCAATCCTCAATCTTCAATCTTCAATACTCAATCTTCAACCCTCAATCCTCAATCCTCAATCCTGAATCCTCAATCCTCTATACTCAATCCTCAATCCTCAATCCTCAATCCTCATTCATCAGTCCTCAATACCCAATCCTCAATCTTCAATCCTCAATCCTCAATCCTCAGTCATCAATCCACAATCTTCAATACTCAATCGTCAATCCTCAGTCCTCAATCCTCAATCCGCAATCCTCGTTCCTCCAACCTCAACCCTCAACCCTCAGTCCTCATCCTCAATTCTCAATTCTCAATCCTCAATCCTCAATCCTCAATCTTCAACCCTCACTAATCAATCTCCAATCCTGAATCCTCAATCCCCAATCCTCAATCCTTAATCCTCAATCTTCAATCCTCAATCCCCAGTCCTCAATCTTCAATCCTCAATGCTCAATCCTCAATCCTGAATCCTCAGTCCTCAATCCTCAATCCTCAATCTTCAATCCTCAATACTCAATGTTCAACCCTCAATACCCAATCCTCAATCTTCAATCCTCAATACTCAATACTCAATCTTCAATCCTCAATCCTCAATCCTCAATCTTCAATCCTCAATACTCAATCTGCAATCCTCAATCCTCAATCCTCAATCCTCAATCCTCAATCCTCAATCCTCAATCCTCATTCATCAGTCCTCAATACCCAATCCTCAATCTTCAATCCTCAATCCTCAATCCTCAATTCTCAGTCCTCGATCCTCAACCCTCAGACCTCAAACATCAATACTCAACCCTCAGTCCTCGTCCTCAATCCACGACCCTCAATCCTCAATCCTCAATCTTCAATCATCAATATTCAATCTTCAATCCTCAATCCTCAATCCTCAATCCTCAATCCTCAATCCTCAATCCTCAATGATCAATCCTCAATACCCAATCCTCAATCTTCAATCCTCAGTCCTCAAACCTCAATACTTAATCCTCAATCCTGAATTCTCAATCTTCAGCACTGAGTCCTCAACAATCAGTTGTCAATCCTCAATCCTCAAGAGAATATCCTCAATTCACAGCTTTCAGTACTCAATACTCAATCTGCAATCTTCAAATCTCTATCCACAAACATCAATTCTCATCACTCAACCCTCAATACTCAGTCCCCGATTCTCAATCTTCAATCCTCAATCCTCAATCCTCAATCCTCGATCTTCATTACTCAATACTCAATCTTCAATCCTCAATCCTCAATCCTCAATCCTCAATCCTCAATACTCAATAGTCAATATTCAATCCTCAAAACTCAACCTTCAATCCTCAATCCTCAATCCTCAATCCTCAGTCCTCAATCTTCAATTCGCTATACTCAATCTTCAATTCTCAATCCTCAGTCCTCAAACCTCAATTCTGTATCCTCAATCATGAATCCCCAATATCCAGCCCTCAGTCCTCAACAATCAGTTGTCAATCCTCAATCCTCAATAGAATATCCTCAATTCACTGTTTTCAATACTCAATAATCAATCTGCAATCTGCAATCCTCAATCCTCAATCCTCATTCCTCAATCCTCAATCCTCAATCCTCAGTCCTCAGCCCTCAAACCTCAATCCTCAGTCCTCAGTCCTCAAACCTCAATCCTCAAACCTCAGACCTCATCCTCAATCCTCAATCCTCAATCGTCAGTCCTCAATACTCAATCTTCAATCCTCAATAATCAATCTCCAATCCTAGATCCTCAATCCCCAATCCTCAATCCTTATTCCTCAATCTTCAATCCTCAATCGCCAGTCCTCAATGTTCAATCCTCAATGCTCAATCCTCAATCCTCAATCCTCAATCCTCAATCCTCAATCCTCAATCCTCAATCCTCAATCCTCAATCCTCATTCCTCAATCATCAGTCCTCAATACTCAACCATGAATCCTCAATTCTCAATACTCAATAGAATATCCTGAATTCTCGGGATTCAATACTCAAACCTCAATCCTCAACCCTCAGCCCTCATCCTCCATCCTCAATCCTCAATCCTCAATACTCAATCTTCAATCCTCAATCCCCAATCCTCAATCCTTATTCCTCAATCTTCAATCCTCAATCGCCAGTCCTCAATGTTCAATCCTCAATGCTCAATCCTCAATCCTCAATCCTCAATCCTCAATCCTCAATCCTCAATCCTCATTCCCCAAACCTCAACCCTCAACAATCAGTCCTCACCCTCAATTCTCAATTCTCAATCCTCAATCCTCAATCCTCGATCTTCAATCCTCAATAATCAATCTCCAATCCTAGATCCTCAATCCCCAATCCTCAATCCTTAATCCTCAAACTTCAATCCTCAATCGCCAGTCCTCAATCCTCAATACTCAATCCTCAGTCGTCAATCCTCAATCCTCAACCCTCAATCCCCAATCCTCAACCCTCAATACTCAATCCTCAATCTTCAATCCTCAATCCTCAATCCTCAATCTTCAATCTTCAATACTCAATCTTCAACCCTCAATCCTCAATCCTCAATCCTGAATCCTCAATCCTCATTCTTCAATCCTCAATACCCAATCCTCATCTTCAATCCTCAATATTCAATCTTCAATACTCAATCTTCAACCCTCAATCCTCAATCCTCAATCCTGAATCCTCAATCCTCTATACTCAATCGTCAACCTCCAATCCTCAATACTCAATCCTCATCCTCAATCCTCAATCCTCAATCCTCAATCCTCATTCCTCAATCCTCAATCCTCAATCCACAAGCCTACAATACTCAATCCTCAATCCTCATTCCCCAAACATCAATCCTCAATCCTCAATCCTCAATCTTCAATCCTCAATATTCAATCTTCAATTCTCAATCCTCAATCCTCAATCCTCAATCCTCAATCCTCAATCCTCAATCTTCAATCTTCAATCTTCAATACTCAATCTTCAACCCTCAATCCTCAATCCTCAATCCTGAATCCTCAATCCTCATTCTTCAATCCTCAATACCCAATCCTCAATCTTCAATCCTCAATCCTCAACCCTCAACCCTCAGCCCTCATCCTCAATCCTCAATCCTCTATCCTCAATCCTCAATCCTCAATCCTCAATCTTCAGTCCGCTATACTCAACCTTCAATTCTCAATCCACAGTCCTCAAACCTCAATTCTGTATCCTCAATCATGAATCCCCAATGTCCAGCCCTCAATCCTCCACAATCAGTTGTCAATCCTCAATCCTCAAGAGAATATCCTCAATTCACTGTTTTCGATACTCAGTACTCAATCTGCAATCTTCAATCCTCAACCCTCAATCCTCAATCCTCAATCCTCAATCCTCAATCCTCAATCCTCAGTCCTCAAACCTCAATCCTGAATCCTCAATCCTGAACCCTCAATCTTCAGCCCTCAGTCCTCAACAATCAGCTGTCAATCCTCAATCCTCAATAGAATGTCATCAATTCACAGTTTTCAATACTCAATACTCAACCTGCAATCTTCAAATGTCTATCCACAGACATTAATTCTCATCACTCAACCCTCAACACTCCGTCCCCAATCCTCAATCCTCAATCCTCATTCTTCAACCCTCAATCCTCAATCCTCAAACCTCAATCCTCAATCCTCAATCCTCAGTCCTCAAACCTCAGTCCTCAATCCTCAGTCCTCAATCCTCAATCCTCAACCCTCAAACGTCAATCCTCAACCGTCAGTCCTCGTCCTCAATCCTCAACCCTCAATCCTCAATCCTCAATCTTCAATCATCAATACTTAATCTTCAATCCTCAATCCTCAGTCCTCAATCCTCAATCCTCAATCCTCAATCATCAATCCTCAATACTCAGCCATCAATCCTCAATTCTCAATACTCAATAGAATATCCTGAATTCTCAGTATTCAATACTCGAACCTCAATCCTCAACCCTCAGCCCTCATCCTCCATCCTCAATCCTCAATCCTCAATCCTCAACCTTCAATCCTCGATACTCAATCTTCAATCCTCAATACTCAAACCTCAATCCTCAATCCTCAGTCATGAATACTCAATCTTCAATCCTCAATCCTCAATCCTCAATCTTCAATCCTCAATCCTCAATCCTCAGTCATCAATCCACAATCTTCAATACTCAATCGTCAATCCTCAGTCCTCAATCCTCAATCCGCAATCCTCGTTCCTCCAACCTCAATCCTCAACCCTCAGTCCTCATCCTCAGTTCTCAATTCTCAATCCTCAATCCTCAATCCTCAATCTTCAACCCTCAATAATCAATCTCCAATCCTGAATCCTCAATCCCCAATCCTCAATCCTTAATCCTCAATCTTCAATCCTCAATCCCCAGTCCTCAATCTTCAATCCTCAATGCTCAATCCTCAATCCTGAAACCTCAGTCCTCAATCCTCAATCCTCAATCTTCAATCCTCAATCCTCATTCATCAGTCCTCAATACGCAATCCTCAATCTTCAATCCTCAATCCTCAATCCTCAGTCCTCAAACCTCAGTCCTCGTCCACAATCCACAACCCTCAACCCTCAATCCTCAATCTTCAATCATCAATATTCAATCTTCAATCCTCAATCCTCAATCCTCAATCCTCAATCCTCAATACTCACTCCTCAATCCTCAATACCCAATCCTCAATCTTCAATCCTCAATCCTCAATCCTCAATCCTCAATCCTCAATCCTCAATCCTCAGTCCTCAAACCTCAGTCCTCAATCCTCAGTCCTCAATCCTCAATCCTCAACCCTCAAACGTCAATCCTCAACCGTCAGTCCTCGTCCTCAATCCTCAACCCTCAATCCTCAATCCTCAATCTTCAATCATCAATACTTAATCTTCAATCCTCAATCCTCAGTCCTCAATCCTCATTCCTCAATCATCAGTCCTCAATACTCAACCATGAATCCTCAATTCTCAATACTCAATAGAATATCCTGAATTCTCGGGATTCAATACTCAAACCTCAATCCTCAACCCTCAGCCCTCATCCTCCATCCTCAATCCTCAATCCTCAATCCTCAATCTTCAATCCTCAATCCTCAATCCTCAATCCTCAATCCTCAATCCTCAATCCTCATTCCCCAAACCTCAACCCTCAACCCTCAGTGCTCACCCTCAATTCTCAATTCTCAATCCTCAATCCTCAATCCTCGATCTTCAATCCTCAATAATCAATCTCCAATCCTAGATCCTCAATCCCCAATCCTCAATCCTTAATCCTCAAACTTCAATCCTCAATCGCCAGTCCTCAATCCTCAATACTCAATCCTCAGACGTCAATCCTCAATCCTCAACCCTCAATCCCCAATCCTCAACCCTCAATACTCAATCCTCAATCTTCAATCCTCAATCCTCAATCCTCAAACTTCAATCTTCAATACTCAATCTTCAACCCTCAATCCTCAATCCTCAATCCTGAATCCTCAATCCTCATTCTTCAATCCTCAATACCCAATCCTCAATCTTCAATCCTCAATATTCAATCTTCAATTCTCAATCCTCAATCCTCAATCCTCAATCCTCAATCCTCAATCCTCAATCTTCAATCTTCAATACTCAATCTTCAACCCTCAATCCTCAATCCTCAATCCTGAATCCTCAATCCTCTATACTCAATCCTCAATCCTCAATCCTCAATCCTCATTCATCAGTCCTCAATACCCAATCCTCAATCTTCAATCCTCAATCCTCAATCCTCAGTCATCAATCCACAATCTTCAATACTCAATCGTCAATCCTCAGTCCTCAATCCTCAATCCGCAATCCTCGTTCCTCCAACCTCAACCCTCAACCCTCAGTCCTCATCCTCAATTCTCAATTCTCAATCCTCAATCCTCAATCCTCAATCTTCAACCCTCACTAATCAATCTCCAATCCTGAATCCTCAATCCCCAATCCTCAATCCTTAATCCTCAATCTTCAATCCTCAATCCCCAGTCCTCAATCTTCAATCCTCAATGCTCAATCCTCAATCCTGAATCCTCAGTCCTCAATCCTCAATCCTCAATCTTCAATCCTCAATACTCAATGTTCAACCCTCAATACCCAATCCTCAATCTTCAATCCTCAATACTCAATACTCAATCTTCAATCCTCAATCCTCAATCCTCAATCTTCAATCCTCAATACTCAATCTGCAATCCTCAATCCTCAATCCTCAATCCTCAATCCTCAATCCTCAATCCTCAATCCTCATTCATCAGTCCTCAATACCCAATCCTCAATCTTCAATCCTCAATCCTCAATCCTCAATTCTCAGTCCTCAATCCTCAACCCTCAGACCTCAAACATCAATACTCAACCCTCAGTCCTCGTCCTCAATCCACGACCCTCAATCCTCAATCCTCAATCTTCAATCATCAATATTCAATCTTCAATCCTCAATCCTCAATCCTCAATCCTCAATCCTCAATCCTCAATCCTCAATGATCAATCCTCAATACCCAATCCTCAATCTTCAATCCTCAGTCCTCAAACCTCAATACTTAATCCTCAATCCTGAATTCTCAATCTTCAGCACTGAGTCCTCAACAATCAGTTGTCAATCCTCAATCCTCAAGAGAATATCCTCAATTCACAGCTTTCAGTACTCAATACTCAATCTGCAATCTTCAAATCTCTATCCACAAACATCAATTCTCATCACTCAACCCTCAATACTCAGTCCCCGATTCTCAATCTTCAATCCTCAATCCTCAATCCTCAATCCTCGATCTTCATTACTCAATACTCAATCTTCAATCCTCAATCCTCAATCCTCAATCCTCAATCCTCAATACTCAATAGTCAATATTCAATCCTCAAAACTCAACCTTCAATCCTCAATCCTCAATCCTCAATCCTCAGTCCTCAATCTTCAATTCGCTATACTCAATCTTCAATTCTCAATCCTCAGTCCTCAAACCTCAATTCTGTATCCTCAATCATGAATCCCCAATATCCAGCCCTCAGTCCTCAACAATCAGTTGTCAATCCTCAATCCTCAATAGAATATCCTCAATTCACTGTTTTCAATACTCAATAATCAATCTGCAATCTGCAATCCTCAATCCTCAATCCTCATTCCTCAATCCTCAATCCTCAATCCTCAGTCCTCAGCCCTCAAACCTCAATCCTCAGTCCTCAGTCCTCAAACCTCAATCCTCAAACCTCAGACCTCATCCTCAATCCTCAATCCTCAATCGTCAGTCCTCAATACTCAATCTTCAATCCTCAATAATCAATCTCCAATCCTAGATCCTCAATCCCCAATCCTCAATCCTTATTCCTCAATCTTCAATCCTCAATCGCCAGTCCTCAATGTTCAATCCTCAATGCTCAATCCTCAATCCTCAATCCTCAATCCTCAATCCTCAATCCTCAATCCTCAATCCTCAATCCTCAATCCTCATTCCTCAATCATCAGTCCTCAATACTCAACCATGAATCCTCAATTCTCAATACTCAATAGAATATCCTGAATTCTCGGGATTCAATACTCAAACCTCAATCCTCAACCCTCAGCCCTCATCCTCCATCCTCAATCCTCAATCCTCAATACTCAATCTTCAATCCTCAATCCCCAATCCTCAATCCTTATTCCTCAATCTTCAATCCTCAATCGCCAGTCCTCAATGTTCAATCCTCAATGCTCAATCCTCAATCCTCAATCCTCAATCCTCAATCCTCAATCCTCAATCCTCATTCCCCAAACCTCAACCCTCAACAATCAGTCCTCACCCTCAATTCTCAATTCTCAATCCTCAATCCTCAATCCTCGATCTTCAATCCTCAATAATCAATCTCCAATCCTAGATCCTCAATCCCCAATCCTCAATCCTTAATCCTCAAACTTCAATCCTCAATCGCCAGTCCTCAATCCTCAATACTCAATCCTCAGTCGTCAATCCTCAATCCTCAACCCTCAATCCCCAATCCTCAACCCTCAATACTCAATCCTCAATCTTCAATCCTCAATCCTCAATCCTCAATCTTCAATCTTCAATACTCAATCTTCAACCCTCAATCCTCAATCCTCAATCCTGAATCCTCAATCCTCATTCTTCAATCCTCAATACCCAATCCTCAATCTTCAATCCTCAATATTCAATCTTCAATACTCAATCTTCAACCCTCAATCCTCAATCCTCAATCCTGAATCCTCAATCCTCTATACTCAATCCTCAACCTCCAATCCTCAATACTCAATCCTCATCCTCAATCCTCAATCCTCAATCCTCAATCCTCATTCCTCAATCCTCAATCCTCAATCCACAAGCCTACAATACTCAATCCTCAATCCTCATT
Source organism: Calliopsis andreniformis (assembly GCF_051401765.1). Taxonomy (NCBI): domain Eukaryota; kingdom Metazoa; phylum Arthropoda; class Insecta; order Hymenoptera; family Andrenidae; genus Calliopsis; species Calliopsis andreniformis. The sequence goes on from NW_027480458.1 coordinate 80,371, forward strand.
CCCCAAACATCAATCCTCAATCCTCAATCCTCAATCTTCAATCCTCAATATTCAATCTTCAATTCTCAATCCTCAATCCTCAATCCTCAATCCTCAATCCTCAATCCTCAATCTTCAATCTTCAATCTTCAATACTCAATCTTCAACCCTCAATCCTCAATCCTCAATCCTGAATCCTCAATCCTCATTCTTCAATCCTCAATACCCAATCCTCAATCTTCAATCCTCAATCCTCAACCCTCAACCCTCAGCCCTCATCCTCAATCCTCAATCCTCTATCCTCAATCCTCAATCCTCAATCCTCAATCTTCAGTCCGCTATACTCAACCTTCAATTCTCAATCCACAGTCCTCAAACCTCAATTCTGTATCCTCAATCATGAATCCCCAATGTCCAGCCCTCAATCCTCCACAATCAGTTGTCAATCCTCAATCCTCAAGAGAATATCCTCAATTCACTGTTTTCGATACTCAGTACTCAATCTGCAATCTTCAATCCTCAACCCTCAATCCTCAATCCTCAATCCTCAATCCTCAATCCTCAATCCTCAGTCCTCAAACCTCAATCCTGAATCCTCAATCCTGAACCCTCAATCTTCAGCCCTCAGTCCTCAACAATCAGCTGTCAATCCTCAATCCTCAATAGAATGTCATCAATTCACAGTTTTCAATACTCAATACTCAACCTGCAATCTTCAAATGTCTATCCACAGACATTAATTCTCATCACTCAACCCTCAACACTCCGTCCCCAATCCTCAATCCTCAATCCTCATTCTTCAACCCTCAATCCTCAATCCTCAAACCTCAATCCTCAATCCTCAATCCTCAGTCCTCAAACCTCAGTCCTCAATCCTCAGTCCTCAATCCTCAATCCTCAACCCTCAAACGTCAATCCTCAACCGTCAGTCCTCGTCCTCAATCCTCAACCCTCAATCCTCAATCCTCAATCTTCAATCATCAATACTTAATCTTCAATCCTCAATCCTCAGTCCTCAATCCTCAATCCTCAATCCTCAATGATCAATCCTCAATACTCAGCCATCCATCCTCAATTCTCAATACTCAATAGAATATCCTGAATTCTCAGTATTCAATACTCGAACCTCAATCCTCAACCCTCAGCCCTCATCCTCCATCCTCAATCCTCAATCCTCAATCCTCAACCTTCAATCCTCGATACTCAATCTTCAATCCTCAATACTCAAACCTCAATCCTCAATCCTCAGTCATGAATACTCAATCTTCAATCCTCAATCCTCAATCCTCAATCTTCAATCCTCAATCCTCAATCCTCAGTCATCAATCCACAATCTTCAATACTCAATCGTCAATCCTCAGTCCTCAATCCTCAATCCGCAATCCTCGTTCCTCCAACCTCAATCCTCAACCCTCAGTCCTCATCCTCAGTTCTCAATTCTCAATCCTCAATCCTCAATCCTCAATCTTCAACCCTCAATAATCAATCTCCAATCCTGAATCCTCAATCCCCAATCCTCAATCCTTAATCCTCAATCTTCAATCCTCAATCCCCAGTCCTCAATCTTCAATCCTCAATGCTCAATCCTCAATCCTGAAACCTCAGTCCTCAATCCTCAATCCTCAATCTTCAATCCTCAATACTCAATGTTCAACCCTCAATACCCAATCCTCAAACTTCAATCCTCAATACTCAATACTCAATATTCAAGCCTCAATCCTCAATCCTCAATCTTCAAACCTCAATACTCAATCTGCAATCCTCAATCCTCAATCCTCAATCCTCAATCCTCAATCCTCAATCCTCAATCCTCATTCATCAGTCCTCAATACCCAATCCTCAATCTTCAATCCTCAATCCTCAATCCTCAGTCCTCAAACCTCAGTCCTCGTCCACAATCCACAACCCTCAACCCTCAATCCTCAATCTTCAATCATCAATATTCAATCTTCAATCCTCAATCCTCAATCCTCAATCCTCAATCCTCAATACTCACTCCTCAATCCTCAATACCCAATCCTCAATCTTCAATCCTCAATCCTCAATCCTCAATCCTCAATCCTCAATCCTCAATCCTCAGTCCTCAAACCTCAGTCCTCAAACCTCAGTCCTCAATCCTCAATCCTCAACCCTCAAACGTCAATCCTCAACCGTCAGTCCTCGTCCTCAATCCTCAACCCTCAATCCTCAATCCTCAATCTTCAATCATCAATACTTAATCTTCAATCCTCAATCTTCAATCCTCAATACTCAATACTCAATCTTCAATCCTCAATCCTCAATCCTCAATCTTCAATCCTCAATACTCAATCTGCAATCCTCAATCCTCAATCCTCAATCCTCAATCCTCAATCCTCAATCCTCAATCCTCAATCCTCATTCATCAGTCCTCAATACCCAATCCTCAATCTTCAATCCTCAATCCTCAATCCTCAATTCTCAGTCCTCAATCCTCAACCCTCAGACCTCAAACATCAATACTCAACCCTCAGTCCTCGTCCTCAATCCACGACCCTCAATCCTCAATCCTCAATCTTCAATCATCAATATTCAATCTTCAATCCTCAATCCTCAATCCTCAATCCTCAATCCTCAATCCTCAATCCTCAATGATCAATCCTCAATACCCATTCCTCAATCTTCAATCCTCAGTCCTCAAACCTCAATACTTAATCCTCAATCCTGAATTCTCAATCTTCAGCACTGAGTCCTCAACAATCAGTTGTCAATCCTCAATCCTCAAGAGAATATCCTCAATTCACAGCTTTCAGTACTCAATACTCAATCTGCAATCTTCAAATCTCTATCCACAAACATCAATTCTCATCACTCAACCCTCAATACTCAGTCCCCGATTCTCAATCTTCAATCCTCAATCCTCAATCCTCAATCCTCGATCTTCATTACTCAATACTCAATCTTCAATCCTCAATCCTCAATCCTCAATCCTCAATCCTCAATACTCAATAGTCAATATTCAATCCTCAAAACTCAACCTTCAATCCTCAATCCTCAATCCTCAATCCTCAGTCCTCAATCTTCAATCCGCTATACTCAATCTTCAATTCTCAATCCTCAGTCCTCAAACCTCAATTCTGTATCCTCAATCATGAATCCCCAATATCCAGCCCTCAGTCCTCAACAATCAGTTGTCAATCCTCAATCCTCAATAGAATATCCTCAATTCACTGTTTTCAATACTCAATAATCAATCTGCAATCTTCAATCCTCAATCCTCAATCCTCATTCCTCAATCCTCAATCCTCAATCCTCAGTCCTCAGCCCTCAAACCTCAATCCTCAGTCCTCAGTCCTCAAACCTCAATCCTCAAACCTCAGACCTCATCCTCAATCCTCAATCCTCAATCGTCAGTCCTCAATACTCAATCTTCAATCCTCAATAATCAATCTCCAATCCTAGATCCTCAATCCCCAATCCTCAATCCTTATTCCTCAATCTTCAATCCTCAATCGCCAGTCCTCAATGTTCAATCCTCAATGCTCAATCCTCAATCCTCAATCCTCAATCCTCAATCCTCAATCCTCAATCCTCAATCCTCAATCCTCAATCCTCATTCCTCAATCATCAGTCCTCAATACTCAACCATGAATCCTCAATTCTCAATACTCAATAGAATATCCTGAATTCTCGGGATTCAATACTCAAACCTCAATCCTCAACCCTCAGCCCTCATCCTCCATCCTCAATCCTCAATCCTCAATCCTCAATCTTCAATCCTCAATCCTCAATCCTCAATCCTCAATCCTCAACCTTCAATCCTCAATACTCAATCTGCAATCCTTAATCCTCAACCCTCAATCCTCAATCCTCAATCCTCATTCTTCAATCCTCAATACCCAATCCTCAATCTTAAATCCTCAATGCACAATCCTCAATTCTCAATCGCCAATCCTCAATCCTCAATACTCAATCTTCAATCCTCAATCCCCAATCCTCAATCCTTATTCCTCAATCTTCAATCCTCAATCGCCAGTCCTCAATGTTCAATCCTCAATGCTCAATCCTCAATCCTCAATCCTCAATCCTCAATCCTCAATCCTCATTCCCCAAACCTCAACCCTCAACCCTCAGTCCTCACCCTCAATTCTCAATTCTCAATCCTCAATCCTCAATCCTCGATCTTCAATCCTCAATAATCAATCTCCAATCCTAGATCCTCAATCCCCAATCCTCAATCCTTAATCCTCAAACTTCAATCCTAAATCGCCAGTCCTCAATCCTCAATACTCAATCCTCAGTCGTCAATCCTCAATCCTCAACCCTCAATCCCCAATCCTCAACCCTCAATACTCAATCCTCAATCTTCAATCCTCAATCCTCAATCCTCAATCTTCAATCTTCAATACTCAATCTTCAACCCTCAATCCTCAATCCTCAATCCTGAATCCTCAATCCTCATTCTTCAATCCTCAATACCCAATCCTCAATCTTCAATCCTCAATATTCAATCTTCAATACTCAATGTTCAACCCTCAATCCTCAATCCTCAATCCTGAATCCTCAATCCTCTATACTCAATCCTCAACCTCCAATCCTCAATACTCAATCCTCATCCTCAATCCTCAATCCTCAATCCTCAATCCTCATTCCTCAATCCTCAATCCTCAATCCACAAGCCTACAATACTCAATCCTCAATCCTCATTCCCCAAACATCAATCCTCAATCCTCAATCCTCAATCTTCAATCCTCAATATTCAATCTTCAATTCTCAATCCTCAATCCTCAATCCTCAATCCTCAATCCTCAATCCTCAATCTTCAATCTTCAATCTTCAATACTCAATCTTCAACCCTCAATCCTCAATCCTCAATCCTGAATCCTCAATCCTCATTCTTCAATCCTCAATACCCAATCCTCAATCTTCAATCCTCAATCCTCAACCCTCAACCCTCAGCCCTCATCCTCAATCCTCAATCCTCTATCCTCAATCCTCAATCCTCAATCCTCAATCTTCAGTCCGCTATACTCAACCTTCAATTCTCAATCCACAGTCCTCAAACCTCAATTCTGTATCCTCAATCATGAATCCCCAATCTCCAGCCCTCAATCCTCCACAATCAGTTGTCAATCCTCAATCCTCAATAGAATGTCATCAATTCACAGTTTTCAATACTCAATACTCAACCTGCAATCTTCAAATGTCTATCCACAGACATTAATTCTCATCACTCAACCCTCAACACTCCGTCCCCAATCCTCAATCCTCAATCCTCATTCTTCAACCCTCAATCCTCAATCCTCAAACCTCAATCCTCAATCCTCAATCCTCAGTCCTCAAACCTCAGTCCTCAATCCTCAGTCCTCAATCCTCAATCCTCAACCCTCAAACGTCAATCATCAACCGTCAGTCCTCGTCCTCAATCCTCAACCCTCAATCCTCAATCCTCAATCTTCAATCATCAATACTTAATCTTCAATCCTCAATCCTCAGTCCTCAATCCTCAATCCTCAATCCTCAATCATCAATCCTCAATACTCAACCATCAATCCTCAATTCTCAATACTCAATAGAATATCCTGAATTCTCAGTATTCAATACTCGAACCTCAATCCTCAACCCTCAGCCCTCATCCTCCATCCTCAATCCTCAATCCTCAATCCTCAATCTTCAATCCTCGATACTCAATCTTCAATCCTCAATACTCAAACCTCAATCCTCAATCCTCAGTCATGAATACTCAATCTTCAATCCTCAATCCTCAATCCTCAGTCATCAATCCACAATCTTCAATACTCAATCGTCAATCCTCAGTCCTCAATCCTCAATCCGCAATCCTCGTTCCTCCAACCTCAATCCTCAACCCTCAGTCCTCATCCTCAGTTCTCAATTCTCAATCCTCAATCCTCAATCCTCAATCTTCAACCCTCAATAATCAATCTCCAATCCTGAATCCTCAATCCCCAATCCTCAATCCTTAATCCTCAATCTTCAATCCTCAATCCCCAGTCCTCAATCTTCAATCCTCAATGCTCAATCCTCAATCCTGAATCCTCAGTCCTCAATCCTCAATCCTCAATCTTCAATCCTCAATACTCAATGTTCAACCCTCAATACCCAATCCTCAATCTTCAATCCTCAATACTCAATACTCAATATTCAAGCCTCAATCCTCAATCCTCAATCTTCAAACCTCAATACTCAATCTGCAATCCTCAATCCTCAATCCTCAATCCTCAATCCTCAATCCTCAATCCTCAATCCTCATTCATCAGTCCTCAATACCCAATCCTCAATCTTCAATCCTCAATCCTCAATCCTCAGTCCTCAAACCTCAGTCCTCGTCCACAATCCACAACACTCAACCCTCAATCCTCAATCTTCAATCATCAATATTCAATCTTCAATCCTCAATCCTCAATCCTCAATCCTCAATCCTCAATACTCACTCCTCAATCCTCAATACCCAATCCTCAATCTTCAATCCTCAATCCTCAATCCTCAATCCTCAATCCTCAATCCTCAATCCTCAGTCCTCAAACCTCAGTCCTCAAACCTCAGTCCTCAATCCTCAATCCTCAACCCTCAAACGTCAATCCTCAACCGTCAGTCCTCGTCCTCAATCCTCAACCCTCAATCCTCAATCCTCAATCTTCAATCATCAATACTTAATCTTCAATCCTCAATCCTCAGTCCTTAATCCTCAATCCTCAATCCTCAATCATCAATCCTCAATACTCAACCATCAATCCTCAATTCTCAATACTCAATAGAATATCCTGAATTCTCAGTATTCAATACTCGAACCTCAATCCTCAACCCTCAGCCCTCATCCTCCATCCTCAATCCTCAATCCTCAATCCTCAATCTTCAATCCTCGATACTCAATCTTCAGTCCTCAATACTCAAACCTCAATCCTCAATCCTCAGTCATGAATACTCAATCTTCAATCCTCAATCCTCAATCCTCAGTCATCAATCCACAATCTTCAATACTCAATCGTCAATCCTCAGTCCTCAATCGTCGATCCGCTATCCTCGTTCCTCCAACCTCAATCCTCCACTCTCAGTCCTCTTACTCAATTCTCAATTCTCAATCCTCAATCCTCAATCCTCAATCTTCAACCCCCAATAATCAATCTCCAATCCTGAATCCTCAATCCCCAATCCTCAATCCTTAATCCTCAATCTTCAATCCTCAATCCCCAGTCCTCAATCTTCAATCCTCAATGCTCAATCCTCAATCCTGAATCCTCAGTCCTCAATCCTCAATCCTCAATCTTCAATCCTCAATACTCAATGTTCAACCCTCAATACCCAATCCTCAATCTTCAATCCTCAATACTCAATACTCAATCTTCAATCCTCAATCCTCAATCCTCAATCTTCAATCCTCAATACTCAATCTGCAATCCTCAATCCTCAATCCTCAATCCTCAATCCTCAATCCTCAATCCTCAATCCTCAATCCTCAATCCTCAATCCTCAATCCTCAATCCTCATTCCCCAAACCTCAACCCTCAACCCTCAGTCCTCACCCTCAATTCTCAATTCTCAATCCTCAATCCTCAATCCTCGATCTTCAATCCTCAATAATCAATCTCCAATCCTAGATCCTCAATCCCCGATCCTCAATCCTTAATCCTCAAACTTCAATCCTCAATCGCCAGTCCTCAATCCTCAATACTCAATCCTCAGTCGTCAATCCTCAATCCTCAACCCTCAATCCCCAATCCTCAACCCTCAATACTCAATCCTCAATCTTCAATCCTCAATCCTCAATCCTCAATCTTCAATCTTCAATACTCAATCTTCAACCCTCAATCCTCAATCCTCAATCCTGAATCCTCAATCCTCATTCTTCAATCCTCAATACCCAATCCTCAATCTTCAATCCTCAATATTCAATCTTCAATTCTCAATCCTCATTCCTCAATCCTCAATCCTCCATCCTCAATCCTCAGTCTTCAATCTTCAATACTCAATCTTCAACCCTCAATCCTCAATCCTCAATCCTGAATCCTCAATCCTCTATACTCAATCCTCAACCTCCAATCCTCAATACTCAATCCTCATCCTCAATCCTCAATCCTCAATCCTCAATCCTCATTCCTCAATCCTCAATCCTCAATCCACAAGCCTACAATACTCAATCCTCAATCCTCATTCCCCAAACATCAATCCTCAATCCTCAATCCTCAATCTTCAATCCTCAATATTCAATCTTCAATTCTCAATCCTCAATCCTCAATCCTCAATCCTCAATCCTCAATCCTCAATCTTCAATCTTGAATACTCAATCTTCAACCCTCAATCCTCAATCCTCAATCCTGAATCCTCAATCCTCATTCTTCAATCCTCAATACCCAATCCTCAATCTTCAATCCTCAATCCTCAATCCTCAACCCTCAGCCCTCATCCTCAATCCTCAATCCTCTATCCTCAATCCTCAATCCTCAATCCTCAATCTTCAGTCCGCTATACTCAACCTTCAACTCTCAATCCTCAGTCCTCAAACCTCAATTCTGTATCCTCAATCATGAATCCCCAATCTCCAGCCCTCAATCCTCCACAACCAGTTGTCAATCCTCAATCCTCAATAGAATATCCTCAATTCACTGTTTTCGATACTCAGTACTCAATCTGCAATCTTCAATCCTCAACCCTCAACCCTCAATCCTCAATCCTCAATCCTCAATCCTCAATCCTCAGTCCTCAAACCTCAATCCTGAATCCTCAATCCTGAACCCTCAATCTTCAGCCCTCAGTCCTCAACAATCAGCTGTCAATCCTCAATCCTCAATAGAATGTCATCAATTCACAGTTTTCAATACTCAATACTCAACCTGCAATCTACAAATGTCTATCCACAGACATTAATTCTCATCACTCAACCCTCAACACTCCGTCCCTAATCCTCAATCCTCAATCCTCATTCTTCAATCCTCAATACCCAATCCTCAATCTTCAATCCTCAATCCTCAATCCTCAATCCTCAATCCTCAATCCTCAATCCTCAGTCCTCAAACCTCAGTCCTCAATCCTCAGTCCTCAATCCTCAATCCACAACCCTCAAACGTCAATCCTCAACCGTCAGTCCTCGTCCTCAATCCTCAAACCTCAATCCTCAATCCTCATTCTTCAATCCTCAATACCCAATCCTCAATCTTCAATCCTCAATCCTCAATCCTCAATCCTCAATCCTCAATCCTCAATCCTCAGTCCTCAAACCTCAGTCCTCAATTCTCAGTCCTCAATCCTCAACCCTCAGACCACAAACATCAATACTCAACCCTCAGCCCTCGTCCTCAATCCACGACCCTCAATCCTCAATCCTCAATCTTCAATCATCAATATTCAATCTTCAATCCTCAATCCTCAATCCTCAATCCTCAATCCTCAATCCTCAATCCTCAATGATCAATCCTCAATACCCAATCCTCAATCTTCAATCCTCGGTCCTCAAACCTCAATACTTAATCCTCAATCCTGAATTCTCAATCTTCAGCACTGAGTCCTCAACAATCAGTTGTCAATCCTCAATCCTCAAGAGAATATCCTCAATTCACAGCTTTCAGTACTCAATACTAAATCTGCAATCTTCAAATCTCTATCCACAAACATCAATTCTCATCACTCAACCCTCAATACTCAGTCCCCGATTCTCAATCTTCAATCCTCAATCCTCAATCCTCAATCCTCGATCTTCATTACTCAATACTCAATCTTCAATCCTCAATCCTCAATCCTCAATCCTCAATCCTCAATCCTCAATCCTCAATAGTCAATATTCAATCCTCAATACTCAACCTTCAATTCTCAATCCTCAGTCCTCAAACCTCAATTCTGTATCCTCAAACATGAATCCCCAATATCCAGCCCTCAGTCCTCAACAATCAGTTGTCAATCCTCAATCCTCAATAGAATATCCTCAATTCACTGTTTTCAATACTCAATAATCAATCTGCAATCTTCAATCCTCAATCCTCAATCCTCATTCCTCAATCCTCAATCCTCAATCCTCAGTCCTCAGCCCTCAAACCTCAATCCTCAGTCCTCAGTCCTCAAACCTCAATCCTCAAACCTCAGACCTCATCCTCAATCCTCAATCCTCAATCGTCAGTCCTCAATACTCAATCTTCAATCCTCAATAATCAATCTCCAATCCTAGATCCTCAATCCCCAATCCTCAATCCTTATTCCTCAATCTTCAATCCTCAATCGCCAGTCCTCAATGTTCAATCCTCAATGCTCAATCCTCAATCCTCAATCCTCAATCCTCAATCCTCATTCCCCAAACATCAACCCTCAACCCTCAGTCCTCACCCTCAATTCTCAATTCTCAATCCTCAATCCTCAATCCTCAATCCTCAGTCCTCAATACTCAACCATCAATCCTCAATTCCCAATACTCAATAGAATATCCTGAATTCTCGGGATTCAATGCTCAAACCTCAATCCTCAGCCGTCAGCCCTCATCCTCCATCCTCAATCCTCAATCCTCAATCCTCAGTCTTCAATCCTCAATCCTCAATCCTCAATCCTCAACCTTCAATCCTCATTACTCAATCTGCAATCCTTAATCCTCAACCCTCAATCCTCAATCCTCAATCCTCATTCTTCAATCATCAATACCCAATCCTCAATCTTAAATCCTCAATCCTCAATCCTCAATTCTCAATCGTCAATCCTCAATCCTCAGACCTCAAACATCAACACTCAACCCTCAGTCCTCGTCCACAATCCACAAGCCTCAACCCTCAATTCTCAATCTTCAATCCTCAATACGCAATCTTCAATTACCAATCCTGAATTCTCAATCCTCAATACTCAATCCTCAGTCGTCAATCCTCAATCCCCGATCCTCATTCTTCAATCCTCGATCCTCAATCCTCAACCCTCAATCCCCAATCCTCAACCCTCAATACTCAATCCTCAATCTTCAATCCTCAATACTCAATCCTCAATCCTCAATCCTCAATCCTCAATCCTCAATCCTCATTCCTCAATCCTCAGTCCTCAATACTCAACCATCAATCCTCAATTCTCAATACTCAATAGAATATTCTGAATTCTCGGGATTCAATACTCAAACCTCAATCCTCAACCCTCAGCCCTCATCCTCCATCCGCAATCCTCAATCCTCAATCCTCAATCTTCAATCCTCAATCCTCAATCCTCAATCCTCAATCCTCAACCTTCAATCCTCAATACAGAATCTGCAATCCTTAATCCTCAACCCTCAATCCTCAATCCTCAATCCTCAATCCTCATTCTTCAATCCTCAATACCCAATCCTCAATCCTCAATCCTCAATCCTCAATCCTCAATCCTCATTCCCCAAACCTCAACCCTCAACCCTCAGTCCTCACCCTCAATTCTCAATTCTCAAACCTCAATCCCCAATCCTCGATCTTCAATCCTCAATAATCAATCTCCAATCCTAGATCCTCAATCCCCAATCCTCAATCCTTAATCCTCAAACTTCAATCCTCAATCGCCAGTCCTCAATCCACAATACTCAATCCTCAGTCGTCAATCCTCAATCCTCAACCCTCAATCCCCAATCCTCAACCCTCAATCCTCAATCCTCAATCTTCAATCCTCAATCCTCAATCCTCAATCTTCAATCTTCAATACTCAATCTTCAGCCCTCAATCCTCAATCCTCAATCCTGAATCCTCAATCATCATTCTTCAATCCTCAATACCCAATCCTCAATCTTCAATCCTCAATATTCAATCTTCAATTCTCAATCCTCAATCCTCAATCCTCAATCCTCAATCCTCAATCCTCAATCTTCAATCTTCAATACTTAATCTTCAACCCTCAATCCTCAATCCTCAATCCTGAATCCTCAATCCTCTATACTCAATCCTCAACCTCCAATCCTCAATACTCAATCCTCATCCTCAATCCTCAATCCTCAATCCTCAATCCTCATTCCTCAATCCTCAATCCTCAATCCACAAGCCTACAATAGTCAATCCTCAATCCTCATTCCCCAAACATCAATCCTCAATCCTCAATCCTCAATCTTCAATCCTCAATATTCAATCTTCAATTCTCAATCCTCAATCCTCAATCCTCAATCCTCAATCCTCAATCGTCAATCCTCAATCCTCAATCCTCAATCCTCAGTCCTCAAACCTCAATCCTCTATCCTCAATGTTCAATCCTCAATACCCAATCCTCAATCCTCAATCCTCAATCCTCAATCCTCAATCCTCAATCCTCAATCCTCAATCCTCAATCCTCAGTCCTCCATCCTCAATATTCAACACACAACCCTCAACCATCATCCTCAATACTCAACCATCAATCCACACTTCTCAATACTCAATAGAATATCCTGAATTCACAGTATTCAATACTCAAACCTCAATCCTCAGCCTTCAGCCCTCATCCTCCATTCTCAATCCTCAATCCTCAATTATCAATCTTCAATCCTCGATACTCAATCTTCAATCCTCAATACTCAAACCTCAATCCTCAATCCTCAGTCATGAATACTCAATCCTCAATTCTCAATCCTCAATTCTCAATCCACAAGCCTGCATACTCAATCCTCAATCCTCATTCCCCAAACATCGATCCTCAATCCTCAATCCCCAATCTTCAATCCTCAATATTCAATCTTCAATTCTCAATCCTCAATCCTCAATCCTCAATCCTCAATCCTCAATCCTCAATCCTCAATCTTCAATCCTCAATACTCAATCTTCAATCCTCAATCCTCAATCCACAATCCTCAATCCTCATTCTTCAATCCTCAATACCCAATCCTCAATCTTCAATCCTCAATCCCCAATCCTCAATCCTTAATCCTCAATCTTCAATCCTCAATCCCCAGTCCTCAATCTTCAATCCTCAATGCTCAATCCTCAATCCTGAATCCTCAGTCCTCAATCCTCAATCCTCAATCTTCAATCCTCAATACTCAATGTTCAACCCTCAATACCCAATCCTCAATCTTCAATCCTCAATACTCAATCTTCAATCCTCAATCCTCAATCCTCAATCTTCAATCCTCAATACTCAATCTGCAATCCTCAATACTCAATCCTCAATCCTCAATCCTCAATCCTCAATCCTCAATCCTCATTCATCAGTCCTCAATACACAATCCTCAATCTTCAATCCTCAATCCTCAATCCTCAATTCTCAGTCCTCAATCCTCAACCCTCAGACCTCAAACATCAATACTCAACCCTCAGTCCTCGTCCTCAATCCACGACCCTCAATCCTCAATCCTCATTCCCCAAACATCAACCCTCAACCCTCAGTCCTCACCCTCAATTCTCAATCCTCAATCCTCAATCCTCGATCTTCAATCCTCAATAATCAATCTCCAATCCTAAATCCTCAATCCCCAATCCTCAATCCTTAATCCTCAAACTTCAATCCTCAATCGCCAGTCCTCAATGTTCAATCCTCAATGCTCAATCCTCAATCCTCAATCCTCAATACTCAATCCTCAATCCTCAATCCGCAATACTCAATCCTCAATCCTCATTCCTCAGTCCTCAGTCCTCAATACTCAACCATCAATCCTCAATTCTCAATACTCAATCCTCAATCCTCAGACCTCAAACATCAACACTCAACCCTCAGTCCTCGTCCACAATCCACAACCCTCAACCCTCAATTCTCAATCTTCAATCCTCAATACGCAATCTTCAATTATCAATCCTGAATTCTCAATCCTCAATACTCAATCCTCAGTCGTCAATCCTCAATCCCCGATCCTCATTCTTCAATCCTCAATCCTCAAACCTCAATCCTCAATCCTCAATCTTCAATCCTCAATACTCAATCTTCAATCCTCAATCCTCAACCCTCAATCCCCAATCCTCAACCCTCAATACTCAATCCTCAATCTTCAATTCTCAACACTCAATCCTCAATCCTCAATCCGCAATCCTCAATCCTCAATCCTCATTCCTCAATCCTCAGTCCTCAATACTCAACCATCAATCCTCAATTCTCAATACTCAATAGAATATCCTGAATTCTCGGGATTCAATACTCAAACCTCAATCCTCAACCCTCAGCCCTCATCCTCCATCCTCGATCCTCAATCCTCAATCCTCAATCTTCAATCCTCAATCCTCAATCCTCAATCCTCAATCCTCTATCCTCAATCCTCAATCCTCAATCCTCAATCTTCAGTCCGCTATACTCAACCTTCAATTCTCAATCCTCAGTCCTCAAACCTCAATTCTGTATCCTCAATCATGAATCCCCAATCTCCAGCCCTCAATCCTCCACAATCAGTTGTCAATCCTCAATCCTCAATAGAATATCCTCAATTCACTGTTTTCGATACTCAATACTCAATCTGCAATCTTCAATCCTCAACCCTCAATCCTCAATCCTCAATCCTCAATCCTCAATCCTCAATCCTCAGTCCTCAAACCTCAATCCTCTATCCTCAATGTTCAATCCTCAATACCCAATCCTCAATCCTCAATCCTCAATCCTCAATCCTCAATCCTCAATCCTCAATCCTCAATCCACAATCCTCAATACTCAATCCTCAGTCATGAATACTCACTCCTCAATACTCAATCCTCAATCCTCAATCCTCAATCCTCAATCCTCAATCATCAATCCTCAGTCCTCCATCCTCAATATTCAACACACAACCCTCAACCATCATCCTCAATACTCAACCATCAATCCACACTTCTCAATACTCAATAGAATATCCTGAATTCTCAGTATTCAATACTCAAACCTCAATCCTCAGCCCTCAGCCCTCATCCTCCATTCTCAATCCTCAATCCTCAATTGTCAATATTCAATCCTCGATACTCAATCTTCAATCCTCAATACTCAAACCTCAATCCTCAATCCTCAGTCATGAATACTCAATCTTCAATTCTCAATCCTCAATTCTCAATCCACAAGCCTGCATACTCAATCCTCAATCCTCATTCCCAAAACATCGATCCTCAATCCTCAACCCTCAATCTTCAATCCTCAATATTCAATCTTCAATTCTCAATCCTCAATCCTCAATCCTCAATCCTCAATCCTCAATCCTCAATCCTCAATCCTCAATCTTCAATCCTCAATACTCAATCTTCAATCCTCAATCCTCAATACACAATCCTCAATCCTCATTCTTCAATCCTCAATACCCAATCCTCAAGCTTCAATCCTCAATCCCCAATCCTCAATCCTTAATCCTCAATCTTCAATCCTCAATCCCCAGTCCTCAATCTTCAATCCTCAATGCTCAATCCTCAATCCTGAATCCTCAGTCCTCAATCCTCAATCCTCAATCTTCAATCCTCAATACTCAATGTTCAACCCTCAATACCCAATCCTCAATCTTCAATCCTCAATACTCAATACTCAATCTTCAATCCTCAATCCTCAATCCTCAATCTTCAATCCTCAATACTCAATCTGCAATCCTCAATACTCAATCCTCAATCCTCAATCCTCAACCCTCAATCCTCAATCCTCATTCATCAGTCCTCAATACACAATCCTCAATCTTCAATCCTCAATCCTCAATCCTCAATCATCAATCCTCAATACTCAACCATCAATCCTCAATTCTCAATACTCAATAGAATATCCTGAATTCTCAGTATTCAATACTCGAACCTCAATCCTCAACCCTCAGCCCTCATCCTCCATCCTCAATCCTCAATCCTCAATCCTCAATCTTCAATCCTCGATACTCAATCTTCAATCCTCAATACTCAAACCTCAATCCTCAATCCTCAGTCATGAATACTCAATCTTCAATCCTCAATCCTCAATCCTCAGTCATCAATCCACA
Organism: Calliopsis andreniformis; assembly: GCF_051401765.1. Taxonomy (NCBI): domain Eukaryota; kingdom Metazoa; phylum Arthropoda; class Insecta; order Hymenoptera; family Andrenidae; genus Calliopsis; species Calliopsis andreniformis. Next base: position 96,110 of record NW_027480458.1, read on the forward strand.
ATCTTCAATACTCAATCGTCAATCCTCAGTCCTCAATCCTCAATCCGCAATCCTCGTTCCTCCAACCTCAATCCTCAACCCTCAGTCCTCATCCTCAGTTCTCAATTCTCAATCCTCAATCCTCAATCCTCAATCTTCAACCCTCAATAATCAATCTCCAATCCTGAATCCTCAATCCCCAATCCTCAATCCTTAATCCTCAATCTTCAATCCTCAATCCCCAGTCCTCAATCTTCAATCCTCAATGCTCAATCCTCAATCCTGAATCCTCAGTCCTCAATCCTCAATCTTCAATCCTCAATACTCAATGTTCAACCCTCAATACCCAATCCTCAATCTTCAATCCTCAATACTCAATACTCAATCTTCAATCCTCAATCCTCAATCCTCAATCTTCAATCCTCAATACTCAATCTGCAATCCTCAATCCTCAATCCTCAATCCTCAATCCTCAATCCTCAATCCTCAATCCTCATTCATCAGTCCTCAATACCCAATCCTCAATCTTCAATCCTCAATCCTGAATCCTCAGTCCTCAAACCTCAGTCCTCGTCCACAATCCACAACCCTCAACCCTCAATCCTCAATCTTCAATCATCAATATTCAATCTTCAATCCTCAATCCTCAATCCTCAATCCTCAATCCTCAATACTCACTCCTCAATCCTCAATACCCAATCCTCAATCTTCAATCCTCAATCCTCAATCCTCAATCCTCAATCCTCAATCCTCAATCCTCAATCCTCAGTCCTCAAACCTCAGTCCTCAATCCTCAGTCCTCAATCCTCAATCCTCAACCCTCAACCGTCCATCCTCAACCGTCAGTCCTCGTCCTCAATCCTCAACCCTCAATCCTCAATCCTCAATCTTCAATCATCAATACTTAATCTTCAATCCTCAATCCTCAGTCCTCAATCCTCAATCCTCAATCCTCAATCATCAATCCTCAATACTCAACCATCAATCCTCAATTCTCAATACTCAATAGAATATCCTGAATTCTCAGTATTCAATACTCGAACCTCAATCCTCAACCCTCAGCCCTCATCCTCCATCCTCAATCCTCAATCCTCAATCCTCAATCTTCAATCCTCGATACTCAATCTTCAATCCTCAATACTCAAACCTCAATCCTCAATCCTCAGTCATGAATACTCAATCTTCAATCCTCAATCCTCAATCCTCAGTCATCAATCCACAATCTTCAATACTCAATCGTCAATCCTCAGTCCTCAATCCTCAATCCGCAATCCTCGTTCCTCCAACCTCAATCCTCAACCCTCAGTCCTCATCCTCAATTCTCAATTCTCAATCCTCAATCCTCAATCCTCAATCTTCAACCCTCAATAATCAATCTCCAATCCTGAATCCTCAATCCCCAATCCTCAATCCTTAATCCTCAATCTTCAATCCTCAATCCCCAGTCCTCAATCTTCAATCCTCAATGCTCAATCCTCAATCCTGAATCCTCAGTCCTCAATCCTCAATCCTCAATCTTCAATCCTCAATACTCAATGTTCAACCCTCAATACCCAATCCTCAATCTTCAATCCTCAATACTCAATACTCAATCTTCAATCCTCAATCCTCAATCCTCAATCTTCAATCCTCAATACTCAATCTGCAATCCTCAATCCTCAATCCTCAATCCTCAATCCTCAATCCTCAATCCTCAGTCCTCATTCATCAGTCCTCAATACCCAATCCTCAATCTTCAATCCTCAATCCTCAATCCTCAATTCTCAGTCCTCAATCCTCAACCCTCAGACCACAAACATCAATACTCAACCCTCAGCCCTCGTCCTCAATCCACGACCCTCAATCCTCAATCCTCAATCTTCAATCATCAATATTCAATCTTCAATCCTCAATCCTCAATCCTCAATCCTCAATCCTCAATCCTCAATCCTCAATGATCAATCCTCAATACCCAATCCTCAATCTTCAATCCTCAGTCCTCAAACCTCAATACTTAATCCTCAATCCTGAATTCTCAATCTTCAGCACTGAGTCCTCAACAATCAGTTGTCAATCCTCAATCCTCAAGAGAATATCCTCAATTCACAGCTTTCAGTACTCAATACTAAATCTGCAATCTTCAAATCTCTATCCACAAACATCAATTCTCATCACTCAACCCTCAATACTCAGTCCCCGATTCTCAATCTTCAATCCTCAATCCTCAATCCTCAATCCTCGATCTTCATTACTCAATACTCAATCTTCAATCCTCAATCCTCAATCCTCAATCCTCAATCCTCAATCCTCAATAGTCAATATTCAATCCTCAATACTCAACCTTCAATCCTCAATCCTCAATCCTCAATCCTCAGTCCTCAATCTTCAATCCGCTATACTCAGTCTTCAATTCTCAATCCTCAGTCCTCAAACCTCAATTCTGTATCCTCAAACATGAATCCCCAATATCCAGCCCTCAGTCCTCAACAATCAGTTGTCAATCCTCAATCCTCAATAGAATATCCTCAATTCACTGTTTTCAATACTCAATAATCAATCTGCAATCTTCAATCCTCAATCCTCAATCCTCATTCCTCAATCCTCAATCCTCAATCCTCAGTCCTCAGCCCTCAAACCTCAATCCTCAGTCCTCAGTCCTCAAACCTCAATCCTCAAACCTCAGACCTCATCCTCAATCCTCAATCCTCAATCGTCAGTCCTCAATACTCAATCTTCAATCCTCAATAATCAATCTCCAATCCTAGATCCTCAATCCCCAATCCTCAATCCTTATTCCTCAATCTTCAATCCTCAATCGCCAGTCCTCAATGTTCAATCCTCAATGCTCAATCCTCAATCCTCAATCCTCAATCCTCAATCCTCATTCCCCAAACATCAACCCTCAACCCTCAGTCCTCACCCTCAATTCTCAATTCTCAATCCTCAATCCTCAATCCTCAATCCTCAGTCCTCAATACTCAACCATCAATCCTCAATTCCCAATACTCAATAGAATATCCTGGATTCTCGGGATTCAATGCTCAAACATCAATCCTCAGCCGTCAGCCCTCATCCTCCATCCTCAATCCTCAATCCTCAATCCTCAGTCTTCAATCCTCAATCCTCAATCCTCAATCCTCAACCTTCAATCCTCATTACTCAATCTGCAATCCTTAATCCTCAACCCTCAATCCTCAATCCTCAATCCTCATTCTTCAATCATCAATACCCAATCCTCAATCTTAAATCCTCAATCCTCAATCCTCAATTCTCAATCGTCAATCCTCAATCCTCAGACCTCAAACATCAACACTCAACCCTCAGTCCTCGTCCACAATCCACAAGCCTCAACCCTCAATTCTCAATCTTCAATCCTCAATACGCAATCTTCAATTATCAATCCTGAATTCTCAATCCTCAATACTCAATCCTCAGTCGTCAATCCTCAATCCCCGATCCTCATTCTTCAATCCTCAATCCTCAATCCTCAACCCTCAATCCCCAATCCTCAACCCTCAATACTCAATCCTCAATCTTCAATCCTCAATACTCAATCCTCAATCCTCAATCCTCAATCCTCAATCCTCAATCCTCATTCCTCAATCCTCAGTCCTCAATACTCAACCATCAATCCTCAATTCTCAATACTCAATAGAATATCCTGAATTCTCGGGATTCAATACTCAAACCTCAATCCTCAACCCTCAGCCCTCATCCTCCATCCGCAATCCTCAATCCTCAATCCTCAATCTTCAATCCTCAATCCTCAATCCTCAATCCTCAATCCTCAACCTTCAATCCTCAATACAGAATCTGCAATCCTTAATCCTCAACCCTCAATCCTCAATCCTCAATCCTCAATCCTCATTCTTCAATCCTCAATACCCAATCCTCAATCCTCAATCCTCAATCCTCAATCCTCAATCCTCATTCCCCAAACCTCAACCCTCAACCCTCAGTCCTCACCCTCAATTCTCAATTCTCAAACCTCAATCCCCAATCCTCGATCTTCAATCCTCAATAATCAATCTCCAATCCTAGATCCTCAATCCCCAATCCTCAATCCTTAATCCTCAAACTTCAATCCTCAATCGCCAGTCCTCAATCCACAATACTCAATCCTCAGTCGTCAATCCTCAATCCTCAACCCTCAATCCCCAATCCTCAACCCTCAATCCTCAATCCTCAATCTTCAATCCTCAATCCTCAATCCTCAATCTTCAATCTTCAATACTCAATCTTCAGCCCTCAATCCTCAACCCTCAATCCTGAATCCTCAATCATCATTCTTCAATCCTCAATACCCAATCCTCAATCTTCAATCCTCAATATTCAATCTTCAATTCTCAATCCTCAATCCTCAATCCTCAATCCTCAATCCTCAATCCTCAATCTTCAATCTTCAATACTTAATCTTCAACCCTCAATCCTCAATCCTCAATCCTGAATCCTCAATCCTCTATACTCAAACCTCAACCTCCAATCCTCAATACTCAATCCTCATCCTCAATCCTCAATCCTCAATCCTCAATCCTCATTCCTCAATCCTCAATCCTCAATCCACAAGCCTACAATAGTCAATCCTCAATCCTCATTCCCCAAACATCAATCCTCAATCCTCAATCCTCAATCTTCAATCCTCAATATTCAATCTTCAATTCTCAATCCTCAATCCTCAATCCTCAATCCTCAATCCTCAATCGTCAATCTTCAATCTTCAATACTCAATCTTCAACCCTCAATCCTCAATCCTCAATCCTGAATCCTCAATCCTCATTCTTCAATCCTCAATACCCAATCCTCAATCTTCAATCCTCAATCCTCAATCCTCAACCCTCAGCCCTCATCCTCAATCCTCAATCCTCTATCCTCAATCCTCAATCCTCAATCCTCAATCTTCAGTCCGCTATACTCAACCTTCAATTCTCAATCCTCAGTCCTCAAACCTCAATTCTGTATCCTCAATCATGAATCCCCAATCTCCAGCCCTCAATCCTCCACAATCAGTTGTCAATCCTCAATCCTCAATAGAATATCCTCAATTCACTGTTTTCGATACTCAATACTCAATCTGCAATCTTCAATCCTCAACCCTCAATCCTCAATCGTCAATCCTCAATCCTCAATCCTCAATCCTCAGTCCTCAAACCTCAATCCTCTATCCTCAATGTTCAATCCTCAATACCCAATCCTCAATCCTCAATCCTCAATCCTCAATCCTCAATCCTCAATCCTCAATCCTCAATCCTCAATACTCAATCCTCAGTCATGAATACTCACTCCTCAATACTCAATCCTCAATCCTCAATCCTCAATCCTCAATCCTCAATCCTCAATCCTCAGTCCTCCATCCTCAATATTCAACACACAACCCTCAACCATCATCCTCAATACTCAACCATCAATCCACACTTCTCAATACTCAATAGAATATCCTGAATTCACAGTATTCAATACTCAAACCTCAATCCTCAGCCCTCAGCCCTCATCCTCCATTCTCAATCCTCAATCCTCAATTATCAATCTTCAATCCTCGATACTCAATCTTCAATCCTCAATACTCAAACCTCAATCCTCAATCCTCAGTCATGAATACTCAATCCTCAATTCTCAATCCTCAATTCTCAATCCACAAGCCTGCATACTCAATCCTCAATCCTCATTCCCCAAACATCGATCCTCAATCCTCAATCCCCAATCTTCAATCCTCAATATTCAATCTTCAATTCTCAATCCTCAATCCTCAATCCTCAATCCTCAATCCTCAATCCTCAATCCTCAATCTTCAATCCTCAATACTCAATCTTCAATCCTCAATCCTCAATCCACAATCCTCAATCCTCATTCTTCAATCCTCAATACCCAATCCTCAATCTTCAATCCTCAATCCCCAATCCTCAATCCTTAATCCTCAATCTTCAATCCTCAATCCCCAGTCCTCAATCTTCAATCCTCAATGCTCAATCCTCAATCCTGAATCCTCAGTCCTCAATCCTCAATCCTCAATCTTCAATCCTCAATACTCAATGTTCAACCCTCAATACCCAATCCTCAATCTTCAATCCTCAATACTCAATACTCAATCTTCAATCCTCAATCCTCAATCCTCAATCTTCAATCCTCAATACTCAATCTGCAATCCTCAATACTCAATCCTCAATCCTCAATCCTCAATCCTCAATCCTCAATCCTCATTCATCAGTCCTCAATACACAATCCTCAATCTTCAATCCTCAATCCTCAATCCTCAATTCTCAGTCCTCAATCCTCAACCCTCAGACCTCAAACATCAATACTCAACCCTCAGTCCTCGTCCTCAATCCACGACCCTCAATCCTCAATCCTCATTCCCCAAACATCAACCCTCAACCCTCAGTCCTCACCCTCAATTCTCAATCCTCAATCCTCAATCCTCAATCCTCGATCTTCAATCCTCAATAATCAATCTCCAATCCTAAATCCTCAATCCCCAATCCTCAATCCTTAATCCTCAAACTTCAATCCTCAATCGCCAGTCCTCAATGTTCAATCCTCAATGCTCAATCCTCAATCCTCAATGCTCAATACTCAATCCTCAATCCTCAATCCGCAATCCTCAATCCTCAATCCTCATTCCTCAGTCCTCAGTCCTCAATACTCAACCATCAATCCTCAATTCTCAATACTCAATCCTCAATCCTCAGACCTCAAACATCAACACTCAACCCTCAGTCCTCGTCCACAATCCACAACCCTCAACCCTCAATTCTCAATCTTCAATCCTCAATACGCAATCTTCAATTATCAATCCTGAATTCTCAATCCTCAATACTCAATCCTCAGTCGTCAATCCTCAATCCCCGATCCTCATTCTTCAATCCTCAATCCTCAAACCTCAATCCTCAATCCTCAATCTTCAATCCTCAATACTCAATCTTCAATCCTCAATCCTCAACCCTCAATCCCCAATCCTCAACCCTCAATACTCAATCCTCAATCTTCAATCCTCAACACTCAATCCTCAATCCTCAATCCGCAATCCTCAATCCTCAATCCTCATTCCTCAATCCTCAGTCCTCAATACTCAACCATCAATCCTCAATTCTCAATACTCAATAGAATATCCTGAATTCTCGGGATTCAATACTCAAACCTCAATCCTCAACCCTCAGCCCTCATCCTCCATCCTCGATCCTCAATCCTCAATCCTCAATCTTCAATCCTCAATCCTCAATCCTCAATCCTCAATCCTCTATCCTCAATCCTCAATCCTCAATCCTCAATCTTCAGTCCGCTATACTCAACCTTCAATTCTCAATCCTCAGTCCTCAAACCTCAATTCTGTATCCTCAATCATGAATCCCCAATCTCCAGCCCTCAATCCTCCACAATCAGTTGTCAATCCTCAATCCTCAATAGAATATCCTCAATTCACTGTTTTCGATACTCAATACTCAATCTGCAATCTTCAATCCTCAACCCTCAATCCTCAATCCTCAATCCTCAATCCTCAATCCTCAATCCTCAGTCCTCAAACCTCAATCCTCTATCCTCAATGTTCAATCCTCAATACCCAATCCTCAATCCTCAATCCTCAATCCTCAATCCTCAATCCTCAATCCTCAATCCTCAATCCACAATCCTCAATACTCAATCCTCAGTCATGAATACTCACTCCTCAATACTCAATCCTCAATCCTCAATCCTCAATCCTCAATCCTCAATCATCAATCCTCAGTCCTCCATCCTCAATATTCAACACACAACCCTCAACCATCATCCTCAATACTCAACCATCAATCCACACTTCTCAATACTCAATAGAATATCCTGAATTCTCAGTATTCAATACTCAAACCTCAATCCTCAGCCCTCAGCCCTCATCCTCCATTCTCAATCCTCAATCCTCAATTATCAATATTCAATCCTCGATACTCAATCTTCAATCCTCAATACTCAAACCTCAATCCTCAATCCTCAGTCATGAATACTCAATCTTCAATTCTCAATCCTCAATTCTCAATCCACAAGCCTGCATACTCAATCCTCAATCCTCATTCCCAAAACATCGATCCTCAATCCTCAACCCTCAATCTTCTATCCTCAATATTCAATCTTCAATTCTCAATCCTCAATCCTCAATCCTCAATCCTCAATCCTCAATCCTCAATCCTCAATCCTCAATCTTCAATCCTCAATACTCAATCTTCAATCCTCAATCCTCAATACACAATCCTCAATCCTCATTCTTCAATCCTCAATACCCAATCCTCAAGCTTCAATCCTCAATCCCCAATCCTCAATCCTTAATCCTCAATCTTCAATCCTCAATCCCCAGTCCTCAATCTTCAATCCTCAATGCTCAATCCTCAATCCTGAATCCTCAGTCCTCAATCCTCAATCCTCAATCTTCAATCCTCAATACTCAATGTTCAACCCTCAATACCCAATCCTCAATCTTCAATCCTCAATACTCAATACTCAATCTTCAATCCTCAATCCTCAATCCTCAATCTTCAATCCTCAATACTCAATCTGCAATCCTCAATACTCAATCCTCAATCCTCAATCCTCAATCCTCAATCCTCAATCCTCATTCATCAGTCCTCAATACACAATCCTCAATCTTCAATCCTCAATCCTCAATCCTCAATTCTCAGTCCTCAATCCTCAACCCTCAGACCTCAAACATCAATACTCAACCCTCAGTCCTCGTCCTCAATCCACGACCCTCAATCCTCAATCCTCAATCTTCAATCATCAATATTCAATCTTCAATCCTCAATCCTCAATCCTCAATCCTCAATCCTCAATCCTCAATCCTCAATCCTCAATCCTCAATGATCAATCCTCAATACCCAATCCTCAATCTTCAATCCTCAGTCCTCAAACCTCAATACTTAATCCTCAATCCTGAATTCTCAATCTTCAGCACTGAGTCCTCAACAATCAGTTGTCAATCCTCAATCCTCAAGAGAATATCCTCAATTCACAGCTTTCAGTACTCAATACTCAATCTGCAATCTTCAAATCTCTATCCACAAACATCAATTCTCATCACTCAACCCTCAATACTCAGTCCCCGATTCTCAATCTTCAATCCTCAATCCTCAATCCTCAATCCTCGATCTTCATTACTCAATACTCAACCTTCAACCCTCAATCCTTAATCCTCAATCCCCAATCCTCAATCCTCAATAGTCAATATTCAATCCTCAATACTCAACCTTCAATCCTCAATCCTGAATCCTCAATCATCAGTCCTCAATCCTCAATCTTCAGTCCGCTATACTCAACCTTCAATTCTCAATCCTCAGTCCTCAAACCTCAATTCTGTATCCTCAATCATGAATCCCCAATCTCCAGCCCTCAATCCTCCACAATCAGTTGTCAATCCTCAATCCTCAATAGAATATCCTCAATTCACTGTTTTCGATACTCAATACTCAATCTGCAATCTTCAATCCTCAACCCTCAATCCTCAATCCTCAATCCTCAATCCTCAATCCTCAATCCTCAGTCCTCAAACCTCAATCCTGAATCCTCAATCCTGAACCCTCAATCTTCAGCCCTCAGTCCTCAACAATCAGCTGTCAATCCTCAATCCTCAATAGAATGTCATCAATTCACAGTTTTCAATACTCAATACTCAACCTGCAATCGTCAAATGTCTATCCACAGACATTAATTCTCATCACTCAACCCTCAACACTCCGGCCCCAATCCTCAATCCTCAATCCTCATTCTTCAATCCTCAATACCCAATCCTCAACCTTCAATCCTCAATCCTCAATCCTCACTCCTCAATCCTCAATCCTCAATCCTCAATCTTCAATCCTCGATACTCAATCTTCAATCCTCAATCCTCAAACCTCAATTCTCAAACCTCAATCCCCAATCCTCAGTCCTCAAACATCAATACTCAACCCTCAGTCCTCGACCTCAGACCACAACCCTCAATCCTGAATCCTCAACCTTCAATCATCAATATTCAATCTTCAATCCTCAATCCTCAATCCTCAATCCTCAATCCTCTATCCTCAATGTTCAATCCTCAATACCCAATCGTCAATCCTCAATCCTCAATCCTCAATCCTCAATCCTCAATACTCAATCCTCAGTCATGAATACTCACTCCTCAATACTCAATCCTCAATCCTCAATCCTCAATCCTCAATCCTCAATCCTCAATCCTCAGTCCTCCATCCTCAATATTCAACACACAACCCTCAACCATCATCCTCAATACCCAACCATCAATCCACACTTCTCAATACTCAATAGAATATCCTGAATTCTCAGTATTCAATACTCAAACCTCAATCCTCAGCCCTCAGCCCTCATCCTCCATTCTCAATCCTCAATCCTCAATTATCAATCTTCAATCCTCGATACTCAATCTTCAATCCTCAATACTCAAACCTCAATCCTCAATCCTCAGTCATGAATACTCAATCTTCAATTCTCAATCCTCAATTCTCAATCCACAAGCCTGCATACTCAATCCTCAATCCTCATTCCCCAAACATCGATCCTCAATCCTCAATCCTCAATCTTCAATCCTCAATATTCAATCTTCAATTCTCAATCCTCAATCCTCAATCCTCAATCCTCAATCCTCAATCCTCAATCCTCAATCTTCAATCCTCAATACTCAATCTTCAATCCTCAATCCTCAATCCACAATCCTTAATCCTCATTCTTCAATCCTCAATACCCAATCCTCAATCTTCAATCCTCAATCCTCAATCCTCAATTCTCAATACTCAATCCTCAATCCTCAGTCCTCAAACATCAATACTCAACCCTCAGTCCTCGTCCTCAGTCCACAACCATCAATCGTCAGTCCTCAATCTTCAGTCATCAATATTCAATTTTCAATCCCCAATCCTCAATCCTCAATCCTCAATCCTCAATACTCAATCGTCAATCCTCAACAACCAATCTTCAATACTCAATCCTCAATCCACAATCTTCAATCCTCAGTACTCAATCTTCAATCCTCAATCCTCAATCCTCAATCCTCAATCCTCAATCCTTAATCCTCAACCTTCAATCCTCATTACTCAATCTGCAATACTCAATCCTCAATCCTCATTCCTCAGTCTTCAGCCCTCAGTCCTCAACAATCAGCTGTCAATCCTCAATCTTCAATAGAATGTCATCAATTCGAAGTTTTCGATACTCAATATTTCAATCTGCAATCTTCAAATGTCTATCCACAGACATTAATTCTCATCACTCAACCCTCAACACTCCGGCCCCAATCCTCAATCCTCAATCCTCATTCTTCAATCCTCAATACCCAATCCTCAACCTTCAATCCTCAATCCTCAATCCTCACTCCTCAATCCTCAATCCTCAATCCTCAATCTTCAATCCTCGATACTCAATCTTCAATCCTCAATCCTCAAACCTCAATTCTCAAACCTCAATCCCCAATCCTCAGTCCTCAAACATCAATACTCAACCCTCAGTCCTCGACCTCAGACCACAACCCTCAATCCTGAATCCTCAACCTTCAATCATCAATATTCAATCTTCAATCCTCAATCCTCAATCCTCAATCCTCAATCCTCTATCCTCAATGTTCAATCCTCAATACCCAATCCTCAATCCTCAATCCTCAATCCTCAATCCTCAATCCTCAATACTCAATCCTCAGTCATGAATACTCACTCCTCAATACTCAATCCTCAATCCTCAATCCTCAATCCTCAATCCTCAATCCTCAATCCTCAGTCCTCCATCCTCAATATTCAACACACAACCCTCAACCATCATCCTCAATACCCAACCATCAATCCACACTTCTCAATACTCAATAGAATATCCTGAATTCTCAGTATTCAATACTCAAACCTCAATCCTCAGCCCTCAGCCCTCATCCTCCATTCTCAATCCTCAATCCTCAATTATCAATCTTCAATCCTCGATACTCAATCTTCAATCCTCAATACTCAAACCTCAATCCTCAATCCTCAGTCATGAATACTCAATCTTCAATTCTCAATCCTCAATTCTCAATCCACAAGCCTGCATACTCAATCCTCAATCCTCATTCCCCAAACATCGATCCTCAATCCTCAATCCTCAATCTTCAATCCTCAATATTCAATCTTCAATTCTCAATCCTCAATCCTCAATCCTCAATCCTCAATCCTCAATCCTCAATCCTCAATCTTCAATCCTCAATACTCAATCTTCAATCCTCAATCCTCAATCCACAATCCTTAATCCTCATTCTTCAATCCTCAATACCTAATCCTCAATCTTCAATCCTCAATCCTCAATCCTCAATTCTCAATACTCAATCCTCAATCCTCAGTCCTCAAACATCAATACTCAACCCTCAGTCCTCGTCCTCAGTCCACAACCATCAATCGTCAGTCCTCAATCTTCAGTCATCAATATTCAATTTTCAATCCCCAATCCTCAATCCTCAATCCTCAATCCTCAATACTCAATCGTCAATCCTCAACAACCAATCTTCAATACTCAATCCTCAATCCACAATCTTCAATCCTCAGTACTCAATCTTCAATCCTCAATCCTCAATCCTCAATCCTCAATCCTCAATCCTTAATCCTCAACCTTCAATCCTCATTACTCAATCTGCAATACTCAATCCTCAATCCTCATTCCTCAGTCTTCAGCCCTCAGTCCTCAACAATCAGCTGTCAATCCTCAATCTTCAATAGAATGTCATCAATTCGAAGTTTTCGATACTCAATATTTCAATCTGCAATCTTCAAATCTCTATCCACAAACATCAATCCTCATCACTCAACCCTCAACACTCCGTTCCCAATCCTCAATCTTCAATCCTCAATTCTCAATCTTCAATCCTCAATACTCAAACCTCAATCCTCAATCCTCAGTCATGAATACTCAATCTTCAATTCTCAATCCTCAATTCTCAATCCACAAGCCTGCATACTCAATCCTCAATCCTCATTCCCCAAACATCGATCCTCAATCCTCAATCCTCAATCTTCAATCCTCAATATTCAATCTTCAATTCTCAATCCTCAATCCTCAATCCTCAATCCTCAATCCTCAATCCTCAATCCTCAATCTTCAATCCTCAATACTCAATCTTCAATCCTCAATCCTCAATCCACAATCCTTAATCCTCATTCTTCAATCCTCAATACCCAATCCTCAATCTTCAATCCTCAATCCTCAATCCTCAATTCTCAATACTCAATCCTCAATCCTCAGTCCTCAAACATCAATACTCAACCCTCAGTCCTCGTCCTCAGTCCACAACCATCAATCGTCAGTCCTCAATCTTCAGTCATCAATATTCAATTTTCAATCCCCAATCCTCAATCCTCAATCCTCAATCCTCAATACTCAATCGTCAATCCTCAACAACCAATCTTTAATACTCAATCCTCAATCCACAATCTTCAATCCTCAGTACTCAATCTTCAATCCTCAATCCTCAATCCTCAATCCTCAATCCTCAATCCTTAATCCTCAACCTTCAATCCTCATTACTCAATCTGCAATACTCAATCCACAATCCTCATTCCTCAGTCTTCAGCCCTCAGTCCTCAACAATCAGCTGTCAATCCTCAATCTTCAATAGAATGTCATCAATTCGAAGTTTTCGATACTCAATATTTCAATCTGCAATCTTCAAATCTCTATCCACAAACATCAATCCTCATCACTCAACCCTCAACACTCCGTTCCCAATCCTCAATCTTCAATCCTCAATTCTCAATCCTCAATCCTCAATCCTCAATTTTCAATCCTCAATACTCAATCTTCAATCCCCAATCCTCAATCCTCAACCCTCAGTCCTCATCCTCAATCCTCAATCCTCAAACCTCAATTCTCAATCTTCAATCCTCAATCCTCAATCTTCAATCCCCAATCCTCAATACTCAATCTTCAATCCTCAATAATCAATCTCCAATCCTAGATCCTCAATCCCCAATCCTCAATCCTCAATCTTCAATCCTCAATACTCAATGTTCAATCCCCAACATCCAATCCTCAATCTTCAACCCTCAATCCTCAATCCTCAACCCTCAGCCCTCATCCTCAATCCTCAATCCTCAATCCTCAATCCTCAATCCTCAGTCCTCAAACCTCAATCCTCAATCCTCAGTCCTCAATCCTCAATCCTCAATCCTCAAACCTCAATCCTCAACCGTCAGTCCTCGTCCTCAATCCATAACCCTCAATACTCAATCCTCAATCTTCAATCATCAATACTCAATCTTCAATCCTCAATCCTCAGTCCTCAATCCTCAAACCTCAATCCTCAATCCTCAATCCTCAATACTCAACCATCAATCCTCAATTCTCTATACTCAATAGAATATCCTGAATTCTCAGTATTCAATACTCAAACCTCAATCCTCAACCCTCAGCCCTCATCCTCCAGCCTCAATCCTCAATCCTCAATCCTCAATCTTCAATCCTCGATACTCAATCTTCAATCCTCAATACTCAAACCTCAATCCTCAATCCTCAGTCATGAATACTCAATCTTCAATCCTCAATCCTCAATCCTCAACCCTCAATCCTCAATCCTCAGTCATCAATCCACAATCCTCAATCCTCAACCCTCAATCCTCAATCCTCAGTCATCAATCCACAATCTTCAATACTCAATCGTCAATCCTCAGTCCTCAATCCTAAATCCGCCATCCCCGTTCCTCAAACCTCATTCCTCAACCCTCAGTCCTCATCCTCAATTCTCAACTCTCAATCCTCAATCCTCAATCCTCAATCTTCGACCCTCAATAATCAATCTCCAATCCTGAATCCTCAATCCCCAATCCTCAATCCTTAATCCTCAATCTTCAATCCTCAATCCCCAGATCTCAAACATCAACACTCAACCCTCAGTCCTCGTCCACAATCCACAACCCTCAACCCTCAATCCTCAATCTTCAATCATCAATATTCAATCTTCAATCCTCAATCCTCAATCCTCAATCCTCAATCCTCAATACTCACTCCTCAATCCTCAATACCCAATCCTCAATCTTCAATCCTCAATCCTCAATCCTCAATCCTCAATCCTCAATCCTCAATCCTCAGTCCTCAAACCTCAGTCATCAATCCTCAGTCCTCAATCCTCAATCCTCAACCCTCAAACGTCAATCCTCAACTGTCAGTCCTCGTCCTCAATCCTCAACCCTCAATCCTCAATCCTCAATCTTCAATCATCAATACTCAATCTTCAATCCTCAATCGTCAATCCTCAAACCTCAATCCTCAGTCATCAATCCACAATCTTCAATACTCAATCGTCAATCCTCAGTCCTCAATCCTCAATCCGCAATCCTCGTTCCTCAAACCTCAATCCTCAACCCTCAGTCCTCATCCTCAATCCTCAATTCTCAATCCTCAATCCTCAATCCTCAATCCTCAATGATCAATCCTCAATACCCAATCCTCAATCTTCAATCCTCAATCCTCAATCCTCAACCCTCAGCCCTCATCCTCAATCCTCAATCCTCTATCCTCAATCCTCAATCCTCAATCCTCAATCTTCAGTCCGCTATACTCAACCTTCAATTCTCAATCCTCAGTCCTCAAACCTCAATTCTGTATCCTCAATCATGAATCCCCAATCTACAGCCCTCAATCCTCCACAATCAGTTGTCAATCCTCAATCCTCAATAGAATATCCTCAATTCACTGTTTTCGATACTCAGTACTCAATCTGCAATCTTCAATCCTCAACCCTCAATCCTCAATCCTCAATCCTCAATCCTCAATCCTCAATCCTCAGTCCTCAAACCTCAATCCTGAATCCTCAATCCTGAACCCTCAGTCTTCAGCCCTCAGTCCTCAACAATCAGCTGTCAATCCTCAATCCTCAATAGAATGTCATCAATTCACAGTTTTCAATACTCAATACTCAACCTGCAATCTTCAAATGTCTATCCACAGACATTAATTCCCATCACTCAACCCTCAACACTCCGTCCCCAATCCTCAATCCTCAATCCTCATTCTTCAATCCTCAATACCCAATCCTCAAACTTCAATCCTCAATCCTCAATCCTCAATCCTCAATCCTCAATCCTCAATCCTCAATCCTCAATCCTCAATCCTCAATCCTCAGTCCTCAAACCTCAGTCCTCAATCCTCAGTCCTCAATCCTCAATCCTCAATCCTCAATACTCAACCATCAATCCTCAATTCTCAATACTCAATAGAATATCCTGAATTCTCAGTATTCAATACTCAATCCTCAATCCTCAATCTTCAATCCTCAATACTCAATCTGCAATCCTCAATCCTCAATCCTCAATCCTCAATCCTCAATCCTCAATCCTCATTCATCAGTCCTCAATACCCAATCCTCAATCTTCAATCCTCAATCCTCAATCCTCAGTCCTCAAACCTCAGTCCTCGTCCACAATCCACAACCCTCAACCCTCAATCCTCAATCTTCAATCATCAATATTCAATCTTCAATCCTCAATCCTCAATCCTCAATCCTCAATCCTCAATACTCACTCCTCAATCCTCAATACCCAATCCTCAATCTTCAATCCTCAATCCTCAATCCTCAATCCTCAATCCTCAATCCTCAATCCTCAGTCCTCAAACCTCAGTCCTCAATCCTCAGTCCTCAGTCCTCAATCCTCAACCCTCAAACGTCAATCCTCAACCGTCAGTCCTCGTCCTCAATCCTCAACCCTCAATCCTCAATCCTCAATCTTCAATCATCAATACTTAATCTTCAATCCTCAATCCTCAGTCCTCAATCCTCAATCCTCAATCCTCAATCATCAATCCTCAATACTCAACCATCAATCCTCAATTCTCAATACTCAATAGAATATCCTGAATTCTCAGTATTCAATACTCGAACCTCAATCCTCAACCCTCAGCCCTCATCCTCCATCCTCAATCCTCAATCCTCAATCCTCAATCCTCAATCTTCAATCCTCGATACTCAATCTTCAATCCTCAATACTCAAACCTCAATCCTCAATCCTCAGTCATGAATACTCAATCTTCAATCCTCAATCCTCAATCCTCAGTCATCAATCCACAATCTTCAATACTCAATCGTCAATCCTCAGTCCTCAATCCTCAATCCGCAATCCTCGTTCCTCCAACCTCAATCCTCAACCCTCAGTCCTCATCCTCAATTCTCAATTCTCAAACCTCAATCCTCAATCCTCAATCTTCAACCCTCAATAATCAATCTCCAATCCTGAATCCTCAATCCCCAATCCTCAATCCTTAATCCTCAATCTTCAATCCTCAATCCCCAGTCCTCAATCTTCAATCCTCAATGCTCAATCCTCAATCCTGAATCCTCAGTCCTCAACCCTCAATCCTCAATCTTCAATCCTCAATACTCAATGTTCAACCCTCAATACCCAATCCTCAATCTTCAATCCTCAATACTCAATACTCAATCTTCAATCCTCAATCCTCAATCCTCAATCTTCAATCCTCAATACTCAATCTGCAATCCTCAATCCTCAATCCTCAATCCTCAATCCTCAATCCTCAATCCTCAATCCTCATTCATCAGTCCTCAATACCCAATCCTCAATCTTCAATCCTCAATCCTCAATCCTCAATTCTCAGTCCTCAATCCTCAACCCTCAGACCTCAAACATCAATACTCAACCCTCAGTCCTCGTCCTCAATCCACGACCCTCAATCCTCAATCCTCAATCTTCAATCATCAACATTCAATCTTCAATCCTCAATCCTCAATCCTCAATCCTCAATCCTCAATCCTCAATCCTCAATGATCAATCCTCAATACCCAATCCTCAATCTTCAATCCTCAATCCTCTATCCTCAAAGCTCAATCGTCAATCCTCAGTCCTCAAACCTCAATACTTAATCCTCAATCCTGAATTCTCAATCTTCAGCACTGAGTCCTCAACAATCAGTTGTCAATCCTCAATCCTCAAGAGAATATCCTCAATTCACAGCTTTCAGTACTCAATACTCAATCTGCAGTCTTCAAATCTCTATCCACAAACATCAATTCTCATCACTCAACCCTCAATACTCAGTCCCCGATTCTCAATCTTCAATCCTCAATCCTCAATCCTCAATCCTCGATCTTCATTACTCAATACTCAATCTTCAATCCTCAATCCTCAATCCTCAATCCTCAATCCTCAATCCTAAATAGTCAATATTCAATCCTCAATACTCAACCTTCAATCCTCAATCCTCAATCCTCAATCCTCAGTCCTCAATCTTCAATCCGCTATACTCAATCTTCAATTCTCAATCCTCAGCCCTCAAACCTCAATCCTCAGTCCTCAGTCCTCAAACCTCAATCCTCAAACCTCAGACCTCATCCTCAATCCTCAATCCTCAATCGTCAGTCCTCAATACTCAATATTCAATCCTCAATAATCAATCTCCAGTCCTAGATCCTCAATCCCCAATCCTCAATCCTTATTCCTCAATCTTCAATCCTCAATCGCCAGTCCTCAATGTTCAATCCTCAATGCTCAATCCTCAATCCTCAATCCTCAATCCTCAATCCTCAATCCTCAATCCTCATTCCCCAAACATCAACCCTCAACCCTCAGTCCTCACCCTCAATTCTCAATTCTCAATCCTCAATCCTCAATCCTCGATCTTCAATCCTCAATAATCAATCTCCAATCCTAGATCCTCAATCCCCAATCCTCAATCCTTAATCCTCAAACTTCAATCCTCAATCGCCAGCCCTCAATGTTCAATCCTCAATGCTCAATCCTCAATCCTCAATCCTCAGCCCTCAATCCTCAATCCTCAATCCTCAAACCTCAATCCTAAACCGTCAGTCCTCGTCCTCAATCCCCAACCCTCAATCCTCGATCCTCAATCCTCAATCCTCAATCCTCAATCCTCAGTCCTCAATACTCAACCGTCAATCCTCAATTCCCAATACTCAATAGAATATCCTGAATTCTCGGGATTCAATACTCAAACCTCAATCCTCAGCCCTCAGCCCTCATCCTCCATCCTCAATCCTCAATCCTCAATCCTCAATCTTCAATCCTCAATCCTCAATCCTCAATCCTCAACCTTCAATCCTCAATACTCAATCTGCAATCCTTAATCCTCAACCCTCAATCCTCAATCCTCAATCCTCATTCTTCAATCCTCAATACCCAATCCTCAATCTTAAATCCTCAATCCTCAATCCTCAATTCTCAATCGTCAATCCTCAATCCTCAGACCTCAAACATCAACACTCAACCCTCAGTCCTCGTCCACAATCCACAACCCTCAACCCTCAATTCTCAATCTTCAATCCTCAATACGCAATCTTCAATTATCAATCCTGAATTCTCAATCCTCAATACTCAATCCTCAGTCGTCAATCCTCAATCCCCGATCCCCATTCTTCAATCCTCAATCCTCAAACCTCAATCCTCAATCCTCAATCTTCAATCCTCAATACTCAATCTTCAATCCTCAATCCTCAACCCTCAATCCCCAATCCTCAACCCTCAATACTCAATCCTCAATCTTCAATCCTCAATACTCAATCCTCAATCCTCAATCCTCAATCCTCAATCCTCAATCCTCATTCCTCAATCCTCAGTCCTCAATACTCAACCATCAATCCTCAATTCTCAATACTCAACAGAATATCCTGAATTCTCGGGATTCAATACTCAAACCTCAATCCTCAACCCTCAGCCCTCATCCTCCATCCTCAATCCTCAATCCTCAATCCTCAATCTTCAATCCTCAATCCTCAATCCTCAATCCTCAACCTTCAATCCTCAATACACAATCTGCAATCCTTAATCCTCAACCCTCAATCCTCAATCCTCAATCCTCATTCTTCAATCCTCAATACCCAATCCTCAATCTTAAATCCTCAATGCACAATCCTCAATTCTCAATCGCCAATCCTCAATCCTCAATACTCAATCTTCAATCCTCAATCCCCAATCCTCAATCCTTATTCCTCAATCTTCAATCCTCAATCGCCAGTCCTCAATGTTCAATCCTCAATGCTCAATCCTCAATCCTCAATCCTCAATCCTGAATCCTCAATCCTCAATCCTCATTCCCCAAACCTCAACCCTCAACCCTCAGTCCTCACCCTCAATTCTCAATTCTCAAACCTCAATCCCCAATCCTCGATCTTCAATCCTCAATAATCAATCTCCAATCCTAGATCCTCAATCCCCAATCCTCAATCCTTAATCCTCAAACTTCAATCCTCAATCGCCAGTCCTCAATCCTCAATACTCAATCCTCAGTCGTCAATCCTCAATCCTCAACCCTCAATCCCCAATCCTCAACCCTCAACACTCAATCCTCAATCTTCAATCCTCAATCCTCAATCCTCAATCTTCAATCTTCAATACTCAATCTTCAACCCTCAATCCTCAATCCTCAATCCTGAATCCTCAATCCTCATTCTTCAATCCTCAATACCCAATCCTCAATCTTCAATCCTCAATATTCAATCTTCAATTCTCAATCCTCAATCCTCAATCCTCAATCCTCAATCCTCAATCCTCAATCTTCAATCTTCAATACTCAATCTTCAACCCTCAATCCTCAATCCTCAATCCTCAATCCTGAATCCTCAATCCTCTATACTCAATCCTCAACCTCCAATCCTCAATACTCAATCCTCATCCTCAATCCTCAATCCTCAATCCTCAATCCACAAGCCTACAATACTCAATCCTCAATCCTCATTCCCCAAACATCAATCCTCAATCCTCAATCCTCAATCTTCAATCCTCAATATTCAATCTTCAATTCTCAATCCTCAATCCTCAATCCTCAATCCTCAATCCTCAATCCTCAATCCTCAGTCCGCAAACCTCAATCCTGAATCCTCAATTCTGAACCCTCAATCTTCAGCCCTCAGTCCTCAACAATCAGCTGTCAATCCTCAATCCTCAATAGAATGTCATCAATTCACAGCTTTCAATACTCAATACTCAACCTGCAATCTTCAAATGTCTATCCACAGACATTAATTCTCATCACTCAACCCTCAACACTCCGTCCCCAATCCTCAATCCTCAATCCTCATTCTTCAATCCTCAATACCCAATCCTCAATCTTCAATCCTCAATCCTCAATCCTCAATCCTCAATCCTCAATACTCAATCCTCAATCCTCAGTCCTCAAACCTCAGTCCTCAATCCTCAGTCCTCAATCCTCAATCCTCAACCCTCAAACGTCAATCCTCAACCGTCAGTCCTCGTCCTCAATCCTCAACACTCAATCCTCAATCCTCAATCTTCAATCATCAATACTTAATCTTCAATCCTCAATCCTCAGTCCTGAATCCTCAATCCTCAATCCTCAATCATCAATCCTCAATACTCAACCGTCAATCCTCAATTCTCAATACTCAATTGAATATCCTGAATTCTCAGTGTTCAATACTCGAACCTCAATCCTCAACCCTCAGCCCTCATCCTCCATCCTCAATCCTCAATCCTCAGTCCTCATCCTCAGTTCTCAATTCTCAATCCTCAATCCTCAATCCTTAATCTTCAACCCTCAATAATCAATCTCCAATCCTGAATCCTCAATCCCCAATCCTCAATCCTTAATCCTCAATCTTCAATCCTCAATCCCCAGTCCTCAATCTTCAATCCTCAATGCTCAATCCTCAATCCTGAATCCTCAGTCCTCAATCCTCAATCCTCAATCTTCAATCCTCAATACTCAATGTTCAACCCTCAATACCCAATCCTCAATCTTCAATCCTCAATACTCAATACTCAATCTTCAATCCTCAATCCTCAATCCTCAATCTTCAATCCTCAATACTCAATCTGCAATCCTCAATCCTCAATCCTCAATCCTCAATCCTCAATCCTCAATCCTCAATCCTCATTCATAAGTCCTCAATACCCAATCCTCAATCTTCAATCCTCAATCCTCTATCCTCAGTCCTCAAACCTCAGTCCTCGTCCACAATCCACAACCCTCAACCCTCAATCCTCAATCTTCAATCATCAATATTCAATCTTCAATCCTCAATCCTCAATCCTCAATCCTCAATCCTCAATACTCACTCCTCAATCCTCAATACCCAATCCTCAATATTCAATCCTCAATCCTCAATCCTCAATCCTCAATCCTCAATCCTCAATCCTCAGTCCTCAAACCTCAGTCCTCAATCCTCAGTCCTCAATCCTCAATCCTCAACCCTCAAACGTCAATCCTCAACCGTCAGTCCTCGTCCTCAATCCTCAACCCTCAATCCTCAATCCTCAATCTTCAATCATCAATACTTAATCTTCAATCCTCAATCCTCAGTCCTCAATCCTCAATCCTCAATCCTCAATCATCAATCCTCAATACTCAACCATCAATCCTCAATTCTCAATACTCAATAGAATATCCTGAATTCTCAGTATTCAATACTCGAACCTCAATCCTCAACCCTCAGCCCTCATCGTCCATCCTCAATCCTCAATCCTCAATCCTCAATCTTCAATCCTCGATACTCAATCTTCAATCCTCAATACTCAAACCTCAATCCTCAATCCTCAGTCATGAATACTCAATCTTCAATCCTCAATCCTCAATCCTCAGTCATCAATCCACAATCTTCAATACTCAATCGTCAATCCTCAGTCCTCAATCCTCAATCCGCAATCCTCGTTCCTCCAACCTCAATCCTCAACCCTCAGTCCTCATCCTCAATTCTCAATTCTCAATTCTCAATCCTCAATCCTCAATCCTCAATCTTCAACCCTCAATAATCAATCTCCAATCCTGAATCCTCAATCCCCAATCCTCAATCCTTAATCCTCAATCTTCAATCCTCAATCCCCAGTCCTCAATCTTCAATCCTCAATGCTCAATCCTCAATCCTGAATCCTCAGTCCTCAATCCTCAATCCTCAATCTTCAATCCTCAATACGCAATGTTCAACCCTCAATACCCAATCCTCAATCTTCAATCCTCAATACTCAATACTCAATCTTCAATCCTCAATCCTCAATCCTCAATCTTCAATCCTCAATACTCAATCTGCAATCCTCAATCCTCAATCCTCAATCCTCAATCCTCAATCCTCAATCCTCAATCCTCATTCATCAGTCCTCAATACCCAATCCTCAATCTTCAATCCTCAATCCTCAATCCTCAATTCTCAGTCCTCAATCCTCAACCCTCAGACCTCAAACATCAATACTCAACCCTCAGTCCTCGTCCTCAATCCACGACCCTCAATCCTCAATCCTCAATCTTCAATCATCAATATTCAATCTTCAATCCTCAATCCTCAATCCTCAATCCTCAATCCTCAATCCTCAATCCTCAATGATCAATCCTCAATACCCAATCCTCAATCTTCAATCCTCAATCCTCTATCCTCAAAGCTCAATCGTCAATCCTCAGTCCTCAAACCTCAATACTTAATCCTCAATCCTGAATTCTCAATCTTCAGCACTGAGTCCTCAACAATCAGTTGTCAATCCTCAATCCTCAAGAGAATATCCTCAATTCACAGCTTTCAGTACTCAATACTCAATCTGCAGTCTTCAAATCTCTATCCACAAACATCAATTCTCATCACTCAACCCTCAATACTCAGTCCCCGATTCTCAATCTTCAATCCTCAATCCTCAATCCTCAATCCTCGATCTTCATTACTCAATACTCAATCTTCAATCCTCAATCCTCAGTCATGAATACTCACTCCTCAATACTCAATCCTCAATCCTCAATCCTCAATCCTCAATCCTCAATCCTCAATCCTCAGTCCTCCATCCTCAATATTCAACACACAACCCTCAACCATCATCCTCAATACCCAACCATCAATCCACACTTCTCAATACTCAATAGAATATCCTGAATTCTCAGTATTCAATACTCAAACCTCAATCCTCAGCCCTCAGCCCTCATCCTCCATTCTCAATCCTCAATCCTCAATTATCAATCTTCAATCCTCGATACTCAATCTTCAATCCTCAATACTCAAACCTCAATCCTCAATCCTCAGTCATGAATACTCAATCTTCAATTCTCAATCCTCAATTCTCAATCCACAAGCCTGCATACTCAATCCTCAATCCTCATTCCCCAAACATCGATCCTCAATCCTCAATCCTCAATCTTCAATCCTCAATATTCAATCTTCAATTCTCAATCCTCAATCCTCAATCCTCAATCCTCAATCCTCAATCCTCAATCCTCAATCTTCAATCCTCAATACTCAATCTTCAATCCTCAATCCTCAATCCACAATCCTTAATCCTCATTCTTCAATCCTCAATACCCAATCCTCAATCTTCAATCCTCAATCCTCAATCCTCAATTCTCAATACTCAATCCTCAATCCTCAGTCCTCAAACATCAATACTCAACCCTCAGTCCTCGTCCTCAGTCCACAACCATCAATCGTCAGTCCTCAATCTTCAGTCATCAATATTCAATTTTCAATCCCCAATCCTCAATCCTCAATCCTCAATCCTCAATACTCAATCGTCAATCCTCAACAACCAATCTTCAATACTCAATCCTCAATCCACAATCTTCAATCCTCAGTACTCAATCTTCAATCCTCAATCCTCAATCCTCAATCCTCAATCCTCAATCCTTAATCCTCAACCTTCAATCCTCATTACTCAATCTGCAATACTCAATCCTCAATCCTCATTCCTCAGTCTTCAGCCCTCAGTCCTCAACAATCAGCTGTCAATCCTCAATCTTCAATAGAATGTCATCAATTCGAAGTTTTCGATACTCAATATTTCAATCTGCAATCTTCAAATCTCTATCCACAAACATCAATCCTCATCACTCAACCCCCAACACTCCGTTCCCAATCCTCAATCTTCAATCCTCAATTCTCAATCTTCAATCCTCAATACTCAAACCTCAATCCTCAATCCTCAGTCATGAATACTCAATCTTCAATTCTCAATCCTCAATTCTCAATCCACAAGCCTGCATACTCAATCCTCAATCCTCATTCCCCAAACATCGATCCTCAATCCTCAATCCTCAATCTTCAATCCTCAATACTCAATCCTCAATCCTCAATCCTCAATCCTCAATCCTCAATCCTCATTCCTCAATCCTCAGTCCTCAATACTCAACCATCAATCCTCAATTCTCAATACTCAATAGAATATCCTGAATTCTCGGGATTCAATACTCAAACCTCAATCCTCAACCCTCAGCCCTCATCCTCCATCCTCAATCCTCAATCCTCAATCCTCAATCTTCAATCCTCAATCCTCAATCCTCAATCCTCAACCTTCAATCCTCAATACACAATCTGCAATCCTTAATCCTCAACCCTCAATCCTCAATCCTCAATCCTCATTCTTCAATCCTCAATACCCAATCCTCAATCTTAAATCCTCAATGCACAATCCTCAATTCTCAATCGCCAATCCTCAATCCTCAATACTCAATCTTCAATCCTCAATCCCCAATCCTCAATCCTTATTCCTCAATCTTCAATCCTCAATCGCCAGTCCTCAATGTTCAATCCTCAATGCTCAATCCTCAATCCTCAATCCTCAATCCTGAATCCTCAATCCTCAATCCTCATTCCCCAAACCTCAACCCTCAACCCTCAGTCCTCACCCTCAATTCTCAATTCTCAAACCTCAATCCCCAATCCTCGATCTTCAATCCTCAATAATCAATCTCCAATCCTAGATCCTCAATCCCCAATCCTCAATCCTTAATCCTCAAACTTCAATCCTCAATCGCCAGTCCTCAATCCTCAATACTCAATCCTCAGTCGTCAATCCTCAATCCTCAACCCTCAATCCCCAATCCTCAACCCTCAACACTCAATCCTCAATCTTCAATCCTCAATCCTCAATCCTCAATCTTCAATCTTCAATACTCAATCTTCAACCCTCAATCCTCAATCCTCAATCCTGAATCCTCAATCCTCATTCTTCAATCCTCAATACCCAATCCTCAATCTTCAATCCTCAATATTCAATCTTCAATTCTCAATCCTCAATCCTCAATCCTCAATCCTCAATCCTCAATCCTCAATCTTCAATCTTCAATACTCAATCTTCAACCCTCAATCCTCAATCCTCAATCCTCAATCCTGAATCCTCAATCCTCTATACTCAATCCTCAACCTCCAATCCTCAATACTCAATCCTCATCCTCAATCCTCAATCCTCAATCCTCAATCCACAAGCCTACAATACTCAATCCTCAATCCTCATTCCCCAAACATCAATCCTCAATCCTCAATCCTCAATCTTCAATCCTCAATATTCAATCTTCAATTCTCAATCCTCAATCCTCAATCCTCAATCCTCAATCCTCAATCCTCAATCCTCAGTCCGCAAACCTCAATCCTGAATCCTCAATTCTGAACCCTCAATCTTCAGCCCTCAGTCCTCAACAATCAGCTGTCAATCCTCAATCCTCAATAGAATGTCATCAATTCACAGCTTTCAATACTCAATACTCAACCTGCAATCTTCAAATGTCTATCCACAGACATTAATTCTCATCACTCAACCCTCAACACTCCGTCCCCAATCCTCAATCCTCAATCCTCATTCTTCAATCCTCAATACCCAATCCTCAATCTTCAATCCTCAATCCTCAATCCTCAATCCTCAATCCTCAATACTCAATCCTCAATCCTCAGTCCTCAAACCTCAGTCCTCAATCCTCAGTCCTCAATCCTCAATCCTCAACCCTCAAACGTCAATCCTCAACCGTCAGTCCTCGTCCTCAATCCTCAACACTCAATCCTCAATCCTCAATCTTCAATCATCAATACTTAATCTTCAATCCTCAATCCTCAGTCCTGAATCCTCAATCCTCAATCCTCAATCATCAATCCTCAATACTCAACCGTCAATCCTCAATTCTGAATACTCAATTGAATATCCTGAATTCTCAGTGTTCAATACTCGAACCTCAATCCTCAACCCTCAGCCCTCATCCTCCATCCTCAATCCTCAATCCTCAGTCCTCATCCTCAGTTCTCAATTCTCAATCCTCAATCCTCAATCCTTAATCTTCAACCCTCAATAATCAATCTCCAATCCTGAATCCTCAATCCCCAATCCTCAATCCTTAATCCTCAATCCTCAATACTCACTCCTCAATCCTCAATACCCAATCCTCAATATTCAATCCTCAATCCTCAATCCTCAATCCTCAATCCTCAATCCTCAATCCTCAATCCTCAATCCTCAATCTTCAATCCTCAATACTCAATCTGCAATCCTCAATCCTCAATCCTCAATCCTCAATCCTCAATCCTCAATCCTCAGTCATGAATACTCAATCTTCAATCCTCAATCCTCAATCCTCAGTCATCAATCCACAATCTTCAATACTCAATCGTCAATCCTCAGTCCTCAATCCTCAATCCGCAATCCTCGTTCCTCCAACCTCAATCCTCAACCCTCAGTCCTCATCCTCAATTCTCAATTCTCAATCCTCAATCCTCAATCCTCAATCTTCAACCCTCAATAATCAATCTCCAATCCTGAATCCTCAATCCCCAATCCTCAATCCTTAATCCTCAATCTTCAATCCTCAATCCCCAGTCCTCAATCTTCAATCCTCAATGCTCAATCCTCAATCCTGAATCCTCAGTCCTCAATCCTCAATCCTCAATCTTCAATCCTCAATACGCAATGTTCAACCCTCAATACCCAATCCTCAATCTTCAATCCTCAATACTCAATACTCAATCTTCAATCCTCAATCCTCAATCCTCAATCTTCAATCCTCAATACTCAATCTGCAATCCTCAATCCTCAATCCTCAATCCTCAATCCTCAATCCTCAATCCTCAATCCTCATTCATCAGTCCTCAATACCCAATCCTCAATCTTCAATCCTCAATCCTCAATCCTCAATTCTCAGTCCTCAATCCTCAACCCTCAGACCTCAAACATCAATACTCAACCCTCAGTCCTCGTCCTCAATCCACGACCCTCAATCCTCAATCCTCAATCTTCAATCATCAATATTCAATCTTCAATCCTCAATCCTCAATCCTCAATCCTCAATCCTCAATCCTCAATCCTCAATGATCAATCCTCAATACCCAATCCTCAATCTTCAATCCTCAATCCTCTATCCTCAAAGCTCAATCGTCAATCCTCAGTCCTCAAACCTCAATACTTAATCCTCAATCCTGAATTCTCAATCTTCAGCACTGAGTCCTCAACAATCAGTTGTCAATCCTCAATCCTCAAGAGAATATCCTCAATTCACAGCTTTCAGTACTCAATACTCAATCTGCAGTCTTCAAATCTCTATCCACAAACATCAATTCTCATCACTCAACCCTCAATACTCAGTCCCCGATTCTCAATCTTCAATCCTCAATCCTCAATCCTCAATCCTCGACCTTCATTACTCAATACTCAATCTTCAATCCTCAATCCTCAGTCATGAATACTCACTCCTCAATACTCAATCCTCAATCCTCAATCCTCAATCCTCAATCCTCAATCCTCAATCCTCAGTCCTCCATCCTCAATATTCAACACACAACCCTCAACCATCATCCTCAATACCCAACCATCAATCCACACTTCTCAATACTCAATAGAATATCCTGAATTCTCAGTATTCAATACTCAAACCTCAATCCTCAGCCCTCAGCCCTCATCCTCCATTCTCAATCCTCAATCCTCAATTATCAATCTTCAATCCTCGATACTCAATCTTCAATCCTCAATACTCAA
Source organism: Calliopsis andreniformis (assembly GCF_051401765.1). Lineage (NCBI taxonomy): Eukaryota > Metazoa > Arthropoda > Insecta > Hymenoptera > Andrenidae > Calliopsis > Calliopsis andreniformis. The sequence goes on from NW_027480458.1 coordinate 124,708, forward strand.
ACCTCAATCCTCAATCCTCAGTCATGAATACTCAATCTTCAATTCTCAATCCTCAATTCTCAATCCACAAGCCTGCATACTCAATCCTCAATCCTCATTCCCCAAACATCGATCCTCAATCCTCAATCCTCAATCTTCAATCCTCAATATTCAATCTTCAATTCTCAATCCTCAATCCTCAATCCTCAATCCTCAATCCTCAATCCTCAATCCTCAATCTTCAATCCTCAATACTCAATCTTCAATCCTCAATCCTCAATCCACAATCCTTAATCCTCATTCTTCAATCCTCAATACCCAATCCTCAATCTTCAATCCTCAATCCTCAATCCTCAATTCTCAATACTCAATCCTCAATCCTCAGTCCTCAAACATCAATACTCAACCCTCAGTCCTCGTCCTCAGTCCACAACCATCAATCGTCAGTCCTCAATCTTCAGTCATCAATATTCAATTTTCAATCCCCAATCCTCAATCCTCAATCCTCAATCCTCAATACTCAATCGTCAATCCTCAACAACCAATCTTCAATACTCAATCCTCAATCCACAATCTTCAATCCTCAGTACTCAATCTTCAATCCTCAATCCTCAATCCTCAATCCTCAATCCTCAATCCTTAATCCTCAACCTTCAATCCTCATTACTCAATCTGCAATACTCAATCCTCAATCCTCATTCCTCAGTCTTCAGCCCTCAGTCCTCAACAATCAGCTGTCAATCCTCAATCTTCAATAGAATGTCATCAATTCGAAGTTTTCGATACTCAATATTTCAATCTGCAATCTTCAAATCTCTATCCACAAACATCAATCCTCATCACTCAACCCTCAACACTCCGTTCCCAATCCTCAATCTTCAATCCTCAATTCTCAATCTTCAATCCTCAATACTCAAACCTCAATCCTCAATCCTCAGTCATGAATACTCAATCTTCAATTCTCAATCCTCAATTCTCAATCCACAAGCCTGCATACTCAATCCTCAATCCTCATTCCCCAAACATCGATCCTCAATCCTCAATCCTCAATCTTCAATCCTCAATATTCAATCTTCAATTCTCAATCCTCAATCCTCAATCCTCAATCCTCAATCCTCAATCCTCAATCCTCAATCTTCAATCCTCAATACTCAATCTTCAATCCTCAATCCTCAATCCACAATCCTTAATCCTCATTCTTCAATCCTCAATACCCAATCCTCAATCTTCAATCCTCAATCCTCAATCCTCAATTCTCAATACTCAATCCTCAATCCTCAGTCCTCAAACATCAATACTCAACCCTCAGTCCTCGTCCTCAGTCCACAACCATCAATCGTCAGTCCTCAATCTTCAGTCATCAATATTCAATTTTCAATCCCCAATCCTCAGTCCTCAATCCTCAATCCTCAATACTCAATCGTCAATCCTCAACAACCAATCTTCAATACTCAATTCTCAATCCACAATCTTCAATCCTCAGTACTCAATCTTCAATCCTCAATCCTCAATCCTCAATCCTCAATCCTCAATCCTTAATCCTCAACCTTCAATCCTCATTACTCAATCTGCAATACTCAATCCTCAATCCTCATTCCTCAGTCTTCAGCCCTCAGTCCTCAACAATCAGCTGTCAATCCTCAATCTTCAATAGAATGTCATCAATTCGAAGTTTTCGATACTCAATATTTCAATCTGCAATCTTCAAATCTCTATCCACAAACATCAATCCTCATCACTCAACCCTCAACACTCCGTTCCCAATCCTCAATCTTCAATCCTCAATTCTCAATCCTCAATCCTCAATCCTCAATTTTCAATCCTCAATACTCAATCTTCAATCCCCAATCCTCAATCCTCAACCCTCAGTCCTCATCCTCAATCTTCAATCCTCAATACTCAATGTTCAATCCCCAACATCCAATCCTCAATCCTCAAACCTCAATTCTCAATCTTCAATCCTCAATCCTCAATCTTCAATCCCCAATCCTCAATACTCAATCTTCAATCCTCAATAATCAATCTCCAATCCTAGATCCTCAATCCCCAATCCTCAATCCTCAATCTTCAATCCTCAATACTCAATGTTCAATCCCCAACATCCAATCCTCAATCTTCAACCCTCAATCCTCAATCCTCAACCCTCAGCCCTCATCCTCAATCCTCAATCCTCAATCCTCAATCCTCAATCCTCAGTCCTCAAACCTCAATCCTCAATCCTCAGTCCTCAATCCTCAATCCTCAATCCTCAAACCTCAATCCTCAACCGTCAGTCCTCGTCCTCAATCCATAACCCTCAATACTCAATCCTCAATCTTCAATCATCAATACTCAATCTTCAATCCTCAATCCTCAGTCCTCAATCCTCAAACCTCAATCCTCAATCCTCAATCCTCAATACTCAACCATCAATCCTCAATTCTCTAGACTCAATAGAATATCCTGAATTCTCAGTATTCAATACTCAAACCTCAATCCTCAACCCTCAGCCCTCATCCTCCAGCCTCAATCCTCAATCCTCAATCCTCAATCTTCAATCCTCGATACTCAATATTCAATCCTCCATACTCAAACTTCAATCCTCAATCCTCAGTCATGAATACTCAATCTTCAATCCTCAATCCTCAATCCTCAACCCTCAATCCTCAATCCTCAGTCATCAATCCACAATCCTCAATCCTCAACCCTCAATCCTCAATCCTCAGTCATCAATCCACAATCTTCAATACTCAATCGTCAATCCTCAGTCCTCAATCCTAAATCCGCCATCCCCGTTCCTCAAACCTCATTCCTCAACCCTCAGTCCTCATCCTCAATTCTCAACTCTCAATCCTCAATCCTCAATCCTCAATCTTCGACCCTCAATAGTCAATCTCCAATCCTGAATCCTCAATCCCCAATCCTCAATCCTTAATCCTCAATCTTCAATCCTCAATCCCCAGATCTCAAACATCAACACTCAACCCTCAGTCCTCGTCCACAATCCACAACCCTCAACCCTCAATCCTCAATCTTCAATCATCAATATTCAATCTTCAATCCTCAATCCTCAATCCTCAATCCTCAATCCTCAATACTCACTCCTCAATCCTCAATACCCAATCCTCAATCTTCAATCCTCAATCCTCAATCCTCAATCCTCAATCCTCAATCCTCAATCCTCAGTCCTCAAACCTCAGTCCTCAATCCTCAGTCCTCAATCCTCAATCCTCAACCCTCAAACGTCAATCCTCAACTGTCAGTCCTCGTCCTCAATCCTCAACCCTCAATCCTCAATCCTCAATCTTCAATCATCAATACTCAATCTTCAATCCTCAATCGTCAATCCTCAAACCTCAATCCTCAGTCATCAATCCACAATCTTCAATACTCAATCGTCAATCCTCAGTCCTCAATCCTCAATCCGCAATCCTCGTTCCTCAAACCTCAATCCTCAACCCTCAGTCCTCATCCTCAATTCTCAATTCTCAATCCTCAATCCTCAATCCTCAATCCTCAATGATCAATCCTCAATACCCAATCCTCAATCTTCAATCCTCAATCCTCAATCCTCAACCCTCAGCCCTCATCCTCAATCCTCAATCCTCTATCCTCAATCCTCAATCCTCAATCCTCAATCTTCAGTCCGCTATACTCAACCTTCAATTCTCAATCCTCAGTCCTCAAACCTCAATTCTGTATCCTCAATCATGAATCCCCAATCTCCAGCCCTCAATCCTCCACAATCAGTTGTCAATCCTCAATCCTCAATAGAATATCCTCAATTCACTGTTTTCGATACTCAGTACTCAATCTGCAATCTTCAATCCTCAACCCTCAATCCTCAATCCTCAATCCTCAATCCTCAATCCTCAATCCTCAGTCCTCAAACCTCAATCCTGAATCCTCAATCCTGAACCCTCAGTCTTCAGCCCTCAGTCCTCAACAATCAGCTGTCAATCCTCAATCCTCAATAGAATGTCATCAATTCACAGTTTTCAATACTCAATACTCAACCTGCAATCTTCAAATGTCTATCCACAGACATTAATTCCCATCACTCAACCCTCAACACTCCGTCCCCAATCCTCAATCCTCAATCCTCATTCTTCAATCCTCAATACCCAATCCTCAAACTTCAATCCTCAATCCTCAATCCTCAATCCTCAATCCTCAATCCTCAATCCTCAATCCTCAATCCTCAATCCTCAATCCTCAGTCCTCAAACCTCAGTCCTCAATCCTCAGTCCTCAATCCTCAATCCTCAATCCTCAATACTCAACCATCAATCCTCAATTCTCAATACTCAATAGAATATCCTGAATTCTCAGTATTCAATACTCAATCCTCAATCCTCAATCTTCAATCCTCAATACTCAATCTGCAATCCTCAATCCTCAATCCTCAATCCTCAATCCTCAATCCTCAATCCTCAATCCTCATTCATCAGTCCTCAATACCCAATCCTCAATCTTCAATCCTCAATCCTCAATCCTCAGTCCTCAAACCTCAGTCCTCGTCCACAATCCACAACCCTCAACCCTCAATCCTCAATCTTCAATCATCAATATTCAATCTTCAATCCTCAATCCTCAATCCTCAATCCTCAATCCTCAATACTCACTCCTCAATCCTCAATACCCAATCCTCAATCTTCAATCCTCAATCCTCAATCCTCAATCTTCAATCCTCGATACTCAATCTTCAATCCTCAATACTCAAACCTCAATCCTCAATCCTCAGTCATGAATACTCAATCTTCAATCCTCAATCCTCAATCCTCAGTCATCAATCCACAATCTTCAATACTCAATCGTCAATCCTCAGTCCTCAATCCTCAATCCGCAATCCTCGTTCCTCCAACCTCAATCCTCAACCCTCAGTCCTCATCCTCAATTCTCAATTCTCAAACCTCAATCCTCAATCCTCAATCTTCAACCCTCAATAATCAATCTCCAATCCTGAATCCTCAATCCCCAATCCTCAATCCTTAATCCTCAATCTTCAATCCTCAATACCCAGTCCTCAAGCTTCAATCCTCAATGCTCAATCCTCAATCCTGAATCCTCAGTCCTCAATCCTCAATCCTCAATCTTCAATCCTCAATACTCAATGTTCAACCCTCAATAACCAATCCTCAATCTTCAATCCTCAATACTCAATACTCAATCTTCAATCCTCAATCCTCAATCCTCAATCTTCAATCCTCAATACTCAATCTGCAATCCTCAATCCTCAATCCTCAATCCTCAATCCTCAATCCTCAATCCTCAATCCTCAATCCTCAATCCTCAATCCTCAATCCTCAATCCTCATTCCCCAAACCTCAACCCTCAACCCTCAGTCCTCACCCTCAATTCTCAATTCTCAATCCTCAATCCTCAATCGCCAGTCCTCAATCCTCAATACTCAATCCTCAGTCGTCAATCCTCAATCCTCAACCCTCAATCCCCAATCCTCAACCCTCAATACTCAATCCTCAATCTTCAATCCTCAATCCTCAATCCTCAATCTTCAATCTTCAATACTCAATCTTCAACCCTCAATCCTCAATCCTCAATCCTGAATCCTCAATCCTCATTCTTCAATCCTCAATACCCAATCCTCAATCTTCAATCCTCAATATTCAATCTTCAATTCTCAATCCTCAATCCTCAATCCTCAATCCTCAATCCTCAATCCTCAATCTTCAATCTTGAATACTCAATCTTCAACCCTCAATCCTCAATCCTCAATCCTGAATCCTCAATCCTCTATACTCAATCCTCAACCTCCAATCCTCAATACTCAATCCTCATCCTCAATCCTCAATCCTCAATCCTCAATCCTCATTCCTCAATCCTCAATCCTCAATCCACAAGCCTACAATACTCAATCCTCAATCCTCATTCCCCAAACATCAATCCTCAATCCTCAATCCTCAATCTTCAATCCTCAATATTCAATCTTCAATTCTCAATCCTCAATCCTCAATCCTCAATCCTCAATCCTCAATCCTCAATCCTCAGTCCGCAAACCTCAATCCTGAATCCTCAATTCTGAACCCTCAATCTTCAGCCCTCAGTCCTCAACAATCAGCTGTCAATCCTCAATCCTCAATAGAATGTCATCAATTCACAGCTTTCAATACTCAATACTCAACCTGCAATCATCAAATGTCTATCCACAGACATTAATTCTCATCACTCAACCCTCAACACTCCGTCCCCAATCCTCAATCCTCAATCCTCATTCTTCAATCCTCAATACCCAATCCTCAATCTTCAATCCTCAATCCTCAATCCTCAATCCTCAATCCTCAATACTCAATCCTCAATCCTCAGTCCTCAAACCTCAGTCCTCAATCCTCAGTCCTCAATCCTCAATCCTCAACCCTCAAACGTCAATCCTCAACCGTCAGTCCTCGTCCTCAATCCTCAACACTCAATCCTCAATCCTCAATCTTCAATCATCAATACTTAATCTTCAATCCTCAATCCTCAGTCCTGAATCCTCAATCCTCAATCCTCAATCATCAATCCTCAATACTCAACCGTCAATCCTCAATTCTCAATACTCAATTGAATATCCTGAATTCTCAGTGTTCAATACTCGAACCTCAACCCTCAACCCTCAGCCCTCATCCTCCATCCTCAATCCTCAATCCTCAATCCTCAATCTTCAATCCTCGATACTCAATCTTCAATCCTCAATACTCAAACCTCAATCCTCAATCCTCAGTCATGAATACTCAATCTTCAATCCTCAATCCTCAATCCTCAGTCATCAATCCACAATCTTCAATACTCAATCGTCAATCCTCAGTCCTCAATCCTCAATCCGCAATCCTCGTTCCTCCAACCTCAATCCTCAACCCTCAGTCCTCATCCTCAGTTCTCAATTCTCAATCCTCAATCCTCAATCCTTAATCTTCAACCCTCAATAATCAATCTCCAATCCTGAATCCTCAATCCCCAATCCTCAATCCTTAATCCTCAATCTTCAATCCTCAATCCCCAGTCCTCAATCTTCAATCCTCAATGCTCAATCCTCAATCCTGAATCCTCAGTCCTCAATCCTCAATCCTCAATCTTCAATCCTCAATACTCAATGTTCAACCCTCAATACCCAATCCTCAATCTTCAATCCTCAATACTCAATACTCAATCTTCAATCCTCAATACTCAATCCTCAATCTTCAATCCTCAATACTCAATCTGCAATCCTCAATCCTCAATCCTCAATCCTCAATCCTCAATCCTCAATCTGCAATCCTCAATCCTCAATCCTCAATCCTCAATCCTCAATCCTCAATCCTCAATCCTCATTCATCAGTCCTCAATACCCAATCCTCAATCTTCAATCCTCAATCCTCAATCCTCAATTCTCAGTCCTCAATCCTCAACCCTCAGACCTCAAACATCAATACTCAACCCTCAGTCCTCGTCCTCAATCCACGACCCTCAATCCTCAATCCTCAATCTTCAATCATCAATATTCAATCTTCAATCCTCAATCCTCAATCCTCAATCCTCAATCCTCAATGATCAATCCTCAATACCCAATCCTCAATCTTCAATCCTCAATCCTCTATCCTCAAAGCTCAATCGTCAATCCTCAGTCCTCAAACCTCAATACTTAATCCTCAATCCTGAATTCTCAATCTTCAGCACTGAGTCCTCAACAATCAGTTGTCAATCCTCAATCCTCAAGAGAATATCCTCAATTCACAGCTTTCAGTACTCAATACTCAATCTGCAGTCTTCAAATCTCTATCCACAAACATCAATTCTCATCACTCAACCCTCAATACTCAGTCCCCGATTCTCAATCTTCAATCCTCAATCCTCAATCCTCAATCCTCGATCTTCATTACTCAATACTCAATCTTCAATCCTCAATCCTCAATCCTCAATCCTCAGTCCTCAATCTTCAATCCGCTATACTCAATCTTCAATTCTCAATCCTCAGCCCTCAAACCTCAATCCTCAGTCCTCAGTCCTCAAACCTCAATCCTCAAACCTCAGACCTCATCCTCAATCCTCAATCCTCAATCGTCAGTCCTCAATACTCAATATTCAATCCTCAATAATCAATCTCCAGTCCTAGATCCTCAATCCCCAATCCTCAATCCTTATTCCTCAATCTTCAATCCTCAATCGCCAGTCCTCAGTGTTCAATCCTCAATGCTCAATCCTCAATCCTCAATCCTCAATCCTCAATCCTCAATCCTCAATCCTCATTCCCCAAACATCAACCCTCAACCCTCAGTCCTCACCCTCAATTCTCAATTCTCAATCCTCAATCCTCAATCCTCGATCTTCAATCCTCAATAATCAATCTCCAATCCTAGATCCTCAATCCCCAATCCTCAATCCTTAATCCTCAAACTTCAATCCTCAATCGCCAGCCCTCAATGTTCAATCCTCAATGCTCAATCCTCAATCCTCAATCCTCAGCCCTCAATCCTCAATCCTCAATCCTCAAACCTCAATCCTAAACCGTCAGTCCTCGTCCTCAATCCCCAACCCTCAATCCTCGATCCTCAATCCTCAATCCTCAATCCTCAATCCTCAGTCCTCAATACTCAACCATCAATCCTCAATTCCCAATACTCAATAGAATATCCTGAATTCTCGGGATTCAATACTCAAACCTCAATCCTCAGCCCTCAGCCCTCATCCTCCATCCTCAATCCTCAATCCTCAATCCTCAATCTTCAATCCTCAATCCTCAATCCTCAATCCTCAACCTTCAATCCTCAATACTCAATCTGCAATCCTTAATCCTCAACCCTCAATCCTCAATCCTCAATCCTCATTCTTCAATCCTCAATACCCAATCCTCAATCTTAAATCCTCAATCCTCAATCCTCAATTCTCAATCGTCAATCCTCAATCCTCAGACCTCAAACATCAACACTCAACCCTCAGTCCTCGTCCACAATCCACAACCCTCAACCCTCAATTCTCAATCTTCAATCCTCAATACGCAATCTTCAATTATCAATCCTGAATTCTCAATCCTCAATACTCAATCCTCAGTCGTCAATCCTCAATCCCCGATCCCCATTCTTCAATCCTCAATCCTCAAACCTCAATCCTCAATCCTCAATCTTCAATCCTCAATACTCAATCTTCAATCCTCAATCCTCAACCCTCAATCCCCAATCCTCAACCCTCAATACTCAATCCTCAATCTTCAATCCTCAATACTCAATCCTCAATCCTCAATCCTCAATCCTCAATCCTCAATCCTCATTCCTGAATCCTCAGTCCTCAATACTCAACCATCAATCCTCAATTCTCAATACTCAATAGAATATCCTGAATTCTCGGGATTCAATACTCAAACCTCAATCCTCAACCCTCAGCCCTCATCCTCCATCCTCAATCCTCAATCCTCAATCGTCAATCTTGAATCCTCAATCCTCAATCCTCAATCCTCAACCTTGAATCCTCAATACACAATCTGCAATCCTTAATCCTCAACCCTCAATCCTCAATCCTCAATCCTCATTCTTCAATCCTCAATACCCAATCCTCAATCTTAAATCCTCAATGCACAATCCTCAATTCTCAATCGCCAATCCTCAATCCTCAATACTCAATCTTCAATCCTCAATCCCCAATCCTCAATCCTTATTCCTCAATCTTCAATCCTCAATCGCCAGTCCTCAATGTTCAATCCTCAATGCTCAATCCTCAATCCTCAATCCTCAATCCTGAATCCTCAATCCTCAATCCTCATTCCCCAAACCTCAACCCTCAACCCTCAGTCCTCACCCTCAATTCTCAATTCTCAAACCTCAATCCCCAATCCTCGATCTTCAATCCTCAATAATCAATCTCCAATCCTAGATCCTCAATCCCCAATCCTCAATCCTTAATCCTCAAACTTCAATCCTCAATCGCCAGTCCTCAATCCTCAATACTCAATCCTCTGTCGTCAATCCTCAATCCTCAACCCTCAATCCCCAATCCTCAACCCTCAACACTCAATCCTCAATCTTCAATCCTCAATCCTCAATCCTCAATCTTCAATCTTCAATACTCAATCTTCAACCCTCAATCCTCAATCCTCAATCCTGAATCCTCAATCCTCATTCTTCAATCCTCAATACCCAATCCTCAATCTTCAATCCTCAATATTCAATCTTCAATTCTCAATCCTCAATCCTCAATCCTCAATCCTCAATCCTCAATCCTCAATCTTCAATCTTCAATACTGAATCTTCAACCCTCAATCCTCAATCCTCAATCCTCAATCCTGAATCCTCAATCCTCTATACTCAATCCTCAACCTCCAATCCTCAATACTCAATCCTCATCCTCAATCCTCAATCCTCAATCCTCAATCCACAAGCCTACAATACTCAATCCTCAATCCTCATTCCCCAAACATCAATTCTCAATCCTCAATCCTCAATCTTCAATCCTCAATATTCAATCTTCAATTCTCAATCCTCAATCCTCAATCCTCAATCCTCAATCCTCAATCCTCAATCCTCAGTCCGCAAACCTCAATCCTGAATCCTCAATTCTGAACCCTCAATCTTCAGCCCTCAGTCCTCAACAATCAGCTGTCAATCCTCAATCCTCAATAGAATGTCATCAATTCACAGCTTTCAATACTCAATACTCAACCTGCAATCTTCAAATGTCTATCCACAGACATTAATTCTCATCACTCAACCCTCAACACTCCGTCCCCAATCCTCAATCCTCAATCCTCATTCTTCAATCATCAATACCCAATCCTCAATCTTCAATCCTCAATCCTCAATCCTCAATCCTCAATCCTCAATACTCAATCCTCAATCCTCAGTCCTCAAACCTCAGTCCTCAATCCTCAGTCCTCAATCCTCAATCTTCAACCCTCAAACGTCAATCCTCAACCGTCAGTCCTCGTCCTCAATCCTCAACACTCAATCCTCAATCCTCAATCTTCAATCATCAATACTTAATCTTCAATCCTCAATCCTCAGTCCTGAATCCTCAATCCTCAATCCTCAATCATCAATCCTCAATACTCAACCGTCAATCCTCAATTCTCAATACTCAATTGAATATCCTGAATTCTCAGTGTTCAATACTCGAACCTCAATCCTCAACCCTCAGCCCTCATCCTCCATCCTCAATCCTCAATCCTCAATCCTCAATCTTCAATCCTCGATACTCAATCTTCAATCCTCAATACTCAAACCTCAATCCTCAATCCTCAGTCATGAATACTCAATCTTCAATCCTCAATCCTCAATCCTCAGTCATCAATCCACAATCTTCAATACTCAATCGTCAATCCTCAGTCCTCAATCCTCAATCCGCAATCCTCGTTCCTCCAACCTCAATCCTCAACCCTCAGTCCTCATCCTCAGTTCTCAATTCTCAATCCTCAATCCTCAATCCTTAATCTTCAACCCTCAATAATCAATCTCCAATCCTGAATCCTCAATCCCCAATCCTCAATCCTTAATCCTCAATCTTCAATCCTCAATCCCCAGTCCTGAATCTTCAATCCTCAATGCTCAATCCTCAATCCTGAATCCTCAGTCCTCAATCCTCAATCCTCAATCTTCAATCCTCAATACTCAATGTTCAACCCTCAATACCCAATCCTCAATCTTCAATCCTCAATACTCAATACTCAATCTTCAATCCTCAATCCTCAATCCTCAATCTTCAATCCTCAATACTCAATCTGCAATCCTCAATCCTCAATCCTCAATCCTCAATCCTCAATCCTCAATCCTCAATCCTCATTCATAAGTCCTCAATACCCAATCCTCAATCTTCAATCCTCAATCCTCTATCCTCAGTCCTCAAACCTCAGTCCTCGTCCACAATCCACAACCCTCAACCCTCAATCCTTAATCTTCAATCATCAATATTCAATCTTCAATCCTCAATCCTCAATCCTCAATCCTCAATCCTCAATACTCACTCCTCAATCCTCAATACCCAATCCTCAATATTCAATCCTCAATCCTCAATCCTCAATCCTCAATCCTCAATCCTCAATCCTCAGTCCTCAAACCTCAGTCCTCAATCCTCAGTCCTCAATCCTCAATCCTCAACCCTCAAACGTCAATCCTCAACCGTCAGTCCTCGTCCTCAATCCTCAACCCTCAATCTTCAATCATCAATACTTAATCTTCAATCCTCAATCCTCAGTCCTCAATCCTCAATCCTCAATCCTCAATCATCAATCCTCAATACTCAACCATCAATCCTCAATTCTCAATACTCAATAGAATATCCTGAATTCTCAGTATTCAATACTCGAACCTCAATCCTCAACCCTCAGCCCTCATCGTCCATCCTCAATCCTCAATCCTCAATCCTCAATCTTCAATCCTCGATACCCAATCTTCAATCCTCAATACTCAAACCTCAATCCTCAATCCTCAGTCATGAATACTCAATCTTCAATCCTCAATCCTCAATCCTCAGTCATCAATCCACAATCTTCAATACTCAATCGTCAATCCTCAGTCCTCAATCCTCAATCCGCAATCCTCGTTCCTCCAACCTCAATCCTCAACCCTCAGTCCTCATCCTCAATTCTCAATTCTCAATCCTCAATCCTCAATCCTCAATCTTCAACCCTCAATAATCAATCTCCAATCCTGAATCCTCAATCCCCAATCCTCAATCCTCATTCTTCAATCCTCAATACCCAATCCTCAATCTTAAATCCTCAATGCACAATCCTCAATTCTCAATCGCCAATCCTCAATCCTCAATACTCAACCATCAATCCTCAATTCTCTATACTCAATAGAATATCCTGAATTCGCAGTATTCAATACTCAAACCTCAATCCTCAACCCTCAGCCCTCATCCTCCAGCCTCAATCCTCAATCCTCAATCCTCAATCTTCAATCCTCGATACTCAATATTCAATCCTCCATACTCAAACTTCAATCCTCAATCCTCAGTCATGAATACTCAATCTTCAATCCTCAATCCTCAATCCTCAACCCTCAATCCTCAATCCTCAGTCATCAATCCACAATCCTCAATCCTCAACCCTCAATCCTCAATCCTCAGTCATCAATCCACAATCTTCAATACTCAATCGTCAATCCTCAGTCCTCAATCCTAAATCCGCCATCCCCGTTCCTCAAACCTCATTCCTCAACCCTCAGTCCTCATCCTCAATTCTCAACTCTCAATCCTCAATCCTCAATCCTCAATCTTCGACCCTCAATAGTCAATCTCCAATCCTGAATCCTCAATCCCCAATCCTCAATCCTTAATCCTCAATCTTCAATCCTCAATCCCCAGATCTCAAACATCAACACTCAACCCTCAGTCCTCGTCCACAATCCACAACCCTCAACCCTCAATCCTCAATCTTCAATCATCAATATTCAATCTTCAATCCTCAATCCTCAATCCTCAATCCTCAATCCTCAATACTCACTCCTCAATCCTCAATACCCAATCCTCAATCTTCAATCCTCAATCCTCAATCCTCAATCCTCAATCCTCAATCCTCAATCCTCAGTCCTCAAACCTCAGTCCTCAATCCTCAGTCCTCAATCCTCAATCCTCAACCCTCAAACGTCAATCCTCAACTGTCAGTCCTCGTCCTCAATCCTCAACCCTCAATCCTCAATCCTCAATCTTCAATCATCAATACTCAATCTTCAATCCTCAATCGTCAATCCTCAAACCTCAATCCTCAGTCATCAATCCACAATCTTCAATACTCAATCGTCAATCCTCAGTCCTCAATCCTCAATCCGCAATCCTCGTTCCTCAAACCTCAATCCTCAACCCTCAGTCCTCATCCTCAATTCTCAATTCTCAATCCTCAATCCTCAATCCTCAATCCTCAATGATCAATCCTCAATACCCAATCCTCAATCTTCAATCCTCAATCCTCAATCCTCAACCCTCAGCCCTCATCCTCAATCCTCAATCCTCTATCCTCAATCCTCAATCCTCAATCCTCAATCTTCAGTCCGCTATACTCAACCTTCAATTCTCAATCCTCAGTCCTCAAACCTCAATTCTGTATCCTCAATCATGAATCCCCAATCTCCAGCCCTCAATCCTCCACAATCAGTTGTCAATCCTCAATCCTCAATAGAATATCCTCAATTCACTGTTTTCGATACTCAGTACTCAATCTGCAATCTTCAATCCTCAACCCTCAATCCTCAATCCTCAATCCTCAATCCTCAATCCTCAATCCTCAGTCCTCAAACCTCAATCCTGAATCCTCAATCCTGAACCCTCAGTCTTCAGCCCTCAGTCCTCAACAATCAGCTGTCAATCCTCAATCCTCAATAGAATGTCATCAATTCACAGTTTTCAATACTCAATACTCAACCTGCAATCTTCAAATGTCTATCCACAGACATTAATTCCCATCACTCAACCCTCAACACTCCGTCCCCAATCCTCAATCCTCAATCCTCATTCTTCAATCCTCAATACCCAATCCTCAAACTTCAATCCTCAATCCTCAATCCTCAATCCTCAATCCTCAATCCTCAATCCTCAATCCTCAATCCTCAATCCTCAATCCTCAGTCCTCAAACCTCAGTCCTCAATCCTCAGTCCTCAATCCTCAATCCTCAATCCTCAATACTCAACCATCAATCCTCAATTCTCAATACTCAATAGAATATCCTGAATTCTCAGTATTCAATACTCAATCCTCAATCCTCAATCTTCAATCCTCAATACTCAATCTGCAATCCTCAATCCTCAATCCTCAATCCTCAATCCTCAATCCTCAATCCTCATTCATCAGTCCTCAATACCCAATCCTCAATCTTCAATCCTCAATCCTCAATCCTCAGTCCTCAAACCTCAGTCCTCGTCCACAATCCACAACCCTCAACCCTCAATCCTCAATCTTCAATCATCAATATTCAATCTTCAATCCTCAATCCTCAATCCTCAATCCTCAATCCTCAATACTCACTCCTCAATCCTCAATACCCAATCCTCAATCTTCAATCCTCAATCCTCAATCCTCAATCTTCAATCCTCGATACTCAATCTTCAATCCTCAATACTCAAACCTCAATCCTCAATCCTCAGTCATGAATACTCAATCTTCAATCCTCAATCCTCAATCCTCAGTCATCAATCCACAATCTTCAATACTCAATCGTCAATCCTCAGTCCTCAATCCTCAATCCGCAATCCTCGTTCCTCCAACCTCAATCCTCAACCCTCAGTCCTCATCCTCAATTCTCAATTCTCAAACCTCAATCCTCAATCCTCAATCTTCAACCCTCAATAATCAATCTCCAATCCTGAATCCTCAATCCCCAATCCTCAATCCTTAATCCTCAATCTTCAATCCTCAATACCCAGTCCTCAATCTTCAATCCTCAATGCTCAATCCTCAATCCTGAATCCTCAGTCCTCAATCCTCAATCCTCAATCTTCAATCCTCAATACTCAATGTTCAACCCTCAATAACCAATCCTCAATCTTCAATCCTCAATACTCAATACTCAATCTTCAATCCTCAATCCTCAAACCTCAATCTTCAATCCTCAATACTCAATCTGCAATCCTCAATCCTCAATCCTCAATCCTCAATCCTCAATCCTCAATCCTCAATCCTCAATCCTCAATCCTCAATCCTCAATCCTCATTCCCCAAACCTCAACCCTCAACCCTCAGTCCTCACCCTCAATTCTCAATTCTCAATCCTCAATCCTCAATCGCCAGTCCTCAATCCTCAATACTCAATCCTCAGTCGTCAATCCTCAATCCTCAACCCTCAATCCCCAATCCTCAACCCTCAATACTCAATCCTCAATCTTCAATCCTCAATCCTCAATCCTCAATCTTCAATCTTCAATACTCAATCTTCAACCCTCAATCCTCAATCCTCAATCCTGAATCCTCAATCCTCATTCTTCAATCCTCAATACCCAATCCTCAATCTTCAATCCTCAATATTCAATCTTCAATTCTCAATCCTCAATCCTCAATCCTCAATCCTCAATCCTCAATCCTCAATCTTCAATCTTGAATACTCAATCTTCAACCCTCAATCCTCAATCCTCAATCCTGAATCCTCAATCCTCTATACTCAATCCTCAACCTCCAATCCTCAATACTCAATCCTCATCCTCAATCCTCAATCCTCAATCCTCAATCCTCATTCCTCAATCCTCAATCCTCAATCCACAAGCCTACAATACTCAATCCTCAATCCTCATTCCCCAAACATCAATCCTCAATCCTCAATCCTCAATCTTCAATCCTCAATATTCAATCTTCAATTCTCAATCCTCAATCCTCAATCCTCAATCCTCAATCCTCAATCCTCAATCCTCAGTCCGCAAACCTCAATCCTGAATCCTCAATTCTGGACCCTCAATCTTCAGCCCTCAGTCCTCAACAATCAGCTGTCAATCCTCAATCCTCAATAGAATGTCATCAATTCACAGCTTTCAATACTCAATACTCAACCTGCAATCATCAAATGTCTATCCACAGACATTAATTCTCATCACTCAACCCTCAACACTCCGTCCCCAATCCTCAATCCTCAATCCTCATTCTTCAATCCTCAATACCCAATCCTCAATCTTCAATCCTCAATCCTCAATCCTCAATCCTCAATCCTCAATACTCAATCCTCAATCCTCAGTCCTCAAACCTCAGTCCTCAATCCTCAGTCCTCAATCCTCAATCCTCAACCCTCAAACGTCAATCCTCAACCGTCAGTCCTCGTCCTCAATCCTCAACACTCAATCCTCAATCCTCAATCTTCAATCATCAATACTTAATCTTCAATCCTCAATCCTCAGTCCTGAATCCTCAATCCTCAATCCTCAATCATCAATCCTCAATACTCAACCGTCAATCCTCAATTCTCAATACTCAATTGAATATCCTGAATTCTCAGTGTTCAATACTCGAACCTCAACCCTCAACCCTCAGCCCTCATCCTCCATCCTCAATCCTCAATCCTCAATCCTCAATCTTCAATCCTCGATACTCAATCTTCAATCCTCAATACTCAAACCTCAATCCTCAATCCTCAGTCATGAATACTCAATCTTCAATCCTCAATCCTCAATCCTCAGTCATCAATCCACAATCTTCAATACTCAATCGTCAATCCTCAGTCCTCAATCCTCAATCCGCAATCCTCGTTCCTCCAACCTCAATCCTCAACCCTCAGTCCTCATCCTCAGTTCTCAATTCTCAATCCTCAATCCTCAATCCTTAATCTTCAACCCTCAATAATCAATCTCCAATCCTGAATCCTCAATCCCCAATCCTCAATCCTTAATCCTCAATCTTCAATCCTCAATCCCCAGTCCTCAATCTTCAATCCTCAATGCTCAATCCTCAATCCTGAATCCTCAGTCCTCAATCCTCAATCCTCAATCTTCAATCCTCAATACTCAATGTTCAACCCTCAATACCCAATCCTCAATCTTCAATCCTCAATACTCAATACTCAATCTTCAATCCTCAATACTCAATCCTCAATCTTCAATCCTCAATACTCAATCTGCAATCCTCAATCCTCAATCCTCAATCCTCAATCCTCAATCCTCAATCCTCAATCCTCATTCATCAGTCCTCAATACCCAATCCTCAATCTTCAATCCTCAATCCTCTATCCTCAGTCCTCAAACCTCAGTCCTCGTCCACAATCCACAACCCTCAACCCTCAATCCTCAATCTTCAATCATCAATATTCAATCTTCAATCCTCAATCCTCAATCCTCAATCCTCAATCCTCAATACTCACTCCTCAATCCTCAATACCCAATCCTCAATATTCAATCCTCAATCCTCAATCCTCAATCCTCAATCCTCAATCCTCAATCCTCAGTCCTCAAACCTCAGTCCTCAATCCTCAGTCCTCAATCCTCAATCCTCAACCCTCAAACGTCAATCCTCAACCGTCAGTCCTCGTCCTCAATCCTCAACCCTCAATCCTCAATCCTCAATCTTCAATCATCAATACTTAATCTTCAATCCTCAATCCTCAGTCCTCAATCCTCAATCCTCAATCCTCAATCATCAATCCTCAATACTCAACCATCAATCCTCAATTCTCAATACTCAATAGAATATCCTGAATTCTCAGTATTCAATACTCGAACCTCAATCCTCAACCCTCAGCCCTCATCGTCCATCCTCAATCCTCAATCCTCAATCCTCAATCTTCAATCCTCGATACTCAATCTTCAATCCTCAATACTCAAACCTCAATCCTCAATCCTCAGTCATGAATACTCAATCTTCAATCCTCAATCCTCAATCCTCAGTCATCAATCCACAATCTTCAATACTCAATCGTCAATCCTCAGTCCTCAATCCTCAATCCGCAATCCTCGTTCCTCCAACCTCAATCCTCAACCCTCAGTCCTCATCCTCAATTCTCAATTCTCAATCCTCAATCCTCAATCCTCAATCTTCAACCCTCAATAATCAATCTCCAATCCTGAATCCTCAATCCCCAATCCTCAATCCTTAATCCTCAATCTTCAATCCTCAATCCCCAGTCCTCAATCTTCAATCCTCAATGCTCAATCCTCAATCCTGAATCCTCAGTCCTCAATCCTCAATCCTCAATCTTCAATCCTCAATACTCAATGTTCAACCCTCAATACCCAATCCTCAATCTTCAATCCTCAATACTCAATACTCAATCTTCAATCCTCAATCCTCAATCCTCAATCTTCAATCCTCAATACTCAATCTGCAATCCTCAATCCTCAATCCTCAATCCTCAATCCTCAATCCTCAATCCTCAATCCTCATTCATCAGTCCTCAATACCCAATCCTCAATCTTCAATCCTCAATCCTCAATCCTCAATTCTCAGTCCTCAAACCTCAGTCCTCGTCCACAATCCACAACCCTCAACCCTCAATCCTCAATCTTCAATCATCAATATTCAATCTTCAATCCTCAATCCTCAATCCTCAATCCTCAATCCTCAATACTCACTCCTCAATCCTCAATACCCAATCCTCAATCTTCAATCCTCAATCCTCAATCCTCAATCTTCAATCCTCGATACTCAATCTTCAATCCTCAATACTCAAACGTCAATCCTCAATCCTCAGTCATGAATACTCAATCTTCAATCCTCAATCCTCAATCCTCAGTCATCAATCCACAATCTTCAATACTCAATCGTCAATCCTCAGTCCTCAATCCTCAATCCGCAATCCTCGTTCCTCCAACCTCAATCCTCAACCCTCAGTCCTCATCCTCAATTCTCAATTCTCAAACCTCAATCCACAATCCTCAATCTTCAACCCTCAATAATCAATCTCCAATCCTGAATCCTCAATCCCCAATCCTCAATCCTTAATCCTCAATCTTCAATCCTCAATACCCAGTCCTCAATCTTCAATCCTCAATGCTCAATCCTCAATCCTGAATCCTCAGTCCTCAATCCTCAATCCTCAATCTTCAATCCTCAATACTCAATGTTCAACCCTCAATAACCAATCCTCAATCTTCAATCCTCAATACTCAATACTCAATCTTCAATCCTCAATCCTCAATCCTCAATCTTCAATCCTCAATACTCAATCTGCAATCCTCAATCCTCAATCCTCAATCCTCAATCCTCAATCCTCAATCCTCAATCCTCAATCCTCAATCCTCAATCCTCAATCCTCAATCCTCATTCCCCAAACCTCAACCCTCAACCCTCAGTCCTCACCCTCAATTCTCAATTCTCAATCCTCAATCCTCAATCGCCAGTCCTCAATCCTCAATACTCAATCCTCAGTCGTCAATCCTCAATCCTCAACCCTCAATCCCCAATCCTCAACCCTCAATACTCAATCCTCAATCTTCAATCCTCAATCCTCAATCCTCAATCTTCAATCTTCAATACTCAATCTTCAACCCTCAATCCTCAATCCTCAATCCTGAATCCTCAATCCTCATTCTTCAATCCTCAATACCCAATCCTCAATCTTCAATCCTCAATATTCAATCTTCAATTCTCAATCCTCAATCCTCAATCCTCAATCCTCAATCCTCAATCCTCAATCTTCAATCTTGAATACTCAATCTTCAACCCTCAATCCTCAATCCTCAATCCTGAATCCTCAATCCTCTATACTCAATCCTCAACCTCCAATCCTCAATACTCAATCCTCATCCTCAATCCTCAATCCTCAATCCTCAATCCTCATTCCTCAATCCTCAATCCTCAATCCACAAGCCTACAATACTCAATCCTCAATCCTCATTCCCCAAACATCAATCCTCAATCCTCAATCCTCAATCTTCAATCCTCAATATTCAATCTTCAATTCTCAATCCTCAATCCTCAATCCTCAATCCTCAATCCTCAATCCTCAATCCTCAGTCCGCAAACCTCAATCCTGAATCCTCAATTCTGGACCCTCAATCTTCAGCCCTCAGTCCTCAACAATCAGCTGTCAATCCTCAATCCTCAATAGAATGTCATCAATTCACAGCTTTCAATACTCAATACTCAACCTGCAATCATCAAATGTCTATCCACAGACATTAATTCTCATCACTCAACCCTCAACACTCCGTCCCCAATCCTCAATCCTCAATCCTCATTCTTCAATCCTCAATACCCAATCCTCAATCTTCAATCCTCAATCCTCAATCCTCAATCCTCAATCCTCAATACTCAATCCTCAATCCTCAGTCCTCAAACCTCAGTCCTCAATCCTCAGTCCTCAATCCTCAATCCTCAACCCTCAAACGTCAATCCTCAACCGTCAGTCCTCGTCCTCAATCCTCAACACTCAATCCTCAATCCTCAATCTTCAATCATCAATACTTAATCTTCAATCCTCAATCCTCAGTCCTGAATCCTCAATCCTCAATCCTCAATCATCAATCCTCAATACTCAACCGTCAATCCTCAATTCTCAATACTCAATTGAATATCCTGAATTCTCAGTGTTCAATACTCGAACCTCAACCCTCAACCCTCAGCCCTCATCCTCCATCCTCAATCCTCAATCCTCAATCCTCAATCTTCAATCCTCGATACTCAATCTTCAATCCTCAATACTCAAACCTCAATCCTCAATCCTCAGTCATGAATACTCAATCTTCAATCCTCAATCCTCAATCCTCAGTCATCAATCCACAATCTTCAATACTCAATCGTCAATCCTCAGTCCTCAATCCTCAATCCGCAATCCTCGTTCCTCCAACCTCAATCCTCAACCCTCAGTCCTCATCCTCAGTTCTCAATTCTCAATCCTCAATCCTCAATCCTTAATCTTCAACCCTCAATAATCAATCTCCAATCCTGAATCCTCAATCCCCAATCCTCAATCCTTAATCCTCAATCTTCAATCCTCAATCCCCAGTCCTCAATCTTCAATCCTCAATGCTCAATCCTCAATCCTGAATCCTCAGTCCTCAATCCTCAATCCTCAATCTTCAATCCTCAATACTCAATGTTCAACCCTCAATACCCAATCCTCAATCTTCAATCCTCAATACTCAATACTCAATCTTCAATCCTCAATACTCAATCCTCAATCTTCAATCCTCAATACTCAATCTGCAATCCTCAATCCTCAATCCTCAATCCTCAATCCTCAATCCTCAATCCTCAATCCTCATTCATCAGTCCTCAATACCCAATCCTCAATCTTCAATCCTCAATCCTCTATCCTCAGTCCTCAAACCTCAGTCCTCGTCCACAATCCACAACCCTCAACCCTCAATCCTCAATCTTCAATCATCAATATTCAATCTTCAATCCTCAATCCTCAATCCTCAATCCTCAATCCTCAATACTCACTCCTCAATCCTCAATACCCAATCCTCAATATTCAATCCTCAATCCTCAATCCTCAATCCTCAATCCTCAATCCTCAATCCTCAGTCCTCAAACCTCAGTCCTCAATCCTCAGTCCTCAATCCTCAATCCTCAACCCTCAAACGTCAATCCTCAACCGTCAGTCCTCGTCCTCAATCCTCAACCCTCAATCCTCAATCCTCAATCTTCAATCATCAATACTTAATCTTCAATCCTCAATCATCAGTCCTCAATCCTCAATCCTCAATCCTCAATCATCAATCCTCAATACTCAACCATCAATCCTCAATTCTCAATACTCAATAGAATATCCTGAATTCTCAGTATTCAATACTCGAACCTCAATCCTCAACCCTCAGCCCTCATCGTCCATCCTCAATCCTCAATCCTCAATCCTCAATCTTCAATCCTCGATACTCAATCTTCAATCCTCAATACTCAAACCTCAATCCTCAATCCTCAGTCATGAATACTCAATCTTCAATCCTCAATCCTCAATCCTCAGTCATCAATCCACAATCTTCAATACTCAATCGTCAATCCTCAGTCCTCAATCCTCAATCCGCAATCCTCGTTCCTCCAACCTCAATCCTCAACCCTCAGTCCTCATCCTCAATTCTCAATTCTCAATCCTCAATCCTCAATCCTCAATCTTCAACCCTCAATAATCAATCTCCAATCCTGAATCCTCAATCCCCAATCCTCAATCCTTAATCCTCAATCTTCAATCCTCAATCCCCAGTCCTCAATCTTCAATCCTCAATGCTCAATCCTCAATCCTGAATCCTCAGTCCTCAATCCTCAATCCTCAATCTTCAATCCTCAATACTCAATGTTCAACCCTCAATACCCAATCCTCAATCTTCAATCCTCAATACTCAATACTCAATCTTCAATCCTCAATCCTCAATCCTCAATCTTCAATCCTCAATACTCAATCTGCAATCCTCAATCCTCAATCCTCAATCCTCAATCCTCAATCCTCAATCCTCAATCCTCATTCATCAGTCCTCAATACCCAATCCTCAATCTTCAATCCTCAATCCTCAATCCTCAATTCTCAGTCCTCAATCCTCAACCCTCAGACCTCAAACATCAATACTCAACCCTCAGTCCTCGTCCTCAATCCACGACCCTCAATCCTCAATCCTCAATCTTCAATCATCAATATTCAATCTTCAATCCTCAATCCTCAATCCTCAATCCTCAATCCTCAATCCTCAATCCTCAATGATCAATCCTCAATACCCAATCCTCAATCTTCAATCCTCAATCCTCTATCCTCAAAGCTCAATCGTCAATCCTCAGTCCTCAAACCTCAATACTTAATCCTCAATCCTGAATTCTCAATCTTCAGCACTGAGTCCTCAACAATCAGTTGTCAATCCTCAATCCTCAAGAGAATATCCTCAATTCACAGCTTTCAGTACTCAATACTCAATCTGCAGTCTTCAAATCTCTATCCACAAACATCAATTCTCATCACTCAACCCTCAATACTCAGTCCCCGATTCTCAATCTTCAATCCTCAATCCTCAATCCTCAATCCTCGATCTTCATTACTCAATACTCAATCTTCAATCCTCAATCCTCAATCCTCAATCCTCAGTCCTCAATCTTCAATCCGCTATACTCAATCTTCAATTCTCAATCCTCAGCCCTCAAACCTCAATCCTCAGTCCTCAGTCCTCAAACCTCAATCCTCAACCCTCAGACCTCATCCTCAATCCTCAATCCTCAATCGTCAGTCCTCAATACTCAATATTCAATCCTCAATAATCAATCTCCAGTCCTAGATCCTCAATCCCCAATCCTCAATCCTTATTCCTCAATCTTCAATCCTCAATCGCCAGTCCTCAGTGTTCAATCCTCAATGCTCAATCCTCAATCCTCAATCCTCAATCCTCAATCCTCAATCCTCAATCCTCATTCCCCAAACATCAACCCTCAACCCTCAGTCCTCACCCTCAATTCTCAATTCTCAATCCTCAATCCTCAATCCTCGATCTTCAATCCTCAATAATCAATCTCCAATCCTAGATCCTCAATCCCCAATCCTCAATCCTTAATCCTCAAACTTCAATCCTCAATCGCCAGCCCTCAATGTTCAATCCTCAATGCTCAATCCTCAATCCTCAATCCTCAGCCCTCAATCCTCAATCCTGAATCCTCAAACCTCAATCCTAAACCGTCAGTCCTCGTCCTCAATCCCCAACCCTCAATCCTCGATCCTCAATCCTCAATCCTCAATCCTCAATCCTCAGTCCTCAATACTCAACCATCAATCCTCAATTCCCAATACTCAATAGAATATCCTGAATTCTCGGGATTCAATACTCAAACCTCAATCCTCAGCCCTCAGCCCTCATCCTCCATCCTCAATCCTCAATCCTCAATCCTCAATCTTCAATCCTCAATCCTCAATCCTCAATCCTCAACCTTCAATCCTCAATACTCAATCTGCAATCCTTAATCCTCAACCCTCAATCCTCAATCCTCAATCCTCATTCTTCAATCCTCAATACCCAATCCTCAATCTTAAATCCTCAATCCTCAATCCTCAATTCTCAATCGTCAATCCTCAATCCTCAGACCTCAAACATCAACACTCAACCCTCAGTCCTCGTCCACAATCCACAACCCTCAACCCTCAATTCTCAATCTTCAATCCTCAATACGCAATCTTCAATTATCAATCCTGAATTCTCAATCCTCAATACTCAATCCTCAGTCGTCAATCCTCAATCCCCGATCCCCATTCTTCAATCCTCAATCCTCAAACCTCAATCCTCAATCCTCAATCTTCAATCCTCAATACTCAATCTTCAATCCTCAATCCTCAACCCTCAATCCCCAATCCTCAACCCTCAATACTCAATCCTCAATCTTCAATCCTCAATACTCAATCCTCAATCCTCAATCCTCAATCCTCAATCCTCAATCCTCATTCCTCAATCCTCAGTCCTCAATACTCAACCATCAATCCTCAATTCTCAATACTCAATAGAATATCCTGAATTCTCGGGATTCAATACTCAAACCTCAATCCTCAACCCTCAGCCCTCATCCTCCATCCTCAATCCTCAATCCTCAATCGTCAATCTTGAATCCTCAATCCTCAATCCTCAATCCTCAACCTTGAATCCTCAATACACAATCTGCAATCCTTAATCCTCAACCCTCAATCCTCAATCCTCAATCCTCATTCTTCAATCCTCAATACCCAATCCTCAATCTTAAATCCTCAATGCACAATCCTCAATTCTCAATCGCCAATCCTCAATCCTCAATACTCAATCTTCAATCCTCAATCCCCAATCCTCAATCCTTATTCCTCAATCTTCAATCCTCAATCGCCAGTCCTCAATGTTCAATCCTCAATGCTCAATCCTCAATCCTCAATCCTCAATCCTGAATCCTCAATCCTCAATCCTCATTCCCCAAACCTCAACCCTCAACCCTCAGTCCTCACCCTCAATTCTCAATTCTCAAACCTCAATCCCCAATCCTCGATCTTCAATCCTCAATAATCAATCTCCAATCCTAGATCCTCAATCCCCAATCCTCAATCCTTAATCCTCAAACTTCAATCCTCAATCGCCAGTCCTCAATCCTCAATACTCAATCCTCTGTCGTCAATCCTCAATCCTCAACCCTCAATCCCCAATCCTCAACCCTCAACACTCAATCCTCAATCTTCAATCCTCAATCCTCAATCCTCAATCTTCAATCTTCAATACTCAATCTTCAACCCTCAATCCTCAATCCTCAATCCTGAATCCTCAATCCTCATTCTTCAATCCTCAATACCCAATCCTCAATCTTCAATCCTCAATATTCAATCTTCAATTCTCAATCCTCAATCCTCAATCCTCAATCCTCAATCCTCAATCCTCAATCTTCAATCTTCAATACTCAATCTTCAACACTCAATCCTCAATCCTCAATCCTCAATCCTGAATCCTCAATCCTCTATACTCAATCCTCAACCTCCAATCCTCAATACTCAATCCTCATCCTCAATCCTCAATCCTCAATCCTCAATCCACAAGCCTACAATACTCAATCCTCAATCCTCATTCCCCAAACATCAATTCTCAATCCTCAATCCTCAATCTTCAATCCTCAATATTCAATCTTCAATTCTCAATCCTCAATCCTCAATCCTCAATCCTCAATCCTCAATCCTCAATCCTCAGTCCGCAAACCTCAATCCTGAATCCTCAATTCTGAACCCTCAATCTTCAGCCCTCAGTCCTCAACAATCAGCTGTCAATCCTCAATCCTCAATAGAATGTCATCAATTCACAGCTTTCAATACTCAATACTCAACCTGCAATCTTCAAATGTCTATCCACAGACATTAATTCTCATCACTCAACCCTCAACACTCCGTCCCCAATCCTCAATCCTCAATCCTCATTCTTCAATCATCAATACCCAATCCTCAATCTTCAATCCTCAATCCTCAATCCTCAATCCTCAATCCTCAATACTCAATCCTCAATCCTCAGTCCTCAAACCTCAGTCCTCAATCCTCAGTCCTCAATCCTCAATCTTCAACCCTCAAACGTCAATCCTCAACCGTCAGTCCTCGTCCTCAATCCTCAACACTCAATCCTCAATCCTCAATCTTCAATCATCAATACTTAATCTTCAATCCTCAATCCTCAGTCCTGAATCCTCAATCCTCAATCCTCAATCATCAATCCTCAATACTCAACCGTCAATCCTCAATTCTCAATACTCAATTGAATATCCTGAATTCTCAGTGTTCAATACTCGAACCTCAATCCTCAACCCTCAGCCCTCATCCTCCATCCTCAATCCTCAATCCTCAATCCTCAATCTTCAATCCTCGATACTCAATCTTCAATCCTCAATACTCAAACCTCAATCCTCAATCCTCAGTCATGAATACTCAATCTTCAATCCTCAATCCTCAATCCTCAGTCATCAATCCACAATCTTCAATACTCAATCGTCAATCCTCAGTCCTCAATCCTCAATCCGCAATCCTCGTTCCTCCAACCTCAATCCTCAACCCTCAGTCCTCATCCTCAGTTCTCAATTCTCAATCCTCAATCCTCAATCCTTAATCTTCAACCCTCAATAATCAATCTCCAATCCTGAATCCTCAATCCCCAATCCTCAATCCTTAATCCTCAATCTTCAATCCTCAATCCCCAGTCCTCAATCTTCAATCCTCAATGCTCAATCCTCAATCCTGAATCCTCAGTCCTCAATCCTCAATCCTCAATCTTCAATCCTCAATACTCAATGTTCAACCCTCAATACCCAATCCTCAATCTTCAATCCTCAATACTCAATACTCAATCTTCAATCCTCAATCCTCAATCCTCAATCTTCAATCCTCAATACTCAATCTGCAATCCTCAATCCTCAATCCTCAATCCTCAATCCTCAATCCTCAATCCTCAATCCTCATTCATAAGTCCTCAATACCCAATCCTCAATCTTCAATCCTCAATCCTCTATCCTCAGTCCTCAAACCTCAGTCCTCGTCCACAATCCACAACCCTCAACCCTCAATCCGTAATCTTCAATCATCAATATTCAATCCTCAATCCTCAATCCTCAATCCTCAATCCTCAATCCTCAATACTCACTCCTCAATCCTCAATACCCAATCCTCAATATTCAATCCTCAATCCTCAATCCTCAATCCTCAATCCTCAATCCTCAATCCTCAGTCCTCAAACCTCAGTCCTCAATCCTCAGTCCTCAATCCTCAATCCTCAACCCTCAAACGTCAATCCTCAACCGTCAGTCCTCGTCCTCAATCCTCAACCCTCAATCTTCAATCATCAATACTTAATCTTCAATCCTCAATCCTCAGTCCTCAATCCTCAATCCTCAATCCTCAATCATCAATCCTCAATACTCAACCATCAATCCTCAATTCTCAATACTCAATAGAATATCCTGAATTCTCAGTATTCAATACTCGAACCTCAATCCTCAACCCTCAGCCCTCATCGTCCATCCTCAATCCTCAATCCTCAATCCTCAATCTTCAATCCTCGATACTCAATCTTCAATCCTCAATACTCAAACCTCAATCCTCAATCCTCAGTCATGAATACTCAATCTTCAATCCTCAATCCTCAATCCTCAGTCATCAATCCACAATCTTCAATACTCAATCGTCAATCCTCAGTCCTCAATCCTCAATCCGCAATCCTCGTTCCTCCAACCTCAATCCTCAACCCTCAGTCCTCATCCTCAATTCTCAATTCTCAATCCTCAATCCTCAATCCTCAATCTTCAACCCTCAATAATCAATCTCCAATCCTGAATCCTCAATCCCCAATCCTCAATCCTTAATCCTCAATCTTCAATCCTCAATCCCCAGTCCTCAATCTTCAATCCTCAATGCTCAATCCTCAATCCTGAATCCTCAGTCCTCAATCCTCAATCCTCAATCTTCAATCCTCAATACTCAATGTTCAACCCTCAATACCCAATCCTCAATCTTCAATCCTCAATACTCAATACTCAATCTTCAATCCTCAATCCTCAATCCTCAATCTTCAATCCTCAATACTCAATCTGCAATCCTCAATCCTCAATCCTCAATCCTCAATCCTCAATCCTCAATCCTCAATCCTCATTCATCAGTCCTCAATACCCAATCCTCAATCTTCAATCCTCAATCCTCAATCCTCAATTCTCAGTCCTCAATCCTCAACCCTCAGACCTCAAACATCAATACTCAACCCTCAGTCCTCGTCCTCAATCCACGACCCTCAATCCTCAATCCTCAATCTTCAATCATCAATATTCAATCTTCAATCCTCAATCCTCTATCCTCAATCCTCAATCCTCAATCCTCAATCCTCAATGATCAATCCTCAATACCCAATCCTCAATCTTCAATCCTCAATCCTCTATCCTCAAAGCTCAATCGTCAATCCTCAGTCCTCAAACCTCAATACTTAATCCTCAATCCTGAATTCTCAATCTTCAGCACTGAGTCCTCAACAATCAGTTGTCAATCCTCAATCCTCAAGAGAATATCCTCAATTCACAGCTTTCAGTACTCAATACTCAATCTGCAGTCTTCAAATCTCTATCCACAAACATCAATTCTCATCACTCAACCCTCAATACTCAGTCCCCGATTCTCAATCTTCAATCCTCAATCCTCAATGCTCAATCCTCGATCTTCATTACTCAATACTCAATCTTCAATCCTCAATCCTCAATCCTCAATCCTCAATCCTCAATCCTCAATAGTCAATATTCAATCCTCAATACTCAACCTTCAATCCTCAATCCTCAATCCTCAATCCTCAGTCCTCAATCTTCAATCCGCTATACTCAATCTTCAATTCTCAATCCTCAGCCCTCAAACCTCAATCCTCAGTCCTCAGTCCTCAAACCTCAATCCTCAAACCTCAGACCTCATCCTCAATCCTCAATCCTCAATCGTCAGTCCTCAATACTCAATATTCAATCCTCAATAATCAATCTCCAGTCCTAGATCCTCAATCCCCAATCCTCAATCCTTATTCCTCAATCTTCAATCCTCAATCGCCAGTCCTCAATGTTCAATCCTCAATGCTCAATCCTCAATCCTCAATCCTCAATCCTCAATCCTCAATCCTCAATCCTCATTCCCCAAACATCAACCCTCAACCCTCAGTCCTCACCCTCAATTCTCAATTCTCAATCCTCAATCCTCAATCCTCGATCTTCAATCCTCAATAATCAATCTCCAATCCTAGATCCTCAATCCCCAATCCTCAATCCTTAATCCTCAAACTTCAATCCTCAATCGCCAGCCCTCAATGTTCAATCCTCAATGCTCAATCCTCAATCCTCAATCCTCAGCCCTCAATCCTCAATCCTCAATCCTCAAACCTCAATCCTAAACCGTCAGTCCTCGTCCTCAATCCCCAACCCTCAATCCTCGATCCTCAATCCTCAATCCTCAATCCTCAATCCTCAGTCCTCAATACTCAACCATCAATCCTCAATTCCCAATACTCAATAGAATATCCTGAATTCTCGGGATTCAATACTCAAACCTCAATCCTCAGCCCTCAGCCCTCATCCTCCATCCTCAATCCTCAATCCTCAATCCTCAATCTTCAATCCTCAATCCTCAATCCTCAATCCTCAACCTTCAATCCTCAATACTCAATCTGCAATCCTTAATCCTCAACCCTCAATCCTCAATC
Organism: Calliopsis andreniformis; assembly: GCF_051401765.1. NCBI lineage: Eukaryota > Metazoa > Arthropoda > Insecta > Hymenoptera > Andrenidae > Calliopsis > Calliopsis andreniformis. Next base: position 154,643 of record NW_027480458.1, read on the forward strand.
CTCAATCCTCATTCTTCAATCCTCAATACCCAATCCTCAATCTTAAATCCTCAATCCTCAATCCTCAATCCTCAATTCTCAATCGTCAATCCTCAATCCTCAGACCTCAAACATCAACACTCAACCCTCAGTCCTCGTCCACAATCCACAACCCTCAACCCTCAATTCTCAATCTTCAATCCTCAATACGCAATCTTCAATTATCAATCCTGAATTCTCAATCCTCAATACTCAATCCTCAGTCGTCAATCCTCAATCCCCGATCCCCATTCTTCAATCCTCAATCCTCAAACCTCAATCCTCAATCCTCAATCTTCAATCCTCAATACTCAATCTTCAATCCTCAATCCTCAACCCTCAATCCCCAATCCTCAACCCTCAATACTCAATCCTCAATCTTCAATCCTCAATACTCAATCCTCAATCCTCAATCCTCAATCCTCAATCCTCAATCCTCATTCCTCAATCCTCAGTCCTCAATACTCAACCATCAATCCTCAATTCTCAATACTCAATAGAATATCCTGAATTCTCGGGATTCAATACTCAAACCTCAATCCTCAACCCTCAGCCCTCATCCTCCATCCTCAATCCTCAATCCTCAATCCTCAATCTTCAATCCTCAATCCTCAATCCTCAATCCTCAACCTTCAATCCTCAATACACAATCTGCAATCCTTAATCCTCAACCTTCAATCCTCAATCCTCAATCCTCATTCTTCAATCCTCAATACCCAATCCTCAATCTTAAATCCTCAATGCACAATCCTCAATTCTCAATCGCCAATCCTCAATCCTCAATACTCAATCTTCAATCCTCAATCCCCAATCCTCAATCCTTATTCCTCAATCTTCAATCCTCAATCGCCAGTCCTCAATGTTCAATCCTCAATGCTCAATCCTCAATCCTCAATCCTCAATCCTGAATCCTCAATCCTCAATCCTCATTCCCCAAACCTCAACCCTCAACCCTCAGTCCTCACCCTCAATTCTCAATTCTCAAACCTCAATCCCCAATCCTCGATCTTCAATCCTCAATAATCAATCTCCAATCCTAGATCCTCAATCCCCAATCCTCAATCCTTAATCCTCAAACTTCAATCCTCAATCGCCAGTCCTCAATCCTCAATACTCAATCCTCAGTCGTCAATCCTCAATCCTCAACCCTCAATCCCCAATCCTCAACCCTCAACACTCAATCCTCAATCTTCAATCCTCAATCCTCAATCCTCAATCTTCAATCTTCAATACTCAATCTTCAACCCTCAATCCTCAATCCTCAATCCTGAATCCTCAATCCTCATTCTTCAATCCTCAATACCCAATCCTCAATCTTCAATCCTCAATATTCAATCTTCAATTCTCAATCCTCAATCCTCAATCCTCAATCCTCAATCCTCAATCCTCAATCTTCAATCTTCAATACTCAATCTTCAACCCTCAATCCTCAATCCTCAATCCTCAATCCTGAATCCTCAATCCTCTATACTCAATCCTCAACCTCCAATCCTCAATACTCAATCCTCATCCTCAATCCTCAATCCTCAATCCTCAATCCTCATTCCTCAATCCTCAATCCTCAATCCACAAGCCTACAATAGTCAATCCTCAATCCTCATTCCCCAAACATCAATCCTCAATCCTCAATCCTCAATCTTCAATCCTCAATATTCAATCTTCAATTCTCAATCTTCAATCCTCAATCCTCAATCCTCAATCCTCAATCCTCAATCTTCAATCTTCAATACTCAATCTTCAACCCTCAATCCTCAATCCTCAATCCTGAATCCTCAATCCTCATTCTTCAATCCTCAATACCCAATCCTCAATCTTCAATCCTCAATCCTCAATCCTCAACCCTCAGCCCTCATCCTCAATCCTCAATCCTCTATCCTCAATCGTCAATCCTCAATCCTCAATCTTCAGTCCGCTATACTCAACCTTCAATTCTCAATCCTCAGTCCTCAAACCTCAATTCTGTATCCTCAATCATGAATCCCCAATCTCCAGCCCTCAATCCTCCACAATCAGTTGTCAATCCTCAATCCTCAATAGAATATCCTCAATTCACTGTTTTCGATACTCAATACTCAATCTGCAATCTTCAATCCTCAACCCTCAATCCTCAATCCTCAATCCTCAATCCTCAATCCTCAATCCTCAGTCATGAATACTCAATCTTCAATCCTCAATCCTCAATCCTCAGTCATCAATCCACAATCTTCAATACTCAATCGTCAATCCTCAGTCCTCAATCCTCAATCCGCAATCCTCGTTCCTCCAACCTCAATCCTCAACCCTCAGTCCTCATCCTAAATTCTCAATTCTCAATCCTCAATCCTCAATCCTCAATCTTCAACCCTCAATAATCAATCTCCAATCCTGAATCCTCAATCCCCAATCCTCAATCCTTAATCCTCAATCTTCAATCCTCAATCCCCAGTCCTCAATCTTCAATCCTCAATGCTCAATCCTCAATCCTGAATCCTCAGTCCTCAATCCTCAATCCTCAATCTTCAATCCTCAATACTCAACGTTCAACCCTCAATACCCAATCCTCAATCTTCAATCCTCAATACTCAATACTCAATCTTCAATCCTCAATCCTCAATCCTCAATCTTCAATCCTCAATACTCAATCTGCAATCCTCAATCCTCTATCCTCAATCCTCAATCCTCGATCCTCAATCCTCAATCCTCATTCATCAGTCCTCAATACCCAATCCTCAATCTTCAATCCTCAATCCTCAATCCTCAATTCTCAGTCCTCAATCCTCAACCCTCAGACCTCAAACATCAATACTCAACCCTCAGTCCTCGTCCTCAATCCACGACCCTCAATCCTCAATCCTCAATCTTCAATCATCAATATTCAATCTTCAATCCTCAATCCTCAATCCTCAACCCTCAATCCTCAATCCTCAATCCTCAATGATCAATCCTCAATACCCAATCCTCAATCTTCAATCCTCATCCTCAATCCTCAAAGCTCAATCGTCAATCCTCAGTCCTCAAACCTCAATACTTAATCCTCAATCCTGAATTCTCAATCTGCAGCACTGAGTCCTCAACAATCAGTTGTCAATCCTCAATCCTCAAGAGAATATCCTCAATTCACAGCTTTCAGTACGCAATACTCAATCTGCAGTCTTCAAATCTCTATCCACAAACATCAATTCTCATCACTCAACCCTCAATACTCAGTCCCCGATTCTCAATCTTCAATCCTCAATCCTCAATCCTCAATCCTCGATCTTCATTACTCAATACTCAATCTTCAATCCTCAATCCTCAATCCTCAATCCTCAATCCTCAATCCTCAATCCTCAATAGTCAATATTCAATCCTCAATACTCAACCTTCAATCCTCAATCCTCAATCCTCAATCCTCAGTCCTCAATCTTCAATCCGCTATACTCAATCTTCAATTCTCAATCCTCAGTCCTCAAACCTCAATTCTGTATCCTCAATCATGAATCCCCAATATCCAGCCCTCAGTCCTCAACAATCAGTTGTCAATCCTCAATCCTCAATAGAATATCCTCAATTCACTGTTTTCAATACTCAATAATCAATCTGCAATCTTCAATCCTCAATCCTCAATCCTCATTCCTCAATCCTCAATCCTCAATCCTCAGTCCTCAGCCCTCAAACCTCAATCCTCAGTCCTCAAACCTCAATCCTCAAACCTCAGACCTCATCCTCAATCCTCAATCCTCAATCGTCCTTCCTCAATACTCAATATTCAATCCTCAATAATCAATCTCCAATCCTAGATCCTCAATCCCCAATCCTCAATCCTTATTCCTCAATCTTCAATCCTCAATCGCCAGTCCTCAATGTTCAATCCTCAATGCTCAATCCTCAATCCTCAATCCTCAATCCTCAATCCTCAATCCTCAATCCTCAATCCTCAATCCTCATTCCTCAATCCTCAATCCTCAATCCTCAGTCCTCAGCCCTCAAACCTCAATCCTCATTCCTCAAACCTCAATCCTCAAACCTCAGACCTCATCCTCAATCCTCAATCCTCAATCGTCAGTCCTCGTCCTCAATCCTCAACCCTCAATCCTCGATCCTCAATCCTCAATCCTCAATCCTCAATCCTCAGTCCTCAATACTCAACCATCAATCCTCAATTCCCAATACTCAATAGAATATCCTGAATTCTCGGGATTCAATACTCAAACCTCAATCCTCAGCCCTCAGCCCTCATCCTCCATCCTCAATCCTCAATCCTCAATCCTCAATCTTCAATCCTCAATCCTCAATCCTCAATCCTCAACCTTCAATCCTCAGTACTCAATCTGCAATCCTTAATCCTCAACCCTCAATCCTCAATCCTCAATCCTCATTCTTCAATCCTCAATACCCAATCCTCAATCTTAAATCCTCAATCCTCAATCCTCAATTCTCAATCGTCAATCCTCAATCCTCAGACCTCAAACATCAACACTCAACCCTCAGTCCTCGTCCACAATCCACAACCCTCAACCCTCAATTCTCAATCTTCAATCCTCAATCCGCAATCTTCAATTATCAATCCTGAATTCTCAATCCTCAATACTCAATCCTCAGTCGTCAATCCTCAATCCCCGATCCCCATTCTTCAATCCTCAATCCTCAAACCTCAATCCTCAATCCTCAATCTTCAATCCTCAATACTCAATCTTCAATCCTCAATCCTCAACCCTCAATCCCCAATCCTCAACCCTCAATACTCAATCCTCAATCTTCAATCCTCAATACTCAATCCTCAATCCTCAATCCTCAATCCTCAATCCTCAATCCTCATTCCTCAATCCTCAGTCCTCAATACTCAACCATCAATCCTCAATTCTCAATACTCAATAGAATATCCTGAATTCTCGGGATTCAATACTCAAACCTCAATCCTCAACCCTCAGCCCTCATCCTCCATCCTCAATCCTCAATCCTCAATCCTCAATCTTCAATCCTCAATCCTCAATCCTCAATCCTCAACCTTCAATCCTCAATACACAATCTGCAATCCTTAATCCTGAACCCTCAATCCTCAATCCTCAATCCTCATTCTTCAATCCTCAATACCCAATCCTCAATCTTAAATCCTCAATGCACAATCCTCAATTCTCAATCGCCAATCCTCAATCCTCAATACTCAATCTTCAATACTCAATCCCCAATCCTCAATCCTTATTCCTCAATCTTCAATCCTCAATCGCCAGTCCTCAATGTTCAATCCTCAATGCTCAATCCTCAATCCTCAATCCTCAATCCTCAATCCTCAATCCTCAATCCTCATTCCCCAAACCTCAACCCTCAACCCTCAGTCCTCACCCTCAATTCTCAATTCTCAAACCTCAATCCCCAATCCTCGATCTTCAATCCTCAATAATCAATCTCCAATCCTAGATCCTCAATCCCCAATCCTCAATCCTTAATCCTCAAACTTCAATCCTCAATCGCCAGTCCTCAATCCTCAATACTCAATCCTCAGTCGTCAATCCTCAATCCTCAACCCTCAATCCCCAATCCTCAACCCTCAATACTCAATCCTCAATCTTCAATCCTCAATCCTCAATCCTCAATCTTCAATCTTCAATACTCAATCTTCAACCCTCAATCCTCAATCCTCAATCCTGAATCCTCAATCCTCATTCTTCAATCCTCAATACCCAATCCTCAATCTTCAATCCTCAATATTCAATCTTCAATTCTCAATCCTCAATCCTCAATCCTCAATCCTCAATCCTCAATCCTCAATCTTCAATCTTCAATACTCAATCTTCAACCCTCAATCCTCAATCCTCAATCCTCAATCCTGAATCCTCAATCCTCTATACTCAATCCTCAACCTCCAATCCTCAATACTCAACCTTCAATTCTCAATCCTCAGTCCTCAAACCTCAATTCTGTATCCTCAATCATGAATCCCCAATCTCCAGCCCTCAATCCTCCACAATCAGTTGTCAATCCTCAATCCTCAATAGAATATCCTCAATTCACTGTTTTCGATACTCAATACTCAATCTGCAATCTTCAATCCTCAACCCTCTATCCTCAATCCTCAATCCTCAATCCTCAATCCTCAATCCTCAGTCATGAATACTCAATCTTCACTCCTCAATCCTCAATCCTCAGTCATCAATCCACAATCTTCAATACTCAATCGTCAATCCTCAGTCCTCAATCCTCAATCCGCAATCCTCGTTCCTCCAACCTCAATCCTCAACCCTCAGTCCTCATCCTTAATTCTCAATTCTCAATCCTCAATCCTCAATCCTCAATCCTCAATCCTCAATCCTCAATCCTCAATCCTCAATCCTCATTCCTCAATCCTCAATCCTCAATCCTCAGTCCTCAGCCCTCAAACCTCAATCCTCATTCCTCAAACCTCAATCCTCAAACCTCAGACCTCATCCTCAATCCTCAATCCTCAATCGTCAGTCCTCGTCCTCAATCCTCAACCCTCAATCCTCAATCCTAATTCTTCAATCCTCAATACCCAATCCTCTATCTTAAATCCTCAATCCTCAATCCTCAATTCTCAATCGTCAATCCTCAATCCTCAGACCTCAAACATCAACACTCAACCCTCAGTCCTCGTCCACAATCCACAACCCTCAACCCTCAATTCTCAATCTTCAATCCTCAATACGCAATCTTCAATTATCAATCCTGAATTCTCAATCCTCAATACACAATCCTCAGTCGTCAATCCTCAATCCCCGATCCCCATTCTTCAATCCTCAATCCTCAAACCTCAATCCTCAATCCTCAATCTTCAATCCTCAATACTCAATCTTCAATCCTCAATCCTCAACCCTCAATCCCCAATCCTCAACCCTCAATACTCAATCCTCAATCCTCAATCCTCAATACTCAATCCTCAATCCTCAATCCTCAATCCTCAATCCTCAATCCTCATTCCTCAATCCTCAGTCCTCAATACTCAACCATCAATCCTCAATTCTCAATACTCAATAGAATATCCTGAATTCTCGGGATTCAATACTCAAACCTCAATCCTCAACCCTCAGCCCTCATCCTCCATCCTCAATCCTCAATCCTCAATCCTCAATCTTCAATCCTCAATCCTCAATCCTCAATCCTCAACCTTCAATCCTCAATACACAATCTGCAATCCTTAATCCTCAACCCTCAATCCTCAATCCTCAACCCTCATTCTTCAATCCTCAATACCCAATCCTCAATCTTAAATCCTCAATGCACAATCCTCAATTCTCAATCGCCAATCCTCAATCCTCAATACTCAATCTTCAATCCTCAATCCCCAATCCTCAATCCTTATTCCTCAATCTTCAATCCTCAATCGCCAGTCCTCAATGTTCAATCCTCAATGCTCAATCCTCAATCCTCAATCCTCAATCCTCAATCCTCAATCCTCATTCCCCAAACCTCAACCCTCAACCCTCAGTCCTCACCCTCAATTCTCAATTCTCAAACCTCAATCCCCAATCCTCGATCTTCAATCCTCAATAATCAATCTCCAATCCTAGATCCTCAATCCCCAATCCTCAATCCTTAATCCTCAAACTTCAATCCTCAATCGCCAGTCCTCAATCCTCAATACTCAATCCTCAGTCGTCAATCCTCAATCCTCAACCCTCAATCCCCAATCCTCAACCCTCAGTACTCAATCCTCAATCTTCAATCCTCAATCCTCAATCCTCAATCTTCAATCTTCAATACTCAATCTTCAACCCTCAATCCTCAATCCTCAATCCTGAATCCTCAATCCTCTATACTCAATCCTCAACCTCCAATCCTCAATACTCAATCCTCATCCTCAATCCTCAATCCTCAATCCTCAATCCTCATTCCTCAATCCTCAATCATCAATCCACAAGCCTACAATAGTCAATCCTCAATCCTCATTCCCCAAACATCAATCCTCAATCCTCAATCCTCAATCTTCAATCCTCAATATTCAATCTTCAATTCTCAATCCTCAATCCTCAATCCTCAATCCTCAATCCTCAATCCTCAATCCTCAATCTTCAATCTTCAATACTCAATCTTCAACCCTCAATCCTCAATCCTCAATCCTGAATCCTCAATCCTCATTCTTCAATCCTCAATACCCAATCCTCAATCTTCAATCCTCAATCCTCAATCCTCAACCCTCAGCCCTCATCCTCAATCCTCAATCCTCTATCCTCAATCCTCAATCCTCAATCCTCAATCTTCAGTCCGCTATACTCAACCTTCAATTCTCAATCCTCAGTCCTCAAACCTCAATTCTGTATCCTCAATCATGAATCCCCAATCTCCAGCCCTCAATCCTCCACAATCAGTTGTCAATCCTCAATCCTCAATAGAATATCCTCAATTCACAATTTTCGATACTCAATACTCAATCTGCAATCTTCAATCCTCAACCCTCAATCCTCAATCCTCAATCCTCAATCCTCAATCCTCAATCCTCAGTCATGAATACTCAATCTTCAATCCTCAATCCTCAATCCTCAGTCATCAATCCACAATCTTCAATACTCAATCGTCAATCCTCAGTCCTCAATCCTCAATCCGCAATCCTCGTTCCTCCAACCTCAATCCTCAACCCTCAGTCCTCATCCTCAATTCTCAATTCTCAATCCTCAATCCTCAATCCTCAATCTTCAACCCTCAATAATCAATCTCCAATCCTGAATCCTAAATCCCCAATCCTCAATCCTTAATCCTCAATCTTCAATCCTCAATCCCCAGTCCTCAATCTTCAATCCTCAATGCTCAATCCTCAATCCTGAATCCTCAGTCCTCAATCCTCAATCCTCAATCTTCAATCCTCAATACTCAATGTTCAACCCTCAATACCCAATCCTCAATCTTCAATCCTCAATACTCAATACTCAATCTTCAATCCTCAATCCTCAATCCTCAATCTTCAACCCTCAATACTCAATCTGCAATCCTCAATCCTCAATCCTCAATCCTCAATCCTCAATCCTCAATCCTCAATCCTCATTCATCAGTCCTCAATATCCAATCCTCAATCTTCAATCCTCAATCCTCAATCCTCAATTCTCAGTCCTCAATCCTCAACCCTCAGACCTCAAACATCAATACTCAACCCTCAGTCCTCGTCCTCAATCCACGACCCTCAATCCTCAATCCTCAATCTTCAATCATCAATATTCAATCTTCAATCCTCAATCCTCAATCCTCAATCCTCAATGATCAATCCTCAATACCCAATCATCAATCTTCAATCCTCAATCCTCAATCCTCAAAGCTCAATCGTCAATCCTCAGTCCTCAAACCTCAATACTTAATCCTCAATCCTGAATTCTCAATCCTCAGCACTGAGTCCTCAACAATCAGTTGTCAATCCTCAATCCTCAAGAGAATATCCTCAATTCACAGCTTTCAGTACTCAATACTCAATCTGCAGTCTTCAAATCTCTATCCACAAGCATCAATTCTCATCACTCAACCCTCAATACTCAGTCCCCGATTCTCAATCTTCAATCCTCAATCCTCAATCCTCAATCCTCGATCTTCATTACTCAATACTCAATCTTCAATCCTCAATCCTCAACCCTCAATCCCCAATCCTCAACCCTCAATACTCAATCCTCAATCTTCAATCCTCAATACTCAATCCTCAATCCTCAATCCTCAATCGTCAATCCTCAATCCTCAATCCTCATTCCTCAATCCTCAGTCCTCAATACTCAACCATCAATCCTCAATTCTCAATACTCAATAGAATATCCTGAATTCTCGGGATTCAATACTCAAACCTCAATCCTCAACCCTCAGCCCTCATCCTCCATCCTCAATCCTCAATCCTCAATCCTCAATCTTCAATCCTCAATCCTCAATCCTCAATCCTCAACCTTCAATCCTCAATACACAATCTGCAATCCTTAATCCTCAACCCTCAATCCTCAATCCTCAATCCTCATTCTTCAATCCTCAATACCCAATCCTCAATCTTAAATCCTCAATGCACAATCCTCAATTCTCAATCGCCAAACCTCAATCCTCAATACCCAATCTTCAATCCTCAATCCCCAATCCTCAATCCTTATTCCTCAATCTTCAATCCTCAATCGCCAGTCCTCAATGTTCAATCCTCAATGCTCAATCCTCAATCCTCAATCCTCAATCCTCAATCCTCAATCCTCAATCCTCATTCCCCAAACCTCAACCCTCAACCCTCAGTCCTCACCCTCAATTCTCAATTCTCAAACCTCAATCCCCAATCCTCGATCTTCAATCCTCAATAATCAATCTCCAATCCTAGATCCTCAATCCCCAATCCTCAATCCTTAATCCTCAAACTTCAATCCTCAATCGCCAGTCCTCAATCCTCAATACTCAATCCTCAGTCGTCAATCCTCAATCCTCAACCCTCAATCCCCAATCCTCAACCCTCAATACTCAATCCTCAATCCTCAATCCTCAATCTTCAACCCTCAATAATCAATCTCCAATCCTGAATCCTCAATCCCCAATCCTCAATCCTTAATCCTCAATCTTCAATCCTCAATCCCCAGTCCTCAATCTTCAATCCTCAATGCTCAATCCTCAATCCTGAATCCTCAGTCCTCAATCCTCAATCCTCAATCTTCAATCCTCAATACTCAACGTTCAACCCTCAATACCCAATCCTCAATCTTCAATCCTCAATACTCAATACTCAATCTTCAATCCTCAATCCTCAATCCTCAATCTTCAATCCTCAATACTCAATCTGCAATCCTCAATCCTCTATCCTCAATCCTCAATCCTCGATCCTCAATCCTCAATCCTCATTCATCAGTCCTCAATACCCAATCCTCAATCTTCAATCCTCAATCCTCAATCCTCAATTCTCAGTCCTCAATCCTCAACCCTCAGACCTCAAACATCAATACTCAACCCTCAGTCCTCGTCCTCAATCCACGACCCTCAATCCTCAATCCTCAATCTTCAATCATCAATATTCAATCTTCAATCCTCAATCCTCAATCCTCAACCCTCAATCCTCAATCCTCAATCCTCAATGATCAATCCTCAATACCCAATCCTCAATCTTCAATCCTCATCCTCAATCCTCAAAGCTCAATCGTCAATCCTCAGTCCTCAAACCTCAATACTTAATCCTCAATCCTGAATTCTCAATCTGCAGCACTGAGTCCTCAACAATCAGTTGTCAATCCTCAATCCTCAAGAGAATATCCTCAATTCACAGCTTTCAGTACGCAATACTCAATCTGCAGTCTTCAAATCTCTATCCACAAACATCAATTCTCATCACTCAACCCTCAATACTCAGTCCCCGATTCTCAATCTTCAATCCTCAATCCTCAATCCTCAATCCTCGATCTTCATTACTCAATACTCAATCTTCAATCCTCAATCCTCAATCCTCAATCCTCAATCCTCAATCCTCAATAGTCAATATTCAATCCTCAATACTCAACCTTCAATCCTCAATCCTCAATCCTCAATCCTCAGTCCTCAATCTTCAATCCGCTATACTCAATCTTCAATTCTCAATCCTCAGTCCTCAAACCTCAATTCTGTATCCTCAATCATGAATCCCCAATATCCAGCCCTCAGTCCTCAACAATCAGTTGTCAATCCTCAATCCTCAATAGAATATCCTCAATTCACTGTTTTCAATACTCAATAATCAATCTGCAATCTTCAATCCTCAATCCTCAATCCTCATTCCTCAATCCTCAATCCTCAATCCTCAGTCCTCAGCCCTCAAACCTCAATCCTCAGTCCTCAAACCTCAATCCTCAAACCTCAGACCTCATCCTCAATCCTCAATCCTCAATCGTCCTTCCTCAATACTCAATATTCAATCCTCAATAATCAATCTCCAATCCTAGATCCTCAATCCCCAATCCTCAATCCTTATTCCTCAATCTTCAATCCTCAATCGCCAGTCCTCAATGTTCAATCCTCAATGCTCAATCCTCAATCCTCAATCCTCAATCCTCAATCCTCAATCCTCAATCCTCAATCCTCAATCCTCATTCCTCAATCCTCAATCCTCAATCCTCAGTCCTCAGCTCTCAAACCTCAATCCTCATTCCTCAAACCTCAATCCTCAAACCTCAGACCTCATCCTCAATCCTCAATCCTCAATCGTCAGTCCTCGTCCTCAATCCTCAACCCTCAATCCTCGATCCTCAATCCTCAATCCTCAATCCTCAATCCTCAGTCCTCAATACTCAACCATCAATCCTCAATTCCCAATACTCAATAGAATATCCTGAATTCTCGGGATTCAATACTCAAACCTCAATCCTAAGCCCTCAGCCCTCATCCTCCATCCTCAATCCTCAATCCTCAATCCTCAATCTTCAATCCTCAATCCTCAATCCTCAATCCTCAACCTTCAATCCTCAGTACTCAATCTGCAATCCTTAATCCTCAACCCTCAATCCTCAATCCTCAATCCTCATTCTTCAATCCTCAATACCCAATCCTCAATCTTAAATCCTCAATCCTCAATCCTCAATTCTCAATCGTCAATCCTCAATCCTCAGACCTCAAACATCAACACTCAACCCTCAGTCCTCGTCCACAATCCACAACCCTCAACCCTCAATTCTCAATCTTCAATCCTCAATCCGCAATCTTCAATTATCAATCCTGAATTCTCAATCCTCAATACTCAATCCTCAGTCGTCAATCCTCAATCCCCGATCCCCATTCTTCAATCCTCAATCCTCAAACCTCAATCCTCAATCCTCAATCTTCAATCCTCAATACTCAATCTTCAATCCTCAATCCTCAACCCTCAATCCCCAATCCTCAACCCTCAATACTCAATCCTCAATCTTCAATCCTCAATACTCAATCCTCAATCCTCAATCCTCAATCCTCAATCCTCAATCCTCATTCCTCAATCCTCAGTCCTCAATACTCAACCATCAATCCTCAATTCTCAATACTCAATAGAATATCCTGAATTCTCGGGATTCAATACTCAAACCTCAATCCTCAACCCTCAGCCCTCATCCTCCATCCTCAATCCTCAATCCTCAATCCTCAATCTTCAATCCTCAATCCTCAATCCTCAATCCTCAACCTTCAATCCTCAATACACAATCTGCAATCCTTAATCCTGAACCCTCAATCCTCAATCCTCAATCCTCATTCTTCAATCCTCAATACCCAATCCTCAATCTTAAATCCTCAATGCACAATCCTCAATTCTCAATCGCCAATCCTCAATCCTCAATACTCAATCTTCAATACTCAATCCCCAATCCTCAATCCTTATTCCTCAATCTTCAATCCTCAATCGCCAGTCCTCAATGTTCAATCCTCAATGCTCAATCCTCAATCCTCAATCCTCAATCCTCAATCCTCAATCCTCAATCCTCATTCCCCAAACCTCAACCCTCAACCCTCAGTCCTCACCCTCAATTCTCAATTCTCAAACCTCAATCCCCAATCCTCGATCTTCAATCCTCAATAATCAATCTCCAATCCTAGATCCTCAATCCCCAATCCTCAATCCTTAATCCTCAAACTTCAATCCTCAATCGCCAGTCCTCAATCCTCAATACTCAATCCTCAGTCGTCAATCCTCAATCCTCAACCCTCAATCCCCAATCCTCAACCCTCAATACTCAATCCTCAATCTTCAATCCTCAATCCTCAATCCTCAATCTTCAATCTTCAATACTCAATCTTCAACCCTCAATCCTCAATCCTCAATCCTGAATCCTCAATCCTCATTCTTCAATCCTCAATACCCAATCCTCAATCTTCAATCCTCAATATTCAATCTTCAATTCTCAATCCTCAATCCTCAATCCTCAATCCTCAATCCTCAATCCTCAATCTTCAATCTTCAATACTCAATCTTCAACCCTCAATCCTCAATCCTCAATCCTCAATCCTGAATCCTCAATCCTCTATACTCAATCCTCAACCTCCAATCCTCAATACTCAACCTTCAATTCTCAATCCTCAGTCCTCAAACCTCAATTCTGTATCCTCAATCATGAATCCCCAATCTCCAGCCCTCAATCCTCCACAATCAGTTGTCAATCCTCAATCCTCAATAGAATATCCTCAATTCACTGTTTTCGATACTCAATACTCAATCTGCAATCTTCAATCCTCAACCCTCTATCCTCAATCCTCAATCCTCAATCCTCAATCCTCAATCCTCAGTCATGAATACTCAATCTTCACTCCTCAATCCTCAATCCTCAGTCATCAATCCACAATCTTCAATACTCAATCGTCAATCCTCAGTCCTCAATCCTCAATCCGCAATCCTCGTTCCTCCAACCTCAATCCTCAACCCTCAGTCCTCATCCTCAATTCTCAATTCTCAATCCTCAATCCTCAATCCTCAATCTTCAACCCTCAATAATCAATCTCCAATCCTGAATCCTAAATCCCCAATCCTCAATCCTTAATCCTCAATCTTCAATCCTCAATCCCCAGTCCTCAATCTTCAATCCTCAATGCTCAATCCTCAATCCTGAATCCTCAGTCCTCAATCCTCAATCCTCAATCTTCAATCCTCAATACTCAATGTTCAACCCTCAATACCCAATCCTCAATCTTCAATCCTCAATACTCAATACTCAATCTTCAATCCTCAATCCTCAATCCTCAATCTTCAATCCTCAATACTCAATCTGCAATCCTCAATCCTCAATCCTCAATCCTCAATCCTCAATCCTCAATCCTCAATCCTCATTCATCAGTCCTCAATATCCAATCCTCAATCTTCAATCCTCAATCCTCAATCCTCAATTCTCAGTCCTCAATCCTCAACCCTCAGACCTCAAACATCAATACTCAACCCTCAGTCCTCGTCCTCAATCCACGACCCTCAATCCTCAATCCTCAATCTTCAATCATCAATATTCAATCTTCAATCCTCAATCCTCAATCCTCAATCCTCAATGATCAATCCTCAATACCCAATCATCAATCTTCAATCCTCAATCCTCAATCCTCAAAGCTCAATCGTCAATCCTCAGTCCTCAAACCTCAATACTTAATCCTCAATCCTGAATTCTCAATCCTCAGCACTGAGTCCTCAACAATCAGTTGTCAATCCTCAATCCTCAAGAGAATATCCTCAATTCACAGCTTTCAGTACTCAATACTCAATCTGCAGTCTTCAAATCTCTATCCACAAGCATCAATTCTCATCACTCAACCCTCAATACTCAGTCCCCGATTCTCAATCTTCAATCCTCAATCCTCAATCCTCAATCCTCGATCTTCATTACTCAATACTCAATCTTCAATCCTCAATCCTCAACCCTCAATCCCCAATCCTCAACCCTCAATACTCAATCCTCAATCTTCAATCCTCAATACTCAATCCTCAATCCTCAATCCTCAATCGTCAATCCTCAATCCTCAATCCTCATTCCTCAATCCTCAGTCCTCAATACTCAACCATCAATCCTCAATTCTCAATACTCAATAGAATATCCTGAATTCTCGGGATTCAATACTCAAACCTCAATCCTCAACCCTCAGCCCTCATCCTCCATCCTCAATCCTCAATCCTCAATCCTCAATCTTCAATCCTCAATCCTCAATCCTCAATCCTCAACCTTCAATCCTCAATACACAATCTGCAATCCTTAATCCTCAACCCTCAATCCTCAATCCTCAATCCTCATTCTTCAATCCTCAATACCCAATCCTCAATCTTAAATCCTCAATGCACAATCCTCAATTCTCAATCGCCAAACCTCAATCCTCAATACCCAATCTTCAATCCTCAATCCCCAATCCTCAATCCTTATTCCTCAATCTTCAATCCTCAATCGCCAGTCCTCAATGTTCAATCCTCAATGCTCAATCCTCAATCCTCAATCCTCAATCCTCAATCCTCAATCCTCAATCCTCATTCCCCAAACCTCAACCCTCAACCCTCAGTCCTCACCCTCAATTCTCAATTCTCAAACCTCAATCCCCAATCCTCGATCTTCAATCCTCAATAATCAATCTCCAATCCTAGATCCTCAATCCCCAATCCTCAATACCCAATCCTCAATCTTCAATCCTCAATATTCAATCTTCAATTCTCAATCCTCAATCCTCAATCCTCAATCCTCAATCCTCAATCCTCAATCTTCAATCTTCAATACTCAATCTTCAACCCTCAATCCTCAATCCTCAATCCTCAATCCTGAATCCTCAATCCTCTATACTCAATCCTCAACCTCCAATCCTCAATACTCAACCTTCAATTCTCAATCCTCAGTCCTCAAACCTCAATTCTGTATCCTCAATCATGAATCCCCAATCTCCAGCCCTCAATCCTCCACAATCAGTTGTCAATCCTCAATCCTCAATAGAATATCCTCAATTCACTGTTTTCGATACTCAATACTCAATCTGCAATCTTCAATCCTCAACCCTCTATCCTCAATCCTCAATCCTCAATCCTCAATCCTCAATCCTCAGTCATGAATACTCAATCTTCACTCCTCAATCCTCAATCCTCAGTCATCAATCCACAATCTTCAATACTCAATCGTCAATCCTCAGTCCTCAATCCTCAATCCGCAATCCTCGTTCCTCCAACCTCAATCCTCAACCCTCAGTCCTCATCCTTAATTCTCAATTCTCAATCCTCAATCCTCAATCCTCAATCCTCAATCCTCAATCCTCAATCCTCAATCCTCAATCCTCATTCCTCAATCCTCAATCCTCAATCCTCAGTCCTCAGCCCTCAAACCTCAATCCTCATTCCTCAAACCTCAATCCTCAAACCTCAGACCTCATCCTCAATCCTCAATCCTCAATCGTCAGTCCTCGTCCTCAATCCTCAACCCTCAATCCTCAATCCTAATTCTTCAATCCTCAATACCCAATCCTCAATCTTAAATCCTCAATCCTCAATCCTCAATTCTCAATCGTCAATCCTCAATCCTCAGACCTCAAACATCAACACTCAACCCTCAGTCCTCGTCCACAATCCACAACCCTCAACCCTCAATTCTCAATCTTCAATCCTCAATACGCAATCTTCAATTATCAATCCTGAATTCTCAATCCTCAATACACAATCCTCAGTCGTCAATCCTCAATCCCCGATCCCCATTCTTCAATCCTCAATCCTCAAACCTCAATCCTCAATCCTCAATCTTCAATCCTCAATACTCAATCTTCAATCCTCAATCCTCAACCCTCAATCCCCAATCCTCAACCCTCAATACTCAATCCTCAATCCTCAATCCTCAATACTCAATCCTCAATCCTCAATCCTCAATCCTCAATCCTCAATCCTCATTCCTCAATCCTCAGTCCTCAATACTCAACCATCAATCCTCAATTCTCAATACTCAATAGAATATCCTGAATTCTCGGGATTCAATACTCAAACCTCAATCCTCAACCCTCAGCCCTCATCCTCCATCCTCAATCCTCAATCCTCAATCCTCAATCTTCAATCCTCAATCCTCAATCCTCAATCCTCAACCTTCAATCCTCAATACACAATCTGCAATCCTTAATCCTCAACCCTCAATCCTCAATCCTCAACCCTCATTCTTCAATCCTCAATACCCAATCCTCAATCTTAAATCCTCAATGCACAATCCTCAATTCTCAATCGCCAATCCTCAATCCTCAATACTCAATCTTCAATCCTCAATCCCCAATCCTCAATCCTTATTCCTCAATCTTCAATCCTCAATCGCCAGTCCTCAATGTTCAATCCTCAATGCTCAATCCTCAATCCTCAATCCTCAATCCTCAATCCTCAATCCTCATTCCCCAAACCTCAACCCTCAACCCTCAGTCCTCACCCTCAATTCTCAATTCTCAAACCTCAATCCCCAATCCTCGATCTTCAATCCTCAATAATCAATCTCCAATCCTAGATCCTCAATCCCCAATCCTCAATCCTTAATCCTCAAACTTCAATCCTCAATCGCCAGTCCTCAATCCTCAATACTCAATCCTCAGTCGTCAATCCTCAATCCTCAACCCTCAATCCCCAATCCTCAACCCTCAGTACTCAATCCTCAATCTTCAATCCTCAATCCTCAATCCTCAATCTTCAATCTTCAATACTCAATCTTCAACCCTCAATCCTCAATCCTCAATCCTGAATCCTCAATCCTCATTCTTCAATCCTCAATACCCAATCCTCAATCTTCAATCCTCAATATTCAATCTTCAATTCTCAATCCTCAATCCTCAATCCTCAATCCTCAATCCTCAATCCTCAATCTTCAATCTTCAATACTCAATCTTCAACCCTCAATCCTCAATCCTCAATCCTCAATCCTGAATCCTCAATCCTCTATACTCAATCCTCAACCTCCAATCCTCAATACTCAATCCTCATCCTCAATCCTCAATCCTCAATCCTCAATCCTCATTCCTCAATCCTCAATCATCAATCCACAAGCCTACAATAGTCAATCCTCAATCCTCATTCCCCAAACATCAATCCTCAATCCTCAATCCTCAATCTTCAATCCTCAATATTCAATCTTCAATTCTCAATCCTCAATCCTCAATCCTCAATCCTCAATCCTCAATCCTCAATCCTCAATCTTCAATCTTCAATACTCAATCTTCAACCCTCAATCCTCAATCCTCAATCCTGAATCCTCAATCCTCATTCTTCAATCCTCAATACCCAATCCTCAATCTTCAATCCTCAATCCTCAATCCTCAACCCTCAGCCCTCATCCTCAATCCTCAATCCTCTATCCTCAATCCTCAATCCTCAATCCTCAATCTTCAGTCCGCTATACTCAACCTTCAATTCTCAATCCTCAGTCCTCAAACCTCAATTCTGTATCCTCAATCATGAATCCCCAATCTCCAGCCCTCAATCCTCCACAATCAGTTGTCAATCCTCAATCCTCAATAGAATATCCTCAATTCACAATTTTCGATACTCAATACTCAATCTGCAATCTTCAATCCTCAACCCTCAATCCTCAATCCTCAATCCTCAATCCTCAATCCTCAATCCTCAGTCATGAATACTCAATCTTCAATCCTCAATCCTCAATCCTCAGTCATCAATCCACAATCTTCAATACTCAATCGTCAATCCTCAGTCCTCAATCCTCAATCCGCAATCCTCGTTCCTCCAACCTCAATCCTCAACCCTCAGTCCTCATCCTCAATTCTCAATTCTCAATCCTCAATCCTCAATCCTCAATCTTCAACCCTCAATAATCAATCTCCAATCCTGAATCCTAAATCCCCAATCCTCAATCCTTAATCCTCAATCTTCAATCCTCAATCCCCAGTCCTCAATCTTCAATCCTCAATGCTCAATCCTCAATCCTGAATCCTCAGTCCTCAATCCTCAATCCTCAATCTTCAATCCTCAATACTCAATGTTCAACCCTCAATACCCAATCCTCAATCTTCAATCCTCAATACTCAATACTCAATCTTCAATCCTCAATCCTCAATCCTCAATCTTCAATCCTCAATACTCAATCTGCAATCCTCAATCCTCAATCCTCAATCCTCAATCCTCAATCCTCAATCCTCAATCCTCATTCATCAGTCCTCAATATCCAATCCTCAATCTTCAATCCTCAATCCTCAATCCTCAATTCTCAGTCCTCAATCCTCAACCCTCAGACCTCAAACATCAATACTCAACCCTCAGTCCTCGTCCTCAATCCACGACCCTCAATCCTCAATCCTCAATCTTCAATCATCAATATTCAATCTTCAATCCTCAATCCTCAATCCTCAATCCTCAATGATCAATCCTCAATACCCAATCATCAATCTTCAATCCTCAATCCTCAATCCTCAAAGCTCAATCGTCAATCCTCAGTCCTCAAACCTCAATACTTAATCCTCAATCCTGAATTCTCAATCCTCAGCACTGAGTCCTCAACAATCAGTTGTCAATCCTCAATCCTCAAGAGAATATCCTCAATTCACAGCTTTCAGTACTCAATACTCAATCTGCAGTCTTCAAATCTCTATCCACAAGCATCAATTCTCATCACTCAACCCTCAATACTCAGTCCCCGATTCTCAATCTTCAATCCTCAATCCTCAATCCTCAATCCTCGATCTTCATTACTCAATACTCAATCTTCAATCCTCAATCCTCAACCCTCAATCCCCAATCCTCAACCCTCAATACTCAATCCTCAATCTTCAATCCTCAATACTCAATCCTCAATCCTCAATCCTCAATCGTCAATCCTCAATCCTCAATCCTCATTCCTCAATCCTCAGTCCTCAATACTCAACCATCAATCCTCAATTCTCAATACTCAATAGAATATCCTGAATTCTCGGGATTCAATACTCAAACCTCAATCCTCAACCCTCAGCCCTCATCCTCCATCCTCAATCCTCAATCCTCAATCCTCAATCTTCAATCCTCAATCCTCAATCCTCAATCCTCAACCTTCAATCCTCAATACACAATCTGCAATCCTTAATCCTCAACCCTCAATCCTCAATCCTCAATCCTCATTCTTCAATCCTCAATACCCAATCCTCAATCTTAAATCCTCAATGCACAATCCTCAATTCTCAATCGCCAAACCTCAATCCTCAATACCCAATCTTCAATCCTCAATCCCCAATCCTCAATCCTTATTCCTCAATCTTCAATCCTCAATCGCCAGTCCTCAATGTTCAATCCTCAATGCTCAATCCTCAATCCTCAATCCTCAATCCTCAATCCTCAATCCTCAATCCTCATTCCCCAAACCTCAACCCTCAACCCTCAGTCCTCACCCTCAATTCTCAATTCTCAAACCTCAATCCCCAATCCTCGATCTTCAATCCTCAATAATCAATCTCCAATCCTAGATCCTCAATCCCCAATCCTCAATCCTTAATCCTCAAACTTCAATCCTCAATCGCCAGTCCTCAATCCTCAATACTCAATCCTCAGTCGTCAATCCTCAATCCTCAACCCTCAATCCCCAATCCTCAACCCTCAATACTCAATCCTCAATCTTCAATCCTCAATCCTCAATCCTCAATCTTCAATCTTCAATACTCAATCTTCAACCCTCAATCCTCAATCCTCAATCCTGAATCCTCAATCCTCATTCTTCAATCCTCAATACCCAATCCTCAATCTTCAATCCTCAATATTCAATCTTCAATTCTCAATCCTCAATCCTCAATCCTCAATCCTCAATCCTCAATCCTCAATCTTCAATCTTCAATACTCAATCTTCAACCCTCAATCCTCAATCCTCAATCCTGAATCCTCAATCCTCTATACTCAATCCTCAACCTCCAATCCTCAATACTCAATCCTCATCCTCAATCCTCAATCCTCAATCCTCAATCCTCATTCCTCAATCCTCAATCCTCAATCCACAAGCCTACAATAGTCAATCCTCAATCCTCATTCCCCAAACATCAATCCTCAATCCTCAATCCTCAATCTTCAATCCTCAATATTCAATCTTCAATTCTCAATCCTCAATCCTCAATCCTCAATCCTCAATCCTCAATCCTCAATCTTCAATCTTCAATACTCAATCTTCAACCCTCAATCCTCAATCCTCAATCCTGAATCCTCAATCCTCATTCTTCAATCCTCAATACCCAATCCTCAATCTTCAATCCTCAATCCTCAATCCTCAACCCTCAGCCCTCATCCTCAATCCTCAATCCTCTATCCTCAATCCTCAATCCTCAATCCTCAATCTTCAGTCCGCTATACTCAACCTTCAATTCTCAATCCTCAGTCCTCAAACCTCAATTCTGTATCCTCAATCATGAATCCCCAATCTCCAGCCCTCAATCCTCCACAATCAGTTGTCAATCCTCAATCCTCAATAGAATATCCTCAATTCACTGTTTTCGATACTCAATACTCAATCCGCAATCTTCAATCCTCAACCCTCAATCCTCAATCCTCAATCCTCAATCCTCAATCCTCAATCCTCAGTCCTCAAACCTCAATCCTGAATCCTCAATCCTGAACGCTCAATCTTCAGCCCTCAGTCCTCAACAATCAGCTGTCAATCCTCAATCCTCAATAGAATGTCATCAATTCACAGTTTTCAATACTCAATACTCAACCTGCAATCTTCAAATGTCTATCCACAGACATTAATTCTCATCACTCAACCCTCAACACTCCGTCCCCAATCCTCAATCCTCAATCCTCATTCTTCAATCCTCAATACCCAATCCTCAACCTTCAATCCTCAATCCTCAATCCTCACTCCTCAATCCTCAATCCCCAATTCTCAATCTTCAATCCGCGATACTCAATCTTCAATCCTCAATCCTCAAACCTCAATTCTCAAACCTCAATCCCCAATCCTCAGTCCTCAAACATCAATACTCAACCCTCAGTCCTCGACCTCAGACCACAACCCTCAATCCTTAATCCTCAACCTTCAATCATCAATATTCAATCTTCAATCCTCAATCCTCAATCCTCAATCCTCAATCCTCTATCCTCAATGTTCAATCCTCAATACCCAATCCTCAATCCTCAATCCTCAATCCTCAATCCTCAATCCTCAATCCTCAATCCTCAATCCTCAATACTCAATCCTCAGTCATGAATACTCACTCCTCAATACTCAATCCTCAATCCTCAATCCTCAATCCTCAATCCTCAATCCTCAATCCTCAGTCCTCCATCCTCAATATTCAACACACAACCCTCAACCATCATCCTCAATACTCAACCATCAATCCACACTTCCCAATACTCAATAGAATATCCTGAATTCTCAGTATTCAATACTCAAACCTCAATCCTCAACCCTCAGCCCTCATCCTCCATTCTCAATCCTCAATCCTCAATCCTCAATCTTCAATCCTCGATACTCAATCTTCAATCCTCAATACTCAAACCTCAATCCTCAATCCTCAGTCATGAATACTCGATCTTCAATTCTCAATCCTCAATTCTCAATCCACAAGCCTGCATACTCAATCCTCAATCCTCATTCCCCAAACATCGATCCTCAATCCTCAATCCTCAATCTTCAATCCTCAATATTCAATCTTCAATTCTCCATCCTCAATCCTCAATGCTCAATCCTCAATCCTCAATCCTCAATCCTCAATCTTCAATCCTCAATACTCACTCTTCAATCCTCAATCCTCAATCCACAATCCTCAATCCTCATTCTTCAATCCTCAATACCCAATCCTCAATCTTCAATCCTCAATCCTCAATCCTCAATTCTCAATACTCAATCCTCAATCCTCAGTCCTCAAACATCAATACTCAACCCTCAGTCCTCGTCCTCAGTCCACAACCATCAATCGTCAGTCCTCAATCTTCAGTCATCAATATTCAATTTTCAATCCCCAATCCTCAATCCTCAATCCTCAATCCTCAATACTCAATCGTCAATCCTCAACAACCAATCTTCAATACTCAATCCTCAATCCACAATCTTCAATCCTCAGTACTCAATCTTAAATCCTCAATCCTCAATCCTCAATCCTCAATCCTCAACCTTCAATCCTCATTACTCAATCTGCAATACTCAATCCTCAATCCTCATTCCTCAGTCTTCAGCCCTCAGTCCTCAACAATCAGCTGTCAATCCTCAATCTTCAATAGAATGTCATCAATTCGAAGTTTTCGATACTCAATATTTCAATCTGCAATCTTCAAATCTCTATCCACAAACATCAATCCTCATCACTCAACCCTCAACACTCCGTTCCCAATCCTCAATCTTCAATCCTCAATTCTCAATTCTCAATCCTCAATCCTCAATTTTCAATCCTCAATACTCAATCTTCAATCCCCAATCCTCAATCCTCAACCCTCAGTCCTCATCCTCAATCCTCAATCCTCAAACCTCAATTCTCAATCTTCAATCCTCAATCCTCAATCTTCAATCCTCAATCCTCAATACTCAATCTTCAATCCTCAATAATCAATCTCCAATCCTAGATCCTCAATCCCCAATCCTCAATCCTCAATCTTCAATCCTCAATACTCAATGTTCAATCCTCAACATCCAATCCTCAATCTTCAACCCTCAATCCTCAATCCTCAACCCTCAGCCCTCATCCTCAATCCTCAATCCTCAATCCTCAATCCTCAATCCTCAGTCCTCAAACCTCAATCCTCAATCCTCAGTCCTCAATCCTCAATCCTCAATCCTCAAACCTCATTCCTCAACCGTCAGTCCTCGTCCTCAATCCATAACCCTCAATCCTCAATCCTCAATCTTCAATCATCAATACTCAATCTTCAATCCTCAATCCTCTGTCCTCAATCCTCAATCCTCAATCCTCATTCCTCAATCCTCAATCCTCAATCCTCAGTCCTCAGCCCTCAAACCTCAATCCTCAGTCCTCAGTCCTCAAACCTCAATCCTCAAACCTCAGACCTCATCCTCAATCCTCAATCCTCAATCGTCAGTCCTCAATACTCAATCTTCAATCCTCAATAATCAATCTCCAATCCTAGATCCTCAATCCCCAATCCTCAATCCTTATTCCTCAATCTTCAATCCTCAATCGCCAGTCCTCAATGTTCAATCCTCAATGCTCAATCCTCAATCCTCAATCCTCAATCCTCAATCCTCAATCCTCAATCCTCAATCCTCAATCCTCAATCCTCATTCCTCAATCATCAGTCCTCAATACTCAACCATGAATCCTCAATTCTCAATACTCAATAGAATATCCTGAATTCTCGGGATTCAATACTCAAACCTCAATCCTCAACCCTCAGCCCTCATCCTCCATCCTCAATCCTCAATCCTCAATCCTCAATCTTCAATCCTCAATCCTCAATCCTCAATCCTCAATCCTCAATCCTCAACCTTCAATCCTCAATACTCAATCTGCAATCCTTAATCCTCAACCCTCAATCCTCAATCCTCAATCCTCATTCTTCAATCCTCAATACCCAATCCTCAATCTTAAATCCTCAATGCACAATCCTCAATTCTCAATCGCCAATCCTCAATCCTCAATACTCAATCTTCAATCCTCAATCCACAATCCTCAATCCTTATTCCTCAATCTTCAATCCTCGATACTCAATGTTCAATCCTCAATACTCAAACCTCAGTCCTCAATCCTCAGTCATGAATACTCAATCTTCAATCCTCAATCCTCAATCATCAGTCATCAATCCACAATCTTCAATACTCAATCGTCAATCCTCAGTCCTCAATCCTCAATCCGCAATCCTCGTTCCTCCAACCTCAATCCTCAACCCTCAGTCCTCATCCTCAGTTCTCAATTCTCAATCCTCAATCCTCAATCCTCAATCTTCAACCCTCAATAATCAATCTCCAATCCTGAATCCTCAATCCCCAATCCTCAATCCTTAATCCTCAATCTTCTATCCTCAATCCCCAGTCCTCAATCTTCAATCCTCAATGCTCAATCCTCAATCCTGAATCCTCAGTCCTCAATCCTCAATCCTCAATCTTCAATCCTCAATACTCAATGTTCAACCCTCAATACCCAATCCTCAATCTTCAATCCTCAATACTCAATACTCAATCTTCAAGCCTCAATCCTCAATCCTCAATCTTCAAACCTCAATACTCAATCTGCAATCCTCAATCCTCAATCCTCAATCCTGAATCCTCAATCCTCAATCCTCAATCCTCATTCATCAGTCCTCAATACCCAATCCTCAATCTTCAATCCTCAATCCTCAATCCTCAGTCCTCAAACCTCAGTCCTCGTCCACAATCCACAACCCTCAACCCTCAATCCTCAATCTTCAATCATCAATATTCAATCTTCAATCCTCAATCCTCAATCCTCAATCCTCCATCCTCAATCCTCAATCCTCAATCCTCAATCTTCAATCCTCGATACTCAATCTTCAATCCTCAATACTCAAACCTCAATCCTCAATCCTCAGTCATGAATACTCAATCTTCAATCCTCAATCCTCAATCCTCAGTCATCAATCCACAATCTTCAATACTCAATCGTCAATCCTCAGTCCTCAATCCTCAATCCGCTATCCTCGTTCCTCCAACCTCAATCCTCAACCCTCAGTCCTCTTACTCAATTCTCAATTCTCAATCCACAATCCTCAATCCTCAATCTTCAACCCCCAATAATCAATCTCCAATCCTGAATCCTCAATCCCCAATCCTCAATCCTTAATCCTCAATCTTCAATCCTCAATCCCCAGTCCTCAACCTTCAATCCTCAATGCTCAATCCTCAATCCTGAATCCTCAGTCCTCAATCCTCAATCCTCAATCTTCAATCCTCAATACTCAATGTTCAACCCTCAATACCCAATCCTCAATCTTCAATCCTCAATACTCAATACTCAATCTTCAATCCTCAATCCTCAATCCTCAATCTTCAATCCTCAATACTCAATCTGCAATCCTCAATCCTCAATCCTCAATCCTCAATCCTCAATCCTCAATCCTCAATCCTCAATCCTCAATCCTCAATCCTCAATCCTCAATCCTCAATCCTCAATCCTCATTCCACAAACCTCAACCCTCAACCCTCAGTCCTCACCCTCAATTCTCAATTCTCAATCCTCAATCCTCAATCCTCGATCTTCAATCCTCAATAATCAATCTCCAATCCTAGATCCTCAATCCCCAATCCTCAATCCTTAATCCTCAAACTTCAATCCTCAATCGCCAGTCCTCAATCCTCAATACTCAATCCTCAGTCGTCAATCCTCAATCCTCAACCCTCAATCCCCAATCCTCAACCCTCAATACTCAATCCTCAATCTTCAATCCTCAATCCTCAATCCTCAATCTTCAATCTTCAATACTCAATCTTCAACCCTCAATCCTCAATCCTCAATCCTGAATCCTCAATCCTCATTCTTCAATCCTCAATACCCAATCCTCAATCTTCAATCCTCAATATTCAATCTTCAATTCTCAATCCTCAATCCTCAATCCTCAATCCTCAATCCTCAATCCTCAATCTTCAATCTTCAGTACTCAATCTTCAACCCTCAATCCTCAATCCTCAATCCTGAATCCTCAATCCTCTATACTCAATCCTCAACCTCCAATCCTCAATACTCAATCCTCATCCTCAATCCTCAATCCTCAATCCTCAATCCTCATTCCTCAATCCTCAATCCTCAATCCACAAGCCTACAATACTCAATCCTCAATCCTCATTCCCCAAACATCAATCCTCAATCCTCAATCCTCAATCTTCAATCCTCAATATTCAATCTTCAATTCTCAATCCTCAATCCTCAATCCTCAATCCTCAATCCTCAATCCTCAATCCTCAATCTTCAATCTTCAATACTCAATCTTCAACCCTCAATCCTCAATCCTCAATCCTGAATCCTCAATCCTCATTCTTCAATCCTCAATACCCAATCCTCAATCTTCAATCCTCAATTCTCAATCCTCAACCCTCAGCCCTCATCCTCAATCCTCAATCCTCTATCCTCAATCCTCAATCCTCAATCCTCAATCTTCGGTCCGCTATACTCAACCTTCAATTCTCAATCCTCAGTCCTCAATCCTCAATTCTGTATCCTCAATCATGAATCCCCAATCTCCAGCCCTCAATCCTCCACAATCAGTTGTCAATCCTCAATCCTCAATAGAATATCCTCAATTCACTGTTTTCGATACTCAGTACTCAATCTGCAATCTTCAATCCTCAACCCTCAACCCTCAATCCTCAATCCTCAATCCTCAATCCTCAATCCTCAGTCCTCAAACCTCAATCCTGAATCCTCAATCCTGAACCCTCAATCTTCAGCCCTCAGTCCTCAACAATCAGCTGTCAATCCTCAATCCTCAATAGAATGTCATCAATTCACAGTTTTCAATACTCAATACTCAACCTGCAATCCACAAATGTCTATCCACAGACATTAATTCTCATCACTCAACCCTCAACACTCCGTCCCCAATCCTCAATCCTCAATCCTCATTCTTCAATCCTCAATACCCAATCCTCAATCTTCAATCCTCAATCCTCAATCCTCAATCCTCAATCCTCAATCCTCAATCCTCAGTCCTCAAACCTCAGTCCTCAATCCTCAGTCCTCAATCCTCAATCCACAACCCTCAAACGTCAATCCTCAACCGTCAGTCCTCGTCCTCAATCCTCAACCCTCAATCCTCAATCCTCAATCTTCAATCATCAATACTTAATCTTCAATCCTCAATCCTCAGTCCTCAATCCTCAATCCTCAATCCTCAATCATCAATCCTCAATACTCAACCATCAATCCTGAATCCTCAGTCCTCAATCCTCAATCCTCAATCTTCAATCCTCAATACTCAATGTTCAACCCTCAATACCAAATCCTCAATCTTCAATCCTCAATACTCAATACTCAATCTTCAATCCTCAATCCTCAATCCTCAATCTTCAATCCTCAATACTCAATCTGCAATCCTCAATCCTCAATCCTCAATCCTCAATCCTCAATCCTCAATCCTCAATCCTCATTCATCAGTCCTCAATACCCAATCCTCAATCTTCAATCCTCAATCCGCAATCCTCAGTCCTCAAACCTCAGTCCTCGTCCACAATCCACAACCCTCAACCCTCAATCCTCAATCTTCAATCATCAATATTCAATCTTCAATCCTCAATCCTCAATCCTCAATCCTTAATCCTCAATACTCACTCATCAATCCTCAATACCCAATCCTCAATCTTCAATCCTCAATCCTCAATCCTCAATCCTCAATCCTCAATCCTCAATCCTCAGTCCTCAAACCTCAGTCCTCAATCCTCAGTCCTCAATCCTCAATCCTCAACCCTCAAACGTCAATCCTCAACCGTCAGTCCTAGTCCTCAATCCTCAACCCTCAATCCTCAATCCTCAATCTTCAATCATCAATACTTAATCTTCAATCCTCAATCCTCAGTCCTCAATCCTCAATCCTAAATCCTCAATCATCAATCCTCAATACTCAACCATCAATCCTCAATTCTCAATACTCAATAGAATATCCTGAATTCTCAGTATTCAATACTCGAACCTCAATCCTCAACCCTCAGCCCTCATCCTCCATCCTCAATCCTCAATCCTCAATCCTCAATCTTCAATCCTCGATACTCAATCTTCAATCCTCAATACTCAAACCTCAATCCTCAATCCTCAGTCATGAATACTCAATCTTCAATCCTCAATCGTCAATCCTCAGTCATCAATCCACAATCTTCAATACTCAATCGTCAATCCTCAGTCCTCAATCCTCAATCCGCAATCCTCGTTCCTCCAACCTCAATCCTCAACCCTCAGTCCTCATCCTCAATTCTCAATTCTCATTCCTCAATCCTCAATCCTCAATCTTCAACCCTCAATAATCAATCTCCAATCCTGAATCCTCAATCCCCAATCCTCAATCCTTAATCCTCAATCTTCAATCCTCAATCCCCAGTCCTCAATCTTCAATCCTCAATGCTCAATCCTCAATCCTGAATCCTCAGTCCTCAATCCTCAATCCTCAATCTTCAATCCTCAATACTCAATGTTCAACCCTCAATACCCAATCCTCAATCTTCAATCCTCAATACTCAATACTCAATCTTCAATCCTCAATCCTCAATCCTCAATCTTCAATCCTCAATACTCAATCTGCAATCCTCAATCCTCAATCCTCAATCCTCAATCCTCAATCCTCAATCCTCAATCCTCAATCCTCAATCCTCAATCCTCAATCCTCAATCCTCATTCCCCAAACCTCAACCCTCAACCCTCAGTCCTCACCCTCAATTCTCAATTCTCAATCCTCAATCCTCAATCCTCGATCTTCAATCCTCAATAATCAATCTCCAATCCTAGATCCTCAATCCCCAATCCTCAATCCTTAATCCTCAAACTTCAATCCTCAATCGCCAGTCCTCAATCCTCAATACTCAATCCTCAGTCGTCAATCCTCAATCCTCAACCCTCAATCCCCAATCCTCAACCCTCAATACTCAATCCTCAATCTTCAATCCTCAATCCTCAATCCTCAGTCTTCAATCTTCAATACCCAACCTTCAACCCTCAATCCTCAATCC
The DNA here is from genome assembly GCF_051401765.1 of Calliopsis andreniformis. NCBI lineage: Eukaryota > Metazoa > Arthropoda > Insecta > Hymenoptera > Andrenidae > Calliopsis > Calliopsis andreniformis. The sequence goes on from NW_027480458.1 coordinate 184,549, forward strand.
TCAATCCTGAATCCTCAATCCTCATTCTTCAATCCTCAATACCCAATCCTCAATCTTCAATCCTCAATATTCAATCTTCAATTCTCAATCCTCAATCCTCAATCCTCAATCCTCCATCCTCAATCCTCAATCTTCAATCTTCAATACTCAATCTTCAACCCTCAATCCTCAATCCTCAATCCTGAATCCTCAATCCTCTATACTCAATCCTCAACCTCCAATTCTCAATACTCAATCCTCATCCTCAATCCTCAATCCTCAATCCTCAATCCTCATTCCTCAATCCTCAATCCTCAATCCACAAGCCTACAATACTCAATCCTCAATCCTCATTCCCCAAACATCAATCCTCAATCCTCAATCCTCAATCTTCAATCCTCATTCCCCAAACATCAATCCTCAATCCTCAATCCTCAATCTTCAATCCTCAATATTCAATCTTCAATTCTCAATCCTCAATCCTCAATCCTCAATCCTCAATCCTCAATCCTCAATCTTCAATCTTCAATCTTCAATACTCAATCTTCAACCCTCAATCCTCAATCCTCAATCCTGAATCCTCAATCCTCATTCTTCAATCCTCAATACCCAATCCTCAATCTTCAATCCTCAATCGTCAACCCTCAACCCTCAGCCCTCATCCTCAATCCTCAATCCTCTATCCTCAATCCTCAATCCTCAATCCTCAATCTTCAGTCCGCTATACTCAACCTTCAATTCTCAATCCACAGTCCTCAAACCTCAATTCTGTATCCTCAATCATGAATCCCCAATCTCCAGCCCTCAATCCTCCACAATCAGTTGTCAATCCTCAATCCTCAATAGAATATCCTCAATTCACTGTTTTCGATACTCAGGACTCAATCTGCAATCTTCAATCCTCAACCCTCAATCCTCAATCCTCAATCCTCAATCCTCAATCCTCAATCCTCAGTCCTCAAACCTCAATCCTGAATCCTCAATCCTGAACCCTCAATCTTCAGCCCTCAGTCCTCAACAATCAGCTGTCAATCCTCAATCCTCAATAGAATGTCATCAATTCACAGTTTTCAATACTCAATACTCAACCTGCAATCTTCAAATGTCTATCCACAGACATTAATTCTCATCACTCGACCCTCAACACTCCGTCCCCAATCCTCAATCCTCAATCCTCATTCTTCAACCCTCAATCCTCAATCCTCAATCCTCAATCCTCAATCCTCAATCCTCAGTCCTCAAACCTCAGTCCTCAATCCTCAGTCCTCAATCCTCAATCCTCAACCCTCAAACGTCAATCCTCAACCGTCAGTCCTCGTCCTCAATCCTCAACCCTCAATCCTCAATCCTCAATCTTCAATCATCAATACTTAATCTTCAATCCTCAATCCTCAGTCCTCAATCCTCAATCCTCAATCCTCAATCATCAATCCTCAATACTCAACCATCAATCCTCAATTCTCAATACTCAATAGAATATCCTGAATTCTCAGTATTCAATACTCGAACCTCAATCCTCAAATCTCAGCCCTCATCCTCCATCCTCAATCCTCAATCCTCAATCCTCAATCTTCAATCCTCGATACTCAATCTTCAATCCTCAATACTCAAACCTCAATCCTCAATCCTCAGTCATGAATACTCAATCTTCAATCCTCAATCCTCAATCATCAGTCATCAATCCACAATCTTCAATACTCAATCGTCAATCCTCAGTCCTCAATCCTCAATCCGCAATCCTCGTTCCTCCAACCTCAATCCTCAACCCTCAGTCCTCATCCTCAGTTCTCAATTCTCAATCCTCAATCCTCAATCCTCAATCTTCAACCCTCAATAATCAATCTCCAATCCTGAATCCTCAATCCCCAATCCTCAATCCTTAATCCTCAATCTTCAATCCTCAATCCCCAGTCCTCAATCTTCAATCCTCAATGCTCAATCCTCAATCCTGAATCCTCAGTCCTCAATCCTCAATCCTCAATCTTCAATCCTCAATACTCAATGTTCAACCCTCAATACCCAATCCTCAATCTTCAATCCTCAATGCTCAATACTCAATCTTCAAGCCTCAATCCTCAATCCTCAATCTTCAAACCTCAATACTCAATCTGCAATCCTCAATCCTCAATCCTCAATCCTCAATCCTCAATCCTCAATCCTCAATCCTCATTCATCAGTCCTCAATACCCAATCCTCAATCTTCAATCCTCAATCCTCAATCCTCAGTCCTCAAACCTCAGTCCTCGTCCACAATCCACAACCCTCATCCCTCAATCCTCAATCTTCAATCATCAATATTCAATCTTCAATCCTCAATCCTCAATCCTCAATCCTCAATCCTCAATACTCACTCCTCAATCCTCAATACCCAATCCTCAATCTTCAATCCTCAATCCTCAATCCTCAATCCTCAATCCTCAATCCTCAATCCTCAGTCCTCAAACCTCAGTCCTCAATCCTCAGTCCTCAATCCTCAATCCTCAACCCTCAAACGTCAATCCTCAACCGTCAGTCCTCGTCCTCAATCCTCAACACTCAATCCTCAATCCTCAATCTTCAATCATCAATACTTAATCTTCAATCCTCAATCCTCAGTCCTCAATCCTCAATCCTCAATCCTCAATCATCAATCCTCAATACTCAACCATCAATCCTCAATTCTCAATACTCAATAGAATATCCTGAATTCTCAGTATTCAATACTCGAACCTCAATCCTCAACCCTCAGCCCTCATCCTCCATCCTCAATCCTCAATCCTCAATCCTCAATCTTCAATCCTCGATACTCAATCTTCAATCCTCAATACTCAAACCTCAATCCTCAATCCTCAGTCATGAATACTCAATCTTCAATCCTCAATCCTCAATCCTCAGTCATCAATCCACAATCTTCAATACTCAATCGTCAATCCTCAGTCCTCAATCCTCAATCCGCTATCCTCGTTCCTCCAACCTCAATCCTCAACCCTCAGTCCTCTTACTCAATTCTCAATTCTCAATCCACAATCCTCAATCCTCAATCTTCAACCCCCAATAATCAATCTCCAATCCTGAATCCTCAATCCCCAATCCTCAATCCTTAATCCTCAATCTTCAATCCTCAATCCCCAGTCCTCAACCTTCAATCCTCAATGCTCAATCCTCAATCCTGAATCCTCAGTCCTCAATCCTCAATCCTCAATCTTCAATCCTCAATACTCAATGTTCAACCCTCAATACCCAATCCTCAATCTTCAATCCTCAATACTCAATACTCAATCTTCAATCCTCAATCCTCAATCCTCAATCTTCAATCCTCAATACTCAATCTGCAATCCTCAATCCTCAATCCTCAATCCTCAATCCTCAATCCTCAATCCTCAATCCTCAATCCTCAATCCTCAATCCTCAATCCTCAATCCTCAATCCTCATTCCACAAACCTCAACCCTCAACCCTCAGTCCTCACACTCAATTCTCAATTCTCAATCCTCAATCCTCAATCCTCGATCTTCAATCCTCAATAATCAATCTCCAATCCTAGATCCTCAATCCCCAATCCTCAATCCTTAATCCTCAAACTTCAATCCTCAATCGCCAGTCCTCAATCCTCAATACTCAATCCTCAGTCGTCAATCCTCAATCCTCAACCCTCAATCCCCAATCCTCAACCCTCAATACTCAATCCTCAATCTTCAATCCTCAATCCTCAATCCTCAATCTTCAATCTTCAATACTCAATCTTCAACCCTCAATCCTCAATCCTCAATCCTGAATCCTCAATCCTCATTCTTCAATCCTCAATACCCAATCCTCAATCTTCAATCCTCAATATTCAATCTTCAATTCTCAATCCTCAATCCTCAATCCTCAATCCTCAATCCTCAATCCTCAATCTTCAATCTTCAGTACTCAATCTTCAACCCTCAATCCTCAATCCTCAATCCTGAATCCCCAATCCTCTATACTCAATCCTCAACCTCCAATCCTCAATACTCAATCCTCATCCTCAATACTCAATCCTCAATCCTCAATCCTCATTCCTCAATCCTCAATCCTCAATCCACAAGCCTACAATACTCAATCCTCAATCCTCATTCCCCAAACATCAATCCTCAATCCTCAATCCTCAATCTTCAATCCTCAATATTCAATCTTCAATTCTCAATCCTCAATCCTCAATCCTCAATCCTCAATCCTCAATCCTCAATCCTCAATCTTCAATCTTCAATACTCAATCTTCAACCCTCAATCCTCAATCCTCAATCCTGAATCCTCAATCCTCATTCTTCAATCCTCAATACCCAATCCTCAATCTTCAATCCTCAATCCTCAATCCTCAACCCTCAGCCCTCATCCTCAATCCTCAATCCTCTATCCTCAATCCTCAATCCTCAATCCTCAATCTTCAGTCCGCTATACTCAACCTTCAATTCTCAATCCTCAGTCCTCAATCCTCAATTCTGTATCCTCAATCATGAATCCCCAATCTCCAGCCCTCAATCCTCCACAATCAGTTGTCAATCCTCAATCCTCAATAGAATATCCTCAATTCACTGTTTTCGATACTCAGTACTCAATCTGCAATCTTCAATCCTCAACCCTCAACCCTCAATCCTCAATCCTCAATCCTCAATCCTCAATCCTCAGTCCTCAAACCTCAATCCTGAATCCTCAATCCTGAACCCTCAATCTTCAGCCCTCAGTCCTCAACAATCAGCTGTCAATCCTCAATCCTCAATAGAATGTCATCAATTCACAGTTTTCAATACTCAATACTCAACCTGCAATCCACAAATGTCTATCCACAGACATTAATTCTCATCACTCAACCCTCAACACTCCGTCCCCAATCCTCAATCCTCAATCCTCATTCTTCAATCCTCAATACCCAATCCTCAATCTTCAATCCTCAATCCTCAATCCTCAATCCTCAATCCTCAATCCTCAATCCTCAGTCCTCAAACCTCAGTCCTCAATCCTCAGTCCTCAATCCTCAATCCACAACCCTCAAACGTCAATCCTCAACCGTCAGTCCTCGTCCTCAATCCTCAACCCTCAATCCTCAATCCTCAATCTTCAATCATCAATACTTAATCTTCAATCCTCAATCCTCAGTCGTCACTCCTCAATCCTCAATCCTCAATCATCAATCCTCAATACTCAACCATCAATCCTGAATCCTCAGTCCTCAATCCTCAATCCTCAATCTTCAATCCTCAATACTCAATGTTCAACTCTCAATACCAAATCCTCAATCTTCAATCCTCAATACTCAATACTCAATCTTCAATCCTCAATCCTCAATCCTCAATCTTCAATCCTCAATACTCAATCTGCAATCCTCAATCCTCAATCCTCAATCCTCAATCCTCAATCCTCAATCCTCAATCCTCATTCATCAGTCCTCAATACCCAATCCTCAATCTTCAATCCTCAATCCGCAATCCTCAGTCCTCAAACCTCAGTCCTCGTCCACAATCCACAACCCTCAACCCTCAATCCTCAATCTTCAATCATCAATATTCAATCTTCAATCCTCAATCCTCAATCCTCAATCCTTAATCCTCAATACTCACTCATCAATCCTCAATACCCAATCCTCAATCTTCAATCCTCAATCCTCAATCCTCAATCCTCAATCCTCAATCCTCAATCCTCAGTCCTCAAACCTCAGTCCTCAATCCTCAGTCCTCAATCCTCAATCCTCAACCCTCAAACGTCAATCCTCAACCGTCAGTCCTCGTCCTCAATCCTCAACCCTCAATCCTCAATCCTCAATCTTCAATCATCAATACTTAATCTTCAATCCTCAATCCTCAGTCCTCAATCCTCAATCCTAAATCCTCAATCATCAATCCTCAATACTCAACCATCAATCCTCAATTCTCAATACTCAATAGAATATCCTGAATTCTCAGTATTCAATACTCGAACCTCAATCCTCAACCCTCAGCCCTCATCCTCCATCCTCAATCCGCAATCCTCAATCCTCAATCTTCAATCCTCGATACTCAATCTTCAATCCTCAATACTCAAACCTCAATCCTCAATCCTCAGTCATGAATACTCAATCTTCAATCCTCAATCGTCAATCCTCAGTCATCAATCCACAATCTTCAATACTCAATCGTCAATCCTCAGTCCTCAATCCTCAATCCGCAATCCTCGTTCCTCCAACCTCAATCCTCAACCCTCAGTCCTCATCCTCAATTCTCAATTCTCAATCCTCAATCCTCAATCCTCAATCTTCAACCCTCAATAATCAATCTCCAATCCTGAATCCTCAATCCCCAATCCTCAATCCTTAATCCTCAATCTTCAATCCTCAATCCCCAGTCCTCAATCTTCAATCCTCAATGCTCAATCCTCAATCCTGAATCCTCAGTCCTCAATCCTCAATCCTCAATCTTCAATCCTCAATACTCAATGTTCAACCCTCAATACCCAATCCTCAATCTTCAATCCTCAATACTCAATACTCAATCTTCAATCCTCAATCCTCAATCCTCAATCTTCAATCCTCAATACTCAATCTGCAATCCTCAATCCTCAATCCTCAATCCTCAATCCTCAATCCTCAATCCTCAATCCTCAATCCTCAATCCTCAATCCTCAATCCTCAATCCTCATTCCCCAAACCTCAACCCTCAACCCTCAGTCCTCACCCTCAATTCTCAATTCTCAATCCTCAATCCTCAATCCTCGATCTTCAATCCTCAATAATCAATCTCCAATCCTAGATCCTCAATCCCCAATCCTCAATCCTTAATCCTCAAACTTCAATCCTCAATCGCCAGTCCTCAATCCTCAATACTCAATCCTCAGTCGTCAATCCTCAATCCTCAACCCTCAATCCCCAATCCTCAACCCTCAATACTCAATCCTCAATCTTCAATCCTCAATCCTCAATCCTCAGTCTTCAATCTTCAATACTCAACCTTCAACCCTCAATCCTCAATCCTCAATCCTGAATCCTCAATCCTCATTCATCAATCCTCAATACCCAATCCTCAATCTTCAATCCTCAATATTCAATCTTCAATTCTCAATCCTCAATCCTCAATCCTCAATCCTCCATCCTCAATCCTCAATCTTCAATCTTCAATACTCAATCTTCAACCCTCAATCCTCAATCCTCAATCCTGAATCCTCAATCCTCTATACTCAATCCTCAACCTCCAATCCTCAATACTCAATCCTCATCCTCAATCCTCAATCCTCAATCCTCAATCCTCATTCCTCAATCCTCAATCCTCAATCCACAAGCCTACAATACTCAATCCTCAATCCTCAATCCTCAATCTTCAATCTTCAATACTCAATCTTCAACCCTCAATCCTCAATCCTCAATCCTGAATCCTCAATCCTCATTCTTCAATCCTCAATACCCAATCCTCAATCTTCAATCCTCAATCCTCAATCCTCAACCCTCAGCCCTCATCCTCAATCCTCAATCCTCTATCCTCAATCCTCAATCCTCAATCCTCAATCTTCAGTCCGCTATACTCAACCTTCAATTCTCAATCCTCAGTCCTCAAACATCAATTCTGTATCCTCAATCATGAATCCCCAATCTCCAGCCCTCAATCCTCCACAACCAGTTGTCAATCCTCAATCCTCAATGGAATATCCTCAATTCACTGTTTTCGATACTCAGTACTCAATCTGCAATCTTCAATCCTCAACCCTCAACCCTCAATCCTCAATCCTCAATCCTCAATCCTCAATCCTCAGTCCTCAAACCTCAATCCTGAATCCTCAATCCTGAACCCTCAATCTTCAGCCCTCAGTCCTCAACAATCAGCTGTCAATCCTCAATCCTCAATAGAATGTCATCAATTCACAGTTTTCAATACTCAATACTCAACCTGCAATCTACAAATGTCTATCCACAGACATTAATTCTCATCACTCAACCCTCAACACTCCGTCCCTAATCCTCAATCCTCAATCCTCATTCTTCAATCCTCAATACCCAATCCTCAATCTTCAATCCTCAATCCTCAATCCTCAATCCTCAATCCTCAATCCTCAATCCTCAGTCCTCAAACCTCAGTCCTCAATCCTCAGTCCTCAATCCTCAATCCACAACCCTCAAACGTCAATCCTCAACCGTCAGTCCTCGTCCTCAATCCTCAACCCTCAATCCTCAATCCTCAATCTTCAATCATCAATACTTAATCGTCAATCCTCAATCCTCAGTCCTCAATCCTCAATCCTCAATCCTCAGTCATCAATCCTCAATACTCAACCATCAATCCTCAATTCTCAATACTCAATAGAATATCCTGAATTCTCAGTATTCAATACTCGAACCTCAATCCTCAACCCTCAGCCCTCATCCTCCATCCTCAATCCTCAATCCTCAATCCTCAATCTTCAATCCTCGATACTCAATCTTCAATCCTCAATACTCAAACCTCAATCCTCAATCCTCAGTCATGAATACTCAATCTTCAATCCTCAATCCTCAATCCTCAGTCATCAATCCACAATCTTCAATACTCAATCGTCAATCCTCAGTCCTCAATCCTCAATCCGCAATCCTCGTTCCTCCAACCTCAATCCTCAACCCTCAGTCCTCATCCTCAGTTCTCAATTCTCAATCCTCAATCCTCAATCCTCAATCTTCAACCCTCAATAATCAATCTCCAATCCTGAATCCTCAATCTCCAATCCTCAATCCTTAATCCTCAATCTTCAATCCTCAATCCCCAGTCCTCAATCTTCAAACCTCAATGCTCAATCCTCAATCCTGAATCCTCAGTCCTCAATCCTCAATCCTCAATCTTCAATCCTCAATACTCAATGTTCAACCCTCAATACCCAATCCTCAATCTTCAATCCTCAATACTCAATACTCAATCTTCAATCCTCAATCCTCAATCCTAAATCTTCAATCCTCAATACTCAATCTGCAATCCTCAATCCTCAATCTTCAATCCTCAATCCTCAATCCTCAACCCTCAATCCTCATTCATCAGTCCTCAATACCCAATCCTCAAACTTCAATCCTCAATCCTCAATCCTCAGTCCTCAAACCTCAGTCCTCGTCCACAATCCACAACCCTCAACCCTCAATCCTCAATCTTCAATCATCAATATTCAATCTTCAATCCTCAATCCTCAATCCTCAATCCTCAATCCTCAATACTCACTCCTCAATCCTCAATACCCAATCCTCAATCTTCAATCCTCAATCCTCAATCCTCAATCCTCAATCCTCAATCCTCAATCCTCAGTCCTCAAACCTCAGTCCTCAATCCTCAGTCCTCAATCCTCAATCCTCAACCCTCAAACGTCAATCCTCAACCGTCAGTCCTCGTCCTCAATCCTCAACCCTCAATCCTCAATCCTCAATCTTCAATCATCAATACTTAATCTTCAACCCTCAATCCTCAATCCTCAATCCTGAATCCTCAATCCTCTATACTCAATCCTCAACCTCCAATCCTCAATACTCAATCCTCATCCTCAATCCTCAATCCTCAATCCTCAATCCTCATTCCTCAATCCTCAATCCTCAATCCACAAGCCTACAATACTCAATCCTCAATCCTCATTCCCCAAACATCAATCCTCAATCCTCAATCCTCAATCTTCAATCCTCAATATTCAATCTTCAATTCTCAATCCTCAATCCTCAATCCTCAATCCTCAATCCTCAATCCTCAATCTTCAATCTTCAATACTCAATCTTCAACCCTCAATCCTCAATCCTCAATCCTGAATCCTCAATCCTCATTCTTCAATCCTCAATACCCAATCCTCAATCTTCAATCCTCAATCCTCAATCCTCAACCCTCAGCCCTCATCCTCAATCCTCAATCCTCTATCCTCAATCCTCAATCCTCAATCCTCAATCTTCAGTCCGCTATACTCAACCTTCAATTCTCAATCCTCAGTCCTCAAACATCAATTCTGTATCCTCAATCATGAATCCCCAATCTCCAGCCCTCAATCCTCCACAACCAGTTGTCAATCCTCAATCCTCAATGGAATATCCTCAATTCACTGTTTTCGATACTCAGTACTCAATCTGCAATCTTCAATCCTCAACCCTCAACCCTCAATCCTCAATCCTCAATCCTCAATCCTCAATCCTCAGTCCTCAAACCTCAATCCTGAATCCTCAATCCTGAACCCTCAATCTTCAGCCCTCAGTCCTCAACAATCAGCTGTCAATCCTCAATCCTCAATAGAATGTCATCAATTCACAGTTTTCAATACTCAATACTCAACCTGCAATCTACAAATGTCTATCCACAGACATTAATTCTCATCACTCAACCCTCAACACTCCGTCCCTAATCCTCAATCCTCAATCCTCATTCTTCAATCCTCAATACCCAATCCTCAATCTTCAATCCTCAATCCTCAATCCTCAATCCTCAATCCTCAATCCTCAATCCTCAGTCCTCAAACCTCAGTCCTCAATCCTCAGTCCTCAATCCTCAATCCACAACCCTCAAACGTCAATCCTCAACCGTCAGTCCTCGTCCTCAATCCTCAACCCTCAATCCTCAATCCTCAATCTTCAATCATCAATACTTAATCGTCAATCCTCAATCCTCAGTCCTCAATCCTCAATCCTCAATCCTCAGTCATCAATCCTCAATACTCAACCATCAATCCTCAATTCTCAATACTCAATAGAATATCCTGAATTCTCAGTATTCAATACTCGAACCTCAATCCTCAACCCTCAGCCCTCATCCTCCATCCTCAATCCTCAATCCTCAATCCTCAATCTTCAATCCTCGATACTCAATCTTCAATCCTCAATACTCAAACCTCAATCCTCAATCCTCAGTCATGAATACTCAATCTTCAATCCTCAATCCTCAATCCTCAGTCATCAATCCACAATCTTCAATACTCAATCGTCAATCCTCAGTCCTCAATCCTCAATCCGCAATCCTCGTTCCTCCAACCTCAATCCTCAACCCTCAGTCCTCATCCTCAGTTCTCAATTCTCAATCCTCAATCCTCAATCCTCAATCTTCAACCCTCAATAATCAATCTCCAATCCTGAATCCTCAATCTCCAATCCTCAATCCTTAATCCTCAATCTTCAATCCTCAATCCCCAGTCCTCAATCTTCAAACCTCAATGCTCAATCCTCAATCCTGAATCCTCAGTCCTCAATCCTCAATCCTCAATCTTCAATCCTCAATACTCAATGTTCAACCCTCAATACCCAATCCTCAATCTTCAATCCTCAATACTCAATACTCAATCTTCAATCCTCAATCCTCAATCCTAAATCTTCAATCCTCAATACTCAATCTGCAATCCTCAATCCTCAATCTTCAATCCTCAATCCTCAATCCTCAACCCTCAATCCTCATTCATCAGTCCTCAATACCCAATCCTCAAACTTCAATCCTCAATCCTCAATCCTCAGTCCTCAAACCTCAGTCCTCGTCCACAATCCACAACCCTCAACCCTCAATCCTCAATCTTCAATCATCAATATTCAATCTTCAATCCTCAATCCTCAATCCTCAATCCTCAATCCTCAATACTCACTCCTCAATCCTCAATACCCAATCCTCAATCTTCAATCCTCAATCCTCAATCCTCAATCCTCAATCCTCAATCCTCAATCCTCAGTCCTCAAACCTCAGTCCTCAATCCTCAGTCCTCAATCCTCAATCCTCAACCCTCAAACGTCAATCCTCAACCGTCAGTCCTCGTCCTCAATCCTCAACCCTCAATCCTCAATCCTCAATCTTCAATCATCAATACTTAATCTTCAATCCTCAATCCTCAGTCCTCAATCCTCAATCCTCAATCCTCAATCATCAATCCTCAATCCTCAATGATCAATCCTCAATACCCAATCCTCAATCTTCAATCCTCAGTCCTCAAACCTCAATACTTAATCCTCAATCCTGAATTCTCAATCTTCAGCACTGAGTCCTCAACAATCAGTTGTCAATCCTCAATCCTCAAGAGAATATCCTCAATTCACAGCTTTCAGTACTCAATACTCAATCTGCAATCTTCAAATCTCTATCCACAAACATCAATTCTCATCACTCAACCCTCAATACTCAGTCCCCGATTCTCAATCTTCAATCCTCAATCCTCAATCCTCAATCCTCGATCTTCATTACTCAATACTCAATCTTCAATCCTCAATCCTCAATCCTCAATCCTCAATCCTCAATCCTCAATAGTCAATATTCAATCCTCAATACTCAACCTTCAATCCTCAATCCTCAATCCTCAATCCTCAGTCCTCAATCTTCAATCCGCTATACTCAATCTTCAATTCTCAATCCTCAGTCCTCAAACCTCAATTCTGTATCCTCAATCATGAATCCCCAATATCCAGACCTCAGTCCTCAACAATCAGTTGTCAATCCTCAATCCTCAATAGAATATCCTCAATTCACTGTTTTCAATACTCAATAATCAATCTGCAATCTTCAATCCTCAATCCTCAATCCTCATTCCTCAATCCTCAATCCTCAATCCTCAGTCCTCAGCCCTCAAACCTCAATCCTCAGTCCTCAGTCCTCAAACCTCAATCCTGAAACCTCAGACCTCATCTTCAATCCTCAATCCTCAATCGTCAGTCCTCAATACTCAATCTTCAATCCTCAATAATCAATCTCCAATCCTAGATCCTCAATCCCCAATCCTCAATCCTTATTCCTCAATCTTCAATCCTCAATCGCCAGTCCTCAATGTACAATCCTCAATGCTCAATCCTCAATCCTCAATCCTCAATCCTCAATCCTCAATCCTCAATCCTCATTCCCCAAACATCAACCTTCAACCCTCAGTCCTCACCCTCAATTCTCAATTCTCAATCCTCAATCCTCAATCCTCGATCTTCAATCCTCAATAATCAATCTCCAATCCTAATTCCTCAATCCCCAATCCTCAGTCCTTAATCCTCAAACTTCAATCCTCAATCGCCAGTCCTCAATGTTCAATCCTCAATGCTCAATCCTCAATCCTCAATCCTCAGCCCTCAATCCTCAATCCTCAATCCTCAAACCACAATCCTAAACCGTCAGTCCTCGTCCTCAATCCTCAACCCTCAATCCTCGATCCTCAATCCTCAATCCTCAATCCTCAATCCTCAGTCCTCAATACTCAACCATCAATCCTCAATTCCCAATACTCAATAGAATATCCTGAATTCTCGGGATTCAATGCTCAAACCTCAATCCTCAGCCGTCAGCCCTCATCCTCCATCCTCAATCCTCAATCCTCAATCCTCAATCTTCAATCCTCAATCCTCAATCCTCAATCCTCAACCTTCAATCCTCATTACTCAATCTGCAATCCTTAATCCTCAACCCTCAATCCTCAATCCTCAATCCTCATTCTTCAATCCTCAATACCCAATCCTCAATCTTAAATCCTCAATCCTCAATCCTCAATTCTCAATCGTCAATCCTCAATCCTCAGACCTCAAACATCAACACTCAACCCTCAGTCCTCGTCCACAATCCACAACACTCAACCCTCAATTCTCAATCTTCAATCCTCAATACGCAATCTTCAATTATCAATCCTGAATTCTCAATCCTCAATACTCAATCCTCAGTCGTCAATCCTCAATCCCCGATCCTCATTCTACAATCCTCAATCCTCAAACCTCAATCCTCAATCCTCAATCTTCAATCCTCAATACTCAATCTTCAATCCTCAATCCTCAACCCTCAATCCCCAATCCTCAACCCTCAATACTCAATCCTCAATCTTCAATCCTCAATACTCAATCCTCAATCCTCAATGCTCAATCCTCAATCCTCAATCCTCATTCCTCAATCCTCAGTCCTCAATACTCAACCATCAATCCTCAATTCTCAATACTCAATAGAATATCCTGAATTCTCGGGATTCAATACTCAAACCTCAATCCTCAACCCTCAGCCCTCATCCTCCATCCGCAATCCTCAATCCTCAATCCTCAATCTTCAATCCTCAATCCTCAATCCTCAATCCTCAATCCTCAACCTTCAATCCTCAATACACAATCTGCAATCCTTAATCCTCAACACTCAATCCTCAATCCTCAATCCTCATTCTTGAATCCTCAATACCCAATCCTCAATCTTAAATCCTCAATGCACAATCCTCAATTCTCAATCGCCAATCCTCAATCCTCAATACTCAATCTTCAATCCTCAATGCCCAATCCTCAATCCTTATTCCTCAAACTTCAATCCTCACTCGCCAGTCCTCAATGTTCAATCCTCAATGCTCAATCCTCAATCTTCAATCCTCAATCCTCAATCCTCAACCCTCAATCCTCATTCCCCAAACCTCAACCCTCAACCCTCAGTCCTCACCCTCAATTCTCAATTCTCAAACCTCAATCCCCAATCCTCGATCTTCAATCCTCAATAATCAATCTCCAATCCTAGATCCTCAATCCCCAATCCTCAATCCTTAATCCTCAAACTTCAATCCTCAATCGCCAGTCCTCAATCCTCAATACTCAATCCTCAGTCGTCAATCCTCAATCCTCAACCCTCAATCCCCAATCCTCAACCCTCAATCCTCAATCCTCAATCTTCAATCCTCAATCCTCAATCCTCAATCTTCAATCTTCAATACTCAATCTTCAGCCCTCAATCCTCAATCCTCAATCCTGAATCCTCAATCCTCATTCTTCAATCCTCAATACCCAATCCTCAATCTTCAATCCTCAATATTCAATCTTCAATTCTCAATCCTCAATCCTCAATCCTCAATCCTCAATCCTCAATCCTCAATGTTCAATCTTCAATACTCAATCTTCAACCCTCAATCCTCAATCCTCAATCCTGAATCCTCAATCCTCATTCTTCAATCCTCAATACCCAATCCTCAATCTTCAATCCTCAATCCTCAATCCTCAACCCTCAGCCCTCATCCTCAATCCTCAATCCTCTATCCTCAATCCTCAATCCTCAATCCTCAATCTTCAGTCCGCTATACTCAACCTTCAATTCTCAATCCTCAGTCCTCAAACATCAATTCTGTATCCTCAATCATGAATCCCCAATCTCCAGCCCTCAATCCTCCACAACCAGTTGTCAATCCTCAATCCTCAATGGAATATCCTCAATTCACTGTTTTCGATACTCAGTACTCAATCTGCAATCTTCAATCCTCAACCCTCAACCCTCAATCCTCTATCCTCAATCCTCAATCCTCAATCCTCAGTCCTCAAACCTCAATCCTGAATCCTCAATCCTGAACCCTCAATCTTCAGCCCTCAGTCCTCAACAATCAGCTGTCAATCCTCAATCCTCAATAGAATGTCATCAATTCACAGTTTTCAATACTCAATACTCAACCTGCAATCTACAAATGTCTATCCACAGACATTAATTCTCATCACACAACCCTCAACACTCCGTCCCTAATCCTCAATCCTCAATCCTCATTCTTCAATCCTCAATACCCAATCCTCAATCTTCAATCCTCAATCCTCAATCCTCAATCCTCAATCCTCAATCCTCAATCCTCAGTCCTCAAACCTCAGTCCTCAATCCTCAGTCCTCAATCCTCAATCCACAACCCTCAAACGTCAATCCTCAACCGTCAGTCCTCGTCCTCAATCCTCAACCCTCAATCCTCAATCCTCAATCTTCAATCATCAATACTTAATCGTCAATCCTCAATCCTCAGTCCTCAATCCTCAATCCTCAATCCTCAGTCATCAATCCTCAATACTCAACCATCAATCCTCAATTCTCAATACTCAATAGAATATCCTGAATTCTCAGTATTCAATACTCGAACCTCAATCCTCAACCCTCAGCCCTCATCCTCCATCCTCAATCCTCAATCCTCAATCCTCAATCTTCAATCCTCGATACTCAATCTTCAATCCTCAATACTCAAACCTCAATCCTCAATCCTCAGTCATGAATACTCAATCTTCAATCCTCAATCCTCAATCCTCAGTCATCAATCCACAATCTTCAATACTCAATCGTCAATCCTCAGTCCTCAATCCTCAATCCGCAATCCTCGTTCCTCCAACCTCAATCCTCAACCCTCAGTCCTCATCCTCAGTTCTCAATTCTCAATCCTCAATCCTCAATCCTCAATCTTCAACCCTCAATAATCAATCTCCAATCCTGAATCCTCAATCTCCAATCCTCAATCCTTAATCCTCAATCTTCAATCCTCAATCCCCAGTCCTCAATCTTCAAACCTCAATGCTCAATCCTCAATCCTGAATCCTCAGTCCTCAATCCTCAATCCTCAATCTTCAATCCTCAATACTCAATGTTCAACCCTCAATACCCAATCCTCAATCTTCAATCCTCAATACTCAATACTCAATCTTCAATCCTCAATCCTCAATCCTAAATCTTCAATCCTCAATACTCAATCTGCAATCCTCAATCCTCAATCTTCAATCCTCAATCCTCAATCCTCAACCCTCAATCCTCATTCATCAGTCCTCAATACCCAATCCTCAAACTTCAATCCTCAATCCTCAATCCTCAGTCCTCAAACCTCAGTCCTCGTCCACAATCCACAACCCTCAACCCTCAATCCTCAATCTTCAATCATCAATATTCAATCTTCAATCCTCAATCCTCAATCCTCAATCCTCAATCTTCAATACTCACTCCTCAATCCTCAATACCCAATCCTCAATCTTCAATCCTCAATCCTCAATCCTCAATCCTCAATCCTCAATCCTCAATCCTCAGTCCTCAAACCTCAGTCCTCAATCCTCAGTCCTCAATCCTCAATCCTCAACCCTCAAACGTCAATCCTCAACCGTCAGTCCTCGTCCTCAATCCTCAACCCTCAATCCTCAATCCTCAATCTTCAATCATCAATACTTAATCTTCAATCCTCAATCCTCAGTCCTCAATCCTCAATCCTCAATCCTCAATCATCAATCCTCAATACTCAACCATCAATCCTCAATTCTCAATACTCAATAGAATATCCTGAATTCTCAGTATTCAATACTCGAACCTCAATCCTCAACCCTCAGCCCTCATCCTCCATCCTCAATCCTCAATCCTCAATCCTCAATCTTCAATCCTCGATACTCAATCTTCAATCCTCAATACTCAAACCTCAATCCTCAATCCTCAGTCATGAATACTCAATCTTCAATCCTCAATCCTCAATCCTCAGTCATCAATCCACAATCTTCAATACTCAATCGTCAATCCTCAGTCCTCAATCCTCAATCCGCAATCCTCGTTCCTCCAACCTCAATCCTCAACCCTCAGTCCTCATCCTCAATTCTCAATTCTCAATCCTCAATCCTCAATCCTCAATCTTCAACCCTCAATAATCAATCTCCAATCCTGAATCCTCAATCCCCAATCCTCAATCCCTAATCCTCAATCTTCAATCTTCAATCCCCAGTCCTCAATCTTCAATCCTCAATGCTCAATCCTCAATCCTGAATCCTCAGTCCTCAATCCTCAATCCTCAATCTTCAATCCTCAATACTCAATGTTCAACCCTCAATACCCAATCCTCAATCTTCAATCCTCAATACTCAATACTCAATCTTCAATACTCAATCCTCAATCCTCAATCTTCAATCCTCAATACTCAATCTACAATCCTCAATCCTCCATCCTCCATCCTCAATCCTCAATCCTCAATCCTCAATCCTCAATCCTCATTCATCAGTCCTCAATACCCAATCCTCAATCTTCAATCCTCAATCCTCAATCCTCAATTCTCGGTCCTCAATCCTCAACCCTCAGACCTCAAACATCAATAGTCAACCCTCAGTCCTCGTCCTCAATCCACGACCCTCAATCCTCAATCCTCAATCTTCAATCATCAATATTCAATCTTCAATCCTCAATCCTCAATCCTCAATCCTCAATCCTCAATCCTCAATCCTCAATCCTCAATGATCAATCCTCAATACCCAATCCTCAATCTTCAATCCTCAGTCCTCAAACCTCAATACTTAATCCTCAATCCTGAATTCTCAATCTTCAGCACTGAGTCCTCAACAATCAGTTGTCAATCCTCAATCCTCAAGAGAATATCCTCAATTCACAGCTTTCAGTACTCAATACTCAATCTGCAATCTTCAAATCTCTATCCACAAACATCAATTCTCATCACTCAACCCTCAATACTCAGTCCCCGATTCTCAATCTTCAATCCTCAGTCCTCAAACCTCAATCCTGAACCCTCAATCCTGAACCCTCAATCTTCAGCACTCAGTCCTCAACAATCAGCTGTCAATCCTCAATCCTCAATAGAATGTCATCAATTCACAGTTTTCAATACTCAATACTCAACCTGCAATCTTCAAATGTCTATCCACAGACATTAATTCTCATCACTCAACCCTCAACACTCCGTCCCCAATCCTCAATCCTCAATCCTCATTCTTCAATCCTCAATACCCAATCCTCAATCTTCAATCCTCAATCCTCAATCCTCAATCCTCAATCCTCAATCCTCAATCCTCAATCCTCAGTCCCCAAACCTCAGTCCTCAATCCTCAGTCCTCAATCCTCAATCCTCAACCCTCAAACGTCAATCCTCAACCGTCAGTCCTCGTCCTCAATCCTCAACACTCAATCCTCAATCCTCAATCTTCAATCATCAATACTTAATCTTCAATCCTCAATCCTCAGTCCTGAATCCTCAATCCTCAATCCTCAATCATCAATCCTCAATACTCAACCATCAATTCTCAATTCTCAATACTCAATAGAATATCCTGAATTCTCAGTATTCAATACTCGAACCTCAATCCTCAACCCTCAGCCCTCATCCTCCATCCTCAATCCTCAATCCTCAATCCTCAATCTTCAATCCTCGATACTCAATCTTCAATCCTCAATACTCAAACCTCAATCCTCAATCCTCAGTCATGAATACTCAATCTTCAATCCTCAATCCTCAATCCTCAGTCATCAATCCACAATCTTCAATACTCAATCGTCAATCCTCAGTCCTCAATCCTCAATCCGCAATTCTCGTTCCTCCAACCTCAATCCTCAACCCTCAGTCCTCATCCTCAGTTCTCAATTCTCAATCCTCAATCCTTAATCCTCAATCTTCAACCCTCAATAATCAATCTCCAATCCTGAATCCTCAATCCCCAATCCTCAATCCTTAATCCTCAATCTTCAATCCTCAATCCCCAGTCCTCAATCTTCAATCCTCAATGCTCAATCCTCAATCCTGAATCCTCAGTCCTCAATCCTCAATCCTCAATCTTCAATCCTCAATACTCAATGTTCAACCCTCAATACCCAATCCTCAATCTTCAATCCTCAATACTCAATACTCAATCTTCAATCCTCAATCCTCAATCCTCAATCTTCAATCCTCAATACTCAATCTGCAATCCTCAATCCTCAGTCCTCAATCCTCAATCCTCAATCCTCAATCCTCAATCCTCAATCCTCATTCATCAGTCCTCAATACCCAATCCTCAATCATCAATCCTCAATCCTCAATCCTCAGTCCTCAAACCTCAGTCCTCGTCCACAATCCACAACCCTCAGCCCTCAATCCTCAATCTTCAATCATCAATATTCAATTTTCAATCCTCAATCCTCAATCCTCAATCCTCAATCCTCAACACTCACTCCTCAATCCTCAATACCCAATCCTCAATATTCAATCCTCAATCCTCAATCCTCAATCCTCAATCCTCAATCCTCAATCCTCAATCCTCAGTCCTCAAACCTCAGTCCTCAATCCTCAGTCCTCAATCCTCAATCCTCAATCCCCAGTCCTCAATCTTCAATCCTCAATGCTCAATCCTCAATCCTGAATCCTCAGTCCTCAATCCTCAATCCTCAATCTTCAATCCTCAATACTCAATGTTCAACCCTCAATACCCAATCCTCAATCTTCAATCCTCAATACTCAATACTCAATCTTCAATCCTCAATCCTCAATCCTCAATCTTCAATCCTCAATACTCAATCTGCAATCCTCAATCCTCAATCCTCAATCCTCAATCCTCAATCCTCAATCCTCAATCCTCATTCATCAGTCCTCAATACCCAATCCTCAATCTTCAATCCTCAATCCTCAATCCTCAATTCTCAGTCCTCAATCCTCAACCCTCAGACCTCAAACATCAATACTCAACCCTCAGTCCTCGTCCTCAATCCACGACCCTCAATCCTCAATCCTCAATCTTCAATCATCAATATTCAATCTTCAATCCTCAATCCTCAATCCTCAATCCTCAATCCTCAATCCTCAATCCTCAATGATCAATCCTCAATACCCAATCCTCAATCTTCAATCCTCAATCCTCTATCCTCAAAGCTCAATCGTCAATCCTCAGTCCTCAAACCTCAATACTTAATCCTCAATCCTGAATTCTCAATCTTCAGCACTGAGTCCTCAACAATCAGTTGTCAATCCTCAATCCTCAAGAGAATATCCTCAATTCACAGCTTTCAGTACTCAATACTCAATCTGCAGTCTTCAAATCTCTATCCACAAACATCAATTCTCATCACTCAACCCTCAATACTCAGTCCCCGATTCTCAATCTTCAATCCTCAATCCTCAATCCTCAATCCTCGATCTTCATTACTCAATACTCAATCTTCAATCCTCAATCCTCAATCCTCAATCCTCAATCCTCAATCCTCAATAGTCAATATTCAATCCTCAATACTCAACCTTCAATCCTCAATCCTCAATCCTCATTCTTCAATCCTCAATACCCAATCCTCAATCTTCAATCCTCAATCCTCAATCCTCAATCCTCATTCCTCAATCCTCAGTCCTCAATACTCAACCATCAATCCTCAATTCTCAATACTCAATAGAATATCCTGAATTCTCGGGATTCAATACTCAAACCTCAATCCTCAACCCTCAGGCCTCATCCTCCATCCTCAATCCTCAATCCTCAATCCTCAATCTTCAATCCTCAATCCTCAATCCTCAATCCTCAACCTTCAATCCTCAATACACAATCTGCAATCCTTAATCCTCAACCCTCAATCCTCAATCCTCAATCCTCATTCTTCAATCCTCAATACCCAATCCTCAATCTTAAATCCTCAATGCTCAATCCTCAATCCTGAATCCTCAGTCCTCAATCCTCAATCCTCAATCTTCAATCCTCAATACTCAATGTTCAACCCTCAATACCCAATCCTCAATCTTCAATCCTCAATACTCAATACTCAATCTTCAATCCTCAATCCTCAATCCTCAATCTTCAATCCTCAATACTCAATCTGCAATCCTCAATCCTCAATCCTCAATCCTCAATCCTCAATCCTCAATCCTCAATCCTCATTCATCAGTCCTCAATACCCAATCCTCAATCTTCAATCCTCAATCCTCAATCCTCAGTCCTCAAACCTCAGTCCTCGTCCACAATCCACAACCCTCAGCCCTCAATCCTCAATCTTCAATCATCAATATTCAATTTTCAATCCTCAATCCTCAATCCTCAATCCTCAATCCTCAATACTCACTCCTCAATCCTCAATACCCAGTCCTCAATATTCAATCCTCAATCCTCAATCCTCAATCCTCAATCCTCAATCCTCAATCCTCAGTCCTCAAACCTCAGTCCTCAATCCTCAGTCCTCAATCCTCAATCCTCAACCCTCAAACTTCAATCCTCAACCGTCAGTCCTCGTCCTCAATCCTCAATCCTCAATCTTCAATCCTCAATTATCAACCTTCAATCCTCGATACTCAATCTTCAATCCTCAATACTCAAACCTCAATCCTCAATCCTCAGTCATGAATACTCAATCTTCAATTCTCAATCCTCAATTCTCAATCCACAAGCCTGCATACTCAATCCTCAATCCTCATTCCCCAAACATCGATCCTCAATCCTCAATCCTCAATCTTCAATCCTCAATATTCAATCTTCAATTCTCAATCCTCAATCCTCAATCCTCAATCCTCAATCCTCAATCCTCAATCCTCAATCTTCAATCCTCAATACTCAATCTTCAATCCTCAATCCTCAATCCACAATCCTCAATCCTCATTCTTCAATCCTCAATACCCAATCCTCAATCTTCAATCCTCAATACCCAATCCTCAATCCTTAATCCTCAATCTTCAATCCTCAATCCCCAGTCCTCAATCTTCAATCCTCAATGCTCAATCCTCAATCCTGAATCCTCAGTCCTCAATCCTCAATCCTCAATCTTCAATCCTCAATACTCAATGTTCAACCCTCAATACCCAATCCTCAATCTTCAATCCTCAATACTCAATACTCAATCTTCAATCCTCAATCCTCAATCCTCAATCTTCAATCCTCAATACTCAATCTGCAATCCTCAATACTCAATCCTCAATCCTCAATCCTCAATCCTCAATCCTCAATCCTCAATCCTCATTCATCAGTCCTCAATACACAATCCTCAATCTTCAATCCTCAATCCTCAATCCTCAATTCTCAGTCCTCAATCCTCAACCCTCAGACCTCAAACATCAATACTCAACCCTCAGTCCTCGTCCTCAATCCACGACCCTCAATCCTCAATCCTCAATCTTCAATCATCAATATTCAATCTTCAATCCTCAATCCTCAATCCTCAATCCTCAATCCTCAATCCTCAATCCTCAATGATCAATCCTCAATACCCAATCCTCAATCTTCAATCCTCAGTCCTCAAACCTCAATACTTAATCCTCAATCCTGAATTCTCAATCTTCAGCACTGAGTCCTCAACAATCAGTTGTCAATCCTCAATCCTCAAGAGAATATCCTCAATTCACAGCTTTCAGTACTCAATACTCAATCTGCAATCTTCAAATCTCTATCCACAAACATCAATTCTCATCACTCAACCCTCAATACTCAGTCCCCGATTCTCAATCTTCAATCCTCAATCCTCAATCCTCAATCCTCGATCTTCATTACTCAATACTCAATCTTCAACCCTCAATCCTCAATCCTCAATCCTCACTCCTCAATCCTCAATAGTCAATATTCAATCCTCAATACTCAACCTTCAATCCTCAATCCTGAATCCTCAATCATCAGTCCTCAATCTTCAATCCGCTATACTCAATCTTCAATTCTCAATCCTCAGTCCTCAAACCTCAATTCTGTATCCTCAATCATGAATCCCCAATATCCAGCCCTCAGTCCTCAACCATCAGTTGTCAATCCTCAATCCTCAATAGAATATCCTCAATTCACTGTTTTCAATACTCAATAATCAATCTGCAATCTTCAATCCTCAATCCTCAAACCTCAGACCTCATCCTCAATCCTCAATCCTCAATCGTCAGTCCTCAATACTCAATCTTCAATCCTCAATAATCAATCTCCAATCCTAGATCCTCAATCCCCAATCCTCAATCCTTATTCCTCAATCTTCAATCCTCAATCGCCAGTCCTCAATGTTCAATCCTCAATGCTCAATCCTCAATCCTCAATCCTCAATCCTCTATCCTCAATCCTCAATCCTCATTCCCCAAACATCAACCCTCAACCCTCAGTCCTCACCCTCAATTCTCAATTCTCAATCCTCAATCCTCAATCCTCGATCTTCAATCCTCAATAATCAATCTCCAATCCTAAATCCTCAATCCCCAATCCTCAATCCTTAATCCTCAAACTTCAATCCTCAATCGCCAGTCCTCAATGTTCAATCCTCAATGCTCAATCCTCAATCCTCAATCCTCAATACTCAATCCTCAATCCTCAATACTCAACCATCAATCCTGAATCCTCAGTCCTCAATCCTCAATCCTCAATCTTCAATCCTCAATACTCAATGTTCAACCCTCAATACCAAATCCTCAATCTTCAATCCTCAATACTCAATACTCAATCTTCAATCCTCAATCCTCAATCCTCAATCTTCAATCCTCAATACTCAATCTGCAATCCTCAATCCTCAATCCTCAATCCTCAATCCTCAATCTTCAATCCTCAATACTCAATCTGCAATCCTCAATCCTCAATCCTCAATCCTCAATCCTCAATCCTCATTCATCAGTCCTCAATACCCAATCCTCAATCTTCAATCCTCAATCCGCAATCCTCAGTCCTCAAACCTCAGTCCTCGTCCACAATCCACAACCCTCAACCCTCAATCCTCAATCTTCAATCATCAATATTCAATCTTCAATCCTCAATCCTCAATCCTCAATCCTTAATCCTCAATACTCACTCATCAATCCTCAATACCCAATCCTCAATCTTCAATCCTCAATCCTCAATCCTCAATCCTCAATCCTCAACCCTCAATCCTCAGTCCTCAAACCTCAGTCCTCAATCCTCAGTCCTCAATCCTCAATCCTCAATCCTCAACCCTCAAACGTCAATCCTCAACCGTCAGTCCTCGTCCTCAATCCTCAACCCTCAATACTCAATCCTCAATCTTCAATCCTCAATCCTCAATCCTCAACCTTCTATCTTCAATACTCAATCTTCAACCCTCAATCCTCAATCCTCAATCCTGAATCCTCAATCCTCATTCTTCAATCCTCAATACCCAATCCTCAATCTTCAATCCTCAATATTCAATCTTCAATTCTCAATCCTCAATCCTCAATCCTCAATCCTCAATCCTCAATCCTCAATCTTCAATCTTCAATACTCAATCTTCAACCCTCAATCCTCAATCCTCAATCCTGAATCCTCAATCCTCTATACTCAACCCTCAACCTCCAATCCTCAATACTCAATCCTCATCCTCAATCCTCAATCCTCAATCCTCAATCCTCATTCCTCAATCCTCAATCCTCAATCCACAAGCCTACAATACTCAATCCTCAATCCTCATTCCCCAAACATCAATCCTCAATCCTCAATCCTCAATCTTCAATCCTCAATATTCAATCTTCAATTGTCAATCCTCAATCCTCAATCCTCAACCCTCAATCCTCAATCCTCAATCTTCAATCTTCAATACTCAATCTTCAACCCTCAATCCTCAATCCTCAATCCTGAATCCTCAATCCCCATTCTTCAATCCTCAATACCCAATCCTCAATCTTCAATCCTCAATCCTCAATCCTCAACCCTCAGCCCTCATCCTCAATCCTCAATCCTCTATCCTCAATCCTCAATCCTCAATCCTCAATCTTCAGTCCGCTATACTCAACCTTCAATTCTCAATCCTCAGTCCTCAAACCTCAATTCTGTATCCTCAATCATGAATCCCCAATCTGCAGCCCTCAATCCTCCACAATCAGTTGTCAATCCTCAATCCTCAATAGAATATCCTCAATTCACTGTTTTCGATACTCAGTACTCAATCTGTAATCTTCAATCCTCAACCCTCAATCCTCAATCCTCAATCCTCAATCCTCAATCCTCAATCCTCAGTCCTCAAACCTCAATCCTGAACCCTCAATCCTGAACCCTCAATCTTCAGCCCTCAGTCCTCAACAATCAGCTGTCAATCCTCAATCCTCAATAGAATGTCATCAATTCACAGTTTTCAATACTCAATACTCAACCTGCAATCTTCAAATGTCTATCCACAGACATTAATTCTCATCACTCAACCCTCAACACTCCGTCCCCAATCCTCAATCCTCAATCCTCATTCTTCAATCCTCAATACCCAATCCTCAATCTTCAATCCTCAATCCTCAATCCTCAATCCTCAATCCTCAATCCTCAATCCTCAATCCTCAGTCCCCAAACCTCAGTCCTCAATCCTCAGTCCTCAATCCTCAATCCTCAACCCTCAAACGTCAATCCTCAACCGTCAGTCCTCGTCCTCAATCCTCAACACTCAATCCTCAATCCTCAATCTTCAATCATCAATACTTAATCTTCAATCCTCAATCCTCAGTCCTGAATCCTCAATCCTCAATCCTCAATCATCAATCCTCAATACTCAACCATCAATTCTCAATTCTCAATACTCAATAGAATATCCTGAATTCTCAGTATTCAATACTCGAACCTCAATCCTCAACCCTCAGCCCTCATCCTCCATCCTCAATCCTCAATCCTCAATCCTCAATCTTCAATCCTCGATACTCAATCTTCAATCCTCAATACTCAAACCTCAATCCTCAATCCTCAGTCATGAATACTCAATCTTCAATCCTCAATCCTCAATCCTCAGTCATCAATCCACAATCTTCAATACTCAATCGTCAATCCTCAGTCCTCAATCCTCAATCCGCAATTCTCGTTCCTCCAACCTCAATCCTCAACCCTCAGTCCTCATCCTCAGTTCTCAATTCTCAATCCTCAATCCTTAATCCTCAATCTTCAACCCTCAATAATCAATCTCCAATCCTGAATCCTCAATCCCCAATCCTCAATCCTTAATCCTCAATCTTCAATCCTCAATCCCCAGTCCTCAATCTTCAATCCTCAATGCTCAATCCTCAATCCTGAATCCTCAGTCCTCAATCCTCAATCCTCAATCTTCAATCCTCAATACTCAATGTTCAACCCTCAATACCCAATCCTCAATCTTCAATCCTCAATACTCAATACTCAATCTTCAATCCTCAATCCTCAATCCTCAATCTTCAATCCTCAATACTCAATCTGCAATCCTCAATCCTCAGTCCTCAATCCTCAATCCTCAATCCTCAATCCTCAATCCTCAATCCTCATTCATCAGTCCTCAATACCCAATCCTCAATCATCAATCCTCAATCCTCAATCCTCAGTCCTCAAACCTCAGTCCTCGTCCACAATCCACAACCCTCAGCCCTCAATCCTCAATCTTCAATCATCAATATTCAATTTTCAATCCTCAATCCTCAATCCTCAATCCTCAATCCTCAACACTCACTCCTCAATCCTCAATACCCAATCCTCAATATTCAATCCTCAATCCTCAATCCTCAATCCTCAATCCTCAATCCTCAATCCTCAATCCTCAGTCCTCAAACCTCAGTCCTCAATCCTCAGTCCTCAATCCTCAATCCTCAATCCCCAGTCCTCAATCTTCAATCCTCAATGCTCAATCCTCAATCCTGAATCCTCAGTCCTCAATCCTCAATCCTCAATCTTCAATCCTCAATACTCAATGTTCAACCCTCAATACCCAATCCTCAATCTTCAATCCTCAATACTCAATACTCAATCTTCAATCCTCAATCCTCAATCCTCAATCTTCAATCCTCAATACTCAATCTGCAATCCTCAATCCTCAATCCTCAATCCTCAATCCTCAATCCTCAATCCTCAATCCTCATTCATCAGTCCTCAATACCCAATCCTCAATCTTCAATCCTCAATCCTCAATCCTCAATTCTCAGTCCTCAATCCTCAACCCTCAGACCTCAAACATCAATACTCAACCCTCAGTCCTCGTCCTCAATCCACGACCCTCAATCCTCAATCCTCAATCTTCAATCATCAATATTCAATCTTCAATCCTCAATCCTCAATCCTCAATCCTCAATCCTCAATCCTCAATCCTCAATGATCAATCCTCAATACCCAATCCTCAATCTTCAATCCTCAATCCTCTATCCTCAAAGCTCAATCGTCAATCCTCAGTCCTCAAACCTCAATACTTAATCCTCAATCCTGAATTCTCAATCTTCAGCACTGAGTCCTCAACAATCAGTTGTCAATCCTCAATCCTCAAGAGAATATCCTCAATTCACAGCTTTCAGTACTCAATACTCAATCTGCAGTCTTCAAATCTCTATCCACAAACATCAATTCTCATCACTCAACCCTCAATACTCAGTCCCCGATTCTCAATCTTCAATCCTCAATCCTCAATCCTCAATCCTCGATCTTCATTACTCAATACTCAATCTTCAATCCTCAATCCTCAATCCTCAATCCTCAATCCTCAATCCTCAATAGTCAATATTCAATCCTCAATACTCAACCTTCAATCCTCAATCCTCAATCCTCATTCTTCAATCCTCAATACCCAATCCTCAATCTTCAATCCTCAATCCTCAATCCTCAATCCTCATTCCTCAATCCTCAGTCCTCAATACTCAACCATCAATCCTCAATTCTCAATACTCAATAGAATATCCTGAATTCTCGGGATTCAATACTCAAACCTCAATCCTCAACCCTCAGGCCTCATCCTCCATCCTCAATCCTCAATCCTCAATCCTCAATCTTCAATCCTCAATCCTCAATCCTCAATCCTCAACCTTCAATCCTCAATACACAATCTGCAATCCTTAATCCTCAACCCTCAATCCTCAATCCTCAATCCTCATTCTTCAATCCTCAATACCCAATCCTCAATCTTAAATCCTCAATGCACAATCCTCAATTCTCAATCGCCAATCCTCAATCCTCAATACTCAATCTTCAATCCTCAATCCCCAATCCTCAATCCTTATTCCTCAATCTTCAATCCTCAATCGCCAGTCCTCAATGTTCAATCCTCAATGCTCAATCCTCAATCCTCAATCCTCAATCCTCAATCCTCAATCCTCAATCCTCATTCCCCAAACCTCAACACTCAACCCTCAGTCCTCACACTCAATTCTCAATTCTCAAACCTCAATCCCCAATCCTCGATCTTCAATCCTCAATAATCAATCTCCAATCCTAGATCCTCAATCCCCAATCCTCAATCCTTAATCCTCAAACTTCAATCCTCAATCGCCAGTCCTCAATCCTCAATACTCAATCCTCAGTCGTCAATCCTCAATCCTCAACCCTCAATCCCCAATCCTCAACCCTCAATACTCAATCCTCAATCTTCAATCCTCAATCCTCAATCCTCAATCTTCAATCTTCAATACTCAATCTTCAACCCTCAATCCTCAATCCTCAATCCTGAATCCTCAATCCTCATTCTTCAATCCTCAATACCCAATCCTCAATCTTCAATCCACAATATTCAATCTTCAATTCTCAATCCTCAATCCTCAATCCTCAATCCTCAATCCTCAATCCTCAATCCTCAATCTTCAATCTTCAATACTCAATCTTCAACCCTCAATCCTCAATCCTCAATCCTCAATCCTGAATCCTCAATCCTCTATACTCAATCCTCAACCTCCAATCCTCAATACTCAATCCTCATCCTCAATCCTCAATCCCCAATCCTCAATCCTCATTCCTCAATCCTCAATCCTCAATCCACAAGCCTACAATAGTCAATCCTCAATCCTCATTCCCCAAACATCAATCCTCAATCCTCAATCCTCAATCTTCAATCCTCAATATTCAATCTTCAATTCTCAATCCTCAATCCTCAATCCTCAATCCTCAATCCTCAATCCTCAATCTTCAATCTTCAATACTCAATCTTCAACCCTCAATCCTCAATCCTCAATCCTGAATCCTCAATCCTCATTCTTCAATTCTCAATACCCAATCCTCAATCTTCAATCCTCAATCCTCAATCCTCAACCCTCAGCCCTCATCCTCAATCCTCAATCCTCTATCCTCAATCCTCAATCCTCAATCCTCAATCTTCAGTCCGCTATACTCAACCTTCAATTCTCAATCCTCAGTCCTCAAACCTCAATTCTGTATCCTCAATCATGAATCCCCAATCTCCAGCCCTCAATCCTCCACAATCAGTTGTCAATCCTCAATCCTCAATAGAATATCCTCAATTCACTGTTTTCGATACTCAATACTCAATCTGCAATCTTCAATCCTCAACCCTCAATCCTCAATCCTCAATCCTCAATCCTCAATCCTCAATCCTCAGTCATGAATACTCAATCTTCAATGCTCAATCCTCAATCCTCAGTCATCAATCCACAATCTTCAATACTCAATCGTCAATCCTCAGTCCTCAATCCTCAATCCGCAATCCTCGTTCCTCCAACCTCAATCCTCAACCCTCAGTCCTCATCCTCAATTCTCAATTCTCAATCCTCAATCCTCAATTCTCAATCTTCAACCCTCAATAATCAATCTCCAATCCTGAATCCTCAATCCCCAATCCTCAATCCTTAATCCTCAATCTTCAATCCTCAATCCCCAGTCCTCAATCTTCAATCCTCAATGCTCAATCCTCAATCCTGAATCCTCAGTCCTCAATCCTCAATCCTCAATCTTCAATCCTCAATACTCAATGTTCAACCCTCAATACCCAATCCTCAATCTTCAATCCTCAATACTCAATACTCAATCTTCAATCCTCAATCCTCAATCCTCAATCTTCAATCCTCAATACTCAATCTGCAATCCTCAATCCTCAATCCTCAATCCTCAATCCTCAATCCTCAATCCTCAATCCTCATTCATCAGTCCTCAATACCCAATCCTCAATCTTCAATCCTCAATCCTCAATCCTCAATTCTCAGTCCTCAATCCTCAACCCTCAGACCTCAAACATCAATACTCAACCCTCAGTCCTCGTCCTCAATCCACGACCCTCAATCCTCAATCCTCAATCTTCAATCATCAATATTCAATCTTCAATCCTCAATCCTCAATCCTCAATCCTCAATCCTCAATCCTCAATCCTCAATGATCAATCCTCAATACCCAATCCTCAATCTTCAATCCTCAATCCTCAATCCTCAAAGCTCAATCGTCAATCCTCAGTCCTCAAACCTCAATACTTAATCCTCAATCCTGAATTCTCAATCTGCAGCACTGAGTCCTCAACAATCAGTTGTCAATCCTCAATCCTCAAGAGAATATCCTCAATTCACAGCTTTCAGTACTCAATACTCAATCTGCAGTCTTCAAATCTCTATCCACAAACATCAATTCTCATCACTCAACCCTCAATACTCAGTCCCCGATTCTCAATCTTCAATCCTCAATCCTCAATCCTCAATCCTCGATCTTCATTACTCAATACTCAATCTTCAATCCTCAATCCTCAATCCTCAATCCTCAATCCTCAATCCTCAATAGTCAATATTCAATCCTCAATACTCAACCTTCAATCCTCAATCCTCAATCCTCAATCTTCAGTCCTCAATCTTCAATCCGCTATACTCAATCTTCAATTCTCAATCCTCAGTCCTCAAACCTCAATTCTGTATCCTCAATCATGAATCCCCAATATCCAGCCCTCAGTCCTCAACAATCAGTTGTCAATCCTCAATCCTCAATAGAATATCCTCAATTCACTGTTTTCAATACTCAATAATCAATCTGCAATCTTCAATCCTCAATCCTCAATCCTCATTCCTCAATCCTCAATCCTCAATCCTCAGTCCTCAGCCCTCAAACCTCAATCCTCAGTCCTCAAACCTCAATCCTCAAACCTCAGACCTCATCCTCAATCCTCAATCCTCAATCGTCAGTCCTCAATACTCAATATTCAATCCTCAATAATCAATCTCCAATCCTAGATCCTCAATCCCCAATCCTCAATCCTTATTCCTCAATCTTCAATCCTCAATCGCCAGTCCTCAATGTTCAATCCTCAATGCTCAATCCTCAATCCTCAATCCTCAATCCTCAATCCTCAATCCTCAATCCTCAATCCTCAATCCTCATTCCTCAATCCTCAATCCTCAATCCTCAGTCCTCAGCCCTCAAACCTCAATCCTCAGTCCTCAGTCCTCAAACCTCAATCCTCAAACCTCAGACCTCATTCTCAATCCTCAATCCTCAATCGTCAGTCCTCAATACTCAATATTCAATCCTCAATAATCAATCTCCAATCCTAGATACTCAATCCCCAATCCTCAATCCTTATTCCTCAATCTTCAATCCTCAATCGCCAGTCCTCAATGTTCAATCCTCAATGCTCAATCCTCAATCCTCAATCCTCAATCCTCAATCCTCAATCCTCAATCCTCATTCCCCAAACATCAACCCTCAACCCTCAGTCCTCACTCTCAATTCTCAATTCTCAATCCTCAATCTTCAATCCTCGATCTTCAATCCTCAATAATCAATCTCCAATCCTAGATCCTCAATCCCCAATCCTCAATCCTTAATCCTCAAACTTCAATCCTCAATCGCCAGCCCTCAATGTTCAATCCTCAATGCTCAATCCTCAATCCTCAATCCTCAGCCCTCAATCCTCAATCCTCAATCCTCAAACCTCAATCCTAAACCGTCAGTCCTCGTCCTCAATCCTCAACCCTCAATCCTCGATCCTCAATCCTCAATCCTCAATCCTCAATCCTCAGTCCTCAATACTCAACCATCAATCCTCAATTCCCAATACTCAATAGAATATCCTGAATTCTCGGGATTCAATACTCAATTCTCAATCCTCAGCCCTCAGCCCTCATCCTCCATCCTCAATCCTCAATCCTCAATCCTCAATCTTCAATCCTCAATACTCAATCCTCAATCCTCAACCTTCAATCCTCAACACTCAATCTGCAATCCTTAATCCTCAACCCTCAATCCTCAATCCTCAATCCTCATTCTTCAATCCTCAATACCCAATCCTCAATCTTAAATCCTCAATCCTCAATCCTCAATTCTCAATCGTCAATCCTCAATCCTCAGACCTCAAACATCAACACTCAACCCTCAGTCCTCGTCCACAATCCACAACCCTCAACCCTCAATTCTCAATCTTCAATCCTCAATACGCAATCTTCAATTATCAATCCTGAATTCTCAATCCTCAATACTCAATCCTCAGTCGTCAATCCTCAATCCCCGATCCCCATTCTTCAATCCTCAATCCTCAAACCTCAATCCTCAATCCTCAATCTTCAATCCTCAATACTCAATCTTCAATCCTCAATCCTCAACCCTCAATCCCCAATCCTCAACCCTCAATACTCAATCCTCAATCTTCAATCCTCAATACTCAATCCTCAATCCTCAATCCTCAATCCTCAATCCTCAATCCGCATTCCTCAATCCTCAGTCCTCAATACTCAACCATCAATCCTCAATTCTCAATACTCAATAGAATATCCTGAATTCTCGGGATTCAATACTCAAACCTCAATCCTCAACCCTCAGCCCTCATCCTCCATCCTCAATCCTCAATCCTCAATCCTCAATCTTCAATCCTCAATCCTCAATCCTCAATCCTCAACCTTCAATCCTCAATACACAATCTGCAATCCTTAATCCTCAACCCTCAATCCTCAATCCTCAACCCTCATTCTTCAATCCTCAATACCCAATCCTCAATCTTAAATCCTCAATGCACAATCCTCAATTCTCAATCGCCAATCCTCAATCCTCAATACTCAATCTTCAATCCTCAATCCCCAATCCTCAATCCTTATTCCTCAATCTTCAATCCTCAATCGCCAGTCCTCAATGTTCAATCCTCAATGCTCAATCCTCAATCCTCAATCCTCAATCCTCAATCCTCAATCCTCATTCCCCAAACCTCAACCCTCAACCCTCAGTCCTCACCCTCAATTCTCAATTCTCAAACCTCAATCCCCAATCCTCGATCTTCAATCCTCAATAATCAATCTCCAATCCTAGATCCTCAATCCCCAATCCTCAATCCTTAATCCTCAAACTTCAATCCTCAATCGCCAGTCCTCAATCCTCAATACTCAATCCTCAGTCGTCAATCCTCAATCCTCAACCCTCAATCCCCAATCCTCAACCCTCAATACTCAATCCTCAATCTTCAATCCTCAATCCTCAATCCTCAATCTTCAATCTTCAATACTCAATCTTCAACCCTCAATCCTCAATCCGCAATCCTGAATCCTCAATCCTCATTCTTCAATCCTCAATACCCAATCCTCAATCTTCAATCCTCAATATTCAATCTTCAATTCTCAATCCTCAATCCTCAATCCTCAATCCTCAATCCTCAATCCTCAATCTTCAATCTTCAATACTCAATCTTCAACCCTCAATCCTCAATCCTCAATCCTCAATCCTGAATCCTCAATCCTCTATACTCAATCCTCAACCTCCAATCCTCAATACTCAATCCTCATCCTGAATCCTCAATCCTCAATCCTCAATCCTCATTCCTCAATCCTCAATCCTCAATCCACAAGCCTACAATAGTCAATCCTCAATCCTCATTCCCCAAACATCAATCCTCAATCCTCAATCCTCAATCTTCAATCCTCAATATTCAATCTTCAATTCTCAATCCTCAATCCTCAATCCTCAATCCTCAATCCTCAATCCTCAATCTTCAATCTTCAATACTCAATCTTCAGTCCGCTATACTCAACCTTCAATTCTCAATCCTCAGTCCTCAAACCTCAATTCTGTATCCTCAATCATGAATCCCCAATCTCCAGCCCTCAATCCTCCACAATCAGTTGTCAATCCTCAATCCTCAATAGAATATCCTCAATTCACTGTTTTCGATACTCAATACTCAATCTGCAATCTTCAATCCTCAACCCTCAATCCTCAATCCTCAATCCTCAATCCTCAATCCTCAATCCTCAGTCATGAATACTCAATCTTCAATCCTCAATCCTCAATCCTCAGTCATCAATCCACAATCTTCAATACTCAATCGTCAATCCTCAGTCCTCAATCCTCAATCCGCAATCCTCGTTCCTCCAACCTCAATCCTCAACCCTCAGTCCTCATCCTCAATTCTCAATACTCAATCCTCAATCCTCAATCCTCAATCTTCAACCCTCAATAATCAATCTCCAATCCTGAATCCTAAATCCCCAATCCTCAATCCTTAATCCTCAATCTTCAATCCTCAATCCCCAGTCCTCAATCTTCAATCCTCAATGCTCAATCCTCAATCCTGAATCCTCAGTCCTCAATCCTCAATCCTCAATCTTCAATCCTCAATACTCAATGTTCAACCCTCAATACCCAAGCCTCAATCTTCAATCCTCAATACTCAATACTCAATCTTCAATCCTCAATCCTCAATCCTCAATCTTCAATCCTCAATACTCAATCTGCAATCCTCAATCCTCAATCCTCAATCCTCAATCCTCAATCCTCAATCCTCAATCCTCATTCATCAGTCCTCAATACCCAATCCTCAGTCCTCAGCCCTCAAACCTCAATCCTCAGTCCTCAGTCCTCAAACCTCAATCCTCAAACCTCAGACCTCATCCTCAATCCTCAATCCTCAATCGTCAGTCCTCAATACTCAATATTCAATCCTCAATAATCAATCTCCAATCCTAGATCCTCAATCCCCAATCCTCAATCCTTATTCCTCAATCTTCAATCCTCAATCGCCAGTCCTCAATGTTCAATCCTCAATGCTCAATCCTCAATCCTCAATCCTCAATCCTCAATCCTCAATCCTCAATCCTCAATCCTCAATCCTCATTCCCCAAACATCAACCCTCAACCCTCAGTCCTCACCCTCAATTCTCAATTCTCAATCCTCAATCCTCAATCCTCGATCTTCAATACTCAATAATCAATCTCCAATCCTAGATCCTCAATCCCCAATCCTCAATCCTCAATCCTCAACCTTCAATCCTCAATACTAAATCTGCAATCCTTAATCCTCAACCCTCAATCCTCAATCCTCAATCCTCATTCTTCAATCCTCAATACCCAATCCTCAATCTTAAATCCTCAATCCTCAATCCTCAATTTTCAATCGTCATTCCTCAATCCTCAGACCTCAAACATCAACACTCAACCCTCAGTCCTCGTCCACAATCCACAACCCTCAACCCTCAATTCTCAATCTTCAATCCTCAATACGCAATCTTCAATTATCAATCCTGAATTCTCAATCCTCAATGCTCAATCCTCAGTCGTCAATCCTCAATCCCCGATCCTCATTCTTCAATGCTCAATCCTCAAACCTCAATCCTCAATCCTCAATCTTCAATCCTCAATACTCAATCTTCAATCCTCAATCCTCAACCCTCAATCCCCAATCCTCAACCCTCAATACTCAATCCTCAATCTTCAATCCTCAATACTCAATCCTCAATCCTCAATCGTCAATCCTCAATCCTCAATCCTCATTCCTCAATCCTCAGTCCTCAATACTCAACCATCAATCCTCAATTCTCAATACTCAATAGAATATCCTGAATTCTCGGGATTCAATACTCAAACCTCAATCCTCAACCCTCAGCCCTCATCCTCCATCCTCAATCCTCAATCCTCAATCCTCAATCTTCAATCCTCAATCCTCAATCCTCAATCCTCAACCTTCAATCCTCAATACACAATCTGCAATCCTTAATCCTCAACCCTCAATCCTCAATCCTCAATCCTCATTCTTCAATCCTCAATACCCAATCCTCAATCTTAAATCCTCAATGCACAATCCTCAATTCTCAATCGCCAAACCTCAATCCTCAATACTCAATCTTCAATCCTCAATCCCCAATCCTCAATCCTTATTCCTCAATCTTCAATCCTCAATCGCCAGTCCTCAATGTTCAATCCTCAATGCTCAATCCTCAATCGTCAATCCTCAATCCTCAATCCTCAATCCTCAATCCTCATTCCCCAGACCTCAACCCTCAACCCTCAGTCCTCACCCTCAATTCTCAATTCTCAAACCTCAATCCCCAATCCTCGATCTTCAATCCTCAATAATCAATCTCCAATCCTAGATCCTCAATCCCCAATCCTCAATCCTTAATCCTCAAACTTCAATCCTCAATCGCCAGTCCTCAATCCTCAATACTCAATCCTCAGTCGTCAATCCTCAATCCTCAACCCTCAATCCCCAATCCTCAACCCTCAATACTCAATCCTCAATCTTCAATCCTCAATCCTCAATCCTCAAACTTCAATCTTCAATACTCAATCTTCAACCCTCAATCCTCAATCCTCAATCCTGAATCCTCAATCCTCATTCTTCAATCCTCAATACCCAATCCTCAATCTTCAATCCTCAATATTCAATCTTCAATTCTCAATCCTCAATCCTCAATCCTCAATCCTCAATCCTCAATCCTCAATCTTCAATCTTCAATACTCAATCTTCAACCCTCAATCCTCAATCCTCAATCCTGAATCCTCAATCCTCTATACTCAATCCTCAACCTCCAATCCTCAATACTCAATCCTCATCCTCAATCCTCAATCCTCAATCCTCAATCCTCATTCCTCAATCCTCAATCCTCAATCCACAAGCCTACAATAGTCAATCCTCAATCCTCATTCCCCAAACATCAATCCTCAATCCTCAATCCTCAATCTTCAATCCTCAATATTCAATCTTCAATTCTCAATCCTCAATCCTCAATCCTCAATCCTCAATCCTCAATCCTCAATCTTCAATCTTCAATACTCAATCTTCAACCCTCAATCCTCAATCCTCAATCCTGAATCCTCAATCCTCATTCTTCAATCCTCAATACCCAATCCTCAATCTTCAATCCTCTATCCTCAATCCTCAACCCTCAGCCCTCATCCTCAATCCTCAATCCTCTATCCTCAATCCTCAACCCTCAATCCTCAATCTTCAGTCCGCTATACTCAACCTTCAATTCTCAATCCTCAGTCCTCAAACCTCAATTCTGTATCCTCAATCATGAATCCCCAATCTCCAGCCCTCAATCCTCCACAATCAGTTGTCAATCCTCAATCCTCAATAGAATATCCTCAATTCACTGTTTTCGATACTCAATACTCAATCCGCAATCTTCAATCCTCAACCCTCAATCCTCAATCCTCAATCCTCAATCCTCAATCCTCAATCCTCAGTCCTCAAACCTCAATCCTGAATCCTCAATCCTGAACGCTCAATCTTCAGCACTCAGTCCTCAACAATCAGCTGTCAATCCTCAATCCTCAATAGAATGTCATCAATTCACAGTTTTCAATACTCAATACTCAACCTGCAATCTTCAAATGTCTATCCACAGACATTAATTCTCATCACTCAACCCTCAACACTCCGTCCCCAATCCTCAATCCTCAATCCTCATTCTTCAATCCTCAATACCCAATCCTCAACCTTCAATCCTCAATCCTCAATCCTCACTCCTCAATCCTCAATCACCAATCCTCAATCTTCAATCCTCGATACTCAATCTTCAATCCTCAATCCTCAAACCTCAATTCTCAAACCTCAATCCCCAATCCTCAGTCCTCAAACATCAATACTCAACCCTCAGTCCTCGACCTCAGACCACAACCCTCAATCCTTAATCCTCAACCTTCAATCATCAATATTCAATCTTCAATCCTCAATCCTCAATCCTCAATCCTCGGTCATGAATACTCACTCCTCAATACTCAATCCTCAATCCTCAATCCTCAATCCTCAATCCTCAATCCTCAATCCTCAGTCCTCCATCCTCAATATTCAACACACAACCCTCAACCATCATCCTCAATACTCAAACATCAATCCACACTTCCCAATACTCAATAGAATATCCTGAATTCTCAGTATTCAATACTCAAACCTCAATCCTCAACCCTCAGCCCTCATCCTCCATTCTCAATCCTCAATCCTCAATCCTCAATCTTCAATCCTCGATACTCAATCTTCAATCCTCAATACTCAAACCTCAATCCTCAATCCACAGTCATGAATACTCAATCTTCAATTCTCAATCCTCAATTCTCAATCCACAAGCCTGCATACTCAATCCTCAATCCTCATTCCCCAAACATCGATCCTCAATCCTCAATCCTCAATCTTCAATCCTCAATATTCAATCTTCAATTCTCAATCCTCAATCCTCAATCCTCAATCCTCAATCCTCAATCCTCAATCCTCAATCTTCAATCCTCAATACTCACTCTTCAATCCTCAATCCTCAATCCACAATCCTCAATCCTCATTCTTCAATCCTCAATACCCAATCCTCAATCTTCAATCCTCAATCCTCAATCCTCAATTCTCAATACTCAATCCTCAATCCTCAGTCCTCAAACATCAATACTCAACCCTCAGTCCTCGTCCTCAGTCCACAACCATCAATCGTCAGTCCTCAATCTTCAGTCATCAATATTCAATTTTCAATCCCCAATCCTCAATCCTCAATCCTCAATCCTCAATACTCAATCGTCAATCCTCAACAACCAATCTTCAATACTCAATCCTCAATCCACAATCTTCAATCCTCAGTACTCAATCTTCAATCCTCAATCCTCAATCCTCAATCCTCAATCCTCAACCTTCAATCCTCATTACTCAATCTGCAATACTCAATCCTCAATCCACATTCCTCAGTCTTCAGCCCTCAGTCCTCAACAATCAGCTGTCAATCCTCAATCTTCAATAGAATGTCATCAATTCGAAGTTTTCGATACTCAATATTTCAATCTGCAATCTTCAAATCTCTATCCACAAACATCAATCCTCATCACTCAACCCTCAACACTCCGTTCCCAATCCTCAATCTTCAATCCTCAATTCTCAATCCTCAATCCTCAATCCTCAATTTTCAATCCTCAATACTCAATCTTCAATCCCCAATCCTCAATCCTCAACCCTCAGTCCTCATCCTCAATCCTCTATCCTCAAACCTCAATTCTCAATCTTCAATCCTCAATCCTCAATCTTCAATCCTCAATCCTCAATACTCAATCTTCAATCCTCAATAATCAATCTCCAATCCTAGATCCTCAATCCCCAATCCTCAATCCTCAATCTTCAATCC
The DNA here is from genome assembly GCF_051401765.1 of Calliopsis andreniformis. Classification (NCBI taxonomy): domain Eukaryota; kingdom Metazoa; phylum Arthropoda; class Insecta; order Hymenoptera; family Andrenidae; genus Calliopsis; species Calliopsis andreniformis. The sequence continues at coordinate 223,809 of NW_027480458.1, forward strand.
TCAATACTCAATGTTCAATCCTCAACATCCAATCCTCAATCTTCAACCCTCAATCCTCAATCCTCAACCCTCAGCCCTCATCCTCGATCCTCAATCCTCAATCCTCAATCCTCAATCCTCAGTCCTCAAACCTCAATCCTCAATCCTCAGTCCTCAATCCTCAATCCTCAATCCTCAAACCTCATTCCTCAACCGTCAGTCCTCGTCCTCAATCCATAACCCTCAATCCTCAATCCTCAATCTTCAATCATCAATACTCAATCTTCAATCCTCAATCCTCTGTCCTCAATCCTCAATCCTCAATCCTCATTCCTCAATCCTCAATCCTCAATCCTCAGTCCTCAGCCCTCAAACCTCAATCCTCAGTCCTCAGTCCTCAAACCTCAATCCTCAAACCTCAGACCTCATCCTCAATCCTCAATCCTCAATCGTCAGTCCTCAATACTCAATCTTCAATCCTCAATAATCAATCTCCAATCCTAGATCCTCAATCCCCAATCCTCAATCCTTATTCCTCAATCTTCAATCCTCAATCGCCAGTCCTCAATGTTCAATCCTCAATGCTCAATCCTCAATCCTCAATCCTCAATCCTCAATCCTCAATCCTCAATCCTCAATCCTCAATCCTCAATCCTCATTCCTCAATCATCAGTCCTCAATACTCAACCATGAATCCTCAATTCTCAATACTCAATAGAATATCCTGAATTCTCGGGATTCAATACTCAAACCTCAATCCTCAACCCTCAGCCCTCATCCTCCATCCTCAATCCTCAATCCTCAATCCTCAATCTTCAATCCTCAATCCTCAATCCTCAATCCTCAATCCTCAACCTTCAATCCTCAATACTCAATCTGCAATCCTTAATCCTCAACCCTCAATCCTCAATCCTCAATCCTCATTCTTCAATCCTCAATACCCAATCCTCAATCTTAAATCCTCAATGCACAATCCTCAATTCTCAATCGCCAATCCTCAATCCTCAATACTCAATCTTCAATCCTCAATCCACAATCCTCAATCCTTATTCCTCAATCTTCAATCCTCAATCGCCAGTCCTCAATGTTCAATCCTCAATGCTCAATCCTCAATCCTCAATCCTCAATCCTCAATCCTCAATCCTCAATCCTCATTCCCCAAACCTCAACCCTCAACCCTCAGTCCTCACCCTCAATTCTCAATTCTCAATACTCAATCCTCAATCCTCGATCTTCAATCCTCAATAATCGATCTCCAATCCTAGATCCTCAATCCCCAATCCTCCATCCTTAATCCTCAAACTTCAATCCTCAATCGCCAGTCCTCAATCCTCAATACTCAATCCTCAGTCGTCAATCCTCAATCCTCAACCCTCAATCCCCAATCCTCAACCCTCAATACTCAATCCTCAATCTTCAATCCTCAATCCTCAATCCTCAATCTTCAATCTTCAATACTCAATCTTCAACCCTCAATCCTCAATCCTCAATCCTGAATCCTCAATCCTCATTCTTCAATCCTCAATACCCAATCCTCAATCTTCAATCCTCAATATTCAATCTTCAATTCTCAATCCTCAATCCTCAATCCTCAATCCTCAATCCTCAATCCTCAATCTTCAATCTTCAGTACTCAATCTTCAACCCTCAATCCTCAATCCTCAATCCTGAATCCTCAATCCTCTATACTCAATCCTCAACCTCCAATCCTCAATACTCAATCCTCATCCTCAATCCTCAATCCTCAATCCTCAATCCTCATTCCTCAATCCTCAATCCTCAATCCACAAGCCTACAATACTCAATCCTCAATCCTCATTCCCCAAACATCAATCCTCAAGCCTCAATCCTCAATCTTCAATCCTCAATATTCAATTTTCAATTCTCAATCCTCAATCCTCAATCCTCAATCCTCAATCCTCAATCCTCAATCTTCAATCTTCAATACTCAATCTTCAACCCTCAATCCTCAATCCTCAATCCTGAATCCTCAATCCTCATTCTTCAATCCTCAATACCCAATCCTCAATCTTCAATCCTCAATCCTCAACCCTCAACCCTCAGCCCTCATCCTCAATCCTCAATCCTCTATCCTCAATCCTCAATCCTCAATCCTCAATCTTCAGTCCGCTATACTCAACCTTCAATTCTCAATCCTCAGTCCTCAAACCTCAATTCTGTATCCTCAATCATGAATCCCCAATCTCCAGCCCTCAATCCTCCACAATCAGTTGTCAATCCTCAATCCTCAATAGAATATCCTCAATTCACTGTTTTCGATACTCAGTACTCAATCTGCAATCTTCAATCCTCAACCCTCAACCCTCAATCCTCAATCCTCAATCCTCAATCCTCAATCCTCAGTCCTCAAACCTCAATCCTGAATCCTCAATCCTGAACCCTCAATCTTCAGCCCTCAGTCCTCAACAATCAGCTGTCAATCCTCAATCCTCAATAGAATGTCATCAGTTCACAGTTTTCAATACTCAATACTCAACCTGCAATCTTCAAATGTCTATCCACAGACATTAATTCTCATCACTCAACCCTCAACACTCCGTCCCCAATCCTCAATCCTCAATCCTCATTCTTCAATCCTCAATACCCAATCCTCAACCTTCAATCCTCAATCCTCAATCCTCACTCCTCAATCCTCAATCCCCAATCCTCAATCTTCAATCCTCGATACTCAATCTTCAATCCTCAATCCTCAAACCTCAATTCTCAAACCTCAATCCCCAATCCTCAGTCCTCAAACATCAATACTCAACCCTCAGTCCTCGACCTCAGACCACAACCCTCAATCCTTAATCCTCAACCTTCAATCATCAATATTCAATCTTCAATCCTCAATCCTCAATCCTCAATCCTCAATCCTCTATCCTCAATGTTCAATCCTCAATACCCAATCCTCAATCCTCAATCCTCAATCCTGAATCCTCAATCCTCAATCCTCAATCCTCAATCCTCAATACTCAATCCTCAGTCATGAATACTCACTCCTCAATACTCAATCCTCAATCCTCAATCCTCAATCCTCAATCCTCAATCCTCAATCCTCAGTCCTCCATCCTCAATATTCAACACACAACCCTCAACCATCATCCTCAATACTCAACCATCAATCCACACTTCCCAATACTCAATAGAATATCCTGAATTCTCAGTATTCAATACTCAAACCTCAATCCTCAACCCTCAGCCCTCATCCTCCATTCTCAATCCTCAACCCTCAATCCTCAATCTTCAATCCTCGATACTCAATCTTCAATCCTCAATACTCAAACCTCAATCCTCAATCCTCAGTCATGAATACTCAATCTTCAATTCTCAATCCTCAATTCTCAATCCACAAGCCTGCATACTCAATCCTCAATCCTCATTCCCCAAACATCGATCCTCAATCCTCAATCCTCAATCTTCAATCCTCAATATTCAATCTTCAATTCTCAATCCTCAATCCTCAATCCTCAATCCTCAATCCTCAATCCTCAATCCTCAATCTTCAATCCTCAATACTCACTCTTCAATCCTCAATCCTCAATCCACAATCCTCAATCCTCATTCTTCAATCCTCAATACCCAATTCTCAATCTTCAATCCTCAATCCTCAATCCTCAATTCTCAATACTCAATCCTCAATCCTCAGTCCTCAAACATCAATACTCAACCCTCAGTCCTCGTCCTCAGTCCACAACCATCAATCGTCAGTCCTCAATCTTCAGTCATCAATATTCAATTTTCAATCCCCAATCCTCAATCCTCAATCCTCAATCCTCAATACTCAATCGTCAATCCTCAACAACCAATCTTCAATACTCAATCCTCAATCCACAATCTTCAATCCTCAGTACTCAATCTTCAATCCTCAATCCTCAATCCTCAATCCTCAATCCTCAACCTTCAATCCTCATTACTCAATCTGCAATACTCAATCCTCAATCCTCATTCCTCAGTCTTCAGCCCTCAGTCCTCAACAATCAGCTGTCAATCCTCAATCTTCAATAGAATGTCATCAATTCGAAGTTTTCGATACTCAATATTTCAATCTGCAATCTTCAAATCTCTATCCACAAACATCAATCCTCATCACTCAACCCTCAACACTCCGTTCCCAATCCTCAATCTTCAATCCTCAATTCTCAATCCTCAATCCTCAATCCTCAATTTTCAATCCTCAATACTCAATCTTCAATCCCCAATCCTCAATCCTCAACCCTCAGTCCTCATCCTCAATCCTCAATCCTCAAACCTCAATTCTCAATCTTCAATCCTCAATCCTCAATCTTCAATCCTCAATCCTCAATACTCAATCTTCAATCCTCAATAATCAATCTCCAATCCTAGATCCTCAATCCCCAATCCTCAATCCTCAATCTTCAATCCTCAATACTCAATGTTCAATCCTTAACATCCAATCCTCAATCTTCAACCCTCAATCCTCAATCCTCAACCCTCAGCCCTCATCCTCGATCCTCAATCCTCAATCCTCAATCCTCAATCCTCAGTCCTCAAACCTCAATCCTCAATCCTCAGTCCTCAATCCTCAATCCTCAATCCTCAAACCTCATTCCTCAACCGTCAGTCCTCGTCCTCAATCCATAACCCTCAATCCTCAATCCTCAATCTTCAATCATCAATACTCAATCTTCAATCCTCAATCCTCTGTCCTCAATCCTCAATCCTCAATCCTCATTCCTCAATCCTCAATCCTCAATCCTCAGTCCTCAGCCCTCAAACCTCAATCCTCAGTCCTCAGTCCTCAAACCTCAATCCTCAAACCTCAGACCTCATCCTCAATCCTCAATCCTCAATCGTCAGTCCTCAATACTCAATCTTCAATCCTCAATAATCAATCTCCAATCCTAGATCCTCAATCCCCAATCCTCAATCCTTATTCCTCAATCTTCAATCCTCAATCGCCAGTCCTCAATGTTCAATCCTCAATGCTCAATCCTCAATCCTCAATCCTCAATCCTCAATCCTCAATCCTCAATCCTCAATCCTCAATCCTCAATCCTCAATCCTCATTCCTCAATCATCAGTCCTCAATACTCAACCATGAATCCTCAATTCTCAATACTCAATAGAATATCCTGAATTCTCGGGATTCAATACTCAAACCTCAATCCTCAACCCTCAGCCCTCATCCTCCATCCTCAATCCTCAATCCTCAATCCTCAATCTTCAATCCTCAATCCTCAATCCTCAATCCTCAATCCTCAACCTTCAATCCTCAATACTCAATCTGCAATCCTTAATCCTCAACCCTCAATCCTCAATCCTCAATCCTCATTCTTCAATCCTCAATACCCAATCCTCAATCTTAAATCCTCAATGCACAATCCTCAATTCTCAATCGCCAATCCTCAATCCTCAATACTCAATCTTCAATCCTCAATCCACAATCCTCAATCCTTATTCCTCAATCTTCAATCCTCAATCGCCAGTCCTCAATGTTCAATCCTCAATGCTCAATCCTCAATCCTCAATCCTCAATCCTCAATCCTCAATCCTCAATCCTCAATCTTCAATCTTCAATACTCAATCTTCAACCCTCAATCCTCAATCCTCAATCCTGAATCCTCAATCCTCTATACTCAATCCTCAACCTCCAATCCTCAATACTCAATCCTCATCCTCAATCCTCAATCCTCAATCCTCAATCCTCATTCCTCAATCCTCAATCCTCAATCCACAAGCCTACAATACTCAATCCTCAATCCTCATTCCCCAAACATCAATCCTCAATCCTCAATCCTCAATCTTCAATCCTCAATATTCAATCTTCAATTCTCAATCCTCAATCCTCAATCCTCAATCCTCAATCCTCAATCCTCAATCCTCAATCTTCAATCTTCAATCTTCAATACTCAATCTTCAACCCTCAATCCTCAATCCTCAATCCTGAATCCTCAATCCTCATTCTTCAATCCTCAATACCCAATCCTCAATCTTCAATCCTCAATCCTCAACCCTCAACCCTCAGCCCTCATCCTCAATCCTCAATCCTCTATCCTCAATCCTCAATCCTCAATCCTCAATCTTCAGTCCGCTATACTCAACCTTCAATTCTCAATCCACAGTCCTCAAACCTCAATTCTGTATCCTCAATCATGAATCCCCAATCTCCAGCCCTCAATCCTCCACAATCAGTTGTCAATCCTCAATCCTCAATAGAATATCCTCAATTCACTGTTTTCGATACTCAGTACTCAATCTGCAATCTTCAATCCTCAACCCTCAATCCTCAATCCTCAATCCTCAATCCTCAATCCTCAATCCTCAGTCCTCAAACCTCAATCCTGAATCCTCAATCCTGAACCCTCAATCTTCAGCCCTCAGTCCTCAACAATCAGCTGTCAATCCTCAATCCTCAATAGAATGTCATCAATTCACAGTTTTCAATACTCAATACTCAACCTGCAATCTTCAAATGTCTATCCACAGACATTAATTCTCATCACTCAACCCTCAACACTCCGTCCCCAATCCTCAATCCTCAATCCTCATTCTTCAACCCTCAATCCTCAATCCTCAATCCTCAATCCTCAATCCTCAATCCTCAGTCCTCAAACCTCAGTCCTCAATCCTCAGTCCTCAATCCTCAATCCTCAACCCTCAAACGTCAATCCTCAACCGTCAGTCCTCGTCCTCAATCCTCAACCCTCAATCCTCAATCCTCAATCTTCAATCATCAATACTTAATCTTCAATCCTCAATCCTCAGTCCTCAATCCTCAATCCTCAATCCTCAATCATCAATCCTCAATACTCAACCATCAATCCTCAATTCTCAATACTCAATAGAACATCCTGAATTCTCAGTATTCAATACTCGAACCTCAATCCTCAACCCTCAGCCCTCATCCTCCATCCTCAATCCTCAATCCTCAATCCTCAATCTTCAATCCTCGATACACAATCTTCAATCCTCAATACTCAAACCTCAACCCTCAATCCTCAGTCATGAATACTCAATCTTCAATCCTCAATCCTCAATCATCAGTCATCAATCCACAATCTTCAATACTCAATCGTCAATCCTCAGTCCTCAATCCTCAATCCGCAATCCTCGTTCCTCCAACCTCAATCCTCAACCCTCAGTCCTCATCCTCAGTTCTCAATTCTCAATCCTCAATCCTCAATCCTCAATCTTCAACCCTCAATAATCAATCTCCAATCCTGAATCCTCAATCCCCAATCCTCAATCCTTAATCCTCAATCTTCAATCCTCAATCCCCAGTCCTCAATCTTCAATCCTCAATGCTCAATCCTCAATCCTGAATCCTCAGTCCTCAATCCTCAATCCTCAATCTTCAATCCTCAATACTCAATGTTCAACCCTCAATACCCAATCCTCAATCTTCATTCCTCAATACTCAATACTCAATCTTCAAGCCTCAATCCTCAATCCTCAATCTTCAAACCTCAATACTCAATCTGCAATCCTCAATCCTCAATCCTCAATCCTCAATCCTCAATCCTCAATCCTCAATCCTCAATCCTCATTCATCAGTCCTCAATACCCAATCCTCAATCTTCAATCCTCAATCCTCAATCCTCAGTCCTCAAACCTCAGTCCTCGTCCACAATCCACAACCCTCAACCCTCAATCCTCATACTTCAATCATCAATATTCAATCTTCAATCCTCAATCCTCAATCCTCAATCCTCAATCCTCAATACTCACTCCTCAATCCTCAATGCCCAATCCTCAATCTTCAATCCTCAATCCTCAATCCTCAATCCTCAATCCTCAATCCTCAATCCTCAGTCCTCAAACCTCAGTCCTCAATCCTCAGTCCTCAATCCTCAATCCTCAACCCTCAAACGTCAATCCTCAACCGTCAGTCCTCGTCCTCAATCCTCAACCCTCAATCCTCAATCCTCAATCTTCAATCATCAATACTTAATCTTCAATCCTCAATCCTCAGTCCTCAATCCTCAATCCTCAATCCTCAATCATCAATCCTCAATACTCAACCATCAATCCTCAATTCTCAATACTCAATAGAATATCCTGAATTCTCAGTATTCAATACTCGAACCTCAATCCTCAACCCTCAGCCCTCATCCTCCATCCTCAATCCTCAATCCTCAATCCTCAATCTTCAATCCTCGATACTCAATCTTCAATCCTCAATACTCAAACCTCAATCCTCAATCCTCAGTCATGAATACTCAATCTTCAATCCTCAATCCTCAATCCTCAGTCATCAATCCACAATCTTCAATACTCAATCGTCAATCCTCAGTCCTCAATCCTCAATCCGCTATCCTCGTTCCTCCAACCTCAATCCTCAACCCTCAGTCCTCTTACTCAATTCTCAATTCTCAATCCTCAATCCTCAATCCTCAATCTTCAACCCCCAATAATCAATCTCCAATCCTGAATCCTCAATCCCCAATCCTCAATCCTTAATCCTCAATCTTCAATCCTCAATCCCCAGTCCTCAACCTTCAATCCTCAATGCTCAATCCTCTATCCTGAATCCTCAGTCCTCAATCCTCAATCCTCAATCTTCAATCCTCAATACTCAATGTTCAACCCTCAATACCCAATCCTCAATCTTCAATCCTCAATACTCAATACTCAATCTTCAATCCTCAATCCTCAATCCTCAATCTTCAATCCTCAATACTCAATCTGCAATCCTCAATCCTCAATCCTCAATCCTCAATCCTCAATCCTCAATCCTCAATCCTCAATCCTCAATCCTCAATCCTCAATCCTCAATCCTCATTCCCCAAACCTCAACCCTCAACCCTCAGTCCTCACCCTCAATTCTCAATTCTCAATACTCAATCCTCAATCCTCAATCTTCAATCCTCAATATTCAATCTTCAATTCTCAATCCTCAATCCTCAATCCTCAATCCTCAATCCTCAATCCTCAATCTTCAATCTTCAGTACTCAATCTTCAACCCTCAATCCTCAATCCTCAATCCTGAATCCTCAATCCTCTATACTCAATCCTCAACCTCCAATCCTCAATACTCAATCCTCATCCTCAATCCTCAATCCTCAATCCTCAATCCTCATTCCTCAATCCTCAATCCTCAATCCACAAGCCTACAATACTCAATCCTCAATCCTCATTCCCCAAACATCAATCCTCAAGCCTCAATCCTCAATCTTCAATCCTCAATATTCAATTTTCAATTCTCAATCCTCAATCCTCAATCCTCAATCCTCAATCCTCAATCCTCAATCTTCAATCTTCAATACTCAATCTTCAACCCTCAATCCTCAATCCTCAATCCTGAATCCTCAATCCTCATTCTTCAATCCTCAATACCCAATCCTCAATCTTCAATCCTCAATCCTCAACCCTCAACCCTCAGCCCTCATCCTCAATCCTCAATCCTCTATCCTCAATCCTCAATCCTCAATCCTCAATCTTCAGTCCGCTATACTCAACCTTCAATTCTCAATCCTCAGTCCTCAAACCTCAATTCTGTATCCTCAATCATGAATCCCCAATCTCCAGCCCTCAATCCTCCACAATCAGTTGTCAATCCTCAATCCTCAATAGAATATCCTCAATTCACTGTTTTCGATACTCAGTACTCAATCTGCAATCTTCAATCCTCAACCCTCAACCCTCAATCCTCAATCCTCAATCCTCAATCCTCAATCCTCAGTCCTCAAACCTCAATCCTGAATCCTCAATCCTGAACCCTCAATCTTCAGCCCTCAGTCCTCAACAATCAGCTGTCAATCCTCAATCCTCAATAGAATGTCATCAGTTCACAGTTTTCAATACTCAATACTCAACCTGCAATCTTCAAATGTCTATCCACAGACATTAATTCTCATCACTCAACCCTCAACACTCCGTCCCCAATCCTCAATCCTCAATCCTCATTCTTCAATCCTCAATACCCAATCCTCAACCTTCAATCCTCAATCCTCAATCCTCACTCCTCAATCCTCAATCCCCAATCCTCAATCTTCAATCCTCGATACTCAATCTTCAATCCTCAATCCTCAAACCTCAATTCTCAAACCTCAATCCCCAATCCTCAGTCCTCAAACATCAATACTCAACCCTCAGTCCTCGACCTCAGACCACAACCCTCAATCCTTAATCCTCAACCTTCAATCATCAATATTCAATCTTCAATCCTCAATCCTCAATCCTCAATCCTCAATCCTCTATCCTCAATGTTCAATCCTCAATACCCAATCCTCAATCCTCAATCCTCAATCCTCAATCCTCAATCCTCAATCCTCAATCCTCAATCCTCAATACTCAATCCTCAGTCATGAATACTCACTCCTCAATACTCAATCCTCAATCCTCAATCCTCAATCCTCAATCCTCAATCCTCAATCCTCAGTCCTCCATCCTCAATATTCAACACACAACCCTCAACCATCATCCTCAATACTCAACCATCAATCCACACTTCCCAATACTCAATAGAATATCCTGAATTCTCAGTATCCAATACTCAAACCTCAATCCTCAACCCTCAGCCCTCATCCTCCATTCTCAATCCTCAATCCTCAATCCTCAATCTTCAATCCTCGATACTCAATCTTCAATCCTCAATACTCAAACCTCAATCCTCAATCCTCAGTCATGAATACTCAATCTTCAATTCTCAATCCTCAATTCTCAATCCACAAGCCTGCATACTCAATCCTCAATCCTCATTCCCCAAACATCGATCCTCAATCCTCAATCCTCAATCTTCAATCCTCAATATTCAATCTTCAATTCTCAATCCTCAATCCTCAATCCTCAATCCTCAATCCTCAATCCTCAATCCTCAATCTTCAATCCTCAATACTCACTCTTCAATCCTCAATCCTCAATCCACAATCCTCAATCCTCATTCTTCAATCCTCAATACCCAATTCTCAATCTTCAATCCTCAATCCTCAATCCTCAATTCTCAATACTCAATCCTCAATCCTCAGTCCTCAAACATCAATACTCAACCCTCAGTCCTCGTCCTCAGTCCACAACCATCAATCGTCAGTCCTCAATCTTCAGTCATCAATATTCAATTTTCAATCCCCAATCCTCAATCCTCAATCCTCAATCCTCAATACTCAATCGTCAATCCTCAACAACCAATCTTCAATACTCAATCCTCAATCCACAATCTTCAATCCTCAGTACTCAATCTTCAATCCTCAATCCTCAATCCTCAATCCTCAATCCTCAACCTTCAATCCTCATTACTCAATCTGCAATACTCAATCCTCAATCCTCATTCCTCAGTCTTCAGCCCTCAGTCCTCAACAATCAGCTGTCAATCCTCAATCTTCAATAGAATGTCATCAATTCGAAGTTTTCGATACTCAATATTTCAATCTGCAATCTTCAAATCTCTATCCACAAACATCAATCCTCATCACTCAACCCTCAACACTCCGTTCCCAATCCTCAATCTTCAATCCTCAATTCTCAATCCTCAATCCTCAATCCTCAATTTTCAATCCTCAATACTCAATCTTCAATCCCCAATCCTCAATCCTCAACCCTCAGTCCTCATCCTCAATCCTCAATCCTCAAACCTCAATTCTCAATCTTCAATCCTCAATCCTCAATCTTCAATCCTCAATCCTCAATACTCAATCTTCAATCCTCAATAATCAATCTCCAATCCTAGATCCTCAATCCCCAATCCTCAATCCTCAATCTTCAATCCTCAATACTCAATGTTCAATCCTTAACATCCAATCCTCAATCTTCAACCCTCAATCCTCAATCCTCAACCCTCAGCCCTCATCCTCGATCCTCAATCCTCAATCCTCAATCCTCAATCCTCAGTCCTCAAACCTCAATCCTCAATCCTCAGTCCTCAATCCTCAATCCTCAATCCTCAAACCTCATTCCTCAACCGTCAGTCCTCGTCCTCAATCCATAACCCTCAATCCTCAATCCTCAATCTTCAATCATCAATACTCAATCTTCAATCCTCAATCCTCTGTCCTCAATCCTCAATCCTCAATCCTCATTCCTCAATCCTCAATCCTCAATCCTCAGTCCTCAGCCCTCAAACCTCAATCCTCAGTCCTCAGTCCTCAAACCTCAATCCTCAAACCTCAGACCTCATCCTCAATCCTCAATCCTCAATCGTCAGTCCTCAATACTCAATCTTCAATCCTCAATAATCAATCTCCAATCCTAGATCCTCAATCCCCAATCCTCAATCCTTATTCCTCAATCTTCAATCCTCAATCGCCAGTCCTCAATGTTCAATCCTCAATGCTCAATCCTCAATCCTCAATCCTCAATCCTCAATCCTCAATCCTCAATCCTCAATCCTCAATCCTCAATCCTCAATCCTCATTCCTCAATCATCAGTCCTCAATACTCAACCATGAATCCTCAATTCTCAATACTCAATAGAATATCCTGAATTCTCGGGATTCAATACTCAAACCTCAATCCTCAACCCTCAGCCCTCATCCTCCATCCTCAATCCTCAATCCTCAATCCTCAATCTTCAATCCTCAATCCTCAATCCTCAATCCTCAATCCTCAACCTTCAATCCTCAATACTCAATCTGCAATCCTTAATCCTCAACCCTCAATCCTCAATCCTCAATCCTCATTCTTCAATCCTCAATACCCAATCCTCAATCTTAAATCCTCAATGCACAATCCTCAATTCTCAATCGCCAATCCTCAATCCTCAATACTCAATCTTCAATCCTCAATCCACAATCCTCAATCCTTATTCCTCAATCTTCAATCCTCAATCGCCAGTCCTCAATGTTCAATCCTCAATGCTCAATCCTCAATCCTCAATCCTCAATCCTCAATCCTCAATCCTCAATCCTCAATCTTCAATCTTCAATACTCAATCTTCAACCCTCAATCCTCAATCCTCAATCCTGAATCCTCAATCCTCTATACTCAATCCTCAACCTCCAATCCTCAATACTCAATCCTCATCCTCAATCCTCAATCCTCAATCCTCAATCCTCATTCCTCAATCCTCAATCCTCAATCCACAAGCCTACAATACTCAATCCTCAATCCTCATTCCCCAAACATCAATCCTCAATCCTCAATCCTCAATCTTCAATCCTCAATATTCAATCTTCAATTCTCAATCCTCAATCCTCAATCCTCAATCCTCAATCCTCAATCCTCAATCCTCAATCTTCAATCTTCAATCTTCAATACTCAATCTTCAACCCTCAATCCTCAATCCTCAATCCTGAATCCTCAATCCTCATTCTTCAATCCTCAATACCCAATCCTCAATCTTCAATCCTCAATCCTCAACCCTCAACCCTCAGCCCTCATCCTCAATCCTCAATCCTCTATCCTCAATCCTCAATCCTCAATCCTCAATCTTCAGTCCGCTATACTCAACCTTCAATTCTCAATCCACAGTCCTCAAACCTCAATTCTGTATCCTCAATCATGAATCCCCAATCTCCAGCCCTCAATCCTCCACAATCAGTTGTCAATCCTCAATCCTCAATAGAATATCCTCAATTCACTGTTTTCGATACTCAGTACTCAATCTGCAATCTTCAATCCTCAACCCTCAATCCTCAATCCTCAATCCTCAATCCTCAATCCTCAATCCTCAGTCCTCAAACCTCAATCCTGAATCCTCAATCCTGAACCCTCAATCTTCAGCCCTCAGTCCTCAACAATCAGCTGTCAATCCTCAATCCTCAATAGAATGTCATCAATTCACAGTTTTCAATACTCAATACTCAACCTGCAATCTTCAAATGTCTATCCACAGACATTAATTCTCATCACTCAACCCTCAACACTCCGTCCCCAATCCTCAATCCTCAATCCTCATTCTTCAACCCTCAATCCTCAATCCTCAATCCTCAATCCTCAATCCTCAATCCTCAGTCCTCAAACCTCAGTCCTCAATCCTCAGTCCTCAATCCTCAATCCTCAACCCTCAAACGTCAATCCTCAACCGTCAGTCCTCGTCCTCAATCCTCAACCCTCAATCCTCAATCCTCAATCTTCAATCATCAATACTTAATCTTCAATCCTCAATCCTCAGTCCTCAATCCTTAATCCTCAATCCTCAATCATCAATCCTCAATACTCAACCATCAATCCTCAATTCTCAATACTCAATAGAACATCCTGAATTCTCAGTATTCAATACTCGAACCTCAATCCTCAACCCTCAGCCCTCATCCTCCATCCTCAATCCTCAATCCTCAATCCTCAATCTTCAATCCTCGATACACAATCTTCAATCCTCAATACTCAAACCTCAACCCTCAATCCTCAGTCATGAATACTCAATCTTCAATCCTCAATCCTCAATCATCAGTCATCAATCCACAATCTTCAATACTCAATCGTCAATCCTCAGTCCTCAATCCTCAATCCGCAATCCTCGTTCCTCCAACCTCAATCCTCAACCCTCAGTCCTCATCCTCAGTTCTCAATTCTCAATCCTCAATCCTCAATCCTCAATCTTCAACCCTCAATAATCAATCTCCAATCCTGAATCCTCAATCCCCAATCCTCAATCCTTAATCCTCAATCTTCAATCCTCAATCCCCAGTCCTCAATCTTCAATCCTCAATGCTCAATCCTCAATCCTGAATCCTCAGTCCTCAATCCTCAATCCTCAATCTTCAATCCTCAATACTCAATGTTCAACCCTCAATACCCAATCCTCAATCTTCATTCCTCAATACTCAATACTCAATCTTCAAGCCTCAATCCTCAATCCTCAATCTTCAAACCTCAATACTCAATCTGCAATCCTCAATCCTCAATCCTCAATCCTCAATCCTCAATCCTCAATCCTCAATCCTCAATCCTCATTCATCAGTCCTCAATACCCAATCCTCAATCTTCAATCCTCAATCCTCAATCCTCAGTCCTCAAACCTCAGTCCTCGTCCACAATCCACAACCCTCAACCCTCAATCCTCATACTTCAATCATCAATATTCAATCTTCAATCCTCAATCCTCAATCCTCAATCCTCAATCCTCAATACTCACTCCTCAATCCTCAATACCCAATCCTCAATCTTCAGTCCTCAATCCTCAATCCTCAATCCTCAATCCTCAATCCTCAATCCTCAGTCCTCAAACCTCAGTCCTCAATCCTCAGTCCTCAATCCTCAATCCTCAACCCTCAAACGTCAATCCTCAACCGTCAGTCCTCGTCCTCAATCCTCAACCCTCAATCCTCAATCCTCAATCTTCAATCATCAATACTTAATCTTCAATCCTCAATCCTCAGTCCTCAATCCTCAATCCTCAATCCTCAATCATCAATCCTCAATACTCAACCATCAATCCTCAATTCTCAATACTCAATAGAATATCCTGAATTCTCAGTATTCAATACTCGAACCTCAATCCTCAACCCTCAGCCCTCATCCTCCATCCTCAATCCTCAATCCTCAATCCTCAATCTTCAATCCTCGATACTCAATCTTCAATCCTCAATACTCAAACCTCAATCCTCAATCCTCAGTCATGAATACTCAATCTTCAATCCTCAATCCTCAATCCTCAGTCATCAATCCACAATCTTCAATACTCAATCGTCAATCCTCAGTCCTCAATCCTCAATCCGCTATCCTCGTTCCTCCAACCTCAATCCTCAACCCTCAGTCCTCTTACTCAATTCTCAATTCTCAATCCTCAATCCTCAATCCTCAATCTTCAACCCCCAATAATCAATCTCCAATCCTGAATCCTCAATCCCCAATCCTCAATCCTTAATCCTCAATCTTCAATCCTCAATCCCCAGTCCTCAACCTTCAATCCTCAATGCTCAATCCTCAATCCTGAATCCTCAGTCCTCAATCCTCAATCCTCAATCTTCAATCCTCAATACTCAATGTTCAACCCTCAATACCCAATCCTCAATCTTCAATCCTCAATACTCAATACTCAATCTTCAATCCTCAATCCTCAATCCTCAATCTTCAATCCTCAATACTCAATCTGCAATCCTCAATCCTCAATCCTCAATCCTCAATCCTCAATCCTCAATCCTCAATCCTCAATCCTCAATCCTCAATCCTCAATCTTCAATCCTCATTCCCCAAACCTCAACCCTCAACCCTCAGTCCTCACCCTCAATTCTCAATTCTCAATCCTCAATCCTCAATCCTCGATCTTCAATCCTCAATAATCGATCTCCAATCCTAGATCCTCAATCCCCAATCCTCCATCCTTAATCCTCAAACTTCAATCCTCAATCGCCAGTCCTCAATCCTCAATACTCAATCCTCAGTCGTCAATCCTCAATCCTCAACCCTCAATCCCCAATCCTCAACCCTCAATACTCAATCCTCAATCTTCAATCCTCAATCCTCAATCCTCAATCTTCAATCTTCAATACTCAATCTTCAACCCTCAATCCTCAATCCTCAATCCTGAATCCTCAATCCTCATTCTTCAATCCTCAATACCCAATCCTCAATCTTCAATCCTCAATATTCAATCTTCAATTCTCAATCCTCAATCCTCAATCCTCAATCCTCAATCCTCAATCCTCAATCTTCAATCTTCAGTACTCAATCTTCAACCCTCAATCCTCAATCCTCAATCCTGAATCCTCAATCCTCTATACTCAATCCTCAACCTCCAATCCTCAATACTCAATCCTCATCCTCAATCCTCAATCCTCAATCCTCAATCCTCATTCCTCAATCCTCAATCCTCAATCCACAAGCCTACAATACTCAATCCTCAATCCTCATTCCCCAAACATCAATCCTCAAGCCTCAATCCTCAATCTTCAATCCTCAATATTCAATCTTCAATTCTCAATCCTCAATCCTCAATCCTCAATCCTCAATCCTCAATCCTCAATCTTCAATCTTCAATACTCAATCTTCAACCCTCAATCCTCAATCCTCAATCCTGAATCCTCAATCCTCATTCTTCAATCCTCAATATCCAATCCTCAATCTTCAATCCTCAATCCTCAACCCTCAACCCTCAGCCCTCATCCTCAATCCTCAATCCTCTATCCTCAATCCTCAATCCTCAATCCTCAATCTTCAGTCCGCTATACTCAACCTTCAATTCTCAATCCTCAGTCCTCAAACCTCAATTCTGTATCCTCAATCATGAATCCCCAATCTCCAGCCCTCAATCCTCCACAATCAGTTGTCAATCCTCAATCCTCAATAGAATATCCTCAATTCACTGTTTTCGATACTCAGTACTCAATCTGCAATCTTCAATCCTCAACCCTCAACCCTCAATCCTCAATCCTCAATCCTCAATCCTCAATCCTCAGTCCTCAAACCTCAATCCTGAATCCTCAATCCTGAACCCTCAATCTTCAGCCCTCAGTCCTCAACAATCAGCTGTCAATCCTCAATCCTCAATAGAATGTCATCAATTCACAGTTTTCCTTACTCAATACTCAACCTGCAATCTACAAATGTCTATCCACAGACATTAATTCTCATCACTCAACCCTCAACACTCCGTCCCCAATCCTCAATCCTCAATCCTCATTCTTCAATCCTCAATACCCAATCCTCAATCTTCAATCCTCAATCCTCAATCCTCAATCCTCAATCCTCAATCCTCAATCCTCAGTCCTCAAACCTCAGTCCTCAATCCTCAGTCCTCAATCCTCAATCCACAACCCTCAAACGTCAATCCTCAACCGTCAGTCCTCGTCCTCAATCCTCAACCCTCAATCCTCAATCCTCAATCTTCAATCATCAATACTTAATCTTCAATCCTCAATCCTCAGTCCTCAATCCTCAATCCTCAATCCTCAATCATCAATCCTCAATACTCAACCATCAATCCTCAATTCTCAATACTCAATAGAATATCCTGAATTCTCAGTATTCAATACTCGAACCTCAATCCTCAACCCTCAGCCCTCATCCTCCATCCTCAATCCTCAATCCTCAATCCTCAATCTTCAATCCTCGATACTCAATCTTCAATCCTCAATACTCAAACCTCAATCCTCAATCCTCAGTCATGAATACTCAATCTTCAATTCTCAATCCTCAATTCTCAATCCACAAGCCTGCATACTCAATCCTCAATCCTCATTCCCCAAACATCGATCCTCAATCCTCAATCCTCAATCTTCAATCCTCAATATTCAATCTTCAATTCTCAATCCTCAATCCTCAATCCTCAATCCTCAATCCTCAATCCTCAATCCTCAATCCTCAATCTTCAATCCTCAATACTCACTCTTCAATCCTCAATCCTCAATCCACAATCCTCAATCCTCATTCTTCAATCCTCAATACCCAATCCTCAATCTTCAATCCTCAATCCTCAATCCTCAATTCTCAATACTCAATCCTCAATCCTCAGTCCTCAAACATCAATACTCAACCCTCAGTCATCGTCCTCAGTCCACAACCATCAATCGTCAGTCCTCAATCTTCAGTCATCAATATTCAATTTTCAATCCCCAATCCTCAATCCTCAATCCTCAATCCTCAATACTCAATCGTCAATCCTCAACAACCAATCTTCAATACTCAATCCTCAATCCACAATCTTAAATCCTCAGTACTCAATCTTCAATCCTCAATCCTCAATCCTCAATCCTCAATTCTCAACCTTCAATCCTCATTACTCAATCTGCAATACTCAATCCTCAATCCTCATTCCTCAGTCTTCAGCCCTCAGTCCTCAACAATCAGCTGTCAATCCTCAATCTTCAATAGAATGTCATCAATTCGAAGTTTTCGATACTCAATGTTTCAATCTGCAATCTTCAAATCTCTATCCACAAACATCAATCCTCATCACTCAACCCTCAACACTCCGTTCCCAATCCTCAATCTTCAATCCTCAATTCTCAATCCTCAATCCTCAATCCTCAATTTTCAATCCTCAATACTCAATCTTCAATCCCCAATCCTCAATCCTCAACCCTCAGTCCTCATCCTCAATCCTCAATCCTCAAACCTCAATTCTCAATCTTCAATCCTCAATCCTCAATCTTCAATCCTCAATCCTCAATACTCAATCTTCAATCCTCAATAATCAATCTCCAATCCTAGATCCTCAATCCCCAATCCTCAATCCTCAATCTTCAATCCTCAATACTCAATGTTCAATCCTCAACATCCAATCCTCAATCTTCAACCCTCAATCCTCAATCCTCAACCCTCAGACCTCATCCTCAATCCTCAATCCTCAATCCTCAATCCTCAATCCTCAGTCCTCAAACCTCAATCCTCAATCCTCAGTCCTCAATCCTCAATCCTCAATCCTCAAACCTCATTCCTCAACCGTCAGTCCTCGTCCTCAATCCATAACCCTCAATCCTCAATCCTCAATCTTCAATCATCAATACTCAATCTTCAATCCTCAATCCTCTGTCCTCATTCCTCAATCCTCAATCCTCATTCCTCAATCCTCAATCCTCAATCCTCAGTCCTCATCCCTCAAACCTCAATCCTCAATCCTCAATCTTCAATCATCAATACTCAATCTTCAATCCTCAATCCTCTGTCCTCAATCCTCAATCCTCAATCCTCATTCCTCAATCCTCAATCCTCAATCCTCAGTCCTCAGCCCTCAAACCTCAATCCTCAGTCCTCAGTCCTCAAACCTCAATCCTCAAACCTCAGACCTCATCCTCAATCCTCAATCCTCAATCGTCAGTCCTCAATACTCAATCTTCAATCCTCAATAATCAATCTCCAATCCTAGATCCTCAATCCCCAATCCTCAATCCTTATTCCTCAATCTTCAATCCTCAATCGCCAGTCCTCAATGTTCAATCCTCAATGCTCAATCCTCAATCCTCAATCCTCAATCCTCAATCCACAATCCTCAATCCTCAATCCTCAATCCTCAATCCTCATTCCTCAATCATCAGTCCTCAATACTCAACCATGAATCCTCAATTCTCAATACTCAATAGAATATCCTGAATTCTCGGGATTCAATACTCAAACCTCAATCCTCAACCCTCAGCCCTCATCCTCCATCCTCAATCCTCAATCCTCAATCCTCAATCTTCAATCCTCAATCCTCAATCCTCAATCCTCAATCCTCAACCTTCAATCCTCAATACTCAATCTGCAATCCTTAATCCTCAACCCTCAATCCTCAATCCTCAATCCTCATTCTTCAATCCTCAATACCCAATCCTCAATCTTAAATCCTCAATGCACAATCCTCAATTCTCAATCGCCAATCCTCAATCCTCAATACTCAATCTTCAATCCTCAATCCACAATCCTCAATCCTTATTCCTCAATCTTCAATCCTCAATCGCCAGTCCTCAATGTTCAATCCTCAATGCTCAATCCTCAATCCTCAATCCTCAATCCTCAATCCTCAATCCTCAATCCTCATTCCCCAAACCTCAACCCTCAACCCTCAGTCCTCACCCTCAATTCTCAATTCTCATACCTCAATCCTCAATCCTCGATCTTCAATCCTCAATAATCAATCTCCAATCCTAGATCCTCAATCCCCAATCCTCAATCCTTAATCCTCAAACTTCAATCCTCAATCGCCAGTCCTCAATCCTCAATACTCAACCCTCAGTCGTCAATCCTCAATCCTCAACCCTCAATCCCCAATCCTCAACCCTCAATACTCAATCCTCAATCTTCAGTCCTCAATCCTCAATCCTCAAACTTCAATCTTCAATACTCAATCTTCAACCCTCAGTCCTCAATCCTCAATCCTGAATCCTCAATCCTCATTCTTCAATCCTCAATACCCAATCCTCAATCTTCAATCCTCAATATTCAATCTTCAATTCTCAATCCTCAATCCTCAATCCTCAATCCTCAATCCTCAATCCTCAATCTTCAATCTTCAATACTCAATCTTCAACCCTCAATCCTCAATCCTCAATCCTGAATCCTCAATCCTCTATACTCAATCCTCAACCTCCAATCCTCAATACTCAATCCTCATCCTCAATCCTCAATCCTCAATCCTCAATCCTCATTCCTCAATCCTCAATCCTCAATCCACAAGCCTACAATACTCAATCCTCAATCCTCATTCCCCAAACATCAATCCTCAATCCTCAATCCTCAATCTTCAATCCTCAATATTCAATCTTCAATTCTCAATCCTCAATCCTCAATCCTCAATCCTCAATCCTCAATCCTCAATCCTCAATCTTCAATCTTCAATCTTCAATACTCAATCTTCAACCCTCAATCCTCAATCCTCAATCCTGAATCCTCAATCCTCATTCTTCAATCCTCAATCTTCAATCTTCAGTACTCAATCTTCAACCCTCAATCCTCAATCCTCAATCCTGAATCCTCAATCCTCTATACTCAATCCTCAACCTCCAATCCTCAATACTCAATCCTCATCCTCAATCCTCAATCCTCAATCCTCAATCCTCATTCCTCAATCCTCAATCCTCAATCCACAAGCCTACAATACTCAATCCTCAATCCTCATTCCCCAAACATCAATCCTCAAGCCTCAATCCTCAATCTTCAATCCTCAATATTCAATCTTCAATTCTCAATCCTCAATCCTCAATCCTCAATCCTCAATCCTCAATCCTCAATCTTCAATCTTCAATACTCAATCTTCAACCCTCAATCCTCAATCCTCAATCCTGAATCCTCAATCCTCATTCTTCAATCCTCAATATCCAATCCTCAATCTTCAATCCTCAATCCTCAACCCTCAACCCTCAGCCCTCATCCTCAATCCTCAATCCTCTATCCTCAATCCTCAATCCTCAATCCTCAATCTTCAGTCCGCTATACTCAACCTTCAATTCTCAATCCTCAGTCCTCAAACCTCAATTCTGTATCCTCAATCATGAATCCCCAATCTCCAGCCCTCAATCCTCCACAATCAGTTGTCAATCCTCAATCCTCAATAGAATATCCTCAATTCACTGTTTTCGATACTCAGTACTCAATCTGCAATCTTCAATCCTCAACCCTCAACCCTCAATCCTCAATCCTCAATCCTCAATCCTCAATCCTCAGTCCTCAAACCTCAATCCTGAATCCTCAATCCTGAACCCTCAATCTTCAGCCCTCAGTCCTCAACAATCAGCTGTCAATCCTCAATCCTCAATAGAATGTCATCAATTCACAGTTTTCCTTACTCAATACTCAACCTGCAATCTACAAATGTCTATCCACAGACATTAATTCTCATCACTCAACCCTCAACACTCCGTCCCAATCCTCAATCCTCAAACCTCATTCTTCAATCCTCAATACCCAATCCTCAATCTTCAATCCTCAATCCTCAATCCTCAATCCTCAATCCTCAATCCTCAATCCTCAGTCCTCAAACCTCAGTCCTCAATCCTCAGTCCTCAATCCTCAATCCACAACCCTCAAACGTCAATCCTCAACCGTCAGTCCTCGTCCTCAATCCTCAACCCTCAATCCTCAATCCTCAATCTTCAATCATCAATACTTAATCTTCAATCCTCAATCCTCAGTCCTCAATCCTCAATCCTCAATCCTCAATCATCAATCCTCAATACTCAACCATCAATCCTCAATTCTCAATACTCAATAGAATATCCTGAATTCTCAGTATTCAATACTCGAACCTCAATCCTCAACCCTCAGCCCTCATCCTCCATCCTCAATCCTCAATCCTCAATCCTCAATCTTCAATCCTCGATACTCAATCTTCAATCCTCAATACTCAAACCTCAATCCTCAATCCTCAGTCATGAATACTCAATCTTCAATTCTCAATCCTCAATTCTCAATCCACAAGCCTGCATACTCAATCCTCAATCCTCATTCCCCAAACATCGATCCTCAATCCTCAATCCTCAATCTTCAATCCTCAATATTCAATCTTCAATTCTCAATCCTCAATCCTCAATCCTCAATCCTCAATCCTCAATCCTCAATCCTCAATCCTCAATCTTCAATCCTCAATACTCACTCTTCAATCCTCAATCCTCAATCCACAATCCTCAATCCTCATTCTTCAATCCTCAATACCCAATCCTCAATCTTCAATCCTCAATCCTCAATCCTCAATTCTCAATACTCAATCCTCAATCCTCAGTCCTCAAACATCAATACTCAACCCTCAGTCATCGTCCTCAGTCCACAACCATCAATCGTCAGTCCTCAATCTTCAGTCATCAATATTCAATTTTCAATCCCCAATCCTCAATCCTCAATCCTCAATCCTCAATACTCAATCGTCAATCCTCAACAACCAATCTTCAATACTCAATCCTCAATCCACAATCTTAAATCCTCAGTACTCAATCTTCAATCCTCAATCCTCAATCCTCAATCCTCAATTCTCAACCTTCAATCCTCATTACTCAATCTGCAATACTCAATCCTCAATCCTCATTCCTCAGTCTTCAGCCCTCAGTCCTCAACAATCAGCTGTCAATCCTCAATCTTCAATAGAATGTCATCAATTCGAAGTTTTCGATACTCAATATTTCAATCTGCAATCTTCAAATCTCTATCCACAAACATCAATCCTCATCACTCAACCCTCAACACTCCGTTCCCAATCCTCAATCTTCAATCCTCAATTTTTAATCCTCAATCCTCAATCCTCAATTTTCAATCCTCAATACTCAATCTTCAATCCCCAATCCTCAATCCTCAACCCTCAGTCCTCATCCTCAATCCTCAATCCTCAAACCTCAATTCTCAATCTTCAATCCTCAATCCTCAATCTTCAATCCTCAATCCTCAATACTCAATCTTCAATCCTCAATAATCAATCTCCAATCCTAGATCCTCAATCCCCAATCCTCAATCCTCAATCTTCAATCCTCAATACTCAATGTTCAATCCTCAACATCCAATCCTCAATCTTCAACCCTCAATCCTCAATCCTCAACCCTCAGACCTCATCCTCAATCCTCAATCCTCAATCCTCAATCCTCAATCCTCAGTCCTCAAACCTCAATCCTCAATCCTCAGTCCTCAATCCTCAATCCTCAATCCTCAAACCTCATTCCTCAACCGTCAGTCCTCGTCCTCAATCCATAACCCTCAATCCTCAATCCTCAATCTTCAATCATCAATACTCAATCTTCAATCCTCAATCCTCTGTCCTCATTCCTCAATCCTCAATCCTCATTCCTCAATCCTCAATCCTCAATCCTCAGTCCTCATCCCTCAAACCTCAATCCTCAATCCTCAATCTTCAATCATCAATACTCAATCTTCAATCCTCAATCCTCTGTCCTCAATCCTCAATCCTCAATCCTCATTCCTCAATCCTCAATCCTCAATCCTCAGTCCTCAGCCCTCAAACCTCAATCCTCAGTCCTCAGTCCTCAAACCTCAATCCTCAAACCTCAGACCTCATCCTCAATCCTCAATCCTCAATCGTCAGTCCTCAATACTCAATCTTCAATCCTCAATAATCAATCTCCAATCCTAGATCCTCAATCCCCAATCCTCAATCCTTATTCCTCAATCTTCAATACTCAATCGCCAGTCCTCAATGTTCAATCCTCAATGCTCAATCCTCAATCCTCAATCCTCAATCCTCAATCCACAATCCTCAATCCTCAATCCTCAATCCTCAATCCTCATTCCTCAATCATCAGTCCTCAATACTCAACCATGAATCCTCAATTCTCAATACTCAATAGAATATCCTGAATTCTCGGGATTCAATACTCAAACCTCAATCCTCAACCCTCAGCCCTCATCCTCCATCCTCAATCCTCAATCCTCAATCCTCAATCTTCAATCCTCAATCCTCAATCCTCAATCCTCAATCCTCAACCTTCAATCCTCAATACTCAATCTGCAATCCTTAATCCTCAACCCTCAATCCTCAATCCTCAATCCTCATTCTTCAATCCTCAATACCCAATCCTCAATCTTAAATCCTCAATGCACAATCCTCAATTCTCAATCGCCAATCCTCAATCCTCAATACTCAATCTTCAATCCTCAATCCACAATCCTCAATCCTTATTCCTCAATCTTCAATCGTCAATCGCCAGTCCTCAATGTTCAATCCTCAATGCTCAATCCTCAATCCTCAATCCTCAATCCTCAATCCTCAATCCTCAATCCTCATTCCCCAAACCTCAACCCTCAACCCTCAGTCCTCACCCTCAATTCTCAATTCTCATACCTCAATCCTCAATCCTCGATCTTCAATCCTCAATAATCAATCTCCAATCCTAGATCCTCAATCCCCAATCCTCAATCCTTAATCCTCAAACTTCAATCCTCAATCGCCAGTCCTCAATCCTCAATACTCAACCCTCAGTCGTCAATCCTCAATCCTCAACCCTCAATCCCCAATCCTCAACCCTCAATACTCAATCCTCAATCTTCAGTCCTCAATCCTCAATCCTCAAACTTCAATCTTCAATACTCAATCTTCAACCCTCAGTCCTCAATCCTCAATCCTGAATCCTCAATCCTCATTCTTCAATCCTCAATACCCAATCCTCAATCTTCAATCCTCAATATTCAATCTTCAATTCTCAATCCTCAATCTTCAATCTTCAATACTCAATCTTCAACCCTCAATCCTCAATCCTCAATCCTGAATCCTCAATCCTCTATACTCAATCCTCAACCTCCAATCCTCAATACTCAATCCTCATCCTCAATCCTCAATCCTCAATCCTCAATCCTCATTCCTCAATCCTCAATCCTCAATCCACAAGCCTACAATACTCAATCCTCAATCCTCATTCCCCAAACATCAATCCTCAATCCTCAATCCTCAATCTTCAATCCTCAATATTCAATCTTCAATTCTCAATCCTCAATCCTCAATCCTCAATCCTCAATCCTCAATCCTCAATCCTCAATCTTCAATCTTCAATCTTCAATACTCAATCTTCAACCCTCAATCCTCAATCCTCAATCCTGAATCCTCAATCCTCATTCTTCAATCCTCAATACCCAATCCTCAATCTTCAATCCTCAATCCTCAACCCTCAACCCTCAGCCCTCATCCTCAATCCTCAATCCTCTATCCTCAATCCTCAATCCTCAATCCTCAATCTTCAGTCCGCTATACTCAACCTTCAATTCTCAATCCACAGTCCTCAAACCTCAATTCTGTATCCTCAATCATGAATCCCCAATCTCCAGCCCTCAATCCTCCACAATCAGTTGTCAATCCTCAATCCTCAATAGAATATCCTCAATTCACTGTTTTCGATACTCAGTACTCAATCTGCAATCTTCAATCCTCAACCCTCAATCCTCAATCCTCAATCCTCAATCCTCAATCCTCAATCCTCAGTCCTCAAACCTCAATCCTGAATCCTCAATCCTGAACCCTCAATCTTCAGCCCTCAGTCCTCAACAATCAGCTGTCAATCCTCAATCCTCAATAGAATGTCATCAATTCACAGTTTTCAATACTCAATACTCAACCTGCAATCTTCAAATGTCTATCCACAGACATTAATTCTCATCACTCAACCCTCAACACTCCGTCCCCAATCCTCAATCCTCAATCCTCATTCTTCAACCCTCAATCCTCAATCCTCAATCCTCAATCCTCAATCCTCAATCCTCAGTCCTCAAACCTCAGTCCTCAATCCTCAGTCCTCAATCCTCAATCCTCAACCCTCAAACGTCAATCCTCAACCGTCAGTCCTCGTCCTCAATCCTCAACCCTCAATCCTCAATCCTCAATCTTCAATCATCAATACTTAATCTTCAATCCTCAATCCTCAGTCCTCAATCCTCAATCCTCAATCCTCAATCATCAATCCTCAATACTCAACCATCAATCCTCAATTCTCAATACTCAATAGAACATCCTGAATTCTCAGTATTCAATACTCGAACCTCAATCCTCAACCCTCAGCCCTCATCCTCCATCCTCAATCCTCAATCCTCAATCCTCAATCTTCAATCCTCGATACACAATCTTCAATCCTCAATACTCCAACCTCAACCCTCAATCCTCAGTCATGAATACTCAATCTTCAATCCTCAATCCTCAATCATCAGTCATCAATCCACAATCTTCAATACTCAATCGTCAATCCTCAGTCCTCAATCCTCAATCCGCAATCCTCGTTCCTCCAACCTCAATCCTCAACCCTCAGTCCTCATCCTCAGTTCTCAATTCTCAATCCTCAATCCTCAATCCTCAATCTTCAACCCTCAATAATCAATCTCCAATCCTGAATCCTCAATCCCCAATCCTCAATCCTTAATCCTCAATCTTCAATCCTCAATCCCCAGTCCTCAATCTTCAATCCTCAATGCTCAATCCTCAATCCTGAATCCTCAGTCCTCAATCCTCAATCCTCAATCTTCAATCCTCAATACTCAATGTTCAACCCTCAATACCCAATCCTCAATCTTCATTCCTCAATACTCAATACTCAATCTTCAAGCCTCAATCCTCAATCCTCAATCTTCAAACCTCAATACTCAATCTGCAATCCTCAATCCTCAATCCTCAATCCTCAATCCTCAATCCTCAATCCTCAATCCTCAATCCTCATTCATCAGTCCTCAATACCCAATCCTCAATCTTCAATCCTCAATCCTCAATCCTCAGTCCTCAAACCTCAGTCCTCGTCCACAATCCACAACCCTCAACCCTCAATCCTCAATCTTCAATCATCAATATTCAATCTTCAATCCTCAATCCTCAATCCTCAATCCTCAATCCTCAATACTCACTCCTCAATCCTCAATACCCAATCCTCAATCTTCAATCCTCAATCCTCAATCCTCAATCCTCAATCCTCAATCCTCAATCCTCAGTCCTCAAACCTCAGTCCTCAATCGTCAGTCCTCAATCCTCAATCCTCAACCCTCAAACGTCAATCCTCAACCGTCAGTCCTCGTCCTCAATCCTCAACCCTCAATCCTCAATCCTCAATCTTCAATCATCAATACTTAATCTTCAATCCTCAATCCTCAGTCCTCAATCCTCAATCCTCAATCCTCAATCATCAATCCTCAATACTCAACCATCAATCCTCAATTCTCAATACTCAATAGAATATCCTGAATTCTCAGTATTCAATACTCGAACCTCAATCCTCAACCCTCAGCCCTCATCCTCCATCCTCAATCCTCAATCCTCAATCCTCAATCTTCAATCCTCGATACTCAATCTTCAATCCTCAATACTCAAACCTCAATCCTCAATCCTCAGTCATGAATACTCAATCTTCAATCCTCAATCCTCAATCCTCAGTCATCAATCCACAATCTTCAATACTCAATCGTCAATCCTCAGTCCTCAATCCTCAATCCGCTATCCTCGTTCCTCCAACCTCAATCCTCAACCCTCAGTCCTCTTACTCAATTCTCAATTCTCAATCCTCAATCCTCAATCCTCAATCTTCAACCCCCAATAATCAATCTCAAATCCTGAATCCTCAATCCCCAATCCTCAATCCTTAATCCTCAATCTTCAATCCTCAATCCCCAGTCCTCAACCTTCAATCCTCAATGCTCAATCCTCAATCCTGAATCCTCAGTCCTCAATCCTCAATCCTCAATCTTCAATCCTCAATACTCAATGTTCAACCCTCAATACCCAATCCTCAATCTTCAATCCTCAATACTCAATACTCAATCTTCAATCCTCAATCCTCAATCCTCAATCTTCAATCCTCAATACTCAATCTGCAATCCTCAATCCTCAATCCTCAATCCTCAATCCTCAATCCTCAATCCTCAATCCTCAATCCTCAATCCTCAATCCTCAATCCTCAATCCTCATTCCCCAAACCTCAACCCTCAACCCTCAGTCCTCACCCTCAATTCTCAATTCTCAATCCTCAATCCTCAATCCTCGATCTTCAATCCTCAATAATCGATCTCCAATCCTAGATCCTCAATCCCCAATCCTCCATCCTTAATCCTCAAACTTCAATCCTCAATCGCCAGTCCTCAATCCTCAATACTCAATCCTCAGTCGTCAATCCTCAATCCTCAACCCTCAATCCCCAATCCTCAACCCTCAATACTCAATCCTCAATCTTCAATCCTCAATCCTCAATCCTCAATCTTCAATCTTCAATACTCAATCTTCAACCCTCAATCCTCAATCCTCAATCCTGAATCCTCAATCCTCATTCTTCAATCCTCAATACCCAATCCTCAATCTTCAATCCTCAATATTCAATCTTCAATTCTCAATCCTCAATCCTCAATCCTCAATCCTCAATCCTCAATCCTCAATCTTCAATCTTCAGTACTCAATCTTCAACCCTCAATCCTCAATCCTCAATCCTGAATCCTCAATCCTCTATACTCAATCCTCAACCTCCAATCCTCAATACTCAATCCTCATCCTCAATCCTCAATCCTCAATCCTCAATCCTCATTCCTCAATCCTCAATCCTCAATCCACAAGCCTACAATACTCAATCCTCAATCCTCATTCCCCAAACATCAATCCTCAAGCCTCAATCCTCAATCTTCAATCCTCAATATTCAATCTTCAATTCTCAATCCTCAATCCTCAATCCTCAATCCTCAATCCTCAATCCTCAATCTTCAATCTTCAATACTCAATCTTCAACCCTCAATCCTCAATCCTCAATCCTGAATCCTCAATCCTCATTCTTCAATCCTCAATACCCAATCCTCAATCTTCAATCCTCAATCCTCAACCCTCAACCCTCAGCCCTCATCCTCAATCCTCAATCCTCTATCCTCAATCCTCAATCCTCAATCCTCAATCTTCAGTCCGCTATACTCAACCTTCAATTCTCAATCCTCAGTCCTCAAACCTCAATTCTGTATCCTCAATCATGAATCCCCAATCTCCAGCCCTCAATCCTCCACAATCAGTAGTCAATCCTCAATCCTCAATAGAATATCCTCAATTCACTGTTTTCGATACTCAGTACTCAATCTGCAATCTTCAATCCTCAACCCTCAACCCTCAATCCTCAATCCTCAATCCTCAATCCTCAATCCTCAGTCCTCAAACCTCAATCCTGAATCCTCAATCCTGAACCCTCAATCTTCAGCCCTCAGTCCTCAACAATCAGCTGTCAATCCTCAATCCTCAATAGAATGTCATCAATTCACAGTTTTCAATACTCAATACTCAACCTGCAATCTTCAAATGTCTATCCACAGACATTAATTCTCATCACTCAACCCTCAACACTCCGTCCCCAATCCTCAATCCTCAATCCTCATTCTTCAATCCTCAATACCCAATCCTCAACCTTCAATCCTCAATCCTCAATCCTCACTCCTCAATCCTCAATCCCCAATCCTCAATCTTCAATCCTCGATACTCAATCTTCAATCCTCA
The DNA here is from genome assembly GCF_051401765.1 of Calliopsis andreniformis. NCBI lineage: Eukaryota > Metazoa > Arthropoda > Insecta > Hymenoptera > Andrenidae > Calliopsis > Calliopsis andreniformis. The sequence goes on from NW_027480458.1 coordinate 253,961, forward strand.
ATCCTCAAACCTCAATTCTCAAACCTCAATCCCCAATCCTCAGTCCTCAAACATCAATACTCAACCCTCAGTCCTCGACCTCAGACCACAACCCTCAATCCTTAATCCTCAACCTTCAATCATCAATATTCAATCTTCAATCCTCAATCCTCAATCCTCAATCCTCAATCCTCTATCCTCAATGTTCAATCCTCAATACCCAATCCTCAATCCTCAATCCTCAATCCTCAATCCTCAATCCTCAATCCTCAATCCTCAATCCTCAATACTCAATCCTCAGTCATGAATACTCACTCCTCAATACTCAATCCTCAATCCTCAATCCTCAATCCTCAATCCTCAATCCTCAATCCTCAGTCCTCCATCCTCAATATTCAACACACAACCCTCAACCATCATCCTCAATACTCAACCATCAATCCACACTTCCCAATACTCAATAGAATATCCTGAATTCTCAGTATTCAATACTCAAACCTCAATCCTCAACCCTCAGCCCTCATCCTCCATTCTCAATCCTCAATCCTCAATCCTCAATCTTCAATCCTCGATACTCAATCTTCAATCCTCAATACTCAAACCTCAATCCTCAATCCTCAGTCATGAATACTCAATCTTCAATTCTCAATCCTCAATTCTCAATCCACAAGCCTGCATACTCAATCCTCAATCCTCATTCCCCAAACATCGATCCTCAATCCTCAATCCTCAATCTTCAATCCTCAATATTCAATCTTCAATTCTCAATCCTCAATCCTCAATCCTCAATCCTCAATCCTCAATCCTCAATCCTCAATCTTCAATCCTCAATACTCACTCTTCAATCCTCAATCCTCAATCCACAATCCTCAATCCTCATTCTTCAATCCTCAATACCCAATCCTCAATCTTCAATCCTCAATCCTCAATCCTCAATTCTCAATACTCAATCCTCAATCCTCAGTCCTCAAACATCAATACTCAACCCTCAGTCCTCGTCCTCAGTCCACAACCATCAATCGTCAGTCCTCAATCTTCAGTCATCAATATTCAATTTTCAATCCCCAATCCTCAATCCTCAATCCTCAATCCTCAATACTCAATCGTCAATCCTCAACAACCAATCTTCAATACTCAATCCTCAATCCACAATCTTCAATCCTCAGTACTCAATCTTCAATCCTCAATCCTCAAACCTCAATCCTCAATCCACAACCTTCAATCCTCATTACTCAATCTGCAATACTCAATCCTCAATCCTCATTCCTCAGTCTTCAGCCCTCAGTCCTCAACAATCAGCTGTCAATCCTCAATCTTCAATAGAATGTCATCAATTCGAAGTTTTCGATACTCAATATTTCAATCTGCAATCTTCAAATCTCTATCCACAAACATCAATCCTCATCACTCAACTCTCAACACTCCGTTCCCAATCCTCAATCTTCAATCCTCAATTCTCAATCCTCAATCCTCAATCCTCAATTTTCAATCCTCAATACTCAATCTTCAATCCCCAATCCTCAATCCTCAACCCTCAGTCCTCATCCTCAATCCTCAATCCTCAAACCTCAATTCTCAATCTTCAATCCTCAATCCTCAATCTTCAATCCTCAATCCTCAATACTCAATCTTCAATCCTCAATAATCAATCTCCAATCCTAGATCCTCAATCCCCAATCCTCAATCCTCAATCTTCAATCCTCAATACTCAATGTTCAATCCTTAACATCCAATCCTCAATCTTCAACCCTCAATCCTCAATCCTCAACCCTCAGCCCTCATCCTCGATCCTCAATCCTCAATCCTCAATCCTCAATCCTCAGTCCTCAAACCTCAATCCTCAATCCTCAGTCCTCAATCCTCAATCCTCAATCCTCAAACCTCATTCCTCAACCGTCAGTCCTCGTCCTCAATCCATAACCCTCAATCCTCAATCCTCAATCTTCAATCATCAATACTCAATCTTCAATCCTCAATCCTCTGTCCTCAATCCTCAATCCTCAATCCTCATTCCTCAATCCTCAATCCTCAATCCTCAGTCCTCAGCCCTCAAACCTCAATCCTCAGTCCTCAGTCCTCAAACCTCAATCCTCAAACCTCAGACCTCATCCTCAATCCTCAATCCTCAATCGTCAGTCCTCAATACTCAATCTTCAATCCTCAATAATCAATCTCCAATCCTAGATCCTCAATCCCCAATCCTCAATCCTTATTCCTCAATCTTCAATCCTCAATCGCCAGTCCTCAATGTTCAATCCTCAATGCTCAATCCTCAATCCTCAATCCTCAATCCTCAATCCTCAATCCTCAATCCTCAATCCTCAATCCTCAATCCTCATTCCTCAATCATCAGTCCTCAATACTCAACCATGAATCCTCAATTCTCAATACTCAATAGAATATCCTGAATTCTCGGGATTCAATACTCAAACCTCAATCCTCAACCCTCAGCCCTCATCCTCCATCCTCAATCCTCAATCCTCAATCCTCAATCTTCAATCCTCAATCCTCAATCCTCAATCCTCAATCCTCAACCTTCAATCCTCAATACTCAATCTGCAATCCTTAATCCTCAACCCTCAATCCTCAATCCTCAATCCTCATTCTTCAATCCTCAATACCCAATCCTCAATCTTAAATCCTCAATGCACAATCCTCAATTCTCAATCGCCAATCCTCAATCCTCAATACTCAATCTTCAATCCTCAATCCACAATCCTCAATCCTTATTCCTCAATCTTCAATCCTCAATCGCCAGTCCTCAATGTTCAATCCTCAATGCTCAATCCACAATCCTCAATCCTCAATCCTCAATCCTCAATCCTCAATCCTCATTCCCCAAACCTCAACCCTCAACCCTCAGTCCTCACCCTCAATTCTCAATTCTCATACCTCAATCCTCAATCCTCGATCTTCAATCCTCAATAATCAATCTCCAATCCTAGATCCTCAATCCCCAATCCTCAATCCTTAATCCTCAAACTTCAATCCTCAATCGCCAGTCCTCAATCCTCAATACTCAACCCTCAGTCGTCAATCCTCAATCCTCAACCCTCAATCCCCAATCCTCAACCCTCAATACTCAATCCTCAATCTTCAGTCCTCAATCCTCAATCCTCAAACTTCAATCTTCAATACTCAATCTTCAACCCTCAGTCCTCAATCCTCAATCCTGAATCCTCAATCCTCATTCTTCAATCCTCAATACCCAATCCTCAATCTTCAATCCTCAATATTCAATCTTCAATTCTCAATCCTCAATCCTCAATCCTCAATCCTCAATCCTCAATCCTCAATCTTCAATCTTCAATACTCAATCTTCAACCCTCAATCCTCAATCCTCAATCCTGAATCCTCAATCCTCTATACTCAATCCTCAACCTCCAATCCTCAATACTCAATCCTCATCCTCAATCCTCAATCCTCAATCCTCAATCCTCATTCCTCAATCCTCAATCCTCAATCCACAAGCCTACAATACTCAATCCTCAATCCTCATTCCCCAAACATCAATCCTCAATCCTCAATCCTCAATCTTCAATCCTCAATATTCAATCTTCAATTCTCAATCCTCAATCCTCAATCCTCAATCCTCAATCCTCAATCCTCAATCCTCAATCTTCAATCTTCAATCTTCAATACTCAATCTTCAACCCTCAATCCTCAATCCTCAATCCTGAATCCTCAATCCTCATTCTTCAATCCTCAATACCCAATCCTCAATCTTCAATCCTCAATCCTCAACCCTCAACCCTCAGCCCTCATCCTCAATCCTCAATCCTCTATCCTCAATCCTCAATCCTCAATCCTCAATCTTCAGTCCGCTATACTCAACCTTCAATTCTCAATCCACAGTCCTCAAACCTCAATTCTGTATCCTCAATCATGAATCCCCAATCTCCAGCCCTCAATCCTCCACAATCAGTTGTCAATCCTCAATCCTCAATAGAATATCCTCAATTCACTGTTTTCGATACTCAGTACTCAATCTGCAATCTTCAATCCTCAACCCTCAATCCTCAATCCTCAATCCTCAATCCTCAATCCTCAATCCTCAGTCCTCAAACCTCAATCCTGAATCCTCAATCCTGAACCCTCAATCTTCAGCCCTCAGTCCTCAACAATCAGCTGTCAATCCTCAATCCTCAATAGAATGTCATCAATTCACAGTTTTCAATACTCAATACTCAACCTGCAATCTTCAAATGTCTATCCACAGACATTAATTCTCATCACTCAACCCTCAACACTCCGTCCCCAATCCTCAATCCTCAATTCTCATTCTTCAACCCTCAATCCTCAATCCTCAATCCTCAATCCTCAATCCTCAATCCTCAGTCCTCAAACCTCAGTCCTCAATCCTCAGTCCTCAATCCTCAATCCTCAACCCTCAAACGTCAATCCTCAACCGTCAGTCCTCGTCCTCAATCCTCAACCCTCAATCCTCAATCCTCAATCTTCAATCATCAATACTTAATCTTCAATCCTCAATCCTCAGTCCTCAATCCTCAATCCTCAATCCTCAATCATCAATCCTCAATACTCAACCATCAATCCTCAATTCTCAATACTCAATAGAACATCCTGAATTCTCAGTATTCAATACTCGAACCTCAATCCTCAACCCTCAGCCCTCATCCTCCATCCTCAATCCTCAATCCTCAATCCTCAGTCATGAATACTCAATCTTCAATCCTCAATCCTCAATCATCAGTCATCAATCCACAATCTTCAATACTCAATCGTCAATCCTCAGTCCTCAATCCTCAATCCGCAATCCTCGTTCCTCCAACCTCAATCCTCAACCCTCAGTCCTCATCCTCAGTTCTCAATTCTCAATCCTCAATCCTCAATCCTCAATCTTCAACCCTCAATAATCAATCTCCAATCCTGAATCCTCAATCCCCAATCCTCAATCCTTAATCCTCAATCTTCAATCCTCAATCCCCAGTCCTCAATCTTCAATCCTCAATGCTCAATCCTCAATCCTGAATCCTCAGTCCTCAATCCTCAATCCTCAATCTTCAATCCTCAATACTCAATGTTCAACCCTCAATACCCAATCCTCAATCTTCATTCCTCAATACTCAATACTCAATCTTCAAGCCTCAATCCTCAATCCTCAATCTTCAAACCTCAATACTCAATCTGCAATCCTCAATCCTCAATCCTCAATCCTCAATCCTCAATCCTCAATCCTCAATCCTCAATCCTCATTCATCAGTCCTCAATACCCAATCCTCAATCTTCAATCCTCAATCCTCAATCCTCAGTCCTCAAACCTCAGTCCTCGTCCACAATCCACAACCCTCAACCCTCAATCCTCAATCTTCAATCATCAATATTCAATCTTCAATCCTCAATCCTCAATCCTCAATCCTCAATCCTCAATACTCACTCCTCAATCCTCAATACCCAATCCTCAATCTTCAGTCCTCAATCCTCAATCCTCAATCCTCAATCCTCAATCCTCAATCCTCAGTCCTCAAACCTCAATCTTCAATCCTCAATACTCAATCTGCAATCCTCAATCCTCAATCCTCAATCCTCAATCCTCAATCCTCAATCCTCAATCCTCAATCCTCAATCCTCAATCCTCAATCCTCAATCCTCATTCCCCAAACCTCAACCCTCAACCCTCAGTCCTCACCCTCAATTCTCAATTCTCAATCCTCAATCCTCAATCCTCGATCTTCAATCCTCAATAATCGATCTCCAATCCTAGATCCTCAATCCCCAATCCTCCATCCTTAATCCTCAAACTTCAATCCTCAATCGCCAGTCCTCAATCCTCAATACTCAATCCTCAGTCGTCAATCCTCAATCCTCAACCCTCAATCCCCAATCCTCAACCCTCAATACTCAATCCTCAATCTTCAATCCTCAATCCTCAATCCTCAATCTTCAATCTTCAATACTCAATCTTCAACCCTCAATCCTCAATCCTCAATCCTGAATCCTCAATCCTCATTCTTCAATCCTCAATACCCAATCCTCAATCTTCAATCCTCAATATTCAATCTTCAATTCTCAATCCTCAATCCTCAATCCTCAATCCTCAATCCTCAATCCTCAATCTTCAATCTTCAGTACTCAATCTTCAACCCTCAATCCTCAATCCTCAATCCTGAATCCTCAATCCTCTATACTCAATCCTCAACCTCCAATCCTCAATACTCAATCCTCATCCTCAATCCTCAATCCTCAATCCTCAATCCTCATTCCTCAATCCTCAATCCTCAATCCACAAGCCTACAATACTCAATCCTCAATCCTCATTCCCCAAACATCAATCCTCAAGCCTCAATCCTCAATCTTCAATCCTCAATATTCAATCTTCAATTCTCAATCCTCAATCCTCAATCCTCAATCCTCAATCCTCAATCCTCAATCTTCAATCTTCAATACTCAATCTTCAACCCTCAATCCTCAATCCTCAATCCTGAATCCTCAATCGTCATTCTTCAATCCTCAATACCCAATCCTCAATCTTCAATCCTCAATCCTCAACCCTCAACCCTCAGCCCTCATCCTCAATCCTCAATCCTCTATCCTCAATCCTCAATCCTCAATCCTCAATCTTCAGTCCGCTATACTCAACCTTCAATTCTCAATCCTCAGTCCTCAAACCTCAATTCTGTATCCTCAATCATGAATCCCCAATCTCCAGCCCTCAATCCTCCACAATCAGTTGTCAATCCTCAATCCTCAATAGAATATCCTCAATTCACTGTTTTCGATACTCAGTACTCAATCTGCAATCTTCAATCCTCAACCCTCAACCCTCAATCCTCAATCCTCAATCCTCAATCCTCAATCCTCAGTCCTCAAACCTCAATCCTGAATCCTCAATCCTGAACCCTCAATCTTCAGCCCTCAGTCCTCAACAATCAGCTGTCAATCCTCAATCCTCAATAGAATGTCATCAATTCACAGTTTTCCTTACTCAATACTCAACCTGCAATCTACAAATGTCTATCCACAGACATTAATTCTCATCACTCAACCCTCAACACTCCGTCCCCAATCCTCAATCCTCAATCCTCATTCTTCAATCCTCAATACCCAATCCTCAATCTTCAATCCTCAATCCTCAATCCTCAATCCTCAATCCTCAATCCTCAATCCTCAGTCCTCAAACCTCAGTCCTCAATCCTCAGTCCTCAATCCTCAATCCACAACCCTCAAACGTCAATCCTCAACCGTCAGTCCTCGTCCTCAATCCTCAACCCTCAATCCTCAATCCTCAATCTTCAATCATCAATACTTAATCTTCAATCCTCAATCCTCAGTCCTCAATCCTCAATCCTCAATCCTCAATCATCAATCCTCAATACTCAACCATCAATCCTCAATTCTCAATACTCAATAGAATATCCTGAATTCTCAGTATTCAATACTCGAACCTCAATCCTCAACCCTCAGCCCTCATCCTCCATCCTCAATCCTCAATCCTCAATCCTCAATCTTCAATCCTCGATACTCAATCTTCAATCCTCAATACTCAAACCTCAATCCTCAATCCTCAGTCATGAATACTCAATCTTCAATTCTCAATCCTCAATTCTCAATCCACAAGCCTGCATACTCAATCCTCAATCCTCATTCCCCAAACATCGATCCTCAATCCTCAATCCTCAATCTTCAATCCTCAATATTCAATCTTCAATTCTCAATCCTCAATCCTCAATCCTCAATCCTCAATCCTCAATCCTCAATCCTCAATCCTCAATCTTCAATCCTCAATACTCACTCTTCAATCCTCAATCCTCAATCCACAATCCTCAATCCTCATTCTTCAATCCTCAATACCCAATCCTCAATCTTCAATCCTCAATCCTCAATCCTCAATTCTCAATACTCAATCCTCAATCCTCAGTCCTCAAACATCAATACTCAACCCTCAGTCATCGTCCTCAGTCCACAACCATCAATCGTCAGTCCTCAATCTTCAGTCATCAATATTCAATTTTCAATCCCCAATCCTCAATCCTCAATCCTCAATCCTCAATACTCAATCGTCAATCCTCAACAACCAATCTTCAATACTCAATCCTCAATCCACAATCTTCAATCCTCAGTACTCAATCTTCAATCCTCAATCCTCAATCCTCAATCCTCAATTCTCAACCTTCAATCCTCATTACTCAATCTGCAATACTCAATCCTCAATCCTCATTCCTCAGTCTTCAGCCCTCAGTCCTCAACAATCAGCTGTCAATCCTCAATCTTCAATAGAATGTCATCAATTCGAAGTTTTCGATACTCAATATTTCAATCTGCAATCTTCAAATCTCTATCCACAAACATCAATCCTCATCACTCAACCCTCAACACTCCGTTCCCAATCCTCAATCTTCAATCCTCAATTCTCAATCCTCAATCCTCAATCCTCAATTTTCAATCCTCAATACTCAATCTTCAATCCCCAATCCTCAATCCTCAACCCTCAGTCCTCATCCTCAATCCTCAATCCTCAAACCTCAATTCTCAATCTTCAATCCTCAATCCTCAATCTTCAATCCTCAATCCTCAATACTCAATCTTCAATCCTCAATAATCAATCTCCAATCCTAGATCCTCAATCCCCAATCCTCAATCCTCAATCTTCAATCCTCAATACTCAATGTTCAATCCTCAACATCCAATCCTCAATCTTCAACCCTCAATCCTCAATCCTCAACCCTCAGACCTCATCCTCAATCCTCAATCCTCAATCCTCAATCCTCAATCCTCAGTCCTCAAACCTCAATCCTCAATCCTCAGTCCTCAATCCTCAATCCTCAATCCTCAAACCTCATTCCTCAACCGTCAGTCCTCGTCCTCAATCCATAACCCTCAATCCTCAATCCTCAATCTTCAATCATCAATACTCAATCTTCAATCCTCAATCCTCTGTCCTCATTCCTCAATCCTCAATCCTCATTCCTCAATCCTCAATCCTCAATCCTCAGTCCTCATCCCTCAAACCTCAATCCTCGGTCCTCAGTCCTCAAACCTCAATCCTCAAACCTCAGACCTCATACTCAATCCTCAATCCTCAATCGTCAGTCCTCAATACTCAATCTTCAATCCTCAATAATCAATCTCCAATCCTAGATCCTCAATCCCCAATCCTCAATCCTTATTCCTCAATCTTCAATCCTCAATCGCCAGTCCTCAATGTTCAATCCTCAATGCTCAATCCTCAATCCTCAAGCCTCAATCCTCAATCCTCAATCCTCAATCCTCAATCCTCAATCCTCATTCCTCAATCATCAGTCCTCAATACTCAACCATGAATCCTCAATTCTCAATACTCAATAGAATATCCTGAATTCTCGGGATTCAATACTCAAACCTCAATCCTCAACCCTCAGCCCTCATCCTCCATCCTCAACCCTCAATCCTCAATCCTCAATCTTCAATCCTCAATCCTCAATCCTCAATCCTCAATCCTCAACCTTCAATCCTCAATACTCAATCTGCAATCCTTAATCCTCAACCCTCAATCCTCAATCCTCAATCATCATTCTTCAATCCTCAATACCCAATCCTCAATCTTAAATCCTAAATGCACAATCCTCAATTCTCAATCGCCAATCCTCAATCCTCAATACTCAATCTTCAATCCTCAATCCACAATCCTCAATCCTTATTCCTCAATCTTCAATCCTCAATCGCCAGTCCTCAATGTTCAATCCTCAATGCTCAATCCTCAATCCTCAATCCTCAATCCTCAATCCTCAATCCTCAATCCTCATTCCCCAAACCTCAACCCTCAACCCTCAGTCCTCACCCTCAATTCTCAATTCTCAATCCTCAATCCTCAATCCTCGATCTTCAATCCTCAATAATCAATCTCCAATCCTAGATCCTCAATCCCCAATCCTCAATCCTTAATCCTCAAACTTCAATCCACAATCGCCAGTCCTCAATCCTCAATACTCAACCCTCAGTCGTCAATCCTCAATCCTCAACCCTCAATCCCCAATCCTCAACCCTCAATACTCAATCCTCAATCTTCAATCCTCAATCCTCAATCCTCAAACTTCAATCTTCAATACTCAATCTTCAACCCTCAATCCTCAATCCTCAATCCTGAATCCTCAATCCTCATTCTTCAATCCTCAATACCCAATCCTCAATCTTCAATCCTCAATATTCAATCTTCAATTCTCAATCCTCAATCCTCAATCCTCAATCCTCAATCCTCAATCCTCAATCTTCAATCTTCAATACTCAATCTTCAACCCTCAATCCTCAATCCTCAATCCTGAATCCTCAATCCTCTATACTCAATCCTCAACCTCCAATCCTCAATACTCAATCCTCATCCTCAATCCTCTATCCTCAATCCTCAATCCTCATTCCTCAATCCTCAATCCTCAATCCACAAGCCTACAATACTCAATCCTCAATCCTCATTCCCCAAACATCAATCCTCAATCCTCAATCCTCAATCTTCAATCCTCAATATTCAATCTTCAATTCTCAATCCTCAATCCTCAATCCTCAATCCTCAATCCTCAATCCTCAATCTTCAATCTTCAATCATCAATACTCAATCTTCAACCCTCAATCCTCAATCCTCAATCCTGAATCCTCAATCCTCATTCTTCAATCCTCAATACCCAATCCTCAATCTTCAATCCTCAATCCTCAGCCCTCAACCCTCAGCCCTCATCCTCAATCCTCAATCCTCTATCCTCAATCCTCAATCCTCAATCCTCAATCTTCAGTCCGCTATACTCAACCTTCAATTCTCAATCCACAGTCCTCAAACCTCAATTCTGTATCCTCAATCATGAATCCCCAATCTACAGCCCTCAATCCTCCACAATCAGTTGTCAATCCTCAATCCTCAATAGAATATCCTCAATTCACTGTTTTCGGTACTCAGTACTCAATCTGCAATCTTCAATCCTCAACCCTCAATCCTCAATCCTCAATCCTCAATCCTCAATCCTCAATCCTCAATCCTGAATCCTCAATCCTCTATACTCAATCCTCAACCTCCAATCCTCAATACTCAATCCTCATCCTCAATCCTCAATCCTCAATCCTCAATCCTCATTCCTCAATCCTCAATCCTCAATCCACAAGCCTACAATACTCAATCCTCAATCCTCATTCCCCAAACATCAATCCTCAATCCTCAATCCTCAATCTTCAATCCTCAATATTCAATCTTCAATTCTCAATCCTCAATCCTCAATCCTCAATCCTCAATCCTCAATCCTCAATCTTCAATCTTCAATACTCAATCTTCAACCCTCAATCCTCAATCCTCAATCCTGAATCCTCAATCCTCATTCTTCAATCCTCAATACCCAATCCTCAATCTTCAATCCTCAATCCTCAATCCTCAACCCTCAGCCCTCATCCTCAATCCTCAATCCTCTATCCTTAATCCTCAATCCTCAATCCTCAATCTTCAGTCCGCTATACTCAACCTTCAATTCTCAATCCTCAGTCCTCAAACCTCAATTCTGTATCCTCAATCATGAATCCCCAATCTCCAGCCCTCAATCCTCCACAATCAGTTGTCAATCCTCAATCCTCAATAGAATATCCTCAATTCACTGTTTTCGATACTCAGTACTCAATCTGCAATCTTCAATCCTCAACCCTCAACCCTCAATCCTCAATCCTCAATCCTCAATCCTCAATCCTCAGTCCTCAAACCTCAATCCTGAATCCTCAATCCTGAACCCTCAATCTTCAGCCCTCAGTCCTCAATAATCAGCTGTCAATCCTCAATCCTCAATAGAATGTCATCAATTCACAGTTTTCAATACTCAATACTCAACCTGCAATCTACAAATGTCTATCCACAGACATTAATTCTCATCACTCAACCCTCAACACTCCGTCCCCAATCCTCAATCCTCAATCCTCATTCTTCAATCCTCAATACCCAATCCTCAATCTTCAATCCTCAATCCTCAATCCTCAATCCTCAATCCTCAATCCTCAATCCTCAGTCCTCAAACCTCAGTCCTCAATCCTCAGTCCTCAATCCTCAATCCACAACCCTCAAACGTCAATCCTCAACCGTCAGTCCTCGTCCTCAATCCTCAACCCTCAATCCTCAATCCTCAATCTTCAATCATCAATACTTAATCTTCAATCCTCAATCCTCAGCCCTCAATCCTCAATCCTCAATCCTCAATCATCAATCCTCAATACTCAACCATCAATCCTGAATCCTCAGTCCTCAATCCTCAATCCTCAATCTTCAATCCTCAATACTCAATGTTCAACCCTCAATACCAAATCCTCAATCTTCAATCCTCAATACTCAATACTCAATCTTCAATCCTCAATCCTCAATCCTCAATCTTCAATCCTCAATACTCAATCTGCAATCCTCAATCGTCAATCCTCAATCCTCAATCCTCAATCCTCAATCCTCAATCCTCATTCATCAGTCCTCAATACCCAATCCTCAATCTTCAATCCTCAATCCTCAATCCTCAGTCCTCAAACCTCAGTCCTCGTCCACAATCCACAACCCTCAACCCTCAATCCTCAATCTTCAATCATCAATATTCAATCTTCAATCCTCAATCCTCAATCCTCAATCCTCAATCCTCAATACTCACTCATCAATCCTCAATACCCAATCCTCAATCTTCAATCCTCAATCCTCAATCCTCAATCCTCAATCCTCAATCCTCAATCCTCAGTCCTCAAACCTCAGTCCTCAATCCTCAGTCCTCAATCCTCAATCCTCAACCCTCAAACGTCAATCCTCAACCGTCAGTCCTCGACCTCAATCCTCAACCCTCAATCCTCAATCCTCAATCTTCAATCATCAATACTTAATCTTCAATCCTCAATCCTCAGTCCTCAATCCTCAATCCTCAATCCTCAATCATCAATCCTCAATACTCAACCATCAATCCTCAATTCTCAATACTCAATAGAATATCCTGAATTCTCAGTATTCAATACTCGAACCTCAATCCTCAACCCTCAGCCCTCATCCTCCATCCTCAATCCTCAATCCTCAATCCTCAATCTTCAATCCTCGATACTCAATCTTCCATCCTCAATACTCAAACCTCAATCCTCAAGCCTCAGTCATGAATACTCAATCTTCAATCCTCAATCCTCAATCCTCAGTCATCAATCCACAATCTTCAATACTCAATCGTCAATCCTCAGTCCTCAATCCTCAATCCGCAATCCTTGTTCCTCCAACCTCAATCCTCAACCCTCAGTCCTCATCCTCAGTTCTCAATTCTCAATCCTCAATCCTCAATCCTCAATCTTCAACCCTCAATAATCAATCTCCAATCCTGAATCCTCAATCCCCAATCCTCAATCCTTAATCCTCAATCTTCAATCCTCAATCCCCAGTCCTCAATCTTCAATCCTCAATGCTCAATCCTCAATCCTGAATCCTCAGTCCTCAATCCTCAATCTTCAATCCTCAATACTCAATGTTCAACCCTCAATACCCAATCCTCAATCTTCAATCCTCAATACTCAATACTCAATCTTCAATCCTCAATCCTCAATCCTCAATCTTCAATCCTCAATACTCAATCTGCAATCCTCAATCCTCAATCCTCAATCCTCAATCCTCAATCCTCAACCCTCAATCCTCATTCATCAGTCCTCAATACCCAATCCTCAATCTTCAATCCTCAATCCTCAATCCTCAGTCCTCAAACCTCAGTCCTCGTCCACAATCCACAACCCTCAACCCTCAATCCTCAATCTTCAATCATCAATATTCAATCTTCAATCCTCAATCCTCAATCCTCAATCCTCAATCCTCAATACTCACTCCTCAATCCTCAATACCCAATCCTCAAACTTCAATCCTCAATCCTCAATCCTCAATCCTCAATCCTCAATCCTCAATCCTCAATCCTCAGTCCTCAAACCTCAGTCCTCAATCCTCAGTCCTCAATCCTCAATCCTCAACCGTCAAACGTCAATCCTCAACCGTCAGTCCTCGTCCTCAATCCTCAACCCTCAATCCTCAATCCTCAATCTTCAATCATCAATACTTAATCTTCAATCCTCAATCCTCAGTCCTCAATCCTCAATCCTCAATCCTCAATCATCAATCCTCAATACTCAACCATCAATCCTCAATTCTCAATACTCAATAGAATATCCTGAATTCTCAGTATTCAATACTCGAACCTCAATCCTCAACCCTCAGCCCTCATCCTCCATCCTCAATCCTCAATCCTCAATCCTCAATCTTCAATCCTCGATACTCAATCTTCAATCCTCAATACTCAAACCTCAATCCTCAATCCTCAGTCATGAATACTCAATCTTCAATCCTCAATCCTCAATCCTCAGTCATCAATCCACAATCTTCAATACTCAGTCGTCAATCCTCAGTCCTCAATCCTCAATCCGCAATCCTCGTTCCTCCAACCTCAATCCTCAACCCTCAGTCCTCATCCTCAATTCTCAATTCTCAATCCTCGATCCTCAATCCTCAATCTTCAACCCTCAATAATCAATCTCCAATCCTGAATCCTCAATCCCCAATCCTCAATCCCTAATCCTCAATCTTCAATCCTCAATCCCCAGTCCTCAATCTTCAATCCTCAATGCTCAATCCTCAATCCTGAATCCTCAGTCCTCAATCCTCAATCCTCAATCTTCAATCCTCAATACTCAATGTTCAACCCTCAATACCCAATCCTCAATCTTCAATCCTCAATACTCAATACTCAATCTTCAATCCTCAATCCTCAATCCTCAATCTTCAATCCTCAATACTCAATCTGCAATCCTCAATCCTCAATCCTCAATCCTCAATCCTCAATCCTCAATCCTCAATCCTCATTCATCAGTCCTCAATACCCAATCCTCAATCTTCAATCCTCAATCCTCAATCCTCAATTCTCAGTCCTCAATCCTCAACCCTCAGACCTCAAACATCAATACTCAACCCTCAGTCCTCGTCCTCAATCCACGACCCTCAATCCTCAATCCTCAATCTTCAATCATCAATATTCAATCTTCAATCCTCAATCCTCAATCCTCAATCCTCAATCCTCAATCCTCAATCCTCAATCCTCAATGATCAATCCTCAATACCCAATCCTCAATCTTCAATCCTCAGTCCTCAAACCTCAATACTTAATCCTCAATCCTGAATTCTCAATCTTCAGCACTGAGTCCTCAACAATCAGTTGTCAATCCTCAATCCTCAAGAGAATATCCTCAATTCACAGCTTTCAGTACTCAATACTCAATCTGCAATCTTCAAATCTCTATCCACAAACATCAATTCTCATCACTCAACCCTCAATACTCAGTCCCCGATTCTCAATCTTCAATCCTCAATCCTCAATCCTCAATCCTCGATCTTCGTTACTCAATACTCAATCTTCAATCCTCAATCCTCAATCCTCAATCCTCAATCCTCAATCCTCAATAGTCAATATTCAATCCTCAATACTCAACCTTCAATCCTCAATCCTCAATCCTCAATCCTCAGTCCTCAATCTTCAATCCGCTATACTCAATCTTCAATTCTCAATCCTCAGTCCTCAAACCTCAATTCTGTATCCTCAATCATGAATCCCCAATATCCAGACCTCAGTCCTCAACAATCAGTTGTCAATCCTCAATCCTCAATAGAATATCCTCAATTCACTGTTTTCAATACTCAATAATCAATCTGCAATCTTCAATCCTCAATCCTCAATCCTCATTCCTCAATCCTCAATCCTCAATCCTCAGTCCTCAGCCCTCAAACCTCAATCCTCAGTCCTCAGTCTTCAAACCTCAATCCTCAAACCTCAGACCTCATCCTCAATCCTCAATCCTCAATCGTCAGTCCTCAATACTCAATCTTCAATCCTCAATAATCAATCTCCAATCCTAGATCCTCAATCCCCAATCCTCAATCCTTATTCCTCAATCTTCAATCCTCAATCGCCAGTCCTCAATGTTCAATCCTCAATGCTCAATCCTCAATCCTCAATCCTCAATCCTCAATCCTCAATCCTCAATCCTCATTCCCCAAACATCAACCCTCAACCCTCAGTCCTCACCCTCAATTCTCAATTCTCAATCCTCAATCCTCAATCCTCAATTCTCAATCGTCAATCCTCAATCCTCAGACCTCAAACATCAACACTCAACCCTCAGTCCTCGTCCACAATCCACAACCCTCAACCCTCAATTCTCAATCTTCAATCCTCAATACGCAATCTTCAATTATCAATCCTGAATTCTCAATCCTCAATACTCAATCCTCAGTCGTCAATCCTCAATCCCCGATCCTCATTCTACAATCCTCAATCCTCAAACCTCAATCCTCAATCCTCAATCTTCAATCCTCAATACTCAATCTTCAATCCTCAATCCTCAACCCTCAATCCCCAATCCTCAACCCTCAATACTCAATCCTCAATCTTCAATCCTCAATACTCAATCCTCAATCCTCAATCCTCAATCCTCAATCCTCAATCCTCATTCCTCAATCCTCAGTCCTCAATACTCAACCATCAATCCTCAATTCTCAATACTCAATAAAATATCCTGAATTCTCGGGATTCAATACTCAAACCTCAATCCTCAACCCTCAGCCCTCATCCTCCATCCGCAATCCTCAATCCTCAATCCTCAATCTTCAATCCTCAATCCTCAATCCTCAATCCTCAATCCTCAACATTCAATCCTCAATACACAATCTGCAATCCTTAATCCTCAACCCTCAATCCTCAATCCTCAATCCTCATTCTTCAATCCTCAATACCCAATCCTCAATCTTAAATCCTCAATGCACAATCCTCAATTCTCAATCGCCAATCCTCAATCCTCAATACTCAATCTTCAATCCTCAATGCCCAATCCTCAATCCTTATTCCTCAAACTTCAATCCTCAATCGCCAGTCCTCAATGTTCAATCCTCAATGCTCAATCCTCAATCCTCAATCCTCAATCCTCAATCCTCAATCCTCAATCCTCATTCCCCAAACCTCAACCCTCAACCCTCAGTCCTCACCCTCAATTCTCAATTCTCAAACCTCAATCCCCAATCCTCGATCTTCAATCCTCAATAATCAATCTCCAATCCTAGATCCTCAATCCCCAATCCTCAATCCTTAATCCTCAAACTTCAATCCTCAATCGCCACTCCTCAATCCTCAATACTCAATCCTCAGTCGTCAATCCTCAATCCTCAACCATCAATCCCCAATCCTCAACCCTCAATACTCAATCCTCAATCTTCAATCCTCAAACCTCAATCCTCAATCTTCAATCTTCAATACTCAATCTTCAACCCTCAATCCTCAATCCTCAATCCTGAATCCTCAATCCTCATTCTTCAATCCTCAATACCCAATCCTCAATCTTCAATCCTCAATATTCAATCTTCAATTCTCAATCCTCAATCCTCAATCCTCAATCCTCAATCCTCAATCCTCAATCTTCAATCTTCAATACTCAATCTTCAACCCTCAATCCTCAATCCTCAATCCTGAATCCTCAATCCTCTATACTCAATCCTCAACCTCCAATCCTCAATACTCAATCCTCATCCTCAATCCTCAATCCTCAATCCTCAATCCTCATTCCTCAATCCTCAATCCTCAATCCACAAGCCTACAATAGTCAATCCTCAATCCTCATTCCCCAAACATCAATCCTCAATCCTCAATCCTCAATCTTCAATGCTCAATATTCAATCTTCAATTCTCAATCCTCAATCCTCAATCCTCAATCCTCAATCCTCAATCCTCAATCTTCAATCTTCAATACTCAATCTTCAACCCTCAATCCTCAATCCTCAATCCTGAATCCTCAATCCTCATTCTTCAATCCTCAATACCCAATCCTCAATCTTCAATCCTCAATCCTCAATCCTCAACCCTCAGCCCTCATCCTCAATCCTCAATCCTCTATCCTCAATCCTCAATCCTCAATCCTCAATCTTCAGTCCGCTATACTCAACCTTCAATTCTCAATCCTCAGTCCTCAAACCTCAATTCTGTATCCTCAATCATGAATCCCCAATCTCCAGCCCTCAATCCTCCACAATCAGTTGTCAATCCTCAATCCTCAATAGAATATCCTCAATTCACTGTTTTCGATACTCAATACTCAATCTGCAATCTTCAATCCTCAACCCTCAATCCTCAATCCTCAATCCTCAATCCTCAATCCTCAATCCTCAGTCCTCAAACCTCAATCCTGAATCCTCAATCCTGAACCCTCAATCTTCAGCCCTCAGTCCTCAACAATCAGCTGTCAATCCTCAATCCTCAATAGAATGTCATCAATTCTCAGTTTTCAATACTCAATACTCAACCTGCAATCGTCAAATGTCTATCCACAGACATTAATTCTCATCACTCAACCCTCAACACTCCGTCCCCAATTCTCAATCCTCAATCCTCATTCTTCAATCATCAATACTCAATCTTCAATCCTCAATCCTCAGTCCTCAATCCTCAAAGCTCAATCCTCAATCCTCAATCCTCAATACTCAACCATCAATCCTCAATTCTCTATACTCAATAGAATATCCTGAATTCTCAGTATTCAATACTCAAACCTCAATCCTCAACCCTCAGCCCTCATCCTCCAGCCTCAATCCTCAATCCTCAATCCTCAATCTTCAATCCTCGATACTCAATCTTCAATCCTCAATACTCAAACCTCAATCCTCAATCCTCAGTCATGAATACTCAATCTTCAATCCTCAATCCTCAATCCTCAACCCTCAATCCTGAATCCTCAGTCATCAATCCACAATCTTCAATACTCAACCATCAATCCTCAATTACGAATACTCAATAGAATATCCTGAATTCTCAGGATTCAATACTCAAACCTCAATCCTCAACCCTCAGCCCTCATCCTCAATCCTCGATCCTCAATCCTCAACCCTCAATATTGAATCCTCAATGCTCAATCTTTAATCCACAATCCTCAATCCTCAACCCTCAATCCTCAATCCTCAGTCATCAATCCACAATCTTCAATACTCAATCGTCAATCCTCAGTCCTCAATCCTCAATCCGCCATCCCCGTTCCTCAAACCTCATTCCTCAACCCTCAGTCCTCATCCTCAATTCTCAACTCTCAATCCTCAATCCTCAATCCTCAATCTTCGACCCTCAATAATCAATCTCCAATCCTGAATCCTCAATCCCCAATCCTCAATCCTTAATCCTCAATCTTCAATCCTCAATCCCCAGTCCTCAATCTTTTATCCTCAATGCTCAACCTGCAATCCTTAATCCTCAACCCTCAATCCTCAATCCTCAATCCTCAATCCTCAATCCTCAATCCTCAATCCTCAGTCCTCAAACCTCAGTCCTCAATCCTCAGTCCTCAATCCTCAATCCTCAATCCTCAATACTCAACCATCAATCCTCAATTCTCAATACTCAATAGAATATCCTGAATTCTCAGTATTCAATACTCAATCCTCAATCCTCAATCTTCAATCCTCAATACTCAATCTGCAATCCTCAATCCTCAATCCTCAATCCTCAATCCTCAATCCTCAATCCTCATTCATCAGTCCTCAATAACCAATCCTCAATCTTCAATCCTCAAACCTCAATCCTCAGTCATCAAACCTCAGTCCTCGTCCACAATCCACAACCCTCAACCCTCAATCCTCAATCTTCAAACATCAATATTCAATCTTCAATCCTCAATCCTCAATCCTCAATCCTCAATCCTCAATACTCACTCCTCAATCCTCAATACCCAATCCTCAATCTTCAATCCTCAATCCTCAATCCTCAATCCTCAATCCTCAATCCTCAATCCTCAGTCCTCAAACCTCAGTCCTCAATCCTCAGTCCTCAGTCCTCAATCCTCAACCCTCAAACGTCAATCCTCAACCGTCAGTCCTCGTCCTCAATCCTCAACCCTCAATCCTCAATCCTCAATCTTCAATCATCAATACTTAATCTTCAATCCTCAATCCTCAGTCCTCAATCCTCAATCCTCAATCCTCAATCATCAATCCTCAATACTCAACCATCAATCCTCAATTCTCAATACTCAATAGAATATCCTGAATTCTCAGTATTCAATACTCGAACCTCAATCCTCAACCCTCAGCCCTCATCCTCCATCCTCAATCCTCAATCCTCAATCCTCAATCTTCAATCCTCGATACTCTATCTTCAATCCTCAATACTCAAACCTCAATCCTCAATCCTCAGTCATGAATACTCAATCTTCAATCCTCAATCCTCAATCCTCAGTCATCAATCCACAATCTTCAATACTCAGTCGTCAATCCTCAGTCCTCAATCCTCAATCCGCAATCCTCGTTCCTCCAACCTCAATTCTCAACCCTCAGTCCTCATCCTCAATTATCAATTCTCAAACCTCAATCCTCAATCCTCAATCTTCAACCCTCAATAATCAATCTCCAATCCTGAATCCTCAATCCCCAATCCTCAATCCCTAATCCTCAATCTTCAATCCTCAATCCCCAGTCCTCAATCTTCAATCCTCAATGCTCAATCCTCAATCCTGAATCCTCAGTCCTCAATCCTCAATCCTCAATCTTCAATCCTCAATACTCAATGTTCAACCCTCAATAACCAATCCTCAATCTTCAATCCTCAATACTCAATACTCAATCTTCAATCCTCAATCCTCAATCCTCAATCGTCAATCCTCAATACTCAATCTGCAATCCTCAATCCTCAATCCTCAATCCTCAATCCTCAATCCTCAATCCTCAATCCTCAATCCTCAATCCTCAATCCTCAATCCTCAATCCTCAATCCTCATTCCCCAAACCTCAAACCTCAACCCTCAGTCCTCACCCTCAATTCTCAATTCTCAATCCTCAATCCTCAATCCTCGATCTTCAATCCTCAATAATCAATCTCCAATCCTAGATCCTCAATCCCCAATCCTCAATCCTTAATCCTCAAACTTCAATCCTCAATCGCCAGTCCTCAATCCTCAATACTCAATCCTCAGTCGTCAATCCTCAATCCTCAACCCTCAGTCCCCAATCCTCAACCCTCAATACTCAATCCTCAATCTTCAATCCTCAATCCTCAATCCTCAATCTTCAATCTTCAATACTCAATCTTCAACCCTCAATCCTCAATCCTCAATCCTGAATCCTCAATCCTCATTCTTCAATCCTCAATACCCAATCCTCAATCTTCAATCCTCAATATTCAATCTTAAATTCTCAATCCTCAATCCTCAATCCTCAATCCTCAATCCTCAATCCTCAATCTTCAATCTTCAATACTCAATCTTCAACCCTCAATCCTCAATCCTCAATCCTGAATCCTCAATCCTCTATACTCAATCCTCAACCTCCAATCCTCAATACTCAATCCTCATCCTCAATCCTCAATCCTCAATCCTCAATCCTCATTCCTCAATCCTCAATCCTCAATCCACAAGCCTACAATACTCAATCCTCAATCCTCATTCCCCAAACATCAATCCTCAATCCTCAATCCTCAATCTTCAATCCTCAATATTCAATCTTCAATTCTCAATCCTCAATCCTCAATCCTCAATCCTCAATCCTCAATCCTCAATGTTCAACCTTCAATACTCAATCTTCAACCCTCAATCCTCAATCCTCAATCCTGAATCCTCAATCCCCATTCTTCAATCCTCAATACCCAATCCTCAATCTTCAATCCTCAATCCTCAATCCTCAACCCTCAGCCCTCATCCTCAATCCTCAATCCTCTATCCTCAATCCTCAATCCTCAATCCTCAATCTTCAGTCCGCTATACTCAACCTTCAATTCTCAATCCTCAGTCCTCAAACCTCAATTCTGTATCCTCAATCATGAATCCCCAATCTGCAGCCCTCAATCCTCCACAATCAGTTGTCAATCCTCAATCCTCAATAGAATATCCTCAATTCACTGTTTTCGATACTCAGTACTCAATCTGCAATCTTCAATCCTCAACCCTCAATCCTCAATCCTCAATCCTCAATCCTCAATCCTCAATCCTCAGTCCTCAAACCTCAATCCTGAATCCTCAATCCTGAACCCTCAATCTTCAGCCCTCAGTCCTCAACAATCAGCTGTCAATCCTCAATCCTCAATAGAATGTCATCAATTCACAGTTTTCAATACTCAATACTCAACCTGCAATCTTCAAATGTCTATCCACAGACATTAATTCTCATCACTCAACCCTCAACACTCCGTCCCCAATCCTCAATCCTCAATCCTCATTCTTCAATCCTCAATACCCAATCCTCAATCTTCAATCCTCAATCCTCAATCCTCAATCCTCAATCCTCAATCCTCAATCCTCAATCCTCAGTTCTCAAACCTCAGTCCTCAATCCTCAGTCCTCAATCCTCAATCCTCAACCCTCAAACGTCAATCCTCAACCGTCAGTCCTCGTCCTCAATCCTCAACACTCAATCCTCAATCCTCAATCTTCAATCATCAATACTTAATCTTCAATCCTCAATCCTCAGTCCTGAATCCTCAATCCTCAATCCTCAATCATCAATCCTCAATACTCAACCATCAATCCTCAATTCTCAATACTCAATAGAATATCCTGAATTCTCAGTATTCAATACTCGAACCTCAATCCTCAACCCTCAGCCCTCATCCTCCATCCTCAATCCTCAATCCTCAATCCTCAATCTTCAATCCTCGATACTCAATCTTCAATCCTCAATACTCAAACCTCAATCCTCAATCCTCAATCCGCAATCCTCAATCCTCAATCCTCAAATCCTCATTCATCAGTCCTCAATACCCAATCCTCAATCTTCAATCCTCAATCCTCAATCCTCAGTCCTCAAACCTCAGTCCTCGTCCACAATCCACAACCCTCAACCCTCAATCCTCAATCTTCAATCATCAATATTCAATCTTCAATCCTCAATCCTCAATCCTCAATCCTCAATCCTCAATACTCACTCCTCAATCCTCAATACCCAATCCTCAATATTCAATCCTCAATCCTCAATCCTCAATCCTCAATCCTCAATCCTCAATCCTCAGTCCTCAAACCTCAGTCCTCAATCCTCAGTCCTCAATCCTCAATCCTCAACCCTCAAACGTCAATCCTCAACCGTCAGTCCTCGTCCTCAATCCTCAACCCTCAATCCTCAATCCTCAATCTTCAATCATCAATACTTAATCTTCAATCCTCAATCCTCAGTCCTCAATCCTCAATCCTCAATCCTCAATCATCAATCCTCAATCCCCAGTCCTCAATCTTCAATCCTCAATGCTCAATCCTCTATCCTGAATCCTCAGTCCTCAATCCTCAATCCTCAATCTTCAATCCTCAATACTCAATGTTCAACCCTCAATACCCAATCCTCAATCTTCAATCCTCAATACTCAATACTCAATCTTCAATCCTCAATCCTCAATCCTCAATCTTCAATCCTCAATACTCAATCTGCAATCCTCAATCCTCAATCCTCAATCCTCAATCCTCAATCCTCAATCCTCAATCCTCACTCATCAGTCCTCAATACCCAATCCTCAATCTTCAATCCTCAATCCTCAATCCTCAATTCTCAGTCCTCAATCCTCAACACTCAGACCTCAAACATCAATACTCAACCCTCAGTCCTCGTCCTCAATCCACGACCCTCAATCCTCAATCCTCAATCTTCAATCATCAATATTCAATCTTCAATCCTCAATCCTCAATCCTCAATCCTCAATCCTCAATCCTCAATCCTCAATGATCAATCCTCAATACCCAATCCTCAATCTTCAATCCTCAATCCTCTATCCTCAAAGCTCAATCGTCAATCCTCAGTCCTCAAACCTCAATACTTAATCCTCAATCCTGAATTCTCAATCTTCAGCACTGAGTCCTCAACAATCAGTTGTCAATCCTCAATCCTCAAGAGAATATCCTCAATTCACAGCTTTCAGTACTCAATACTCAATCTGCAGTCTTCAAATCTCTATCCACAAACATCAATTCTCATCACTCAACCCTCAATACTCAGTCCCCGATTCTCAATCTTCAATCCTCAATCCTCAATCCTCAATCCTCGATCTTCATTACTCAATACTCAATCTTCAATCCTCAATCCTCAATCCTCAATCCTCAATCCTCAATCCTCAATAGTCAATATTCAATCCTCAATACTCAACCTTCAATCCTCAATCCTCAGTCCTCAATCCTCAGTCCTCAATCTTCAATCCGCTATACTCAATCTTCAATTCTCAATCCTCAGTCCTCAAACCTCAATTCTGTATCCTCAATCATGAATCCCCAATATCCAGCCCTCAGTCCTCAACAATCAGTTGTCAATCCTCAATCCTCAATAGAATATCCTCAATTCACTGTTTTCAATACTCAATAATCAATCTGCAATCTTCAATCCTCAATCCTCAATCCTCATTCCTCAATCCTCAATCCTCAATCCTCAGTCCTCAGCCCTCAAGCCTCAATCCTCAGTCCTCAGTCCTCAAACCTCAATCCTCAAACCTCAGACCTCATCCTCAATCCTCAATCCTCAATCGTCAGTCCTCAATACTCAATATTCAATCCTCAATAATCAATCTCCAATCCTAGATCCTCAATCCCCAATCCTCAATCCTTATTCCTCAATCTTCAATCCTCAATCGCCAGTCCTCAATGTTCAATCCTCAATGCTCAATCCTCAATCCTCAATCCTCAATCCTCAATCCTCAATCCTCAATCCTCATTCCCCAAACATCAACCCTCAACCCTCAGTCCTCACCCTCAATTCTCAATTCTCAATCCTCAATCCTCAATCCTCGATCTTCAATCCTCAATAATCAATCTCCAATCCTAGATCCTCAATCCCCAATCCTCAATCCTTAATCCTCAAACTTCAATCCTCAATCGCCAGCCCTCAATGTTCAATCCTCAATGCTCAATCCTCAATTCTCAATCGTCAATCCTCAATCCTCAGACCTCAAACATCAACACTCAACCCTCAGTCCTCGTCCACAATCCACAACCCTCAACCCTCAATTCTCAATCTTCAATCCTCAATACGCAATCTTCAATTATCAATCCTGAATTCTCAATCCTCAATACTCAATCCTCAGCCGTCAATCCTCAATCCCCGTTCCCCATTCTTCAATCCTCAATCCTCAAACCTCAATCCTCAATCCTCAATCTTCAATCCTCAATACTCAATCTTCAATCCTCAATCCTCAACCCTCAATCCCCAATCCTCAACCCTCAATACTCAATCCTCAATCTTCAATCCTCAATACTCAATCCTCCATCCTCAATCCTCAATCCTCAATCCTCAATCCTCATTCCTCAATCCTCAGTCCTTAATACTCAACCATCAATCCTCAATTCTCAATACTCAATAGAATATCCTGAATTCTCGGGATTCAATACTCAGACCTCAATCCTCAACCCTCAGCCCTCATCCTCCATCCTCTATCCTCAATCCTCAATCCTCAGTCATGAATACTCAATATTCAACCCTCAATCCTCAATCCTCAATCCTGAATCCTCAATCCCCATTCTTCAATCCTCAATACCCAATCCTCAATCTTCAATCCTCCATATTCAATCTTCAATTCTCAATCCTCAATCCTCAATCCTCAATCCTCAATCCTCAATCCTCAATCTTCAATCTTCAATACGCAATCTTCAACCCTCAATCCTCAATCCTCAATCCTCAATCCTGAATCCTCAATCCTCTATACTCAATCCTCAACCTCCATTCCTCAATACTCAATCCTCATCCTCAATCCTCAATCCTCAATCCTCAATCCTCATTCCTCAATCCTCAATCCTCAATCCACAAGCCTACAATAGTCAATCCTCAATCCTCATTCCCCAAACATCAATCCTCAATCCTCAATCCTCAATCTTCAATCCTCAATATTCAATCTTCAATTCTCAATCCTCAATCCTCAATCCCCAATCCTCAATCCTCAATCCTCATTCTTCAATCCTCAATACCCAATCCTCAATCTTCAATCCTCAATCCTCAATCCTCAACCCTCAGCCCTCATCCTCAATCCTCAATCCTCTATCCTCAATCCTCAATCCTCAATCCTCAATCTTCAGTCCGCTATACTCAACCTTCAATTCTCAATCCTCAGTCCTCAAACCTCAATTCTGTATCCTCAATCATGAATCCCCAATATCCAGCCCTCAATCCTCCACAATCAGTTGTCAATCCTCAATCCTCAATATAATATCCTCAATTCACTGTTTTCGATACTCAATACTCAATCTGCAATCTTCAATCCTCAACCCTCAATCCTCAATCCTCAACCCTCAATCCTCAATCCTCAATCCTCAGTCATGAATACTCAATCTTCAATCCTCAATCCTCAATCCTCAGTCATCAATCCACAATCTTCAATACTCAATCGTCAATCCTCAGTCCTCAATCCTCAATCCGCAATCCTCGTTCCTCCAACCTCAATCCTCAACCCTCAGTCCTCATCCTCAATTATCAATTCTCAAACCTCAATCCTCAATCCTCAATCTTCAACCCTCAATAATCAATCTCCAATCCTGAATCCTCAATCCCCAATCCTCAATCCTTAATCCTCAATCTTCAATCCTCAATCCCCAGTCCTCAATCTTCAATCCTCAATGCTCAATCCTCAATCCTGAATCCTCAGTCCTCAATCCTCAATCCTCAATCTTCAATCCTCAATACTCAATGTTCAACCCTCAATAACCAATCTTCAATCTTCAATCCTCAATACTCAATACTCAATCTTCAATCCTCAATCCTCAATCCTCAATCGTCAATCCTCAATACTCAATCTGCAATCCTCAATCCTCAATCCTCAATCCTCAATCCTCAATCCTCAATCCTCAATCCTCAATCCTCAATCCTCAATCCTCAATCCTCAATCCTCAATCCTAATTCCCCAAACCTCAAACCTCAACCCTCAGTCCTCACCCGCAATTCTCAATTCTCAATCCTCAATCCTCAATCCTCAATCCTCAATCCTCAGTCCTCAAACCTCAATCCTGAATCCTCAATCCTGAACCCTCAATCTTCAGCCCTCAGTCCTCAACAATCAGCTGTCAATCCTCAATCCTCAATAGAATGTCATCAATTCACAGTTTTCAATACTCAATACTCAACCTGCAATCTTCAAACGTCTATCCACAGACATTAATTCTCATCACTCAACCCTCAACACTCCGTCCCCAATCCTCAATCCTCAATCCTCATTCTTCAATCCTCAATACCCAATCCTCAATCTTCAATCCTCAATCCTCAATCCTCAATCCTCAATCCTCAATCCTCAATCCTCAATCCTCAGTCCTCAAACCTCAGTCCTCAATCCTCAGTCCTCAATCCTCAATCCGCAACCCTCAAACGTCAATCCTCAACCGTCAGTCCTCGTCCTCAATCCTCAACACTCAATCCTCAATCCTCAATCTTCAATCATCAATACTTAATCTTCAATCCTCAATCCTCAGTCCTGAATCCTCAATCCTCAATCCTCAATCATCAATCCTCAATACTCAACCATCAATCCTCAATTCTCAATACTCAATAGAATATCCTGAATTCTCAGTATTCAATACTCGATCCTCAATCCTCAACCCTCAGCCCTCATCCTCCATCCTCAATCCTCAATCCTCAATCCTCAATCTTCAATCCTCGATACTCAATCTTCAATCCTCAATACTCAAACCTCAATCCTCAATCCTCAGTCATGAATACTCAATCTTCAATCCTCAATCCTCAATCCTCAGTCATCAATCCACAATCTTCAATACTCAATCGTCAATTCTCAGTCCTCAATCCTCAATCCGCAATCCTCGTTCCTCCAACCTCAATCCTCAACCCTCAGTCCTCATCCTCAGTTCTCAATTCTCAATCCTCAATCCTTAATCCTCAATCTTCAACCCTCAATAATCAATCTCCAATCCTGAATCCTCAATCCCCAATCCTCAATCCTTAATCCTCAATCTTCAATCCTCAATCCCCAGTCCTCAATCTTCAATCCTCAATGCTCAATCCTCAATCCTGAATCCTCAGTCCTCAATCTTCAATCCTCAATCTTCAATCCTCAATACTCAATGTTCAACCCTCAATACCCAATCCTCAATCTTCAATCCTCAATACTCAATACTCAATCTTCAATCCTCAATCCTCAATCCTCAATCTTCAATCCTCAATACTCAATCTGCAATCCTCAATCCTCAATCCTCAATCCTCAATCCTCAATCCTCAATCCTCAATCCTCATTCATCAGTCCTCAATACCCAATCCTCAATCTTCAATCCTCAATCCTCAATCCTCAGTCCTCAAACCTCAGTCCTCGTCCACAATCCACAACCCTCAACCCTCAATCCTCAATCTTCAATCATCAATATTCAATCTTCAATCCTCAATCCTCAATCCTCAATCCTCAATCCTCAATACTCACTCCTCAATCCTCAATACTCAATCCTCAATATTCAATCCTCAATCCTCAATCCTCAATCCTCAATCCTCAATCCTCAATCCTCAGTCCTCAAACCTCAGTCCTCAATCCTCAGTCCTCAATCCTCAATCCTCAACCCTCAAACGTCAATCCTCAACCGTCAGTCCTCGTCCTCAATCCTCAACCCTCAATCCTCAATCCTCAATCTTCAATCATCAATACTTAATCTTCAATCCTCAATCCTCAGTCCTCAATCCTCAATCCTCTATCCTCAATCATCAATCCTCAATCCCCAGTCCTCAATCTTCAATCCTCAATGCTCAATCCTCTATCCTGAATCCTCAGTCCTCAATCCTCAATCCTCAATCTTCAATCCTCAATACTCAATGTTCAACCCTCAATACCCAATCCTCAATCTTCAATCCTCAATACTCAATACTCAATCTTCAATCCTCAATCCTCAATCCTCAATCTTCAATCCTCAATACTCAATCTGCAATCCTCAATCCTCAATCCTCAATCCTCAATCCTCAATCCTCAATCCTCAATCCTCATTCATCAGTCCTCAATACCCAATCCTCAATCTTCAATCCTCAATCCTCAATCCTGAATTCTCAGTCCTCAATCCTCAACCCTCAGACCTCAAACATCAATACTCAACCCTCAGTCCTCGTCCTCAATCCACGACCCTCAATCCTCAATCCTCAATCTTCAATCATCAATATTCAATCTTCAATCCTCAATCCTCAATCCTCAATCCTCAATCCTCAATCCTCAATCCTCAATGATCAATCCTCAATACCCAATCCTCAATCTTCAATCCTCAATCCTCTATCCTCAAAGCTCAATCGTCAATCCTCAGTCCTCAAACCTCAATACTTAATCCTCAATCCTGAATTCTCAATCTTCAGCACTGAGTCCTCAACAATCAGTTGTCAATCCTCAATCCTCAAGAGAATATCCTCAATTCACAGCTTTCAGTACTCAATACTCAATCTGCAGTCTTCAAATCTCTATCCACAAACATCAATTCTCATCACTCAACCCTCAATACTCAGTCCCGGATTCTCAATCTTCAATCCTCAATCCTCAATCCTCAATCCTCGATCTTCATTACTCAATACTCAATCTTCAATCCTCAATCCTCAATCCTCAATCCTCAATCCTCAATCCTCAATAGTCAATATTCAATCCTCAATACTCAACCTTCAATCCTCAATCCTCAATCCTCAATCCTCAGTCCTCAATCTTCAATCCGCTATACTCAATCTTCAATTCTCAATCCTCAGTCCTCAAACCTCAATTCTGTATCCTCAATCATGAATCCCCAATATCCAGCCCTCAGTCCTCAACAATCAGTTGTCAATCCTCAATCCTCAATAGAATATCCTCAATTCACTGTTTTCAATACTCAATAATCAATCTGCAATCTGCAATCCTCAATCCTCAATCCTCATTCCTCAATCCTCAATCCTCAATCCTCAGTCCTCAGCCCTCAAACCTCAATCCTCAGTCCTCAGTCCTCAAACCTCAATCCTCAAACCTCAGACCTCATCCTCAATCCTCAATCCTCAATCGTCAGTCCTCAATACTCAATATTCAATCCTCAATAATCAATCTCCAATCCTAGATCCTCAATCCCCAATCCTCAATCCTTATTCCTCAATCTTCAATCCTCAATCGCCAGTCCTCAATGTTCAATCCTCAATGCTCAATCCTCAATCCTCAATCCTCAATCCTCAATCCTCAATCCTCAATCCTCATTCCCCAAACATCAACCCTCAACCCTCAGTCCTCACCCTCAATTCTCAATTCTCAATCCTCAATCCTCAATCCTCGATCTTCAATCCTCAATAATCAATCTCCAATCCTAGATCCTCAATCCCCAATCCTCAATCCTTAATCCTCAAACTTCAATCCTCAATCGCCAGCCCTCAATGTTCAATCCTCAATGCTCAATCCTCAATTCTCAATCGTCAATCCTCAATCCTCAGACCTCAAACATCAACACTCAACCCTCAGTCCTCGTCCACAATCCACAACCCTCAACCCTCAATTCTCAATCTTCAATCCTCAATACGCAATCTTCAATTATCAATCCTGAATTCTCAATCCTCAATACTCAATCCTCAGCCGTCAATCCTCAATCCCCGATCCCCATTCTTCAATCCTCAATCCTCAAACCTCAATCCTCAATCCTCAATCTTCAATCCTCAATACTCAATCTTCAATCCTCAATGCTCAACCCTCAATCCCCAATCCTCAACCCTCAATACTCAATCCTCAATCTTCAATCCTCAATACTCAATCCTCCATCCTCAATCCTCAATCCTCAATCCTCAATCCTCATTCCTCAATCCTCAGTCCTCAATACTCAACCATCAATCCTCAATTCTCAATACTCAATAGAATATCCTGAATTCTCGGGATTCAATACTCAGACCTCAATCCTCAACCCTCAGCCCTCATCCTCCATCCTCAATCCTCAATCCTCAATCCTCAATCTTCAATCCTCAATCCTCAATCCTCAATCCTGAACCTTCAATCCTCAATACACAATCTGCAATCCTTAATCCTCAACCCTCAATCCTCAATCCTCAATCCTCATTCTTCAATCCTTAATACCCAATCCTCAATCTTAAATCCTCAATGCACAATCCTCAATTCTCAATCGCCAATCCTCAATCCTCAATCCTCGATCTTCATTACTCAATACTCAATCTTCAATCCTCAATCCTCAATCCTCAATCCTCAATCCTCAATCCTCAATAGTCAATATTCAATCCTCAATACTCAACCTTCAATCCTCAATCCTCAATCCTCAATCCTCAGTCCTCAATCTTCAATCCGCTATACTCAATCTTCAATTCTCAATCCTCAGTCCTCAAACCTCAATTCTGTATCCTCAATCATGAATCCCCAATATCCAGCCCTCAGTCCTCAACAATCAGTTGTCAATCCTCAATCCTCAATAGAATATCCTCAATTCACTGTTTTCAATACTCAATAATCAATCTGCAATCTGCAATCCTCAATCCTCAATCCTCATTCCTCAATCCTCAATCCTCAATCCTCAGTCCTCAGCCCTCAAACCTCAATCCTCAGTCCTCAGTCCTCAAACCTCAATCCTCAAACCTCAGACCTCATCCTCAATCCTCAATCCTCAATCGTCAGTCCTCAATACTCAATATTCAATCCTCAATAATCAATCTCCAATCCTAGATCCTCAATCCCCAATCCTCAATCCTTATTCCTCAATCTTCAATCCTCAATCGCCAGTCCTCAATGTTCAATCCTCAATGCTCAATCCTCAATCCTCAATCCTCAATCCTCAATCCTCAATCCTCAATCCTCATTCCCCAAACATCAACCCTCAACCCTCAGTCCTCACCCTCAATTCTCAATTCTCAATCCTCAATCCTCAATCCTCGATCTTCAATCCTCAATAATCAATCTCCAATCCTAGATCCTCAATCCCCAATCCTCAATCCTTAATCCTCAAACTTCAATCCTCAATCGCCAGCCCTCAATGTTCAATCCTCAATGCTCAATCCTCAATTCTCAATCGTCAATCCTCAATCCTCAGACCTCAAACATCAACACTCAACCCTCAGTCCTCGTCCACAATCCACAACCCTCAACCCTCAATTCTCAATCTTCAATCCTCAATACGCAATCTTCAATTATCAATCCTGAATTCTCAATCCTCAATACTCAATCCTCAGCCGTCAATCCTCAATCCCCGATCCCCATTCTTCAATCCTCAATCCTCAAACCTCAATCCTCAATCCTCAATCTTCAATCCTCAATACTCAATCTTCAATCCTCAATGCTCAACCCTCAATCCCCAATCCTCAACCCTCAATACTCAATCCTCAATCTTCAATCCTCAATACTCAATCCTCCATCCTCAATCCTCAATCCTCAATCCTCAATCCTCATTCCTCAATCCTCAGTCCTCAATACTCAACCATCAATCCTCAATTCTCAATACTCAATAGAATATCCTGAATTCTCGGGATTCAATACTCAGACCTCAATCCTCAACCCTCAGCCCTCATCCTCCATCCTCAATCCTCAATCCTCAATCCTCAATCTTCAATCCTCAATCCTCAATCCTCAATCCTGAACCTTCAATCCTCAATACACAATCTGCAATCCTTAATCCTCAACCCTCAATCCTCAATCCTCAATCCTCATTCTTCAATCCTTAATACCCAATCCTCAATCTTAAATCCTCAATGCACAATCCTCAATTCTCAATCGCCAATCCTCAATCCTCAATACACAATCTTCAATCCTCAATCCCCAATCCTCAATCCTTATTCCTCAATCTTCAATCCTCAATCGCCAGTCCTCAATGTTCAATCCTCAATGCTCAATCCTCAATCCTCAATCCTCAATCCTCAATCCTCAATCCTCAATCCTCATTCCCCAAACCTCAACCCTCAACCCTCAGTCCTCACCCTCAATTCTCAATTCTCAAACCTCAATCCCCAATCCTCGATCTTCAATCCTCAATAATCAATCTCCAATGCTAGATCCTCAATCCCCAATCCTCAATCCTTAATCCTCAAACTTCAATCCTCAATCGCCAGTCCTCAATCCTCAATACTCAATCCTCAGTCGTCAATCCTCAATCCTCAACCCTCAATCCCCAATCCTCAACCCTCAATACTCAATCCTCAATCTTCAATCCTCAATCCTCAATCCTCAATCTTCAATCTTCAATACTCAATCTTCAACCCTCAATCCTCAATCCTCAATCCTGAATCCTCAATCCTCATTCTTCAATCCTCAATACCCAATCCTCAATCTTCAATCCTCCATATTCAATCTTCAATTCTCAATCCTCAATCCTCAATCCTCAATCCTCAATCCTCAATCCTCAATCTTCAATCTTCAATACTCAATCTTCAACCCTCAATCCTCAATCCTCAATCCTCAATCCTGAATCCTCAATCCTCTATACTCAATCCTCAACCTTCAATCCTCAATACTCAATCCTCATCCTCAATCCTCAATCCTCAATCCTCAATCCTCATTCCTCAATCCTCAATCCTCAATCCACAAGCCTACAATAGTCAATCCTCAATCCTCATTCCCCAAACATCAATCCTCAATCCTCAATCCTCAATCTTCAATCCTCAATATTCAATCTTCAATTCTCAATCCTCAATCCTCAATCCTCAATCCTCAATCCTCAATCCTCATTCTTCAATCCTCAATACCCAATCCTCAATCTTCAATCCTCAATCCTCAATCCTCAACCCTCAACCCTCAGCCCTCATCCTCAATCCTCAATCCTCTATCCTCAATCCTCAATCCTCAATCCTCAATCTTCAGTCCGCTATACTCAACCTTCAATTCTCAATCCTCAGTCCTCAAACCTCAATTCTGTATCCTCAATCATGAATCCCCAATCTCCAGCCCTCAATCCTCCACAATCAGTTGTCAATCCTCAATCCTCAATAGAATATCCTCAATTCACTGTTTTCGATACTCAATACTCAATCTGCAATCTTCAATCCTCAACCCTCAATCCTCAATCCTCAACCCTCAATCCTCAATCCTCAATCCTCAGTCATGAATACTCAATCTTCAATCCTCAATCCTCAATCCTCAGTCATCAATCCACAATCTTCAATACTCAATCGTCAATCCTCAGTCCTCAATCCTCAATCCGCAATCCTCGTTCCTCCAACCTCAATCCTCAACCCTCAGTCCTCATCCTCAATTCTCAATTCTCAATCCTCAATCCTCAATCCTCAACCTTCAACCCTCAATAATCAATCTCCAATCCTGAATCCTCAATCCCCAATCCTCAATCCTTAATCCTCAATCTTCAATCCTCAATCCCCAGTCCTCAATCTTCAATCCTCAATCTTCAATCCTCAATACTCAATGTTCAACCCTCAATACCCAATCCTCAATCTTCAATCCTCAATACTCAATACTCAATCTTCAATCCTCAATCCTCAATCCTCAATCCTCAATCCTCAATCTTCAATCCTCAATCCTCAATCCTCAATCCTCAACCTTCAATCCTCAATACTCAATCTGCAATCCTTAATCCTCAACCCTCAATCCTCAATCCTCAATCCTCATTCTTCAATCCTCAATACCCAATCCTCAATCTTAAATCCTCAATCCTCAATCCTCAATTCTCAATCGTCAATCCTCAATCCTCAGACCTCAAACATCAACACTCAACCCTCAGTCCTCGTCCACAATCCACAACCCTCAACCCTCAATTCTCAATCTTCAATCCTCAATACGCAATCTTCAATTATCAATCCTGAATTCTCAATCCTCAATGCTCAATCCTCAGTCGTCAATCCTCAATCCCCGATCCTCATTCTTCAATCCTCAATCCTCAAACCTCAATCCTCAATCCTCAATCTTCAATCCTCAATACTCAATCTTCAATCCTCAATCCTCAACCCTCAATCCCCAATCCTCAACCCTCAATACTCAATCCTCAATCTTCAATCCTCAATACTCAATCCTCAATCCTCAATCCTCAATCCTCAATCCTCAATCCTCATTCCTCAATCCTCAGTCCTCAATACTCAACCATAAATCCTCAATTCTCAATACTCAATAGAATATCCTGAATTCTCGGGATTCAATACTCAAACCTCAATCCTCAACCCTCAGCCCTCATCCTCCATCCTCAATCCTCAATCCTCAATCCTCAATCTTCAATCCTCAATCCTCAATCCTCAATCCTCAACCTTCAATCCTCAATACACAATCTGCAATCTTCAATCCTCAACCCTCAATCCTAAATCCTCAATCCTCAATCCTCAATCCTCAATCCTCAGTCCTCAAACCTCAATCCTGAATCCTCAATCCTGAACCCTCAATCTTCAGCCCTCAGTCCTCAACAATCAGCTGTCAATCCTCAATCCTCAATAGAATGTCATCAATTCACAGTTTTCAATACTCAATACTCAACCTGCAATCTTCAAATGTCTATCCACAGACATTAATTCTCATCACTCAACCCTCAACACTCCGTCCCCAATCCTCAATCCTCAATCCTCATTCTTCAATCCTCAATACCCAATCCTCAATCTTCAATCCTCAATCCTCAATCCTCAATCCTCAATCCTCAATCCTCAATCCTCAATCCTCAGTCCTCAAACCTCAGTCCTCAATCCTCAGTCCTCAATCCTCAATCCTCAATCCTCAATCCTCAATCCTCAGTCCTCAAACCTCAGTCCTCAATCCTCAGTCCTCAATCCTCAATCCTCAACCCTCAAACGTCAATCCTCAACCGCCAGTCCTCGTCCTCAATCCTCAACCCTCAATCCTCAATCCTCAATCTTCAATCATCAATACTTAATCTTCAATCCTCAATCCTCAGTCCTCAATCCTCAATCCTCAATCCTCAATCATCAATCCTCAATACTCAACCATCAATCCTCAATTCTCAATACTCAATAGAATATCCTGAATTCTCAGTATTCAATACTCGAACCTCAATCCTCAACCCTCAGCCCTCATCCTCCATCCTCAATCCTCAATCCTCAATCCTCAATCTTCAATCCTCGATACTCAATCTTCAATCCTCAATACTCAAACCTCAATCCTCAATCCTCAGTCGTGAATACTCAATCTTCAATCCTCAATCCTCAATCCTCAGTCATCAATCCACAATCTTCAATACTCAATCGTCAATCCTCAGTCCTCAATCCTCAATCCGCAATCCTCGTTCCTCCAACCTCAATCCTCAACCCTCAGTCCTCATCCTCAATTCTCAATTCTCAATCCTCAATCCTCAATCCTCAATCTTCAACCCTCAATAATCAATCTCCAATCCTGAATCCTCAATCCCCAATCCTCAATCCTTAATCCTCAATCTTCAATCCTCAATCCCCAGTCCTCAATCTTCAATCCTCAATGCTCAATCCTCAATCCTGAATCCTCAGTCCTCAATCCTCAATCCTCAATCTTCAATCCTCAATACTCAATGTTCAACCCTCAATACCCAATCCTCAATCTTCAATCCTCAATACTCAATACTCAATCTTCAATCCTCAATCCTCAATCCTCAATCTTCAATCCTCAATACTCAATCTGCAATCCTCAATCCTCAATCCTCAATCCTCAATCCTCAATCCTCAATCCTCAATCCTCATTCATCAGTCCTCAATACCCATTCCTCAATCTTCAATCCTCAATCCTCAATCCTCAATTCTCAGTCCTCAATCCTCAACCCTCAGACCTCAAACATCAATACTCAACCCTCAGTCCTCGTCCTCAATCCACGACCCTCAATCCTCAATCCTCAATCTTCAATCATCAATATTCAATCTTCAATCCTCAATCCTCAATCCTCAATCCTCAATCCTCAATCCTCAATCCTCAATGATCAATCCTCAATACCCAATCCTCAATCTTCAATCCTCAATCCTCAATCCTCAAAGCTCAATCGTCAATCCTCAGTCCTCAAACCTCAATACTTAATCCTCAATCCTGAATTCTCAATCTTCAGCACTGAGTCCTCAACAATCAGTTGTCAATCCTCAATCCTCAAGAGAATATCCCCAATTCACAGCTTTCAGTACTCAATACTCAATCTGCAGTCTTCAAATCTCTATCCACAAACATCAATTCTCATCACTCAACCCTCAATACTCAGTCCCCGATTCTCAATCTTCAATCCTCAATCCTCAATCCTCAATCCTCGATCTTCATTACTCAATACTCAATCTTCAATCCTCAATCCTCAATCCTCAATCCTCAATCCTCAATCCTCAATAGTCAATATTCAATCCTCAATACTCAACATTCAATCCTCAATCCTCAATCCTCAATCCTCAGTCCTCAATCTTCAATCCGGTATACTCAATCTTCAATTCTCAATCCTCAGTCCTCAAACCTCTATTCTGTATCCTCAATCATGAATCCCCAATATCCAGCCCTCAGTCCTCAACAATCAGTTGTCAATCCTCAATCCTCAATAGAATATCCTCAATTCACTGTTTTCAATACTCAATAATCAATCTGCAATCTTCAATCCTCAATCCTCAATCCTCATTCCTCAATCCTCAATCCTCAATCCTCAGTCCTCAGCCCTCAAACCTCAATCCTCAGTCCTCAGTCCTCAAACCTCAATCCTCAAACCTCAGACCTCATCCTCAATCCTCAATCCTCAATCGTCAGTCCTCAATACTCAATATTCAATCCTCAATAATCAATCTCCAATCCTAGATCCTCAATCCCCAATCCTCAATCCTTATTCCTCAATCTTCAATCCTCAATCGCCAGTCCTCAATGTTCAATCCTCAATGCTCAATCCTCAATCCTCAATCCTCAATCCTCAATCCTCAATCCTCAATCCTCATTCCCCAAACATCAACCCTCAACCCTCAGTCCTCACCCTCAATTCTCAATTCTCAATCCTCAATCCTCAATCCTCGATCTTCAATCCTCAATAGTCAATCTCCAATCCTAGATCCTCAATCCCCAATCCTCAATCCTTAATCCTCAAACTTCAATCCTCAGTCGCCAGCCCTCAATGGTCAATCCTCAATGCTCAATCCTCAATCCTCAATCCTCAGCCCT
The DNA here is from genome assembly GCF_051401765.1 of Calliopsis andreniformis. Lineage (NCBI taxonomy): Eukaryota > Metazoa > Arthropoda > Insecta > Hymenoptera > Andrenidae > Calliopsis > Calliopsis andreniformis. The sequence continues at coordinate 291,847 of NW_027480458.1, forward strand.
CAATCCTCAGTCCTCAATCCTCAAACCTCAATCCTAAACCGTCAGTCCTCGTCCTCAATCCTCAACCCTCAATCCTCGATCCTCAATCCTCAATCCTCAATCCTCAATCCTCAGTCCTCAATACTCAACCATCAATCCTCAATTCCCAATACTCAATAGAATATCCTGAATTCTCGGGATTCAATACTCAAACCTCAATCCTCAGCCCTCAGCCCTCATCCTCCATCCTCAATCCTCAATCCTCAATCCTCAATCTTCAATCCTCAATCCTCAATCCTCAATCCTCAACCTTCAATCCTCAATACTCAATCTGCAATCCTTAATCCTCAACCCTCAATCCTCAATCCTCAATCCTCATTCTTCAATCCTCAATACCCAATCCTCAATCTTAAATCCTCAATCCTCAATCCTCAATTCTCAATCGTCAATCCTCAATCCTCAGACCTCAAACATCAACACTCAACCCTCAGTCCTCGTCCACAATCCACAACCCTCAACCCTCAATTCTCAATCTTCAATCCTCAATACGCAATCTTCAATTATCAATCCTGAATTCTCAATCCTCAATACTCAATCCTCAGTCGTCAATCCTCAATCCCCGATCCTCATTCTTCAATCCTCAATCCTCAAACCTCAATCCTCAATCCTCAATCTTCAATCCTCAATACTCAATCTTCAATCCTCAATCCTCAACCCTCAATCCCCAATCCTCAACCCTCAATACTCAATCCTCAATCTTCAATCCTCAATACTCAATCCTCAATCCTCAATCCTCAATCCTCAATCCTCAATCCTCATTCCTCAATCCTCAGTCCTCAATACTCAACCATCAATCCTCAATTCTCAATACTCAATAGAATATCCTGAATTCTCGGGATTCAATACTCAAACCTCAATCCTCAAACCTCAGCCCTCATCCTCCATCCTCAATCCTCAATCCTCAATCCTCAATCTTCAATCCTCAATCCTCAATCCTCAATCCTCAACCTTCTATCCTCAATACACAATCTGCAATCCTTAATCCTCAACCCTCAATCCTCAATCCTCAATCCTCATTCTTCAATCCTCAATACCCAATCCTCAATCTTAAATCCTCAATGCACAATCCTCAATTCTCAATCGCCAATCCTCAATCCTCAATACTCAATCTTCAATCCTCAATCCCCAATCCTCAATCCTTATTCCTCAATCTTCAATCCTCAATCGCCAGTCCTCAATGTTCAATCCTCAATGCTCAATCCTCAATCCTCAATCCTCATTCCTCAATCCTCAATCCTCAATCCTCATTCCCCAAACCTCAACCCTCAACCCTCAGTCCTCACCCTCAATTCTCAATTCTCAAACCTCAATCCCCAATCCTCGATCTTCAATCCTCAATAATCAATCTCCAATCCTAGATCCTCAATCCCCAATCCTCAATCCTTAATCCTCAAACTTCAATCCTCAATCGCCAGTCCTCAATCCTCAATACTCAATCCTCAGTCGTCAATCCTCAATCCTCAACCCTCAATCCCCAATCCTCAACCCTCAATACTCAATCCTCAATCTTCAATCCTCAATCCTCAATCCTCAATCTTCAATCTTCAATACTCAATCTTCAACCCTCAATCCTCAATCCTCAATCCTGAATCCTCAATCCTCATTCTTCAATCCTCAATACCCAATCCTCAATCTTCAATCCTCAATATTCAATCTTCAATTCTCAATCCTCAATCCTCAATCCTCAATCCTCAATCCTCAATCCTCAATCTTCAATCTTCAATACTCAATCTTCAACCCTCAATCCTCAATCCTCAATCCTCAATCCTGAATCCTCAATCCTCTATACTCAATCCTCAACCTCCAATCCTCAATACTCAATCCTCATCCTCAATCCTCAATCCTCAATCCTCAATCCTCATTCCTCAATCCTCAATCCTCAATCCACAAGCCTACAATAGTCAATCCTCAATCCTCATTCCCCAAACATCAATCCTCAATCCTCAATCCTCAATCTTCAATCCTCAATATTCAATCTTCAATTCTCAATCCTCAATCCTCAATCCTCGATCCTCAATCCTCAATCCTCAATCTTCAATCTTCAATACTCAATCTTCAATCCTCAATCCTCAATCCTCAATCTTCAGTCCGCTATACTCAACATTCAATTCTCAATCCTCAGTCCTCAAACCTCAATTCTGTATCCTCAATCATGAATCCCCAATCTCCAGCCCTCAATCCTCCACAATCAGTTGTCAATCCTCAATCCTCAATAGAATATCCTCAATTCACTGTTTTCGATACTCAATACTGAATCTGCAATCTTCAATCCTCAACCCTCAATCCTCAATCCTCAATCCTCAATCCTCAATCCTCAATCCTCAGTCATGAATACTCAATCTTCAGTCCTCAATCCTCAATCCTCAGTCAACAATCCACAATCTTCAATACTCAATCGTCAATCCTCAGTCCTCAATCCTCAATCCGCAATCCTCGTTCCTCCAACCTCAATCCTCAACCCTCAGTCCTCATCCTCAATTCTCAATTCTCAATCCTCAATCCTCAATCCTCAATCTTCAACCCTCAATAATCAATCTCCAATCCTGAATCCTCAATCCCCAATCCTCAATCCTTAATCCTCAATCTTCAATCCTCAATCCCCAGTCCTCAATCTTCAATCCTCAATGCTCAATCCTCAATCCTGAATCCTCAGTCCTCAATCCTCAATCCTCAATCTTCAATCCTCAATACTCAATGTTCAACCCTCAATACCCAATCCTCAATCTTCAATCCTCAATACTCAATACTCAATCTTCAATCCTCAATCCTCAATCCTCAATCTTCAATCCTCAATACTCAATCTGCAATCCTCAATCCTCAATCCTCAATCCTCAATCCTCAATCCTCAATCCTCAATCCTCATTCATCAGTCCTCAATACCCAATCCTCAATCTTCAATCCTCAATCCTCAATCCTCAATTCTCAGTCCTCAATCCTCAACCCTCAGACCTCAAACATCAATACTCAACCCTCAGTCCTCGTCCTCAATCCACGACCCTCAATCCTCAATCCTCAATCTTCAATCATCAATATTCAATCTTCAATCCTCAATCCTCAATCCTCAATCCTCAATCCTCAATCCTCAATCCTCAATGATCAATCCTCAATACCCAATCCTCAATCTTCAATCCTCAATCCTCAATCCTCAAAGCTCAATCGTCAATCCTCAGTCCTCAAACCTCAATACTTAATCCTCAATCCTGAATTCTCAATCTTCAGCACTGAGTCCTCAACAATCAGTTGTCAATCCTCAATCCTCAAGAGAATATCCTCAATTCACAGCTTTCAGTACTCAATACTCAATCTGCAGTCTTCAAATCTCTATCCACAAACATCAATTCTCATCACTCAACCCTCAATACTCAGTCCCCGATTCTCAATCTTCAATCCTCAATCCTCAATCCTCAATCCTCGATCTTCATTACTCAATACTCAATCTTCAATCCTCAATCCTCAATCCTCAATCCTCAATCCTCAATCCTCAATAGTCAATATTCAATCCTCAATACTCAACCTTCAATCCTCAATCCTCAATCCTCAATCCTCAGTCCTCAATCTTCAATCCGCTATACTCAATCTTCAATTCTCAATCCTCAGTCCTCAAACCTCAATTCTGTATCCTCAATCATGAATCCCCAATATCCAGCCCTCAGTCCTCAACAATCAGTTGTCAATCCTCAATCCTCAATAGTGTATCCTCAATTCACTGTTTTCAATACTCAATAATCAATCTGCAATCTTCAATCCTCAATCGTCAATCCTCATTCCTCAATCCTCAACCCTCAATCCTCAGTCCTCAGCTCTCAAACCTCAATCCTCAGTCCTCAGTCCTCAAACCTCAATCCTCAAACCTCAGACATCATCCTCAATCCTCAATCCTCAATCGTCAGTCCTCAATACTCAATATTCAATCCTCAATAATCAATCTCCAATCCTAGATCCTCAATCCCCAATCCTCAATCCTTATTCCTCAATCTTCAATCCTCAATCGCCAGTCCTCAATGTTCAATCCTCAATGCTCAATCCTAAATCCTCAATCCTCAATCCTCAATCCTCAATCCTCAATCCTCAATCCCCAAACATCAACCCTCAACCCTCAGTCCTCACCCTCAATTCTCAATTCTCAATCCTCAATCCTCAATCCTCGATCTTCAATCCTCAATAATCAATCTCCAATCCTAGATCCTCAATCCCCAATCCTCAATCCTTAATCCTCAAACTTCAATCCTCAATCGCCGGCCCTCAATGTTCAATCCTCAATGCTCAATCCTCAATCCTCAATCCTCAATCCTCAGCCCTCAATCCTCAATCCTCAATCCTCAAACCTCAATCCTAAACCGTCAGTCCTCGTCCTCAATCCTCAACCCTCAATCCTCGATCCTCAATCCTCAATCCTCAATCCTCAATCCTCAGTCCTCAATACTCAACCATCAATCCTCAATTCCCAATACTCAATAGAATATCCTGAATTCTCGGGATTCAATACTCAAACCTCAATCCTCAGCCCTCTGACCTCATCCTCCATCCTCAATCCTCAATCCTCAATCCTCAATCTTCAATCCTCAATCCTCAATCCTCAATCCTCAACCTTCAATCCTCAATACTCAATCTGCAATCCTCAATCCTCAGACCTCAAACATCAACACTGAACCCTCAGTCCTCGTCCACAATCCACAACCCTCAACCCTCAATTCTCAATCTTCAATCCTCAATACGCCATCTTCAATTATCAATCCTGAATTCTCAATCCTCAATACTCAATCCTCAGTCGTCAATCCTCAATCCCCGATCCTCATTCTTCAATCCTCAATCCTCATTCCCCAAACCTCAACCCTCAATCCCCAATCCTCAACCCTCAATACTCAATCCTCAATCTTCAATCCTCAATACTCAATCCTCAATCCTCAATCCTCAATCCTCAATCCTCAATCCTCATTCCTCAATCCTCAGTCCTCAATACTCAACCATCAATCCTCAATTCTCAATACTCAATAGAATATCCTGAATTCTCGGGATTCAATACTCAAACCTCAATCCTCAACCCTCAGCCCTCATCCTCCATCCTCAATCCTCAATCCTCAATCCTCAATCTTCAATCCTCAATCCTCAATCCTCAATCCTCAACCTTCAATCCTCAATACACAATCTGCAATCCTTAATCCTCAACCCTCAATCCTCAATCCTCAATCCTCATTCTTCAATCCTCAATACGCAATCCTCAATCTTAAATCCTCAATGCACAATCCTCAATTCTCAATCGCCAATCCTCAATCCTCAATACTCAATCTTCAATCCTCAATCCCCAATCCTCAATCCTTATTCCTCAATCTTCAATCCTCAATCGCCAGTCCTCAATGTTCAATCCTCAATGCTCAATCCTCAATCCTCAATCCTCAATCCTCAATCCTCAATCCTCAATCCTCATTCCCCAAACCTCAACCCTCAATACTCAATCCTCAATCTTCAATCCTCAATCCTCAATCCTCAATCTTCAATCCTCAATCCTCAACCCTCAGCCCTCATCCTCAATCCTCAATCCTCTATCCTCAATCCTCAATCCTCAATCCTCAATCTTCAGTCCGCTATACTCAACCTTCAATTCTCAATCCTCAGTCCTCAAACCTCAATTCTGTATCCTCAATCATGAATCCCCAATCTCCAGCCCTCAATCCTCCACAATCAGTTGTCAATCCTCAATCCTCAATAGAATATCCTCAATTCACTGTTTTCGATACTCAATACTCAATCTGCAATCTTCAATCCTCAACCCTCAATCCTCAATCCTCACTCCTCAATCCTCAATCCTCAATCCTCAATCTTCAATCCTCGATACTCAATCCTCAATCCTCAGTCATGAATACTCAATCTTCAATTGTCAATCCTCAATCCTCAATCCACAAGCCTCAATACTCAATCCTCAATCCTCATTCCCCAAACATCAATCCTCAATCCTCAATCCTCAATCTTCAATCCTCAAAATTCAATCTTCAATTCTCAATCCTCAGTCCTCAATCCTCAATCCTCAATCCTCAATCTTCAATCCTCAATACTCAGTCTTCAATCCTCAATCCTCAATCCTCAATCCTCAATCCTCTATCCTCATTCTTCAATCCTCAATACCCAAACCTCAATCTTCAATCCTCGATCCTCAATCCTCAACCCTCAGCCCTCATCCTCAATCCTCAATCCTCAATCCTCAATCCTCAATACTCAATTCTCAATCCTCAATCCTCAATCTTCAATCCGCTATACTGAATCTTCAATTCTCAATGCTCAGTCCTCAAACCTCAATTCTGTATCCTCAATCATGAATCCCCAATCTCCAGCCCTCAGTCCTCAACAATCAGTTGTCAATCCTCAATCCTCAATAGAATATCCTCTATTCACTGTTTTCAATACTCAATAATCAATCTGCAATCTTCAATCCTCAATCCTCAATTCTCAATACTCAATCCTCAATCCTCAGTCCTCAAACATCAATACTCAACCCTCAGTCCTCGTCCTCAGTCCACAACCATCAATCGTCAGTCCTCAATCTTCAGTCATCAATATTCAATTTTCAATCCCCAATCCTCAATCCTCAATCGTCAATCCTCAATACTCAATCGTCAATCCTCAACAACCAATCTTCAATACTCAATCCTCAATCCACAATCTTCAATCCTCAGTACTCAATCTTCAATCCTCAATCCTCAATCCTCAACCTTCAATCCTCATTACTCAATCTGCAATACTCAATCCTCAATCCTCATTCCTCAGTCTTCAGCCCTCAGTCCTCAACAATCAGCTGTCAATCCTCAATCTTCAATAGAATGTCACCAATTCGAAGTTTTCGATACTCAATATTTCAATCTGCAATCTTCAAATCTCTATCCACAAACATCAATCCTCATCACTCAACCCTCAACACTCCGTTCCCAATCCTCAATCTTCAATCCTCAATTCTCAATCCTCAATCCTCAATCCTCAATTTTCAATCCTCAATACTCAATCTTCAATCCCCAATCCTCAATCCTCAACCCTCAGTCCTCATCCTCAATCCTCAATCCTCAAACATCAATTCTCAATCTTCAATCCTCAATCTTCAATCTTCAATCCTCAATCCTCAATACTCAATCTTCAATCCTCAATAATCAATCTCCAATCCAAGATCCTCAATCCCCAATCCTCAATCCTCAATCTTCAATCCTCAATACTCAATGTTCAATCCTCAACATCCAATCCACAATCTTCAACCCTCAATCCTCAATCCTCAACCCTCAGCCCTCATCCTCAATCCTCAATCCTCAATCCTCAATCCTCAATCCTCAGTCCTCAAACCTCAATCCTCAATCCTCAGTCCTCAATCCTCAATCCTCAATCCTCAAACCTCATTCCTCAACCGTCAGTCCTCGTCCTCAATCCATAACCCTCAATCCTCAATCCTCAATCTTCAATCATCAATACTCAATCTTCAATCCTCAATCCTCAGTCCTCAATCCTCAAACCTCAATCCTCAATCCTCAATCCTCAATACTCAACCATCAATCCTCAATTCTCAATACTCAATAGAATATCCTGAATTCTCAGTATTCAATACTCAAACCTCAATCCTCAACCCTCAGCCCTCATCCTCCAGCCTCAATCCTCAATCCTCAATCCTCAATCTTCAATCCTCGATACTCGATCTTCAATCCTCAATACTCAAACCTCAATCCTCAATCCTCAGTCATGAATACTCAATCTTCAATCCTCAATCCTCAATCCTCAACCCTCAATCCTCAAACCTCAGTCATCAATCCACAATCTTCAATACTCAACCATCAATCCTCAATTACGAATACTCAATAGAATATCCTGAATTCTCAGGATTCAATACTCAAACCTCAATCCTCAACCCTCAGCCCTCATCCTCAATCCTCAATCCTCAATCCTCAACCCTCAATATTGAATCCTCAATGCTCAATCTTTAATCCACAATCCTCAATCCTCAACCCTCAATCCTCAATCCTCAATCCTCATTCTTCAATCCTCAATCTTCAATACTCTATCCTCAGTCCTCGATTCTCAATCCTCAATCCTCAGTGCTCAGTCCTCAAACCTCAATCCTCAACCCTCAGCCCTCATCGTCAATCCTCAATCCTCAATCCTCAATCGTCCACCTTCAATCCTCAATACTCAATCTTCAATACTCAATCCTCAATCCTCAATCCTCAGTCCTCATTCTTCAGTCCTCAATACCCAGTCCTCAATCGTCAATCCTCAATGCTCAACCTGCAATCCTTAATCCACAACCCTCAATCCTCAATCCTCAATACTCAATGCTCAATCCTCAATCCTCAATCCTCAGTCCTCAAACCTCAATCCTCAATCCTCAGTCCTCATTCCTCAATCCTCAACCCTCAAACCTCAATCCTCAACCGTCAGTCCTCGTCCTCAATCCTCAACCCTCAATCCTCAATCCTCAACCCTCAATCCTCAATCCTCAACCTTCAATCATCAATACTCAATCTTCAGTCCTCAATCCTCAAACCTCAATCCTCAATCCTCAATCCTCAATACTCAACCATCAATCCTCAATTCTCAATACTCAATAGAATATCCTGAATTCTCAGTATTCAATACTCAAACCTCAATTCTCAACCCTCAGCCCTCATCCTCCATTCTCAATCCTCAATCCTCAATCCTCAATCTTCAATCCTCGATACTCAATCTTCAATCCTCAATACTCAAACCTCAATCCTCAATCCTCAGTCATGAATACTCAATCTTCAATTGTCAATCCTCAATCCTCAATCCACAAGCCTCAATACTCAATCCTCAATCCTCATTCCCCAAACATCAATCCTCAATCCTCAATCCTCAATCTTCAATCCTCAAAATTCAATCTTCAATTCTCAATCCTCAGTCCTCAATCCTCAATCCTCAATCCTCAATCTTCAATCCTCAATACTCAGTCTTCAATCCTCAATCCTCAATCCTCAATCCTCAATCCTCTATCCTCATTCTTCAATCCTCAATACCCAAACCTCAATCTTCAATCCTCGATCCTCAATCCTCAACCCTCAGCCCTCATCCTCAATCCTCAATCCTCAATCCTCAATCCTCAATCCTCAATTCTCAATCCTCAATCCTCAATCTTCAATCCGCTATACTCAATCTTCAATTCTCAATCCTCAGTCCTCAAACCTCAATTCTGTATCCTCAATCATGAATCCCCAATCTCCAGCCCTCAGTCCTCAACAATCAGTTGTCAATCCTCAATCCTCAATAGAATATCCTCTATTCACTGTTTTCAATACTCAATAATCAATCTGCAATCTTCAATCCTCAATCCTCAATCCTCAATCCTCAATCCTCAATCCTCATTCCTCAATCCTCAATCCTCAATCCACAGGCCTACAATACTCAATCCTCAATCCTCATTCCCCAAACATCAATCCTCAATCCTCAATCCTCAATCTTCAAACCTCAATATTCAATCTTCAATTCTCAATCCTCAATCCTCAATCCTCAATCCTCAATCCTCAATCCTCAATCTTCAATCCTCATTACTCAATGTTCAATCCTCGATCCTCAATCCACAATCCTCAATCCTCATTCTTCAATCCTCAATACCCAATCCTCAATCTTCAATCCTCAATCCTCAATCCTCAATTCTCAATACTCAATCCTCAATCCTCAGTCCTCAAACATCAATACTCAACCCTCAGTCCTCGTCCTCAATCCACAACCATCAATCCTCAATCCTCAATCTTCAGTCATCAATATTCAATTTTCAATCCCCAATCCTCAATCCTCAATCCTCAATCCTCAATACTCAATCGTCAATCCTCAACAACCAATACTCAATACTCAATCCTCAATCCACAATCTTCAATCCTCAGTACCCAATCTTCAATCCTCAATCCTCAATCCTCAATCCGCAATCCTCAATCCTTAATCCTCAACCTTCAATCCTCATTACTCAATCTGCAATACTCAATCCTCATTCCTCAATCCTCAATCTTCAGCCCTCAGTCCTCAACAATCAGCTGTCAATCCTCAATCCTCAATAGAATGTCATCAATTCGAAGTTTTCGATACTCAATATTTCAATCTGCAATCTTCAAATCTCTATCCACAAACATCAATCCTCATCACTCAACCCTCAACACTCCGTCCCCAATCCTCAATCTTCAATCCTCAATTCTCAATCCTCAATCCTCAATCCTCAACCCTCAGCCCACATCCTCAATCCTCAGTCCTCAATCCACAATCCTCAATCCTCAGTCCTCAAACCTCAATCCTCAATCCTCAGTCCCCAATCCTCAATCCTCAATCCTCAAACCTCAATCCTCAACCGTCAGTCCTCGTCCTCAATCCATAACACTCAATCCTAAATCCTCAATCTTCAATCATCAATACTCAATCTTCAATCCACAATCCTCAGTCCTCAATCCTCAATCCTCAATCCTCAATCCTCAATCCTCAATACTCAACCATCAATCCTCAATTCTCAATACTCAATAGAATATCCTGAATTCTCAGTATTCAATACTCAAACCTCAATCCTCAACCCTCAGCCCTCATCCTCCATCCTCAATCCTCAATCCTCAATCCTCAATCTTCAATCCTCGATACTCATTCTTCAATCCTCAATACTCAAACCTCAATCCTCAATCCTCAATCCTCAACCCTCAATCCTCAATCCTCAGTGCTCAGTCCTCAAACCTCAATCCTCAACCCTCAGCCCTCATCGTCAATCCTCAATCCTCAATCCTCAATCGTCCATCTTCAATCCTCAATACTCAATCTTCAATACTCAATCCTCAATCCTCAATCCTCAGTCCTCATTCTTCAGTCCACAATATCCAGTCCTCAATCGTCAATCCTCAATGCTCAACCTGCAATCCTTAATCCACAACCCTCAATCCTCAATCCTCAATACTCAATGCTCAATCCTCAATCCTCAATCCTCAGTCCTCAAACCTCAATCCTCAATCCTCAGTCCTCATTCCTCAATCCTCAACCCTCAAACCTCAATCCTCAACCGTCAGTCCTCGTCCTCAATCCTCAACCCTCAATCCTCAATCCTCAACCCTCAATCCTCAATCCTCAACCTTCAATCATCAATACTCAATCTTCAGTCCTCAATCCTCAGTCGTCAATCCTCAATCCTCAATCCTCAATACTCAACCATCAATCCTCAATTCTCAATACTCAATAGCATATCCTGAATTCTCAGTATTCAATACTCAAAGCTCAATTCTCAACCCTCAGCCCTCATACTCCATTCTCAATCCTCAATCCTCAATCCTCAATCTTCAATCCTCGATACTCAATCTTCAATCCTCAATACTCAAACCTCAATCCTCAATCCTCAGTCATGAATACTCAATCTTCAATTGTCAATCCTCAATCCTCAATCCACAAGCCTCAATACTCAATCCTCAATCCTCATTCCCCAAACATCAATCCTCAATCCTCAATCCTCAATCTTCAATCCTCAAAATTCAATCTTCAATTCTCAATCCTCAATCCTCAATCCTCAATCCTCAATCCTCAATCTTCAATCCTCAATACTCAGTCTTCAATCCTCAATCCTCAATCCTCAATCCTCAATCCTCTATCCTCATTCTTCAATCCTCAATACCCAAACCTCAATCTTCAATCCTCGATCCTCAATCCTCAACCCTCAATCCTCAATCCTCAGTCATCAATCCACAATCTTCAATACTCAACCATCAATCCTCAATTACGAATACTCAATAGAATATCCTGAATTCTCAGGATTCAATACTCAAACCTCAATCCTCAACCCTCAGCCCTCATCCTCAATCCTCAATCCTCAATCCTCAACCCTCAATATTGAATCCTCAATGCTCAACCTTTAATCCACAATCCTCAATCCTCAACCCTCAGTCCTCATCCTCAATCCTCAATCCTCAAACCTCAATTCTCAATCTTCAATCCTCAATCCTCAATCTTCAATCCTCAATCCTCAAACCTCAATCCTCAACCGTCAGTCCTCGTCCTCAATCCATAACACTCAATCCTAAATCCTCAATCTTCAATCATCAATATTCAATCTACAATCCACAATCCTCAGTCCTCAATCCTCAATCCTCAATCCTCAATCCTCAATCCTCAATACTCAACCATCAATCCTCAATTCTCAATACTCAATAGAATATCCTGAATTCTCAGTATTCAATACTCAAACCTCAATCCTCAACCCTCAGCCCTCATCCTCCATCCTCAATCCTCAATCCTCAATCCTCAATCTTCAATCCTCGATACTCATTCTTCAATCCTCAATACTCAAACCTCAATCCTCAATCCTCAGTCATGAATACTCAATCTTCAATCCTCAATCCTCAATCCTCAACCCTCAATCCTCAATCCTCAGTCATCAATCCACAATCTTCAATACTCAACCATCAATCCTCAATTACGAATACTCAATAGAATATCCTGAATTCTCAGGATTCAATACTCAAGCCTCAATCCTCAACCCTCAGCCCTCATCCTCAATCCTCAATCCTCAATCCTCAACCCTCAATATTGAATCCTCAATGCTCAATCTTCAATCCACAATCCTCAATCCTCAACACTCAATCCTCAATCCTCAGTCATCAATCCACAATCTTCAATACTCAATCGTCAATCCTCAGTCCTCAGTCCTCAATCCGCCATCCTCGTTCCTCAAACCCCAATCCTCAACCCTCAGTCCTCATCCTCAATTCTCAATTCTCAATCCTCAATCCTCAATCCTCAATCTTCGACCCTCAATAATCAATCTCCAATCCTGAATCCTCAATCCCCAATCCTCAATCCTTAATCCTCAATCTTCAATCCTCAATCCCCAGTCCTCAATCTTCAATCCTCAATGCTCAACCTGCAATCCTTAATCCTCAACCCTCAATCCTCAATCCTCAATCCTCATTCTTCAATCCTCAATACCCAATCCTCAATCTTAAATCCTCAATCCTCAATCCTCAATTCTGAATCCTCAATCCTCAATCCTCAGATCTCAAACATCAACACTCAACCCTCAGTCCTCGTCCACAATCCACAACCCTCAACCCTCAATCCTCAATCTTCAATCCTCAATCCTCAATCCTCAATCCTCAGTCCTCAGTCCTCAAACCTCCATCCTCAATCCTCAGTCCTCAATCATCACTCCTCAACCCTCAAACCTCAAACCTCAACCGTCAGTCCTCGTCCTCAATCCTCAACCCTCAATCCTCAATCCTCAATCTTCAATCATCAATACTCAATCTTCAATCCTCAATCCTCAGTACTCAATCCTCAATCCTCAATCCTCAATCCTCAATCCTCAGTCCTCAGTCCTCAAACCTCCATCCTCAATCCTCAGTCCTCAATCATCACTCCTCAACCCTCAAACCTCAAACCTCAACCGTCAGTCCTCGTCCTCAATCCTCAACCCTCAATCCTCAATCCTCAATCTTCAATCATCAATACTCAATCTTCAATCCTCAATCCTCAGTCCTCAATCCTCAATCCTCAATCCTCAATCATCAATCCTCAATACTCAACCATCAATCCTCAATTCTCAATACTCAATAGAATATCCTGAATTCTCAGTATTCAATACTCCAACCTCAATCCTCAACCCTCAGCCCTCATCCTCCATCCTCATCCTCAATCCTCAATCCTCAATCTTCAATCCTCGATACTCAATCTTCAATCCTCAATACTCAAACCTCAATCCTCATTCCTCAGTCGTGAATACTCAATCTTCAATCCTCAATCCTCAATCCTCAGTCATCAATCCACAACCTTCAATACGCAATCGTCAATCCTCAGTCCTCAATCCTCAATCCTTAATCCTCGTTCCTCAAACCTCAATCCTCAACCCTCAGTCCTCATCCTCAATTCTCAATTCTCAATCCTCAATCCTGAATCCTCAATCCTCAATCCTCAATGATCAATCCCCAATACCCAATCCTCAATCTTCAATCCTCAATCCTCAATCCTCGATCCTCAATCCTCTATCCTCAATACTCAATCCTCAGTCATGAATACTCAATCTTCAATACTCAATGCTCAATACTCAATCCCCAATCCTCAATCCTCAATCCTCAACCGTCAGTCCTCGTCCTCAATCCTCAACCCTCAATCCTCAATCCTCAATCTTCATTCCTCAATCCTCAGTCCTCAATCCCCAATCCTCAACCCTCAATTCTCAATCCTCAATCTTCAATCCTCAATACTCAATCCTCAATCCTCAATCCTCAATCCTCAATCCTCAATCTTCAATCCTCAATCCTCATTCCTCAATCCTCAATACCCAATCCTCAATCTTCAATCCTCAATCCTCAATCCTCATTCCGCAGTCCTCAAACCTCAATCCTCAATCCTCAGTCCTCAATACTCAATCCGTAATCCTCAAACCTCAATCCTCAACCGTCTGTCCTCGTCCTCAATCCTCAACCATCAATCCTCGATCCTGAATCTTCAATCATCAATAATCAACCTTCAATCCTCAATCCTGAATCCTCAATCCTCAATCCTCAATCCTCAATCCTCAATCCTGAATCCTCAATCCTCAATCCTCAATCCTCAATCCTCAATCCTCAATCCTCAATCCTCAATATTCAACACACAACCCTCAACCATCAATCCTCAATACTCAACCATCAATCCTCAATTCTCAATACTCAACAGAATATCCTGAATTCTCAGTATTCAATACTCAAACCTCAATCCTCAACCCTCAGCCCTCATCCTCCATCCTCAATCCTCAATCCTCAATCCTCAATCTTCAATCCTCGATACTCAATCTTCAATCCTCAATACTCAAACCTCAATCCTCAATCCCCAGTCATGAATACGCAATCTTCAATTCTCAATCCACAACACTCAATCCTCAATTCTCAATCTTCAGTCATTAATATTCAATCTTCAATCCTCAATCCTCAATCCTCAATCCTCAATCCTCAATCCTCAATCCTCAATCCTCAATCCTGAATCTTCAATCCTCAATAATCAATCTTCAATCCTCAATCCTCAATTCTCAAACCTCAATCGTTAATCCTCAGACCTCAAACGTGAATACATAACCCTCAGTCCTCGTCCTCAATCAACAACCGTCAATCCTCAATCCTCTATCTTCAGTCATCGATATTCAACCTTCAATCCTCAATCCTCAACCCTCAATCCTCAATCTTCAATACTCAATCGTCGATCCTCAATACCCAATCCTCAATCTTCAATCGCCAATCCTCAATCCTCAATCCTCAATCCACAATCTTCAATCCTCAGTACTCAATCTTCAATCCTCAATCCTCAATCCTGAATTCTCAATCCTCAATCCTTAATCCTCAATCTTCAATCCTCAATACTCAGTCTGCAATACTCAATCCTCAGTCCTCAATCCTCAATCCTAATTCTTCAATCCTCAATACCCAATACTCAATTTTCAATCCTCAATCCTCAATCCTCAATTCTCAAACCTCAATCCTCAATCGTCAGTCCTCAAACATCAATACTCAATCCTCAGTCCTCGTCCTCAAACCACAACCCTCAATCCTGAATCCTCAACCTTCTATCATCAATATTCAATCTTCAATCCTCAAACCTCAATCCTCAGTCCTCAATCCTCTATCCTCAATGTTCAATCCTCAATACCCAATCCTCAATCATCAAACCTCAATCCTCAACCGTCAGTCCTCGTCCGCAATCCTCAACCCTCAATCCTCAATCCTCAATCTTCAATCATCAATACTCAATCTTCAATCCTCAATCCTCAGTCCTCAATCCTCAATCCTCAATGCTCAATCCTCAATCCTCAATACTCAACCATCAATCCTCAATTCTCAGTACTCAACAGAATACCCTGAATTCTCAGTATTCAATACTCAAACCTCAATCCTCAACCCTCAGCCCTCATCCTCCATTCTCAATCCTCAATCCTCAATCCTCAATCTTCAATCCTCGATACTCAATTTCCAATCCTCAATACTCAAACCTCGATCCTCAATCCTCAGTCATGAATGCTCAATCTTCAATTCTCAATCCTCAATCCTCAATCCTCAATCCTCAATACTCAATCCTCAATCTTCAATCCTCAATACTCAATCTTCAATCCTCAATCCTCAATCCTCAATACTCATTCTTCAATCCTCAATACCCAATCCTCAATATTCAATCCTCAATCCTCAATCCTCAACTCTCAATACTCAGTCCACAATCCTCAGACCTCAATCATCAATACTTAACCCTCAGTCCTCGTCCTCAATCCACAACCCTCAATCCTCAATCCTCAATCTTCAGTCAACAATATTCAATCTTCTATCCCCAATCCTCAATCCTCAATCCTCAATCCTCAACACTTAATCGTCAATCCTCAATACCCAATCCTCAATCTTCAACCGCCAATCATCAATCCTCAATCCTCAATCCACAATCTTCAATCCTCGGTACTCAATCCTAATTCTTCAATCCTCAATACCCAATCCTCAATCTTCAATCCTTAACCCTCAATCCTCGATTCTCAATCCTCAATCCTCGATCTTCAATCCTCAATACTCAATCCTCAATCCTCAATCCTCAATCCTCAATCCTCAATCCTCATTCCTCAATCCTCAATACCAAATCCTCAATCTTTAATCCTCAACACTCATTCCTCAATCCTCAATCCTCGATCTTCAATCCTCAATACTCAATCCTCAATCCTCAATGCTCAATCCTCAATCCTCAATCCTCAATCCTCATTCCTCAATCCTCAATACCAAATCCTCAATCTTCAATCCTCAACACTCAATCCTCAATCCTCAATCCTCAATCCTCAATCCTCAGTCCTCAAACCTCAATCCTCAATCCTCAATCCTCAGTCCTCAATCCTCAATCCTCAACCATCAAACCTCAATCCTCAACCGTCAGTCCTCGTCCGCAATCCTCAACCCTCAATCCTCAATCCTCTATCTTCAATCACCAATACTCAATCTTCAATCCTCAATCCTCAGTCCTCAATCCTCAATCCTCAATGCTCAATCCTCCATCCTCAATACTCAACCATCAATCCTCAATTCTCAGTACTCAACAGAATATCCTGAATTCTCAGTATTCAATACTCAAACCTCAATCCTCAACCCTCAGCCCTCATCCTCCATCCTCAATCCTCAATCCTCAATCCTCAATCTTCAATCCTCGATACTCAATCTTCAATCCTCAATACTCAAACCTCAATCCTCAATCCCCAGTCATGGATACTCAATCTTCAATTCTCAATCCACAACCCTCAATCCTCAATCCTCAATCTTCAGTCATCAATATTCAATCTTCAATCCTCAATCCTCAATCCTCAATCCTCAATCCTCAATCCTCAATCCTGAATCTTCAATCCTCAATACTCAATCTTCAATCCTCAATCCTCAATCCTCAATCCCCAATCCTAATTCTTCAATCCTCAATACCCAATCCTCAATCTTCAATCCTCAATCCTCAATCCTCAATTCTCAATCCTCAATCGTTAATCCTCAGACCTCAAACGTCAATACATAACCCTCAGTCCTCGTCCTCAATCCACAACCCTCAATTCTCAATCCTCTATCTTCAGTCATCGACATTCAACCTACAATTCCCAATCCTCAACCCTCAATCCTCAATCTTCAATACTCAATCGTCGATCCCCAATACCCAATCCTCAATCTTCTATCGCCAATCATTAATCATCAATCCTCAATCCTCAATCCTCAATCCTCAATCCTCAATCGTCAATGATCAATCCCCAATACCCAATCCTCAATCTTCAATCCTCAATCCTCAATCCTCAATCCCCAATCCTCTATCATCAATACTCAATCCTCAGTCATGAATACTCAATCTTCGATACTCAATCCTCAATACTCAATCCCCAATCCTCAATCCTCAATCCTCAATCCTCAATCTTCAATCCTCAATAATCAATCTCCAATCCTAGATCCTCAATCCCCAATCCTCAATCCTTAATGCTCAATCTTCAATCCTCAATCGCCAGTCCTCAATCTTCAATCCTCAATGCTCAATCCTCAATCCTGAATTTTCATCCTTCAATACTCAATGCCCAATACTCAATCTTCAATCCTCAATCCTCAATCCCCAATTCTCAAACCTGAATCCGCAATCCTCAGACCTCAAACATCAATACTCAATCCTCAGTCCTCGTCCTCAAACCACAACACTCAATCCTGAATCCTCAACCTTCAATCATCAATATTCAATCTTCAATCCTCAAACCTCAATCCTCAATCCTCAATCCTCTATCCTCAATGTTCAATCCTCAATACCCAATCCTCAATCTTCAATCCTCAATCCTCAATCCTCTATCCTCAATCCTCAATCCTCAATACTCAATCCTCAGTCATGAATACTCAACCTTCAATACTCAATCCTCATCCTCAATCCTCAATCCTCAATCCTCAATCCTCAATCCTCATTCCCCAAACCTCAACCCTCAACCCTCAGTCCTCACACTCAATTCTCAATCCTCAATCCTCAATCCTCAATCGTCAATCCTCAATCCTCAATCCTCAATCCTCAATATTCAACACACAACCCTCAACCATCAATCCTCAATACTCAACCATCAATCCTCAATACCCGATACTCAATAGAATATCCTGAATTCTCATGGTTCAAAACTCAATCCACATTCTTCAATTTTCAAATCTGTATCCACAAACATCAATTCTCATCACTCAACCCTCAACACTCAGTCCTCAATCTTCAATCTTCAATCCTCAATCCTCAATCCTCAGTCTTCAATCTTCAATACTCAATCTTCAATTATCAATCCTCAATTCTCAATCCTCAATACTCAATCCTCAATCGTCAACCCTCAATCCCCAATCCTCATTCTTCCATCCTGAATACTCAAACCTCAATCCTCAATCCTCAATATTCAATCCTCAATACTCAATCTTCAATCCTGAATCCTCAATCCTCAATACCCAATCCTCAATCCTCAATCCTCAATACTCAATCCTCAATCCTCATCCTTCAATCCTCAATACCCAATACTCAATCTTCAATCCTCAATCCTCAATCCTCAATCCTCAATCCTCATTCCTCAATCCTCAATACTCAATCCTCAATCTTCATTCTTCAATCCTCAATCCTCAAACCTCAATCCTCAATCCGCAATCTTTTATCCTCAATACTCAATCTTCAATCCTCAATCCTCAATCCTCAATCCTCAATACCCAATCATCAATCCTCAATACTCAATCCTCAATCCTCAATCCTCAATCCTCAATCCTCAGTCTTCAATCCTCAATACTCATTCTTCAATCCTCAATCCTGAATCCTCGGTCCTCAATCCTCAATCGTCAATCTCCAATCCTGAATACTCCATCTTCAATCCTCAATACTCAATCCTCAATCCTCAATCCTCAATCCTCATTCTTCAATCCTCAATACCCAATCCTCAATCTTCAATCCTCAATCCTCAATCCTCAATTCTCAACCCTCAACCCTCAGTCCTCAGTCCTCAAACATCAATCCTCAAACCTCAGCACTCATCCTCAATCCTCAATCCTCAATCCTCAATCCTCAACCCTAAATCTTCAATCCTCAATACTCAATCTTCAAACCTCAATCCTCAGTCCTCAAACCCCAATTCTGAATCCTCAATCCTGCATCCTCTATCTTCAGCCCTCAGTCCTCAACAATCAGTTGTCAATCCTCAATCCTCAATAGAATATCCTCAATTCACAGGTTTCAATACTCAATACTCAATCTGCAATCTTCAAATCTCTTTCCAGAAACATCAATTCTCATCACTCAACACTGAACGCTCAGTCCTCAATGTTCAATCCTCAATCTTCAATTCTCAATCTTCAATCCTCAATACTGAATCTTCAATACTCAATCCCCAATCCTCAATCCTCAATCCTCAATCCTCAATCCTCAGTAATCAATACTCAATCCTCAATACTCAATCGTCAGTCCTCAGCCCTCAATCCTCAACCCTCAATCCTCGTTCCTCAAACCTCAATCCTCAACCCTCAGCCATCATCCTCAATTCTTAATTCTCAATACTCAATCCTCAATCCTCAATCTTCAATCCTCAATAATCAATCTCCAATCCTAGATCCTCAATCCCCAATCCACAATCCTTAATCCTCAACCTTCAATCCTCAATCCCCAGTCCTCAATCTTCAATCCTCAGTGCTCAATCCTCAATCTTCAATCCTCAGTCCTCAATCCTCAATCCTCAATCCTCAATCCTCAATCCTCAATCCTCAATCCTCAATCCTCAATCCTCAATCCTCAATCCTCAATCCTCAATCCTCAATCCTCAATCCTCAATCCTCAATCGTCAATCCTCAAACCTCAAACATCAGTATTCAACCCTCAGTCATCGTCCTCAATCCACAATGCTCAATCCTCAATCCTCAGTCCCCAGTCCTCAAACCTCAATCCTCAAACCTCAGCCCTCATCCTCAATCCTCAATCCTCAATCCTCATTCCTCAATCCTCAATCCTCAACCCTCAATCCTCAATCCTCAATCCTCATTCCTCAATCCTCAATACCCAATCCTCAGTCTTCAATCCTCAATCCTCAATCCTCAATCCTCATTCTCCAATCCCCAATCCTCAGTCCTCAAACCTCAATTCTGAATCCTCAATCCTACATCCTCAGTCTTCAGCCCTCAGTCCTCAACAATCAGTTGTCAATACTCAATCCCCAATAGAATATCCTCAATTCACAGTTTTCAATACTCAATACTCAATCTGCAATCTTCAAATCTCTATCCACAAACATCAATTCTCATCACTCAACCCTGAACGCTCAGACCTCAATGTTCAATCCTCAATCCTCAATTCTCAATCTTCAATCCTCAATACTGAACCTTCAATACTCAATCCTCAATCCTCAGTAATCTATCCTCAATCTTCAATACTCAATCGTCATTCCTCAGTCCTCAATCCTAAATCCTCAATCCTCGTTCCTCAAACCTCAATCCTCAACCCTCAGTCCTCATCCTCAATTCTCAATTCTCAATCCTCAATCCTCAATCCTCAATCTTCAATCCTCAATACTCAGTCTTCAATCCTCAATCCTCAATCCTCAATCCTCAATCCTCAATACTCAACCATCAATCCTCAATTCTCAATACTCAATAGAATATCCTGAATTCTCAGTATTCAATACTCAAACCTCAATCCTCAACCCTCAGCCCTCATCCTCCATCCTCAATCCTCAATCCTCAATCCTCAATCTTCAATCCTCGATACTCATTCTTCAATCCTCAATACTCAAACCTCAATCCTCAATCCTCAGTCATGAATACTCAATCTCCAATCCTCAATCCTCAATCCTCAACCCTCAATCCTCAATCCTCAGTCATCAATCCACAATCTTCAATACTCAACCATCAATCCTCAATTACGAATACTCAATAGAATATCCTGAATTCTCAGGATTCAATACTCAAGCCTCAATCCTCAACCCTCAGCCCTCATCCTCAATCCTCAATCCTCAATCCTCAACCCTCAATATTGAATCCTCAATGCTCAATCTTCAATCCACAATCCTCAATCCTCAACACTCAATCCTCAATCCTCAGTCATCAATCCACAATCTTCAATACTCAATCGTCAATCCTCAGTCCTCAATCCTCAATCCGCCATCCTCGTTCCTCAAACCCCAATCCTCAACCCTCAGTCCTCATCCTCAATTCTCAATTCTCAATCCTCAATCCTCAATCCTCAATCTTCGACCCTCAATAATCAATCTCCAATCCTGAATCCTCAGTCCCCAATCCTCAATCCTTAATCCCCAATCTTCAATCCTCAATCCCCAGTCCTCAATCTTCAATCCTCAATGCTCAACCTGCAATCCTTAATCCTCAACCCTCAATCCTCAATCCTCAATCCTCATTCTTCAATCCTCAATACCCAATCCTCAATCTTAAATCCTCAATCCTCAATCCTCAATTCTGAATCCTCAATCCTCAATCCTCAGATCTCAAACATCAACACTCAACCCTCAGTCCTCGTCCACAATCCACAACCCTCAACCCTCAATCCTCAATCTTCAATCATCAATATTCAATCTTCAATCCTCAATCCTCAATCCTCAATCCTCAATCCTCAATCCTCAATACTCACTCCTCAATACTCACTCCTCAATCCTCAATCTTCAATCCTCAATCCTCAATCCTCAATCCTCAATCCTCAATCCTCAGTCCTCAGTCCTCAAACCTCCATCCTCAATCCTCAGTCCTCAATCATCACTCCTCAACCCTCAAACCTCAAACCTCAACCGTCAGTCCTCGTCCTCAATCCTCAACCCTCAATCCTCAATCCTCAATCTTCAATCATCAATACTCAATCTTCAATCCTCAATCCTCAGTCCTCAATCCTCAATCCTCAATCCTCAATCATCAATCCTCAATACTCAACCATCAATCCTCAATTCTCAATACTCAATAGAATATCCTGAATTCTCAGTATTCAATACTCCAACCTCAACCCTAAACCCTCAGCCCTCATCCTCCATCCTCAATCCTCAATCCTCAATCCTCAATCTTCAATCCTCGATACTCAATCTTCAATCCTCAATACTCAAACCTCAATCCTCAATCCTCAGTCATGAATACTCAATCTTCAATCCTCAATCCTCAATCCTCAGTCATCAATCCACAACCTTCAATACGCAATCGTCAATCCTCAGTCCTCAATCCTCAATCCGCAATCCTCGTTCCTCAAACCTCAATTCTCAACCCTCAGTCCTCATCCTCAATTCTCAATTCTCAATCCTCAATCCTGAATCCTCAATCCTCAATCCTCAATGATCAATCCCCAATACCCAATCCTCAATCTTCAATCCTCAATCCTCAATCCTCAATCCTCAATCCTCTATCCTCAATACTCAATCCTCAGTCATGAATACTCAATCTTCAATACTCAATGCTCAATACTCAATCACCAATCCTCAATCCTCAATCCTCAACCGTCAGTCCTCGTCCTCAATCCTCAACCCTCAATCCTCAATCCTCAATCTTCATTCCTCAATCCTCAGTCCTCAATCCCCAATCCTCAACCCTCAATTCTCAATCCTCAATCTTCAATCCTCAATACTCAATCCTCAATCCTCAATCCTCAATCCTCAATCCTCAATCCTCAATCCTCAAATCCTCATTCCTCAATCCTCAATACCCAATCCTCAATCTTCAATCCTCAATCCTCAATCCTCATTCCGCAGTCCTCAAACCTCAATCCTCAATCCTCAGTCCTCAATACTCAATCCGTAATCCTCAAACCTCAATCCTCAACCGTCAGTCCTCGTCCTCAATCCTCAACCATCAATCCTCGATCCTGAATCATCAATCATCAATACTCAACCTTCAATCCTCAATCCTGAATCCTCAATCCTCAATCCTGAATCCTCAATCCTCAATCCTCAATCCTCAATCCTCAATCCTCAATCCTCAATCCTCAATCCTCAATATTCAACACACAACCCTCAACCATCAATCCTCAATACTCAACCATCAATCCTCAATTCTCAATACTCAACAGAATATCCTGAATTCTCAGTATTCAATACTCAAACCTCAATCCTCAACCCTCAGCCCTCATCCTCCATCCTCAATCCTCAATCCTCAATCCTCAATCTTCAATCCTCGATACTCAATCTTCAATCCTCAATACTCAAACCTCAATCCTCAATCACCAGTCATGAATACGCAATCTTCAATTCTCAATCCACTACACTCAATCCTCAATTCTCAATCTTCAGTCATTAATATTCAATCTTCAATCCTCAATCCTCAATCCTCAATCCTCAATCCTCAATCCTCAATCCTCAATCCTCAATCCTGAATCTTCAGTCCTCAATAATCAATCTTCAATCCTCAATCCTCAATTCTCAAACCTCAATCGTTAATCCTCAGACCTCAAACGTGAATACATAACCCTCAGTCCTCGTCCTCAATCAACAACCATCAATCCTCAATCCTCTATCTTCAGTCATCGATATTCAACCTTCAATCCTCAATCCTCAACCCTCAATCCTCAATGTTCAATACTCAATCGTCGATCCTCAATACCCAATCCTCAATCTTCAATCGCCAATCCTCAATCCTCAATCCTCAATCCACAATCTTCAATCCTCAGTACTCAATCTTCAATCCTCAATCCTCAATCCTGAATTCTCAATCCTCAATCCTTAATCCTCAATCTTCAATCCTCAATACTCAGTCTGCAATACTCAATCCTCAATCCTCAATCCTCAATCCTAATTCTTCAATCCTCAATACCCAATACTCAATTTTCAATCCTCAATCCTCTATCCTCAATTCTCAAACCTCAATCCTCAATCCTCAGTCCTCAAACATCAATACTCAATCCTCAGTCCTCGTCCTCAAACCACAACACTCAATCCTGAATCCTCAACCTTCTATCATCAATATTCAATCTTCAATCCTCAAACCTCAATCCTCAATCCTCAATCCTCTATCCTCAATGTTCAATCCTCAATACCCAATCCTCAATCATCAAACCTCAATCCTCAACCGTCAGTCCTCGTCCGCAATCCTCAACCCTCAATCCTCAATCCTCAATCTTCAATCATCAATACTCAATCTTCAATCCTCAATCCTCAGTCCTCAATCCTCAATCCTCAATGCTCAATCCTCAATCCTCAATACTCAACCATCAATCCTCAATTCTCAGTACTCAACAGAATACCCTGAATTCTCAGTATTCAATCCTCAAACCTCAATCCTCAACCCTCAGCCCTCATCCTCCATCCTCAATCCTCAATCCTCAATCCTCAATCTTCAATCCTCGATACTCAATTTCCAATCCTCAATACTCAAACCTCGATCCTCAATCCTCAGTCATGAATGCTCAATCTTCAATTCTCAATCCTCAATCCTCAATCCTCAATCCTCAATACTCAATCCTCAATCTTCAATCCTCAATACTCAATCTTCAATCCTCAATCCTCAATCCTCAATACTCATTCTTCAATCCTCAATACCCAATCCTCAATATTCAATCCTCAATCCTCAATCCTCAACTCTCAATACTCAGTCCACAATCCTCAGACATCAATCATCAATACTTAACCCTCAGTCCTCGTCCTCAATCCACAACCCTCAATCCTCAATCCTCAATCTTCAGTCAACAATATTCAATCTTCTATCCCCAATCCTCAATCCTCAATCCTCAATCCTCAACACTCAATCGTCAATCCTCAATACCCAATCCTCAATCTTCAACCGCCAATCCTCAATCCTCAATCCTCAATCCACAATCTTCAATCCTCGGTACTCAATCCTAATTCTTCAATCCTCAATACCCAATCCTCAATCTTCAATTCTTAACCCTCAATCCTCAATTCTCAATCCTCAATCCTCGATCTTCAATCCTCAATACTCAATCCTCAATCCTCAATCCTCAATCCTCAATCCTCAATCCTCATTCCTCAATCCTCAATACCAAATCCTCAATCTTTAATCCTCAACACTCATTCCTCAATCCTCAATCCTCGATCTTCAATCCTCAATACTCAATCCTCAATCCTCAATGCTCAATCCTCAATCCTCAATCCTCAATCCTCATTCCTCAATCCTCAATACCAAATCCTCAATCTTCAATCCTCAACACTCAATCCTCAATCCTCAATCCTCAATCCTCAATCCTCAGTCCTCAAACCTCAATCCTCAATCCTCAACCATCAAACCTCAATCCTCAACCGTCAGTCCTCGTCCGCAATCCTCAACCCTCAATCCTCAATCCTCTATCTTCAATCATCAATACTCAATCTTCAATCCTCAATCCTCAGTCCTCAATCCTCAATCCTCAATGCTCAATCCTCAATCCTCAATCCTCAATCCTCAATACCCAATCATCAATCCTCAATACTCAATCCTCAATCCTCAATCCTCAATCCTCAATCCTCAATCCTCATTCCTCAATCCTCAATGCTCAATCCTCAATCTTCATTCTTCAATCCTCAATACCCAATCCTCAATCTTCAATCCTCAATCCTCAATCCTCAATCTTCAATCCTCAATATTCAATCTTCAATCCTCAATCCTCGATCCTCAATCCTCAATCCTCAATCCTCAATCCTCAATCCTCAATCCACAATCTTCAATCCACTGTGCGCAATCTTCAATCCTCAATCCTCAATCCTCAATCGTCAATCCTCAGTCCTCAAACATCAATACTCAACCCTCAGTCCTCGACCCCAAACCACAACCCTCAGTCGTGAATCCTCAACCTTCAATCATCAATATTCAATCTTCAATCCTCAACCCTCAATCCTCAATCCTCAATCCTCTATCCTCAATGTTCAATCCTCAATACCCAATCCTCAATCTTCAATCCTCAATTCTCAATCCTCAATCCTCAATCCTCAATCCTCAATACTCAATCCTCAGTCATGAATACTCAATCTTCAATCCTCAATCCTCAATCCTCAATCCTCAATCCTCAATCTTCAATCGTCAATACTCAATCTTCAATCCTCAATCCTCAATCCTCAATCCTCAATCCTAATTTTTCAATCCTCAATACCCAATCCTCAATCTTCAATCCTCAATCCTCAATCCTCAATTCCCAATCCTCTATCCTCGATCTTCAATCCTCAATACTCAATCTTCAATCCTCAATCCTCAATCCTCAATCCTCAACCCTCAATCCTCAATACTCAACCATCAATCCTCAATTCTCAGTACTCAACAGAATACCCTGAATTCTCAGTATTCAATACTCAAACCTCAATCCTCAACCCTCAGCCCTCATCCTCCATCCTCAATCCTCAATCCTCAATCCTCAATCTTCAATCCTCGATACTCAATTTCCAATCCTCAATACTCAAACCTCGATCCTCAATCCTCAGTCATGAATGCTCAATCTTCAATTCTCAATCCTCAATCCTCAATCCTCAATCCTCAATACTCAATCCTCAATCTTCAATCCTCAATACTCAATCTTCAATCCTCAATCCTCAATCCTCAATACTCATTCTTCAATCCTCAATACCCAATCCTCAATATTCAATCCTCAATCCTCAATCCTCAACTCTCAATACTCAGTCCACAATCCTCAGACATCAATCATCAATACTTAACCCTCAGTCCTCGTCCTCAATCCACAACCCTCAATCCTCAATCCTCAATCTTCAGTCAACAATATTCAATCTTCTATCCCCAATCCTCAATCCTCAATCCTCAATCCTCAACACTCAATCGTCAATCCTCAATACCCAATCCTCAATCTTCAACCGCCAATCCTCAATCCTCAATCCTCAATCCACAATCTTCAATCCTCGGTACTCAATCCTATTTCTTCAATCCTCAATACCCAATCCTCAATCTTCAATTCTTAACCCTCAATCCTCAATTCTCAATCCTCAATCCTCGATCTTCAATCCTCAATACTCAATCCTCAATCCTCAATCCTCAATCCTCAATCCTCAATCCTCATTCCTCAATCCTCAATACCAAATCCTCAATCTTTAATCCTCAACACTCATTCCTCAATCCTCAATCCTCGATCTTCAATCCTCAATACTCAATCCTCAATCCTCAATGCTCAATCCTCAATCCTCAATCCTCAATCCTCATTCCTCAATCCTCAATACCAAATCCTCAATCTTCAATCCTCAACACTCAATCCTCAATCCTCAATCCTCAATCCTCAATCCTCAGTCCTCAAACCTCAATCCTCAATCCTCAACCATCAAACCTCAATCCTCAACCGTCAGTCCTCGTCCGCAATCCTCAACCCTCAATCCTCAATCCTCTATCTTCTATCATCAATACTCAATCTTCAATCCTCAATCCTCAGTCCTCAATCCTCAATCCTCAATGCTCAATCCTCAATCCTCAATCCTCAATCCTCAATACCCAATCATCAATCCTCAATACTCAATCCTCAATCCTCAATCCTCAATCCTCAATCCTCAATCCTCATTCCTCAATCCTCAATGCTCAATCCTCAATCTTCATTCTTCAATCCTCAATACCCAATCCTCAATCTTCAATCCTCAATCCTCAATCCTCAATCTTCAATCCTCAATATTCAATCTTCAATCCTCAATCCTCGATCCTCAATCCTCAATCCTCAATCCTCAATCCTCAATCCTCAATCCACAATCTTCAATCCACTGTGCGCAATCTTCAATCCTCAATCCTCAATCCTCAATCGTCAATCCTCAGTCCTCAAACATCAATACTCAACCCTCAGTCCTCGACCCCAAACCACAACCCTCAGTCGTGAATCCTCAACCTTCAATCATCAATATTCAATCTTCAATCCTCAACCCTCAATCCTCAATCCTCAATCCTCTATCCTCAATGTTCAATCCTCAATACCCAATCCTCAATCTTCAATCCTCAATTCTCAATCCTCAATCCTCAATCCTCAATCCTCAATACTCAATCCTCAGTCATGAATACTCAATCTTCAATCCTCAATCCTCAATCCTCAATCCTCAATCCTCAATCTTCAATCCTCAATACTCAATCTTCAATCCTCAATCCTCAATCCTCAATCCTCAATCCTAATTTTTCAATCCTCAATACCCAATCCTCAATCTTCAATCCTCAATCCTCAATCCTCAATTCCCAATCCTCTATCCTCGATCTTCAATCCTCAATACTCAATCTTCAATCCTCAATCCTCAATCCTCAATCCTCAACCCTCAATCCTCAATACTCAATCTTCAATCCTCAATACCCAATCTTCAATCCTCAATTCTCAATCCTCAATCCTCATTCCTCAATCCTCAATAACCAATCCTCAGTCTTCAATCCTCAATCCTCAGTCCTCAATCCTCATTCTCCAATCCTCAATCCTCAGTCCTCAAACCTCAATTCTGAATCCTCAATCCTCAATCCTCAGTCTTCAATCCTCAATACTCATTCTTCAATCCTCAATCCTCAATCCTCGGTTCTCAATCCTCAATCGTCAATCTCCAATCCTGAATACTCAATCTTCAATCCTCAATCCTCAATCCTCAATCCTCAATCCTCAATCCTCAATCCTCATTCTTCAATCCTCAATACCCAATCCTCAATCTTCAATCCTCAACCCTCAATCCTCAATTCTCAACCCTCAATCCTCAGTCCTCAGTCCTCAAACATCAATCCTCAAACCTCAGCACTCATCCTCAATCCTCAATCCTCATTCCTCAATCCTCAATCCTCAATCCTCATTCCCCAAACCTCAACCCTCAACCCTCAGTCCTCACCCTCAATTCTCAATTCTCAAACCTCAATCCCCAATCCTCGATCTTCAATCCTCAATAATCAATCTCCAATCCTAGATCCTCAATCCCCAATCCTCAATCCTTAATCCTCAAACTTCAATCCTCAATCGCCAGTCCTCAATCCTCAATACTCAATCCTCAGTCGTCAATCCTCAATCCTCAACCCTCAATCCCCAATCCTCAACCCTCAATACTCAATCCTCAATCTTCAATCCTCAATCCTCAATCCTCAATCTTCAATCTTCAATACTCAATCTTCAACCCTCAATCCTCAATCCTCAATCCTGAATCCTCAACCCTCATTCTTCAATCCTCAATACCCAATCCTCAATCTTCAATCCTCAATATTCAATCTTCAATTCTCAATCCTCAATCCTCAATCCTCAATCCTCAATCCTCAATCCTCAATCTTCAATCTTCAATACTCAATCTTCAACCCTCAATCCTCAATCCTCAATCCTCAATCCTGAATCCTCAATCCTCTATACTCAATCCTCAACCTCCAATCCTCAATACTCAATCCTCATCCTCAATCCTCAATCCTCAATCCTCAATCCTCATTCCTCAATCCTCAATCCTCAATCCACAAGCCTACAATAGTCAATCCTCAATCCTCATTCCCCAAACATCAATCCTCAATCCTCAATCCTCAATCTTCAATCCTCAATATTCAATCTTCAATTCTCAATCCTCAATCCTCAATCCTCGATCCTCAATCCTCAATCCTCAATCTTCAATCTTCAATACTCAATCTTCAATCCTCAATCCTCAATCCTCAATCTTCAGTCCGCTATACTCAACCTTCAATTCTCAATCCTCAGTCCTCAAACCTCAATTCTGTATCCTCAATCATGAATCCCCAATCTCCAGCCCTCAATCCTCCACAATCAGTTGTCAATCCTCAATCCTCAATAGAATATCCTCAATTCACTGTTTTCGATACTCAATACTCAATCTGCAATCTTCAATCCTCAACCCTCAATCCTCAATCCTCAATCCTCAATCCTCAATCCTCAATCCTCAGTCATGAATACTCAATCTTCAGTCCTCAATCCTCAATCCTCAGTCAACAATCCACAATCTTCAATACTCAATCGTCAATCCTCAGTCCTCAATCCTCAATCCGCAATCCTCGTTCCTCCAACCTCAATCCTCAACCCTCAGTCCTCATCCTCAATTCTCAATTCTCAATCCTCAATCCTCAATCCTCAATCTTCAACCCTCAATAATCAATCTCCAATCCTGAATCCTCAATCCCCAATCCTCAATCCTTAATCCTCAATCTTCAATCCTCAATCCCCAGTCCTCAATCTTCAATCCTCAATGCTCAATCCTCAATCCTGAATCCTCAGTCCTCAATCCTCAATCCTCAATCTTCAATCCTCAATACTCAATGTTCAACCCTCAATACCCAATCCTCAATCTTCAATCCTCAATACTCAATACTCAATCTTCAATCCTCAATCCTCAATCCTCAATCTTCAATCCTCAATACTCAATCTGCAATCCTCAATCCTCAATCCTCAATCCTCAATCCTCAATCCTCAATCCTCAATCCTCATTCATCAGTCCTCAATACCCAATCCTCAATCTTCAATCCTCAATCCTCAATCCTCAATTCTCAGTCCTCAATCCTCAACCCTCAGACCTCAAACATCAATACTCAACCCTCAGTCCTCGTCCTCAATCCACGACCCTCAATCCTCAATCCTCAATCTTCAATCATCAATATTCAATCTTCAATCCTCAATCCTCAATCCTCAATCCTCAATCCTCAATCCTCAATCCTCAATGATCAATCCTCAATACCCAATCCTCAATCTTCAATCCTCAATCCTCAATCCTCAAAGCTCAATCGTCAATCCTCAGTCCTCAAACCTCAATACTTAATCCTCAATCCTGAATTCTCAATCTTCAGCACTGAGTCCTCAACAATCAGTTGTCAATCCTCAATCCTCAAGAGAATATCCTCAATTCACAGCTTTCAGTACTCAATACTCAATCTGCAGTCTTCAAATCTCTATCCACAAACATCAATTCTCATCACTCAACCCTCAATACTCAGTCCCCGATTCTCAATCTTCAATCCTCAATCCTCAATCCTCAATCCTCGATCTTCATTACTCAATACTCAATCTTCAATCCTCAATCCTCAATCCTCAATCCTCAATCCTCAATCCTCAATAGTCAATATTCAATCCTCAATACTCAACCTTCAATCCTCAATCCTCAATCCTCAATCCTCAGTCCTCAATCTTCAATCCGCTATACTCAATCTTCAATTCTCAATCCTCAGTCCTCAAACCTCAATTCTGTATCCTCAATCATGAATCCCCAATATCCAGCCCTCAGTCCTCAACAATCAGTTGTCAATCCTCAATCCTCAATAGTGTATCCTCAATTCACTGTTTTCAATACTCAATAATCAATCTGCAATCTTCAATCCTCAATCGTCAATCCTCATTCCTCAATCCTCAATCCTCAATCCTCAGTCCTCAGCTCTCAAACCTCAATCCTCAGTCCTCAGTCCTCAAACCTCAATCCTCAAACCTCAGACATCATCCTCAATCCTCAATCCTCAATCGTCAGTCCTCAATACTCAATATTCAATCCTCAATAATCAATCTCCAATCCTAGATCCTCAATCCCCAATCCTCAATCCTTATTCCTCAATCTTCAATCCTCAATCGCCAGTCCTCAATGTTCAATCCTCAATGCTCAATCCTAAATCCTCAATCCTCAATCCTCAATCCTCAATCCTCAATCCTCAATCCCCAAACATCAACCCTCAACCCTCAGTCCTCACCCTCAATTCTCAATTCTCAATCCTCAATCCTCAATCCTCGATCTTCAATCCTCAATAATCAATCTCCAATCCTAGATCCTCAATCCCCAATCCTCAACCCTTAATCCTCAAACTTCAATCCTCAATCGCCAGCCCTCAATGTTCAATCCTCAATGCTCAATCCTCAATCCTCAATCCTCAATCCTCAGCCCTCAATCCTCAATCCTCAATCCTCAAACCTCAATCCTAAACCGTCAGTCCTCGTCCTCAATCCTCAACCCTCAATCCTCGATCCTCAATCCTCAATCCTCAATCCTCAATCCTCAGTCCTCAATACTCAACCATCAATCCTCAATTCCCAATACTCAATAGAATATCCTGAATTCTCGGGATTCAATACTCAAACCTCAATCCTCAGCCCTCTGACCTCATCCTCCATCCTCAATCCTCAATCCTCAATCCTCAATCTTCAATCCTCAATCCTCAATCCTCAATCCTCAACCTTCAATCCTCAATACTCAATCTGCAATCCTCAATCCTCAGACCTCAAACATCAACACTGAACCCTCAGTCCTCGTCCACAATCCACAACCCTCAACCCTCAATTCTCAATCTTCAATCCTCAATACGCCATCTTCAATTATCAATCCTGAATTCTCAATCCTCAATACTCAATCCTCAGTCGTCAATCCTCAATCCCCGATCCTCATTCTTCAATCCTCAATCCTCAATCCTCAATCCTCAATCCTCAATCTTCAATCCTCAATACTCAATCTTCAATCCTCAATCCTCAACCCTCAATCCCCAATCCTCAACCCTCAATACTCAATCCTCAATCTTCAATCCTCAATACTCAATCCTCAATCCTCAATCCTCAATCCTCAATCCTCAATCCTCATTCCTCAATCCTCAGTCCTCAATACTCAACCATCAATCCTCAATTCTCAATACTCAATAGAATATACTGAATTCTCGGGATTCAATACTCAAACCTCAATCCTCAACCCTCAGCCCTCATCCTCCATCCTCAATCCTCAATCCTCAATCCTCAATCTTCAATCCTCAATCCTCAATCCTCAATCCTCAATACTCAAACCTCAATCCTCATTCCTCAGTCGTGAATACTCAATCTTCAATCCTCAATCCTCAATCCTCAGTCATCAATCCACAACCTTCAATACGCAATCGTCAATCCTCAGTCCTCAATCCTCAATCCTTAATCCTCGTTCCTCAAACCTCAATCCTCAACCCTCAGTCCTCATCCTCAATTCTCAATTCTCAATCCTCAATCCTGAATCCTCAATCCTCAATCCTCAATGATCAATCCCCAATACCCAATCCTCAATCTTCAATCCTCAATCCTCAATCCTCAATCCTCAATCCTCTATCCTCAATACTCAATCCTCAGTCATGAATACTCAATCTTCAATACTCAATGCTCAATACTCAATCCCCAATCCTCAATCCTCAATCCTCAACCGTCAGTCGTCGTCCTCAATCCTCAACCCTCAATCCTCAATCCTCAATCTTCATTCCTCAATCCTCAGTCCTCAATCCCCAATCCTCAACCCTCAATTCTCAATCCTCAATCTTCAATCCTCAATACTCAATCCTCAATCCTCAATCCTCAATCCTCAATCCTCAATCTTCAATCCTCAATCCTCATTCCTCAATCCTCAATACCCAATCCTCAATCTTCAATCCTCAATCCTCAATCCTCATTCCGCAGTCCTCAAACCTCAATCCTCAATCCTCAGTCCTCAATACTCAATCCGTAATCCTCAAACCTCAATCCTCAACCGTCTGTCCTCGTCCTCAATCCTCAACCATCAATCCTCGATCCTGAATCTTCAATCATCAATAATCAACCTTCAATCCTCAATCCTGAATCCTCAATCCTCAATCCTCAATCCTCAATCCTCAATCCTGAATCCTCAATCCTCAATCCTCAATCCTCAATCCTCAATCCTCAATCCTCAATCCTCAATATTCAACACACAACCCTCAACCATCAATCCTCAATACTGAACTATCAATCCTCAATTCTCAATACTCAACAGAATATCCTGAATTCTCAGTATTCAATACTCAAACCTCAATCCTCAACCCTCAGCCCTCATCCTCCATCCTCAATCCTCAATCCTCAATCCTCAATCTTCAATCCTCGATACTCAATCTTCAATCCTCAATACTCAAACCTCAATCCTCAATCCCCAGTCATGAATACGCAATCTTCAATTCTCAATCCACAACACTCAATCCTCAATTCTCAATCTTCAGTCATTAATATTCAATCTTCAATCCTCAATCCTCAATCCTCAATCCTCAATCCTCAATCCTCAATACTCAATCCTCAATCCTGTATCTTCAATCCTCAATAATCAATCTTCAATCCTCAATCCTCAATTCTCAAACCTCAATCGTTAATCCTCAGACCTCAAACGTGAATACATAACCCTCAGTCCTCGTCCTCAATCAACAACCGTCAATCCTCAATCCTCTATCTTCAGTCATCGATATTCAACCTTCAATCCTCAATCCTCAACCCTCAATCCTCAATCTTCAATACTCAATCGTCGATCCTCAATACCCAATCCTCAATCTTCAATCGCCAATCCTCAATCCTCAATCCTCAATCCACAATCTTCAATCCTCAGTACTCAATCTTCAACCCTCAATCCTCAATCCTGAATTCTCAATCCTCAATCCTTAATCCTCAATCTTCAATCCTCAATACTCAGTCTGCAATACTCAATCCTCAATCCTCAATCCTCAATCCTAATTCTTCAATCCTCAATACCCAATACTCAATTTTCAATCCTCAATCCTCAATCCTCAATTCTCAAACCTCAATCCTCAATCCTCAGTCCTCAAACATCAATACTCAATCCTCAGTCCTCGTCCTCAAACCACAACCCTCAATCCTGAATCCTCAACCTTCTATCATCAATATTCAATCTTCAATCCTCAAACCTCAATCCTCAATCCTCAATCCTCTATCCTCAATGTTCAATCCTCAATACCCAATCCTCAATCATCAAACCTCAATCCTCAACCGTCAGTCCTCGTCCGCAATCCTCAACCCTCAATCCTCAATCCTCAATCTTCAATCATCAATACTCAATCTTCAATCCTCAATCCTCAGTCCTCAATCCTCAATCCTCAATGCTCAATCCTCAATCCTCAATACTCAACCATCAATCCTCAATTCTCAGTACTCAACAGAATACCCTGAATTCTCAGTATTCAATACTCAAACCTCAATCCTCAACCCTCAGCCCTCATCCTCCATTCTCAATCCTCAATCCTCAATCCTCAATCTTCAATCCTCGATACTCAATTTCCAATCCTCAATACTCAAACCTCGATCCTCAATCCTCAGTCATGAATGCTCAATCTTCAATTCTCAATCCTCAATCCTCAATCCTCAATCCTCAATACTCAATCCTCAATCTTCAATCCTCAATACTCAATCTTCAATCCTCAATCCTCAATCCTCAATACTCATTCTTCAATCCTCAATACCCAATCCTCAATATTCAATCCTCAATCCTCAATCCTCAACTCTCAATACTCAGTCCACAATCCTCAGACCTCAATCATCAATACTTAACCCTCAGTCCTCGTCCTCAATCCACAACCCTCAATCCTCAATCCTCAATCTTCAGTCAACAATATTCAATCTTCTATCCCCAATCCTCAATCCTCAATCCTCAATCCTCAACACTTAATCGTCAATCCTCAATACCCAATCCTCAATCTTCAACCGCCAATCATCAATCCTCAATCCTCAATCCACAATCTTCAATCCTCGGTACTCAATCCTAATTCTTCAATCCTCAATACCCAATCCTCAATCTTCAATCCTTAACCCTCAATCCTCGATTCTCAATCCTCAATCCTCGATCTTCAATCCTCAATACTCAATCCTCAATCCTCAATCCTCAATCCTCAATCCTCAATCCTCATTCCTCAATCCTCAATACCAAATCCTCAATCCTTAATCCTCAACACTCATTCCTCAATCCTCAATCCTCGATCTTCAATCCTCAATACTCAATCCTCAATCCTCAATGCTCAATCCTCAATCCTCAATCCTCAATCCTCATTCCTCAATCCTCAATACCAAATCCTCAATCTTCAATCCTCAACACTCAATCCTCAATCCTCAATCCTCAATCCTCAATCCTCAGTCCTCAAACCTCAATCCTCAATCCTCAGTCCTCAATCCTCAATCCTCAACCATCAAACCTCAATCCTCAACCGTCAGTCCTCGTCCGCAATCCTCAACCCTCAATCCTCAATCCTCTATCTTCAATCACCAATACTCAATCTTCAATCCTCAATCCTCAGTCCTCAATCCTCAATCCTCAATGCTCAATCCTCAATCCTCAATACTCAACCATCAATCCTCAATTCTCAGTACTCAACAGAATATCCTGAATTCTCAGTATTCAATACTCAAACCTCAATCCTCAACCCTCAGCCCTCATCCTCCATCCTCAATCCTCAATCCTCAATCCTCAATCTTCAATCCTCGATACTCAATCTTCAATCCTCAATACTCAAACCTCAATCCTCAATCCCCAGTCATGGATACTCAATCTTCAATTCTCAATCCACAACCCTCAATCCTCAATCCTCAATCTTCAGTCATCAATATTCAATCTTCAATCCTCAATCCTCAATCCTCAATCCTCAATCCTCAATCCTCAATCCTGAATCTTCAATCCTCAATACTCAATCTTCAATCCTCAATCCTCAATCCTCAATCCCCAATCCTAATTCTTCAATCCTCAATACCCAATCCTCAATCTTCAATCCTCAATCCTCAATCCTCAATTCTCAATCCTCAATCGTTAATCCTCAGACCTCAAACGTCAATACTCAATCCTCAGTCCTCGTCCTCAAACCACAACACTCAATCCTGAATCCTCAACCTTCAATCATCAATATTCAATCTTCAATCCTCAAACCTCAATCCTCAATCCTCAATCCTCTATCCTCAATGTTCAATCCTCAATACCCAATCCTCAATACTCAAACCTCAATCCTCAATCCCCAGTCATGGATACTCAATCTTCAATTCTCAATCCACAACCCTCAATCCTCAATCCTCTATCTTCAGTCATCGACATTCAACCTACAATTCCCAATCCTCAACCCTCAATCCTCAATCTTCAATACTCAATCGTCGATCCCCAATACCCAATCCTCAATCTTCTATCGCCAATCATTAATCATCAATCCTCAATCCTCAATCCTCAATCCTCAATCCTCAATCGTCAATGATCAATCCCCAATACCCAATCCTCAATCTTCAATCCTCAATCCTCAATCCTCAATCCCCAATCCTCTATCATCAATACTCAATCCTCAGTCATGAATACTCAATCTTCGATACTCAATCCTCAATACTCAATCCCCAATCCTCAATCCTCAATCCTCAATCCTCAATCTTCAATCCTCAATAATCAATCTCCAATCCTAGATCCTCAATCCCCAATCCTCAATCCTTAATGCTCAATCTTCAATCCTCAATCGCCAGTCCTCAATCTTCAATCCTCAATGCTCAATCCTCAATCCTCAATCCTCAATCCTCAATACTCAATCCTCAGTCATGAATACTCAACCTTCAATACTCAATCCTCATCCTCAATCCTCAATCCTCAATCCTCAATCCTCAATCCTCATTCCCCAAACCTCAACCCTCAACCCTCAGTCCTCACACTCAATTCTCAATCCTCAATCCTCAATCCTCAATCGTCAATCCTCAATCCTCAATCCTCAATCCTCAATATTCAACACACAACCCTCAACCATCAATCCTCAATACTCAACCATCAATCCTCAATACCCGATACTCAATAGAATATCCTGAATTCTCATGGTTCAAAACTCAATCCACATTCTTCAATTTTCAAATCTGTATCCACAAACATCAATTCTCATCACTCAACCCTCAACACTCAGTCCTCAATCTTCAATCTTCAATCCTCAATCCTCAATCCTCAGTCTTCAATCTTCAATACTCAATCTTCAATTATCAATCCTCAATTCTCAATCCTCAATACTCAATCCTCAATCGTCAACCCTCAATCCCCAATCCTCATTCTTCCATCCTGAATACTCAAACCTCAATCCTCAATCCTCAATATTCAATCCTCAATACTCAATCTTCAATCCTGAATCCTCAATCCTCAATACCCAATCCTCAATCCTCAATCCTCAATACTCAATCCTCAATCCTCATCCTTCAATCCTCAATACCCAATACTCAATCTTCAATCCTCAATCCTCAATCCTCAATCCTCAATCCTCATTCCTCAATCCTCAATACTCAATCCTCAATCTTCATTCTTCAATCCTCAATCCTCAAACCTCAATCCTCAATCCGCAATCTTTTATCCTCAATACTCAATCTTCAATCCTCAATCCTCAATCCTCAATCCTCAATACCCAATCATCAATCCTCAATACTCAATCCTCAATCCTCAATCCTCAATCCTCAATCCTCAGTCTTCAATCCTCAATACTCATTCTTCAATCCTCAATCCTGAATCCTCGGTCCTCAATCCTCAATCGTCAATCTCCAATCCTGAATACTCCATCTACAATCCTCAATACTCAATCCTCAATCCTCAATCCTCAATCCTCATTCTTCAATCCTCAATACCCAATCCTCAATCTTCAATCCTCAATCCTCAATCCTCAATTCTCAACCCTCAACCCTCAGTCCTCAGTCCTCAAACATCAATCCTCAAACCTCAGCACTCATCCTCAATCCTCAATCCTCAATCCTCAATCCTCAACCCTAAATCTTCAATCCTCAATACTCAATCTTCAAACCTCAATCCTCAGTCCTCAAACCCCAATTCTGAATCCTCAATCCTGCATCCTCTATCTTCAGCCCTCAGTCCTCAACAATCAGTTGTCAATCCTCAATCCTCAATAGAATATCCTCAATTCACAGGTTTCAATACTCAATACTCAATCTGCAATCTTCAAATCTCTTTCCAGAAACATCAATTCTCATCACTCAACACTGAACGCTCAGTCCTCAATGTTCAATCCTCAATCTTCAATTCTCAATCTTCAATCCTCAATACTGAATCTTCAATACTCAATCCCCAATCCTCAATCCTCAATCCTCAATCCTCAATCCTCAGTAATCAATACTCAATCCTCAATACTCAATCGTCAGTCCTCAGCCCTCAATCCTCAACCCTCAATCCTCGTTCCTCAAACCTCAATCCTCAACCCTCAGCCATCATCCTCAATTCTTAATTCTCAATACTCAATCCTCAATCCTCAATCTTCAATCCTCAATAATCAATCTCCAATCCTAGATCCTCAATCCCCAATCCACAATCCTTAATCCTCAACCTTCAATCCTCAATCCCCAGTCCTCAATCTTCAATCCTCAGTGCTCAATCCTCAATCTTCAATCCTCAGTCCTCAATCCTCAATCCTCAATCCTCAATCCTCAATCCTCAATCCTCAATCCTCAATCCTCAATCCTCAATCCTCAATCCTCAATCCTCAATCCTCAGTCCCCGGGCCTCAAACCACAATCCAAAACCCTCAGCCCTCATCCTCAATCCTCAATCCTCAATCCTCATTCCTCAATCCTCAATCTTCAGTCCTCAATACTCAATGTTCAATCCTCAATCCTCAATCCTCAATCCTCAATCCTCAATTCTCAACCCTCAATCCTCAGTCCTCAGTCCTCAAACCTCAATCC
Source organism: Calliopsis andreniformis (assembly GCF_051401765.1). Taxonomy (NCBI): domain Eukaryota; kingdom Metazoa; phylum Arthropoda; class Insecta; order Hymenoptera; family Andrenidae; genus Calliopsis; species Calliopsis andreniformis. The sequence continues at coordinate 331,618 of NW_027480458.1, forward strand.
TCAACCCTCAGCCATCATCCTCAATTCTTAAATCTCAATACTCAATCCTCAATCCTCAATCTTCAATCCTCAATAATCAATCTCCAATCCTAGATCCTCAATCCCCAATCCACAATCCTTAATCATCAACCTTCAATCCTCAATCCCCAGTCCTCAATCTTCAATCCTCAGTGCTCAATCCTCAATCTTCAATCCTCAGTCCTCAATCCTCAATCCTCAATCCTCAATCCTCATTCTTCAATCCTCAATCTTCAATCCTCTATCCTCAGTCCTCGATTCTCAATCCTCAATCCTCAGTGCTCAGTCCTCAAACCTCAATCCTCAACACTCAGCCCTCATCGTCAATCCTCAATCCTCAATCCTCAGTCGTCCATCTTCAATCCTCAATACTCAATCTTCAATACTCAATCCTCAATCCTCAATCCTCAGTCCTCATTCTTCAGTCCACAATACCCAGTCCTCAATCGTCAATCCTCAATGCTCAACCTGCAATCCTTAATCCACAACCCTCAATCCTCAATCCTCAATACTCAATGCTCAATCCTCAATCCTCAATCCTCAGTCCTCAAACCTCAATCCTCAATCCTCAGTCCTCATTCCTCAATCCTCAACCCTCAAACCTCAATCCTCAACCGTCAGTCCTCGTCCTCAATCCTCAACCCTCAATCCTCAATCCTCAAACCCCAATCCTCAATCCTCAACCTTCAATCATCAATACTCTATCTTCAGTCCTCAATCCTCAGTCGTCAATCCTCAATCCTCAATCCTCAATACTCAACCATCAATCCTCAATTCTCAATAATCAATAGAATATCCTGAATTCTCAGTATTCAATACTCAAAGCTCAATTCTCAACCCTCAGCCCTCATACTCCATTCTCAATCCTCAATCCTCAATCCTCAATCTTCAATCCTCGATACTCAATCTTCAATCCTCAATACTCAAACCTCAATCCTCAATCCTCAGTCATGAATACTCAATCTTCAATTGTCAATCCTCAATCCTCAATCCACAAGCCTCAATACTCAATCCTCAATCCTCATTCCCCAAACATCAATCCTCAATCCTCAATCCTCAATCTTCAATCCTCAAAATTCAATCTTCAATTCTCAATCCTCAATCCTCAATCCTCAATCCTCAATCCTCAATCTTCAATCCTCAATACTCAGTCTTCAATCCTCAATCCTCAATCCTCAATCCTCAATCCTCAATACTCAACCATCAATCCTCAATTCTCAATACTCAATAGAATATCCTGAATTCTCAGTATTCAATACTCAAACCTCAATCCTCAACCCTCAGCCCTCATCCTCCATCCTCAATCCTCAATCCTCAATCCTCAATCTTCAATCCTCGATACTCATTCTTCAATCCTCAATACTCAAACCTCAATCCTCAATCCTCAGTCATGAATACTCAATCTCCAATCCTCAATCCTCAATCCTCAACCCTCAATCCTCAATCCTCAGTCATCAATCCACAATCTTCAATACTCAACCATCAATCCTCAATTACGAATACTCAATAGAATATCCTGAATTCTCAGGATTCAATACTCAAGCCTCAATCCTCAACCCTCAGCCCTCATCCTCAATCCTCAATCCTCAATCCTCAACCCTCAATATTGAATCCTCAATGCTCAATCTTCAATCCACAATCCTCAATCCTCAACACTCAATCCTCAATCCTCATTCATCAATCCACAATCTTCAATACTCAATCGTCAATCCTCAGTCCTCAATCCTCAATCCGCCATCCTCGTTCCTCAAACCCCAATCCTCAACCCTCAGTCCTCATCCTCAATTCTCAATTCTCAATCCTCAATCCTCAATCCTCAATCTTCGACCCTCAATAATCAATCTCCAATCCTGAATCCTCAATCCCCAATCCTCAATCCTTAATCCTCAGTAATCAATACTCAATCCTCAATACTCAATCGTCAGTCCTCAGCCCTCAATCCTCAACCCTCAATCCTCGTTCCTCAAACCTCAATCCTCAACCCTCAGCCATCATCCTCAATTCTTAATTCTCAATACTCAATCCTCAATCCTCAATCTTCAATCCTCAATAATCAATCTCCAATCCTAGATCCTCAATCCCCAATCCACAATCCTTAATCCTCAACCTTCAATCCTCAATCCCCAGTCCTCAATCTTCAATCCTCAGTGCTCAATCCTCAATCTTCAATCCTCAGTCCTCAATCCTCAATCCTCAATCCTCAATCCTCAATCCTCAATCCTCAATCCTCAATCCTCAATCCTCAATCCTCAATCCTCAATCCTCAATCCTCAGTCCCCGGGCCTCAAACCACAATCCAAAACCCTCAGCCCTCATCCTCAATCCTCAATCCTCAATCCTCATTCCTCAATCCTCAATCTTCAGTCCTCAATACTCAATGTTCAATCCTCAATCCTCAATCCTCAATCCTCAATCCTCAATTCTCAACCCTCAATCCTCAGTCCTCAGTCCTCAAACCTCAATCCTCAACCCTCAGCCATCATCCTCAATTCTTAAATCTCAATACTCAATCCTCAATCCTCAATCTTCAATCCTCAATAATCAATCTCCAATCCTAGATCCTCAATCCCCAATCCACAATCCTTAATCATCAACCTTCAATCCTCAATCCCCAGTCCTCAATCTTCAATCCTCAGTGCTCAATCCTCAATCTTCAATCCTCAGTCCTCAATCCTCAATCCTCAATCCTCAATCCTCATTCTTCAATCCTCAATCTTCAATCCTCTATCCTCAGTCCTCGATTCTCAATCCTCAATCCTCAGTGCTCAGTCCTCAAACCTCAATCCTCAACACTCAGCCCTCATCGTCAATCCTCAATCCTCAATCCTCAGTCGTCCATCTTCAATCCTCAATACTCAATCTTCAATACTCAATCCTCAATCCTCAATCCTCAGTCCTCATTCTTCAGTCCACAATACCCAGTCCTCAATCGTCAATCCTCAATGCTCAACCTGCAATCCTTAATCCACAACCCTCAATCCTCAATCCTCAATACTCAATGCTCAATCCTCAATCCTCAATCCTCAGTCCTCAAACCTCAATCCTCAATCCTCAGTCCTCATTCCTCAATCCTCAACCCTCAAACCTCAATCCTCAACCGTCAGTCCTCGTCCTCAATCCTCAACCCTCAATCCTCAATCCTCAAACCCCAATCCTCAATCCTCAACCTTCAATCATCAATACTCTATCTTCAGTCCTCAATCCTCAGTCGTCAATCCTCAATCCTCAATCCTCAATACTCAACCATCAATCCTCAATTCTCAATAATCAATAGAATATCCTGAATTCTCAGTATTCAATACTCAAAGCTCAATTCTCAACCCTCAGCCCTCATACTCCATTCTCAATCCTCAATCCTCAATCCTCAATCTTCAATCCTCGATACTCAATCTTCAATCCTCAATACTCAAACCTCAATCCTCAATCCTCAGTCATGAATACTCAATCTTCAATTGTCAATCCTCAATCCTCAATCCACAAGCCTCAATACTCAATCCTCAATCCTCATTCCCCAAACATCAATCCTCAATCCTCAATCCTCAATCTTCAATCCTCAAAATTCAATCTTCAATTCTCAATCCTCAATCCTCAATCCTCAATCCTCAATCCTCAATCTTCAATCCTCAATACTCAGTCTTCAATCCTCAATCCTCAATCCTCAATCCTCAATCCTCAATACTCAACCATCAATCCTCAATTCTCAATACTCAATAGAATATCCTGAATTCTCAGTATTCAATACTCAAACCTCAATCCTCAACCCTCAGCCCTCATCCTCCATCCTCAATCCTCAATCCTCAATCCTCAATCTTCAATCCTCGATACTCATTCTTCAATCCTCAATACTCAAACCTCAATCCTCAATCCTCAGTCATGAATACTCAATCTCCAATCCTCAATCCTCAATCCTCAACCCTCAATCCTCAATCCTCAGTCATCAATCCACAATCTTCAATACTCAACCATCAATCCTCAATTACGAATACTCAATAGAATATCCTGAATTCTCAGGATTCAATACTCAAGCCTCAATCCTCAACCCTCAGCCCTCATCCTCAATCCTCAATCCTCAATCCTCAACCCTCAATATTGAATCCTCAATGCTCAATCTTCAATCCACAATCCTCAATCCTCAACACTCAATCCTCAATCCTCATTCATCAATCCACAATCTTCAATACTCAATCGTCAATCCTCAGTCCTCAATCCTCAATCCGCCATCCTCGTTCCTCAAACCCCAATCCTCAACCCTCAGTCCTCATCCTCAATTCTCAATTCTCAATCCTCAATCCTCAATCCTCAATCTTCGACCCTCAATAATCAATCTCCAATCCTGAATCCTCAATCCCCAATCCTCAATCCTTAATCCCCAATCTTCAATCCTCAATCCCCAGTCCTCAATCTTCAATCCTCAATGCTCAACCTGCAATCCTTAATCCTCAACCCTCAATCCTCAATCCTCAATCCTCATTCTTCAATCCTCAATACCCAATCCTCAATCTTAAATCCTCAATCCTCAATCCTCAATTCTGAATCCTCAATCCTCAATCCTCAGATCTCAAACATCAACACTCAACCCTCAGTCCTCGTCCACAATCCACAACCCTCAACCCTCAATCCTCAATCTTCAATCATCAATATTCAATCTTCAATCCTCAATCCTCAATCCTCAATCCTCAATCCTCAATCCTCAATACTCACTCCTCAATACTCACTCCTCAATCCTCAATCTTCAATCCTCAATCCTCAATCCTCAATCCTCAATCCTCAATCCTCAGTCCTCAGTCCTCAAACCTGCATCCTCAATCCTCAGTCCTCAATCATCACTCCTCAACCCTCAAACCTCAAACCTCAACCGTCAGTCCTCGTCCTCAATCCTCAACCCTCAATCCTCAATCCTCAATCTTCAATCATCAATACTCAATCTTCAATCTTCAATCCTCAGTCCTCAATCCTCAATCCTCAATCCTCAATCATCAATCCTCAATACTCAACCATCAATCCTCAATTCTCAATACTCAATAGAATATCCTGAATTCTCAGTATTCAATACTCCAACCTCAACCCTAAACCCTCAGCCCTCATCCTCCATCCTCAATCCTCAATCCTCAATCCTCAATCTTCAATCCTCGATACTCAATCTTCAATCCTCAATACTCAAACCTCAATCCTCAATCCTCAGTCATGAATACTCAATCTTCAATCCTCAATCCTCAATCCTCAGTCATCAATCCACAACCTTCAATACGCAATCGTCAATCCTCAGTCCTCAATCCTCAATCCGCAATCCTCGTTCCTCAAACCTCAATCCTCAACCCTCAGTCCTCATCCTCAATTCTCAATTCTCAATCCTCAATCCTGAATCCTCAATCCTCAATCCTCAATGATCAATCCCCAATACCCAATCCTCAATCTTCAATCCTCAATCCTCAATCCTCAATCCTCAATCCTCTATCCTCAATACTCAATCCTCAGTCATGAATACTCAATCTTCAATACTCAATGCTCAATACTCAATCACCAATCCTCAATCCTCAATCCTCAACCGTCAGTCCTCGTACTCAATCCTCAACCCTCAATCCTCAATCCTCAATCTTCATTCCTCAATCCTCAGTCCTCAATCCCCAATCCTCAACCCTCAATTCTCAATCCTCAATCTTCAATCCTCAATACTCAATCCTCAATCCTCAATCCTCAATCCTCAATCCTCAATCCTCAATCCTCAATCCTCATTCCTCAATCCTCAATACCCAATCCTCAATCTTCAATCCTCAATCCTCAATCCTCATTCCGCAGTCCTCAAACCTCAATCCTCAATCCTCAGTCCTCAATACTCAATCCGTAATCCTCAAACCTCAATCCTCAACCGTCAGTCCTCGTCCTCAATCCTCAACCATCAATCCTCGATCCTGAATCATCAATCATCAATACTCAACCTTCAATCCTCAATCCTGAATCCTCAATCCTCAATCCTCAATCCTGAATCCTCAATCCTCAATCCTCAATCCTCAATCCTCAATCCTCAATCCTCAATCCTCAATCCTCAATATTCAACACACAACCCTCAACCATCAATCCTCAATACTCAACCATCAATCCTCAATTCTCAATACTCAACAGAATATCCTGAATTCTCAGTATTCAATACTCAAACCTCAATCCTCAACCCTCAGCCCTCATCCTCCATCCTCAATCCTCAATCCTCAATCCTCAATCTTCAATCCTCGATACTCAATCTTCAATCCTCAATACTCAAACCTCAATCCTCAATCACCAGTCATGAATACGCAATCTTCAATTCTCAATCCACTACACTCAATCCTCAATTCTCAATCTTCAGTCATTAATATTCAATCTTCAATCCTCAATCCTCAATCCTCAATCCTCAATCCTCAATCCTCAATCCTCAATCCTCAATCCTGAATCTTCAGTCCTCAATAATCAATCTTCAATCCTCAATCCTCAATTCTCAAACCTCAATCGTTAATCCTCAGACCTCAAACGTGAATACATAACCCTCAGTCCTCGTCCTCAATCAACAACCATCAATCCTCAATCCTCTATCTTCAGTCATCGATATTCAACCTTCAATCCTCAATCCTCAACCCTCAATCCTCAATGTTCAATACTCAATCGTCGATCCTCAATACCCAATCCTCAATCTTCAATCGCCAATCCTCAATCCTCAATCCTCAATCCACAATCTTCAATCCTCAGTACTCAATCTTCAATCCTCAATCCTCAATCCTGAATTCTCAATCCTCAATCCTTAATCCTCAATCTTCAATCCTCAATACTCAGTCTGCAATACTCAATCCTCAATCCTCAATCCTCAATCCTAATTCTTCAATCCTCAATACCCAATACTCAATTTTCAATCCTCAATCCTCAATCCTCAATTCTCAAACCTCAATCCTCAATCCTCAGTCCTCAAACATCAATACTCAATCCTCAGTCCTCGTCCTCAAACCACAACACTCAATCCTGAATCCTCAACCTTCTATCATCAATATTCAATCTTCAATCCTCAAACCTCAATCCTCAATCCTCAATCCTCTATCCTCAATGTTCAATCCTCAATACCCAATCCTCAATCATCAAACCTCAATCCTCAACCGTCAGTCCTCGTCCGCAATCCTCAACCCTCAATCCTCAATCCTCAATCTTCAATCATCAATACTCAATCTTCAATCCTCAATCCTCAGTCCTCAATCCTCAATCCTCAATACTCAATCCTCAGTCATGAATACTCAATCTTCAATCCTCAATCCTCAATCCTCAATCCTCAATCCTCAATCTTCAATCCTCAATACTCAATCTTCAATCCTCAATCCTCAATCCTCAATCCTCAATCCTAATTTTTCAATCCTCAATACCCAATCCTCAATCTTCAATCCTCAATCCTCAATCCTCAATTCCCAATCCTCTATCCTCGATCTTCAATCCTCAATACTCAATCTTCAATCCTCAATCCTCAATCCTCAATCCTCAACCCTCAATCCTCAATACTCAACCATCAATCCTCAATTCTCAGTACTCAACAGAATACCCTGAATTCTCAGTATTCAATACTCAAACCTCAATCCTCAACCCTCAGCCCTCATCCTCCATCCTCAATCCTCAATCCTCAATCCTCAATCTTCAATCCTCGATACTCAATTTCCAATCCTCAATACTCAAACCTCGATCCTCAATCCTCAGTCATGAATGCTCAATCTTCAATTCTCAATCCTCAATCCTCAATCCTCAATCCTCAATACTCAATCCTCAATCTTCAATCCTCAATACTCAATCTTCAATCCTCAATCCTCAATCCTCAATACTCATTCTTCAATCCTCAATACCCAATCCTCAATATTCAATCCTCAATCCTCAATCCTCAACTCTCAATACTCAGTCCACAATCCTCAGACATCAATCATCAATACTTAACCCTCAGTCCTCGTCCTCAATCCACAACCCTCAATCCTCAATCCTCAATCTTCAGTCAACAATATTCAATCTTCTATCCCCAATCCTCAATCCTCAATCCTCAATCCTCAACACTCAATCGTCAATCCTCAATACCCAATCCTCAATCTTCAACCGCCAATCCTCAATCCTCAATCCTCAATCCACAATCTTCAATCCTCGGTACTCAATCCTAATTCTTCAATCCTCAATACCCAATCCTCAATCTTCAATTCTTAACCCTCAATCCTCAATTCTCAATCCTCAATCCTCGATCTTCAATCCTCAATACTCAATCCTCAATCCTCAATCCTCAATCCTCAATCTTCAATCCTCAATACTCAATCTTCAATCCTCAATCCTCAATCCTCAATCCTCAATCCTAATTTTTCAATCCTCAATACCCAATCCTCAATCTTCAATCCTCAATCCTCAATCCTCAATTCCCAATCCTCTATCCTCGATCTTCAATCCTCAATACTCAATCTTCAATCCTCAATCCTCAATCCTCAATCCTCAACCCTCAATCCTCAATACTCAACCATCAATCCTCAATTCTCAGTACTCAACAGAATACCCTGAATTCTCAGTATTCAATACTCAAACCTCAATCCTCAACCCTCAGCCCTCATCCTCCATCCTCAATCCTCAATCCTCAATCCTCAATCTTCAATCCTCGATACTCAATTTCCAATCCTCAATACTCAAACCTCGATCCTCAATCCTCAGTCATGAATGCTCAATCTTCAATTCTCAATCCTCAATCCTCAATCCTCAATCCTCAATACTCAATCCTCAATCTTCAATCCTCAATACTCAATCTTCAATCCTCAATCCTCAATCCTCAATACTCATTCTTCAATCCTCAATACCCAATCCTCAATATTCAATCCTCAATCCTCAATCCTCAACTCTCAATACTCAGTCCACAATCCTCAGACATCAATCATCAATACTTAACCCTCAGTCCTCGTCCTCAATCCACAACCCTCAATCCTCAATCCTCAATCTTCAGTCAACAATATTCAATCTTCTATCCCCAATCCTCAATCCTCAATCCTCAATCCTCAACACTCAATCGTCAATCCTCAATACCCAATCCTCAATCTTCAACCGCCAATCCTCAATCCTCAATCCTCAATCCACAATCTTCAATCCTCGGTACTCAATCCTAATTCTTCAATCCTCAATACCCAATCCTCAATCTTCAATTCTTAACCCTCAATCCTCAATTCTCAATCCTCAATCCTCGATCTTCAATCCTCAATACTCAATCCTCAATCCTCAATCCTCAATCCTCAATCCTCAATCCTCATTCCTCAATCCTCAATACCAAATCCTCAATCTTTAATCCTCAACACTCATTCCTCAATCCTCAATCCTCGATCTTCAATCCTCAATACTCAATCCTCAATCCTCAATGCTCAATCCTCAATCCTCAATCCTCAATCCTCATTCCTCAATCCTCAATACCAAATCCTCAATCTTCAATCCTCAACACTCAATCCTCAATCCTCAATCCTCAATCCTCAATCCTCAGTCCTCAAACCTCAATCCTCAATCCTCAACCATCAAACCTCAATCCTCAACCGTCAGTCCTCGTCCGCAATCCTCAACCCTCAATCCTCAATCCTCTATCTTCAATCATCAATACTCAATCTTCAATCCTCAATCCTCAGTCCTCAATCCTCAATCCTCAATGCTCAATCCTCAATCCTCAATCCTCAATCCTCAATACCCAATCATCAATCCTCAATACTCAATCCTCAATCCTCAATCCTCAATCCTCAATCCTCAATCCTCATTCCTCAATCCTCAATGCTCAATCCTCAATCTTCATTCTTCAATCCTCAATACCCAATCCTCAATCTTCAATCCTCAATCCTCAATCCTCAATCTTCAATCCTCAATATTCAATCTTCAATCCTCAATCCTCGATCCTCAATCCTCAATCCTCAATCCTCAATCCTCAATCCTCAATCCACAATCTTCAATCCACTGTGCGCAATCTTCAATCCTCAATCCTCAATCCTCAATCGTCAATCCTCAGTCCTCAAACATCAATACTCAACCCTCAGTCCTCGACCCCAAACCACAACCCTCAGTCGTGAATCCTCAACCTTCAATCATCAATATTCAATCTTCAATCCTCAACCCTCAATCCTCAATCCTCAATCCTCTATCCTCAATGTTCAATCCTCAATACCCAATCCTCAATCTTCAATCCTCAATTCTCAATCCTCAATCCTCAATCCTCAATCCTCAATACTCAATCCTCAGTCATGAATACTCAATCTTCAATCCTCAATCCTCAATCCTCAATCCTCAATCCTCAATCTTCAATCCTCAATACTCAATCTTCAATCCTCAATCCTCAATCCTCAATCCTCAATCCTAATTTTTCAATCCTCAATACCCAATCCTCAATCTTCAATCCTCAATCCTCAATCCTCAATTCCCAATCCTCTATCCTCGATCTTCAATCCTCAATACTCAATCTTCAATCCTCAATCCTCAATCCTCAATCCTCAACCCTCAATCCTCAATACTCAATCTTCAATCCTCAATACCCAATCTTCAATCCTCAATTCTCAATCCTCAATCCTCATTCCTCAATCCTCAATAACCAATCCTCAGTCTTCAATCCTCAATCCTCAGTCCTCAATCCTCATTCTCCAATCCTCAATCCTCAGTCCTCAAACCTCAATTCTGAATCCTCAATCCTCAATCCTCAGTCTTCAATCCTCAATACTCATTCTTCAATCCTCAATCCTCAATCCTCGGTTCTCAATCCTCAATCGTCAATCTCCAATCCTGAATACTCAATCTTCAATCCTCAATCCTCAATCCTCAATCCTCAATCCTCAATCCTCAATCCTCATTCTTCAATCCTCAATACCCAATCCTCAATCTTCAATCCTCAACCCTCAATCCTCAATTCTCAACCCTCAATCCTCAGTCCTCAGTCCTCAAACATCAATCCTCAAACCTCAGCACTCATCCTCAATCCTCAATCCTCAATCCTCAATCCTCAACCCTAAATCTTCAATCCTCAATACTCAATCTTCAAACCTCAATTCTCAGTCCTCAAACCTCAATTCTGAATCCTCAATCCTCAATCCTCAATCCTCAATCCTCAATCGTCAAACCTCTGTCCTCTACCCTCAATCTTCAATCCTCAATCCCCAGACCTCAATCTTCAATCCTCAATGTTCAATCCTCAATCCTCAATCCTCAGTCCTCAGTCCTCAATCCTCAACCCACAAATCTCAATCCTCAACCGTCAGTCCTCGTCCTCAATCGTCAACACTCAATCCTCAATCCTCAATCTTCAATCCTCAATACTCAATATTCAATAGTCAATCCTCAATCTTCAATCCTCAATCTTCAATCCACAATCCTCAATCCTCAATCCTCAATCGTCAATCCTCATTCTTCAATCCTCAATACCCAATCCTCAATCTTCAATCCTCAGTCCTCAATCCTCAATTTTCAATCCTCAATCCTCAGTCCTCAGTCCTCAAACCTCAATCCTCAACCCTCAGCGCTCATTCTCAATCCTCAATCCTCAATTCTCAATCCTCAATATTCAATCCTCAATACTCAACCTTCAATAATCAATCCTCAATTCTCAATCCTCAATACTCAATCTTCAATAGTCAATCCTCAAACCCCAATCCACAATCTTCAATTCTCAATCCTCAATCCTCAATCCTCAACACTCAATCTTCAATACTCAATACTCAATCTTCGATGCTCTATCCAGAATCCTCAACCCTCAATCCTGAATGCTCAATCCTCAGTCCTCAAACCCCAATCCTGAATCCACAATCCTGAACACTCAACCTTCAGACCTCAGACCTCAACAATCAGTTGTGAATCCTCAATCCTCAATAGAATATCCTCAATTCACAGGTTTCAATACTCAATACTCGGCCTGCAATCTTCAAATCTCTATCCACAAACATCAATTCTCATCACTCAACCCTCAACACTCAGTCCCCAATCCTCAATCCTCAAACCTCAATCCTCAATCCTCAATCCTCAATCCTCAGTCTTCAATCCTCAATACTCATTCTTCAATCCTCAATCCTGAATCCTCGGTCCTCAATCCTCAATCGTCAATCTCCAGTCCTGAATACTCCATCTTCAATCCTCAATACTCAATACTCAATCCTCAATCCTCAATCCTCATTCTTCAATCCTCAATACCCAATCCTCAATCTTCAACCCTCAATCCTCAATCCTCAATTCTCAACCCTCAATCCTCAGTCCTCAGTCCTCAAACATCAATCCTCAACCCTCAGCACTCATCCTCAATCCTCAATCCTCAATCCTCAACCCTAAATCTTCAATCCTCAATACTCAATCTTCAAACCTCAATCCTCAGTCCTCAAACCCCAATTCTGAATCCTCAATCCTGCATCCTCAATCTTCAGCCCTCAGTCCTCAACAATCAGTTGTCAATCCTCAATCCTCAATAGAATATCCTCAATTCACAGGTTTCAATACTCAATACTCAATCTGCAATCTTCAAATCTCTTTCCAGAAACATCAATTCTCATCACTCAACACTGAACGCTCAGTCCTCAATGTTCAATCCTCAATCTTCAATTCTCAATCTTCAATCCTCAATACTGAATCTTCAATACTCAATCCCCAATCCTCAATCCTCAATCCTCAATCCTCAATCCTCAGTAATCAATACTCAATCCTCAATACTCAATCGTCAGTCCTCAGTTCTCAATCCTCAACCCTCAATCCTCGTTCCTCAAACCTCAATCCTCAACCCTCAGCCATCATCCTCAATTCTTAATTCTCAATACTCAATCCTCAATCCTCAATCTTCAATCCTCAATAATCAATCTCCAATCCTAGATCCTCAATCCCCAATCCACAATCCTTAATCCTCAACCTTTAATTCTCAATCCCCAGTCCTCAATCTTCAATCCTCAGTGCTCAATCCTCAATCTTCAATCCTCAGTCCTCAATCCTCATTCCTCAATCCTCAATCCTCAATCCTCAATCCTCAATCCTCAATCCTCAATCCTCAATCCTCAATCCTCAATCCTCAATCCTCAATCCTCAATCCTCAATCGTCAATCCTCAGACCTCAAACATCAGCATTCAACCCTCAGTCATCGTCCTCAATCCACAATGCTCAATCCTCAATCCTCAGTCCCCAGTCCTCAAACCTCAATCCTCAAACCTCAGCCCTCATCCTCAATCCTCAATCCTCAATCCTCATTCCTCAATCCTCAATCCTTCACCCTCAATCCTCAATCCTCAATCCTCATTCCTCAATCCTCAATACCCAATCCTCAGTCTTCAATCCTCAATCCTCAATCCTCAATCCTCATTCTCCAATCCCCAATCCTCAGTCCTCAAACCTCAATTCTGAATCCTCAATCCTACATCCTCAGTCTTCAGCCCTCAGTCCTCAACAATCAGTTGTCAATACTCAATCCCCAATAGAATATCCTCAATTCACAGTTTTCAATACTCAATACTCAATCTGCAATCTTCAAATCTCTATCCACAAACATCAATTCCATCACTCAACCCTGAACGCTCAGACCTCAATGTTCAATCCTCAATCCTCAATTCTCAATCTTCAATCCTCAATACTGAACCTTCAATACTCAATCCTCAATCCTCAATCCTCAATCCTCAATCCTCAGTAATCTATCCTCAATCTTCAATACTCAATCGTCATTCCTCAGTCCTCAATCCTAAATCCTCAATCCTCGTTCCTCAAACCTCAATCCTCAACCCTCAGTCCTCATCCTCAATTCTCAATTCTCAATCCTCAATCCTCAATCCTCAATCTTCAATCCTGAATAATCAATCTCCAATCCTAGATCCTCAATCCCCAATGTTCAATCCTTAATCCTCAATCTTCAATCCTCAATCCCCATTCCTCAATCTTCAATCCTCAAAGCTCAATCCTCAATCCTCAATCCTCAGTCCTCAATCCTCAATCCTCAACCCTCAAACCTCAATCCTCAGCCGTCAGTCCTCGTCCTCAATCGTCAACACTCAATCCTCAATCCTCAATCTTCAATCCTCAATACTCAATATTCAATACACAATCCTCAATCTTCAATCCTCAATCTTCAATCCTCAATCCTCAATCCTCAATCTTCAATCCTCATTCTTCAATCCTCAATACCCAATCCTCAATTTTCAATCCTCAATCCTCAATCCACAATTCTCAATCCTCAATCCTCAGTCCCCGGGCCTCAAACCACAATCCAAAACCCTCAGCCCTCATCCTCAATCCTCAATCCTCAATCCTCATTCCTCAATCCTCAATCTTCAGTCCTCAATACTCAATCCTCAATCTTCAATCCTCAATTCACAATCCTCAATACTCAATCCTCAGACCTCAATCTTCAATCCTCAATAATCAATCTCCAATCCTAGATCCTCAATCCCCAATCCACAATCCTTAATCATCAACCTTCAATCCTCAATCCCCAGTCCTCAATCTTCAATCCTCAGTGCTCAATCCTCAATCTTCAATCCTCAGTCCTCAATCCTCAATCCTCAATCCTCAATCCTCATTCTTCAATCCTCAATCTTCAATCCTCTATCCTCAGTCCTCGATTCTCAATCCTCAATCCTCAGTGCTCAGTCCTCAAACCTCAATCCTCAACCCTCAGCCCTCATCGTCAATCCTCAATCCTCAATCCTCAGTCGTCCATCTTCAATCCTCAATACTCAATCTTCAATACTCAATCCTCAATCCTCAATCCTCAGTCCTCATTCTTCAGTCCACAATACCCAGTCCTCAATCGTCAATCCTCAATGCTCAACCTGCAATCCTTAATCCACAACCCTCAATCCTCAATCCTCAATACTCAATGCTCAATCCTCAATCCTCAATCCTCAGTCCTCAAACCTCAATCCTCAATCCTCAGTCCTCATTCCTCAATCCTCAACCCTCAAACCTCAATCCTCAACCGTCAGTCCTCGTCCTCAATCCTCAACCCTCAATCCTCAATCCTCAAACCTCAATCCTCAATCCTCAACCTTCAATCATCAATACTCAATCTTCAGTCCTCAATCCTCAGTCGTCAATCCTCAATCCTCAATCCTCAATACTCAACCATCAATCCTCAATTCTCAATAATCAATAGAATATCCTGAATTCTCAGTATTCAATACTCAAAGCTCAATTCTCAACCCTCAGCCCTCATACTCCATTCTCAATCCTCAATCCTCAATCCTCAATCTTCAATCCTCGATACTCAATCTTCAATACTCAATACTCAAACCTCAATCCTCAATCCTCAGTCATGAATACTCAATCTTCAATTGTCAATCCTCAATCCTCAATCCACAAGCCTCAATACTCAATCCTCAATCCTCATTCCCCAAACATCAATCCTCAATCCTCAATCCTCAATCTTCAATCCTCAAAATTCAATCTTCAATTCTCAATCCTCAATCCTCAATCCTCAATCCTCAATCCTCAATCTTCAATCCTCAATACTCAGTCTTCAATCCTCAATCCTCAATCCTCAATCCTCAATCCTCAATACTCAACCATCAATCCTCAATTCTCAATACTCAATAGAATATCCTGAATTCTCAGTATTCAATACTCAAACCTCAATCCTCAACCCTCAGCCCTCATCCTCCATCCTCAATCCTCAATCCTCAATCCTCAATCTTCAATCCTCGATACTCATTCTTCAATCCTCAATACTCAAACCTCAATCCTCAATCCTCAGTCATGAATACTCAATCTTCAATCCTCAATCCTCAATCCTCAACCCTCAATCCTCAATCCTCAGTCATCAATCCACAATCTTCAATACTCAACCATCAATCCTCAATTACGAATACTCAATAGAATATCCTGAATTCTCAGGATTCAATACTCAAGCCTCAATCCTCAACCCTCAGCCCTCATCCTCAATCCTCAATCCTCAATCCTCAACCCTCAATATTGAATCCTCAATGCTCAATCTTCAATCCACAATCCTCAATCCTCAACACTCAATCCTCAATCCTCAGTCATCAATCCACAATCTTCAATACTCAATCGTCAATCCTCAGTCCTCAATCCTCAATCCGCCATCCTCGTTCCTCAAACCCCAATCCTCAACCCTCAGTCCTCATCCTCAATTCTCAATTCTCAATCCTCAATCCTCAATCCTCAATCTTCGACCCTCAATAATCAATCTCCAATCCTGAATCCTCAATCCCCAATCCTCAATCCTTAATCCCCAATCTTCAATCCTCAATCCCCAGTCCTCAATCTTCAATCCTCAATGCTCAACCTGCAATCCTTAATCCTCAACCCTCAATCCTCAATCCTCAATCCTCATTCTTCAATCCTCAATACCCAATCCTCAATCTTAAATCCTCAATCCTCAATCCACAATTCTGAATCCTCAATCCTCAGTCCCCTGGCCTCAAACCACAATCCTCAATCCTCAATCCTCAATCCTCAATCCTCAATCTTCAATCCTCAATTCTCAATCCTCAATACTCAATCCTCAGACCTCAAACATCAATACTCAACCCTGAGTACTCGTCCTCAATCCACAACACTCAATCCTCGATCCTCAATCTTCAATCATCAATATTCAATCTTCAATCCACAATCCTCAATCCTCAATACTCAATCCTCAATCCTCAATGTTCTATCCTCAATACGCAATCCTCAACCTTCAATCCTCAATCCTCAATCCTCAATCCTCAATCCTGAATGCTCAATCCTCAGTCCTCAAACCCCAATCCTGAATCCACAATCCTGAACACTCAATCTTCAGCCCTCAGACCTCAACAATCAGTTGTGAATCCTCAATCCTCAATAGAATATCCTCAATTCACAGGTTTCAATACTCAATACTCGACCTGCAATCTTCAAATCTCTATCCACAAACATCAATTCTCATCACTCAACCCTCAACACTCAGTCCCCAATCCTCAATCTTCAAACCTCAATCCTCAATCCTCAATCCTCAATCCTCAGTCTTCAATCCTCAATACTCATTCTTCAATCCTCAATCCTGAATCCTCGGTCCTCAATCCTCAATCGTCAATCTCCAATCCTGAATACTCAATCTTCAATCCTCAATACTCAATCCTCAATCCTCAATCCTCAATCCTCATTCTTCAATCCTCAATACCCAATCCTCAATCTTCAATCCTCAATCCTCAATCCTCAATCCTCAATTCTCAACCCTCAATCCTCAGTCCTCAGTCCTCAAGCATCAATCCTCGAACCTCAGCACTCATACTCAATCCTCAATCCTCAATCCTCAATCCTCAACCCTAAATCTTCAATCCTCAATACTCAATCTTCAAACCTCAATCCTCAGTCCTCAAACCCCAATTCTGAATCCTCAATCCTGCATCCTCAATCTTCAGCCCTCAGTCCTCAACAATCAGTTGTCAATCCTCAATCCCCAATAGAATATCCTCAATTCACAGTTTTCAATACTCAATACTCAATCTGCAATCTTCAAATCTCTATCCACAAACATCAATTCTCATCACTCAACCCTGAACGCTCAGACCTCAATTTTCAATCCTCAATCCTCAATTCTCAATCTTCAATCCTCAATACTGAACCTTCAATCCTCAATCCTCAATCCTCAATCTTCATTCCTCAATCCTCAGTAATCAGTCCTCAATCTTCAATACTCAATCGTCATTCCTCAGTCCTCAATCCTCAATCCTCAATCCTCGTTCCTCAAACCTCAATCCTCAACCCTCAGTCCTCATCCTCAATTCTCAATTCTCAATCCTCAATCCTCAATCCTCAATCTTCAATCCTCAATAATCAACCTCCAATCCTAGATCCTCAATCCGCAATGTTCAATCCTTAATCCTCAATCTTCAATCCTCAATCCCCAGTCCTCAATCTTTGATCCTCAATGCTCAATCCTCAATCCTCAATCCCCAGTCCTCAATCCTCAATCCTCAACCCTCAAACCTCAATCCTCAACCGTCAGTCCTCGTCCTCAATCGTCAACACTCAATCCTCAATCCTCAATCTTCAATCCTCAATACTCAATATCCAATACTCAATCCTCAATCTTCAATCCTCAATCTTCAATCCTCAATCCTCAATCCTCAATCTTCAATCCTCATTCTTCAATCTTCAATACCCAATCCTCAATCTTCAATCCTCAATCCTCAATCCACAATTCTCAATCCTCAATCCTCAGTCCCCAGGCCTCAAACCACAATCCTCAACCCTCAGCCCTCATCCTCAATCCTCAATCCTCAATCCTCATTCCTCAATCCTCAACCTTCAATCCTCAATACTCAATGTTCAATCCTCAATCCTCAATCCTCGATCCTCAATCCTCAATCCTCAATCCTCAATCCTCAATCCTCAATCCTCAATCGTCAATCTTCAATCCTCAATACTCAATCTTCAATCCTCAATCCTCAGTACTCAATACTCAACCCTCATCCTTCAATCCTCAATACCCAATCCTCAATCTTCAATCCTCAATCCTCAATCCTCAATACTCAATCCTCAATCTTCAATCCTCAATTCTCAATCCTCAACACTCAATCCTCAGACCTCAAACATCAATACTCAACCCTGAGTCCTCGTCCTCAATCCACAACCCTCAATCCTCGATCCTCAATCTTCAATCATCAATATTC
Organism: Calliopsis andreniformis; assembly: GCF_051401765.1. Classification (NCBI taxonomy): domain Eukaryota; kingdom Metazoa; phylum Arthropoda; class Insecta; order Hymenoptera; family Andrenidae; genus Calliopsis; species Calliopsis andreniformis. The sequence goes on from NW_027480458.1 coordinate 350,227, forward strand.
AATCTTCAATCCACAATCCTCAATCCTCAATACTCAATCCTCAATCCTCAATGTTCTATCCTCAATACGCAATCCTCAACCTTCAATCCTCAATCCTCAATCCTCAATCCTCAATCCTGAATCCTCAATCCTCAGTCCACAAACCCCAATCCTGAATCCACAATCCTGAACGCTCAACCTTCAGCCATCAGACCTCAACAATCAGTTGTGAATCCTCAATCCTCAATAGAATATCCTCAATTCACAGGTTTCAATACTCAATACTCAGCCTGCAATCTTCAAATCTCTATCCACAAACATCAATTCTCATCACTCAACCCTCAACACTCAGTCCCCAATCGTCAATCTACAAACCTCAATCCTCAATCCTCAATCCTCAATCCTCAGTCTTCAATCCTCAATACTCATTCTTCAATCCTCAATCCTCAATCCTCGGTCCTCAATCCTCAATCGTCAATCTCCAATCCTGAATACTCAATCTTCAATCCTCAATCCTCAATCCTCAATCCTCAATCCTCAATCCTCAATCCTCATTCTTCAATCCTCAATACCCAATCCTCAATCTTCAATCCTCAATCCTCAATCCTCAATTCTCAACCCTCAATCCTCAGTCCTCAGTCCTCAAACATCAATCCTCAAACCTCAGCACTCATCCTCAATCCTCAATCCTCAATCCTCAATCCTCAACCCTAAATCTTCAATCCTCAATACTCAATCTTCAAACCTCAATTCTCAGTCCTCAAACCTCAATTCTGAATCCTCAATCCCCAATCCTCAATCCTCAATCCTCAATCGTCAATCCTCGGTCCTCTATCCTCAATCTTCAATCCTCAATCCCCAGTCCTCAATCTTCAATCCTCAATGCTCAATCCTCAATCCTCAATCCTCAGTCCTCAATCCTCAATCCTCAAACCTCAAACCTCAATCCTCAACCGTCAGTCCTCGGCCTCAATCGTCAACACTCAACCCTCAATCCTCAATCTTCAATCCTCAATACTCAATATTCAATACTCAATCCTCAATCTTCAATCCTCAATCTTCAATCCTCTATCCTCAATCCTCAATCTTCAATCCTCATTCTTCAATCCTCAATACCCAATCCTCAATCTTCAATCCTCAATCCCCAGTCCTCAATCTTCAATCCTCAATGCTCAATCCTCAATCCTCAATCCTCAGTCCTCAATCCTCAATCCTCAAACCTCAAACCTCAATCCTCAGCCGTCAGTCCTCGGCCTCAATCGTCAACACTCAACCCTCAATCCTCAATCTTCAATCCTCAATCCTCAATCCTCACTAATCAATCCTCAATCTTCAATACTCAATCGTCTTTCCTCAGTCCTCAATCCTCAATCCTCAATCCTCGTTCCTCAAACCTCAATCCTCAACCCTCAGTCCTCATCCTCAATTCTCAATTCTCAATCCTCAATCCTCAATCCTCAATCTTCAATCCTCAATAGTCAATCTCCAATCCGAGATCCTCAATCCCCAATCTTCAATCCTTAATCCTCAATCTTCAATCCTCAATCCCCAGTCCGCAATCTTCAATCCTCAATGCTCGATCCTCAATCCTCAATCCTCAATCCTCAGTCCTCAATCCTCAACCCTCAAACCTCAATCCTCAACCGTCAGTCCTCGTCCTCAATCGTCAACACTCAATCCTCAATCCTCAATCTTCAATCCTCAATACTCAATATTCAATACTCAATCCTCAATCTTCAATCCTCAATCTTCAATCCTCAATCCTCAGTCCTCAATCCTCAATCCTCAATCCTCAATCCTCAATCCTCAATCCTCAATCCTCATTCTTCAATCCTCAATACCCAATCCTCAACCTTCAATCCTCAATCCTCAATCCTGAATCCACAATCCTGAACGCTCAATCTTCAGCCCTCAGACCTCGACAATCAGTTGTTAATCCTCAATCTTCAATAGAATATCCTCAATTCACAGGTTTCAATACTCAATGCTCAGCATGCAATCTTCAAATCTCTATCCACAAACATCAATTCTCATCACTCAACCCTCAACACTCAGTCCCCAATCCTCAATCTTCAAACCTCAATCCTCAATCCTCAATCCTCAGTCTTCAATCCTCAATGCTCATTCTTCAATCCTCAATCCTCAATCCTCGGTCCTCAATCCTCAATCGTCAATCTCCAATCCTGAATACTCAATCTTCAATCCTCAATCCTCAGTCCTCAATCCTCAATCCTCAATCCTCATTCTTCAATCCTCAATACCCAATCCTCAATCTTCAATCCTCAATACTCAGTCTGCAATCTTCAATCCTCAATCCTCAATCCTCAATCCTCAGTCCTCAAGCCTCAATTCTGAATCCTCAATCCTGCATCCTCAATCTTCAGCCCTCAGTCCTCAACAATCAGTTGTCAATCATCAATCCCCAATAGAATATCCTCAATTCACAGTTTCCAATACTCAATACTCAATCTGCAATCTTCAAATCTCTATCCACAAACATCAATTCTCATCAATCAACCCTGAACGCTCAGACCTCAATGTTCAATCCTCAATCCTCAATTCTCAATCTTCAATCCTCAATACTGAACCTTCAATCCTCAATCCTCAATCCTCAATCCTCAATCCTCAATCCTCAATCCTCAATACTCAGTAATCAATCCTCAATCTTCAATACTCAATCGTCAATCTTCAATCCTCAATACTCAATCTTCAATCCTCAATACTCAATCCTCAATCCTCAATCCTCATTCCTCAATCCTCGATATCCAATCCTCAGTCTTCAATCTTCAATCCTCAATCCTCAATCCTCATTCTCCAATCCTCAATCCTCAGTCCGCAAACCTCAATTCTGAATCCTCAATCCTACGTCCTCAATCTTCAGCCCTCAGTCCTCAACAGTCAGTTGTCAATCCACAATCCCCAATAGAATATCCTCAACTCACAGTTTTCAATACTCAATACTCAATCTGCAATCTTCAAATCTCTATCCACAAACTTCAATTCTCATCACTCAACCCTGAACAATCAGACCTCAATGTTCAATCCTCAATCCTCAATTCTCAAACTTCAATCCTCAATACTGAACCGTCAATCCTCAATCCTCAATCCACAATCCTCAATCCTCAATCCACAATCCTCAATCCTCAATCCTCAGTAATCAATCCTCAATCTTCAATACTCAATCGTCATTCCTCAGTCCTCAATCCTCAATCCTCAATTTTCAATCCTCAATCCTCAGTCCTCAGTCCTCAAACCTCAATCCTCAACCCTCAGCCCTCATCCTCAATCCTCAGTCCTCAATCCTCAATCCTCAATCTTCAATCATCAATACTCAATCTTCAATAATCAATCCTCAATTCTCAATCCTCAATAGTCAATCCTCAATCGTCAATCCTCAATACCCAATCCTCAATCTTCAATTCTCAATCCTCAATCCTCAATCCTCAACACTCAATCTTCAATACTCGATACTCAATCTTCAATGCTCAATCCTGAATCCTCAATCCTCAATCCTCAGTCCTCTATCCTCAATCTTCAATCCTCAATACTCAGTCTTCAGTCCTCAATCCTCAATCCTCAATCCTCAATCCTCATTCCTCAATCCTCGATACCCAATCCTCAGTCTTCAATCCTCAATCCTCAATCCTCAATCCTCATTCTCTAATCCTCAATCCTCAGTCCTCAAACCTCAATTCTGAATCCTCAATCCTACATCCTCAATCTTCAGCCCTCAGTCCTCAACAATCGGTTGTCAACCCTCAATCCCCAACAGAATATCCTCAATCCACAGTTTTCAATACTCAATACTCAATCTGCAATCTTCAAATCTCTATCCACAAACATCAATTCTCATCACTCAACCCTGAACGCTCAGACCTCAATGTTCAATCCTCAATCCTCAATTCTCAATCTTCAATCCTCAATACTGAACCTTCAATCCTCATTACTCAATCCTCAATACTCAATCCTCAATCCTCAGTAATCTATCCTCAATCTTCAATACTCAATCGTCATTCCTCAGTCCTCAATCCTCAATCCTTAACCCTCGTTCCTCAAACCTCAATCCTCAACCCTCAGTCCTCATCCTCAATTCTCAATTCTCAATCCTCAATCCTCAATCCTCAATCTTCAATCCTCAATCCTCAATCCTCAATCTTCAATCCTCAATAATCAATCTCCAATCCTAGATCCTCAATCCCCAACGTTCAATCCTTAATCCTCAATCTTCAATCCTCAATCCCCAATCCTCAATCTTCAATACTCAATGCTCAATCCTCAATCCTCAATCCACAGTCCTCAATCCTCAATCCTCAACCCTCAAACCTCAATCCTCAACCGTCAGTCCTCGTCCACAATCGTCAACACTCAATCCTCAATCCTCAATCTTCAATCCTCAATACTCAATATTCAATACTCAATCCTCAATCTTCCATCCTCAATCTTCAATCCTCAATCCTCAGTCCTCAATCCTCAATCCTCAATCCTCAATACTCAATCCTCAATCCTCATTCTTCAATCTTCAATCCTCAATCTTCAATCTTCAGCCCCAAATCCTCAATCTTCAATACTCAATCCTCAATCCTCAATCTTCAATCCTCAATACTCAGTCTTCAATCCTCAATCGTCAATCCTCTATCCTCAATCCTCAATCCTCATTCTTCAATCTTCAGCCCCAAATCCTCAATCTTCAATACTCAATCCTCAATCCTCAATCTTCAATCCTCAATCCTCAATCCTCAATCCTCAATCCTCAATCCTCAATCTTCAATCCTCAGTCCCAAATCCTCAATCTTCAATACTCACTCCTCAATCCTCATTCTTCAATACTCAATACCCATTAATCAATCTTCAATCTTCAATACCCAATCCTCAATCTTCAATCCTCAATCCTCAATCCTCAATCCTCAATCCTCAATCCTCAATCCTCAATCTTCAATCTTCAGCCCCAAATCCTCAATCTTCAATACTCAATCCTCAATCCTCAATCTTCAATCCTCAATACTCAGTCTTCAATCCTCAATCGTCAATCCTCTATCCTCAATCCTCAATCCTCATTCTTCAATCCTCAATACCCAATCCTCAATCTTCAATCCTCAATCCTCAATCCTCGATTCTGAATCCTCAATCCTCAATCCTCAATCCTCAATCCTCAATCCTCAATCTTAATCTTCAATCCTCAGTACTCAATCTTCAATCCTCAATCCGCAATCCTCAATCCTCAATCCTCATTCTTCAATCCTCAATACCCAATCCTCAATCTTCAATCCTCAATCCTCAATCCTCAATCCTCAATCCTCAATTCTCAATCCTCAATCTTCAATCCTCAGTCCCAAATCCTCAATCTTCAATACTCACTCCTCAATCCTCAATCTTCAATCCTCAATACTCAGTCTTCAATCGTCAATCCTCAATCCTCAATCCTCAATCCTCAATCCTCATTCTTCAATCCTCAATACCCAATCCTCAACCTTCAATCCTCAATCCTCAATCCTCAACTCTAAATCCTCAATCCTCAATCCTCAATCCTCAATCCTCAATCCTCAGTGTTCAATCCGCAATACCCAATTCTCAATCTTCTATCCTCAATCCTCAATCCTCAATCCTCAATCCTCAATCCTCAATCCTCAATCTTCAATCCTCAATACACAATATTCAATCCTCAATCCTCAATCCTCAATCCTCAATCCTCATTCTTCAATCCTCAACACCCAATCCTCAATCTTCAATCCTCAATCCTCAATCCTCAATCCTCAATCCTCAATCCTCAATCTTCAATCCTCAGTCCCAAATCCTCAATCTTCAATACTCACTCCTCAATCCTCATTCTTCAATACTCAATACCCATTAATCAATCTTCAGTCCTCAATCCTCAATTCTCAATCCTCAATCCTCAATCTTCAATCCTCAATCCTCAATCCTCAATCCTCGATCCTCAATCTTCAATCCTCAATACTCAATCTTCAATCCTCAGTCCTCAATCCTCAATCCTCAATCCTCAATCCTCAATCCTCAATCCTCAATCGTCAATCTTCAATCCTCAATACTCAGTCTTCAATCCTCAATCCTCAATCTTCAATCCTCAATCCTCAATCCTCATTCTTCAGTCCTCAATACCCAATCCTCAATCTTCAATCCTCAATCCTCAATCCTCAACTCTAAATCCTCAATCCTCAATCCTCAATCCTCAATCCTCAATCCTCAATGATCAATCCACAATACCCAATCCTCAATCCTCAATCCTCAGACCTCAAACATCAATACTCAACCCTCAGTCCTCGTCCTTAATCCACAACCCTCAATACTCGATCCTCAATCTTCAATCATCAATATTCAATCCTCAATCTTCAATCCTCAATACTCAATCTTCAAACCTCAATCCTCAGTCCTCAAACCTCAATTCTGAATCCTCAATCCTGCATCCTCAATCTTCAGCCCTCAGTCCTCAACAATCAGTTGTCAATCCTCAATCCGCAATAGAATATCCTCAATTCACAGTTTTCAATACTCAATACTCAACCTGCAATCTTCAAATCTCTATCCACAGACATCAATTCTCATCACTCAACACTGAACGCTCAGTCCTCAATGTTCAATCCTCAATCTTCAATCCTCAATCTTCAATCCTCAATACTGAATCTTCAATACTCAATCCCCAATCCTCAATCCTCAATCCTCAATCCTCAATCCTCAGTAATCAATACTCAATCCTCAATACTCAATCGTCTGTCCTCAGTCCTCAATCCTCAACCCTCAATCCTCGTTCCTCAAACCTCAATCCTCAACCCTCAGCCCTCATTCTCAATTCTTAATTCTCAATACTGAATTCTCAATCCTCAATCTTCAATCCTCAATAATCAATCTCCAATCCTAGATCCTCAATCCCCAATCCTCAATCCTTAATCCTCAATCCTCAATCCTCAATCCTCAATCCTCATTCTTCAATCCTCAATACCCAATCCTCAATCTTCAATCCTCAATTTTCGATCCTCAATCCTCAGTCCTCAGTCCTCAAACCTCGATCCTCAACCCTCAGCCCTCATCCTCAATCCTCAATCCTCAATCCTCGATCCTCAATCTTCAATCCTCAATACTCAACCTTCAATAATCAATCCTCAATTCTCAATACTCAATACTCAATCCTCAATCGTCAATCATCAATCCCCAATCCTCAATCTTCAATTCTCAATCCTCAATCCTCAATCCTCAAAACTCAATCTTCAATACTCAATACTCAATCCTCAATCCTCAATCCTCAATCCTCAATCCTCAATCCTCAATCCTCAATCCTCAATCTTCAATCCTCAATACTCAGTCTTCAATCTTCAATCCTCAATCCTCAATCCTCAATCCTCAATCCTCAATCCTCAATCTTCAATCCACAATACCCAATCCTCAATCTTCAATCCTCAATCCTCAATCCTCAATCCTCAACCCTCAATCTTCAATCCTCAATTCTCAATCCTCAATCCTCAATCCTCAGACCTCAAACATCAATACTCAACCCTGAGTCCTCGTCCTCAATCCACATCCCTCAATCCTCAACACTCAATCCTCAATCCTCAATGTTCTATCCTCAATACGCAATTCTCAACCTACAATCCTCAATCCTCAATCCTCAGTCCACAAACCCCAATCCTGAATCCACAATCCTGAACGCTCAATCTTCAGCCCTCAGACCTCAACAATCAGTTGTGAATCATCAATCCTCAATAGAATATCCTCAATTCACAGGTTTCAATACTCAATACTCAGCATGCAATCTTCAAATCTTTATCCACAAACATCAATTCTCATCACTCAACCCTGAACGCTCAGACCTCAATGTTCAATCCTCAATCCTCAATTCACAATCTTCAATCCTCAATACTGAACCTTCAATCCTCAATACTCAATCCTCAATCCTCAATCCTCAATCCTCACTAATCAATCCTCAATCTTCAATACTCAATCGTCTTTCCTCAGTCCTCAATCCTCAATCCTCAATCCTCGTTCCTCAAACCTCAATCCTCAACCCTCAGTCCTCATCCTCAATTCTCAATTCTCAATCCTCAATCCTCAATCCTCAATCTTCAATCCTCAATAGTCAATGTCCAATCCTAGATCCTCAATCCCCAATCTTCAATCCTTAATCCTCAATCCTCAATCCTCAATCCCCAGTCCTCAATCTTCAATCCTCAATGCTCGATCCTCAATCCTCAATCCTCAATCCTCAGTCCTCAATCCTCAACCCTCAAACCTCAATCCTCAACCGTCAGTCCTCGTCCTCAATCGTCAACACTCAATCCTCAATCCTCAATCTTCAATCCTCAATACTCAATATTCAATACTCAATCCTCAATCTTCAATCCTCAATCTTCAATCCTCAATCCTCAATCCTCAATCCTCAATCCTCAATCCTCAATCCTCAATCCTCATTCTTCAATCCTCAATACCCAATCCTCAACCTTCAATCCTCAATCCTCAATCCTGAATCCACAATCCTGAACGCTCAATCGTCAGCCCTCAGACCTCAACAATCAGATGTTAATCCTCAATCTTCAATAGAATATCCTCAATTCACAGGTTTCAATACTCAATGCTCAGCATGCAATCTTCAAATCTCTATCCACAAACATCAATTCTCATCACTCAACCCTCAACACTCAGTCCCCAATCCTCAATCTTCAAACCTCAATCCTCAATCCTCAATCCTCAGTCTTCAAACCTCAATGCTCATTCTTCAATCTTCAATCCTCAATCCTCGGTCCTCAATCCTCAATCGTCAATCTCCAATCCTGAATACTCAATCTTCAATCCTCAATCCTCAGTCCTCAATCCTCAGTCCTCAAGCCTCAATTCTGAATCCTCAATCCTGCATCCTCAATCTTCAGCCCTCAGTCCTCAACAATCAGTTGTCAATCATCAATCCCCAATAGAATATCCTCAATTCACAGTTTCCAATACTCAATACTCAATCTGCAATCTTCAAATCTCTATCCACAAACATCAATTCTCATCACTCAACCCTGAACGCTCAGACCTCAATGTTCAATCCTCAATCCTCAATTCTCAATCTTCAATCCTCAATACTGAACCTTCAATCCTCAATCCTCAATCCCCAATCCTCAATCCTCAATCCTCAATACTCAGTAATCAATCCTCAATCTTCAATACTCAATCGTCAATCTTCAATCCTCAATACTCAATCTTCAATCCTCAATCCTCAATCCTCAATCCTCAATCCTCATTCCTCAATCCTCAATCCTCAATCCTCATTCTCCAATCCTCAATCCTCAGTCCTCAAACCTCAATTCTGAATCCTCAATCCTACATCCTCAGTCTTCAGCCCTCAGTCCTCAACAATCAGTTGTCAATCCTCAATCCCCAATAGAATATCCTCAATTCACAGTTTTCAATACTCAATACTCAATCTGCAATCTTCAAATCTCTATCCACAAACATCAATTCTCATCACTCAACCCTGAACGCTCAGACCTCAATGTTCAATCCTCAATCCCCTGTCCTCAATCTTCAATCCTCAATGCTCAATACTCAATCCTCAATCCTCAATCCTCAATCCTCAGTCCTCAGTGTTCAATCCGCACTCCTCAATCCTCAATCTTCAATCCTCAATAGTCAATCTCCAATCCTAGATCCTCAATCCCCAATCTTCAATCCTTAATCCTCAATCTTCAATCCTCAATCCCCAGTCCTCAATCTTCAATCCTCAATGCTCAATCCTCAATCCTCAATCCTCAATCCTCAATGCTCAATCCTCGACCCTCAAACCTCAATCCGCAACCGTCTGTCCTCGTCCTCAATCGTCAACACTCAATCCTCAATCCTCAATCTTCAATCCTCAATACTCAATATTCAATACTCGATCCTCAATCTTCAATCCTCAATCTTCAATCCTCAATCCTCAATCCTCAATCCTCAATCCTCAATCCTCAATCCTCAATCCTCAATCCTCATTCTTCAATCCTCAATACCCAATCCTCAACCTTCAATCCTCAATCCTCAATCCTGAATCCACAATCCTGAACGCTCAATATTCAGCCCTCAGACCTCAACAATCAGTTGTTAATCCTCAATCTTCAATAGAATATCCTCAATTCACAGGTTTCAATACTCAATGCTCAGCATGCAACCTTCAAATCTCTATCCACAAACATCAATTCTCATCACTCAACCCTGAACGCTCAGACCTCAATGTTCAATCCTCAATCCTCAATTCTCAATCCCCAATCCTCAATACTGAACCTTCAATCCTCAATCCTCAATCCTCAATCCTCGTTCCTCAAACCTCAATCCTCAACCCTCAGTCCTCATCCTCAATTCTCAATTCTCAATCCTCAATCCTCAATCCTCAATCTTCAATCCTCAATAATCAATCTCCAATACTAGATCCTCAATCCCCAATGTTCAATCCTTAATCCTCAATCTTCAATCCTCAATCCCCATTCCTCAATCTTCAATCCTCAAAGCTCAATCCTCAATCCTCAATCCTCAGTCCTCAATCCTCAATCCTCAACCCTCAAACCTCAATCCTCAGCCGTCAGTCCTCGTCCTCAATCGTCAACACTCAATCCTCAATTCTCAATCTTCAATCCTCAATCTTCAATCCTCAATCTTCAATCGTCAATCTTCAATCCTCATTCTTCAATCCTCAATACCCAATCCTCAATCTTCAATCCTCAATCCTCAATGCACAATTCTCAATCCTCAATCCTCAGTCCCCAGGCATCAAACCACAATCCTCAACCCTCAGCCCTCATCCTCAATCCTCAATCCTCAAACCTCATTCCTCAATCCTCAATCCTCAATCTTCAATCCTCAATACTCAATGTTCAATCCTCAATCCTCAATTCTAAATCTTCAATCCTCAATCCTCAATCCTCAATCCTCAATCCTCAACCTTAATCTTCAATCCTCAGTACTCAATCTTCAATCCTCAATCCTCAATCCTCAATCCTCAATCCTCAATCCTCAATCTTCAATCCTCAATACTCATTCTTCAATCCCCAATCCTCAATCCTCAATCCTCAATCCTCAATCCTCAATCCTCAATCCTCAATCGTCAATCTTCAATCCTCAATACTCAATCTTCAATCCTCAATCCTCAATACTCAATACTCAACTCTCATCCTTCAATCCTCAATACCCAATCCTCAATCTTCATTCCTCAATCCTCAATCCTCAATCCTCAATCCTCAATCTTCAATCCTCAATTCTCAATCCTCAATACTCAATCCTCAGACCTCAAACATCAATACTCAACCCTGAGTACTCGTCCTCAATCCACAACCCTCAATCCACGATCCTCAATCTTCAATCATCAATATTCAACCTTCAATCCACAATCCTCAATCCTCAATACTCAATCCTCAATCCTCAATGTTCTATCCTCAATACGCAATCCTCAACCTTCAATCCTCAATCCTCAATCCTCAATCCTCAATCCTGAATGCTCAATCCTCAGTCCTCAACCCCAATCCTGAATCCACAATCCTGAACACTCAATCTTCGGCCCTCAGACCTCAACAATCAGTTGTGAATCCTCAATCCTCAATAGATTATCCTCAACTCACAGGTTTCAATACTCAGTACTCAGGCTGCAATCTTCAAATCTCTATCCACAAACATCAATTCTCATCACTCAACCCTCAACACTCAGTCCCCAATCCTCAATCTTCAAACCTCAATCCTCAGTCCTCAAACCTCAATTCTGAATCCTCAATCCTGCATCCTCAATCTTCAGCCCTCAGTCCTCAACAATCAGTTGTCAATCCTCAATCCGCAATAGAATATCCTCAATTCACAGTTTTCAATACTGAATACTCAACCTGCAATCTTCAAATCTCTATCTACAGACATCAATTCTCATCACTCAACACTGAACGCTCAGTCCTCAATGTTCAATCCTCAATCTTCAATCCTCAATCTTCAATCCTCAATACTGAATCTTCAATACTCAATCCCCAATCCTCAATCCTCAATCCTCAATCCTCAATCCTCAGTAATCAATACTCAATCCTCAATACTCAATCGTCTGTCCTCAGTCCTCAATCCTCAACCCTCAATCCTCGTTCCTCAAACCTCAATCCTCAACCCTCAGCCCTCATCCTCAATCCTCAATCCTCAATCCTCGATCCTCAATCTTCAATCCTCAATACTCAATCTTCAATAATCAATCCTCAATTCTCAATCCTCAATACTCAATCCTCAATCGTCAATCATCAATCCCCAATCCTCAATCTTCAATTCTCAATCCTCAATCCTCAATCCTCAAAACTCAATCTTCAATACTCAATACTCAATCCTCAATCCTCAATCCTCAATCCTCAATCCTCAATCCTCAATCCTCAATCCTCAATCTTCAATCCTCAATACTCAGTCTTCAATCTTCAATCCTCAATCCTCAATCCTCAATCCTCAATCCTCAATCCTCAATCTTCAATCCTCAATACCCAATCCTCAATCTTCAATCCTCAATCCTCAATCCTCAATCCTCAACCCTCAATCTTCAATCCTCAATTCTCAATCCTCAATCCTCAATCCTCAGACCTCAAACATCAATACTCAACCCTGAGTCCTCGTCCTCAATCCACATCCCTCAATCCTCAACACTCAATCCTCAATCCTCAATGTTCTATCCTCAATACGCAATTCTCAACCTACAATCCTCAATCCTCAATCCTCAATCCTCAATCCTGAATCCTCAATCCTCAGTCCTCAAACCCCAATCCTGAATCCACAATCCTGAACTCTAAATTCTCAATCCTCAATGCTCAATCCTCAATCTTCAATCCTCAATACTCAATCCTCAATCCTCAATCCTCAATCCTCAATCCTCATTCTTCAATCCTCAATACCCAATCCTCAATCTTCAATCCTCAATCCTCAATCCTCAGTGTTCAATCCGCAATACCCAATCCTCAATCTTCTATCCGCAATCCTCAATCCTCAATCCTCAATCCTCAATCCTCAATCCTCAGACCTCAAACATCAATACTCAACCCTCAGTCCTCGTGATCAATCCACAACCCTCAATCCTCGATCCTCAATCTTCAATCATCAATATTCAATCTTCAATCCACAATCCTCAATCCTCAATACTCAATCCTCAATCCTCAATGTCCTATCCTCAATACGCAATCCTCAACCTTCAATCCTCAATCCTCAATCCTCAATCCTCAATCCTGAATCCTCAATCCTCAGTCCACAAACCCCAATCCTGAATCCACAATCCTGAACGCTCAATCTTCAGCCCTCAGACCTCAACAATCAGTTGTGAATCATCAATCCTCAATAGAATATCATCAATTCACAGGTTTCAATACTCAATACTCAGCATGCAATCTTCAAATCTTTATCCACAAACATCAATTCTCATCACTCAACCCTGAACGCTCAGACCTCAATGTTCAATCCTCAATCCTCAATTCACAATCTTCAATCCTCAATACTGAACCTTCAATCCTCAATACTCAATCCTCAATCCTCAATCCTCAATCCTCACTAATCAATCCTCAATCTTCAATACTCAATCGTCTTTCCTCAGTCCTCAATCCTCAATCCTCAATCCTCGTTCCTCAAACCTCAATCCTCAACCCTCAGTCCTCATCCTCAATTCTCAATTCTCAATCCTCAATCCTCAATCCTCAATCTTCAATCCTCAATAGTCAATGTCCAATCCTAGATCCTCAATCCCCAATCTTCAATCCTTAATCCTCAATCCTCAATCCTCAATCCCCAGTCCTCAATCTTCAATCCTCAATGCTCGATCCTCAATCCTCAATCCTCAATCCTCAGTCCTCAATCCTCAACCCTCAAACCTCAATACTCAACCGTCAGTCCTCGTCCTCAATCGTCAACACTCAATCCTCAATCCTCAATCTTCAATCCTCAATACTCAATATTCAATACTCAATCCTCAATCTTCAATCCTCAATCTTCAATCCTCAATCCTCAATCCTCAATCCTCAATCCTCAATCCTCAATCCTCAATCCTCATTCTTCAATCTTCAATACCCAATCCTCAACCTTCAATCCTCAATCCTCAATCCTGAATCCACAATCCTGAACGCTCAATCTTCAGCCCTCAGACCTCAACAATCAGATGTTAATCCTCAATCTTCAATAGAATATCCTCAATTCACAGGTTTCAATACTCAATGCTCAGCATGCAATCTTCAAATCTCTATCCACAAACATCAATTCTCATCACTCAACCCTCAACACTCAGTCCCCAATCCTCAATCTTCAAACCTCAATCCTCAATCCTCAATCCTCAATCTTCAAACCTCAATGCTCATTCTTCAATCTTCAATCCTCAATCCTCGGTCCTCAATCCTCAATCGTCAATCTCCAATCCTGAATACTCAATCTTCAATCCTCAATCCTCAGTCCTCAATCCTCAATCCTCAATCCTCATTCTTCAATCCTCAATACCCAATCCTCAATCTTCAATCCTCAATACTCAGTCTGCAATCTTCAATCCTCAATCCTCAATCCTCAATCCTCAGTCCTCAAGCCTCAATTCTGAATCCTCAATCCTGCATCCTCAATCTTCAGCCCTCAGTCCTCAACAATCAGTTGTCAATCATCAATCCCCAATAGAATATCCTCAATTCACAGTTTCCAATACTCAATACTCAATCTGCAATCTTCAAATCTCTATCCACAAACATCAATTCTCATCACTCAACCCTGAACGCTCAGACCTCAATGTTCAATCCTCAATCCTCAATTCTCAATCTTCAATCCTCAATACTGAACCTTCAATCCTCAATCCTCAATCCTCAATCCTCAATCCTCAATCCTCAATACTCAGTAATCAATCCTCAATCTTCAATACTCAATCATCAATCTTCAATCCTCAATACTCAATCTTCAATCCTCAATCCTCAATCCTCAATCCTCAATCCTCATTCCTCAATCCTCAATCCTCAATCCTCATTCTCCAATCCTCAATCCTCAGTCCTCAAACCTCAATTCTGAATCCTCAATCCTACATCCTCAGTCTTCAGCCCTCAGTCCTCAACAATCAGTTGTCAATCCTCAATCCCCAATAGAATATCCTCAATTCACAGTTTTCAATACTCAATACTCAATCTGCAATCTTCAAATCTCTATCCACAAACATCAATTCTCATCACTCAACCCTGAACGCTCAGACCTCAATGTTCAATCCTCAATCCCCTGTCCTCAATCTTCAATCCTCAATGCTCAATACTCAATCCTCAATCCTCAATCCTCAATCCTCAGTCCTCAGTGTTCAATCCGCACTCCTCAATCCTCAATCTTCAATCCTCAATAGTCAATCTCCAATCCTAGATCCTCAATCCCCAATCTTCAATCCTTAATCCTCAATCTTCAATCCTCAATCCCCAGTCCTCAATCTTCAATCCTCAATGCTCAATCCTCAATCCTCAATCCTCAATCCTCAATGCTCAATCCTCAACCCTCAAACCTCAATCCGCAACCGTCTGTCCTCGTCCTCAATCGTCAACACTCAATCCTCAATCCTCAATCTTCAATCCTCAATACTCAATATTCAATACTCGATCCTCAATCTTCAATCCTCAATCTTCAATCCTCAATCCTCAATCCTCAATCCTCAATCCTCAATCCTCAATCCTCAATCCTCAATCCTCATTCTTCAATCCTCAATACCCAATCCTCAACCTTCAATCCTCAATCCTCAATCCTGAATCCACAATCCTGAACGCTCAATATTCAGCCCTCAGACCTCAACAATCAGTTGTTAATCCTCAATCTTCAATAGAATATCCTCAATTCACAGGTTTCAATACTCAATGCTCAGCATGCAACCTTCAAATCTCTATCCACAAACATCAATTCTCGTCACTCAACCCTGAACGCTCAGACCTCAATGTTCAATCCTCAATCCTCAATTCTCAATCCCCAATCCTCAATACTGAACCTTCAATCCTCAATCCTCAATCCTCAATCCTCGTTCCTCAAACCTCAATCCTCAACCCTCAGTCCTCATCCTCAATTCTCAATTCTCAATCCTCAATCCTCAATCCTCAATCTTCAATCCTCAATAATCAATCTCCAATACTAGATCCTCAATCCCCAATGTTCAATCCTTAATCCTCAATCTTCAATCCTCAATCCCCATTCCTCAATCTTCAATCCTCAAAGCTCAATCCTCAATCCTCAATCCTCAGTCCTCAATCCTCAATCCTCAACCCTCAAACCTCAATCCTCAACCGTCAGTCCTCGTCCTCAATCGTCAACACTCAATCCTCAATCCTCAATCTTCAATCCTCAATACTCAATATTCAATACTCAATCCTCAATCTTCCATCCTCAATATTCAATCCTCAATCCTCAATCCTCAATCCTCAATCCTCAATCCTCAATACTCAATCCTCAATCCTCATTCTTCAATCTTCAATACCCAATCCTCAATCTTCAATCCTCAATCCTCAATCCTCAATCCTCAATCCTCAATCCTCAATCCTCAATCTTCAATCTTCAGTCCCAAATCCTCAATCTTAATCTTCAATCCTCAGTACTCAATCTTCAATCCTCAATCCTCAATCCTCAATCCTCAATCCTGAATCTTCAACCCTCAATACTCAATCTTCAATCCTCAATCCTCAATCCTCAATTCTCAATCCTCAATCCTCAATCCTCAATCGTCAACCTTCAATCCTCAATACTCAATCTTCAATCCTCATCCTCAATCCTCAATTCTCAATCCTCAATCCTCAATCCTCAATCCTCAATCCTCAATCCTCAATCCTCAATCTTCAATCCTCAATCCTCAGTCTTCAATCCTCAATCCTCAATCCACAATCCTCAATCCTCATTCCTCAACCGTCAATCCTCAATCCTCAATCTTCAATCCTCAATCCTCAATCCTCAATCCTGAATGCTCAATCCTCAGTCCTCAATCCCCAATCCTGAATCCACAATCCTGAACACTCAACCTTCAGCCCTCAGACCTCAACAATCAGTTGTGAATCCTCAATCCTCAATAGATTATCCTCAATTCACAGGTTTCAATACTCAGTACTCAGCCTGCAATCTTCAAATCTCTATCCACAAACATCAATTCTCATCACTCAACCCTCAACACTCAGTCCCCAATCCTCAATCTTCAAACCTCAATCCTCAATCCTCAATCCTCAATCCTCAGTCTTCAATCCTCAATACTCATTCTTCAATCCTCAATCCTCAATCCTCGGTCCTCAATCCTCAATCCTCGGTCCTCAAACCTCAATTCTGAATCCTCAATCCTACATCCTCAGTCTTCAGCCCTCAGTCCTCAACAATCAGTTGTCAATCCTCAATCCCCAATAGAATATGCTCAATTCACAGTTTTCAATACTCAATACTCAATCTGCAATCTTCAAATCTCTATCCACAAACATCAATTCTCATCACTCAACACTGAACGCTCAGTCCTCAATGTTCAATCCTCAATCTTCAATTCTCAATCTTCAATCCTCAATACTGAATCTTCAATACTCAATCCCCAATCCTCAATCCTCAATCCTCAATCCTCAATCCTCAGTAATAAATACTCAATCCTCAGTACTCAATCGTCATTCCTCAGTCCTCAATCCTCAATCCTCAATCCTCGTTCCTCAAGCCTCAATCCTCAACCCTCAGTCCTCATTCTCAGTTCTCAATTCTCAATTCTCAATCCTCAATCCTCAATCCTCAATCTTCAATCCTCAATAATCAATCTCCAATCCTAGATCCTCAATCCCCAATCTTCAATCCTTAATCCTCAATCTTCAATCCTCAATCCCCAGACCTCAATCTTCAATCCTCAATGCTCAATCCTCAATCCTCAATCCTCAGTCCTCAATCCTCAATCCTCAACCCTCAAACCTCAATCCTCAACCGTCAGTCCTCGTCCTCAATCGTCAACACTCAATCCTCAATCCTCAATCTTCAATCCTCAATACTCAGTATTCAATACTCAATCCTCAATCTTCAATCCTCAATCTTCAATCCTCAATCCTCAATCCTCAATCCTCAATCGTCAATCCTCATTCTTCAATCCTCAATACCCAATCCTCAATCTTCAATCCTCAGTCCTCAATCCTCAATTTTCAATCCTCAATCCTCAGTCCTCAGTCCTCAAACCTCAATCCTCAGCCCTCAGCGCTCATTCTCAATCCTCAATCCTCAATCCTCAATCCTCAATATTCAATCCTCAATACTCAACCTTCAATAATCAATCCTCAATTCTCAATCCTCAATACTCAATCTTCAATAGTCAATCCTCAAACCCCAATCCACAATCTTCAATTCTCAATACTCAATCCTCAATCCTAAACACTCAATCTTCAATACTCAATACTCAATCTTCAATGCTCTATCCTGAATCCTCAATCCTCAATCCTCAGTCCTCTATCCTCAATCTTCAATCCTCAATTCTCAGTCTTCAATCCTCAATCCTCAATCCTCATTCCTCAACCCTCAATCCTCAATCCTCATTCTCCAATCCTCAATCCTCAGTCCTCAAACCTCAATTCTGAATCCTCAATCCTACATCCTCAGTCTTCAGCACTCAGTCCTCAACAATCAGTTGTCAATCCTCAATCCCCAATAGAATATGCTCAATTCACAGTTTTCAATACTCAATACTCAATCTGCAATCTTCAAATCTCTATACACAAACATCAATTCTCATCACTCAACCCTGAACGCTCAGACCTCAATGTTCAATCCTCAATCCCCAGTCCTCAATCTTCAATCCTCAATGCTCAATCCTCAATCCTCATTCCTCAATTCTCAATCCTCAATCCTCAATACTCAATGTTCAATCCTCAATCCTCAATTCTAAATCCTCAATCCTCAATCCTCAATCCTCAATCCTCAATCCTCAATCCTCAATCCTCAATCTTAATCTTCAATCCTCAGTACTCAATCTTCAATCCTCAATCCTCAATCCTCAATCCTCAATCCTCAATCCTCAATCTTCAATCCTCAATACCCAATCCTCAATCTTCAATCCTCAATCCTCAATCCTCAATCCTCAATCCTCTATCTTCAATCCTCAATTCTCAATCCTCAATCCTCAATCCTGAGACCTCAAACATCAATACTCAACCCTGAGTCCTCGTCCTCAATCCACATCCCTCAATCCTCAATACTCAATCCTCAATCCTCAATGTTCTATCCTCAATACGCAATCCTCAATCCTCAATCCTCAATCTTCAATCCTCAATACTCAATCTTCAAACCTCAATCCTCAGTCCTCAAACCTCAATTCTGAATCCTCAATCCTGCATCATCAATCTTCAGCCCTCAGTCCTCAACAATCAGTTGTCAATCCTCAATCCGCAATAGAATATCCTCAATTCACAGTTTTCAATACTCAATACTCAACCTGCATTCCTCAAATCTCTATCCACAAACATCAATTCTCATCACTCAACACTGAACGCTCAGTCCTCAATGTTCAATCCTCAATCTTCAATTCTCAATCTTCAATCCTCAATACTGAATCTTCAATACTCAATCCCCAATCCTCAATCCTCAATCCTCAATCCTCAATCCTCAGTAATCAATACTCAATCCTCAGTACTCAATCGTCATTCCTCAGTCCTCAATCCTCAATCCTCAATCCTCGTTCCTCAAACCTCAATCCTCAACCCTCAGTCCTCATTCTCAGTTCTCAATTCTCAATCCTCAATCCTCAATCCTCAATCTTCAATCCTCAATAATCAATCTCCAATCCTAGATCCTCAATCCCCAATCTTCAATCCTTAATCCTCAATCTTCAATCCTCAATCCCCAGACCTCAAACATCAATACTCAAACCTGAGTCCTCGTCCTCAATCCACATCCCTCAATCCTCACTACTCAATCCCCAATCCTCAATGTTCTATCCTCGATACGCAATCCTCAACCTTCAATCCTCAATCCTCAATCCTCAATCCTCAATCCTGAATCGTCAATCCTCAGTCCTCAAACCGCAATCCTGAATCCACAATCCTGAACTCTAAATCCTCAATCCTCAATCCTCAATCCTCAATCCTCAATCCTCAGTGTTCAATCCGCAATACCCAATCCTCAATCTTCTATCTGCAATCCTCAACTCTAAATCCTCAATCCTCAATCCTCAATCCTCAATCCTCAATCCTCAGTGTTCAATCCGCAATACCCAATTCAAAATCTTCTATCCGCAATCCTCAATCCTCAATCCTCAATCCTCAATCCTCAATCCTCAATCTTCAATCCTCAATACACAATATTCAATCCTCAATCCTCAATCCTCAATCCTCAATCCTCATTCTTCAATCCTCAACACCCAATCCTCAATCTTCAATCCTCAATCCTCAATCCTCAATCCTCAATCCTCAATCCTCAATCCTCAATCTTCAATCCTCAGTCCCAAATCCTCAATCTTCAATACTCACTCCTCAATCCTCATTCTTCAATACTCAATACCCATTAATCAATCTTCAGTCCTCAATCCTCAATTCTCAATCCTCAATCCTCAATCTTCAATCCTCAATCCTCAATCCTCAATCCTCAATCCTCAATCTTCAATCCTCAATACTCAATCTTCAATCCTCAGTCCTCAATCCACAATCCTCAATCCTCAATCCTCAATCCTCAATCGTCAATCTTCAATCCTCAATACTCAGTCTTCAATCCTCAATCCTCAATCTTCAATCCTCAATCCTCAATCCTCATTCTTCAGTCCTCAATACCCAATCCTCAATCTTCAATCCTCAATCCTCAATTCATCAACTCTAAATCCTCAATCCTCAATCCTCAATCCTCAATCCTCAATCCTCAATGCTCAATCCACAATACCCCTTCCTCAATCCTCAATCCTCAGACCTCAAACATCAATACTCAACCCTCAGTCCTCGTCCTTAATCCACAACCCTCAATCCTCGATCCTCAATCTTCAATCATCAATATTCAATCTTCAATCTACAATCCTCAATCCTCAGTACTCAATCCTCAATCCTCAATGTTGTATCCTCAATACGCAATCCTCAGCCTTCAATCCTCAATCCTCAATCCTCAATCCTCAATCCTGAATCCTCAATCCTCAGTCCTCAAACCCCAATCCTGTATCCACAATCCTGAACGCTCAATCTTCAGCCCTCAGACCTCAACAATCAGTTGTCAATCCTCAATCCCCAATAGAATATGCTCAATTCACAGTTTTCAATACTCAATACTCAATCTGCAATCTTCAAATCTCTATTCACAAACATCAATTCTCATCACTCAACCCTGAACGCTCAGACCTCAATGTTCAATCCTCAATCCCCAGTCCTCAATCTTCAATCCTCAATGCTCAATCCTCAATCCTCATTCCTCAATTCTCAATCCTCAATCCTCAATACTCAATGTTCAATCCTCAATCCTCAATTCTAAATCCTCAATCCTCAATCCTCAATCCTCAATCCTCAATCCTCAATCCTCAATCCTCAATCTTAATCTTCAATCCTCAGTACTCAATCTTCAATCCTCAATCCTCAATCCTCAATCCTCAATCCTCAATCCTCAATCTTCAATCCTCAATACCCAATCCTCAATCTTCAATCCTCAATCCTCAATCCTCAATCCTCAATCCTCTATCTTCAATCCTCAATTCTCAATCCTCAATCCTCAATCCTGAGACCTCAAACATCAATACTCAACCCTGAGTCCTCGTCCTCAATCCACATCCCTCAATCCTCAATACTCAATCCTCAATCCTCAATGTTCTATCCTCAATACGCAATCCTCAACCTTCAATCCTCCATCCTCAATCCTCAATCCTCAATCCTGAATCCTCAATCCTCAGTCCTCAAACCCCAATCCTGAATCCACAATCCTGAACTATAAATCCTCAATCCTCAATCCTCAATCCTCAATCCTCAATCCTCAGTGTTCAATCCGCAATACCCAATCCTCAATCTTCTATCTGCAATCCTCAATCCTCAATCCTCAATCCTCAATCCTCAATCCTCACTCTTCAATCCTCAATACACAATATTCAATCTTCAATCCACAATCCTCAATCCTCAATACTCAATCCTCAATCCTCAATGTTCTATCCTCAATACGCAATCCTCAACCTTCAATCCTCAAACCTCAATCCTCAATCCTCAATCCTGAATCCTCAATCCTCAGTCCTCAAACCCCAGTCCTGAATCCACAATCCTGAACGCTCAACCTTCAGCCATCAGACCTCAACAATCAGTTGTGAATCCTCAATCCTCAATAGAATATCCTCAATTCACAGGTTTCAATACTCAATACTCAGCCTGCAATCTTCAAATCTCTATCCACAAACATCAATTCTCATCACTCAACCCTCAACACTCAGTCCCCAATCGTCAATCTTCAAACCTCAATCCTCAATCCTCAATCCTCAATCCTCAGTCTTCAATCCTCAATACTCATCCTTCAATCCTGAATCCTCAATCCTCAGTCCTCAAACCCCAATCCTGAATCCACAATCCTGAACTATAAATCCTCAATCCTCAATCCTCAATCCTCAATCCTCAATCCTCAGTGTTCAATCCGCAATACCCAATTCTCAATCTTCTATCTGCAATCCTCAATCCTCAATCCTCAATCCTCAATCCTCAATCCTCACTCTTCAATCCTCAATACACAATATTCAATCTTCAATCCACAATCCTCAATCCTCAATACACAATCCTCAATCCTCAATGTTCTATCCTCAATACGCAATCCTCAACCTTCAATCCTCAAACCTCAACCCTCAATCCTCAATCCTGAATCCTCAATCCTCAGTCCTCAAACCCCAATCCTGAATCCACAATCCTGAACGCTCAACCTTCAGCCATCAGACCTCAACAATCAGTTGTGAATCCTCAATCCTCAATAGAATATCCTCAATTCACAGGTTTCAATACTCAATACTCAGCCTGCAATCTTCAAATCTCTATCCACAAACATCAATTCTCATCACTCAACCCTCAACACTCAGTCCCCAATCGTCAATCTTCAAACCTCAATCCTCAATCCTCAATCCTCAATCCTCAGTCTTCAATCCTTAATACTCATCCTTCAATCCTCAATCCTCAATCCTCGGTCCTCAATCCTCAATCGTCAATCTCTAATCCTGAATACTCAATCTTCAATCCTCAATCCTCAATCCTCAATCCTCAATCCTCAATCCTCATTCTTCAATCCTCAATACCCAATCCTCAATCTTCAATCCTCAATCCGCAATCCTCAATTCTCAACCCTCAATCCTCAGTCCTCAGTCCTCAAACATCAATCCTCAAACCTCAGCACTCATCCTCAATCCTCAATCCTCAATCCTCAATCCTCAATCCTCAACCTTCAATCCTCAATAATCAATCTTCAAACCTCAATCCTCAGTCCTCAAACCTCAATTCTGAATCCTCAACCCTGCATCCTCAATCTTCAGCCCTCAGTCCTCAACAATCAGTTGTCAATCCTCAATCCGCAATAGAATATCCTCAATTCACAGTTTTCAATACTCACTACTCAACCTGCAATCCTCAAATCTCTATCCACAAACATCAATTCTCATCACTCAACACTGAACGCTCAGTCCTCAATCCTCAATCCTCAATCCTCGTTCCTCAAACCTCAATCCTCAACCCTCAGTCCTCATTCTCAGTTCTCAATTCTCAATCCTCAATCCTCAATCCTCAATCTTCAATCCTCAATAATCAATCTCCAATCCTAGATCCTCAATCCCCAATCTTCAATCCTTAATCCTCAATCTTCAATCCTCAATCCCCAGACCTCAAACATCAATACTCAACCCTGAGTCCTCGTCCTCAATCCACATCCCTCAATCCTCACTACTCAATCCTCAATCCTCAATGTTCTATCCTCAATACGCAATCCTCAACCTTCAATCCTCAATCCTCAATCCTCAATCCTCAATCCTCAATCCTGAATCGTCAATCCTCAGTCCTCAAACCCCAATCCTGAATCCACAATCCTGAACTCTAAATCCTCAATCCTCAATCCTCAATCCTCAATCCTCAATCCTCAGTGTTCAATCCGCAATACCCAATCCTCAATCTTCTATCTGCAATCCTCAACTCTAAATCCTCAATCCTCAATCCTCAATCCTCAATCCTCAATCCTCAGTGTTCAATCCGCAATACCCAATTCTCAATCTTCTATCCGCAATCCTCAATCCTCAATCCTCAATCCTCAATCCTCAATCCTCAATCCTCAATCTTCAATCCTCAATACACAATATTCAATCCTCAATCCTCAATCCTCAATCCTCAATCCTCATTCTTCAATCCTCAACACCCAATCCTCAATCTTCAATCCTCAATCCTCAATCCTCAATCCTCAATCCTCAATCCTCAATCCTCAATCTTCAATCCTCAGTCCCAAATCCTCAATCTTCAATACTCACTCTTCAATCCTCATTCTTCAATACTCAATACCCATTAATCAATCTTCAGTCCTCAATCCTCAATTCTCAATCCTCAATCCTCAATCTTCAATCCTCAATCCTCAATCCTCAATCCTCAATCCTCAATCTTCAATCCTCAATACTCAATCTTCAATCCTCAGTCCTCAATCCTCAATCCTCAATCCTCAATCCTCAATCCTCAATCCTCAATCGTCAATCTTCAATCCTCAATACTCAGTCTTCAATCCTCAATCCTCAATCTTCAATCCTCAATCCTCAATCCTCATTCTTCAGTCCTCAATACCCAATCCTCAATCTTCAATCCTCAATCCTCAATCCTCAACTCTAAATCCTCAATCCTCAATCCTCAATCCTCAATCCTCAATCCTCAATGCTCAATCCACAATACCCCTTCCTCAATCCTCAATCCTCAGACCTCAAACATCAATACTCAACCCTCAGTCCTCGTCCTTAATCCACAACCCTCAATCCTCGATCCTCAATCTTCAATCATCAATATTCAATCTTCAATCTACAATCCACAATCCTCAGTACTCAATCCTCAATCCTCAATGTTGTATCCTCAATACGCAATCCTCAGCCTTCAATCCTCAATCCTCAATCCTCAATCCTCGATCCTGAATCCTCAATCCTCAGTCCTCAAACCCCAATCCTGTATCCACAATCCTGAACGCTCAATCTTCAGCCCTCAGACCTCAACAATCAGTTGTGAATCCCCAATCCTCAATAGAATATCCTCAATTCACAGGTTTCAATACTCAATACTCAGCCTGCAATCTTCAAATCTCTATCCACAAACATCAATTCTCTACACTCAACACTGAACGCTCAGTCCTCAATGTTCAATCCTCAATCTTCAGTTCTCAATCTTCAATCCTCAATACTGAATCTTCAATACTCAATCCCCAATCCTCAATCCTCAATCCTCAATCCTCGGTCCTCAATCCTCAATCGTCAATCTCTAATCCTGAATACTCAATCTTCAATCCTCAATCCTCAATCCTCAATCCTCAATCCTCAATCCTCATTCTTCAATCCTCAATACCCAATCCTCAATCTTCAATCCTCAATCCGCAATCCTCAATTCTCAACCCTCAATCCTCAGTCCTCAGTCCTCAAACATCAATCCTCAAACCTCAGCACTCATCCTCAATCCTCAATCCTCAATCCTCAATCCTCAATCCTCAATCTTCAATCCTCAATAATCAATCTTCAAACCTCAATCCTCAGTCCTCAAACCTCAATTCTGAATCCTCAATCCTGCATCCTCAATCTTCAGCCCTCAGTCCTCAACAATCAGTTGTCAATCCTCAATCCGCAATAGAATATCCTCAATTCACAGTTTTCAATACTCACTACTCAACCTGCAATCCTCAAATCTCTATCCACAAACATCAATTCTCTACACTCAACACTGAACGCTCAGTCCTCAATGTTCAATCCTCAATCTTCAGTTCTCAATCTTCAATCCTCAATACTGAATCTTCAATACTCAATCCCCAATCCTCAATCCTCAATCCTCAATCCTCAATCCTCAATCCTCAACCCTCAAACCTCAATCCTCAACCGCCAGTCCTCGTCCTCAATCGTCAACACTCAATCCTCAATCCTCAATCTTCAATCCTCAATACTCAATATTCAATACTCAATCCTCAATCTTCAATCCTCAATCTTCAATCCTCAATCCTCAATCCTCAATCCTCAATCCTCAATCCTCATTCTTCAATCCTCAACCGTCAGTCCTCGTCCTGAATCCTCAACCCTCAATCCTCAATCCTCAATATTCAATCCTCAATACTCAATATTCAATCCTCATTCCTCAATCCTCAATCCGCAATCCTCAATACTCAATCCTCAATCCTCAATCCTCAATCCTCAATCCACATTCTTCAATCCTCAATACCCAATCCTCAATCGTCAACCCTCAATCCTCAATCCTCAATTCTCAATCCTCAATCCTCAGTCCTCAGACCTCAAACCTCAATCCTCAACCCTCAGCCCTCATCCTCAATCCTCAATCCTCAATCATCAATCCTCAACCTTCAATCCTCAATACTCAATCTTCAAGAATCAATCCTCAATTCTCAATCCACAATACTCAATCCTCAATCGTGAATCCTCAATACCCAATCCTCAATCCTCAATCCTCAATGTTCAATGCGCTTTACCCAACCCTCAATCTTCAATACTCAATACCCAATCTTCAATTCTCCATCCTCAATTCTCAATCCTAAATCCTCAATCCTTAAACCTCAAACAGCAATACTCAACCCTCAGTCCTGGTCCTCAATCCACAACCATCAATACTCAATCCTCAATATTCAATCATCAATATTCAATCTTCAGTCCTCAATCCTCAATCCTCAATCCTCAATCCTCAATCCTCAATCCTCAATGTTCAATCCGCAATACTCAGTCTTCAATCCTCAATCCTCAATCCTCAATCCTCAATCCTCAGTCCTCAGTCCTCTAACCTCAATCCTCAACCCCCAGCCCTCATCCTCAATCCTCAATCCTCAATCCTCAATCCTCAACCTTCAATCCTCAATACTCAATCTTCAATAATCAATCCTCAATTCCCAATCCACAATACTCTATCCTCAATAGTCAATCCTCAATCCCCAATCCTCAATCCTCAATCCTCAATGTTCAATGCGCTTTACCCAATCCTCAATCTTCAATACTCAATCCCCATTCTTCAATTCTCCATCCTCAATACTCAATCCTCAAGCCTCAATCCTCAACCCTCAATCCTCAATCTTCAATCCTCAATACTCAGTCTTCAATCCTCAATCCTCAATCCTCAATCCTCAATCCTCATTCTTCAATAGTCAATACCCAATCCACAATCTCCAATCATCATTACTCAATCTTCAATCGTCAATCCTCAATCCTCAGTCCTCAAACCTCAATCCTGAATCCTCAATCCTGAATCCTCAATCTTCAGCCCTGAGTCCTCAACAATCAGTTGTCAATCCTCAATCCTCGATAGAATATCGTCAATTCACAGTTTTCAGTACTCAATACTAAATCTGCAATCTTCAGATCTCGATCCACAAACATCAATTCTCTTCACTCAACACTCTATACTCAGTCCCTAATCCTCAATCCTCAATCCTCAATCCTCAATCCTCAATCCTCATTCTTCAATCCTCAACCGTCAGTCCTCGTCCTGAATCCTCAACCCTCAATCCTCAATCCTCAATATTCAATCCTCAATACTCAATATTCAATCCTCAATCCTCAATCCTCAATCCGCAATCCTCAATCCTCAACCCTCAATCCTCAATCCTCAATCCTCAGTCCTCATTCTTCAATCCTCAATACCCAATCCTCAATCGTCAACCCTCAATCCTCAATCCTCAATTCTCAATCCTCAATCCTCAGTCCTCAGTCCTCAAACCTCAATCCTCAACCCTCAGCCCTCATCCTCAATCCTCAATCCTCAATCCTCAATCCTCAACCTTCCATCCTCAATACTCAATCTTCAATAATCAATCCTCAATCTTCAATCCTCAACACTCAATCCTCAATCCTCAATCCTCAATCGTCAATCTTCAATCCTCAATACTCAATCTTCAATCCTCAATCCTCAATCGTAAATCTCCAATCCTGAATACTCAATCTTCAATCCTCAATCCTCAATCCTCAATCCTCAATCCTCAATCCTCAATGTTGTATCCTCAATACGCAATCCTCAGCCTTCAATCCTCAATCCTCAATCCTCAATCCTCAATCCTGAATCCTCAATCCTCAGTCCTCAAACCCCAATCCTGTATCCACAATCCTGAACGCTCAATCTTCAGCCCTCAGACCTCAACAATCAGTTGTCAATCCTCAATCCCCAATAGAATATGCTCAATTCACAGTTTTCAATACTCAATACTCAATCTGCAATCTTCAAATCTCTATACACAAACATCAATACTCATCACTCAACCCTGAACGCTCAGACCTCAATGTTCAATCCTCAATCCCCAGTCCTCAATCTTCAATCCTCAATGCTCAATCCTCAATCCTCATTCCTCAATTCTCAATCCTCAATCCTCAATACTCAATGTTCAATCCTCAATCCTCAATTCTAAATCCTCAATCCTCAATCCTCAATCCTCAATCCTCAATCCTCAATCCTCAATCCTCAATCTTAATCTTCAATCCTCAGTACTCAATCTTCAATCCTCAATCCTCAATCCTCAATCCTCAATCCTCAATCCTCAATCTTCAATCCTCAATACCCAATCCTCAATCTTCAATCCTCAATCCTCAATCCTCAATCCTCAATCCTCTATCTTCAATCCTCAATTCTCAATCCTCAATCCTCAATCCTGAGACCTCAAACATCAATACTCAACCCTGAGTCCTCGTCCTCAATCCACATCCCTCAATCCTCAATACTCAATCCTCAATCCTCAATGTTCTATCCTCAATACGCAATCCTCAATCCTCAATCCTCAATCTTCAATCCTCAATACTCAATCTTCAAACCTCAATCCTCAGTCCTCAAACCTCAATTCTGAATCCTCAATCCTGCATCATCAATCTTCAGCCCTCAGTCCTCAACAATCAGTTGTCAATCCTCAATCCGCAATAGAATATCCTCAATTCACAGTTTTCAATACTCAATACTCAACCTGCATTCCTCAAATCTCTATCCACAAACATCAATTCTCATCACTCAACACTGAACGCTCAGTCCTCAATGTTCAATCCTCAATCTTCAATTCTCAATCTTCAATCCTCAATACTGAATCTTCAATACTCAATCCCCAATCCTCAATCCTCAATCCTCAATCCTCAATCCTCAGTAATAAATACTCAATCCTCAGTACTCAATCGTCATTCCTCAGTCCTCAATCCTCAATCCTCAATCCTCGTTCCTCAAGCCTCAATCCTCAACCCTCAGTCCTCATTCTCAGTTCTCAATTCTCAATTCTCAATCCTCAATCCTCAATCCTCAATCTTCAATCCTCAATAATCAATCTCCAATCCTAGATCCTCAATCCCCAATCTTCAATCCTTAATCCTCAATCTTCAATCCTCAATCCCCAGACCTCAATCTTCAATCCTCAATGCTCAATCCTCAATCCTCAATCCTCAGTCCTCAATCCTCAATCCTCAACCCTCAAACCTCAATCCTCAACCGTCAGTCCTCGTCCTCAATCGTCAACACTCAATCCTCAATCCTCAATCTTCAATCCTCAATACTCAGTATTCAATACTCAATCCTCAATCTTCAATCCTCAATCTTCAATCCTCAATCCTCAATCCTCAATCCTCAATCGTCAATCCTCATTCTTCAATCCTCAATACCCAATCCTCAATCTTCAATCCTCAGTCCTCAATCCTCAATTTTCAATCCTCAATCCTCAGTCCTCAGTCCTCAAACCTCAATCCTCAGCCCTCAGCGCTCATTCTCAATCCTCAATCCTCAATCCTCAATCCTCAATATTCAATCCTCAATACTCAACCTTCAATAATCAATCCTCAATTCTCAATCCTCAATACTCAATCTTCAATAGTCAATCCTCAAACCCCAATCCACAATCTTCAATTCTCAATACTCAATCCTCAATCCTCAACACTCAATCTTCAATACTCAATACTCAATCTTCAATGCTCTATCCTGAATCCTCAATCCTCAATCCTCAGTCCTCTATCCTCAATCTTCAATCCTCAATTCTCAGTCTTCAATCCTCAATCCTCAATCCTCATTCCTCAACCCTCAATCCTCAATCCTCATTCTCCAATCCTCAATCCTCAGTCCTCAAACCTCAATTCTGAATCCTCAATCCTACATCCTCAGTCTTCAGCACTCAGTCCTCAACAATCAGTTGTCAATCCTCAATCCCCAATAGAATATGCTCAATTCACAGTTTTCAATACTCAATACTCAATCTGCAATCTTCAAATCTCTATACACAAACATCAATTCTCATCACTCAACCCTGAACGCTCAGACCTCAATGTTCAATCCTCAATCCCCAGTCCTCAATCTTCAATCCTCAATGCTCAATCCTCAATCCTCATTCCTCAATTCTCAATCCTCAATCCTCAATACTCAATGTTCAATCCTCAATCCTCAATTCTAAATCCTCAATCCTCAATCCTCAATCCTCAATCCTCAATCCTCAATCCTCAATCCTCAATCTTAATCTTCAATCCTCAGTACTCAATCTTCAATCCTCAATCCTCAATCCTCAATCCTCAATCCTCAATCCTCAATCTTCAATCCTCAATACCCAATCCTCAATCTTCAATCCTCAATCCTCAATCCTCAATCCTCAATCCTCTATCTTCAATCCTCAATTCTCAATCCTCAATCCTCAATCCTGAGACCTCAAACATCAATACTCAACCCTGAGTCCTCGTCCTCAATCCACATCCCTCAATCCTCAATACTCAATCCTCAATCCTCAATGTTCTATCCTCAATACGCAATCCTCAATCCTCAATCCTCAATCTTCAATCCTCAATACTCAATCTTCAAACCTCAATCCTCAGTCCTCAAACCTCAATTCTGAATCCTCAATCCTGCATCATCAATCTTCAGCCCTCAGTCCTCAACAATCAGTTGTCAATCCTCAATCCGCAATAGAATATCCTCAATTCACAGTTTTCAATACTCAATACTCAACCTGCATTCCTCAAATCTCTATCCACAAACATCAATTCTCATCACTCAACACTGAACGCTCAGTCCTCAATGTTCAATCCTCAATCTTCAATTCTCAATCTTCAATCCTCAATACTGAATCTTCAATACTCAATCCCCAATCCTCAATCCTCAATCCTCAATCCTCAATCCTCAGTAATCAATACTCAATCCTCAGTACTCAATCGTCATTCCTCAGTCCTCAATCCTCAATCCTCAATCCTCGTTCCTCAAACCTCAATCCTCAACCCTCAGTCCTCATTCTCAGTTCTCAATTCTCAATCCTCAATCCTCAATCCTCAATCTTCAATCCTCAATAATCAATCTCCAATCCTAGATCCTCAATCCCCAATCTTCAATCCTTAATCCTCAATCTTCAATCCTCAATCCCCAGACCTCAAACATCAATACTCAAACCTGAGTCCTCGTCCTCAATCCACATCCCTCAATCCTCACTACTCAATCCCCAATCCTCAATGTTCTATCCTCGATACGCAATCCTCAACCTTCAATCCTCAATCCTCAATCCTCAATCCTCAATCCTGAATCGTCAATCCTCAGTCCTCAAACCGCAATCCTGAATCCACAATCCTGAACTCTAAATCCTCAATCCTCAATCCTCAATCCTCAATCCTCAATCCTCAGTGTTCAATCCGCAATACCCAATCCTCAATCTTCTATCTGCAATCCTCAACTCTAAATCCTCAATCCTCAATCCTCAATCCTCAATCCTCAATCCTCAGTGTTCAATCCGCAATACCCAATTCAAAATCTTCTATCCGCAATCCTCAATCCTCAATCCTCAATCCTCAATCCTCAATCCTCAATCTTCAATCCTCAATACACAATATTCAATCCTCAATCCTCAATCCTCAATCCTCAATCCTCATTCTTCAATCCTCAACACCCAATCCTCAATCTTCAATCCTCAATCCTCAATCCTCAATCCTCAATCCTCAATCCTCAATCCTCAATCTTCAATCCTCAGTCCCAAATCCTCAATCTTCAATACTCACTCCTCAATCCTCATTCTTCAATACTCAATACCCATTAATCAATCTTCAGTCCTCAATCCTCAATTCTCAATCCTCAATCCTCAATCTTCAATCCTCAATCCTCAATCCTCAATCCTCAATCCTCAATCTTCAATCCTCAATACTCAATCTTCAATCCTCAGTCCTCAATCCACAATCCTCAATCCTCAATCCTCAATCCTCAATCGTCAATCTTCAATCCTCAATACTCAGTCTTCAATCCTCAATCCTCAATCTTCAATCCTCAATCCTCAATCCTCATTCTTCAGTCCTCAATACCCAATCCTCAATCTTCAATCCTCAATCCTCAATTCATCAACTCTAAATCCTCAATCCTCAATCCTCAATCCTCAATCCTCAATCCTCAATGCTCAATCCACAATACCCCTTCCTCAATCCTCAATCCTCAGACCTCAAACATCAATACTCAACCCTCAGTCCTCGTCCTTAATCCACAACCCTCAATCCTCGATCCTCAATCTTCAATCATCAATATTCAATCTTCAATCTACAATCCTCAATCCTCAGTACTCAATCCTCAATCCTCAATGTTGTATCCTCAATACGCAATCCTCAGCCTTCAATCCTCAATCCTCAATCCTCAATCCTCAATCCTGAATCCTCAATCCTCAGTCCTCAAACCCCAATCCTGTATCCACAATCCTGAACGCTCAATCTTCAGCCCTCAGACCTCAACAATCAGTTGTCAATCCTCAATCCCCAATAGAATATGCTCAATTCACAGTTTTCAATACTCAATACTCAATCTGCAATCTTCAAATCTCTATTCACAAACATCAATTCTCATCACTCAACCCTGAACGCTCAGACCTCAATGTTCAATCCTCAATCCCCAGTCCTCAATCTTCAATCCTCAATGCTCAATCCTCAATCCTCATTCCTCAATTCTCAATCCTCAATCCTCAATACTCAATGTTCAATCCTCAATCCTCAATTCTAAATCCTCAATCCTCAATCCTCAATCCTCAATCCTCAATCCTCAATCCTCAATCCTCAATCTTAATCTTCAATCCTCAGTACTCAATCTTCAATCCTCAATCCTCAATCCTCAATCCTCAATCCTCAATCCTCAATCTTCAATCCTCAATACCCAATCCTCAATCTTCAATCCTCAATCCTCAATCCTCAATCCTCAATCCTCTATCTTCAATCCTCAATTCTCAATCCTCAATCCTCAATCCTGAGACCTCAAACATCAATACTCAACCCTGAGTCCTCGTCCTCAATCCACATCCCTCAATCCTCAATACTCAATCCTCAATCCTCAATGTTCTATCCTCAATACGCAATCCTCAACCTTCAATCCTCCATCCTCAATCCTCAATCCTCAATCCTGAATCCTCAATCCTCAGTCCTCAAACCCCAATCCTGAATCCACAATCCTGAACTATAAATCCTCAATCCTCAATCCTCAATCCTCAATCCTCAATCCTCAGTGTTCAATCCGCAATACCCAATCCTCAATCTTCTATCTGCAATCCTCAATCCTCAATCCTCAATCCTCAATCCTCAATCCTCACTCTTCAATCCTCAATACACAATATTCAATCTTCAATCCACAATCCTCAATCCTCAATACTCAATCCTCAATCCTCAATGTTCTATCCTCAATACGCAATCCTCAACCTTCAATCCTCAAACCTCAATCCTCAATCCTCAATCCTGAATCCTCAATCCTCAGTCCTCAAACCCCAGTCCTGAATCCACAATCCTGAACGCTCAACCTTCAGCCATCAGACCTCAACAATCAGTTGTGAATCCTCAATCCTCAATAGAATATCCTCAATTCACAGGTTTCAATACTCAATACTCAGCCTGCAATCTTCAAATCTCTATCCACAAACATCAATTCTCATCACTCAACCCTCAACACTCAGTCCCCAATCGTCAATCTTCAAACCTCAATCCTCAATCCTCAATCCTCAATCCTCAGTCTTCAATCCTCAATACTCATCCTTCAATCCTGAATCCTCAATCCTCAGTCCTCAAACCCCAATCCTGAATCCACAATCCTGAACTATAAATCCTCAATCCTCAATCCTCAATCCTCAATCCTCAATCCTCAGTGTTCAATCCGCAATACCCAATTCTCAATCTTCTATCTGCAATCCTCAATCCTCAATCCTCAATCCTCAATCCTCAATCCTCACTCTTCAATCCTCAATACACAATATTCAATCTTCAATCCACAATCCTCAATCCTCAATACACAATCCTCAATCCTCAATGTTCTATCCTCAATACGCAATCCTCAACCTTCAATCCTCAAACCTCAACCCTCAATCCTCAATCCTGAATCCTCAATCCTCAGTCCTCAAACCCCAATCCTGAATCCACAATCCTGAACGCTCAACCTTCAGCCATCAGACCTCAACAATCAGTTGTGAATCCTCAATCCTCAATAGAATATCCTCAATTCACAGGTTTCAATACTCAATACTCAGCCTGCAATCTTCAAATCTCTATCCACAAACATCAATTCTCATCACTCAACCCTCAACACTCAGTCCCCAATCGTCAATCTTCAAACCTCAATCCTCAATCCTCAATCCTCAATCCTCAGTCTTCAATCCTTAATACTCATCCTTCAATCCTCAATCCTCAATCCTCGGTCCTCAATCCTCAATCGTCAATCTCTAATCCTGAATACTCAATCTTCAATCCTCAATCCTCAATCCTCAATCCTCAATCCTCAATCCTCATTCTTCAATCCTCAATACCCAATCCTCAATCTTCAATCCTCAATCCGCAATCCTCAATTCTCAACCCTCAATCCTCAGTCCTCAGTCCTCAAACATCAATCCTCAAACCTCAGCACTCATCCTCAATCCTCAATCCTCAATCCTCAATCCTCAATCCTCAACCTTCAATCCTCAATAATCAATCTTCAAACCTCAATCCTCAGTCCTCAAACCTCAATTCTGAATCCTCAACCCTGCATCCTCAATCTTCAGCCCTCAGTCCTCAACAATCAGTTGTCAATCCTCAATCCGCAATAGAATATCCTCAATTCACAGTTTTCAATACTCACTACTCAACCTGCAATCCTCAAATCTCTATCCACAAACATCAATTCTCATCACTCAACACTGAACGCTCAGTCCTCAATCCTCAATCCTCAATCCTCGTTCCTCAAACCTCAATCCTCAACCCTCAGTCCTCATTCTCAGTTCTCAATTCTCAATCCTCAATCCTCAATCCTCAATCTTCAATCCTCAATAATCAATCTCCAATCCTAGATCCTCAATCCCCAATCTTCAATCCTTAATCCTCAATCTTCAATCCTCAATCCCCAGACCTCAAACATCAATACTCAACCCTGAGTCCTCGTCCTCAATCCACATCCCTCAATCCTCACTACTCAATCCTCAATCCTCAATGTTCTATCCTCAATACGCAATCCTCAACCTTCAATCCTCAATCCTCAATCCTCAATCCTCAATCCTCAATCCTGAATCGTCAATCCTCAGTCCTCAAACCCCAATCCTGAATCCACAATCCTGAACTCTAAATCCTCAATCCTCAATCCTCAATCCTCAATCCTCAATCCTCAGTGTTCAATCCGCAATACCCAATCCTCAATCTTCTATCTGCAATCCTCAACTCTAAATCCTCAATCCTCAATCCTCAATCCTCAATCCTCAATCCTCAGTGTTCAATCCGCAATACCCAATTCTCAATCTTCTATCCGCAATCCTCAATCCTCAATCCTCAATCCTCAATCCTCAATCCTCAATCCTCAATCTTCAATCCTCAATACACAATATTCAATCCTCAATCCTCAATCCTCAATCCTCAATCCTCATTCTTCAATCCTCAACACCCAATCCTCAATCTTCAATCCTCAATCCTCAATCCTCAATCCTCAATCCTCAATCCTCAATCCTCAATCTTCAATCCTCAGTCCCAAATCCTCAATCTTCAATACTCACTCTTCAATCCTCATTCTTCAATACTCAATACCCATTAATCAATCTTCAGTCCTCAATCCTCAATTCTCAATCCTCAATCCTCAATCTTCAATCCTCAATCCTCAATCCTCAATCCTCAATCCTCAATCTTCAATCCTCAATACTCAATCTTCAATCCTCAGTCCTCAATCCTCAATCCTCAATCCTCAATCCTCAATCCTCAATCCTCAATCGTCAATCTTCAATCCTCAATACTCAGTCTTCAATCCTCAATCCTCAATCTTCAATCCTCAATCCTCAATCCTCATTCTTCAGTCCTCAATACCCAATCCTCAATCTTCAATCCTCAATCCTCAATCCTCAACTCTAAATCCTCAATCCTCAATCCTCAATCCTCAATCCTCAATCCTCAATGCTCAATCCACAATACCCCTTCCTCAATCCTCAATCCTCAGACCTCAAACATCAATACTCAACCCTCAGTCCTCGTCCTTAATCCACAACCCTCAATCCTCGATCCTCAATCTTCAATCATCAATATTCAATCTTCAATCTACAATCCACAATCCTCAGTACTCAATCCTCAATCCTCAATGTTGTATCCTCAATACGCAATCCTCAGCCTTCAATCCTCAATCCTCAATCCTCAATCCTCGATCCTGAATCCTCAATCCTCAGTCCTCAAACCCCAATCCTGTATCCACAATCCTGAACGCTCAATCTTCAGCCCTCAGACCTCAACAATCAGTTGTGAATCCCCAATCCTCAATAGAATATCCTCAATTCACAGGTTTCAATACTCAATACTCAGCCTGCAATCTTCAAATCTCTATCCACAAACATCAATTCTCTACACTCAACACTGAACGCTCAGTCCTCAATGTTCAATCCTCAATCTTCAGTTCTCAATCTTCAATCCTCAATACTGAATCTTCAATACTCAATCCCCAATCCTCAATCCTCAATCCTCAATCCTCGGTCCTCAATCCTCAATCGTCAATCTCTAATCCTGAATACTCAATCTTCAATCCTCAATCCTCAATCCTCAATCCTCAATCCTCAATCCTCATTCTTCAATCCTCAATACCCAATCCTCAATCTTCAATCCTCAATCCGCAATCCTCAATTCTCAACCCTCAATCCTCAGTCCTCAGTCCTCAAACATCAATCCTCAAACCTCAGCACTCATCCTCAATCCTCAATCCTCAATCCTCAATCCTCAATCCTCAATCTTCAATCCTCAATAATCAATCTTCAAACCTCAATCCTCAGTCCTCAAACCTCAATTCTGAATCCTCAATCCTGCATCCTCAATCTTCAGCCCTCAGTCCTCAACAATCAGTTGTCAATCCTCAATCCGCAATAGAATATCCTCAATTCACAGTTTTCAATACTCACTACTCAACCTGCAATCCTCAAATCTCTATCCACAAACATCAATTCTCTACACTCAACACTGAACGCTCAGTCCTCAATGTTCAATCCTCAATCTTCAGTTCTCAATCTTCAATCCTCAATACTGAATCTTCAATACTCAATCCCCAATCCTCAATCCTCAATCCTCAATCCTCAATCCTCAATCCTCAACCCTCAAACCTCAATCCTCAACCGCCAGTCCTCGTCCTCAATCGTCAACACTCAATCCTCAATCCTCAATCTTCAATCCTCAATACTCAATATTCAATACTCAATCCTCAATCTTCAATCCTCAATCTTCAATCCTCAATCCTCAATCCTCAATCCTCAATCCTCAATCCTCATTCTTCAATCCTCAACCGTCAGTCCTCGTCCTGAATCCTCAACCCTCAATCCTCAATCCTCAATATTCAATCCTCAATACTCAATATTCAATCCTCATTCCTCAATCCTCAATCCGCAATCCTCAATACTCAATCCTCAATCCTCAATCCTCAATCCTCAATCCACATTCTTCAATCCTCAATACCCAATCCTCAATCGTCAACCCTCAATCCTCAATCCTCAATTCTCAATCCTCAATCCTCAGTCCTCAGACCTCAAACCTCAATCCTCAACCCTCAGCCCTCATCCTCAATCCTCAATCCTCAATCATCAATCCTCAACCTTCAATCCTCAATACTCAATCTTCAAGAATCAATCCTCAATTCTCAATCCACAATACTCAATCCTCAATCGTGAATCCTCAATACCCAATCCTCAATCCTCAATCCTCAATGTTCAATGCGCTTTACCCAACCCTCAATCTTCAATACTCAATACCCAATCTTCAATTCTCCATCCTCAATTCTCAATCCTAAATCCTCAATCCTTAAACCTCAAACAGCAATACTCAACCCTCAGTCCTGGTCCTCAATCCACAACCATCAATACTCAATCCTCAATATTCAATCATCAATATTCAATCTTCAGTCCTCAATCCTCAATCCTCAATCCTCAATCCTCAATCCTCAATCCTCAATGTTCAATCCGCAATACTCAGTCTTCAATCCTCAATCCTCAATCCTCAATCCTCAATCCTCAGTCCTCAGTCCTCTAACCTCAATCCTCAACCCCCAGCCCTCATCCTCAATCCTCAATCCTCAATCCTCAATCCTCAACCTTCAATCCTCAATACTCAATCTTCAATAATCAATCCTCAATTCCCAATCCACAATACTCTATCCTCAATAGTCAATCCTCAATCCCCAATCCTCAATCCTCAATCCTCAATGTTCAATGCGCTTTACCCAATCCTCAATCTTCAATACTCAATCCCCATTCTTCAATTCTCCATCCTCAATACTCAATCCTCAAGCCTCAATCCTCAACCCTCAATCCTCAATCTTCAATCCTCAATACTCAGTCTTCAATCCTCAATCCTCAATCCTCAATCCTCAATCCTCATTCTTCAATAGTCAATACCCAATCCACAATCTCCAATCATCATTACTCAATCTTCAATCGTCAATCCTCAATCCTCAGTCCTCAAACCTCAATCCTGAATCCTCAATCCTGAATCCTCAATCTTCAGCCCTGAGTCCTCAACAATCAGTTGTCAATCCTCAATCCTCGATAGAATATCGTCAATTCACAGTTTTCAGTACTCAATACTAAATCTGCAATCTTCAGATCTCGATCCACAAACATCAATTCTCTTCACTCAACACTCTATACTCAGTCCCTAATCCTCAATCCTCAATCCTCAATCCTCAATCCTCAATCCTCATTCTTCAATCCTCAACCGTCAGTCCTCGTCCTGAATCCTCAACCCTCAATCCTCAATCCTCAATATTCAATCCTCAATACTCAATATTCAATCCTCAATCCTCAATCCTCAATCCGCAATCCTCAATCCTCAACCCTCAATCCTCAATCCTCAATCCTCAGTCCTCATTCTTCAATCCTCAATACCCAATCCTCAATCGTCAACCCTCAATCCTCAATCCTCAATTCTCAATCCTCAATCCTCAGTCCTCAGTCCTCAAACCTCAATCCTCAACCCTCAGCCCTCATCCTCAATCCTCAATCCTCAATCCTCAATCCTCAACCTTCCATCCTCAATACTCAATCTTCAATAATCAATCCTCAATCTTCAATCCTCAACACTCAATCCTCAATCCTCAATCCTCAATCGTCAATCTTCAATCCTCAATACTCAATCTTCAATCCTCAATCCTCAATCGTAAATCTCCAATCCTGAATACTCAATCTTCAATCCTCAATCCTCAATCCTCAATCCTCAATCCTCAATCCTCAATGTTGTATCCTCAATACGCAATCCTCAGCCTTCAATCCTCAATCCTCAATCCTCAATCCTCAATCCTGAATCCTCAATCCTCAGTCCTCAAACCCCAATCCTGTATCCACAATCCTGAACGCTCAATCTTCAGCCCTCAGACCTCAACAATCAGTTGTCAATCCTCAATCCCCAATAGAATATGCTCAATTCACAGTTTTCAATACTCAATACTCAATCTGCAATCTTCAAATCTCTATACACAAACATCAATACTCATCACTCAACCCTGAACGCTCAGACCTCAATGTTCAATCCTCAATCCCCAGTCCTCAATCTTCAATCCTCAATGCTCAATCCTCAATCCTCATTCCTCAATTCTCAATCCTCAATCCTCAATACTCAATGTTCAATCCTCAATCCTCAATTCTAAATCCTCAATCCTCAATCCTCAATCCTCAATCCTCAATCCTCAATCCTCAATCCTCAATCTTATTCTTCAATCCTCAGTACTCAATCTTCAATCCTCAATCCTCAATCCTCAATCCTCAATCCTCAATCCTCAATCTTCAATCCTCAATACCCAATCCTCAATCTTCAATCCTCAATCCTCAATCCTCAATCCTCAATCCTCTATCTTCAATCCTCAATTCTCAATCCTCAATCCTCAATCCTGAGACCTCAAACATCAATACTCAACCCTGAGTCCTCGTCCTCAATCCACATCCCTCAATCCTCAATACTCAATCCTCAATCCTCAATGTTCTATCCTCAATACGCAATCCTCAATCCTCAATCCTCAATCTTCAATCCTCAATACTCAATCTTCAAACCTCAATCCTCAGTCCTCAAACCTCAATTCTGAATCCTCAATCCTGCATCATCAATCTTCAGCCCTCAGTCCTCAACAATCAGTTGTCAATCCTCAATCCGCAATAGAATATCCTCAATTCACAGTTTTCAATACTCAATACTCAACCTGCATTCCTCAAATCTCTATCCACAAACATCAATTCTCATCACTCAACACTGAACGCTCAGTCCTCAATGTTCAATCCTCAATCTTCAATTCTCAATCTTCAATCCTCAATACTGAATCTTCAATACTCAATCCCCAATCCTCAATCCTCAATCCTCAATCCTCAATCCTCAGTAATCAATACTCAATCCTCAGTACTCAATCGTCATTCCTCAGTCCTCAATCCTCAATCCTCAATCCTCGTTCCTCAAACCTCAATCCTCAACCCTCAGTCCTCATTCTCAGTTCTCAATTCTCAATCCTCAATCCTCAATCCTCAATCTTCAATCCTCAATAATCAATCTCCAATCCTAGATCCTCAATCCCCAATCTTCAATCCTTAATCCTCAATCTTCAATCCTCAATCCCCAGACCTCAAACATCAATACTCAAACCTGAGTCCTCGTCCTCAATCCACATCCCTCAATCCTCACTACTCAATCCCCAATCCTCAATGTTCTATCCTCAATACGCAATCCTCAACCTTCAATCCTCAATCCTCAATCCTCAATCCTCAATCCTGAATCGTCAATCCTCAGTCCTCAAACCCCAATCCTGAATCCACAATCCTGAACTCTAAATCCTCAATCCTCAATCCTCAATCCTCAATCCTCAATCCTCAGTGTTCAATCCGCAATACCCAATCCTCAATCTTCTATCTGCAATCCTCAACTCTAAATCCTCAATCCTCAATCCTCAATCCTCAATCCTCAATCCTCAGTGTTCAATCCGCAATACCCAATTCAAAATCTTCTATCCGCAATCCTCAATCCTCAATCCTCAATCCTCAATCCTCAATCCTCAATCTTCAATCCTCAATACACAATATTCAATCCTCAATCCTCAATCCTCAATCCTCAATCCTCATTCTTCAATCCTCAACACCCAATCCTCAATCTTCAATCCTCAATCCTCAATCCTCAATCCTCAATCCTCAATCCTCAATCCTCAATCTTCAATCCTCAATCCCCAGACCTCAAACATCAATACTCAAACCTGAGTCCTCGTCCTCAATCCACATCCCTCAATCC
The DNA here is from genome assembly GCF_051401765.1 of Calliopsis andreniformis. NCBI lineage: Eukaryota > Metazoa > Arthropoda > Insecta > Hymenoptera > Andrenidae > Calliopsis > Calliopsis andreniformis. Next base: position 391,955 of record NW_027480458.1, read on the forward strand.
TCACTACTCAATCCCCAATCCTCAATGTTCTATCCTCAATACGCAATCCTCAACCTTCAATCCTCAATCATCAATCCTCAATCCTCAATCCTGAATCGTCAATCCTCAGTCCTCAAACCCCAATCCTGAATCCACAATCCTGAACTCTAAATCCTCAATCCTCAATCCTCAATCCTCAATCCTCAATCCTCAGTGTTCAATCCGCAATACCCAATCCTCAATCTTCTATCTGCAATCCTCAACTCTAAATCCTCAATCCTCAATCCTCAATCCTCAATCCTCAATCCTCAGTGTTCAATCCGCAATACCCAATTCAAAATCTTCTATCCGCAATCCTCAATCCTCAATCCTCAATCCTCAATCCTCAATCCTCAATCTTCAATCCTCAATACACAATATTCAATCCTCAATCCTCAATCCTCAATCCTCAATCCTCATTCTTCAATCCTCAACACCCAATCCTCAATCTTCAATCCTCAATCCTCAATCCTCAATCCTCAATCCTCAATCCTCAATCCTCAATCTTCAATCCTCAGTCCCAAATCCTCAATCTTCAATACTCACTCCTCAATCCTCATTCTTCAATACTCAATACCCATTAATCAATCTTCAGTCCTCAATCCTCAATTCTCAATCCTCAATCCTCAATCTTCAATCCTCAATCCTCAATCCTCAATCCTCAATCCTCAATCTTCAATCCTCAATACTCAATCTTCAATCCTCAGTCCTCAATCCACAATCCTCAATCCTCAATCCTCAATCCTCAATCGTCAATCTTCAATCCTCAATACTCAGTCTTCAATCCTCAATCCTCAATCTTCAATCCTCAATCCTCAATCCTCATTCTTCAGTCCTCAATACCCAATCCTCAATCTTCAATCCTCAATCCTCAATTCATCAACTCTAAATCCTCAATCCTCAATCCTCAATCCTCAATCCTCAATCCTCAATGCTCAATCCACAATACCCCTTCCTCAATCCTCAATCCTCAGACCTCAAACATCAATACTCAACCCTCAGTCCTCGTCCTTAATCCACAACCCTCAATCCTCGATCCTCAATCTTCAATCATCAATATTCAATCTTCAATCTACAATCCTCAATCCTCAGTACTCAATCCTCAATCCTCAATGTTGTATCCTCAATACGCAATCCTCAGCCTTCAATCCTCAATCCTCAATCCTCAATCCTCAATCCTGAATCCTCAATCCTCAGTCCTCAAACCCCAATCCTGTATCCACAATCCTGAACGCTCAATCTTCAGCCCCCAGACCTCAACAATCAGTTGTCAATCCTCAATCCCCAATAGAATATGCTCAATTCACAGTTTTCAATACTCAATACTCAATCTGCAATCTTCAAATCTCTATACACAAACATCAATTCTCATCACTCAACCCTGAACGCTCAGACCTCAATGTTCAATCCTCAATCCCCAGTCCTCAATCTTCAATCCTCAATGCTCAATCCTCAATCCTCATTCCTCAATTCTCAATCCTCAATCCTCAATACTCAATGTTCAATCCTCAATCCTCAATTCTAAATCCTCAATCCTCAATCCTCAATCCTCAATCCTCAATCCTCAATCCTCAATCCTCAATCTTAATCTTCAATCCTCAGTACTCAATCTTCAATCCTCAATCCTCAATCCTCAATCCTCAATCCTCAATCCTCAATCTTCAATCCTCAATACCCAATCCTCAATCTTCAATCCTCAATCCTCAATCCTCAGTCCTCAATCCTCTATCTTCAATCCTCAATTCTCAATCCTCAATCCTCAATCCTGAGACCTCAAACATCAATACTCAACCCTGAGTCCTCGTCCTCAATCCACATCCCTCAATCCTCAATACTCAATCCTCAATCCTCAATGTTCTATCCTCAATACGCAATCCTCAACCTTCAATCCTCCATCCTCAATCCTCAATCCTCAATCCTGAATCCTCAATCCTCAGTCCTCAAACCCCAATCCTGAATCCACAATCCTGAACTATAAATCCTCAATCCTCAATCCTCAATCCTCAATCCTCAATCCTCAGTGTTCAATCCGCAATACCCAATCCTCAATCTTCTATCTGCAATCCTCAATCCTCAATCCTCAATCCTCAATCCTCAATCCTCAATCCTCACTCTTCAATCCTCAATACACAATATTCAATCTTCAATCCACAATCCTCAATCCTCAATACTCAATCCTCAATCCTCAATGTTCTATCCTCAATACGCAATCCTCAACCTTCAATCCTCAAACCTCAATCCTCAATCCTCAATCCTGAATCCTCAATCCTCAGTCCTCAAACCCCAATCCTGAATCCACAATCCTGAACGCTCAACCTTCAGCCATCAGACCTCAACAATCAGTTGTGAATCCTCAATCCTCAATAGAATATCCTCAATTCACAGGTTTCAATACTCAATACTCAGCCTGCAATCTTCAAATCTCTATCCACAAACATCAATTCTCATCACTCAACCCTCAACACTCAGTCCCCAATCGTCAATCTTCAAACCTCAATCCTCAATCCTCAATCCTCAATCCTCAGTCTTCAATCCTCAATACTCATCCTTCAATCCTGAATCCTCAATCCTCAGTCCTCAAACCCCAATCCTGAATCCACAATCCTGAACTATAAATCCTCAATCCTCAATCCTCAATCCTCAATCCTCAATCCTCAGTGTTCAATCCGCAATACCCAATCCTCAATCTTCTATCTGCAATCCTCAATCCTCAATCCTCAATCCTCAATCCTCAATCCTCACTCTTCAATCCTCAATACACAATATTCAATCTTCAATCCACAATCCTCAATCCTCAATACACAATCCTCAATCCTCAATGTTCTATCCTCAATACGCAATCCTCAACCTTCAATCCTCAAACCTCAATCCTCAATCCTCAATCCTGAATCCTCAATCCTCAGTCCTCAAACCCCAATCCTGAATCCACAATCCTGAACGCTCAACCTTCAGCCATCAGACCTCAACAATCAGTTGTGAATCCTCAATCCTCAATAGAATATCCTCAATTCACAGGTTTCAATACTCAATACTCAGCCTGCAATCTTCAAATCTCTATCCACAAACATCAATTCTCATCACTCAACCCTCAACACTCAGTCCCCAATCGTCAATCTTCAAACCTCAATCCTCAATCCTCAATCCTCAATCCTCAGTCTTCAATCCTCAATACTCATCCTTCAATCCTCAATCCTCAATCCTCGGTCCTCAATCCTCAATCGTCAATCTCTAATCCTGAATACTCAATCTTCAATCCTCAATCCTCAATCCTCAATCCTCAATCCTCAATCCTCATTCTTCAATCCTCAATACCCAATCCTCAATCTTCAATCCTCAATCCGCAATCCTCAATTCTCAACCCTCAATCCTCAGTCCTCAGTCCTCAAACATCAATCCTCAAACCTCAGCACTCATCCTCAATCCTCAATCCTCAATCCTCAATCCTCAATCCTCAACCTTCAATCCTCAATAATCAATCTTCAAACCTCAATCCTCAGTCCTCAAACCTCAATTCTGAATCCTCAACCCTGCATCCTCAATCTTCAGCCCTCAGTCCTCAACAATCAGTTGTCAATCCTCAATCCGCAATAGAATATCCTCAATTCACAGTTTTCAATACTCACTACTCAACCTGCAATCCTCAAATCTCTATCCACAAACATCAATTCTCATCACTCAACACTGAACGCTCAGTCCTCAATGTTCAATCCTCAATCTTCAATTCTCAATCTTCAATCCTCAATACTGAATCTTCAATACTCAATCCCCAATCCTCAATCCTCAATCCTCAATCCTCAATCCTCAGTAATCGATACTCAATCCTCAGTACTCAATCGTCATTCCTCAGTCCTCAATCCTCAATCCTCAATCCTCGTTCCTCAAACCTCAATCCTCAACCCTCAGTCCTCATTCTCAGTTCTCAATTCTCAATCCTCAATCCTCAATCCTCAATCTTCAATCCTCAATAATCAATCTCCAATCCTAGATCCTCAATCCCCAATCTTCAATCCTTAATCCTCAATCTTCAATCCTCAATCCCCAGACCTCAAACATCAATACTCAACCCTGAGTCCTCGTCCTCAATCCACATCCCTCAATCCTCACTACTCAATCCTCAATCCTCAATGTTCTATCCTCAATACGCAATCCTCAACCTTCAATCCTCAATCCTCAATCCTCAATCCTCAATCCTCAATCCTGAATCGTCAATCCTCAGTCCTCAAACCCCAATCCTGAATCCACAATCCTGAACTCTAAATCCTCAATCCTCAATCCTCAATCCTCAATCCTCAATCCTCAATCCTCAGTGTTCAATCCGCAATACCCAATCCTCAATCTTCTATCTGCAATCCTCAACTCTAAATCCTCAATCCTCAATCCTCAATCCTCAATCCTCAATCCTCAGTGTTCAATCCGCAATACCCAATTCTCAATCTTCTATCCGCAATCCTCAATCCTCAATCCTCAATCCTCAATCCTCAATCCTCAATCCTCAATCCTCAATCTTCAATCCTCAATACACAATATTCAATCCTCAATCCTCAATCCTCAATCCTCAATCCTCATTCTTCAATCCTCAACACCCAATCCTCAATCTTCAATCCTCAATCCTCAATCCTCAATCCTCAATCCTCAATCCTCAATCCTCAATCTTCAATCCTCAGTCCCAAATCCTCAATCTTCAATACTCACTCTTCAATCCTCATTCTTCAATACTCAATACCCATTAATCAATCTTCAGTCCTCAATCCTCAATTCTCAATCCTCAATCCTCAATCTTCAATCCTCAATCCTCAATCCTCAATCCTCAATCCTCAATCTTCAATCCTCAATACTCAATCTTCAATCCTCAGTCCTCAATCCTCAATCCTCAATCCTCAATCCTCAATCCTCAATCCTCAATCGTCAATCTTCAATCCTCAATACTCAGTCTTCAATCCTCAATCCTCAATCTTCAATCCTCAATCCTCAATCCTCATTCTTCAGTCCTCAATACCCAATCCTCAATCTTCAATCCTCAATCCTCAATCCTCAACTCTAAATCCTCAATCCTCAATCCTCAATCCTCAATCCTCAATCCTCAATGCTCAATCCACAATACCCCTTCCTCAATCCTCAATCCTCAGACCTCAAACATCAATACTCAACCCTCAGTCCTCGTCCTTAATCCGCAACCCTCAATCCTCGATCCTCAATCTTCAATCATCAATATTCAATCTTCAATCTACAATCCTCAATCCTCAGTACTCAATCCTCAATCCTCAATGTTGTATCCTCAATACGCAATCCTCAGCCTTCAATCCTCAATCCTCAATCCTCAATCCTCAATCCTGAATCCTCAATCCTCAGTCCTCAAACCCCAATCCTGTATCCACAATCCTGAACGCTCAATCTTCAGCCCTCAGACCTCAACAATCAGTTGTGAATCCTCAATCCTCAATAGAATATCCTCAATTCACAGGTTTCAATACTCAATCCCCAGACCTCAAACATCAATACTCAAACCTGAGTCCTCGTCCTCAATCCACATCCCTCAATCCTCACTACTCAATCCCCAATCCTCAATGTTCTATCCTCAATACGCAATCCTCAACCTTCAATCCTCAATCCTCAATCCTCAATCCTCAATCCTGAATCGTCAATCCTCAGTCCTCAAACCCCAATCCTGAATCCACAATCCTGAACTCTAAATCCTCAATCCTCAATCCTCAATCCTCAATCCTCAATCCTCAGTGTTCAATCCGCAATACCCAATCCTCAATCTTCTATCTGCAATCCTCAACTCTAAATCCTCAATCCTCAATCCTCAATCCTCAATCCTCAATCCTCAGTGTTCAATCCGCAATACCCAATTCAAAATCTTCTATCCGCAATCCTCAATCCTCAATCCTCAATCCTCAATCCTCAATCCTCAATCTTCAATCCTCAATACACAATATTCAATCCTCAATCCTCAATCCTCAATCCTCAATCCTCATTCTTCAATCCTCAACACCCAATCCTCAATCTTCAATCCTCAATCCTCAATCCTCAATCCTCAATCCTCAATCCTCAATCCTCAATCTTCAATCCTCAGTCCCAAATCCTCAATCTTCAATACTCACTCCTCAATCCTCATTCTTCAATACTCAATACCCATTAATCAATCTTCAGTCCTCAATCCTCAATTCTCAATCCTCAATCCTCAATCTTCAATCCTCAATCCTCAATCCTCAATCCTCAATCCTCAATCTTCAATCCTCAATACTCAATCTTCAATCCTCAGTCCTCAATCCACAATCCTCAATCCTCAATCCTCAATCCTCAATCGTCAATCTTCAATCCTCAATACTCAGTCTTCAATCCTCAATCCTCAATCTTCAATCCTCAATCCTCAATCCTCATTCTTCAGTCCTCAATACCCAATCCTCAATCTTCAATCCTCAATCCTCAATTCATCAACTCTAAATCCTCAATCCTCAATCCTCAATCCTCAATCCTCAATCCTCAATGCTCAATCCACAATACCCCTTCCTCAATCCTCAATCCTCAGACCTCAAACATCAATACTCAACCCTCAGTCCTCGTCCTTAATCCACAACCCTCAATCCTCGATCCTCAATCTTCAATCATCAATATTCAATCTTCAATCTACAATCCTCAATCCTCAGTACTCAATCCTCAATCCTCAATGTTGTATCCTCAATACGCAATCCTCAGCCTTCAATCCTCAATCCTCAATCCTCAATCCTCAATCCTGAATCCTCAATCCTCAGTCCTCAAACCCCAATCCTGTATCCACAATCCTGAACGCTCAATCTTCAGCCCCCAGACCTCAACAATCAGTTGTCAATCCTCAATCCCCAATAGAATATGCTCAATTCACAGTTTTCAATACTCAATACTCAATCTGCAATCTTCAAATCTCTATACACAAACATCAATTCTCATCACTCAACCCTGAACGCTCAGACCTCAATGTTCAATCCTCAATCCCCAGTCCTCAATCTTCAATCCTCAATGCTCAATCCTCAATCCTCATTCCTCAATTCTCAATCCTCAATCCTCAATACTCAATGTTCAATCCTCAATCCTCAATTCTAAATCCTCAATCCTCAATCCTCAATCCTCAATCCTCAATCCTCAATCCTCAATCCTCAATCTTAATCTTCAATCCTCAGTACTCAATCTTCAATCCTCAATCCTCAATCCTCAATCCTCAATCCTCAATCCTCAATCTTCAATCCTCAATACCCAATCCTCAATCTTCAATCCTCAATCCTCAATCCTCAGTCCTCAATCCTCTATCTTCAATCCTCAATTCTCAATCCTCAATCCTCAATCCTGAGACCTCAAACATCAATACTCAACCCTGAGTCCTCGTCCTCAATCCACATCCCTCAATCCTCAATACTCAATCCTCAATCCTCAATGTTCTATCCTCAATACGCAATCCTCAACCTTCAATCCTCCATCCTCAATCCTCAATCCTCAATCCTGAATCCTCAATCCTCAGTCCTCAAACCCCAATCCTGAATCCACAATCCTGAACTATAAATCCTCAATCCTCAATCCTCAATCCTCAATCCTCAATCCTCAGTGTTCAATCCGCAATACCCAATCCTCAATCTTCTATCTGCAATCCTCAATCCTCAATCCTCAATCCTCAATCCTCAATCCTCAATCCTCACTCTTCAATCCTCAATACACAATATTCAATCTTCAATCCACAATCCTCAATCCTCAATACTCAATCCTCAATCCTCAATGTTCTATCCTCAATACGCAATCCTCAACCTTCAATCCTCAAACCTCAATCCTCAATCCTCAATCCTGAATCCTCAATCCTCAGTCCTCAAACCCCAATCCTGAATCCACAATCCTGAACGCTCAACCTTCAGCCATCAGACCTCAACAATCAGTTGTGAATCCTCAATCCTCAATAGAATATCCTCAATTCACAGGTTTCAATACTCAATACTCAGCCTGCAATCTTCAAATCTCTATCCACAAACATCAATTCTCATCACTCAACCCTCAACACTCAGTCCCCAATCGTCAATCTTCAAACCTCAATCCTCAATCCTCAATCCTCAATCCTCAGTCTTCAATCCTCAATACTCATCCTTCAATCCTGAATCCTCAATCCTCAGTCCTCAAACCCCAATCCTGAATCCACAATCCTGAACTATAAATCCTCAATCCTCAATCCTCAATCCTCAATCCTCAATCCTCAGTGTTCAATCCGCAATACCCAATCCTCAATCTTCTATCTGCAATCCTCAATCCTCAATCCTCAATCCTCAATCCTCAATCCTCACTCTTCAATCCTCAATACACAATATTCAATCTTCAATCCACAATCCTCAATCCTCAATACACAATCCTCAATCCTCAATGTTCTATCCTCAATACGCAATCCTCAACCTTCAATCCTCAAACCTCAATCCTCAATCCTCAATCCTGAATCCTCAATCCTCAGTCCTCAAACCCCAATCCTGAATCCACAATCCTGAACGCTCAACCTTCAGCCATCAGACCTCAACAATCAGTTGTGAATCCTCAATCCTCAATAGAATATCCTCAATTCACAGGTTTCAATACTCAATACTCAGCCTGCAATCTTCAAATCTCTATCCACAAACATCAATTCTCATCACTCAACCCTCAACACTCAGTCCCCAATCGTCAATCTTCAAACCTCAATCCTCAATCCTCAATCCTCAATCCTCAGTCTTCAATCCTCAATACTCATCCTTCAATCCTCAATCCTCAATCCTCGGTCCTCAATCCTCAATCGTCAATCTCTAATCCTGAATACTCAATCTTCAATCCTCAATCCTCAATCCTCAATCCTCAATCCTCAATCCTCATTCTTCAATCCTCAATACCCAATCCTCAATCTTCAATCCTCAATCCGCAATCCTCAATTCTCAACCCTCAATCCTCAGTCCTCAGTCCTCAAACATCAATCCTCAAACCTCAGCACTCATCCTCAATCCTCAATCCTCAATCCTCAATCCTCAATCCTCAACCTTCAATCCTCAATAATCAATCTTCAAACCTCAATCCTCAGTCCTCAAACCTCAATTCTGAATCCTCAACCCTGCATCCTCAATCTTCAGCCCTCAGTCCTCAACAATCAGTTGTCAATCCTCAATCCGCAATAGAATATCCTCAATTCACAGTTTTCAATACTCACTACTCAACCTGCAATCCTCAAATCTCTATCCACAAACATCAATTCTCATCACTCAACACTGAACGCTCAGTCCTCAATGTTCAATCCTCAATCTTCAATTCTCAATCTTCAATCCTCAATACTGAATCTTCAATACTCAATCCCCAATCCTCAATCCTCAATCCTCAATCCTCAATCCTCAGTAATCGATACTCAATCCTCAGTACTCAATCGTCATTCCTCAGTCCTCAATCCTCAATCCTCAATCCTCGTTCCTCAAACCTCAATCCTCAACCCTCAGTCCTCATTCTCAGTTCTCAATTCTCAATCCTCAATCCTCAATCCTCAATCTTCAATCCTCAATAATCAATCTCCAATCCTAGATCCTCAATCCCCAATCTTCAATCCTTAATCCTCAATCTTCAATCCTCAATCCCCAGACCTCAAACATCAATACTCAACCCTGAGTCCTCGTCCTCAATCCACATCCCTCAATCCTCACTACTCAATCCTCAATCCTCAATGTTCTATCCTCAATACGCAATCCTCAACCTTCAATCCTCAATCCTCAATCCTCAATCCTCAATCCTCAATCCTGAATCGTCAATCCTCAGTCCTCAAACCCCAATCCTGAATCCACAATCCTGAACTCTAAATCCTCAATCCTCAATCCTCAATCCTCAATCCTCAATCCTCAATCCTCAGTGTTCAATCCGCAATACCCAATCCTCAATCTTCTATCTGCAATCCTCAACTCTAAATCCTCAATCCTCAATCCTCAATCCTCAATCCTCAATCCTCAGTGTTCAATCCGCAATACCCAATTCTCAATCTTCTATCCGCAATCCTCAATCCTCAATCCTCAATCCTCAATCCTCAATCCTCAATCCTCAATCCTCAATCTTCAATCCTCAATACACAATATTCAATCCTCAATCCTCAATCCTCAATCCTCAATCCTCATTCTTCAATCCTCAACACCCAATCCTCAATCTTCAATCCTCAATCCTCAATCCTCAATCCTCAATCCTCAATCCTCAATCCTCAATCTTCAATCCTCAGTCCCAAATCCTCAATCTTCAATACTCACTCTTCAATCCTCATTCTTCAATACTCAATACCCATTAATCAATCTTCAGTCCTCAATCCTCAATTCTCAATCCTCAATCCTCAATCTTCAATCCTCAATCCTCAATCCTCAATCCTCAATCCTCAATCTTCAATCCTCAATACTCAATCTTCAATCCTCAGTCCTCAATCCTCAATCCTCAATCCTCAATCCTCAATCCTCAATCCTCAATCGTCAATCTTCAATCCTCAATACTCAGTCTTCAATCCTCAATCCTCAATCTTCAATCCTCAATCCTCAATCCTCATTCTTCAGTCCTCAATACCCAATCCTCAATCTTCAATCCTCAATCCTCAATCCTCAACTCTAAATCCTCAATCCTCAATCCTCAATCCTCAATCCTCAATCCTCAATGCTCAATCCACAATACCCCTTCCTCAATCCTCAATCCTCAGACCTCAAACATCAATACTCAACCCTCAGTCCTCGTCCTTAATCCACAACCCTCAATCCTCGATCCTCAATCTTCAATCATCAATATTCAATCTTCAATCTACAATCCTCAATCCTCAGTACTCAATCCTCAATCCTCAATGTTGTATCCTCAATACGCAATCCTCAGCCTTCAATCCTCAATCCTCAATCCTCAATCCTCAATCCTGAATCCTCAATCCTCAGTCCTCAAACCCCAATCCTGTATCCACAATCCTGAACGCTCAATCTTCAGCCCTCAGACCTCAACAATCAGTTGTGAATCCTCAATCCTCAATAGAATATCCTCAATTCACAGGTTTCAATACTCAATACTCAGCCTGCAATCTTCAAATCTCTATCCACAAACATCAATTCTCTACACTCAACACTGAACGCTCAGTCCTCAATGTTCAATCCTCAATCTTCAGTTCTCAATCTTCAATCCTCAATACTGAATCTTCAATACTCAATCCCCAATCCTCAATCCTCAATCCTCAATCCTCGGTCCTCAATCCTCAATCGTCAATCTCTAATCCTGAATACTCAATCTTCAATCCTCAATCCTCAATCCTCAATCCTCAATCCTCAATCCTCATTCTTCAATCCTCAATACCCAATCCTCAATCTTCAATCCTCAATCCGCAATCCTCAATTCTCAACCCTCAATCCTCAGTCCTCAGTCCTCAAACATCAATCCTCAAACCTCAGCACTCATCCTCAATCCTCAATCCTCAATCCTCAATCCTCAATCCTCAATCCTCAATCTTCAATCCTCAATAATCAATCTTCAAACCTCAATCCTCAGTCCTCAAACCTCAATTCTGAATCCTCAATCCTGCATCCTCAATCTTCAGCCCTCAGTCCTCAACAATCAGTTGTCAATCCTCAATCCGCAATAGAATATCCTCAATTCACAGTTTTCAATACTCACTACTCAACCTGCAATCCTCAAATCTCTATCCACAAACATCAATTCTCTACACTCAACACTGAACGCTCAGTCCTCAATGTTCAATCCTCAATCTTCAGTTCTCAATCTTCAATCCTCAATACTGAATCTTCAATACTCAATCCCCAATCCTCAATCCTCAATCCTCAATCCTCAATCCTCAATCCTCAACCCTCAAACCTCAATCCTCAACCGCCAGTCCTCGTCCTCAATCGTCAACACTCAATCCTCAATCCTCAATCTTCAATCCTCAATACTCAATATTCAATACTCAATCCTCAATCTTCAATCCTCAATCTTCAATCCTCAATCCTCAATCCTCAATCCTCAATCCTCAATCCTCATTCTTCAATCCTCAACCGTCAGTCCTCGTCCTGAATCCTCAACCCTCAATCCTCAATCCTCAATATTCAATCCTCAATACTCAATATTCAATCCTCATTCCTCAATCCTCAATCCGCAATCCTCAATACTCAATCCTCAATCCTCAATCCTCAATCCTCAGTAATCAATACTCAATCCTCAGTACTCAATCGTCATTCCTCAGTCCTCAATCCTCAATCCTCAATCCTCGTTCCTCAAACCTCAATCCTCAACCCTCAGTCCTCATTCTCAGTTCTCAATTCTCAATCCTCAATCCTCAATCCTCAATCTTCAATCCTCAATAATCAATCTCCAATCCTAGATCCTCAATCCCCAATCTTCAATCCTTAATCCTCAATCTTCAATCCTCAATCCCCAGACCTCAAACATCAATACTCAAACCTGAGTCCTCGTCCTCAATCCACATCCCTCAATCCTCACTACTCAATCCCCAATCCTCAATGTTCTATCCTCAATACGCAATCCTCAACCTTCAATCCTCAATCCTCAATCCTCAATCCTCAATCCTGAATCGTCAATCCTCAGTCCTCAAACCCCAATCCTGAATCCACAATCCTGAACTCTAAATCCTCAATCCTCAATCCTCAATCCTCAATCCTCAATCCTCAGTGTTCAATCCGCAATACCCAATCCTCAATGTTCTATCTGCAATCCTCAACTCTAAATCCTCAATCCTCAATCCTCAATCCTCAATCCTCAATCCTCAGTGTTCAATCCGCAATACCCAATTCAAAATCTTCTATCCGCAATCCTCAATCCTCAATCCTCAATCCTCAATCCTCAATCCTCAATCTTCAATCCTCAATACACAATATTCAATCCTCAATCCTCAATCCTCAATCCTCAATCCTCATTCTTCAATCCTCAACACCCAATCCTCAATCTTCAATCCTCAATCCTCAATCCTCAATCCTCAATCCTCAATCCTCAATCCTCAATCTTCAATCCTCAGTCCCAAATCCTCAATCTTCAATACTCACTCCTCAATCCTCATTCTTCAATACTCAATACCCATTAATCAATCTTCAGTCCTCAATCCTCAATTCTCAATCCTCAATCCTCAATCTTCAATCCTCAATCCTCAATCCTCAATCCTCAATCCTCAATCTTCAATCCTCAATACTCAATCTTCAATCCTCAGTCCTCAATCCTCAATCCTCAATCCTCAATCCTCAATCCTCAATCGTCAATCTTCAATCCTCAATACTCAGTCTTCAATCCTCAATCCTCAATCTTCAATCCTCAATCCTCAATCCTCATTCTTCAGTCCTCAATACCCAATCCTCAATCTTCAATCCTCAATCCTCAATCCTCAACTCTAAATCCTCAATCCTCAATCCTCAATCCTCAATCCTCAATCCTCAATGCTCAATCCACAATACCCCTTCCTCAATCCTCAATCCTCAGACCTCAAACATCAATACTCAACCCTCAGTCCTCGTCCTTAATCCACAACCCTCAATCCTCGATCCTCAATCTTCAATCATCAATATTCAATCTTCAATCTACAATCCTCAATCCTCAGTACTCAATCCTCAATCCTCAATGTTGTATCCTCAATACGCTATCCTCAGCCTTCAATCCTCAATCCTCAATCCTCAATCCTCAATCCTGAATCCTCAATCCTCAGTCCTCAAACCCCAATCCTGTATCCACAATCCTGAACGCTCAATCTTCAGCCCTCAGACCTCAACAATCAGTTGTCAATCCTCAATCCCCAATAGAATATGCTCAATTCACAGTTTTCAATACTCAATACTCAATCTGCAATCTTCAAATCTCTATACACAAACATCAATTCTCATCACTCAACCCTGAACGCTCAGACCTCAATGTTCAATCCTCAATCCCCAGTCCTCAATCTTCAATCCTCAATGCTCAATCCTCAATCCTCATTCCTCAATTCTCAATCCTCAATCCTCAATACTCAATGTTCAATCCTCAATCCTCAATTCTAAATCCTCAATCCTCAATCCTCAATCCTCAATCCTCAATCCTCAATCCTCAATCCTCAATCTTAATCTTCAATCCTCAGTACTCAATCTTCAATCCTCAATCCTCAATCCTCAATCCTCAATCCTCAATCCTCAATCTTCAATCCTCAATACCCAATCCTCAATCTTCAATCCTCAATCCTCAATCCTCAATCCTCAATCCTCTATCTTCAATCCTCAATTCTCAATCCTCAATCCTCAATCCTGAGACCTCAAACATCAATACTCAACCCTGAGTCCTCGTCCTCAATCCACATCCCTCAATCCTCAATACTCAATCCTCAATCCTCAATGTTCTATCCTCAATACGCAATCCTCAATCCTCAATCCTCAATCTTCAATCCTCAATACTCAATCTTCAAACCTCAATCCTCAGTCCTCAAACCTCAATTCTGAATCCTCAATCCTGCATCATCAATCTTCAGCCCTCAGTCCTCAACAATCAGTTGTCAATCCTCAATCCGCAATAGAATATCCTCAATTCACAGTTTTCAATACTCAATACTCAACCTGCATTCCTCAAATCTCTATCCACAAACATCAATTCTCATCACTCAACACTGAACGCTCAGTCCTCAATGTTCAATCCTCAATCTTCAATTCTCAATCTTCAATCCTCAATACTGAATCTTCAATACTCAATCCCCAATCCTCAATCCTCAATCCTCAATCCTCAATCCTCAGTAATCAATACTCAATCCTCAGTACTCAATCGTCATTCCTCAGTCCTCAATCCTCAATCCTCAATCCTCGTTCCTCAAACCTCAATCCTCAACCCTCAGTCCTCATTCTCAGTTCTCAATTCTCAATCCTCAATCCTCAATCCTCAATCTTCAATCCTCAATCTTCAATCCTCAATACTCAGTCTTCAATCCTCAATCCTCAATCTTCAATCCTCAATCCTCAATCCTCATTCTTCAGTCCTCAATACCCAATCCTCAATGTTCTATCCTCGATACGCAATCCTCAACCTTCAATCCTCAATCCTCAATCCTCAATCCTCAATCCTGAATCGTCAATCCTCAGTCCTCAAACCCCAATCCTGAATCCACAATCCTGAACTCTAAATCCTCAATCCTCAATCCTCAATCCTCAATCCTCAATCCTCAGTGTTCAATCCGCAATACCCAATCCTCAATCTTCTATCTGCAATCCTCAACTCTAAATCCTCAATCCTCAATCCTCAATCCTCAATCCTCAATCCTCAGTGTTCAATCCGCAATACCCAATTCAAAATCTTCTATCCGCAATCCTCAATCCTCAATCCTCAATCCTCAATCCTCAATCCTCAATCTTCAATCCTCAATACACAATATTCAATCCTCAATCCTCAATCCTCAATCCTCAATCCTCATTCTTCAATCCTCAACACCCAATCCTCAATCTTCAATCCTCAATCCTCAATCCTCAATCCTCAATCCTCAATCCTCAATCCTCAATCTTCAATCCTCAGTCCCAAATCCTCAATCTTCAATACTCACTCCTCAATCCTCATTCTTCAATACTCAATACCCATTAATCAATCTTCAGTCCTCAATCCTCAATTCTCAATCCTCAATCCTCAATCTTCAATTCTCAATCCTCAATCCTCAATCCTCAATCCTCAATCTTCAATCCTCAATACTCAATCTTCAATCCTCAGTCCTCAATCCACAATCCTCAATCCTCAATCCTCAATCCTCAATCGTCAATCTTCAATCCTCAATACTCAGTCTTCAATCCTCAATCCTCAATCTTCAATCCTCAATCCTCAATCCTCATTCTTCAGTCCTCAATACCCAATCCTCAATCTTCAATCCTCAATCCTCAATTCATCAACTCTAAATCCTCAATCCTCAATCCTCAATCCTCAATCCTCAATCCTCAATGCTCAATCCACAATACCCCTTCCTCAATCCTCAATCCTCAGACCTCAAACATCAATACTCAACCCTCAGTCCTCGTCCTTAATCCACAACCCTCAATCCTCGATCCTCAATCTTCAATCATCAATATTCAATCTTCAATCTACAATCCTCAATCCTCAGTACTCAATCCTCAATCCTCAATGTTGTATCCTCAATACGCAATCCTCAGCCTTCAATCCTCAATCCTCAATCCTCAATCCTCAATCCTGAATCCTCAATCCTCAGTCCTCAAACCCCAATCCTGTATCCACAATCCTGAACGCTCAATCTTCAGCCCTCAGACCTCAACAATCAGTTGTCAATCCTCAATCCCCAATAGAATATGCTCAATTCACAGTTTTCAATACTCAATACTCAATCTGCAATCTTCAAATCTCTATTCACAAACATCAATTCTCATCACTCAACCCTGAACGCTCAGACCTCAATGTTCAATCCTCAATCCCCAGTCCTCAATCTTCAATCCTCAATGCTCAATCCTCAATCCTCATTCCTCAATTCTCAATCCTCAATCCTCAATACTCAATGTTCAATCCTCAATCCTCAATTCTAAATCCTCAATCCTCAATCCTCAATCCTCAATCCTCAATCCTCAATCCTCAATCCTCAATCTTAATCTTCAATCCTCAGTACTCAATCTTCAATCCTCAATCCTCAATCCTCAATCCTCAATCCTCAATCCTCAATCTTCAATCCTCAATACCCAATCCTCAATCTTCAATCCTCAATCCTCAATCCTCAATCCTCAATCCTCTATCTTCAATCCTCAATTCTCAATCCTCAATCCTCAATCCTGAGACCTCAAACATCAATACTCAACCCTGAGTCCTCGTCCTCAATCCACATCCCTCAATCCTCACTACTCAATCCTCAATCCTCAATGTTCTATCCTCAATACGCAATCCTCAACCTTCAATCCTCAATCCTCAATCCTCAATCCTCAATCCTCAATCCTGAATCGTCAATCCTCAGTCCTCAAACCCCAATCCTGAATCCACAATCCTGAACTCTAAATCCTCAATCCTCAATCCTCAATCCTCAATCCTCAATCCTCAGTGTTCAATCCGCAATACCCAATCCCCAATCTTCTATCTGCAATCCTCAACTCTAAATCCTCAATCCTCAATCCTCAATCCTCAATCCTCAATCCTCAGTGTTCAATCCGCAATACCCAATTCTCAATCTTCTATCCGCAATCCTCAATCCTCAATCCTCAATCCTCAATCCTCAATCCTCAATCCTCAATCTTCAATCCTCAATACACAATATTCAATCCTCAATCCTCAATCCTCAATCCTCAATCCTCATTCTTCAATCCTCAACACCCAATCCTCAATCTTCAATCCTCAATCCTCAATCCTCAATCCTCAATCCTCAATCCTCAATCCTCAATCTTCAATCCTCAGTCCCAAATCCTCAATCTTCAATACTCACTCTTCAATCCTCATTCTTCAATACTCAATACCCATTAATCAATCTTCAGTCCTCAATCCTCAATTCTCAATCCTCAATCCTCAATCTTCAATCCTCAATCCTCAATCCTCAATCCTCAATCCTCAATCTTCAATCCTCAATACTCAATCTTCAATCCTCAGTCCTCAATCCTCAATCCTCAATCCTCAATCCTCAGTGTTCAATCCGCAATACCCAATCCTCAATCTTCTATCTGCAATCCTCAACTCTAAATCCTCAATCCTCAATCCTCAATCCTCAATCCTCAATCCTCAGTGTTCAATCCGCAATACCCAATTCAAAATCTTCTATCCGCAATCCTCAATCCTCAATCCTCAATCCTCAATCCTCAATCCTCAATCTTCAATCCTCAATACACAATATTCAATCCTCAATCCTCAATCCTCAATCCTCAATCCTCATTCTTCAATCCTCAACACCCAATCCTCAATCTTCAATCCTCAATCCTCAATCCTCAATCCTCAATCCTCAATCCTCAATCCTCAATCTTCAATCCTCAGTCCCAAATCCTCAATCTTCAATACTCACTCCTCAATCCTCATTCTTCAATACTCAATACCCATTAATCAATCTTCAGTCCTCAATCCTCAATTCTCAATCCTCAATCCTCAATCTTCAATCCTCAATCCTCAATCCTCAATCCTCAATCCTCAATCTTCAATCCTCAATACTCAATCTTCAATCCTCAGTCCTCAATCCACAATCCTCAATCCTCAATCCTCAATCCTCAATCGTCAATCTTCAATCTTCAATCCTCAATACTCAGTCTTCAATCCTCAATCCTCAATCTTCAATCCTCAATCCTCAATCCTCATTCTTCAGTCCTCAATACCCAATCCTCAATCTTCAATCCTCAATCCTCAATTCATCAACTCTAAATCCTCAATCCTCAATCCTCAATCCTCAATCCTCAATCCTCAATGCTCAATCCACAATACCCCTTCCTCAATCCTCAATCCTCAGACCTCAAACATCAATACTCAACCCTCAGTCCTCGTCCTTAATCCACAACCCTCAATCCTCGATCCTCAATCTTCAATCATCAATATTCAATCTTCAATCTACAATCCTCAATCCTCAGTACTCAATCCTCAATCCTCAATGTTGTATCCTCAATACGCAATCCTCAGCCTTCAATCCTCAATCCTCAATCCTCAATCCTCAATCCTGAATCCTCAATCCTCAGTCCTCAAACCCCAATCCTGTATCCACAATCCTGAACGCTCAATCTTCAGCCCTCAGACCTCAACAATCAGTTGTCAATCCTCAATCCCCAATAGAATATGCTCAATTCACAGTTTTCAATACTCAATACTCAATCTGCAATCTTCAAATCTCTATTCACAAACATCAATTCTCATCACTCAACCCTGAACGCTCAGACCTCAATGTTCAATCCTCAATCCCCAGTCCTCAATCTTCAATCCTCAATGCTCAATCCTCAATCCTCATTCCTCAATTCTCAATCCTCAATCCTCAATACTCAATGTTCAATCCTCAATCCTCAATTCTAAATCCTCAATCCTCAATCCTCAATCCTCAATCCTCTATCCTCAATCCTCAATCCTCAATCTTAATCTTCAATCCTCAGTACTCAATCTTCAATCCTCAATCCTCAATCCTCAATCCTCAATCCTCAATCCTCAATCTTCAATCCTCAATACCCAATCCTCAATCTTCAATCCTCAATCCTCAATCCTCAATCCTCAATCCTCTATCTTCAATCCTCAATTCTCAATCCTCAATCCTCAATCCTGAGACCTCAAACATCAATACTCAACCCTGAGTCCTCGTCCTCAATCCACATCCCTCAATCCTCACTACTCAATCCTCAATCCTCAATGTTCTATCCTCAATACGCAATCCTCAACCTTCAATCCTCAATCCTCAATCCTCAATCCTCAATCCTCAATCCTGAATCGTCAATCCTCAGTCCTCAAACCCCAATCCTGAATCCACAATCCTGAACTCTAAATCCTCAATCCTCAATCCTCAATCCTCAATCCTCAATCCTCAGTGTTCAATCCGCAATACCCAATCCTCAATCTTCTATCTGCAATCCTCAACTCTAAATCCTCAATCCTCAATCCTCAATCCTCAATCCTCAATCCTCAGTGTTCAATCCGCAATACCCAATTCTCAATCTTCTATCCGCAATCCTCAATCCTCAATCCTCAATCCTCAATCCTCAATCCTCAATCCTCAATCTTCAATCCTCAATACACAATATTCAATCCTCAATCCTCAATCCTCAATCCTCAATCCTCATTCTTCAATCCTCAACACCCAATCCTCAACCTTCAATCCTCAATCCTCAATCCTCAATCCTCAATCCTCAATCCTCAATCCTCAATCTTCAATCCTCAGTCCCAAATCCTCAATCTTCAATACTCACTCTTCAATCCTCATTCTTCAATACTCAATACCCATTAATCAATCTTCAGTCCTCAATCCTCAATTCTCAATCCTCAATCCTCAATCTTCAATCCTCAATCCTCAATCCTCAATCCTCAATCCTCAATCTTCAATCCTCAATACTCAATCTTCAATCCTCAGTCCTCAATCCTCAATCCTCAATCCTCAATCCTCAATCCTCAATCCTCAATCGTCAATCTTCAATCCTCAATACTCAGTCTTCAATCCTCAATCCTCAATCTTCAATCCTCAATCCTCAATCCTCATTCTTCAGTCCTCAATACCCAATCCTCAATCTTCAATCCTCAATCCTCAATCCTCAACTCTAAATCCTCAATCCTCAATCCTCAATCCTCAATCCTCAATCCTCAATGCTCAATCCACAATACCCCTTCCTCAATCCTCAATCCTCAGACCTCAAACATCAATACTCAACCCTCAGACCTCGTCCTTAATCCACAACCCTCAATCCTCGATCCTCAATCTTCAATCATCAATATTCAATCTTCAATCTACAATCCACAATCCTCAGTACTCAATCCTCAATCCTCAATGTTGTATCCTCAATACGCAATCCTCAGCCTTCAATCCTCAATCCTCAATCCTCAATCCTCAATCCTGAATCCTCAATCCTCAGTCCTCAAACCCCAATCCTGTATCCACAATCCTGAACGCTCAATCTTCAGCCCTCAGACCTCAACAATCAGTTGTGAATCCTCAATCCTCAATAGAATATCCTCAATTCACAGGTTTCAATACTCAATACTCAGCCTGCAATCTTCAAATCTCTATCCACAAACATCAATTCTCTACACTCAACACTGAACGCTCAGTCCTCAATGTTCAATCCTCAATCTTCAGTTCTCAATCTTCAATCCTCAATACTGAATCTTCAATACTCAATCCCCAATCCTCAATCCTCAATCCTCAATCCTCGGTCCTCAATCCTCAATCGTCAATCTCTAATCCTGAATACTCAATCTTCAATCCTCAATCCTCAATCCTCAATCCTCAATCCTCAATCCTCATTCTTCAATCCTCAATACCCAATCCTCAATCTTCAATCCTCAATCCGCAATCCTCAATTCTCAACCCTCAATCCTCAGTCCTCAGTCCTCAAACATCAATCCTCAAACCTCAGCACTCATCCTCAATCCTCAATCCTCAATCCTCAATCCTCAATCCTCAATCTTCAATCCTCAATAATCAATCTTCAAACCTCAATCCTCAGTCCTCAAACCTCAATTCTGAATCCTCAATCCTGCATCCTCAATCTTCAGCCCTCAGTCCTCAACAATCAGTTGTCAATCCTCAATCCGCAATAGAATATCCTCAATTCACAGTTTTCAATACTCACTACTCTACCTGCAATCCTCAAATCTCTATCCACAAACATCAATTCTCTACACTCAACACTGAACGCTCAGTCCTCAATGTTCAATCCTCAATCTTCAGTTCTCAATCTTCAATCCTCAATACTGAATCTTCAATACTCAATCCCCAATCCTCAATCCTCAATCCTCAATCCTCAATCCTCAATCCTCAACCCTCAAACCTCAATCCTCAACCGCCAGTCCTCGTCCTCAATCGTCAACACTCAATCCTCAATCCTCAATCTTCAATCCTCAATACTCAATATTCAATACTCAATCCTCAATCTTCAATCCTCAATCTTCAATCCTCAATCCTCAATCCTCAATCCTCAATCCTCAATCCTCATTCTTCAATCCTCAACCGTCAGTCCTCGTCCTGAATCCTCAACCCTCAATCCTCAATCCTCAATATTCAATCCTCAATACTCAATATTCAATCCTCATTCCTCAATCCTCAATCCGCAATCCTCAATACTCAATCCTCAATCCTCAATCCTCAATCCTCAATCCACATTCTTCAATCCTCAATACCCAATCCTCAATCGTCAACCCTCAATCCTCAATCCTCAATTCTCAATCCTCAATCCTCAGTCCTCAGACCTCAAACATCAATACTCAACCCTGAGTCCTCGTCCTCAATCCACATCCCTCAATCCTCAATACTCAATCCTCAATCCTCAATGTTCTATCCTCAATACGCAATCCTCAATCCTCAATCCTCAATCTTCAATCCTCAATACTCAATCTTCAAACCTCAATCCTCAGTCCTCAAACCTCAATTCTGAATCCTCAATCCTGCATCATCAATCTTCAGCCCTCAGTCCTCAACAATCAGTTGTCAATCCTCAATCCGCAATAGAATATCGTCAATTCACAGTTTTCAATACTCAATACTCAACCTGCATTCCTCAAATCTCTATCCACAAACATCAATTCTCATCACTCAACACTGAACGCTCAGTCCTCAATGTTCAATCCTCAATCTTCAATTCTCAATCTTCAATCCTCAATACTGAATCTTCAATACTCAATCCCCAATCCTCAATCCTCAATCCTCAATCCTCAATCCTCAGTAATCAATACTCAATCCTCAGTACTCAATCGTCATTCCTCAGTCCTCAATCCTCAATCCTCAATCCTCGTTCCTCAAACCTCAATCCTCAACCCTCAGTCCTCATTCTCAGTTCTCAATTCTCAATCCTCAATACTCAATCCTCAATCTTCAATCCTCAATAATCAATCTCCAATCCTAGATCCTCAATCCCCAATCTTCAATCCTTAATCCTCAATCTTCAATCCTCAATCCCCAGACCTCAAACATCAATACTCAAACCTGAGTCCTCGTCCTCAATCCACATCCCTCAATCCTCACTACTCAATCCCCAATCCTCAATGTTCTATCCTCAATACGCAATCCTCAACCTTCAATCCTCAATCCTCAATCCTCAATCCTCAATCCTGAATCGTCAATCCTCAGTCCTCAAACCCCAATCCTGAATCCACAATCCTGAACTCTAAATCCTCAATCCTCAATCCTCAATCCTCAATCCTCAATCCTCAGTGTTCAATCCGCAATACCCAATCCTCAATCTTCTATCTGCAATCCTCAACTCTAAATCCTCAATCCTCAATCCTCAATCCTCAATCCTCAATCCTCAGTGTTCAATCCGCAATACCCAATTCAAAATCTTCTATCCGCAATCCTCAATCCTCAATCCTCAATCCTCAATACTCAATCCTCAATCTTCAATCCTCAATACACAATATTCAATCCTCAATCCTCAATCCTCAATCCTCAATCCTCATTCTTCAATCCTCAACACCCAATCCTCAATCTTCAATCCTCAATCCTCAATCCTCAATCCTCAATCCTCAATCCTCAATCCTCAATCTTCAATCCTCAGTCCCAAATCCTCAATCTTCAATACTCACTCCTCAATCCTCATTCTTCAATACTCAATACCCATTAATCAATCTTCAGTCCTCAATCCTCAATTCTCAATCCTCAATCCTCAATCTTCAATCCTCAATCCTCAATCCTCAATCCTCAATCCTCAATCTTCAATCCTCAATACTCAATCTTCAATCCTCAGTCCTCAATCCACAATCCTCAATCCTCAATCCTCAATCCTCAATCGTCAATCTTCAATCCTCAATACTCAGTCTTCAATCCTCAATCCTCAATCTTCAATCCTCAATCCTCAATCCTCATGCTTCAGTCCTCAATACCCAATCCTCAATCTTCAATCCTCAATCCTCAATTCATCAACTCTAAATCCTCAATCCTCAATCCTCAATCCTCAATCCTCAATCCTCAATGCTCAATCCACAATACCCCTTCCTCAATCCTCAATCCTCAGACCTCAAACATCAATACTCAACCCTCAGTCCTCGTCCTTAATCCACAACCCTCAATCCTCGATCCTCAATCTTCAATCATCAATATTCAATCTTCAATCTACAATCCTCAATCCTCAGTACTCAATCCTCAATCCTCAATGTTGTATCCTCAATACGCAATCCTCAGCCTTCAATCCTCAATCCTCAATCCTCAATCCTCAATCCTGAATCCTCAATCCTCAGTCCTCAAACCCCAATCCTGTATCCACAATCCTGAACGCTCAATCTTCAGCCCTCAGACCTCAACAATCAGTTGTCAATCCTCAATCCCCAATAGAATATGCTCAATTCACAGTTTTCAATACTCAATACTCAATCTGCAATCTTCAAATCTCTATACACAAACATCAATTCTCATCACTCAACCCTGAACGCTCAGACCTCAATGTTCAATCCTCAATCCCCAGTCCTCAATCTTCAATCCTCAATGCTCAATCCTCAATCCTCATTCCTCAATTCTCAATCCTCAATCCTCAATACTCAATGTTCAATCCTCAATCCTCAATTCTAAATCCTCAATCCTCAATCCTCAATCCTCAATCCTCAATCCTCAATCCTCAATCCTCAATCTTAATCTTCAATCCTCAGTACTCAATCTTCAATCCTCAATCCTCAATCCTCAATCCTCAATCCTCAATCCTCAATCTTCAATCCTCAATACCCAATCCTCAATCTTCAATCCTCAATCCTCAATCCTCAATCCTCAATCCTCTATCTTCAATCCTCAATTCTCAATCCTCAATCCTCAATCCTGAGACCTCAAACATCAATACTCAACCCTGAGTCCTCGTCCTCAATCCACATCCCTCAATCCTCAATACTCAATCCTCAATCCTCAATGTTCTATCCTCAATACGCAATCCTCAACCTTCAATCCTCCATCCTCAATCCTCAATCCTCAATCCTGAATCCTCAATCCTCAGTCCTCAAACCCCAATCCTGAATCCACAATCCTGAACTATAAATCCTCAATCCTCAATCCTCAATCCTCAATCCTCAATCCTCAGTGTTCAATCCGCAATACCCAATCCTCAATCTTCTATCTGCAATCCTCAATCCTCAATCCTCAATCCTCAATCCTCAATCCTCACTCTTCAATCCTCAATACACAATATTCAATCTTCAATCCACAATCCTCAATCCTCAATACTCAATCCTCAATCCTCAATGTTCTATCCTCAATACGCAATCCTCAACCTTCAATCCTCAAACCTCAATCCTCAATCCTCAATCCTGAATCCTCAATCCTCAGTCCTCAAACCCCAATCCTGAATCCACAATCCTGAACGCTCAACCTTCAGCCATCAGACCTCAACAATCAGTTGTGAATCCTCAATCCTCAATAGAATATCCTCAATTCACAGGTTTCAATACTCAATACTCAGCCTGCAATCTTCAAATCTCTATCCACAAACATCAATTCTCATCACTCAACCCTCAACACTCAGTCCCCAATCGTCAATCTTCAAACCTCAATCCTCAATCCTCAATCCTCAATCCTCAGTCTTCAATCCTCAATACTCATCCTTCAATCCTGAATCCTCAATCCTCAGTCCTCAAACCCCAATCCTGAATCCACAATCCTGAACTATAAATCCTCAATCCTCAATCCTCAATCCTCAATCCTCAATCCTCAGTGTTCAATCCGCAATACCCAATCCTCAATCTTCTATCTGCAATCCTCAATCCTCAATCCTCAATCCTCAATCCTCAATCCTCACTCTTCAATCCTCAATACACAATATTCAATCTTCAATCCACAATCCTCAATCCTCAATACACAATCCTCAATCCTCAATGTTCTATCCTCAATACGCAATCCTCAACCTTCAATCCTCAAACCTCAATCCTCAATCCTCAATCCTGAATCCTCAATCCTCAGTCCTCAAACCCCAATCCTGAATCCACAATCCTGAACGCTCAACCTTCAGCCATCAGACCTCAACAATCAGTTGTGAATCCTCAATCCTCAATAGAATATCCTCAATTCACAGGTTTCAATACTCAATACTCAGCCTGCAATCTTCAAATCTCTATCCACAAACATCAATTCTCATCACTCAACCCTCAACACTCAGTCCCCAATCGTCAATCTTCAAACCTCAATCCTCAATCCTCAATCCTCAATCCTCAGTCTTCAATCCTCAATACTCATCCTTCAATCCTCAATCCTCAATCCTCGGTCCTCAATCCTCAATCGTCAATCTCTAATCCTGAATACTCAATCTTCAATCCTCAATCCTCAATCCTCAATCCTCAATCCTCAATCCTCATTCTTCAATCCTCAATACCCAATCCTCAATCTTCAATCCTCAATCCGCAATCCTCAATTCTCAACCCTCAATCCTCAGTCCTCAGTCCTCAAACATCAATCCTCAAACCTCAGCACTCATCCTCAATCCTCAATCCTCAATCCTCAATCCTCAATCCTCAACCTTCAATCCTCAATAATCAATCTTCAAACCTCAATCCTCAGTCCTCAAACCTCAATTCTGAATCCTCAACCCTGCATCCTCAATCTTCAGCCCTCAGTCCTCAACAATCAGTTGTCAATCCTCAATCCGCAATAGAATATCCTCAATTCACAGTTTTCAATACTAACTACTCAACCTGCAATCCTCAAATCTCTATCCACAAACATCAATTCTCATCACTCAACACTGAACGCTCAGTCCTCAATGTTCAATCCTCAATCTTCAATTCTCAATCTTCAATCCTCAATACTGAATCTTCAATACTCAATCCCCAATCCTCAATCCTCAATCCTCAATCCTCAATCCTCAGTAATCGATACTCAATCCTCAGTACTCAATCGTCATTCCTCAGTCCTCAATCCTCAATCCTCAATCCTCGTTCCTCAAACCTCAATCCTCAACCCTCAGTCCTCATTCTCAGTTCTCAATTCTCAATCCTCAATCCTCAATCCTCAATCTTCAATCCTCAATAATCAATCTCCAATCCTAGATCCTCAATCCCCAATCTTCAATCCTTAATCCTCAATCTTCAATCCTCAATCCCCAGACCTCAAACATCAATACTCAACCCTGAGTCCTCGTCCTCAATCCACATCCCTCAATCCTCACTACTCAATCCTCAATCCTCAATGTTCTATCCTCAATACGCAATCCTCAACCTTCAATCCTCAATCCTCAATCCTCAATCCTCAATCCTCAATCCTGAATCGTCAATCCTCAGTCCTCAAACCCCAATCCTGAATCCACAATCCTGAACTCTAAATCCTCAATCCTCAATCCTCAATCCTCAATCCTCAATCCTCAATCCTCAGTGTTCAATCCGCAATACCCAATTCTCAATCTTCTATCCGCAATCCTCAATCCTCAATCCTCAATCCTCAATCCTCAATCCTCAATCCTCAATCTTCAATCCTCAATACACAATATTCAATCCTCAATCCTCAATCCTCAATCCTCAATCCTCATTCTTCAATCCTCAACACCCAATCCTCAATCTTCAATCCTCAATCCTCAATCCTCAATCCTCAATCCTCAATCCTCAATCCTCAATCTTCAATCCTCAGTCCCAAATCCTCAATCTTCAATACTCACTCTTCAATCCTCATTCTTCAATACTCAATACCCATTAATCAATCTTCAGTCCTCAATCCTCAATTCTCAATCCTCAATCCTCAATCTTCAATCCTCAATCCTCAATCCTCAATCCTCAATCCTCAATCTTCAATCCTCAATACTCAATCTTCAATCCTCAGTCCTCAATCCTCAATCCTCAATCCTCAATCCTCAATCCTCAATCCTCAATCGTCAATCTTCAATCCTCAATACTCAGTCTTCAATCCTCAATCCTCAATCTTCAATCCTCAATCCTCAATCCTCATTCTTCAGTCCTCAATACCCAATCCTCAATCTTCAATCCTCAATCCTCAATCCTCAACTCTAAATCCTCAATCCTCAATCCTCAATCCTCAATCCTCAATCCTCAATGCTCAATCCACAATACCCCTTCCTCAATCCTCAATCCTCAGACCTCAAACATCAATACTCAACCCTCAGTCCTCGTCCTTAATCCACAACCCTCAATCCTCGATCCTCAATCTTCAATCATCAATATTCAATCTTCAATCTACAATCCTCAATCCTCAGTACTCAATCCTCAATCCTCAATGTTGTATCCTCAATACGCAATCCTCAGCCTTCAATCCTCAATCCTCAATCCTCAATCCTCAATCCTGAATCCTCAATCCTCAGTCCTCAAACCCCAATCCTGTATCCACAATCCTGAACGCTCAATCTTCAGCCCTCAGACCTCAACAATCAGTTGTGAATCCTCAATCCTCAATAGAATATCCTCAATTCACAGGTTTCAATACTCAATACTCAGCCTGCAATCTTCAAATCTCTATCCACAAACATCAATTCTCTACACTCAACACTGAACGCTCAGTCCTCAATGTTCAATCCTCAATCTTCAGTTCTCAATCTTCAATCCTCAATACTGAATCTTCAATACTCAATCCCCAATCCTCAATCCTCAATCCTCAATCCTCGGTCCTCAATCCTCAATCGTCAATCTCTAATCCTGAATACTCAATCTTCAATCCTCAATCCTCAATCCTCAATCCTCAATCCTCAATCCTCATTCTTCAATCCTCAATACCCAATCCTCAATCTTCAATCCTCAATCCGCAATCCTCAATTCTCAACCCTCAATCCTCAGTCCTCAGTCCTCAAACATCAATCCTCAAACCTCAGCACTCATCCTCAATCCTCAATCCTCAATCCTCAATCCTCAATCCTCAATCTTCAATCCTCAATAATCAATCTTCAAACCTCAATCCTCAGTCCTCAAACCTCAATTCTGAATCCTCAATCCTGCATCCTCAATCTTCAGCCCTCAGTCCTCAACAATCAGTTGTCAATCCTCAATCCGCAATAGAATATCCTCAATTCACAGTTTTCAATACTCACTACTCAACCTGCAATCCTCAAATCTCTATCCACAAACATCAATTCTCTACACTCAACACTGAACGCTCAGTCCTCAATGTTCAATCCTCAATCTTCAGTTCTCAATCTTCAATCCTCAATACTGAATCTTCAATACTCAATCCCCAATCCTCAATCCTCAATCCTCAATCCTCAATCCTCAATCCTCAACCCTCAAACCTCAATCCTCAACCGCCAGTCCTCGTCCTCAATCGTCAACACTCAATCCTCAATCCTCAATCTTCAATCCTCAATACTCAATATTCAATACTCAATCCTCAATCTCCAATCCTCAATCTTCAATCCTCAATCCTCAATCCTCAATCCTCAATCCTCAATCCTCATTCTTCAATCCTCAACCGTCAGTCCTCGTCCTGAATCCTCAACCCTCAAACCTCAATCCTCAATATTCAATCCTCAATACTCAATATTCAATCCTCATTCCTCAATCCTCAATCCGCAATCCTCAATACTCAATCCTCAATCCTCAATCCTCAATCCTCAATCCACATTCTTCAATCCTCAATACCCAATCCTCAATCGTCAACCCTCAATCCTCAATCCTCAATTCTCAATCCTCAATCCTCAGTCCTCAGACCTCAAACCTCAATCCTCAACCCTCAGCCCTCATCCTCAATCCTCAATCCTCAATCATCAATCCTCAACCTTCAATCCTCAATACTCAATCTTCAAGAATCAATCCTCAATTCTCAATCCACAATACTCAATCCTCAATCGTGAATCCTCAATCCACAATCCTCAATCCTCAATCCTCAATGTTCAATGCGCTTTACCCAACCCTCAATCTTCAATACTCAATACCCAATCTTCAATTCTCCATCCTCAATTCTCAATCCTAAATCCTCAATCCTTAAACCTCAAACAGCAATACTCAACCCTCAGTCCTGGTCCTCAATCCACAACCATCAATACTCAATCCTCAATATTCAATCATCAATATTCAATCTTCAGTCCTCAATCCTCAATCCTCAATCCTCAATCCTCAATCCTCAATCCTCAATGTTCAATCCGCAATACTCAGTCTTCAATCCTCAATCCTCAATCCTCAATCCTCAATCCTCAGTCCTCAGTCCTCTAACCTCAATCCTCAACCCCCAGCCCTCATCCTCAATCCTCAATCCTCAATCCTCAATCCTCAACCTTCAATCCTCAATACTCAATCTTCAATAATCAATCCTCAATTCCCAATCCACAATACTCTATCCTCAATAGTCAATCCTCAATCCCCAATCCTCAATCCTCAATCCTCAATGTTCAATGCGCTTTACCCAATCCTCAATCTTCAATACTCAATCCCCATTCTTCAATTCTCCATCCTCAATACTCAATCCTCAAGCCTCAATCCTCAACCCTCAATCCTCAATCTTCAATCCTCAATACTCAGTCTTCAATCCTCAATCCTCAATCCTCAATCCTCAATCCTCATTCTTCAATAGTCAATACCCAATCCACAATCTTCAATCATCATTACTCAATCTTCAATTGTCAATCCTCAATCCTCAGTCCTCAAACCTCAATCCTGAATCCTCAATCCTGAATCCTCAATCTTCAGCCCTGAGTCCTCAACAATCAGTTGTCAATCCTCAATCCTCGATAGAATATCGTCAATTCACAGTTTTCAGTACTCAATACTAAATCTGCAATCTTCAGATCTCGATCCACAAACATCAATTCTCTTCACTCAACACTCTATACTCAGTCCCTAATCCTCAATCCTCAATCCTCAATCCTCAATCCTCAATCCTCATTCTTCAATCCTCAACCGTCAGTCCTCGTCCTGAATCCTCAACCCTCAATCCTCAATCCTCAATATTCAATCCTCAATACTCAATATTCAATCCTCAATCCTCAATCCTCAATCCGCAATCCTCAATCCTCAATCCTCAATCCTCAATCCTCAATCCTCAGTCCTCATTCTTCAATCCTCAATACCCAATCCTCAATCGTCAACCCTCAATCCTCAATCCTCAATTCTCAATCCTCAATCCTCAGTCCTCAGTCCTCAAACCTCAATCCTCAACCCTCAGCCCTCATCCTCAATCCTCAATCCTCAATCCTCAATCCTCAACCTTCCATCCTCAATACTCAATCTTCAATAATCAATCCTCAATCTTCAATCCTCAACACTCAATCCTCAATCCTCAATCCTCAATCGTCAATCTTCAATCCTCAATACTCAATCTTCAATCCTCAATCCTCAATCGTAAATCTCCAATCCTGAATACTCAATCTTCAATCCTCAATCCTCAATCCTCAATCCTCAATCCTCAATCCTCATTCTTCAATCCTCAATACCCAATCCACAATCTTCAATCCTCAATCCTCAATCCTCAATGTTCAAAGCGCTTTACCCAATCCTCAATCTTCAATACTCAATACCCAATCTTCAATTCTCCATCCTCAATCCTCAATCCTCAATCCTCAATCCTCAATCCTCAATCCTCAATCTTCAATCCTCAATACTCAGTCTTCAATCCTCAATCCTCAATCCTCAATCCTCAATCCTCATTCTTCAATACTCAATACCCAATCCACAATCTTCAATCCTCAATCCTCAATCCTCAATTCTCAATCCTAAATCCTCAATCCTTAGACCTCAAACAGCAATACTCAACCCTCAGTCCTGGTCCTCAATACACAACCATCAATACTCAATCCTCAATCTTCAATCATCAATATTCAGTCTTCAGTCCTCAATCCTCAATCCTCAATCCTCAATCCTCAATCCTCAATCCTCAATGTTCAATCCGCAATACCCAATCCTCAATCTTCAATCCTCAATCCTCAATCCTCAATCCTCAATCCTCAATCCTCAATCCTCAGTCCTCGAACCTCAAACCTGTATCCTCAATCCTGAATCCTCAATCTTCAGACCCCAGTCCTCAACAATCAGTTGTCAATTCTCAAACCTCAATAGAATATCATCAATTCACAGCTTTCAATACTCAATAATCAATCTGCAATTTTCAAATCTCTATCCACAAGCATCAATTCTCATCATTCAACCCTCAACACTCAGTACCCAATCCTCAAGCTTCAATACTCAATCCTCAATCCTCAGTCCTCGATCCTCAACCTTCAATCCTCAATACTCAATCTGCAATCCTCCATCCTCAATCGTCAATCCTCAATCCTCAGTCCTCAATCGCCAGGCTTCAATCCTCAATACTCAATCTTCAATCCTCAATCCTCAATCCTCATTCCTCAATCCTCATTCTTCAATCCTCAACACCCAATTCTCAATCTTCAATCCTCAATCCTCAATCCTCAACTCTCAATCCTCAATCCTCAGTCCTCAGTCCACAAACCTCAATCCTCAATCCTCAGCCCTCATCCTCAATCCTCAATCCTCAAACTTCAATCCTCAATCCTCAATCCTCAATTCTCAATCCTCAATCCTCTGTCCTCAGTTCTCAAACCTCTACCCTCAACCCTCAGCCGTCATCCTCAATCCTCAATCCTCAATCCTCAATCCTCAATCTTCAATCCTCAATACTCAATCTTCAATAAACGATCCTCAATACTCAATCCTCATTCGTCAATCCTCAATCCCCAATCCTCAATCTTCAATCCTCAATCCTCAATCCTCATTCCTCAATCCTCATTCTTCAATCCTCAATACCCAATCCTCAATCTTCAATCCTCAATCCTCAATCCTCAATTCTCAATCCTCAATCCTCAATCCTCAGACCTCAAACAGCAATACTCAACCCTCAGTCCTCGTCCTCAATCCACAACAACCAATACTGAATCCTCAATCTTCAACCATCAATATTCAATCTTCGGTCCTCAATCCTCAATCCTCAATCCGCAAAGCTCAATCCTCAACCGTCAGTCCTCGTCCTCAAACCTCAACCATCAATCCTCAATCCTCAATCTTCAATCATCAATACTCAATCTTCAATCCTCAATTCTCAATCCTCAGTCCTCTAACCTCAATCCTCAATCCTCAACCCTCAGCCCTCATCCTCAATCCTCAATCCTCAATGATCAATCCTGAATCCTCAATCCTCAATCCTCAGTAATCAATCCTCAACCTTCAATACTCAATCGTCAATCCTCAGTCCTCAATCCTCAGTTCTCAATTCTCGTTCCTCACACCTCAATCCTCAACCCTCAGTCCTCACACTCAATTCTCAATTCTCAATCCTCAATCCTCAATCCTCAATCTTCAATCCTCAATAATCAGTCTCCAATCCTAGATCCTCAATACCCAATCCCCAATCCTTAATCCACAACCTTCAATCCTCAATCCCCAGACCACAATCTTCAATCCTCAATGTTCAATCCTCAATCCCCAATCCTCAGTCCTCAATCCTCAGTCCTCAATCCTCAAACCTCAATCCTCAACCGTCAGTCCGCGTCCTGAATCCTCAACACTCAATCCTCAATCCTCAATATTCAATTCTCAATACTCAATATTCAATCCCCAATCCTCAATCCTCAATCCGCAATCCTCAATCCCCAATCCTCAATCCTCAATCCTGAATCCTCAATCCTCATTCTTCAATCCTCAACCGTCAGTCCTCGTCCTGAATCCTCAACCCTCAATACTCAATCCTCAATATTCAATCCTCAATACTCAATATTCAATCCTCATTCCTCAATCCTCAATCCGCAATCCTCAATACTCAATCCTCAATCCTCAATCCTCAGTCCTCAGTCCTCAAACCTCAACCCTCAACCGTCAGCCCTCATCCTCAATCCTCAATCATCAATCCTCAACCTTCAATCCTCAATACTCAATCTTCAAGAATCAATCCTCAATTCTCAATCCACAATACCCAATCCTCAATCTTCAATCCTCAATCCTCAATCCTCAATCCTCAATCCTCAATCCTCAATCCTCAATCCTCAGTCCTCGAACCTCAAACCTGTATCCTCAATCCTGAATCCTCAATCTTCAGACCTCAGTCCTCAACAATCAGTTGTCAATTCTCAAACCTCAATAGAATATCATCAATTCACAGTTTTCAATACTCAATAATCAATCTGCAATTTTCAAATCTCTATCCACAAGCATCAATTCTCATCATTCAACCCTCAACACTCAGTCCCCAATCCTCAATCTTCAATACTCAATCCTCAATCCTCAATCCTCGATCCTCAATCTTCAATCCTCAATACTCAATCTTCAATCCACAATCCTCAATCCTCAATCCTCAATCCTCAATCCTCAATCTTCAATCCTCAATGCTCAGTCTTCAATCCTCAATCCTCAATCCTCAATCCTCAATCCTCAATCCTCATTCTTCAATACTCAATACCCAATCCACAATCTTCAATCCTCAATCCTCAATACTCAATTCTCTATCCTAAATCCTCAATCCTTAGACCTCAAACAGCAATACTCAACCCTCAGTCCTGGTCCTCAATCCACAACCATCAATACTCAATCCACAATCTTCAATCATCAATATTCAATCTTCAGTCCTCAATCCTCAATCCTCAATCCTCAATCCTCAATCGTCAATCCTCAATGTTCAATCCGCAATACCCAATCCTCAATCTTCAATCCTCAATCGTCAATCCTCAATCCTCATTCCTCAATCCTCAATCCTCAATCCTCAGTCCTCGAACCTCAAACCTGTATCCTCAATCCTGAATCCTCAATCTTCAGACCCCAGTCCTCAACAATCAGTTGTCAATTCTCAAACCTCAATAGAATATCATCAATTCACAGTTTTCAATACTCAATAATCAATCTGCAATTTTCAAATCTCTATCCACAAGCATCAATTCTCATCATTCAACCCTCAACACTCAGTACCCAATCCTCAATCTTCAATACTCAATCCTCAATCCTCAGTCCTCGATCCTCAACCTTCAATCCTCAATACTCAATCTTCAATCCTCCATCCTCAATCGTCAATCCTCAATCCTCAGTCCTCAATCGCCAGGCTTCAATCCTCAATACTCAATCTTCAATCCTCAATCCTCAATCCTCATTCCGCAATCCTCATTCTTCAATCCTCAACACCCAATTCTCAATCTTCAATCCTCAATCCTCAATCCTCAACTCTCAATCCTCAATCCTCAGTCCTCAGTCCACAAACCCCAATCCTCAATCCTCAGCCCTCATCCTCAATCCTCAATCCTCAAACTTCAATCCTCAATCCTCAATCCTCAATTCTCAATCCTCAATCCTCAGTCCTCAGTTCTCAAACCTCTACCCTCAACCCTCAGCCGTCATCCTCAATCCTCAATCCTCAATCCTGAATCCTCAATCTTCAATCCTCAATACTCAATATTCAATAAACGATCCTCAATTCTCAATCCTCAATACTCAATCCTCATTCGTCAATCCTCAATCCCCAATCCTCAATCTTCAATCCTCAATCCTCAATCCTCATTCCTCAATCCTCATTCTTCAATCCTCAATACCCAATCCTCAATCTTCAATCCTCAATCCTCAATCCTCGATTCTCAATCCTCAATCCTCAATCCTCAGACATCAAACAGCAATACTCAACCCTCAGTCCTCGTCCTCAATCCACAACCATCAATACTGAATCCTCAATCTTCAACCATCAATATTCAATCTTCGGTCCTCAATCCTCAATCCTCAATCCGCAAAGCTCAATCCTCAACCGTCAGACCTCGTCCTCAAACCTCAACCATCAATCCTCAATCCTCAATCTTCAATCATTAATACTCAATCTTCAATCCTCAATCCTCAATCCTCAGTCCTCTAACCTCAATCCTCAATCCTCGACCCTCAGCCCTCATCCTCAATCATCAATCATCAATCCTGAATCCTCAATCCTCAATCCTCAGTAATCAATCCTCAACCTTCAATACTCAATCGTCAATCTTCAGTCCTCAATCCTCAGTTCTCAATCCTCGTTCCTCACACCTCAATCCTCAACCCTCAGTCCTCACACTCAATTCTCAATTCTCAATCCTCAATCCTCAATCCTCAATCTTCAATCCTCAATAATCAATCTCCAATCCTAGATCCTCAATACCCAATCCCCAATCCTTAATCCACAACCTTCAATCCTCAATCCCCAGACCAGAATCTTCAATCCTCAATGTTCAATCCTCAATCCCCAATCCTCAGTCCTCAATCCTCAGTCCTCAATCCTCAAACCTCAATCCTCAACCGTCAGTCCGCGTCCTGAATCCTCAACACTCAATCCTCAATCCTCAATATTCAATTCTCAATACTCAATATTCAATCCTCAATCCTCAATCCTCAATCCGCAATCCTCAATCCCCAATCCTCAATCCTCAATCCTCAATCCTCAATCCTCATTCTTCAATCCTCAACCGTCAGTCCTCGTCCTGAATCCTCAACCCTCAATCCTCAATCCTCAATATTCAATCCTCATGCCTCAATCCTCAATCCGCAATCCTCAATACTCAATCCTCAATCCTCAATCCTCAATCCTCAATCCACATTCTTCAATCCTCAATACCCAACCCTCAATCTTCAACCCTCAACCCTCAATCCTCAATTCTCAATCCTCAATCCTCAGTCCTCAGTCCTCAAACCTCAATCCTCAACCGTCAGCCCTCATCCTCAATCCTCAATCCTCAATCATCAATCCTCAACCTTCAATCCTCAATACTCAATCTTCAAGAATCAATCCTCAATTCTCAATCCACAATACTCAATCCTCAATCGTCAATCCTCAATCCCCAATCATCAATCCTCAATCCTCAATGTTCAATGCGCTTTACCCAACCCTCAATCTTCAATACTCAATACCCAATCTTCAATTCTCCATCCTCAATTCTCAATCCTAAATCCTCAATCCTTAGACCTCAAACAGCAATACTCAACCCTCAGTCCTGGTCCTCAATCCACAACCATCAATACTCAATCCTCAATCTTCAATCATCAATATTCAATCATCAGTCCTCAATCCTCAATCCGCAATCCTCAATCCTCAATCCTCAATCCTCAATGTTCAATCCGCAATACCCAATCCTCAATCTTCAATTCTCAATCCTCAATCCTCAATCCTCAATCCTCAATCCTCAATCCTCAATCCTCAGTCCTCGAACCTCAAACCTGTATCCTCAATCCTGAATCCTCAATCTTCAGACCTCAGTCCTCAACAATCAGTTGTCAATTCTCAAACCTCAATAGAATATCATCAACTCACAGTTTTCAATACTCAATAATCAATCTGCAATTTTCAAATCTCTATCCACAAGCATCAATTCTCATCATTCAACCCTCAACACTCAGTCCCCAATCCTCAATCTTCAATACTCAATCCTCAATCCTCAATCCTCGATCCTCAATCTTCAATCCTCAATACTCAATTTTCAATCCTCCATCCTCAATCGTCAATCCTCAACCCTCAATCGCCAGGCTTCCATCCTCAATACTCAATCTTCAATCCTCAATCCTCAATCCTCATTCCTCAATCCTCATTCTTCAATCCTCAACACCCAATCCTCAATCTTCAATCCTCAATCCTCAATCCTCAACTCTCAATCCTCAATCCTCAGTACTCAGTCCACAAACCTCAATCCTCAATTCTCAATCCTCAATCCTCAGACCTCAAACAGCAATACTCAACCCTCAGCCCTCGTCCTCAATCCACAAAAATCAATACTGAATCCTCAATCTTCAACAATCAATATTCAATCTTCGGTCCTCAATCCTCAATCCTCAATCATCAATCCTCAATCATCAATCGTCAATCTTCAATACACAACCCTCAACCCTCAATCCTCGATCCTCAATACTCAACCATCAATTCTCAATTCTCAATACTCAATAGAATATCCTGAATTCTCAGGATTCTATACTCAAACCTCAATCCTCAATCCTCTGCCCTCATTCTCAATCCTCAATCCACAATCCTCAAACCTCAATCCTCAACCGTCAGCCCTCGTCCTCAACCCTCAACCCTCAATCCTCAATCCTCCCATCTTCAATCATCAATACTCAATCTTCAACGCTCAATCCTCAATCCTCAGTCCTCAAACCTCAATCCTGAATCCTCGATCCTGAATCCTCAATCTTCAGCCCTCAGTCCTCTACAATCAGTTGTCAATCCTCAATCCTCAATAGAATATCATCAATACACAGTTTTCATTACTCAATACCCAATCCTCAATCCTTAATCCTCAATTCTCAATCCCCAATTCTCAATCCTCAATCCTCAGTCCTCAGTCCTCTAACCTCAATCCTCAACCCTCAGCCCTCATCCTCAATCCTCAATCCTCAATCCTCAATCCTCAACCTTCAATTCTCAATACTCAATCTTCAATAATCAATCCTCAATTCTCAATCCACAATACTCAATCCTCAATCGTCAATCCTCAATGCCCAATCCTCAAACCTCAATCCTCAATGTTCAATGCGGTTTACCCAATCCTCAATCTTCAATACTCAATACCCAATCTTCAATTCTCCATCCTCAATCCTCAATCCTAAATCCTCAATCCTCAATCCTCAATCCTCAATCTTCAATCCTCAATACTCAGTCTTCAATCCTCAATCCTCAATCCTCAATCCTCAATCCTCATTCTTCAATACTCAATACCCAATCCACAATCTTCAATCACCAATACTCAATCTTCAATCGTCAACCCTCAATCCTCAGTCCTCAAACCTCAATCCTGAATCCTCAATCCTGAATCCTCAATCTTCAGCCCTGAGTCCTCAACAATCAGTTGTCAATCCTCAATCCTCGATAGAATATCGTCAATTCACAGTTTTCAGTACTCAATACTCAATCTGCAATCTTCAGATCTCTATCCACAAACATCAATTCTCATCACTCAACACTCAATACTCAGTCCATAATCCTCAATCTTCAATCCTCAATCCTCAATCCTCAATCCTCAATCCTCAATCCTCAACCGTCAGTCCGCGTCCTGAATCCTCAACACTCAATCCTCAATCCTCAATATTCAATTCTCAATACTCAATATACAATCCTCAATCCTCAATCTTCAGTCATCAATACTCAATCTTCAATCCTCAATCCTCAATCCTCAGTCCTCAGTCCTCGAACCTCAATCCTCAACCCTCAGCCCTCATCCTCAATCCTCAATCCTCAATCATCAATCCTGAATCCTCAATCCTCAATCCTCAGTAATCAATACTCAACCTTCAATACTCAATCGTCAATCCTCAGTCCTCAATCCTCAGTACTCAATCCTCGTTCCTCACACCTCAATCCTCAACCCTCAGTCCTCACACTCAATTCTCAATCCTCAATCCTCAGACCTCAAACAGCAATACTCAACCCTCAGCCCTCGTCCTCAATCCACAAAAATCAATACTGAATCCTCAATCTTCAACCATCAATATTCAATCTTCGGTCCTCAATCCTAAATCCTCAATCCGCAAACCTCAATCCTCAACCGTCAGACCTCGTCCTCAAACCTCAACCATCAATCCTCAATCCTCAATCTTCAATCATCAATACCCAATCTTCAATCGTCAATCCTCAATCCTCAATCGTCAACCCTCAATACTCAATCCTCAATCCTCTATCCTCAATCCTCAATCTTCAATTCTCAATTCTCAATACTCAATCGTCAATCCTCAATCCTCAATCCTCAATCCTCAATTCTCAATCCACAATACTCAATCCTCAATCGTCAATCCTCAATCCCCAATCCTCAATCCTCAATCCTCAGTGTTCAATGCGGTTTACTCAATCCTCAATCTTCAATACTCAATACCCAATCTTCAATTCTCCATCCTCAATCCTCAATCCTAAATCCTCAATCCTCAATCCTCAATCCTCAATCTTCAATCCTCAATACTCAGTCTTCAATCCTCGATCCTCAATCCTCAATCCTCAATCCTCATTCTTCAATACTCAATACCCAATCCACAATCTTCAATCACCAATACTCAATCTTCAATCGTCAATCCTCAATCCTCAGTCCTCAAACCTCAATCCTGAATCCTCAATCCTGAATCCTCGATCTTCAGCTCTGAGTCATCAACAATCAGTTGTCAATCCTCAATCCTCGATAGAATATCGTCAATTCACAGTTTTCAGTACTCAATACTCAATCTGCAATCTTCAGATCTCTATCCACAAACATCAACTCTCATCACTCAACACTCAATACTCAGTCCATAATCCTCAATCTTCAATCCTCAATCCTCAATCCACAATCCTCAATCCTCAATCCTCAACCGTCAGTCCGCGTCCTGAATCCTCAACACTCAATCCTCAATCCTCAATATTCAATTCTCAATACTCAATATTCAATCCTCAATCCTCAATCTTCAATCATCAATACTCAATCTTCAATCCTCAATCCTCAATCCTCAGTCCTCAGTCCTCTAACCTCAATCCTCAACGCTCAGCCCTCATCGTCAATCCTCAATCCTCAATCATCAATCCTGAATCCTCAATCCTCAATCCTCAGTAATCAATCCTCAACCTTCAATACTCAATCGTCAATCCTCAGTCCTCAATCCTCAGTACTCAATCCTCGTTCCTCACACCTCAATCCTCAACCCTCAGTCCTCACACTCAATTCTCAATCCTCAATCCTCAATCCTCAATCCTCAATCTTCAATCCTCAATGTTGAATCCTCAATCCCCAATCCTCAGTCCTCAATCCTCTGTCCTCAATCCTCAAACCTCAACCCTCAACCGTCAGTCCGCGTCCTGAATCCTCAACACTCAATCCTCAATCCTCAATATTCAATTCTCAATACTCAATATTCAATCCTAAATCCTCAATCCTCAATCCGCAATCCTCAATCCCCAATCCTCATTCCTCAATCCTCAATCCGCAACCCTCAATACTCAATCCTCAATCCTCAATCCTCAATCCTCAATCCACATTCTTCAATCCTCAATACCCAATCCTCAATCGTCAACCCTCAATCCTCAATCCTCAATTCTCAATCCTCAATCCTCAGTCCTCAGTCCTCAAACCTCAATCCTCAACCGTCAGCCCTCATCCTCAATCCTCAATCCTCAATCATCAATCCTCAACCTTCAATCCTCAATACTCAATCTTCAAGAATCAATCCTCAATTCTCAATCCACAATACTCAATCCTCAATCGTCAATCCTCAATCCCCAACCCTCAATCCTCAATCCTCAATGTTCAATGCGCTTTACCCAACCCTCAATCTTCAATACTCAATACCCAATCTTCAATTCTCCATCATCAATTCTCAATCCTAAATCCTCAATCCTTAGACCTCAAACAGCAATACTCAACCTTCAGTCCTGGTCCTCAATCCACAACCATCAATACTCAATCCTCAATCTTCAATCATCAATATTCAATCTTCAGTCCTCAATCCTCAATCCGCAATCCTCAATCCTCAATCCTCAATCCTCAATGTTCAATCCGCAATACCCAATCCTCAATCTTCAATCCTCAATCCTCAATCCTCAATCCTCAATCCTCAATCCTCAATCATCAATCCTCAGTCCTCGAACCTCAAACCTGTATCCTCAATCCTGAATCCTCAATCTTCAGACCTCAGTCCTCAACAATCAGTTGTCAATTCTCAAACCTCAATAGAATATCATCAATTCACAGTTTTCAATACTCAATAATCAATCTGCAATTTTCAAATCTCTATCCACAAGCATCATTTCTCATCATTCAACCCTCAACACTCAGTCCCCAATCCTCAATCTTCAACACTCAATCCTCAATCCTCAATCCCCAATCCTCAATCTTCAATCATCAATACCCAATCTTCAATCGTCAATCCTCAATCCTCAATCGTCAATCCTCAATACTCAACCCTCAATCCTCAATCCTCAATCTTCAATTCTCAATTCTCAATACTCAATCGTCAATCCTCAATCCTCAATCCTCAATCCTCAATCATCAATCCTCAATCATCAATCCTCAATCTTCAATACTCAACCCTCAACCCTCAATCCTCGATCCTCAATACTCAACCATCAATCCTCAATTCTCAATACTCAATAGAATATCCTGAATTCTCAGGATTCTATACTCAAACCTCAATCCTCAACCCTCTGCCCTCATTCTCAATCCTCAATCCACAATCCTCAAACCTCAATCCTCAACCGTCAGCCCTCGTCCTCAACCCTCAACCCTCAATCCTCAATCCTCCCATCTTCAATCATCAATACTCAATCTTCAACCCTCAATCCTCAATCCTCAGTCCTCAAGCCTCAATCCTGAATCCTCGATCCTGAATCCTCAATCTTCAGCCCTCAGTCCTCTACAATCAGTTGTCAATCCTCAATCCTCAATAGAATATCATCAATACACAGTTTTCATTACTCAATACCCAATCCTCAATCCTTAATCCTCAATTCTCAATCCCCAATTCTCAATCCTCAATCCTCAGTCCTCAGTCCTCTAACCTCAATCCTCAACCCTCAGCCCTCATCCTCAATCCTCAATCCTCAATCCTCAATCCTCAACCTTCAATTCTCAATACTCAATCTTCAATAATCAATCCTCAATTCTCAATCCACAATACTCAATCCTCAATCGTCAATCCTCAATGCCCAATCCTCAAACCTCAATCCTCAATGTTCAATGCGGTTTACCCAATCCTCAATCTTCAATACTCAATACCCAATCTTCAATTCTCCATCCTCAATCCTCAATCCTAAATCCTCAATCCTCAATCCTCAATCCTCAATCTTCAATCCTCAATACTCAGTCTTCAATCCTCAATCCTCAATCCTCAATCCTCAATCCTCATTCTTCAATACTCAATACCCAATCCACAATCTTCAATCACCAATACTCAATCTTCAATCGTCAACCCTCAATCCTCAGTCCTCAAACCTCAATCCTGAATCCTCAATCCT
The DNA here is from genome assembly GCF_051401765.1 of Calliopsis andreniformis. Classification (NCBI taxonomy): domain Eukaryota; kingdom Metazoa; phylum Arthropoda; class Insecta; order Hymenoptera; family Andrenidae; genus Calliopsis; species Calliopsis andreniformis. The sequence continues at coordinate 434,313 of NW_027480458.1, forward strand.
GAATCCTCAACCTTCAGCCCTGAGTCCTCAACAATCAGTTGTCAATCCTCAATCCTCGATAGAATATCGTCAATTCACAGTTTTCAGTACTCAATACTCAATCTGCAATCTTCAGATCTCTATCCACAAACATCAATTCTCATCACTCAACACTCAATACTCAGTCCATAATCCTCAATCTTCAATCCTCAATCCTCAATCCTCAATCCTCAATCCTCAATCCTCAACCGTCAGTCCGCGTCCTGAATCCTCAACACTCAATCCTCAATCCTCAATATTCAATTCTCAATACTCAATATACAATCCTCAATCCTCAATCTTCAGTCATCAATACTCAATCTTCAATCCTCAATCCTCAATCCTCAGTCCTCAGTCCTCGAACCTCAATCCTCAACCCTCAGCCCTCATCCTCAATCCTCAATCCTCAATCATCAATCCTGAATCCTCAATCCTCAATCCTCAGTAATCAATACTCAACCTTCAATACTCAATCGTCAATCCTCAGTCCTCAATCCTCAGTACTCAATCCTCGTTCCTCACACCTCAATCCTCAACCCTCAGTCCTCACACTCAATTCTCAATCCTCAATCCTCAGACCTCAAACAGCAATACTCAACCCTCAGCCCTCGTCCTCAATCCACAAAAATCAATACTGAATCCTCAATCTTCAACCATCAATATTCAATCTTCGGTCCTCAATCCTAAATCCTCAATCCGCAAACCTCAATCCTCAACCGTCAGACCTCGTCCTCAAACCTCAACCATCAATCCTCAATCCTCAATCTTCAATCATCAATACCCAATCTTCAATCGTCAATCCTCAATCCTCAATCGTCAACCCTCAATACTCAATCCTCAATCCTCTATCCTCAATCCTCAATCTTCAATTCTCAATTCTCAATACTCAATCGTCAATCCTCAATCCTCAATCCTCAATCCTCAATTCTCAATCCACAATACTCAATCCTCAATCGTCAATCCTCAATCCCCAATCCTCAATCCTCAATCCTCAGTGTTCAATGCGGTTTACTCAATCCTCAATCTTCAATACTCAATACCCAATCTTCAATTCTCCATCCTCAATCCTCAATCCTAAATCCTCAATCCTCAATCCTCAATCCTCAATCTTCAATCCTCAATACTCAGTCTTCAATCCTCGATCCTCAATCCTCAATCCTCAATCCTCATTCTTCAATACTCAATACCCAATCCACAATCTTCAATCACCAATACTCAATCTTCAATCGTCAATCCTCAATCCTCAGTCCTCAAACCTCAATCCTGAATCCTCAATCCTGAATCCTCGATCTTCAGCTCTGAGTCATCAACAATCAGTTGTCAATCCTCAATCCTCGATAGAATATCGTCAATTCACAGTTTTCAGTACTCAATACTCAATCTGCAATCTTCAGATCTCTATCCACAAACATCAACTCTCATCACTCAACACTCAATACTCAGTCCATAATCCTCAATCTTCAATCCTCAATCCTCAATCCACAATCCTCAATCCTCAATCCTCAACCGTCAGTCCGCGTCCTGAATCCTCAACACTCAATCCTCAATCCTCAATATTCAATTCTCAATACTCAATATTCAATCCTCAATCCTCAATCTTCAATCATCAATACTCAATCTTCAATCCTCAATCCTCAATCCTCAGTCCTCAGTCCTCTAACCTCAATCCTCAACGCTCAGCCCTCATCGTCAATCCTCAATCCTCAATCATCAATCCTGAATCCTCAATCCTCAATCCTCAGTAATCAATCCTCAACCTTCAATACTCAATCGTCAATCCTCAGTCCTCAATCCTCAGTACTCAATCCTCGTTCCTCACACCTCAATCCTCAACCCTCAGTCCTCACACTCAATTCTCAATCCTCAATCCTCAATCCTCAATCCTCAATCTTCAATCCTCAATGTTGAATCCTCAATCCCCAATCCTCAGTCCTCAATCCTCTGTCCTCAATCCTCAAACCTCAACCCTCAACCGTCAGTCCGCGTCCTGAATCCTCAACACTCAATCCTCAATCCTCAATATTCAATTCTCAATACTCAATATTCAATCCTAAATCCTCAATCCTCAATCCGCAATCCTCAATCCCCAATCCTCATTCCTCAATCCTCAATCCGCAACCCTCAATACTCAATCCTCAATCCTCAATCCTCAATCCTCAATCCACATTCTTCAATCCTCAATACCCAATCCTCAATCGTCAACCCTCAATCCTCAATCCTCAATTCTCAATCCTCAATCCTCAGTCCTCAGTCCTCAAACCTCAATCCTCAACCGTCAGCCCTCATCCTCAATCCTCAATCCTCAATCATCAATCCTCAACCTTCAATCCTCAATACTCAATCTTCAAGAATCAATCCTCAATTCTCAATCCACAATACTCAATCCTCAATCGTCAATCCTCAATCCCCAACCCTCAATCCTCAATCCTCAATGTTCAATGCGCTTTACCCAACCCTCAATCTTCAATACTCAATACCCAATCTTCAATTCTCCATCATCAATTCTCAATCCTAAATCCTCAATCCTTAGACCTCAAACAGCAATACTCAACCTTCAGTCCTGGTCCTCAATCCACAACCATCAATACTCAATCCTCAATCTTCAATCATCAATATTCAATCTTCAGTCCTCAATCCTCAATCCGCAATCCTCAATCCTCAATCCTCAATCCTCAATGTTCAATCCGCAATACCCAATCCTCAATCTTCAATCCTCAATCCTCAATCCTCAATCCTCAATCCTCAATCCTCAATCATCAATCCTCAGTCCTCGAACCTCAAACCTGTATCCTCAATCCTGAATCCTCAATCTTCAGACCTCAGTCCTCAACAATCAGTTGTCAATTCTCAAACCTCAATAGAATATCATCAATTCACAGTTTTCAATACTCAATAATCAATCTGCAATTTTCAAATCTCTATCCACAAGCATCATTTCTCATCATTCAACCCTCAACACTCAGTCCCCAATCCTCAATCTTCAACACTCAATCCTCAATCCTCAATCCCCAATCCTCAATCTTCAATCATCAATACCCAATCTTCAATCGTCAATCCTCAATCCTCAATCGTCAATCCTCAATACTCAACCCTCAATCCTCAATCCTCAATCTTCAATTCTCAATTCTCAATACTCAATCGTCAATCCTCAATCCTCAATCCTCAATCCTCAATCATCAATCCTCAATCATCAATCCTCAATCTTCAATACTCAACCCTCAACCCTCAATCCTCGATCCTCAATACTCAACCATCAATCCTCAATTCTCAATACTCAATAGAATATCCTGAATTCTCAGGATTCTATACTCAAACCTCAATCCTCAACCCTCTGCCCTCATTCTCAATCCTCAATCCACAATCCTCAAACCTCAATCCTCAACCGTCAGCCCTCGTCCTCAACCCTCAACCCTCAATCCTCAATCCTCCCATCTTCAATCATCAATACTCAATCTTCAACCCTCAATCCTCAATCCTCAGTCCTCAAGCCTCAATCCTGAATCCTCGATCCTGAATCCTCAATCTTCAGCCCTCAGTCCTCTACAATCAGTTGTCAATCCTCAATCCTCAATAGAATATCATCAATACACAGTCTTCATTACTCAATACCAAATCCTCAATCCTTAATCCTCAATCCTCAGTCCTCAGTCCTCTAACTTCAATCCTCAACCCTCAGCCCGCATCCTCAATCCTCAATCCTCAATCCTCAATCCTCAACCTTCAATCCTCAATACTCAATCTTCAATAATCAATCCTCAATTCTCAATCCACAATACTCAATCTTCAATCGTCAATCCTCAATCCCCAATCCTCAATCCTCAATCCTCAATGTTCAATGCGGTTTACTCAATCCTCAATCTTCAATACTCAATACCCAATCTTCAATTCTCCATCCTCAATCCTCAATCCTAAATCCTCAATCCTCAATCCTCAATCCTCAACCTTCAATCCTCAATAATCAGTCTTCAATCCTCGATCCTCAATCCTCAATCCTCAATCCTCATTCTTCAATACTCAATACCCAATCCACAATCTTCAATCACCAATACTCAATCTTCAATCGTCAACCCTCAATCCTCAGTCCTCAAACCTCAATCCTGAATCCTCAATCCTGAATCCTCAATCTTCAGCTCTGAGTCCTCAACAATCAGTTGTCAATCCTCAATCCTCGATAGAATATCGTCAATTCACAGTTATCAGTACTCAATACTCAATCTGCAATCTTCAAATCTCTATCCACAAACATCAATTCTCATCACTCAACCCTGAACGCTCAGACCTCAATGTTCAATCCTCAATCCTCAATTCTCAATCTTCAATCCTCAGTACTGAACCGTCAATCCTCTATCCTCAATCCACAATCCTCAATCCTCAATCCTCAGTAATAAATCCTCAATCTTCAATACTCAATCGTCATTCCTCAGTCCTCAATCCTCAATCCTCAATCCTCGTTCCTCAAACCTCAATCCTCAGCCCTCAGTCCTCATCCACAGTTCTCAATTCTCAACCCTCAATCCTCAATCCTCAATCTTCAATCCTCAATAATCAATCTCCAATCCTAGATCCTCAATCCCCAATCTTCAATCCTTAATCCTCAATCTTCAATCCTCAATCCCCAGTCCTCAATCTTCAATCCTCAATGCTCAATCCTCAATCCTCAATACTCAGTCCTCAATCCTCAATCCTCAACCCTCAAACCTCAATCCTCAACCATCAGTCCTAGTCCTCAATCGTCAACACTCATTCCTCAATCCTCAATCTTCAATCCTCAATTCTCAATATTCAATACTCAATCCTCAATCTTCAATCCTCAATCTTCAATCCTCAATCCTCAATACTCAGTCCTCAATCCTCAATCCTCATTCTTCAATCCTCAATACCCAATCCTCAATCTTCAATCCTCAATCCTCAACTTTCAATCCTCAATCCTCAGTCCTCAGACCTCAAACCTCAATCCTCAACCCTCAGCCCTCATCCTCAATCCTCAATCCTCAATCCTCAATCCTCAATCTTCAATCCTCAATACTCAACCTTCAATAATCAATCCTCAATTATCAATCCTCAATCCTCAATCCTCAATCTTCAATCCTCAATAATCAATCTCCAATCCTAGATCCACAATCCCCAATGTTCAATCCTTAATCCTCAATCTTCAATCCTCAATCCTCAATCTTCAATCCTCAATACTCAATGTTCAATCCTCAATCCTCAATCCTCAATCCTCAATCCTCAATCCTCAATCCTCAATCTTCAATCCTCAATCCTGAATCCTCAATACACAATCCTCAATCTTCAATCCTCAATGTTCAATCCGCAATACCCAATCCTCAATCTTCAATCCTCAATCCTCAATCCTCAATCCTCAATCCTCAATTCTCAATCCTCAAACCTCAGTCCCCGAACCTCAAACCTCAATCCTCAATCGTCAATCCTCAATACTCAATCCTCAATCCTCAATCCTCAATCCTCAATCTTCAATTCTCAATTCTCAATACTCAATCGTCATTCCTCTATCCTCAATCCTCAATCACCAATCCTCAATCATCAATCCTCAATCTTCAATACTCAACCCTCAACCCTCAATCCTCGATCATCAATACTCAACCATCAATCCTCAATTCTCAATACTCAATAGAATATCCTGAATTCTCAGGATTCTATACTCAAACATCAATCCTCAACCCTCTGCCCTCATTCTCAATCCTCAATCCACAATCCTCAAACCTCAATCCTCAACCGTCAGCCCTTGTCCTCAACCCTCAACCCTCAATCCTCAATCCTCCCATCTTCAATCATCAATACTCAATCTTCAACCCTCAATCCTCAATCCTCAGTCCTCAAACCTCAATCCTGAATCCTCGACACTGAATCCTCAATCTTCAGCCCTCAGTCCTCTACAATCAGTTGTCAATCCTCAATACTCAATAAAATATCATCAATACACAGTTTTCATTACTCAATACCCAATCCTCAATCCTTAATCCTCAATCCTCAATCCTCAATTCTCAATCCTCAATCCTCAGTCCTCAGTCCTCTAACCTCAATCCTCAACCCTCAGCCCTCATCCTCAATCCTCAATCCTCAATCCTCAATCCTCAACCTTCAATCCTCAATCCTCAATCCTCAATCCTCAATCCTCAATCTTGAATCCTCAATACTCAATCTTCAATCCTCAATCCTCAATCCTCAATCCTCAATCATCAATCCTGAATCCTCAATCCTCAATCCTCAGTAATCAATCCTCAACCTTCAATACTCAATTCTCAATCCTCAATTCTCAATCCTCAATCCTCAGTCCTCAGTCCTCAAACCTCAATCCTCAACCCTCAGCCCTCATCCTCAATCCTCAATCCTCAATCCTCAATCCTCAACATTCTATCCTCAATACTCAATCTTCAATAATCAATCCTCAATTCTCAATCCACAATAATCAATCCTCAATCGTCAATCCTCAATCCCCAATCCTCAATCCTCAATCCTCAATGTTCAATGCGCTTTACCCAATCGTCAATCTTCAACACTCAATACCCAATCTTCAATTCTCCATCCTCAATCCTCAATCCTCAATCCTCAATCCTCAATCCTCAATCCTCAATCTTCAATCCTCAATACTCAGTCTTCAATCCTCAATCCTCAATCCTCAATCCTCAATCCTCTATCCTCATTCTTCAATACTCAATACCCTATCCACAATCTTCAATCCTCAATACTCAATCCTCAATTCTCAATCCTAAATCCTCAATCCTTAGACCTCAAACAGCAATACTCAACCCTCAGTCCTGGTCCTCAATCCACAACCATCAATACTCAATCCTCAATCTTCAATCATCAATATTGAATCTCCAGTCCTCAATCCTCAATCCTCAATCCTCAATCCTCAATCCTCAATCCTCAATGTTCAATCCGCAATACCCAATCCTCAATCTTCAATCCTCAATCCTCAATCCTCAATCCTCAATCCTCCATCCTCAATCCTCAGTCCTCAGTCCTCAAAGCTCAAACCTGTATCCTCAACCCTGAATCCTCAATCTTCAGACCTCGGTCCTCAACAATCAGTTGTCAATTCTCAAACCTTAATAGAATATCATCAATTCACAGTTTACAATACTCAATAATCAATCTGCAATTTTCAAATCTCTATCCACAAGCATCAATTCTCATCATTCAACCCTCAACACTCAGTTCCAAACCTCAATCTTCAATACTCAATCCTCAATCCTCAATCCTCGATCCTCAATCTTCAATCCTCAATACTCAATCTTCAATCCTCCATCCTCAATCGTCAATCCTCAATCCTCAATCCTCAATCGCCAGGATTCAATCCTCAATACTCAATCTTCAATCCTCAATCCTCAATCCTCAGTCCTCAATCCTCATTCTTCAATCCGCAAACCTCAATCCTCAACCGTCAGACCTCGTCCTCAAATCTCAACCATCAATCCTCAATCCCCAATCTTCAATCATCAATACCCAATCTTCAATCGTCAATCCTCAATCCTCAATCCTCAATCCTCAATACTCAATGCTCAATCCTCAGTCCTCAATACTCAATCTTCAATTCTCAATTATCAATACTCAATCGTCAATCCTCAATCCTCAATCCTCAATCCTCAATCATCAATCCTCAATCTTCAATCCTCAATCCTCAATCCTCAACTATCAATCCTCAATCCTCAGTCCTCTGTCCTCAAACCTCTACCCTCAACCCTCAGCCCTCATCCTCAATCCTCAATCTTCAATCCTCAATACTCAATCTGCAATCTTCAATCCTCAATCCTCAATCCTCAATCCTCATTCTTCAATCCTCAATCCTCAATCCTCAATCCTCAATCCTCAATTTTCAATCCTCAATACTCAATCTTCAATCCTCAATCCTCAATCCTCAATGCTCAACCCTCAATCGTCAGTGTTCAATCCCCAATACTCAACCTTCAATCCTCAATCCTCAATCCGCAATCTGCAATCCTCAATACTGAATCTGCAATCTTCAATCCTCAATCCTCAATCCTCAATCCTCATTCTCCAATCCTCAATCCTCAGTCCTCAAACCTCAATTCTGAATCCTCTATCCTGCATCCTCAATCTTCAGCCCTCAGTCCTCAACAATCAGTTGTCAATCCTCAATCCCCAATAGAATATCCTCAATTCACAGTTTTCAATACTCAATACTCAATCTGCAATCTTCAAATCTCTATCCACAAACATCAATTCTCATCACTCAACCCTGAACGCTCAGACCTCAATGTTCAATCCTCAATCCTCAATTCTCAATCTTCAATCCTCAGTACTGAACCGTCAATCCTCTATCCTCAATCCACAATCCTCAATCCTCAATCCTCAGTAATAAATCCTCAATCCTGAATCCTCAATCCTCAATCCTCAATTATCAATCTTCAATCCTCAATACTCAATCTGCAATCCTCAATCCTCATTCTTCAATACTCAATACCCAATCCTCAATCTTAAAAACTCAATCCTCAATTCGCAATCCTCAATCCTCAATCCTCAGGCCTGAAGTATCAATACTCAACCCTCAGTCCTCGTCCTCAATCCACGACCTTCAATCCTCAATCCTCAATCTTCATTCATCAATATTCAACCTTCAATCCTCAATCCTCAATCCTCAATCCTCAATCCTCAATCCTCAATGTTCAATCCTCAATACCCAATCCTCAGTCTTCAATCCTCAAACCTCAATCCTCAACTCTCAATCCTCAATCCTCTGTCCTTAGTCCTCAAATCTCAATCCTCAACCCTCTGACCTCATCCTCAATCCTCAATCCTCAATCCTCAATCCTCAATCCTCAATCCTCAATCCTCAATACTCAATCTTCAATCCTCAACCCTGAGTCCTCAAACCTCAATTCTGAATCCACAATCCTGAATCCTCAATCTTCAGCCCTCAGCCCTCAACATTCAGTTGTCAATCCTCAATCCCCAATAGAATATCCTCAATTCACAGTTTTCAATACTCAATACTCAATCTGCAATCTTCAAATCTCTATCCAGAAACATCAATTCTCATCACTCATCCCTCAACACTCAGTACTCAATGTTCAATCCTCAATCCTCAATTCTGAATCTTCAATCCTCAATACTGAATCTTCAATCCTCAATCCTCAATCCTCAATCCTCAATCCTCAATCCTCAATCCTCAATCCTCAATCCTCAATCCTCAATCCTCAATCTTCAATCCTCAATACTCAATCTTCAATCCTCAATACTCAATCCCCAATCCTCATTCCTCAATCCTCATTCTTCAATCCTCAATACCCAATCCTCAATCTTCAATCCTCAATCCTCAATTACCAACTCTCAATCCTCAATCCTCCGACCTCAAACATCAATATTCATCCCTCAGTCATCGTCCTCAATCCACAACCCTCTATCCTCAACCCTCAAGCTTCAACCCTCAGTATTCAAACCTAAATCCTGAATCCTCAATCCTGAATCCTCAATCTTCAGCCCACAGTCCTCAACAATCAGTGGTCAATCCTCAATCCTCAATAGAATATCATGAATTCACAGTTCTCAATACTCAATATTTAAGCCTCAATCCTCAATCCTCAATCCACAATCCTCAACCTTCAATCCTCAATACTCAATCTTCAATCCTGAATCCTCAATCCTCAATCCTCAATCCTCAATTCGCAATCCTCAATAGTCGATCTTCAATCCTCAATACTCAATCTTCAATCCTCAATACTCAACCTTCAATAATCAATCCTCAATTCTCAATCCTCAATCCTCAATCCTCAATCTTCAATCCTCAATAATCAATCTCCAATCCTAGATCCACAATCCCCAATGTTCAATCCTTAATCCTCAATCTTCAATCCTCAATCCCCAGTCCTCAATCTTCAATCCTCAATGCTCAATCCTCAATCCTCAATCCTCAGTCCTCAATCCTCGATCCTCAACCCTCAAACCTCAATCCTCAACCGACAGTCCTCGTACTCAATCGTCAACACTCGATCCTCAATCCTCAATCTTCAATCCTCAATACTCAATATTCAATACTCAATCCTCAATCTTCAATCCTCAATCTTCAATCCTCAATCCTCAATCCTCAATCTTCAATCCTCATTCTTCAATCCTCAATACCCAATCCTCAATCCTCAATCCTCAATCCTCAGTCCACTATTCTCAATCCTCAATCCTCAGTCCCCAGGCCTCAAACCACAATCCTCAACCCTCAGCCCTCATCCTCAATCCTCAATCCTCAATCCTCATTCCTCAATCCTCAATCTTCAATCCTCAATACTCAATGTTCAATCCTCAATCCTCAATCCTCAATCCTCAATCCTCAATCCTCAATCCTCATTCTCCAATCCTCAATCCTCAGTCCTCAAACCTCAATTCTGAATCCTCAATCCTGCATCCTCAATCTTCAGCCATCAGTCCTCAACAATCAGTTGTCAATCCTCAATCCCCAATAGAATATCCTCAATTCACAGTTTTCAATACTCAATACTCAATCTGCAATCTTCAAATCTCTATCCACAAACATCAATTCTCATCACTCAACCCTGAACGCTCAGACCTCAATGTTCAATCCTCAATCCTCAATTCTCAATCTTCAATCCTCAGTACTGAACCGTCAATCCTCTATCCTCAATCCACAATCCTCAATCCTCAATCCTCAGTAATGAATCCTCAATCTTCAATACTCAATCGTCATTCCTCAGTCCTCAATCCTCAATCCTCAATCCTCGTTCCTCAAACCTCAATCCTCAGCCCTCAGTCCTCATCCACAGTTCTCAATTCTCAACCCTCAATCCTCAATCCTCAATCTTCAATCCTCAATAATCAATCTCCAATCCTAGATCCTCAATCCCCAATCTTCAATCCTTAATCCTCAATCTTCAATCCTCAATCCCCAGTCCTCAATCTTCAATCCTCAATGCTCAATCCTCAATCCTCAATACTCAGTCCTCAATCCTCAATCCTCAACCCTCAAACCTCAATCCTCAACCATCAGTCCTAGTCCTCAATCGTCAACACTCAATCCTCAATCCTCAATCTTCAATCCTCAATTCTCAATATTCAATACCCAATCCTCAATCTTCAATCCTCAATCTTCAATCCTCAATCCTCAATACTCAGTCCTCAATCCTCAATCCTCATTCTTCAATCCTCAATACCCAATCCTCAATCTTCAATCCTCAATCCTCAACTTTCAATCCTCAATCCTCAGTCCTCAGACCTCAAACCTCAATCCTCAACCCTCAGCCCTCATCCTCAATCCTCAATCCTCAGTCCTCAATCCTCAATCTTCAATCCTCAATACTCAACCTTCAATAATCAATCCTCAATTCTCAATCCTCAATCCTCAATCCTCAATCTTCAATCCTCAATAATCAATCTCCAATCCTAGATCCACAATCCCCAATGTTCAATCCTTAATCCTCAATCTTCAATCCTCAATCCCCAGTCCTCAATCTTCAATCCTCAATGCTCAATCCTCAATCCTCAATCCTCAGTCCTCAATCCTCGATCCTCAACCCTCAAACCTCAATCCTCAATCCTCAATTACCAACTCTCAATCCTCAATCCTCCGACCTCAAACATCAATATTCATCCCTCAGTCATCGTCCTCAATCCACAACCCTCTATCCTCAACCCTCAATCTTCAACCCTCAGTATTCAAACCTAAATCCTGAATCCTCAATCCTGAATCCTCAATCTTCAGCCCACAGTCCTCAACAATCAGTGGTCAATCCTCAATCCTCAATAGAATATCATGAATTCACAGTTCTCAATACTCAATATTTAAGCCTCAATCCTCAATCCTCAATCCACAATCCTCAACCTTCAATCCTCAATACTCAATCTTCAATCCTGAATCCTCAATCCTCAATCCTCAATCCTCAATTCGCAATCCTCAATAGTCGATCTTCAATCCTCAATACTCAATATACGATCCTCAATCCTCAATCCTCAATCCTCAATCCTCATTCTTCAATCCTTAATACCCAATCCTCAATCTTCAATCCTCAATCCTCAATCCTGAATTCTCAATCCTCAATCCTCTGTCCTCAGTCCTCAAACCTCAATCCTCAACCCTCAGCCCTCATCCTCGATCCTCAGTCTTCAATCCTCAATCCTCAATCCTCAATCCTCAATTTTCAATCCTCAATACTCAATCTTCAATCCTCAATCCTCAATCCTCAATGCTCAACCCTCAATCGTCAGTGTTCAATCCCCAATATTCAATCTTCAATCCTCAATCCTCAATACTCAATCCTCAATCCGTAATCTGCAATCCTCAATACTGAATCTGCAATCTTCAATCCTCAATCCTCAATCCTCAATCCTCATTCTCCAATCCTCAATCCTCAGTCCTCAAACCTCAATTCTGAATCCTCAATCCTGCATCCTCAATCTTCAGCCCTCAGTCCTCAACAATCAGTTGTCAATCCTCAATCCCCAATAGAATATCCTCAATTCACAGTTTTCAATACTCAATACTCAATCTGCAATCTTCAAATCTCTATCCACAAACATCAATTCTCATCACTCAACCCTGAACGCTCAGACCTCAATGTTCAATCCTCAATCCTCAATTCTCAATCTTCAATCCTCAGTACTGAACCGTCAATCCTCTATCCTCAATCCACAATCCTCAATCCTCAATCCTCAGTAATAAATCCTCAATCTTCAATACTCAATCGTCATTCCTCAGTCCTCAATCCTCAATCCTCAATCCTCGTTCCTCAAACCTCAATCCTCAGCCCTCAGTCCTCATCCACAGTTCTCAATTCTCAACCCTCAATCCTCAATCCTCAATCTTCAATCCTCAATAATCAATCTCCAATCCTAGATCCTCAATACCCAATCTTCAATCCTTAATCCTCAATCTTCAATCCTCAATCCCCAGTCCTCAATCTTCAATCCTCAATGCTCAATCCTCAATCCTCAATACTCAGTCCTCAATCCTCAATCCTCAACCCTCAAACCTCAATCCTCAACCATCAGTCCTAGTCCTCAATCGTCAACACTCAATCCTCAATCCTCAATCTTCAATCCTCAATTCTCAATATTCAATACCCAATCCTCAATCTTCAATCCTCAATCTTCAATCCTCAATCCTCAATACTCAGTCCTCAATCCTCAATCCTCATTCTTCAATCCTCAATACCCAATCCTCAATCTTCAATCCTCAATCCTCAACTTTCAATCCACAATCCTCAGTCCTCAGACCTCAAACCTCAATCCTCAACCCTCAGCCCTCATCCTCAATCCTCAATCCTCAATCCTCAATCCTCAATCTTCAATCCTCAATACTCAACCTTCAATAATCAATCCTCAATTCTCAATCCTCAATCCTCAATCCTCAATCTTCAATCCTCAATAATCAATCTCCAATCCTAAATCCACAATCCCCAATGTTCAATCCTTAATCCTCAATCTTCAATCCTCAATCCCCAGTCCTCAATCTTCAATCCTCAATGCTCAATCCTCAATCCTCAATCATCAGTCCTCAATCCTCGATCCTCAACCCTCAAACCTCAATCCTCAACCGTCAGTCCTCGTACTCAATCGTCAACACTCGATCCTCAATCCTCAATCTTCAATCCTCAATACTCAATATTCAATACTCAATCCTCAATCTTCAATCCTCAATCTTCAATCCTCAATCTTCAATCCTCAATCCTCAATCCTCAATCTTCAATCCTCATTCTTCAATCCTCAATACCCAATCCTCAATCCTCAATCCTCAATGTTCAATGCGCTTTACCCAATCGTCAATCTTCAACACTCAATACCCAATCTTCAATTCTCCATCCTCAATCCTCAATCCTCAATCCTCAATCCTCAATCCTCAATCCTCAATCTTCAATCCTCAATACTCAGTCTTCAATCCTCAATCCTCAATCCTCAATCCTCAATCCTCAATCCTCATTCTTCAATACTCAATACCCTATCCACAATCTTCAATCCTCAATACTCAATCCTCAATTCTCAATCCTAAATCCTCAATCCTTAGACCTCAAACAGCAATACTCAACCCTCAGTCCTGGTCCTCAATCCACAACCATCAATACTCAATCCTCAATCTTCAATCATCAATATTGAATCTCCAGTCCTCAATCCTCAATCCTCAATCCTCAATCCTCAATCCTCAATCCTCAATGTTCAATCCGCAATACCCAATCCTCAATCTTCAATCCTCAATCCTCAATCCTCAATCCTCAATCCTCCATCCTCAATCCTCAGTCCTCAGTCCTCGAAGCTCAAACCTGTATCCTCAACCCTGAATCCTCAATCTTCAGACCTCGGTCCTCAACAATCAGTCGTCAATTCTCAAACCTTAATAGAATATCATCAATTCACAGTTTTCAATACTCAATAATCAATCTGCAATTTTCAAATCTCTATCCACAAGCATCAATTCTCATCATTCAACCCTCAACACTCAGTCCCAAACCTCAATCTTCAATACTCAATCCTCAATCCTCAATCCTCGATCCTCAATCTTCAATCCTCAATACTCAATCTTCAATCCTCCATCCTCAATCGTCAATCCTCAATCCTCAATCCTCAATCGCCAGGATTCAATCCTCAATACTCAATCTTCAATCCTCAATCCTCAATCCTCAATCCTCAATCCTCATTCTTCAATCCGCAAACCTCAATCCTCAACCGTCAGACCTCGTCCTCAAATCTCAACCATCAATCCTCAATCCTCAATCTTCAACCATCAATACCCAATCTTCAATCGTCAATCCTCAATCCTCAATCCTCAATCCTCAATACTCAATGCTCAATCCTCTATCCTCAATCCTCAATCTTCAATTCTCAATTCTCAATACTCAATCGTCAATCCTCAATCCTCAATCCTCAATCCTCAATCATCAATCCTCAATCTTCAATCCTCAATCCTCAATCCTCAACTCTCAATCCTCAATCCTCAGTCCTCTGTCCTCAAACCTCTACCCTCAACCCTCAGCCCTCATCCTCAATCCTCAATCTTCAATCCTCAATACTCAATCTGCAATCTTCAATCCTCAATCCTCAATCCTCAATCCTCATTCTTCAATCCTCAATCCTCAATCCACAATCCTCAATCCTCAATTTTCAATCCTCAATACTCAATCTTCAATCCTCAATCCTCAATCCTCAATGCTCAACCCTCAATCGTCAGTGTTCAATCCCCAATACTCAATCTTCAATCCTCAATCCTCAATCCTCAATCCTCAATCCGCAATCTGCAATCCTCAATACTGAATCTGCAATCTTCAATCCTCAATCCTCAATCCTCAATCCTCATTCTCCAATCCTCAATCCTCAGTCCTCAAACCTCAATTCTGAATCCTCTATCCTGCATCCTCAATCTTCAGCCCTCAGTCCTCAACAATCAGTTGTCAATCCTCAATCCCCAATAGAATATCCTCAATTCACAGTTTTCAATACTCAATACTCAATCTGCAATCTTCAAATCTCTATCCACAAACATCAATTCTCATCACTCAACCCTGAACGCTCAGACCTCAATGTTCAATCCTCAATCCTCAATTCTCAATCTTCAATCCTCAGTACTGAACCGTCAATCCTCTATCCTCAATCCACAATCCTCAATCCTCAATCCTCAGTAATAAATCGTCAATCCTGAATCCTCAATCCTCAATCCTCAATTATCAATCTTCAATCCTCAATACTCAATCTGCAATCCTCAATCCTCATTCTTCAATACTCAATACCCAATCCTCAATCTTAAAAACTCAATCCTCAATTCGCAATCCTCAATCCTCAATCCTCAGGCCTCAAGTATCAATACTCAACCCTCAGTCCTCGTCCTCAATCCACGACCTTCAATCCTCAATCCTCAATCTTCATTCATCAATATTCAACCTTCAATCCTCAATCCTCAATCCTCAATCCTCAATCCTCAATCCTCAATGTTCAATCCTCAATACCCAATCCTCAGTCTTCAATCCTCAAACCTCAATCCTCAACTCTCAATCCTCAATCCTCTGTCCTTAGTCCTCAAATCTCAATCCTCAACCCTCTGACCTCATCCTCAATCCTCAATCCTCAATCCTCAATCCTCAATCCTCAATCTTCTATCCTCAATACTCAATCTTCAATCCTCAACCCTGAGTCCTCAAACCTCAATTCTGAATCCTCAATCCTGAATCCTCAATCTTCAGCCCTCAGCCCTCAACATTCAGTTGTCAATCCTCAATCCCCAATAGAATATCCTCAATTCACAGTTTTCAATACTCAATACTCAATCTGCAATCTTCAAATCTCTATCCAGAAACATCAATTCTCATCACTCATCCCTCAACACTCAGTACTCAATGTTCAATCCTCAATCCTCAATTCTGAATCTTCAATCCTCAATACTGAATCTTCAATCCTCAATCCTCAATCCTCAATCCTCAATCCTCAATCCTCAATCCTCAATCCTCAATCCTCAATCCTCAATCCTCAATCCTCAATCTTCAATCCTCAATACTCAATCTTCAATCCTCAATACTCAATCCCCAATCCTCATTCCTCAATCCTCATTCTTCAATCCTCAATACCCAATCCTCAATCTTCAATCCTCAATCCTCAATTACCAACTCTCAATCCTCAATCCTCCGACCTCAAACATCAATATTCATCCCTCAGTCATCGTCCTCAATCCACAACCCTCTATCCTCAACCCTCAATCTTCAACCCTCAGTATTCAAACCTAAATCCTGAATCCTCAATCCTGAATCCTCAATCTTCAGCCCACAGTCCTCAACAATCAGTGGTCAATCCTCAATCCTCAATAGAATATCATGAATTCACAGTTCTCAATACTCAATATTTAAGCCTCAATCCTCAATCCTCAATCCACAATCCTCAACCTTCAATCCTCAATACTCAATCTTCAATCCTGAATCCTCAATCCTCAATCCTCAATCCTCAATTCGCAATCCTCAATAGTCGATCTTCAATCCTCAATACTCAATATACGATCCTCAATCCTCAATCCTCAATCCTCAATCCTCATTCTTCAATCCATAATACCCAATCCTCAATCTTCAATCCTCAATCCTCAATCCTGAATTCTCAATCCTCAATCCTCTGTCCTCAGTCCTCAAACCTCAATCCTCAACCCTCAGCCCTCATCCTCGATCCTCAGTCTTCAATCCTCAATCCTCAATCCTCAATCCTCAATTTTCAATCCTCAATACTCAATCTTCAATCCTCAATCCTCAATCCTCAATGCTCAACCCTCAATCGTCAGTGTTCAATCCCCAATATTCAATCTTCAATCCTCAATCCTCAATACTCAATCCTCAATCCGCAATCTGCAATCCTCAATACTGAATCTGCAATCTTCAATCCTCAATCCTCAATCCTCAATCCTCATTCTCCAATCCTCAATGCTCAGTCCTCAAACCTCAATTCTGAATCCTCAATCCTGCATCCTCAATCTTCAGCCCTCAGTCCTCAACAATCAGTTGTCAATCCTCAATCCCCAATAGAATATCCTCAATTCACAGTTTTCAATACTCAATACTCAATCTGCAATCTTCAAATCTCTATCCACAAACATCAATTCTCATCACTCAACCCTGAACGCTCAGACCTCAATGTTCAATCCTCAATCCTCAATTCTCAATCTTCAATCCTCAGTACTGAACCGTCAATCCTCTATCCTCAATCCACAATCCTCAATCCTCAATCCTCAGTAATAAATCCTCAATCTTCAATACTCAATCGTCATTCCTCAGTCCTCAATCCTCAATCCTCAATCCTCGTTCCTCAAACCTCAATCCTCAGCCCTCAGTCCTCATCCACAGTTCTCAATTCTCAACCCTCAATCCTCAATCCTCAATCTTCAATCCTCAATAATCAATCTCCAATCCTAGATCCTCAATCCCCAATCTTCAATCCTTAATCCTCAATCTTCAATCCTCAATCCCCAGTCCTCAATCTTCAATCCTCAATGCTCAATCCTCAATCCTCAATACTCAGTCCTCAATCCTCAATCCTCAACCCTCAAACCTCAATCCTTAACCATCAGTCCTAGTCCTCAATCGTCAACACTCAATCCTCAATCCTCAATCTTCAATCCTCAATTCTCAATATTCAATACCCAATCCTCAATCTTCAATCCTCAATCTTCAATCCTCAATCCTCAATACTCAGTCCTCAATCCTCAATCCTCATTCTTCAACCCTCAATACCCAATCCTCAATCTTCAATCCTCAATCCTCAACTTTCAATCCTCAATCCTCAGTCCTCAGACCTCAAACCTCAATCCTCAACCCTCAGCCCTCATCCTCAATCCTCAATCCTCAATCCTCAATCCTCAATCTTCAATCCTCAATACTCAACCTTCAATAATCAATCCTCAATTCTCAATCCTCAATCCTCAATCCTCAATCTTCAATCCTCAATAATCAATCTCCAATCCTAGATTCACAATCCCCAATGTTCAATCCTTAATCCTCAATCTTCAATCCTCAATCCCCAGTCCTCAATCTTCAATCCTCAATGCTCAATCCTCAATCCTCAATCCTCAGTCCTCAATCCTCGATCCTCAACCCTCAAACCTCAATCCTCAATCCTCAATTACCAACTCTCAATCCTCAATCCTCCGACCTCAAACATCAATATTCATCCCTCAGTCATCGTCCTCAATCCACAACCCTCTATCCTCAACCCTCAATCTTCAACCCTCAGTATTCAAACCTAAATCCTGAATCCTCAATCCTGAATCCTCAATCTTCAGCCCACAGTCCTCAACAATCAGTGGTCAATCCTCAATCCTCAATAGAATATCATGAATTCACAGTTCTCAATACTCAATATTTAAGCCTCAATCCTCAATCCTCAATCCACAATCCTCAACCTTCAATCCTCAATACTCAATCTTCAATCCTGAATCCTCAATCCTCAATCCTCAATCCTCAATTCGCAATCCTCAATAGTCGATCTTCAATCCTCAATACTCAATATACGATCCTCAATCCTCAATCCTCAATCCTCAATCCTCATTCTTCAATCCTTAATACCCAATCCTCATTCTTCAATCCTCAATCCTCAATCCGTGAATTCTCAATCCTCAATCCTCTGTCCTCAGTCCTCAAACCTCAATCCTCAACCCTCAGCCCTCATCCTCGATCCTCAGTCTTCAATCCTCAATCCTCAATCCTCAATCCTCAATTTTCAATCCTCAATACTCAATCTTCAATCCTCAATCCTCAATCCTCAATGCTCAACCCTCAATCGTCAGTGTTCAATCCCCAATATTCAATCTTCAATCCTCAATCCTCAATACTCAATCCTCAATCCGCAATCTGCAATCCTCAATACTGAATCTGCAATCTTCAATCCTCAATCCTCAATCCTCAATCCTCATTCTCCAATCCTCAATCCTCAGTCCTCAAACCTCAATTCTGAATCCTCAATCCTGCATCCTCAATCTTCAGCCCTCAGTCCTCAACAATCAGTTGTCAATCCTCAATCCCCAATAGAATATCCTCAATTCACAGTTTTCAATACTCAATACTCAATCTGCAATCTTCAAATCTCTATCCACAAACATCAATTCTCATCACTCAACCCTGAACGCTCAGACCTCAATGTTCAATCCTCAATCCTCAATTCTCAATCTTCAATCCTCAGTACTGAACCGTCAATCCTCTATCCTCAATCCACAATCCTCAATCCTCAATCCTCAGTAATAAATCCTCAATCTTCAATACTCAATCGTCATTCCTCAGTCCTCAATCCTCAATCCTCAATCCTCGTTCCTCAAACCTCAATCCTCAGCCCTCAGTCCTCATCCACAGTTCTCAATTCTCAACCCTCAATCCTCAATCCTCAATCTTCAATCCTCAATAATCAATCTCCAATCCTAGATCCTCAATCCCCAATCTTCAATCCTTAATCCTCAATCTTCAATCCTCAATCCCCAGTCCTCAATCTTCAATCCTCAATGCTCAATCCTCAATCCTCAATACTCAGTCCTCAATCCTCAATCCTCAACCCTCAAACCTCAATCCTCAACCATCAGTCCTAGTCCTCAATTGTCAACACTCAATCGTCAATCCTCAATCTTCAATCCTCAATTCTCAATATTCAATACCCAATCCTCAATCTTCAATCCTCAATCTTCAATCCTCAATCCTCAATACTCAGTCCTCAATCCTCAATCCTCATTCTTCAATCCTCAATACCCAATCCTCAATCTTCAATCCTCAATCCTCAACTTTCAATCCTCAATCCTCAGTCCTCAGACCTCAAACCTCAATCCTCAAACCTCAGCCCTCATCCTCAATCCTCAATCCTCAATCCTCAATCCTCAATCTTCAATCCTCAATACTCAACCTTCAATAATCAATCCTCAATTCTCAATCCTCAATCCTCAATCCTCAATCTTCAATCCTCAATAATCAATCTCCAATCCTAGATCCACAATCCCCAATGTTCAATCCTTAATCCTCAATCTTCAATCCTCAATCCCCAGTCCTCAATCTTCAATCCTCAATGCTCAATCCTCAATCCTCAATCCTCAGTCCTCAATCCTCGATCCTCAACCCTCAAACCTCAATCCTCAATCCTCAATTACCAACTCTCAATCCTCAATCCCCCGACCTCAAACATCAATATTCATCCCTCAGTCATCGTCCTCAATCCACAACCCTCTATCCTCAACCCTCAATCTTCAACCCTCAGTATTCAAACCTAAATCCTGAATCCTCAATCCTGAATCCTCAATCTTCAGCCCACAGTCCTCAACAATCAGTGGTCAATCCTCAATCCTCAATAGAATATCATGAATTCACAGTTCTCAATACTCAATATTTAAGCCTCAATCCTCAATCCTCAATCCACAATCCTCAACCTTCAATCCTCAATACTCAATCTTCAATCCTGAATCCTCAATCCTCAATCCTCAATCCTCAATTCGCAATCCTCAATAGTCGATCTTCAATCCTCAATACTCAATATACGATCCTCAATCCTCAATCCTCAATGCTCAATCCTCATTCTTCAATCCTTAATACCCAATCCTCAATCTTCAATCCTCAATCCTCAATCCTGAATTCTCAATCCTCAATCCTCTGTCCTCAGTCCTCAAACCTCAATCCTCAACCCTCAGCCCTCATCCTCGATCCTCAGTCTTCAATCCTCAATCCTCAATCCTCAATCCTCAATTTTCAATCCTCAATACTCAATCTTCAATCCTCAATCCTCAATCCTCAATGCTCAACCCTCAATCGTCAGTGTTCAATCCCCAATATTCAATCTTCAATCCTCAATCCTCAATACTCAATCCTCAATCCGCAATCTGCAATCCTCAATACTGAATCTGCAATCTTCAATCCTCAATCCTCAATCCTCAATCCTCATTCTCCAATCCTCAATCCTCAGTCCTCAAACCTCAATTCTGAATCCTCAATCCTGCATCCTCAATCTTCAGCCCTCAGTCCTCAACAATCAGTTGTCAATCCTCAATCCCCAATAGAATATCCTCAATTCACAGTTTTCAATACTCAATACTCAATCTGCAATCTTCAAATCTCTATCCACAAACATCAATTCTCATCACTCAACCCTGAACGCTCAGACCTCAATGTTCAATCCTCAATCCTCAATTCTCAATCTTCAATCCTCAGTACTGAACCGTCAATCCTCTATCCTCAATCCACAATCCTCAATCCTCAATCCTCAGTAATAAATCCTCAATCTTCAATACTCAATCGTCATTCCTCAGTCCTCAATCCTCAATCCTCAATCCTCGTTCCTCAAACCTCAATCCTCAGCCCTCAGTCCTCATCCACAGTTCTCAATTCTCAACCCTCAATCCTCAATCCTCAATCTTCAATCCTCAATAATCAATCTCCAATTCTAGATCCTCAATCCCCAATCTTCAATCCTTAATCCTCAATCTTCAATCCTCAATCCCCAGTCCTCAATCTTCAATCCTCAATGCTCAATCCTCAATCCTCAATACTCAGTCCTCAATCCTCAATCCTCAACCCTCAAACCTCAATCCTTAACCATCAGTCCTAGTCCTCAATCGTCAACACTCAATCCTCAATCCTCAATCTTCAATCCTCAATTCTCAATATTCAATACCCAATCCTCAATCTTCAATCCTCAATCTTCAATCCTCAATCCTCAATACTCAGTCCTCAATCCTCAATCCTCATTCTTCAATCCTCAATACCCAATCCTCAATCTTCAATCCTCAATCCTCAACTTTCAATCCTCAATCCTCAGTCCTCAGACCTCAAACCTCAATCCTCAACCCTCAGCCCTCATCCTCAATCCTCAATCCTCAATCCTCAATCCTCAATCTTCAATCCTCAATACTCAACCTTCAATAATCAATCCTCAATTCTCAATCCTCAATCCTCAATCCTCAATCTTCAATCCTCAATAATCAATCTCCAATCCTAGATTCACAATCCCCAATGTTCAATCCTTAATCCTCAATCTTCAATCCTCAATCCCCAGTCCTCAATCTTCAATCCTCAATGCTCAATCCTCAATCCTCAATCCTCAGTCCTCAATCCTCGATCCTCAACCCTCAAACCTCAATCCTCAATCCTCAATTACCAACTCTCAATCCTCAATCCTCCGACCTCAAACATCAATATTCATCCCTCAGTCATCGTCCTCAATCCACAACCCTCTATCCTCAACCCTCAATCTTCAACCCTCAGTATTCAAACCTAAATCCTGAATCCTCAATCCTGAATCCTCAATCTTCAGCCCACAGTCCTCAACAATCAGTGGTCAATCCTCAATCCTCAATAGAATATCATGAATTCACAGTTCTCAATACTCAATATTTAAGCCTCAATCCTCAATCCTCAATCCACAATCCTCAACCTTCAATCCTCAATACTCAATCTTCAATCCTGAATCCTCAATCCTCAATCCTCAATCCTCAATTCGCAATCCTCAATAGTCGATCTTCAATCCTCAATACTCAATATACGATCCTCAATCCTCAATCCTCAATCCTCAATCCTCATTCTTCAATCCTTAATACCCAATCCTCATTCTTCAATCCTCAATCCTCAATCCGTGAATTCTCAATCCTCAATCCTCTGTCCTCAGTCCTCAAACCTCAATCCTCAACCCTCAGCCCTCATCCTCGATCCTCAGTCTTCAATCCTCAATCCTCAATCCTCAATCCTCAATTTTCAATCCTCAATACTCAATCTTCAATCCTCAATCCTCAATCCTCAATGCTCAACCCTCAATCGTCAGTGTTCAATCCCCAATATTCAATCTTCAATCCTCAATCCTCAATACTCAATCCTCAATCCGCAATCTGCAATCCTCAATACTGAATCTGCAATCTTCAATCCTCAATCCTCAATCCTCAATCCTCATTCTCCAATCCTCAATCCTCAGTCCTCAAACCTCAATTCTGAATCCTCAATCCTGCATCCTCAATCTTCAGCCCTCAGTCCTCAACAATCAGTTGTCAATCCTCAATCCCCAATAGAATATCCTCAATTCACAGTTTTCAATACTCAATACTCAATCTGCAATCTTCAAATCTCTATCCACAAACATCAATTCTCATCACTCAACCCTGAACGCTCAGACCTCAATGTTCAATCCTCAATCCTCAATTCTCAATCTTCAATCCTCAGTACTGAACCGTCAATCCTCTATCCTCAATCCACAATCCTCAATCCTCAATCCTCAGTAATAAATCCTCAATCTTCAATACTCAATCGTCATTCCTCAGTCCTCAATCCTCAATCCTCAATCCTCGTTCCTCAAACCTCAATCCTCAGCACTCAGTCCTCATCCACAGTTCTCAATTCTCAACCCTCAATCCTCAATCCTCAATCTTCAATCCTCAATAATCAATCTCCAATCCTAGATCCTCAATCCCCAATCTTCAATCCTTAATCCTCAATCTTCAATCCTCAATCCCCAGTCCTCAATCTTCAATCCTCAATGCTCAATCCTCAATCCTCAATACTCAGTCCTCAATCCTCAATCCTCAACCCTCAAACCTCAATCCTCAACCATCAGTCCTAGTCCTCAATTGTCAACACTCAATCCTCAATCCTCAATCTTCAATCCTCAATTCTCAATATTCAATACCCAATCCTCAATCTTCAATCCTCAATCTTCAATCCTCAATCCTCAATACTCAGTCCTCAATCCTCAATCCTCATTCTTCAATCCTCAATACCCAATCCTCAATCTTCAATCCTCAATCCTCAACTTTCAATCCTCAATCCTCAGTCCTCAGACCTCAAACCTCAATCCTCAACCCTCAGCCCTCATCCTCAATCCTCAATCCTCAATCCTCAATCCTCAATCTTCAATCCTCAATACTCAACCTTCAATAATCAATCCTCAATTCTCAATCCTCAATCCTCAATCCTCAATCTTCAATCCTCAATAATCAATCTCCAATCCTAGATCCACAATCCCCAATGTTCAATCCTTAATCCTCAATCTTCAATCCTCAATCCCCAGTCCTCAATCTTCAATCCTCAATGCTCAATCCTCAATCCTCAATCCTCAGTCCTCAATCCTCGATCCTCAACCCTCAAACCTCAATCCTCAATCCTCAATTACCAACTCTCAATCCTCAATCCTCCGACCTCAAACATCAATATTCATCCCTCAGTCATCGTCCTCAATCCACAACCCTCTATCCTCAACCCTCAATCTTCAACCCTCAGTATTCAAACCTAAATCCTGAATCCTCAATCCTGAATCCTCAATCTTCAGCCCACAGTCCTCAACAATCAGTGGTCAATCCTCAATCCTCAATAGAATATCATGAATTCACAGTTCTCAATACTCAATATTTAAGCCTCAATCCTCAATCCTCAATCCACAATCCTCAACCTTCAATCCTCAATACTCAATCTTCAATCCTGAATCCTCAATCCTCAATCCTCAATCCTCAATTCGCAATCCTCAATAGTCGATCTTCAATCCTCAATACTCAATATACGATCCTCAATCCTCAATCCTCAATCCTCAATCCTCATTCTTCAATCCTTAATACCCAATCCTCAATCTTCAATCCTCAATCCTCAATCCTGAATTCTCAATCCTCAATCCTCTGTCCTCAGTCCTCAAACCTCAATCCTCAACCCTCAGCCCTCATCCTCGATCCTCAGTCTTCAATCCTCAATCCTCAATCCTCAATCCTCAATTTTCAATCCTCAATACTCAATCTTCAATCCTCAATCCTCAATCCTCAATGCTCAACCCTCAATCGTCAGTGTTCAATCCCCAATATTCAATCTTCAATCCTCAATCCTCAATACTCAATCCTCAATCCGCAATCTGCAATCCTCAATACTGAATCTGCAATCTTCAATCCTCAATCCTCAATCCTCAATCCTCATTCTCCAATCCTCAATCCTCAGTCCTCAAACCTCAATTCTGAATCCTCAATCCTGCATCCTCAATCTTCAGCCCTCAGTCCTCAACAATCAGTTGTCAATCCTCAATCCCCAATAGAATATCCTCAATTCACAGTTTTCAATACTCAATACTCAATCTGCAATCTTCAAATCTCTATCCACAAACATCAATTCTCATCACTCAACCCTGAACGCTCAGACCTCAATGTTCAATCCTCAATCCTCAATTCTCAATCTTCAATCCTCAGTACTGAACCGTCAATCCTCTATCCTCAATCCACAATCCTCAATCCTCAATCCTCAGTAATAAATCCTCAATCTTCAATACTCAATCGTCATTCCTCAGTCCTCAATCCTCAATCCTCAATCCTCGTTCCTCAAACCTCAATCCTCAGCCCTCAGTCCTCATCCACAGTTCTCAATTCTCAACCCTCAATCCTCAATCCTCAATCTTCAATCCTCAATAATCAATCTCCAATCCTAGATCCTCAATCCCCAATCTTCAATCCTTAATCCTCAATCTTCAATCCTCAATCCCCAGTCCTCAATCTTCAATCCTCAATGCTCAATCCTCAATCCTCAATACTCAGTCCACAATCCTCAATCCTCAACCCTCAAACGTCAATCCTCAACCATCAGTCCTAGTCCTCAATCGTCAACACTCAATCCTCAATCCTCAATCTTCAATCCTCAATTCTCAATATTCAATACCCAATCCTCAATCTTCAATCCTCAATCTTCAATCCTCAATCCTCAATACTCAGTCCTCAATCCTCAATCCTCATTCTTCAATCCTCAATACCCAATCCTCAATCTTCAATCCTCAATCCTCAACTTTCAATCCTCAATCCTCAGTCCTCAGACCTCAAACCTCAATCCTCAACCCTCAGCCCTCATCCTCAATCCTCAATCCTCAGTCCTCAATCCTCAATCTTCAATCCTCAATACTCAACCTTCAATAATCAATCCTCAATTCTCAATCCTCAATCCTCAATCCTCAATCCTCAATCCTCAATCCTAAATCCTCAATCTTCAATCCTCAATACTCAATCTTCAATCCTCAATCCTCAATCTTCAATCCTCATTCTTCAATCCTCAATACCCAATCCTCAATCCTCAATCCTCAATCCTCAGTCCACTATTCTCAATCCTCAATCCTCAGTCCCCAGGCCTCAAACCACAATCCTCAACCCTCAGCCCTCATCCTCAATTCTCAATCCTCAATACTTAATCCTCAATTGTCAATCCTCAATCCCCAATCCTCAATCTTCAATCCTCAATCCTCAATCCTCAACACTCAATCTTCAATACTCAATACTCAATCTTCAATCCTCAATCCTGAATTATCAATCCTCAATCCTCAGTCCTCTATCCTCAATCTTCAATCCTCAATACTCAGTCTTCAATCCTCAATCCTCAAACCTCAATCCTCAATCCTCATTCTCCAATCCTCAATCCTCAGTCCTCAAACCTCAATTCTGAATCCTCAATCCTACATCCTCAATCTTCAGCCCTCAGTCCTCAACAATCAGTTGTCAATCCTCAATCCCCAATAGAATATCCTCAATTCACAGTTTTCAATACTCAATACTCAATCTGGAATCTTCAAATCTCTATCCACAAACATCAATTCTCATCACTCAACCCTGAACGCTCAGACCTCAATGTTCAATCCTCAATCCTTAATTCTCAATCTTCAATCCTCAATACTGAACCTTCAATCCTCAATCCTCAATCCTCAATCCTCAATCCTCAATCCTCAATCCTCAATCCTCAATCCTCAATCCTCAATCCTAAATACTCAATCTTCAATCCTCAATACTCAATCTTCAATCCTCAATACTCAATCCTCAATCCTCATTCCTCAATCCTCATTCTTCAATCCTCAATACCCAATCCTCAATCTTCAATCCTCAATCCTCAATTACCAATTCTCAATCATCAATCCTCCGACCTCAAACATCAATATTCATCCCTCTGTCATCGTCCTCAATCCACAACCCTCTATCCTCAACCCTCAATCTTCAATCATCAATATTCAATCTTCAATCATCAATCCTCAATCCTCAATCCTCAATCCTCAATCCTCAATCTTCACTCCTCAATCCTCAATCCTCAATCCTCAATGTTCAATCCTCAATACCCAATCCTCAGTCTTCAATCCTCAATCCTCAATCCTCAATCCTCAATCCTTAACCCTCAGTATTCAAACCTAAATCCTGAATCCTCAATCCTGAATCATCAACCTTCAGCCCACAGTCCTCAACAATCAGTGGTCAATCCTCAATCCTCAATAGAATATCATGACTTCACAGTTCTCAATACTCAATACTCAACCTGCAATCTTCAAATCTCTATCCACAAACATCAATTCTCATCACTCAACCTTCAACACTCAGTCCCCAATCCCCAATATTCAGGCCTCAATCCTCAATCCTCAATCCACAATCCTCAACCTTCAATCCTCAATACTCAATCTTCAATCCTGAATCCTCAATCCTCAATCCTCAATCCTCAATTCGCAATCCTCAATAGTCGATCTTCAATCCTCAATACTCAATATACGATCCTCAATCCTCATTCTTCAATCCTTAATACCCAATCCTCAATCTTCAATCCTCAATCCTCAATCCTGAATTCACAATCCTCAATCCTCTGTCCTCAGTCCTCAAACCTCAGTCCTCAACCCTCAGCCCTCATCCTCGATCCTCAGTCTTCAATCCTCAATCCTCAATCCTCAATCCTCAATCCTCAATCCTCAATCCTCAGTCCTCAGTCCTCAAACCTCAAACCTGTATCCTCAATCCTGAATCCTCAATCTTCAGACCTCAGTCCTCAACAATCAGCTGCCAATTCTCAATCCTCAATAGAATATCATCAATTCACAGCTTTCAATACTCAATAATCAATCTGCAATTTTCAAATCTCTATCCACAAGCATCAATTCTCGTCATTCAACCCTCAACACTCAGTCCCCAGTCCTCAATCTTCAATACTCAATCCTCAATCCTCAATCCTCGATCCTCAATCTTCAATCCTCAATACTCAATCTTCAATCCTCCATCCTCAATCGCCAATCCTCAATCCTCAATCCTCAATTCTCAATCCTCAATCCTCAGTCCTCGAACCTCAGACCTCAATCCTCAACCCTCAGCCCTCATCCTCAATCCTCAATCCTCTATCCACAATCCTCAATCTTCAATCCTCAATACTCAACCTTCAATAATCAGTCCTCAATTCTCAATCCTCAATACTTAATCCTCAATTGTCAATCCTCAATCCCCAATCCTCAATCTTCAATCCTCAATCCTCAATCCTCAACACTCAATCTTCAATACTCAATACTCAATCTTCAATCCTCAATCCTGAATCCTCAATCCTCAATCCTCAGTCCTCTATCCTCAACCTTCAATCCTCAATACTCAGTCTTCAATCCTCAATCCTCGATCCTCAATCCTCAATCCTCATTCTCCAATCCTCAATCCTCAGTCCTCAAGCCTCAATTCTGAATCCTCAATCCTACATCCTCAATCTTCAGCCCTCAGTCCTCAACAATCAGTTGTCAATCCTCAATCCCCAATAGAATATCCTCAATTCACAGTTTTCAATACTCAATACTCCATCTGGAATCTTCAAATCTCTATCCACAAACATCAATTCTCATCACTCAACCCTGAACGCTCAGACCTCAATGTTCAATCCTCAATCCTCAATTCTGAATCTTCAATCCTCAATACTGAACCTTCAATCCTCAATCCTCAATCCT
The DNA here is from genome assembly GCF_051401765.1 of Calliopsis andreniformis. NCBI lineage: Eukaryota > Metazoa > Arthropoda > Insecta > Hymenoptera > Andrenidae > Calliopsis > Calliopsis andreniformis. The sequence goes on from NW_027480458.1 coordinate 463,461, forward strand.
CAATCCTCAATCCTCAATCCTCAGACCTCGAACCTCAAACCTGTATCCTCAACCCTGAATCCTCAGTCTTCAGACCTCAGTCCTCAACAATCAGTTGTCAACTATCAAACCTCAATAGAATATCATCAATTCACAGTTTTCAATACTCAATAATCAATCTGCAATTTTCAAATCTCTATCCACAAGCATCAATTCTCATCATTCAACCCTCAACACTCAGTCCCAATCCTCAATCTTCAATACTCAATCCTCAATCCTCAATCCTCGATCCTCAATCTTCAATCCTCAATACTCAATCTTCAATCCTCCATCCTCAATCGTCAATCCTCAATCCTCAATCCTCAATCGAAAGGATTCAATCCTCAATACTCAATCTTCAATCCTCAATCCTCAATCCTCATTCCTCAACCCTCAATCCTCAACCCTCAAACCTCAATCCTCAACCATCAGTCCTCCTCCTCAATCGTCAACACTCAATCCTCAATCCTATATCTTCAATCCTCAATGCTCAACATTCAATACTCAACCCTCAATCCTCAATCCTCAATCCTCAATCCTCAATCCTCAATCCTCAATCCTCAATCTTCAATCCTCATTCTTCAATCCTCAATTCCCAATCCTCAATCTTCGATCCTCAATCCTCAATCCACAATTCTCAATCCTCAATCCTCAGTCCCCAGGCCTCAAACCACAATCCTCAACCCTCAGCCCTCATCCTCAATCCTCAATCCTCAATCCTCATTCCTCAATCCTCAACCTTCAATCCTCAATACTCAATGTTCAATCCTCAATCCTCAATTCTAAATCCTCAATCCTCAATCCTCAATCCTCAATCCTCAATCCTCAATCTTAATCTTCAATCCTCAGTACTCAATCTTCAATCCTCAATCCTCAATCCTCAATCCTCAATCCTCAATCCTCAATCCTCAATCTTCAATCCTCAATACTCAATCTTCAATCCCCAATCCTCAATCCTCAATGCTCAATCCTCAATCCTCAATCCTCAATCCTCAATGTTCAACCCTCAGTACTCAATCTTCAATCATCAATCCTCAATTCTCAATCCTCAATACCCAATACTCAATCGTCAATCCTCAATCCCCAATTCTCAATCTTCAATCCTCAATCCTCAATCCTCAATCCTCAATCCTCAATCTTCAATCCTCAATACTCAATATTCAATCCTCAATCCTCAATCCTCAATCCTGAATCCTCAATCCTCAATCCTCAATTATCAATCTCCAATCCTCAATACTCAATCTGCAATCCTCAATCCTCATTCTTCAGTACTCAATACCCAATCCTCAATCTTAAAACCTCAAACCTCAATTCGCAATCCTCAATCCTCAATCCTCAGTCCTCAAGTATCAATACTCAACCCTCAGTCCTCGTCCTCAATCCACGACCTTCAATGCTCAATCCTCAATCTTCATTCATCAATATTCAACCTTCAATCCTCAATCCTCAATCCTCAATCCTCAATCCTCAATCCTCAATGTTCAATCCTCAATACCCAATCCACAATCTTCAATCCTCAATCCTCAACCCTCAACTCTCAATCCTCAATCCTCTGTCCTTAGTCCTCAAATCTCAATCCTCAACCCTCTGACCTCATCCTCAATCCTCAATCCTCAATCCTCAATCCTCAATCCTCAATCTTCAATCCTCAATACTCAATCTTTAATCCTCAATCCTCAGTCCTCAAACCTCAATTCTGAATCCTCAATCCTGAATCCTCAATCTTCAGCCCTCAGCCCTCAACATTCAGTTGTCAATTCTCAATCCTCAATAGAATATCCTCAATTCACAGTTTTCAATACTCAATACTCAATCTGCAATCTTCAAATCTCTATCCACAAACATCAATTCTCATCACTCAACCCTGAACGCTCAGACCTCAATGTTCAATCCTCAATCCTCAATTCTCAATCTTCAATCCTCAGTACTGAACCGTCAATCCTCTATCCTCAATCCACAATCCTCAATCCTCAATCCTCAGTAATAAATCCTCAATCTTCAATACTCAATCGTCATTCCTCAGTCCTCAATCCTCAATCCTCAATCCTCGTTCCTCAAACCTCAATCCTCAGCCCTCAGTCCTCATCCACAGGTCTCAATTCTCAACCCTCAATCCTCAATCCTCAATCTTCAATCCTCAATAATCAATCTCCAATCCTAGATCCTCAATCCCCAATCTTCAATCCTTAATCCTCAATCTTCAATCCTCAATCCCCAGTCCTCAATCTTCAATCCTCAATGCTCAATCCTCAATCCTCAATACTCAGTCCTCAATCCTCAATCCCCAACCCTCAAACGTCAATCCTCAACCATCAGTCCTAGTCCTCAATCGTCAACACTCAATCCTCAATCCTCAATCTTCAATCCTCAATTCTCAATATTCAATACCCAATCCTCAATCTTCAATCCTCAATCTTCAATCCTCAATCCTCAATACTCAGTCCTCAATCCTCAATCCTCATTCTTCAATCCTCAATACCCAATCCTCAATCTTCAATCCTCAATCCTCAACTTTCAATCCTCAATCCTCAGTCCTCAGACCTCAAACCTCAATCCTCAACCCTCAGCCCTCATCCTCAATCCTCAATCCTCAATCCTCAATCCTCAATCTTCAATCCTCAATACTCAACCTTCAATAATCAATCCTCAATTCTCAATCCTCAATCCTCAATCCTCAATCCTCAATCCTCAATCCTAAATCCTCAATCTTCAATCCTCAATACTCAATCTTCAATCCTCAATCCTCAATCTTCAATCCTCATTCTTCAATCCTCAATACCCAATCCTCAATCCTCAATCCTCAATCCTCAGTCCACTATTCTCAATCCTCAATCCTCAGTCCCCAGGCCTCAAACCACAATCCTCAACCCTCAGCCCTCATCCTCAATTCTCAATCCTCAATACTTAATCCTCAATTGTCAATCCTCAATCCTCAATCCTCAATCCTCAATCCTAAATACTCAATCTTCAATCCTCAATACTCAATCTTCAATCCTCAATACTCAATCCTCATTCCTCATTCCTCAATCCTCATTCTTCAATCCTCAATACCCAATCCTCAATCTTCAATCCTCAATCCTCAATTACCAATTCTCAATCATCAATCCTCCGACCTCAAACATCAATATTCATCCCTCTGTCATCGTCCTCAATCCACAACCCTCTATCCTCAACCCTCAATCTTCAATCATCAATATTCAATCTTCAATCATCAATCCTCAATCCTCAATCCTCAATCCTCAATCCTCAATCTTCACTCCTCAATCCTCAATCCTCAATCCTCAATGTTCAATCCTCAATACCCAATCCTCAGTCTTCAATCCTCAATCCTCAATCCTCAATCCTCAATCCTTAACCCTCAGTATTCAAACCTAAATCCTGAATCCTCAATCCTGAATCCTCAACCTTCAGCCCACAGTCCTCAACAATCAGTGGTCAATCCTCAATCCTCAATAGAATATCATGACTTCACAGTTCTCAATACTCAATACTCAACCTGCAATCTTCAAATCTCTATCCACAAACATCAATTCTCATCACTCAACCTTCAACACTCAGTCCCCAATCCCCAATATTCAGGCCTCAATCCTCAATCCTCAATCCACAATCCTCAACCTTCAATCCTCAATACTCAATCTTCAATCCTGAATCCTCAATCCTCAATCCTCAATCCTCAATTCGCAATCCTCAATAGTCGATCTTCAATCCTCAATACTCAATATACGATCCTCAATCCTCATTCTTCAATCCTTAATACCCAATCCTCAATCTTCAATCCTCAATCCTCAATCCTGAATTCTCAATCCTCAATCCTCTGTCCTCAGTCCTCAAACCTCAATCCTCAACCCTCAGCCCTCATCCTCGATCCTCAGTCTTCAATCCTCAATCCTCAATCCTCAATCCTCAATCCTCAATCCTCAATCCTCAGTCCTCAGTCCTCAAACCTCAAACCTGTATCCTCAATCCTGAATCCTCAATCTTCAGACCTCAGTCCTCAACAATCAGTTGCCAATTCTCAATCCTCAATAGAATATCATCAATTCACAGCTTTCAATACTCAATAATCAATCTGCAATTTTCAAATCTCTATCCACAAGCATCAATTCTCGTCATTCAACCCTCAACACTCAGTCCCCAGTCCTCAATCTTCAATACTCAATCCTCAATCCTCAATCCTCGATCCTCAATCTTCAATCCTCAATACTCAATCTTCAATCCTCCATCCTCAATCGCCAATCCTCAATCCTCAATCCTCAATTCTCAATCCTCAATCCTCAGTCCTCGAACCTCAGACCTCAATCCTCAGCCCTCAGCCCTCATCCTCAATCCTCAATCCTCTATCCACAATCCTCAATCTTCAATCCTCAATACTCAACCTTCAATAATCAGTCCTCAATTCTCAATCCTCAATACTTAATCCTCAATTGTCAATCCTCAATCCCCAATCCTCAATCTTCAATCCTCAATCCTCAATCCTCAACACTCAATCTTCAATACTCAATACTCAATCATCAATCCTCAATCCTGAATCCTCAATCCTCAATCCTCAGTCCTCTATCCTCAATCTTCAATCCTCAATACTCAGTCTTCAATCCTCAATCCTCAATCCTCAATCCTCAATCCTCATTCTCCAATCCTCAATCCTCAGTCCTCAAGCCTCAATTCTGAATCCTCAATCCTACATCCTCAATCTTCAGCCCTCAGTCCTCAACAATCAGTTGTCAATCCTCAATCCCCAATAGAATATCCTCAATTCACAGTTTTCAATACTCAATACTCCATCTGGAATCTTCAAATCTCTATCCACAAACATCAATTCTCATCACTCAACCCTGAACGCTCAGACCTCAATGTTCAATCCTCAATCCTCAATTCTCAATCTTCAATCCTCAATACTGAACCTTCAATCCTCAATCCTCAATCCTCAATCCTCAATCCTCAATCCTCAGACCTCGAACCTCAAACCTGTATCCTCAACCCTGAATCCTCAGTCTTCAGACCTCAGTCCTCAACAATCAGTTGTCAACTCTCAAACCTCAATAGAATATCATCAATTCACAGTTTTCAATACTCAATAATCAATCTGCAATTTTCAAATCTCTATCCACAAGCATCAATTCTCATCATTCAACCCTCAACACTCAGTCCCAATCCTCAATCTTCAATACTCAATCCTCAATCCTCAATCCTCGATCCTCAATCTTCAATCCTCAATACTCAATCTTCAATCCTCCATCCTCAATCGTCAATCCTCAATCCTCAATCCTCAATCGAAAGGATTCAATCCTCAATACTCAATCTTCAATCCTCAATCCTCAATCCTCATTCCTCAATCCTCATTCTTCAATCCGCAAACCTCAATCCTCAACCGTCAGACCTCGTCCTCAAACCTCAACCAGCAATCCTCAATCCTCAATCTTCATTCATCAATACCCAATCTTCAATCGTCAATACTCAATCCTCAATCCTCAATCCTCAATCATCAATCCTCAATCTTCAATCCTTAATCCTCAATCTTCAATCCTCAATCCCCAGTCCTCAATCTTCAATCCTCAATGCTCAATCCTCAATCCTCAATCCTCAGTCCTCAACCCTCAATCCTCAACCCTCAAACCTCAATCCTCAACCATCAGTCCTCCTCCTCAATCGTCAACACTCAATCCTCAATCCTATATCTTCAATCCTCAATGCTCAACATTCAATACTCAACCCTCAATCCTCAATCCTCAATCCTCAATCCTCAATCCTCAATCCTCAATCCTCAATCTTCAATCCTCATTCTTCAATCCTCAATTCCCAATCCTCAATCTTCGATCCTCAATCCTCAATCCACAATTCTCAATCCTCAATCCTCAGTCCCCAGGCCTCAAACCACAATCCTCAACCCTCAGCCCTCATCCTCAATCCTCAATCCTCAATCCTCATTCCTCAATCCTCAACCTTCAATCCTCAATACTCAATGTTCAATCCTCAATCCTCAATTCTAAATCCTCAATCCTCAATCCTCAATCCTCAATCCTCAATCCTCAATCTTAATCTTCAATCCTCAGTACTCAATCTTCAATCCTCAATACTCAATCCTCAATCCTCAATCCTCAATCCTCAATCCTCAATCTTCAATCCTCAATACTCAATCTTCAATCCCCAATCCTCAATCCTCAATGCTCAATCCTCAATCCTCAATCCTCAATCCTCAATGTTCAACCCTCAGTACTCAATCTTCAATCATCAATCCTCAATTCTCAATCCTCAATACCCAATACTCAATCGTCAATCCTCAATCCCCAATTCTCAATCTTCAATCCTCAATCCTCAATCCTCAATCCTCAATCCTCAATCTTCAATCCTCAATACTCAATATTCAATCCTCAATCCTCAATCCTCAATCCTGAATCCTCAATCCTCAATCCTCAATTATCAATCTCCAATCCTCAATACTCAATCTGCAATCCTCAATCCTCATTCTTCAGTACTCAATACCCAATCCTCAATCTTAAAACCTCAAACCTCAATTCGCAATCCTCAATCCTCAATCCTCAGTCCTCAAGTATCAATACTCAACCCTCAGTCCTCGTCCTCAATCCACGACCTTCAATCCTCAATCCTCAATCTTCATTCATCAATATTCAACCTTCAATCCTCAATCCTCAATCCTCAATCCTCAATCCTCAATCCTCAATGTTCAATCCTCAATACCCAATCCACAATCTTCAATCCTCAATCCTCAACCCTCAACTCTCAATCCTCAATCCTCTGTCCTTAGTCCTCAAATCTCAATCCTCAACCCTCTGACCTCATCCTCAATCCTCAATCCTCAATCCTCAATCCTCAATCCTCAATCTTCAATCCTCAATACTCAATCTTTAATCCTCAATCCTCAGTCCTCAAACCTCAATTCTGAATCCTCAATCCTGAATCCTCAATCTTCAGCCCTCAGCCCTCAACATTCAGTTGTCAATTCTCAATCCTCAATAGAATATCCTCAATTCACAGTTTTCAATACTCAATACTCAATCTGCAATCTTCAAATCTCTATCCAGAAACATCAATTCTCATCACTCAACCCTCAACACTCAGTACTCAATGTTCAATCCTCAATCCTCAATTCTGAATCTTCAATCCTCAATACTGAATCTTCAATCCTCAATCCTCAATCCTCAATCCTCAATCCTCAATCCTCAATCCTCAATCCTCAATCCTCAATCCTCAATCTTCAATCCTCAATACTCAATCTTCAATACTCAATACTCAATCCTCAATCCTCATTCCTCAATCCTCATTCTTCAATCCTCAATACCCAATCCTCAATCTTCAATCCTCAATCCTCAATTACCAATTCTCAATCCTCAATCCTCCGACCTCAAACATCAATATTCATCCCTCAGTCATCGTCCTCAATCCATAACCCTCTATCCTCAACCCTCAACCTTCAATCATCAATATTCAATCTTCAATCCTCAATCCTCAATCCTCAATCCTCAATCCTCAATCCTCAATCTTCACTCCTCAATCCTCAATCCTCAATCCTCAATGTTCAATCCTCAATACCCAATCCTCAGTCTTCAATCCTCAATCCTCAATCCTCAATCCTCAATCCTCAATCCTCAACCCTCAGTATTCAAACCTAAATCCTGAATCCTCAATCCTGAATCCTCAATCTTCAGCCCACAGTCCTCAACAATCAGTGGTCAATCCTCAATCCTCAATAGAATATCATGAATTCACAGTTCTCAATACTCATTACTCAACCTGCAATCTTCAAATCTCTATCCACAAACATCAATTCTCATCACTCAACCCTCAACACTCAGTCCCCAATCCCCAATATTCAAGCCTCAATCCTCAATCCTCAATCCACAATCCTCAACCTTCAATCCTCAATACTCAATCTTCAATCCTGAATCCTCAATCCTCAATCCTCAATCCTCAATTCGCAATCCTCAATAGTCGATCTTCAATCCTCAATACTCAATATACGATCCTCAATCCTCAATCCTCAATCCTCAATCCTCATTCTTCAATCCTTAATACCCAATCCTCAGTCTTCAATCCTCAATCCTTAATCCTGAATTCTCAATCCTCAATCCTCTGTCGTCAGTCCTCAAACCTCAATCCTCAACCCTCTGCCCTCATCCTCGATCCTCAGTCTTCAATCCTCAATCCTCAATCCTCAATCGTCAATCCTCAATACTCAATCCTCAATCCTCAATCCTCAATCCTCAATCTTCAATTCTCAATTCTCAATACTCAATCGTCAATCCTCTATCCTCAATCCTCAATCATCAATCCTCAATCATCAATCCTCAATCTTCAATACTCAACCCTCAACCCTCAATCCTCGATCCTCAATACTCAACCATCAATCCTCAATTCTCAATACTCAACAGAATATCCTGAATTCTCAGGATTCTATACTCAAACCTCAATCCTCAACCCTCTGCCCTCATTCTCAATCCTCAATCCACAATCCTCAAACCTCAATCCTCAACCGTCAGCCCTTGTCCTCAACCCTCAACCCTCAATCCTCAATCCTCCCATCTTCAATCATCAATACTCAATCTTCAACCCTCAATCCTCAATCCTCAGTCCTCAAACCTCAATCCTGAATCCTCGATCCTGAATCCTCAATCTTCAGCCCTCAGTCCTCTACAATCAGTTGTCAATCCTCAATACTCAATAGAATATCATCAATACACATTTTTCATTACTCAATACCCAATCCTCAATCCTTAATCCTCAATCCTCAATCCTCAATTCTCAATCCTCAATCCTCAGTCCTCAGTCCTCTAACCTCAATCCTCAACCCTCAGCCCTCATCCTCAATCCTCAATCCTCAATCCTCAATCCTCAACCTTCAATCCTCAATCCTCAATCCTCAATCCTCAATCCTCAACCTTGAATCCTCAATACTCAATCTTCAATCCTCAATCCTCAATCCTCAATCCTCAATCATCAATCCTGAAACCTCAATCCTCAATCCTCAGTAATCAATCCTCAACCTTCAATACTCAATTCTCAATCCTCAATTCTCAATCCTCAATCCTCAGGCCTCAGTCCTCAAACCTCAATTCTGAATCCTCTATCCTGCATCCTCAATCTTCAGCCCTCAGTCCTCAACAATCAGTTGTCAATCCTCAATCCCCAATAGAATATCCTCAATTCACAGTTTTCAATACTCAATACTGAATCTGCAATCTTCAAATCTCTATCCACAAACATCAATTCTCATCACTCAACCCTGAACGCTCAGACCTCAATGTTCAATCCTCAATCCTCAATTCTCAATCTTCAATCCTCAGTACTGAACCGTCAATCCTCTATCCTCAATCCACAATCCTCAATCCTCAATCCTCAGTAATAAATCCTCAATCCTGAATCCTCAATCCTCAATCCTCAATTATCAATCTTCAATCCTCAATACTCAATCTGCAATCCTCAATCCTCATTCTTCAATACTCAATACCCAATCCTCAATCTTAAAAACTCAATCCTCAATTCGCAATCCTCAATCCTCAATCCTCAGGCCTCAAGTATCAATACTCAACCCTCAGTCCTCGTCCTCAATCCACGACCTTCAATCCTCAATCCTCAATCTTCATTCATCAATATTCAACCTTCAATCCTCAATCCTCAATCCTCAATCCTCAATCCTCAATCCTCAATGTTCAATCCTCAATACCCAATCCTCAGTCTTCAATCCTCAAACCTCAATCCTCAACTCTCAATCCTCAATCCTCTGTCCTTAGTCCTCAAATCTCAATCCTCAACCCTCTGACCTCATCCTCAATCCTCAATCCTCAATCCTCAATCCTCAATCCTCAATCTTCAATCCTCAATACTCAATCTTCAATCCTCAACCCTGAGTCCTCAAACCTCAATTCTGAATCCTCAATCCTGAATCCTCAATCTTCAGCCCTCAGCCCTCAACATTCAGTTGTCAATCCTCAATCCCCAATAGAATATCCTCAACTCACAGTTTTCAATACTCAATACTCAATCTGCAATCTTCAAATCTCTATCCAGAAACATCAATTCTCATCACTCATCCCTCAACACTCAGTACTCAATGTTCAATCCTCAATCCTCAATTCTGAATCTTCAATCCTCAATACTGAATCTTCAATCCTCAATCCTCAATCCTCAATCCTCAATCCTCAATCCTCAATCCTCAATCCTCAATCCTCAATCCTCAATCCTCAATCCTCAATCTTCAATCCTCAATACTCAATCTTCAATCCTCAATACTCAATCCCCAATCCTCATTCCTCAATCCTCATTCTTCAATCCTCAATACCCAATCCTCAATCTTCAATCCTCAATCCTCAATTACCAACTCTCAATCCTCAATCCTCCGACCTCAAACATCAATATTCATCCCTCAGTCATCGTCCTCAATCCACAACCCTCTATCCTCAACCCTCAATCTTCAACCCTCAGTATTCAAACCTAAATCCTGAATCCTCAATCCTGAATCCTCAATCTTCAGCCCACAGTCCTCAACAATCAGTGGTCAATCCTCAATCCTCAATAGAATATCATGAATTCACAGTTCTCAATACTCAATATTTAAGCCTCAATCCTCAATCCTCAATCCACAATCCTCAACCTTCAATCCTCAATACTCAATCTTCAATCCTGAATCCTCAATCCTCAATCCTCAATCCTCAATTCGCAATCCTCAATAGTCGATCTTCAATCCTCAATACTCAATATACGATCCTCAATCCTCAATCCTCAATCCTCAATCCTCACTCTTCAATCCTTAATACCCAATCCTCAATCTTCAATCCTCAATCCTCAATCCTGAATTCTCAATCCTCAATCCTCTGTCCTCAGTCCTCAAACCTCAATCCTCAACCCTCAGCCCTCATCCTCGATCCTCAGTCTTCAATCCTCAATCCTCAATCCTCAATCCTCAATTTTCAATCCTCAATACTCAATCTTCAATCCTCAATCCTCAATCCTCAATGCTCAACCCTCAATCGTCAGTGTTCAATCCCCAATATTCAATCTTCAATCCTCAATCCTCAATACTCAATCCTCAATCCGCAATCTGCAATCCTCAATACTGAATCTGCAATCTTCAATCCTCAATCCTCAATCCTCAATCCTCATTCTCCAATCCTCAATCCTCAGTCCTCAAACCTCAATTCTGAATCCTCAATCCTGCATCCTCAATCTTCAGCCATCAGTCCTCAACAATCAGTTGTCAATTCTCATTCCCCAATAGAATATCCTCAATTCACAGTTTTCAATACTCAATACTCAATCTGCAATCTTCAAATCTCTATCCACAAACATCAATTCTCATCACTCAACCCTGAACGCTCAGACCTCAATGTTCAATCCTCAATCCTCAATTCTCAATCTTCAATCCTCAGTACTGAACCGTCAATCCTCTATCCTCAATCCACAATCCTCAATCCTCAATCCTCAGTAATAAATCCTCAATCTTCAATACTCAATCGTCATTCCTCAGTCCTCAATCCTCAATCCTCAATCCTCGTTCCTCAAACCTCAATCCTCAGCCCTCAGTCCTCATCCACAGTTCTCAATTCTCAACCCTCAATCCTCAATCCTCAATCTTCAATCCTCAATAATCAATCTCCAATCCTAGATCCTCAATCCCCAATCTTCAATCCTTAATCCTCAATCTTCAATCCTCAATCCCCAGTCCTCAATCTTCAATCCTCAATGCTCAATCCTCAATCCTCAATACTCAGTCCTCAATCCTCAATCCTCAACCCTCAAACCTCAATCCTCAACCATCAGTCCTAGTCCTCAATCGTCAACACTCAATCCTCAATCCTCAATCTTCAATCCTCAATTCTCAATATTCAATACCCAATCCTCAATCTTCAATGCTCAATCTTCAATCCTCAATCCTCAATACTCAGTCCTCAATCCTCAATCCTCATTCTTCAATCCTCAATACCCAATCCTCAATCTTCAATCCTCAATCCTCAACTTTCAATCCTCAATCCTCAGTCCTCAGACCTCAAACCTCAATCCTCAACCCTCAGCCCTCATCCTCAATCCTCAATCCTCAATCCTCAATCCTCAATCTTCAATCCTCAATACTCAACCTTCAATAATCAATCCTCAATTCTCAATCCTCAATCCCCAATCCTCAATCTTCAATCCTCAATAATCAATCTCCAATCCTAGATCCACAATCCCCAATGTTCAATCCTTAATCCTCAATCTTCAATCCTCAATCCCCAGTCCTCAATCTTCAATCCTCAATGCTCAATCCTCAATCCTCAATCCTCAGTCCTCAATCCTCGATCCTCAACCCTCAAACCTCAATCCTCAATCCTCAATTACCAACTCTCAATCCTCAATCCTCCTCCCTCAAACATCAATATTCATCCCTCAGTCATCGTCCTCAATCCACAACCCTCTATCCTCAACCCTCAATCTTCAACCCTCAGTATTCAAACCTAAATCCTGAATCCTCAATCCTGAATCCTCAATCTTCAGCCCACAGTCCTCAACAATCAGTGGTCAATCCTCAATCCTCAATAGAATATCATGAATTCACATTTCTCAATACTCAATATTTAAGCCTCAATCCTCAATCCTCAATCCACAATCCTCAACCTTCAATCCTCAATACTCAATCTTCAATCCTGAATCCTCAATCCTCAATCCTCAATCCTCAATTCGCAATCCTCAATAGTCGATCTTCAATCCTCAATACTCAATATACGATCCTCAATCCTCAATCCTCAATCCTCAATCCTCATTCTTCAATCCTTAATACCCAATCCTCAATCTTCAATCCTCAATCCTCAATCCTGAATTCTCAATCCTCAATCCTCTGTCCTCAGTCCTCAAACCTCAATCCTCAACCCTCAGCCCTCATCCTCGATCCTCAGTCTTCAATCCTCAATCCTCAATCCTCAATCCTCAATTTTCAATCCTCAATACTCAATCTTCAATCCTCAATCCTCAATCCTCAATGCTCAACCCTCAATCGTCAGTGTTCAATCCCCAATATTCAATCTTCAATCCTCAATCCTCAATACTCAATCCTCAATCCGCAATCTGCAATCCTCAATACTGAATCTGCAATCTTCAATCCTCAATCCTCAATCCTCAATCCTCATTCTCCAATCCTCAATCCTCAGTCCTCAAACCTCAATTCTGAATCCTCAATCCTGCATCCTCAATCTCCAGCCCTCAGTCCTCAACAATCAGTTGTCAATCCTCAATCCCCAATAGAATATCCTCAATTCACAGTTTTCAATACTCAATACTCAATCTGCAATCTTCAAATCTCTATCCACAAACATCAATTCTCATCACTCAACCCTGAACGCTCAGACCTCAATGTTCAATCCTCAATCCTCAATTCTCAATCTTCAATCCTCAGTACTGAACCGTCAATCCTCTATCCTCAATCCACAATCCTCAATCCTCAATCCTCAGTAATAAATCCTCAATCTTCAATACTCAATCGTCATTCCTCAGTCCTCAATCCTCAATCCTCAATCCTCGTTCCTCAAACCTCAATCCTCAGCCCTCAGTCCTCATCCACAGTTCTCAATTCTCAACCCTCAATCCTCAATCCTCAATCTTCAATCCTCAATAATCAATCTCCAATCCTAGATCCTCAATACCCAATCTTCAATCCTTAATCCTCAATCTTCAATCCTCAATCCCCAGTCCTCAATCTTCAATCCTCAATAATCAATCTCCAATCCTAGATCCTCAATACCCAATCTTCAATCCTTAATCCTCAATCTTCAATCCTCAATCCCCAGTCCTCAATCTTCAATCCTCAATGCTCAATCCTCAATCCTCAATACTCAGTCCTCAATCCTCAATCCTCAACCCTCAAACCTCAATCCTCAACCATCAGTCCTAGTCCTCAATCGTCAACACTCAATCCTCAATCCTCAATCTTCAATCCTCAATTCTCAATATTCAATACCCAATCCTCAATCTTCAATCCTCAATCTTCAATCCTCAATCCTCAATACTCAGTCCTCAATCCTCAATCCTCATTCTTCAATCCTCAATACCCAATCCTCAATCTTCAATCCTCAATCCTCAACTTTCAATCCTCAATCCTCAGTCCTCAGACCTCAAACCTCAATCCTCAACCCTCAGCCCTCATCCTCAATCCTCAATCCTCAATCCTCAATCCTCAATCTTCAATCCTCAATACTCAACCTTCAATAATCAATCCTCAATTCTCAATCCTCAATCCTCAATCCTCAATCTTCAATCCTCAATAATCAATCTCCAATCCTAGATCCACAATCCCCAATGTTCAATCCTTAATCCTCAATCTTCAATCCTCAATCCCCAGTCCTCAATCTTCAATCCTCAATGCTCAATCCTCAATCCTCAATCCTCAGTCCTCAATCCTCGATCCTCAACCCTCAAACCTCAATCCTCAACCGTCAGTCCTCGTACACAATCGTCAACACTCGATCCTCAATCCTCAATCTTCAATCCTCAATACTCAATATTCAATACTCAATTCTCAATCTTCAATCCTCAATCTTCAATCCTCAATCCTCAATCCTCAATCTTCAATCCTCATTCTTCAATCCTCAATACCCAATCCTCAATCCTCAATTCTCAATGTTCAATGCGCTTTACCCAATCGTCAATCTTCAACACTCAATACCCAATCTTCAATTCTCCATCCTCAATCCTCAATCCTCAATCCTCAATCCTCAATCCTCAATCCTCAATCTTCAATCCTCAATACTCAGTCTTCAATCCTCAATCCTCAATCCTCAATCCTCAATCCTCAATCCTCATTCTTCAATACTCAATACCCTATCCACAATCTTCAATCCTCAAAACTCAATCCTCAATTCTCAATCCTAAATCCTCAATCCTTAGACCTCAAACAGCAATACTCAACCCTCAGTCCTGGTCCTCAATCCACAACCATCAATACTCAATCCTCAATCTTCAATCATCAATATTGAATCTCCAGTCCTCAATCCTCAATCCTCAATCCTCAATCCTCAATCCTCAAT
Organism: Calliopsis andreniformis; assembly: GCF_051401765.1. Classification (NCBI taxonomy): domain Eukaryota; kingdom Metazoa; phylum Arthropoda; class Insecta; order Hymenoptera; family Andrenidae; genus Calliopsis; species Calliopsis andreniformis. The sequence goes on from NW_027480458.1 coordinate 478,484, forward strand.
CCTCAATGTTCAATCCGCAATACCCAATCCTCAATCTTCAATCCTCAATCCTCAATCCTCAATCCTCAATCCTCCATCCTCAATCCTCAGTCCTCAGTCCTCGAAGCTCAAACCTGTATCCTCAACCCTGAATCCTCAATCTTCAGACCTCGGTCCTCAACAATCAGTTGTCAATTCTCAAACCTTAATAGAATATCATCAATTCACAGTTTTCAATACTCAATAATCAATCTGCAATTTTCAAATCTCTATCCACAAGCATCAATTCTCATCATTCAACCCTCAACACTCAGTCCCAAACCTCAATCTTCAATACTCAATCCTCAATCCTCAATCCTCGATACTCAATCTTCAATCCTCAATACTCAATCTTCAATCCTCCATCCTCAATCGTCAATCCTCAATCCTCAATCCTCAATCGCCAGGATTCAATCCTCAATACTCAATCTTCAATCCTCAATCCTCAATCCTCAATCCTCAATCCTCATTCTTCAATCCGCAAACCTCAATCCTCAACCGTCAGACCTCGTCCTCAAATCTCAACCATCAATCCTCAATCCTCAATCTTCAACCATCAATACCCAATCTTCAATCGTCAATCCTCAATCCTCAATCCTCAATCCTCAATACTCAATGCTCAATCCTCTATCCTCAATCCTCAATCTTCAATTCTCAATTCTCAATACTCAATCGTCAATCCTCAATCCTCAATCCTCAATCCTCAATCCTCAATCATCAATCCTCAATCTTCAATCCTCAATCCTCAATCCTCAACTCTCAATCCTCAATCCTCAGTCCTCTGTCCTCAAACCTCTACCCTCAACCCTCAGCCCTCATCCTCAATCCTCAATCTTCAATCCTCAATACTCAATCTGCAATCTTCAATCCTCAATCCTCAATCCTCAATCCTCATTCTTCAATCCTCAATCCTCAATCCTCAATCCTCAATCCTCAATTTTCAATCCTCAATACTCAATCTTCAATCCTCAATCCTCAATCCTCAATGCTCAACCCTCAATCGTCAGTGTTCAATCCCCAATACTCAATCTTCAATCCTCAATCCTCAATCCTCAATCCTCAATACGCAATCTGCAATCCTCAATACTGAATCTGCAATCTTCAATCCTCAATCCTCAATCCTCAATCCTCATTCTCCAATCCTCAATCCTCAGTCCTCAAACCTCAATTCTGAATCCTCTATCCTGCATCCTCAATCTTCAGCACTCAGTCCTCAACAATCAGTTGTCAATCCTCAATCCCCAATAGAATATCCTCAATTCACAGTTTTCAATACTCAATACTCAATCTGCAATCTTCAAATCTCTATCCACAAACATCAATTCTCATCACTCAACCCTGAACGCTCAGACCTCAATGTTCAATCCTCAATCCTCAATTCTCAATCTTCAATCCTCAGTACTGAACCGTCAATCCTCTATCCTCAATCCACAATCCTCAATCCTCAATCCTCAGTAATAAATCCTCAATCCTGAATCCTCAATCCTCAATCCTCAATTATCAATCTTCAATCCTCAATACTCAATCTGCAATCCTCAATCCTCATTCTTCAATACTCAATACCCAATCCTCAATCTTAAAAACTCAATCCTCAATTCGCAATCCTCAATCCTCAATCCTCAGGCCTCAAGTATCAATACTCAACCCTCAGTCCTCGTCCACAATCCACGACCTTCAATCCTCAATCCTCAATCTTCATTCATCAATATTCAACCTTCAATCCTCAATCCTCAATCCTCAATCCTCAATCCTCAATCCTCAATGTTCAATCCTCAATACCCAATCCTCAGTCTTCAATCCTCAAACCTCAATCCTCAACTCTCAATCCTCAATCCTCTGTCCTTAGTCCTCAAATCTCAATCCTCAACCCTCTGACCTCATCCTCAATCCTCAATCCTCAATCCTCAATCCTCAATCCTCAATCTTCAATCCTCAATACTCAATCTTCAATCCTCAACCCTGAGTCCTCAAACCTCAATTCTGAATCCTCAATCCTCAATCCTCAATTATCAATCTCCAATCCTCAATACTCAATCTGCAATCCTCAATCCTCATTCTTCAGTACTCAATACCCAATCCTCAATCTTAAAACCTCAAACCTCAATTCGCAATCCTCAATCCTCAATCCTCAGTCCTCAAGTATCAATACTCAACCCTCAGTCCTCGTCCTCAATCCACGACCTTCAATCCTCAATCCTCAATCTTCATTCATCAATATTCAACCTTCAATCCTCAATCCTCAATCCTCAATCCTCAATCCTCAATCCTCAATGTTCAATCCTCAATACCCAATCCACAATCTTCAATCCTCAATCCTCAACCCTCAACTCTCAATCCTCAATCCTCTGTCCTTAGTCCTCAAATCTCAATCCTCAACCCTCTGACCTCATCCTCAATCCTCAATCCTCAATCCTCAATCCTCAATCCTCAATCTTCAATCCTCAATACTCAATCTTTAATCCTCAATCCTCAGTCCTCAAACCTCAATTCTGAATCCTCAATCCTGAATCCTCAATCTTCAGCCCTCAGCCCTCAACATTCAGTTGTCAATTCTCAATCCTCAATAGAATATCCTCAATTCACAGTTTTCAATACTCAATACTCAATCTGCAATCTTCAAATCTCTATCCAGAAACATCAATTCTCATCACTCAACCCTCAACACTCAGTACTCAATGTTCAATCCTCAATCCTCAATTCTGAATCTTCAATCCTCAATACTGAATCTTCAATCCTCAATCCTCAATCCTCAATCCTCAATCCTCAATCCTCAATCCTCAATCCTCAATCCTCAATCCTCAATCTTCAATCCTCAATACTCAATCTTCAATACTCAATACTCAATCCTCAATCCTCATTCCTCAATCCTCATTCTTCAATCCTCAATACCCAATCCTCAATCTTCAATCCTCAATCCTCAATTACCAATTCTCAATCCTCAATCCTCCGACCTCAAACATCAATATTCATCCCTCAGTCATCGTCCTCAATCCATAACCCTCTATCCTCAACCCTCAACCTTCAATCATCAATATTCAATCTTCAATCCTCAATCCTCAATCCTCAATCCTCAATCCTCAATCCTCAATCTTCACTCCTCAATCCTCAATCCTCAATCCTCAATGTTCAATCCTCAATACCCAATCCTCAGTCTTCAATCCTCAATCCTCAATCCTCAATCCTCAATCCTCAATCCTCAACCCTCAGTATTCAAACCTAAATCCTGAATCCTCAATCCTGAATCCTCAATCTTCAGCCCACAGTCCTCAACAATCAGTGGTCAATCCTCAATCCTCAATAGAATATCATGAATTCACAGTTCTCAATACTCATTACTCAACCTGCAATCTTCAAATCTCTATCCACAAACATCAATTCTCATCACTCAACCCTCAACACTCAGTCCCCAATCCCCAATATTCAAGCCTCAATCCTCAATCCTCAATCCACAATCCTCAACCTTCAATCCTCAATACTCAATCTTCAATCCTGAATCCTCAATCCTCAATCCTCAATCCTCAATTCGCAATCCTCAATAGTCGATCTTCAATCCTCAATACTCAATATACGATCCTCAATCCTCAATCCTCAATCCTCAATCCTCATTCTTCAATCCTTAATACCCAATCCTCAGTCTTCAATCCTCAATCCTTAATCCTGAATTCTCAATCCTCAATCCTCTGTCGTCAGTCCTCAAACCTCAATCCTCAACCCTCTGCCCTCATCCTCGATCCTCAGTCTTCAATCCTCAATCCTCAATCCTCAATCGTCAATCCTCAATACTCAATCCTCAATCCTCAATCCTCAATCCTCAATCTTCAATTCTCAATTCTCAATACTCAATCGTCAATCCTCTATCCTCAATCCTCAATCATCAATCCTCAATCATCAATCCTCAATCTTCAATACTCAACCCTCAACCCTCAATCCTCGATCCTCAATACTCAACCATCAATCCTCAATTCTCAATACTCAACAGAATATCCTGAATTCTCAGGATTCTATACTCAAACCTCAATCCTCAACCCTCTGCCCTCATTCTCAATCCTCAATCCACAATCCTCAAACCTCAATCCTCAACCGTCAGCCCTTGTCCTCAACCCTCAACCCTCAATCCTCAATCCTCCCATCTTCAATCATCAATACTCAATCTTCAACCCTCAATCCTCAATCCTCAGTCCTCAAACCTCAATCCTGAATCCTCGATCCTGAATCCTCAATCTTCAGCCCTCAGTCCTCTACAATCAGTTGTCAATCCTCAATACTCAATAGAATATCATCAATACACATTTTTCATTACTCAATACCCAATCCTCAATCCTTAATCCTCAATCCTCAATCCTCAATTCTCAATCCTCAATCCTCAGTCCTCAGTCCTCTAACCTCAATCCTCAACCCTCAGCCCTCATCCTCAATCCTCAATCCTCAATCCTCAATCCTCAACCTTCAATCCTCAATCCTCAATCCTCAATCCTCAATCCTCAACCTTGAATCCTCAATACTCAATCTTCAATCCTCAATCCTCAATCCTCAATCCTCAATCATCAATCCTGAAACCTCAATCCTCAATCCTCAGTAATCAATCCTCAACCTTCAATACTCAATTCTCAATCCTCAATTCTCAATCCTCAATCCTCAGGCCTCAGTCCTCAAACCTCAATTCTGAATCCTCTATCCTGCATCCTCAATCTTCAGCCCTCAGTCCTCAACAATCAGTTGTCAATCCTCAATCCCCAATAGAATATCCTCAATTCACAGTTTTCAATACTCAATACTGAATCTGCAATCTTCAAATCTCTATCCACAAACATCAATTCTCATCACTCAACCCTGAACGCTCAGACCTCAATGTTCAATCCTCAATCCTCAATTCTCAATCTTCAATCCTCAGTACTGAACCGTCAATCCTCTATCCTCAATCCACAATCCTCAATCCTCAATCCTCAGTAATAAATCCTCAATCCTGAATCCTCAATCCTCAATCCTCAATTATCAATCTTCAATCCTCAATACTCAATCTGCAATCCTCAATCCTCATTCTTCAATACTCAATACCCAATCCTCAATCTTAAAAACTCAATCCTCAATTCGCAATCCTCAATCCTCAATCCTCAGGCCTCAAGTATCAATACTCAACCCTCAGTCCTCGTCCTCAATCCACGACCTTCAATCCTCAATCCTCAATCTTCATTCATCAATATTCAACCTTCAATCCTCAATCCTCAATCCTCAATCCTCAATCCTCAATCCTCAATGTTCAATCCTCAATACCCAATCCTCAGTCTTCAATCCTCAAACCTCAATCCTCAACTCTCAATCCTCAATCCTCTGTCCTTAGTCCTCAAATCTCAATCCTCAACCCTCTGACCTCATCCTCAATCCTCAATCCTCAATCCTCAATCCTCAATCCTCAATCTTCAATCCTCAATACTCAATCTTCAATCCTCAACCCTGAGTCCTCAAACCTCAATTCTGAATCCTCAATCCTGAATCCTCAATCTTCAGCCCTCAGCCCTCAACATTCAGTTGTCAATCCTCAATCCCCAATAGAATATCCTCAACTCACAGTTTTCAATACTCAATACTCAATCTGCAATCTTCAAATCTCTATCCAGAAACATCAATTCTCATCACTCATCCCTCAACACTCAGTACTCAATGTTCAATCCTCAATCCTCAATTCTGAATCTTCAATCCTCAATACTGAATCTTCAATCCTCAATCCTCAATCCTCAATCCTCAATCCTCAATCCTCAATCCTCAATCCTCAATCCTCAATCCTCAATCCTCAATCCTCAATCTTCAATCCTCAATACTCAATCTTCAATCCTCAATACTCAATCCCCAATCCTCATTCCTCAATCCTCATTCTTCAATCCTCAATACCCAATCCTCAATCTTCAATCCTCAATCCTCAATTACCAACTCTCAATCCTCAATCCTCCGACCTCAAACATCAATATTCATCCCTCAGTCATCGTCCTCAATCCACAACCCTCTATCCTCAACCCTCAATCTTCAACCCTCAGTATTCAAACCTAAATCCTGAATCCTCAATCCTGAATCCTCAATCTTCAGCCCACAGTCCTCAACAATCAGTGGTCAATCCTCAATCCTCAATAGAATATCATGAATTCACAGTTCTCAATACTCAATATTTAAGCCTCAATCCTCAATCCTCAATCCACAATCCTCAACCTTCAATCCTCAATACTCAATCTTCAATCCTGAATCCTCAATCCTCAATCCTCAATCCTCAATTCGCAATCCTCAATAGTCGATCTTCAATCCTCAATACTCAATATACGATCCTCAATCCTCAATCCTCAATCCTCAATCCTCACTCTTCAATCCTTAATACCCAATCCTCAATCTTCAATCCTCAATCCTCAATCCTGAATTCTCAATCCTCAATCCTCTGTCCTCAGTCCTCAAACCTCAATCCTCAACCCTCAGCCCTCATCCTCGATCCTCAGTCTTCAATCCTCAATCCTCAATCCTCAATCCTCAATTTTCAATCCTCAATACTCAATCTTCAATCCTCAATCCTCAATCCTCAATGCTCAACCCTCAATCGTCAGTGTTCAATCCCCAATATTCAATCTTCAATCCTCAATCCTCAATACTCAATCCTCAATCCGCAATCTGCAATCCTCAATACTGAATCTGCAATCTTCAATCCTCAATCCTCAATCCTCAATCCTCATTCTCCAATCCTCAATCCTCAGTCCTCAAACCTCAATTCTGAATCCTCAATCCTGCATCCTCAATCTTCAGCCATCAGTCCTCAACAATCAGTTGTCAATTCTCATTCCCCAATAGAATATCCTCAATTCACAGTTTTCAATACTCAATACTCAATCTGCAATCTTCAAATCTCTATCCACAAACATCAATTCTCATCACTCAACCCTGAACGCTCAGACCTCAATGTTCAATCCTCAATCCTCAATTCTCAATCTTCAATCCTCAGTACTGAACCGTCAATCCTCTATCCTCAATCCACAATCCTCAATCCTCAATCCTCAGTAATAAATCCTCAATCTTCAATACTCAATCGTCATTCCTCAGTCCTCAATCCTCAATCCTCAATCCTCGTTCCTCAAACCTCAATCCTCAGCCCTCAGTCCTCATCCACAGTTCTCAATTCTCAACCCTCAATCCTCAATCCTCAATCTTCAATCCTCAATAATCAATCTCCAATCCTAGATCCTCAATCCCCAATCTTCAATCCTTAATCCTCAATCTTCAATCCTCAATCCCCAGTCCTCAATCTTCAATCCTCAATGCTCAATCCTCAATCCTCAATACTCAGTCCTCAATCCTCAATCCTCAACCCTCAAACCTCAATCCTCAACCATCAGTCCTAGTCCTCAATCGTCAACACTCAATCCTCAATCCTCAATCTTCAATCCTCAATTCTCAATATTCAATACCCAATCCTCAATCTTCAATGCTCAATCTTCAATCCTCAATCCTCAATACTCAGTCCTCAATCCTCAATCCTCATTCTTCAATCCTCAATACCCAATCCTCAATCTTCAATCCTCAATCCTCAACTTTCAATCCTCAATCCTCAGTCCTCAGACCTCAAACCTCAATCCTCAACCCTCAGCCCTCATCCTCAATCCTCAATCCTCAATCCTCAATCCTCAATCTTCAATCCTCAATACTCAACCTTCAATAATCAATCCTCAATTCTCAATCCTCAATCCCCAATCCTCAATCTTCAATCCTCAATAATCAATCTCCAATCCTAGATCCACAATCCCCAATGTTCAATCCTTAATCCTCAATCTTCAATCCTCAATCCCCAGTCCTCAATCTTCAATCCTCAATGCTCAATCCTCAATCCTCAATCCTCAGTCCTCAATCCTCGATCCTCAACCCTCAAACCTCAATCCTCAATCCTCAATTACCAACTCTCAATCCTCAATCCTCCTCCCTCAAACATCAATATTCATCCCTCAGTCATCGTCCTCAATCCACAACCCTCTATCCTCAACCCTCAATCTTCAACCCTCAGTATTCAAACCTAAATCCTGAATCCTCAATCCTGAATCCTCAATCTTCAGCCCACAGTCCTCAACAATCAGTGGTCAATCCTCAATCCTCAATAGAATATCATGAATTCACATTTCTCAATACTCAATATTTAAGCCTCAATCCTCAATCCTCAATCCACAATCCTCAACCTTCAATCCTCAATACTCAATCTTCAATCCTGAATCCTCAATCCTCAATCCTCAATCCTCAATTCGCAATCCTCAATAGTCGATCTTCAATCCTCAATACTCAATATACGATCCTCAATCCTCAATCCTCAATCCTCAATCCTCATTCTTCAATCCTTAATACCCAATCCTCAATCTTCAATCCTCAATCCTCAATCCTGAATTCTCAATCCTCAATCCTCTGTCCTCAGTCCTCAAACCTCAATCCTCAACCCTCAGCCCTCATCCTCGATCCTCAGTCTTCAATCCTCAATCCTCAATCCTCAATCCTCAATTTTCAATCCTCAATACTCAATCTTCAATCCTCAATCCTCAATCCTCAATGCTCAACCCTCAATCGTCAGTGTTCAATCCCCAATATTCAATCTTCAATCCTCAATCCTCAATACTCAATCCTCAATCCGCAATCTGCAATCCTCAATACTGAATCTGCAATCTTCAATCCTCAATCCTCAATCCTCAATCCTCATTCTCCAATCCTCAATCCTCAGTCCTCAAACCTCAATTCTGAATCCTCAATCCTGCATCCTCAATCTCCAGCCCTCAGTCCTCAACAATCAGTTGTCAATCCTCAATCCCCAATAGAATATCCTCAATTCACAGTTTTCAATACTCAATACTCAATCTGCAATCTTCAAATCTCTATCCACAAACATCAATTCTCATCACTCAACCCTGAACGCTCAGACCTCAATGTTCAATCCTCAATCCTCAATTCTCAATCTTCAATCCTCAGTACTGAACCGTCAATCCTCTATCCTCAATCCACAATCCTCAATCCTCAATCCTCAGTAATAAATCCTCAATCTTCAATACTCAATCGTCATTCCTCAGTCCTCAATCCTCAATCCTCAATCCTCGTTCCTCAAACCTCAATCCTCAGCCCTCAGTCCTCATCCACAGTTCTCAATTCTCAACCCTCAATCCTCAATCCTCAATCTTCAATCCTCAATAATCAATCTCCAATCCTAGATCCTCAATACCCAATCTTCAATCCTTAATCCTCAATCTTCAATCCTCAATCCCCAGTCCTCAATCTTCAATCCTCAATAATCAATCTCCAATCCTAGATCCTCAATACCCAATCTTCAATCCTTAATCCTCAATCTTCAATCCTCAATCCCCAGTCCTCAATCTTCAATCCTCAATGCTCAATCCTCAATCCTCAATACTCAGTCCTCAATCCTCAATCCTCAACCCTCAAACCTCAATCCTCAACCATCAGTCCTAGTCCTCAATCGTCAACACTCAATCCTCAATCCTCAATCTTCAATCCTCAATTCTCAATATTCAATACCCAATCCTCAATCTTCAATCCTCAATCTTCAATCCTCAATCCTCAATACTCAGTCCTCAATCCTCAATCCTCATTCTTCAATCCTCAATACCCAATCCTCAATCTTCAATCCTCAATCCTCAACTTTCAATCCTCAATCCTCAGTCCTCAGACCTCAAACCTCAATCCTCAACCCTCAGCCCTCATCCTCAATCCTCAATCCTCAATCCTCAATCCTCAATCTTCAATCCTCAATACTCAACCTTCAATAATCAATCCTCAATTCTCAATCCTCAATCCTCAATCCTCAATCTTCAATCCTCAATAATCAATCTCCAATCCTAGATCCACAATCCCCAATGTTCAATCCTTAATCCTCAATCTTCAATCCTCAATCCCCAGTCCTCAATCTTCAATCCTCAATGCTCAATCCTCAATCCTCAATCCTCAGTCCTCAATCCTCGATCCTCAACCCTCAAACCTCAATCCTCAACCGTCAGTCCTCGTACACAATCGTCAACACTCGATCCTCAATCCTCAATCTTCAATCCTCAATACTCAATATTCAATACTCAATTCTCAATCTTCAATCCTCAATCTTCAATCCTCAATCCTCAATCCTCAATCTTCAATCCTCATTCTTCAATCCTCAATACCCAATCCTCAATCCTCAATTCTCAATGTTCAATGCGCTTTACCCAATCGTCAATCTTCAACACTCAATACCCAATCTTCAATTCTCCATCCTCAATCCTCAATCCTCAATCCTCAATCCTCAATCCTCAATCCTCAATCTTCAATCCTCAATACTCAGTCTTCAATCCTCAATCCTCAATCCTCAATCCTCAATCCTCAATCCTCATTCTTCAATACTCAATACCCTATCCACAATCTTCAATCCTCAATACTCAATCCTCAATTCTCAATCCTAAATCCTCAATCCTTAGACCTCAAACAGCAATACTCAACCCTCAGTCCTGGTCCTCAATCCACAACCATCAATACTCAATCCTCAATCTTCAATCATCAATATTGAATCTCCAGTCCTCAATCCTCAATCCTCAATCCTCAATCCTCAATCCTCAATCCTCAATGTTCAATCCGCAATACCCAATCCTCAATCTTCAATCCTCAATCCTCAATCCTCAATCCTCAATCCTCCATCCTCAATCCTCAGTCCTCAGTCCTCGAAGCTCAAACCTGTATCCTCAACCCTGAATCCTCAATCTTCAGACCTCGGTCCTCAACAATCAGTTGTCAATTCTCAAACCTTAATAGAATATCATCAATTCACAGTTTTCAATACTCAATAATCAATCTGCAATTTTCAAATCTCTATCCACAAGCATCAATTCTCATCATTCAACCCTCAACACTCAGTCCCAAACCTCAATCTTCAATACTCAATCCTCAATCCTCAATCCTCGATACTCAATCTTCAATCCTCAATACTCAATCTTCAATCCTCCATCCTCAATCGTCAATCCTCAATCCTCAATCCTCAATCGCCAGGATTCAATCCTCAATACTCAATCTTCAATCCTCAATCCTCAATCCTCAATCCTCAATCCTCATTCTTCAATCCGCAAACCTCAATCCTCAACCGTCAGACCTCGTCCTCAAATCTCAACCATCAATCCTCAATCCTCAATCTTCAACCATCAATACCCAATCTTCAATCGTCAATCCTCAATCCTCAATCCTCAATCCTCAATACTCAATGCTCAATCCTCTATCCTCAATCCTCAATCTTCAATTCTCAATTCTCAATACTCAATCGTCAATCCTCAATCCTCAATCCTCAATCCTCAATCCTCAATCATCAATCCTCAATCTTCAATCCTCAATCCTCAATCCTCAACTCTCAATCCTCAATCCTCAGTCCTCTGTCCTCAAACCTCTACCCTCAACCCTCAGCCCTCATCCTCAATCCTCAATCTTCAATCCTCAATACTCAATCTGCAATCTTCAATCCTCAATCCTCAATCCTCAATCCTCATTCTTCAATCCTCAATCCTCAATCCTCAATCCTCAATCCTCAATTTTCAATCCTCAATACTCAATCTTCAATCCTCAATCCTCAATCCTCAATGCTCAACCCTCAATCGTCAGTGTTCAATCCCCAATACTCAATCTTCAATCCTCAATCCTCAATCCTCAATCCTCAATACGCAATCTGCAATCCTCAATACTGAATCTGCAATCTTCAATCCTCAATCCTCAATCCTCAATCCTCATTCTCCAATCCTCAATCCTCAGTCCTCAAACCTCAATTCTGAATCCTCTATCCTGCATCCTCAATCTTCAGCACTCAGTCCTCAACAATCAGTTGTCAATCCTCAATCCCCAATAGAATATCCTCAATTCACAGTTTTCAATACTCAATACTCAATCTGCAATCTTCAAATCTCTATCCACAAACATCAATTCTCATCACTCAACCCTGAACGCTCAGACCTCAATGTTCAATCCTCAATCCTCAATTCTCAATCTTCAATCCTCAGTACTGAACCGTCAATCCTCTATCCTCAATCCACAATCCTCAATCCTCAATCCTCAGTAATAAATCCTCAATCCTGAATCCTCAATCCTCAATCCTCAATTATCAATCTTCAATCCTCAATACTCAATCTGCAATCCTCAATCCTCATTCTTCAATACTCAATACCCAATCCTCAATCTTAAAAACTCAATCCTCAATTCGCAATCCTCAATCCTCAATCCTCAGGCCTCAAGTATCAATACTCAACCCTCAGTCCTCGTCCACAATCCACGACCTTCAATCCTCAATCCTCAATCTTCATTCATCAATATTCAACCTTCAATCCTCAATCCTCAATCCTCAATCCTCAATCCTCAATCCTCAATGTTCAATCCTCAATACCCAATCCTCAGTCTTCAATCCTCAAACCTCAATCCTCAACTCTCAATCCTCAATCCTCTGTCCTTAGTCCTCAAATCTCAATCCTCAACCCTCTGACCTCATCCTCAATCCTCAAACCTCAATCCTCAATCCTCAATCCTCAATCTTCAATCCTCAATACTCAATCTTCAATCCTCAACCCTGAGTCCTCAAACCTCAATTCTGAATCCTCAATCCTGAATCCTCAATCTTCAGCCCTCAGCCCTCAACATTCAGTTGTCAATCCTCAATCCCCAATAGAATATCCTCAATTCACAGTTTTCAATACTCAATACTCAATCTGCAATCTTCAAATCTCTATCCAGAAACATCAATTCTCATCACTCATCCCTCAACACTCAGTACTCAATGTTCAATCCTCAATCCTCAATTCTGAATCTTCAATCCTCAATACTGAATCTTCAATCCTCAATCCTCAATCCTCAATCCTCAATCCTCAATCCTCAATCCTCAATCCTCAATCCTCAATCCTCAATCCTCAATCCTCAATCTTCAATCCTCAATACTCAATCTTCAATCCTCAATACTCAATCCCCAATCCTCATTCCTCAATCCTCATTCTTCAATCCTCAATACCCAATCCTCAATCTTCAATCCTCAATCCTCAATTACCAACTCTCAATCCTCAATCCTCCGACCTCAAACATCAATATTCATCCCTCAGTCATCGTCCTCAATCCACAACCCTCTATCCTCAACCCTCAATCTTCAACCCTCAGTATTCAAACCTAAATCCTGAATCCTCAATCCTGAATCCTCAGTCTTCAGCCCACAGTCCTCAACAATCAGTGGTCAATCCTCAATCCTCAATAGAATATCATGAATTCACAGTTCTCAATACTCAATATTTAAGCCTCAATCCTCAATCCTCAATCCACAATCCTCAACCTTCAATCCTCAATACTCAATCTTCAATCCTGAATCCTCAATCCTCAATCCTCAATCCTCAATTCGCAATCCTCAATAGTCGATCTTCAATCCTCAATACTCAATATACGATCCTCAACCCTCAATCCTCAATCCTCAATCCTCATTCTTCAATCCTTAATACCCAATCCTCAATCTTCAATCCTCAATCCTAAATCCTGAATTCTCAATCCTCAATCCTCAGTCCTCAAGTATCAATACTCAACCCTCAGTCCTCGTCCTCAATCCACGACCTTCAATCCTCAATCCTCAATCCTCAATGTTCAATCCTCAATACCCAATCCACAATCTTCAATCCTCAATCCTCAACCCTCAACTCTCAATACTCAATCCTCTGTCCTTAGTCCTCAAATCTCAATCCTCAACCCTCTGACCTCATCCTCAATCCTCAATCCTCAACCCTCAGTCCTCATCCTCAATCCTCAATCCTCAATCCTCAATCCTCAACCTTCTATCCTCAATACTCAATCTTCAATAATCAATCCTCAATTCTCAATCCACAATAATCAATCCTCAATCGTCAATCCTCAATCCCCAATCCTCAATCCTCAATCCTCAATGCTCAATGCGCTTTACCCAATCGTCAATCTTCAACACTCAATACCCAATCTTCAATTCTCCATCCTCAATCCTCAATCCTCAATCCTCAATCCTCAATCCTCAATCCTCAATCCTCAATCTTCAATCCTCAATACTCAGTCTTCAATCCTCAATCCTCAATCCTCAATCCTCAATCCTCCATCCTCATTCTTCAATACTCAATACCCTATCCACAATCTTCAATCCTCAATACTCAATCCTCAATTCTCAATCCTAAATCCTCAATCCTTAGACCTCAAACAGCAATACTCAACCCTCAGTCCTGGTCCTCAATCCACAACTATCAATACTCAATCCTCAATCTTCAATCATCAATATTGAATCTCCAGTCCTCAATCCTCAATCCTCAATCCTCAATCCTCAATCCTCAATCCTCAATGTTCAATCCGCAATACCCAATCCTCAATCTTCAATCCTCAATCCTCAATCCTCAATCCTCAATCCTCAATCCTCAATCCTCAATCCTCAATCTTCAATCCTCAATACTCAATATTCAATCCTCAATCCTCAATCCTCAATCCTGAATCCTCAATCCTCAATCCTCAATTCTCAATCTTCAATCCTCAAACCTCAATCCTCAATCCTCAATCTTCAATACTCAATCTTCAATCCCTAATCCTCAATCCTCAATCTTCAATCCTCATTCTTCAATCCTCAATACCCAATCCTCAATCTTCAATCCTCAATCCTCAATCCACTATTCTCAATCCTCAATCCTCAGTCCCCAGGCCTCAAACCACAATCCTCAACCCTCAGCCCTCATCCTCAATCCTCAATCCTCAATCCTCATTCCTCAATCCTCAATCTTCAATCCTCAATACTCAATGTTCAATCCTCAATCCTCAATCCTCAATCCTCAAACCTCAATCCTCAATCTTCAATCTTCAATACTCAATCTTCAATCCCTAATCCTCAATCCTCAATCTTCAATCCTCATTCTTCAATCCTCAATACCCAATCCTCAATCTTCAATCCTCAATCCTCAATCCACAATTCTCAATCCTCAATCCTCAGTCCCCAGGCCTCAAACCACAATCCTCAACCCTCAGCCCTCATCCTCAATCCTCATTCCTCAATCCTCAATCTTCAATCCTCAATACTCAATGTTCAATCCACAATCCTCAATTCTAAATCCTCAATCCTCAATCCTCAATCCTCAATCCTCAATCCTCAATCCTCAATCCTCAATCTTAATCTTCAATCCTCAGTACTCAATCTTCAATCCTCAGTCCTCAATCCTCAATCCTCAATCCTCAATCCTCAATCTTCAATCCTCAATACTCAATCTTCAATCCCCAACCCTCAATCCCCACTGCTCAATCCTCAATCCTCAATCCTCAGTCGTCAATCTTCAATTCTCGATACTCAATCCTCAATCCTCAATCCTCAATACTCAATACTGAACCCTCATCCTTCAATCCTCAATACCCAATCCACAATCTTCAATCCTCAATCCTCAATCCTCAATCCTCAATCCTCAATCTTCAATCCTCAATTCTCAATCCTCAATCCTCAATCCTCAGACCTCAAACATCAATACTCAACCCTGAGTCCTCGTCCTCAATCCAAAACCCTCAATCCTCAATACTCAATCCTCAATCCTCAATGTTCTATCCTCAATACGCAATCCTCAACCTTCAATCCTCAATCCCCAATCCACAATCCTCAATCCTGAATCCTCATTCCTCAGTCCTCAAACCCCAATCCTGAATCCACAATCCTGAACGCTCAATCTTCAGCCCTCAGACCTCAACAATCAGTTGTGAATCCTCAATCCTCAATAGAATATCCTCAGTTCACAGGTTTCAAGACTCAATACTCAGCCTGCAATCTTCAAATCTCTATCCACAAACATCAATTCTCTTCACTCAACCCTCAACACTCAGTCCCCAATCCTCAATCTTCAAACCTCAATCCTCAATCCTCAATCCTCAATCCTCAGTCTTCAATCCTCAATACTCATTCTTCAATCCTCAATCCTCAATCCTCGGTCCTCAATCCTCAATCGTCAATCTCCAATCCTGAATACTCAATCTTCAATCCTCAATGCTCAATCCTCAATCCTCAATCCTCAATCCTCAATCCTCAATCGTCAATCTTCAATCCTCAATACTCAATCTCCAATCCTCAATCCTCAATACTCAATACTCAACCCTCATTCTTCAATCCTCAATACCCAATCCTCAATCTTCAATCCTCAGTCCCAAATCGTCAATCTTCAATACTCACTCCTCAATCCTCAATCCTCAATCCTCAATATTCAGCACACAACCCTCATCCATCACTCCTCAATACTCAACCATGAATCCTGAATTCTCAATACTCAATAGAATATACTGAATTCTCATGGTTGAATACTCAATCCAAAATATTCAATAATCAAATCTCAATCCTCAAACATCAATCCACAACACTCAATCCTCAACACTCAGTCCTTTCTCTTCAATCCTCCATCCCCAATCATCAATCCTCAAGCGTCAATCCTCAATCCTCAATCCTCAAACCTCAATCCTCACTCCTCAAACCTCAATCCCGAATCCTCAATCCTGAATCCTCAATCTTCAGCCCACAGTCCTCAACAATCAATTGTCAATCCTCAATCCTCAATAGAATATCCTAAATTCACAGTTTTCAATACTCAATCCCCATTCTTCAATCTTCAAATCTCAATCCACAAACATCAATTCTCATCACTCTACCCTCAACACTCGGTCCTCAATCTTCAATCCTCAATCCTCAGTCCTCAATCCTCAATATTCAATCCTCAGTACTCAATCTTCAATCATCAATCCTCAATTCTCAATCCTCAATACTCAATACTCAATCGTCAATCCTCAATCCCCAATTGTCAACCTTCAATCCTCAATCCTCAATCCTCAATCCTCAATCCTCAATCCTCAATCTTCAATCCTCAATACTCAATATTCAATCCTCAATCCTCAATCCTCAACCCTGAATCCTCAATCCTCAATCCTCAATTCTCAATCTTCAATCCTCAATACTCAATCTGCAATCCTCAGTCCTCATTCTTCAATCCTCAATACCCAATCCTCAATCTTAAAACCTCAATCCTCAATTCGCAATCCTCAATCCTCAATCCTCAGGCCTCAAGTATCAATACTCAACCCTCAGTCCTCGTCCTCAATCCACGACCTTCAATCCTCAATTCTCAATCTTCATTCATCAATATTCAACCTTCAATCCTCAATCCTCAATCCTCAATCCTCAATCCTCAATCCTCAATGTTCAATCCTCAATACCCAATCCTCAATCTTCAACCCTCAATCCTCAATCCTCAACTCTCAATCCTCAATCCTCTGTCCTTTGTCCTCAAACCTCAATCCTCAACCCTCTGACCTCATCCTCAATCCTCAATCCTCAATCCTCAATCTTCAATCCTCAATACTCAATCTTCAATCCTCAATCCTCAGTCCTCAAACCTCAATTCTGAATCCTCGATCCTGAATCCTCAATCTTCAGCCCTCAGCCCTCAACATTCAGTTGTCAATCCTCAATCCTCAATAGAATATCCTCAATTCACAGTTTTCAATACTCAATACTCAATCTGCAATCTTCAAATCTCTATCCAGAAACATCAATCCTCATCACTCAACCCTCAACACTCAGTACTCAATGTTCAATCCTCAATCCTCAATTCTGAATCTTCAATCCACAATACTGAATCTTCAGTCCTCAATCCTCAATCCTCAATCCTCAATCCTCAATCCTCAATCCTCAATCCTCAATCCTCAATCCTCAATCCTCAATCTTCAATCCTCAATACTCAATCTTCAATCCTAAATACTCAATCCTCAATCCTCATTCCTCAATCCTCATTCTTCAATCCTCAATACCCAATCCTCAATCTTCAATCCTCAATTCTCAATTACCAATTCTCAATCCTCAATCCTCCGACCTCAAACATCAATATTCATCCCTCAGTCATCGTCCTCAATCCACAACCCTCTATCCCCAACCATCAACCTTCAATAATCAATATTCAATCTTCAATCCTCAATCCTCAATCCTCAATCCTCAATCCTCAATCCTCAATCTTCACTCCTCAATCCTCAATCCTCAATCCTCAATGTTCAATCCTCAATACCCAATCCTCAGTCTTCAATCCTCAATCCTCAATCCTCAGTCCTCAATCCTCAATCCTCAACCATCAGTATTCAAACCTAAATCCTGAATCCTCAATCCTGAATCCTCAATCTTCAGCCCACAGTCCTCAACAATCAGTGGTCAATCCTCAATCCTCAATAGAATATCATGAATTCACAGTTCTCAATACTCAATACTCAACCTGCAATCTTCAAATCTCTATCCACAAACATCAATTCTCATCACTCAACCCTCAACACTCAGTCCCCAATCCCCAATATTCAAGCCTCAATCCTCAATCCTCAATCCACAATCCTCAACCTTCAATCCTCAATACTCAATCTTCAATCCTGAATCCTCAATCCTCAATCCTCAATCCTCAATTCGCAATCCTCAATAGTCGATCTTCAATCCTCAATACTCAATGTACGATCCTCAATCCTCAATCCTCAATCCTCAATCCTCATCCTTCAATCCTTAATACCCAATCCTCAATCTTCAATCCTCAATCCTCAATCCTGAATTCTCAATCCTCAATCCTCTGTCCTCAGTCCTCAAATCTCAATCCTCAACCCTCAGCCCTCATCCTCAATCCTCAGTATTCAATCCTCAATCCTCAATCCTGAATCCTCAATCCTCAATCCTCAGTCCTCAGTCCTCAAACCTCAAACCTGTATCCTCAATCCTGAATCCTCAATCCTCAGACCTCAGTCCTCAACAATCAGTTGCCAATTCTCAATCCTCAATAGAATATCATCAATTCACAGTTTTCAATACTCAATAATCAATCTGCAATTTTCAGATGTCTATCCACAAGCATCAATTCTCATCATTCAACCCTCAACGCTCAGTCCCCAATCCTCAATCTTCAATACTCAATCCTCAATCCTCAATCCTCGAACCTCAATCTTCAATCCTCAATACTCAATCTTCAATCCTCCATCCTCAATCGTCAATCCTCAATCCTCAATCGCCAGGCTTCCATCCTCAATACTCAATCTTCAATCCTCAATCCTCAATCCTCATTCCTCAATCCTCATTCTTCAATCCTCAACACCCAATCCTCAATCTTCAATCCTCAATCCTCAATCCTCAACTCTCAATCCTCAATCCTCAGTCCTCAGTCCACAAACCTCAATCCTCAATCCTCAGCCCTCATCCTCAATCCTCAATCCTCAAACTTCAATCCTCAATCCTCAATCCTCAATTCTCAATCCTCAATCCTCAGTCCTCAGTCCTCAAACCTCTACCCTCAACCCTCAGCCCACATCCTCAATCCTCAATCCTCAATCCTCAATCCTCAATCTTCAATCCTCAATACTCAATCTTCAATAAACTATCCTCAATTCTCAATCCTCAATACTCAATCCTCATTCGTCAATCCTCAATCCCCAATCCTCAATCTTCAATCCTCAATCCTCAACCCTCATTCCTCAATCCTCATTCTTCAATCCTCAATACCCAATCCTCAACCTTCAATCCTCAATCCTCAATCCTCAATTCTCAATCCTCAATCCTCAGACCTCAAACATCAATATTCAACCCTCAGTCCTCGTCCACAATCCACAACCCTAAATCCTCAACCGTCAATTTTCAATCATCAATATTCAGTCTTCAATCCTCAATCCTCAATCCTCAATCCTCAATCCTCAATCCTCAATCTTCACTCCTCAATCCTCAATCCTCAATCCTCAATCCTCAATCCTCAATCCTCAACCTTGAGTCCTCAATACTCAATCTTCAATCCTAAATCCTCAATCCTCAATAGTCAATCCGCAATCTTCAATCCTCAATGCTCAATCTTCAATCCTCAATACTCAATCCTCAATCCTCAATCCTCATTCTTCAATCCTCAATACCCAATCCTCAATCTTCTATCCTCAAACCTCAGTCCTCAATTCTCAATCCTCAATCCTCAGTCCTCAGTCCTCGAACCTCAATCCTCATCCCTCAGCCCTCATCCTCAATCCTTAATCGACAATCCTCAATCCTCAACCTTGAATCCTCAATACTCAATCTTCAATTATCTATCCTCTGTCCTCAATGTTCAATCCTCAATCCTCAATTATCAATCTTCAATCCTCAATTCTCAATCTTCGATCCTCAATCTTGAATCCTCAGTCCCCAATCCTCAACCTTCTATCCTCAATCCTCAATCCTCCCTTCTTCAATCCTCAATACTCAATCTGCAATCCACAGTCCTCAATCCTCCATCCTCAACCCTCAATGCTCAAGCGTCAATCCTCAATCCTCAATCCTCAATCCTCAATCTTCAATCCTCAATTCTCAAGCTACAATCCTCAATCCTCAATTCTCAATCCTCAATACTCAATCCTCAAACCTCAATCCTCAACCGTCAGTCCTCGTCCTCAATCCTCAAACCTCAATCCTCAATCCTGAATATTCAATCATAAATACTCAATCTTCAATCCTCAATCCTCAATCCTCAATCGTCAATCCTCAATCCTCAATATTCAACACACAACCCTCATCCATCAATCCTCAATACTCAACCATCAATCCTCAATTCTCAATACTCAATAGAATATACTGAATTCTCATGGTTGAATACTCGATCCAAAATATTCAATAATCAAATCTCAATCCTCAAACATCAGTTCTCAACACTCAATCCTCAACACTCAGTCCTCTCTCTTCAATCCTCCATCCTCAATCCTCAATC
Source organism: Calliopsis andreniformis (assembly GCF_051401765.1). Classification (NCBI taxonomy): domain Eukaryota; kingdom Metazoa; phylum Arthropoda; class Insecta; order Hymenoptera; family Andrenidae; genus Calliopsis; species Calliopsis andreniformis. The sequence goes on from NW_027480458.1 coordinate 499,249, forward strand.
CTCAAGCGTCAATCCTCAATCCTCTATCCTCAACCCTCAATCCTCAGTCCTCAAACCTCAATCCCGAAACCTCAATTCTGAATCCTCAGTCTTCAGCCCTCAGTCCTCAACAATCAATTGTCAATCCTCAAACCTCAATAGAATATCCTCTATTAACAGTTTTCAATACTCAATCCCCATTCTTCAATCTTCAAATCTCAATCCACAAACATCAATTCTCATCACTCTACCCTCAGCACTCAGTCCTCAATCTTCAATCCTCAATCCTCAATCCTCAATCCTCAATCCTCAGTCCTCAAACCTCAAACCTGAATACTCAATCCTGAATCCTCAACCTTCAGACCTCAGTCCTCAACAATCAGTTGTCAATTCTCAATCCTCAATAGAATATCATCAATTCACAGTTTTCAATATTCAATACTCAATCTGCAATCTTCAAACCTCAATCCACAAACATCAATTCTCATCATTCAACCCTCAACACTCAGTCCCCAATCCTCAATCTTCAATCCTTAATCCTCAATCCTCAATCCTCGATCCTCAATCTTCAATCATCAATACTCAATCTTCAATCCTCCATCCTCAATCCTCAATCCTCGATCCTCAATCCTCAATCGTCAGGCTTCAATGCTCAATACTCAATCTTCAATCCTCAATCCTCAATCCTCAATCCTCAATCCTCATCCTTCAATCCTTAATACCCAATCCTCAATCTTCAATCCTCAATCCTCAATCCTGAATTCTCAATCCTCAATCCTCTGTCCTCAGTCCTCAAACCTCAATCCTCAACCCTCAGCCCTCATCCTCAATCCTCAGTCTTCAATCCTCAATCCTCAATCCTCAATCCTCAATCCTCAATCCTCAGTCCTCAGTCCTCAAACCTCAAACCTGTATCCTCAATCCTGAATCCTCAATCCTCAGACCTCAGTCCTCAACAATCAGTTGCCAATTCTCAATCCTCAATAGAATATCATCAATTCACAGTTTTCAATACTCAATAATCAATCTGCAATTTTCAGATGTCTATCCACAAGCATCAATTCTCATCATTCAACCCTCAACACTCAGTCCCCAATCCTCAATCTTCAATACTCAATCCTCAATCCTCAATCCTCGATCCTCAATCTTCAATCCTCAATACTCAATCTTCAATCCTCCATCCTCAATCGTCAATCCTCAATCCTCAATCGCCAGGCTTCCATCCTCAATACTCAATCTTCAATCCTCAATCCTCAATCCTCATTCCTCAATCCTCATTCTTCAATCCTCAACACCCAATCCTCAATCTTCAATCCTCAATCCTCAATCCTCAACTCTCAATCCTCAATCCTCAGTCCTCAGTCCACAAACCTCAATCCTCAATCCTCAGCCCTCAACCTCAATCCTCAATCCTCAAACTTCAATCCTCAATCCTCAATCCTCAATTCTCAATCCTCAATCCTCAGTCCTCAGTCCTCAAACCTCTACCCTCAACCCTCAGCCCACATCCTCAATCCTCAATCCTCAATCCTCAATCCTCAATCTTCAATCCTCAATACTCAATCTTCAATAAACTATCCTCAATTCTCAATCCTCAATACTCAATCCTCATTCGTCAATCCTCAATCCCCAATCCTCAATCTTCAATCCTCAATCCTCAACCCTCATTCCTCAATCCTCAATCCTCAATCGTCAATCTTCAATTCTCGATACTCAATCCTCAATCCTCAATCCTCAATACTCAATACTGAACCCTCATCCTTCAATCCTCAATACCCAATCCACAATCTTCAATCCTCAATCCTCAATCCTCAATCCTCAATCCTCAATCTTCAATCCTCAATTCTCAATCCTCAATCCTCAATCCTCAGACCTCAAACATCAATACTCAACCCTGAGTCCTCGTCCTCAATCCAAAACCCTCAATCCTCAATACTCAATCCTCAATCCTCAATGTTCTATCCTCAATACGCAATCCTCAACCTTCAATCCTCAATCCCCAATCCACAATCCTCAATCCTGAATCCTCAATCCTCAGTCCTCAAACCCCAATCCTGAATCCACAATCCTGAACGCTCAATCTTCAGCCCTCAGACCTCAACAATCAGTTGTGATTCCTCAATCCTCAATAGAATATCCTCAGTTCACAGGTTTCAATACTCAATACTCAGCCTGCAATCTTCAAATCTCTATCCACAAACATCAATTCTCTTCACTCAACCCTCAACACTCAGTCCCCAATCCTCAATCTTCAAACCTCAATCCTCAATCCTCAATCCTCAATCCTCAGTCTTCAATCCTCAATACTCATTCTTCAATCCTCAATCCTCAATCCTCGGTTCTCAATCCTCAATCGTCAATCTCCAATCCTGAATACTCAATCTTCAATCCTCAATCCTCAATCCTCAATCCTCAATCCTCAATCCTCAATCCTCAATCGTCAATCTTCAATCCTCAATACTCAATCTCCAATCCTCAATCCTCAATACTCAATACTCAACCCTCATTCTTCAATCCTCAATAACCAATCCTCAATCTTCAATCCTCAGACCCAAATCGTCAATCTTCAATACTCACTCCTCAATCCTCAATCCTCAATCCTCAATATTCAGCACACAACCCTCATCCATCACTCCTCAATACTCAACCATGAATCCTGAATTCTCAGTACTCAATAGAATATACTGAATTCTCATGGTTGAATACTCAATCCAAAATACTCAATAATCAAATCTCAATCCTCAAACATCAATCCACAACACTCAATCCTCAACACTCAGTCCTTTCTCTTCAATCCTCCATCCCCAATCATCAATCCTCAAGCGTCAATCCTCAATCCTCAATCCTCAAACCTCATTCCTCAGTCCTCAAACCTCAATCCCGAATCCTCAATCCTGAATCCTCAATCTTCAGCCCTCAGTCCTCAACAATCAATTGTCAATACTCAATCCTCAATAGAATATCCTAAATTCACAGTTTTCAATACTCAATCCCCATTCTTCAATCTTCAAATCTCAATCCACAAACATCAATTCTCACCACTCTACCCTCAACACTCGGTCCTCAATCTTCAATCCTCAATCCTCAGTCCTCAATCCTCAATATTCAATCCTCAGTACTCAATCTTCAATCATCAATCCTCAATTCTCAATCCTCAATACTCAATACTCAATCGTCAATCCTCAATCCCCAATTGTCAATCTTCTATCCTCAATCCTCAATCCTCAATCCTCAATCCTCAATCCTCAATCTTCAATCCTCAGTACTCAATATTCAATCCTCAATCCTCAATCCTCAATCCTGAATCCTCAATCCTCAATCCTCAATTCTCAATCTTCAATCCTCAATACTCAATCTGCAATCCTCAGTCCTCATTCTTCAATCCTCAATACCCAGTCCTCAATCTTAAAACCTCAATCCTCAATTCGCAATCCTCAATCCTCAATCCTCAGGCCTCAAGTATCAATACTCAACCCTCAGTCCTCGTCCTCAATCCACGACCTTCAATCCTCAATTCTCAATCTTCATTCATCAATATTCAACCTTCAATCCTCAATCCTCAATCCTCAATCCTCAATCCTCAATCCTCAATGTTCAATCCTCAATACCCAATCCTCAATCTTCAACCCTCAATCCTCAATCCTCAACTCTCAATCCTCAATCCTCTGTCCTTTGTCCTCAAACCTCAATCCTCAACCCTCTGACCTCATCCTCAATCCTCAATCCTCAATCCTCAATCCTCAATCCTCAATCTTCAATCCTCAATACTCAATCTTCAATCCTCAATCCTCAGTCCTCAAACCTCAATTCTGAATCCTCGATCCTGAATCCTCAATCTTCAGCCCTCAGCCCTCAACATTCAGTTGTCAATCCTCAATCCTCAATAGAATATCCTCAATTCACAGTTTTCAATACTCAATACTCAATCTGCAATCTTCAAATCTCTATCCAGAAACATCAATCCTCATCACTCAACCCTCAACACTCAGTACTCAATGTTCAATCCTCAATCCTCAATTCTGAATCTTCAATCCTCAATACTGAATCTTCAGTCCTCAATCCTCAATCCTCAATCCTCAATCCTCAATCCTCAATCCTCAATCCTCAATCCTCAATCCTCAATCTTCAATCCTCAATACTCAATCTTCAATCCTAAATACTCAATCCTCAATACTCAATCTTCAATCCTCCATCCTCAATCGTCAATCCTCAATCCTCAATCGCCAGGCTTCCATCCTCAATACTCAATCTTCAATCCTCAATCCTCAATCCTCATTCCTCAATCCTCATTCTTCAATCCTCAACACCCAATCCTCAATCTTCAATCCTCAATCCTCAATCCTCAACTCTCAATCCTCAATCCTCAGTCCTCAGTCCACAAACCTCAATCCTCAATCCTCAGCCCTCATCCTCAATCCTCAATCCTCAAACTTCAATCCTCAATCCTCAATCCTCAATTCTCAATCCTCAATCCTCAGTCCTCAGTCCTCAAACCTCTACCCTCAACCCTCAGCCCACATCCTCAATCCTCAATCCTCAATCCTCAATCCTCAATCTTCAATCCTCAATACTCAATCTTCAATAAACTATCCTCAATTCTCAATCCTCAATACTCAATCCTCATTCGTCAATCCTCAATCCCCAATCCTCAATCTTCAATCCTCAATCCTCAACCCTCATTCCTCAATCCTCATTCTTCAATCCTCAATACCCAATCCACAACCTTCAATCCTCAATCCTCAATCCTCAATTCTCAATCCTCAATCCTCAGACCTCAAACATCAATATTCAACCCTCAGTCCTCGTCCACAATCCACAACCCTCAATCCTCAACCGTCAATTTTCAATCATCAATATTCAGTCTTCAATCCTCAATCCTCAATCCTCAATCCTCAATCCTCAATCCTCAATCTTCACTCCTCAATCCTCAATCCTCAATCCTCAATCCTCAATCCTCAATCCTCAACCTTGAGTCCTCAATACTCAATCTTCAATCCTAAATCCTCAATCCTCAATAGTCAATCCGCAATCTTCAATCCTCAATGCTCAATCTTCAATCCTCAATACTCAATCCTCAATCCTCAATCCTCATTCTTCAATCCTCAATACCCAATCCTCAATCTTCTATCCTCAAACCTCAGTCCTCAATTCTCAATCCTCAATCCTCAGTCCTCAGTCCTCGAACCTCAATCCTCATCCCTCAGCCCTCATCCTCAATCCTTAATCGACAATCCTCAATCCTCAACCTTGAATCCTCAATACTCAATCTTCAATCCTCTATCCTCAGTCCTCAATGTTCAATCCTCAATCCTCAATTATCAACTTCAATCCTCAATTCTCAATCTTCGATCCTCAATCTTGAATCCTCAGTCCCCAATCCTCAACCTTCTATCCTCAATCCTCAATCCTCCCTTCTTCAATCCTCAATAGTCAATCTGCAATCCACAATCCTCAATCCTCCATCCTCAACCCTCAATGCTCAAGCGTCAATCCTCAATCCTCAATCCTCAATCCTCAATCTTCAATCCTCAATTCTCAAGCTACAATCCTCAATCCTCAATTCTCAATCCTCAATACTCAATCCTCAAACCTCAATCCTCAACCGTCAGTCCTCGTCCTCAATCCTCAAACCTCAATCCTCAATCCTGAATATTCAATCATCAATACTCAATCTTCAATCCTCAATCCTCAATCCTCAATCGTCAATCCTCAATCCTCAATATTCAACACACAACCCTCATCCATCAATCCTCAATACTCAACCATCAATCCTCAATTCTCAATACTCAATAGAATATACTGAATTCTCATGGTTGAATACTCGATCCAAAATATTCAATAATCAAATCTCAATCCTCAAACATCAGTTCTCAACACTCAATCCTCAACACTCAGTCCTCACTCTTCAATCCTCCATCCTCAATCCTCAATCCTCAAGCGTCAATCCTCAATCCTCTATCCTCAACCCTCAATCCTCAGTCCTCAAACCTCAATCCCGAAACCTCAATCCTGAATCCTCAGTCTTCAGCCCTCAGTCCTCAACAATCAATTGTCAATCCTCAAACCTCAATAGAATATCCTCTATTAACAGTTTTCAATACTCAATCCCCATTCTTCAATCTTCAAATCTCAATCCACAAACATCAATTCTCATCACTCTACCCTCAGCACTCAGTCCTCAATCTTGAATCCTCAATCCTCAATCCTCAATCCTCAATCCTCAGTCCTCAAACCTCAAACCTGAATACTCAATCCTGAATCCTCAACCTTCAGACCTCAGTCCTCAACAATCAGTTGTCAATTCTCAATCCTCAATAGAATATCATCAATTCACAGTTTTCAATACTCAATACTCAATCTGCAATCTTCAATCCTCAATCCTCGATCCTCAATCTTCAATCATCAATACTCAATCTTCAATCCTCCATCCTCAATCCTCAATCCTCAATCCTCAATCCTCAATCGTCAGGCTTCAATGCTCAATACTCAATCTTCAATCCTCAATCCTCAATCCTCAATCCTCAATCCTCATTCTACAATCCTCAATACCCAATCCTCAATCTTCAATCCTCAATCCTCAATCCTCAATTCTCAATCCTCAATCCTCAGTCCTCAGTCCTCAAACCTCAATCCTCAACCCTCAGCCCTCATCCTCAATCCTTAATCGACAATACTCATTCCTCAATCTTCAATCCTCAATACTCAATATTCAATCCTCAATCCTCAATACTCAATCCCCAATCCTAATTCTTCAATCCTCATTCTTCAATCCTCAATACCCAATCCTCAATCCTCAATCCTCAATCCTCAATCCTCAGTTCGCAATCATCAATCCTCAATCCTCAGACCTCAGGCATCAACACTCAACCCTCAGTAGTCGTTCTCAATCCACAATCCTCAATCCTCAATCCTCAATCTTCATTCATCAATATTCATCTTTCAATCCTCAATCCTCAATCCTCAATCCTCAGTCCTCAATGTTCAATCCTCAACAGCCAATCCTCAATCTTCAATCCTCAATCCTCAATCCTCAATTCTCAATCCTCAATCCTCAATCCTCAGTCCTCTCTCCTCAAACCTCAATCCTGAATCCTCAATCCCGAATCCTCAAGCTTCAGCCCTCAGTCCTTAACAATCAGCTGTCAATCCTCAATCCTCAATAGAATATCATCAATTCACAGTTTTCAATACTCAATACTCAATCTGCAATCTTCAAATCTCTATCCACAAACATCAATTCTCATCACTCAACCCTCAACACTCAGTCCTCAATGTTCAATCCTCAATCCTCAATTCTTAATCTTCAAACTTCAATACTGAACCTTCTATCCTCAATCCTCAATCCTCAGTCCTCAATCCACAATCCTCAATCTTCAATCCTCAGTCCCCAATCCACAATCTTCAGCCCTCAATCCTCAACCCTCAATCCTCGATCCTCAGTCCTCAATCCTCAATCCTCAATCCTCAATGTTCAATCCGCAATACCCAATCCTCAATCTTCAATCCTCAATCCTCAATCCTCAATCTTCAACCCTCAATCCCCAATCCTCAATCCTCAGTCCTCAATCTTCAATCCTCAATACTCAATCTTCAACCCTCAATCCTCAATCCTCAATCCTCAATGCTCAATCCTCAATCATCAATTCTCAATACTCAATAGAATACCCTGAATTCTCAGGATTCAATACTCAAAACTCTATCCTCAACCATCAGCCCTCATCCTCCATCCTCAATCCTCAATCCTCAATCCCCAATCCTCAATCCTCAATACTCAATCTTCAATGCTCAATCCTCAATCCTCAGTCATCAATACTCAATCTTCAGTACTCAATCCTCAATCCTCAATCCTCAATCCTCAATCCTCAATCCTCAACCTTCAATCCTCAATACTCAATCTGCAATCCACAATCCTCAATCCTCAATCCTCAATCCTCATTCTTCAATCCTCAATACCCAATCCTCAATCTTCAATCCTGAATCCTCAATCCTCAATTCTGAATCTTCAATCCTCAATACTGAATCTTCAATACGCAATCCTCAATCCTCAATCCTCAATCCTCAATCCTCAATCTTCAATCCTCAATCCTCAATCCTCAATTCTCAATCCTCAATCCTCAGTCCTCAGTCCTCAAACCTCAATCCTCCACCCTCAGCCCTCATCCTCAATCCTTAATCGACAATCCTCAATCCTCAATCTTCAATCCTCAATACTCAATCTTCAATCCTGAATCCTCAGTCCTCAATGTTCAATCCTCAATCCTCAATTCTGAATCTTAAATCCTCAATACTGAATCTTCAATCCGCAATCCTCAATCCTCAATCCTCAACCCTCAATCCTCAATCCTCAATCCTCAATCCTCAATCCTCAATCCTCAATGCTCAATCCTCAACCCTCAATCCTCAATCTTCAATCCTCAATACTCAATCTTCAATCCTCAATCCTCGATCCTCAATCCTCAATCCTCAATATTCAATCCTCAATACTCAATATTCAATCCTCAATCCTCAATACTCAATCCCCAATCCTCATTCTTCAATCCTCATTCTTCAATCCTCAATACCCAATCCTCAATCCTCAATCCTCAATCCTCAATCCTCAGTTCGCAATCCTCAATCCTCAAACCTCAGACCTCAGGCATCAACACTCAACCCTCAGTCCTCGTTCTCAATCCACAACCCTCAATCCTCAATCCTCAATCTTCATTCATCAATATTCATCTTTCAATCCTCAATCCTCAATCCTCAATCCTCAGTCCTCAATGTTCAATCCTCAACAGCCAATCCTCAATCTTCAATCCTCAATCCTCAAACCTCAATTCTCAATCCTCAATCCTCAATCCTCAATCCGCAGTCCTCTCTACTCAAACCTCAATTCTGAATCCTCAATCCCGAATCCTCAAGCTTCAGCCCTCAGTCCTTAACAATCAGCTGCCAATCCTCAATCCTCAATAGAATATCATCAATTCACTCAATACTCAATCTGCAATCTTCAAATCTCTATCCACAAACATCAATTCGCATCATTCAACCCTCAACACTCAGTCCCCAATCCTCAATATTCAATCCTCAATCCTCAATCCTCAATCCACACTGCTCAACCTTCAATCCTCAATACTCAATCCTCAGTCCTCAATCCTCAATCTTCAATCCCCAATACTCAATCTGCAATCCACAATCCTCAATCCTCAATCCTCAATCCTCAATTTCTCAATCCTCAATCCCCAATCCTCAACCTTCAATCCTCAATACTCAATCTTCAATCCTCAATCCTCAATCCTCAATACCCAATCCTCAATCTTCAATCCTCAATACTCAATCTTCAATCCACAATCCTCAATCCTCAATCCTCAATCCTCAATATTCAATCCTCAATACTCAATCTTCAATCCTCAATCCTCAATACCCAATCCCCAATCCTCACTCTTCAATCCTCATTCTTCAATCCTCAATACCCAATCCTCAATCTTCAATCCTCAATCCTCAATCCTCAGTTCGCAATCCTCAATCCTCAATCCTCAGACCTCAGGCATCAACACTCAATCCTCAGTCCTCGTCCTCAGTCCACAACCCTCAATCCTCAATCCTCAATCTTCATTCATCAATATTCAACCTTCAATCTCGATCCTCAATCCTCAATCCTAAATCCTCAATCCTTAATCCTCAAGCTTCAGCCCTCAGACCTCAACAATCAGTTGTCAATCGTCGATCCTCAATTGAATATCATCAATTCACAGTTTTCAATACTCAATACTCAATCTGCAATCCTCAAATCTCTATCCACAAACATCAATTCTCATCACTCAACCCTCAACACTCAGTCCCCAATCCTCAATATTCAATCCTCAATACTCAATCTTCAGTCCTCAATCCTCAGTCCTCAAACCTCAATCCCGAATCCTCAAACCTGAATCCTCAACATTCAGCCCTCAGTCCTCAACATTCAGTTGTCAATCCTCAATCCTCAATAGAATATCCTCAATTCACAGTTTTCAATGCTCAATACTCAATCTGCAATCTTCAAATCTCTATCCAGAAACATAAATTCTCATCACTCAACCCTCAACACTCAGTACTCAACGTTCAATCCTCATCCTCAATTCTGAATCTTCAATCCTCAATACTGAATCTTCAATGCGCAATCCTCAATCCTCAATCCTCAATCCTCAATCCTCAATCCTCAATCTTCAATCCTCAATCCTCAATCCTCAATTCTCAATCCTCAATCCTCAGTCCTCAGTCCTCAAACCTCAATCCTCCACACTCAGCCGTCATCCTCAATCCTTAATCGACAATCCTCAATCCTCAATCTTCAATCCTCAATACTCAATCATCAATCCTGAATCCTCAGTCCTCAATGTTCAATCCTCAATCCTCAATTCTGAAACTTCAATCCTCAATACTGAATCTTCAATCCGCAATCCTCAATCCTCAGTCCTCAACCCTCAATCCTCAATCCTCAATCCTCAATCCTCAATCCTCAATCCTCAATCCTCAACCCTCAATCCTCAATCCTCAATCCTCAATTTCTCAATCCTCAATCCCCAATCCTCAACCTTCAATCCTCAATACTCAATCTTCAATCCTCAATCCTCAATCCTCAATACCCAATCCTCAATCTTCAATCCTCAATACTCAATCTTCAATCCACAATCCTCAATCCTCAATCCTCAATCCTCAATATTCAATCCTCAATACTCAATCTTCAATCCTCAATCCTCAATACCCAATCCCCAATCCTCACTCTTCAATCCTCATTCTTCAATCCTCAATACCCAATCCTCAATCTTCAATCCTCAATCCTCAATCCTCAGTTCGCAATCCTCAATCCTCAATCCTCAGACCTCAGGCATCAACACTCAATCCTCAGTCCTCGTCCTCAGTCCACAACCCTCAATCCTCAATCCTCAATCTTCATTCATCAATATTCAACCTTCAATCTCGATCCTCAATCCTCAATCCTAAATCCTCAATCCTTAATCCTCAAGCTTCAGCCCTCAGACCTCAACAATCAGTTGTCAATCGTCGATCCTCAATTGAATATCATCAATTCACAGTTTTCAATACTCAATACTCAATCTGCAATCTTCAAATCTCTATCCACAAACATCAATTCTCATCACTCAACCCTCAACACTCAGTCCCCAATCCTCAATATTCAATCCTCAATACTCAATCTTCAGTCCTCAATCCTCAGTCCTCAAACCTCAATCCCGAATCCTCAAACCTGAATCCTCAACATTCAGCCCTCAGTCCTCAACATTCAGTTGTCAATCCTCAATCCTCAATAGAATATCCTCAATTCACAGTTTTCAATGCTCAATACTCAATCTGCAATCTTCAAATCTCTATCCAGAAACATAAATTCTCATCACTCAACCCTCAACACTCAGTACTCAACGTTCAATCCTCATCCTCAATTCTGAATCTTCAATCCTCAATACTGAATCTTCAATGCGCAATCCTCAATCCTCAATCCTCAATCCTCAATCCTCAATCCTCAATCTTCAATCCTCAATCCTCAATCCTCAATTCTCAATCCTCAATCCTCAGTCCTCAGTCCTCAAACCTCAATCCTCAACCCTCAGCCCTCATCCTCAATCCTCAATCCTCAATCCTCAATTCTCAATCTTCAATCCTCAATACTCAACCTTCAATGCTCAATGCTCAGTCCTCAAATTTCAATTCTGAATCCTCGATCCGGAACCCTCAATCTTCAGCCCTAAGTCCTCAACAATCAGTTGTCAATCCTCAATCCTCAATAGAGTATACTCAATTCACAGTTTTCAATACTCAATACTCAATCTGCAATCTTCAAATCTCTATCCACAAACATCAATTCTCATCACTCAACCCTCAACACTCAGTCCTCAATGTTCAATCCTCAATCCTCAATTCTTAATCTTCAATCTTCAATACTGAACCTTCAATCCTCAATCCTCAATCCTCAGTCTTCAATCCACAATCCTCAATCTTCAATCCTCAGTCCCCAATCCTCAATCTTCAACCCTCAATCCTCAACCCTCAAACCTCGATCCTCAGTCCTCAATCCTCAATCCTCAATCCTCAATGTTCAATCCGCAATACCCAATCCTCCATCTTCAATCCTCAATCCTCAATCCTCAATCTTCAACCCTCAATCCCCAATCCTCAATCTTCAGTCCTCAATCTTCAATCCTCAATACTCAACCTTCAATCCTCAATCCTCAATCCTCAATCCTCAATCCTCAATGCTCAATCCTCAATCATCAATTCTCAATACTCAATAGAATATCCTGAATTCTCAGGATTCAATACTCAAACCTCTATCCTCAACCATCAGCCCTCATTCTCCATCCTGAATCCTCAATCCTCAATCCCCAATCCTCAATCCTCAATACTCAATCTTCAATGCTCAATCCTCAATACTCAGTCATCAATACTCAATCTTCAGTACTCAATCCTCAATCCTCAATCCTCAATCCTCAATCCTCAATCCTCAATCTTCAATACTCAATACTCAATCTGCAATCCACAATCCTCAACCCTCAATCCTCAATCCTCATTCTTCAATCCTCAATACCCAATCCTCAATCATCAATCCTCAATCCTCAATCTTCAATCCTCAATTTCTCAATCCTCAATCCCCAGTCCTCAATCTTCAATCCTCAATACTCAATCTTCAATCCTCAATCCTCAATCCTCAATCCACAATCCTCATTCTTCAATCCTCAATCTTCAACCCTCAATCCTCAATCCTCAATTCTCAATCCTCAATCCTCAGTCCTCAGTCCTCAAACCTCAATCCTCAACCCTCAGCCCTCATCCTCAATCCTCAATCCTCAATCCTCAATCCTCAGTCCTCAAACATCAAACCTGAATACTCAATCCTGAATCCTCAATCTGCAGACCTCAGTCATCAACAATCTGTTGTCAATTCTCAATCTTCTATAGTATATCATCATTTCACAGTTTTCAATACTCAATACTCAATCTGCAATCTTCGAATCTCTATCCACAAACATCAATTCTCATCATTCAACCCTCAACACTCAGTCCCCAATCCTCAATCTTCAATCCTCAAACCTCAAAACACAATCATCGAACCTCAGTCCTCAATCCTCAATCCTCAATGTTCAAACCTCAATACCCAATCCTCAATCTTCAATCCTCAATCCTCAATCCTCAATCCTCAATCCTCAATCCTCAATCCTCAGTCCTCGAACCTCAATCCTGAATCCTCAAACCCGAATCCTCAGTCTACAGCCCTCAGGCCTCAACAATCAGTTGTCAATCCTCAATCCTCAATAGAATATCCTCAATTCACAGGTTTCAATACTCAATACTCAACCTGCAATCTTCAAATCTCTATCCACAAACATCAATTCTCATCACTCAACCCTCAACACTCAGTCCCCAATCCTCAATCTTCAATCCTCAATCCTCAATCCTCAATCCTCAATCCTCAAACTTCAATCCCCAATACTCACTCGTCAATCCTCAATCCTCAATCCTCGGTCCTCAATCCTCAATCGTCAATCTCCAATCCTGAATACTCAATCTTCAATCCTCAATAATCAATCTTCAATCCACATTCCTCAGTCCTCAAACCTCAATTCTGAATCCTCAAATCTCAATTCTGTATCCTCAATCCTGAACCCTCAACCTTCAGCTCTCAGTCCTCAACAATCAGTTGTCAATCCTCAATCCTCAATAGAATATACTCAATTCACAGTTTTCAATACACAATACTCAATCTGCAATCTTCGAATCTCTATCCACAAACATCAATTCTCATCACTCAAACCTCAACACTCAGTCCTCAATGTTCAATCCTCAATCCTCAATTCTCAATCTTCAATCCTCAATACTGAACCTTCAATACTCAATCCTCAATCCCCAGTCCTCAATCCTCAATCCTCAATCTTCAGTCCTCAATCCTCAATCCTCAATCCTCAATCCTCAATCCTCAGTCCTTAAACATCAAACCTGAATACTCAATCCTGAATCCTCAATCTTCAGACCTCAGTCCTCAACAATCTGTTGTCAATTCTCAATCTTCTATAGAATATCATCAATTCACAGTTTTCAATACTCAATACTCAATCTGCAATCTTCGAATCTCTATCCACAAACATCAATTCTCATCATTCAGCCCTCAACACTCAGTCCCCAATCCTCAATCTTCAATCCTCAATCCTCAATACACAATCCTCGATCCTCAGTCCTCAATCCTCAATCCTCAATCCTCAAACCTCAACCCTCAACCGTCAGTCCTCGTCCTCAATCCTCAACCCTCAATCCGCAATACTCAATCTTCAATCCTCAATACTCAATATTCAATCCTCAATCCTCAATCCTCAATCCTCAATCCTCAATCTTCAATACTCAAACCTCAATCCTCAATCCTCAATCCACATTCTTCAATCCGCAATACCCAATTCTCACTCTACAATACTCAATCCTCAATCCTCAATTCTGAAACCTCAATCCTCAGCCCTCAGTGCTCAAACCTCAATCCTCAACCCTCAGCCCTCATCCTCAACCCTCAATCCTCAATCCTCAATCCTCAATCTTCAATACTCAATACCCAATCTTCAATAATCAATCCTCAATTCTCAGTCCTCAATACTCAATCCTCTATCGTCAATACTCAATCCCCAATCCTCAATCTTGAATCCTCAATCCTCAATACTCAATCCTCAATCCTGAATCTTCAACCTTCAATCCTCAATCCTCAATCCTCAATCCTCTATCCTCAATCCTCAATCCTCAATCCTCAATCCTCAACCCTCAGACCTCAAACAGCAGTACTGAACCCCCAGTCCTCGCCCTGAATCCACAACAATCAATACTCAATCCTCAATCTTCAATCATCAATATTCAATCTTCAGTCCACAATCCTCAATCCTCAATCCTCAATCCTCAATCCTCAATCCTCAATCCTCAATGTTCAATCCGCAATACACAATCCTCAATCTTCAATCCTCTATCCTCAATCCTCAATCCTCAATCCTCGTTCCTCAAACCTCAATCCTCAGTCCTCGAACCTCAAACCTGTATCCTCAAACCTCAATCCTCAATATTCAGACCTCAGTCCTCAACAATCAGTTGTCAATTCCGAATCCTCAATAGAATATCATCAATTCACAGTTTTCAATACTCAATACTCAATCTGCAATCTTCGAATCTCTATCCACAAACATCAATTCTCATCATACAACCCTCAACACTCAGTCCCCAATCCTCAATCTTCAATCCTCAATCCTCAATCCTCAATTCTGAAACCTCAATCCTCAGCCCTCAGTGCTCAAACCTCAATCCTCAACCCTCAGCCCTCATCCTCAACCCTCAATCCTCAATCCTCAATCCTCAATCTTCAATACTCAATACCCAATCTTCAATAATCAATCCTCAATTCTCAGTCCTCAATACTCAATCCTCTATCGTCAATACTCAATCCCCAATCCTCAATCTTGAATCCTCAATCCTCAATACTCAATCCTCAATCCTGAATCTTCAACCTTCAATCCTCAATCCTCAATCCTCAATCCTCTATCCTCAATCCTCAATCCTCAATCCTCAATCCTCAACCCTCAGACCTCAAACAGCAGTACTGAACCCCCAGTCCTCGCCCTGAATCCACAACAATCAATACTCAATCCTCAATCTTCAATCATCAATATTCAATCTTCAGTCCACAATCCTCAATCCTCAATCCTCAATCCTCAATCCTCAATCCTCAATGTTCAATCCGCAATACACAATCCTCAATCTTCAATCCTCTATCCTCAATCCTCAATCCTCAATCCTCGTTCCTCAAACCTCAATCCTCAGTCCTCGAACCTCAAACCTGTATCCTCAAACCTCAATCCTCAATATTCAGACCTCAGTCCTCAACAATCAGTTGTCAATTCCGAATCCTCAATAGAATATCATCAATTCACAGTTTTCAATACTCAATACTCAATCTGCAATCTTCGAATCTCTATCCACAAACATCAATTCTCATCATACAACCCTCAACACTCAGTCCCCAATCCTCAATCTTCAATCCTCAATCCTCAATCCTCAATCCTCAATCCTCAATCTTCACTCCTCAATACTCAATCTTCAATCCTCAATCCTCAATCCTCAATCCTCAATCCTCAATCCTCAATCCTCAATCCTCAATCCTCAATCTTCAATCCTCAATACTCAATCTTCAATCCTCAATCCTCAATCCACAATCCTCAATCCACATTCTTCAATCCTCAACACCCAATCCTCAATCTTCAATCCTCAAACATCAGTCCTCAATTCTCAATCCTCAATCCTCAATCCTCAGACCTCATACATCAATACTCAACCCTCAGTACTCGTCCTCAATCCACAACCCTCAATCCTCGATCCTCAATCTTCAATCAACAATATTCAATCTTCAATCCTCAATCCTCAATCCTCAATCCTCAATCTTCAATCCTCAAACCTCAATCCTCAATCCTCAATCCACATTCTTCAATCCGCAATACCCAATTCTCAATCTACAATACTC
Organism: Calliopsis andreniformis; assembly: GCF_051401765.1. Classification (NCBI taxonomy): domain Eukaryota; kingdom Metazoa; phylum Arthropoda; class Insecta; order Hymenoptera; family Andrenidae; genus Calliopsis; species Calliopsis andreniformis. The sequence continues at coordinate 515,738 of NW_027480458.1, forward strand.
AATCCTCAATCCTCAATTCTCAGTCCTCAATCCTCAGCCCTCAGTCATCAAACCTCAATCCTCAACCCTCAGCCCTCATCCTCAATCCTCAATCCTCAAACCTCAATCCTCAATTATCAATCCTCAATACCCAATCTTCAATAATCAATCCTCAATTCTCAATCCTCAATACTCAATCCTCTATCGTCAATACTCAATCCCCAATCCTCAATCTTCAATACTCAATCCTCAATACTCAATCCTCAATCCTCAATCTTCAATCCTCAATACTCAACCTTCAATCCTCAATCCTCAATCCTCAATCCTCTAACCTCAATCCTCAATCCTCAATCCTCAATCCTCAACCATCAGACCTCAAACAGCAGTACTCAACCCCCAGTCCTCGTCCTCAATCCACAACCATCAATACTCAATCCTCATTCTTCAATCATCAATATTCAATCTTCAGTCCACAATCCTCAATCCTCAATCCTCAATCCTCAATCCTCAATCCTCAATCCTCAATCCTCAATGTTCAATCCGCAATACCCAATCCTCAATCTTCAATCCTCTATCCTCAATCCTCAATCCTCAATCCTCAATCCTCGTTCCTCAAACCTCAATCCTCAGTCCTCGAACCTCAAACCTGTATCCTCAATCCTGAATCCTCAATCTTCAGACCTCAGTCCTCAACAATCAGTTGTCAATTCCCAATCCTCAATAGAATATCATCAATTCACAGTTTTCAATACTCAATACTCAATCTGCAATCTTCGAATCTCTATCCACAAACATCAATTCTCATCATACAACCCTCAACACTCATTCCCCAATCCTCAATCTTCAATCCTCAATCCTCAATCCACAATCCTCGATCCTCAATCCTCAATCCTCATTCCCCAATCGTCAGGCTTCAATCCTCAATACTCAATCTTCAATCCTCAATCCTCAATTCTCATTCCTCAATCCTCATCCTTCAATCCTCAACACTCAGTCCTCCATCTTCAATCCTCAATCCTCAATCCTCAATCATCAATCTTCAATACTCAATCCTCAATCCTCAATCCTCAATCCTCAATCTTCAATCCTCAATACTCAATCTTCAATCCTCAATCCTCAATCCTCAATCCTCAATCCTCAATCCTCAATCCTCAATCTTCAATCCTCAATACTCAATCTTCAATCCTCAATCCTCAATCCACAATCCTCAATCCACATTCTTCAATCCTCAACACCCAATCCTCAATCTTCAATCCTCAAACCTCAGTCCTCAATTCTCAATCCACAATCCTCAAACCTCAGACCTCAAACATCAATACTCAACCCTCAGTACTCGTCCTCAATCCACAACCCTCAATCCTCGATCCTCAATCTTCAATCATCAATATTCAATCCTCAATCCTCAATCCTCAATCCTCAATCCTCAATCCTCAATCCTCAATCCTCAATCCTCAATGTTCAAACCTCAATACCCAATCCTCAATCTCCAATCCTCAATCCTCAATCCTCAATCCTCAATCCTCAATCCTCAATCCTCAGTCCTCAAACCTCAATCCTGAATCCTCAAACCTGAATCCTCAGACTACAGCCCTCAGTCCTCAACAATCAGTAGTCAATCCTCAATCCTCAATAGAATATCCTCAATTCACAGGTTTCAATACTCAATACTCAACCTGCAATCTTCAAATCTCTATCCACAAACATCAATACTAATCACTCAACCCTCAACATTCAGTCCCCAATCCTCAATCTTCAATCCTCAATCCTCAATCCTCAATCCTCAATCCTCAAACTTCAATCCTCAATACTCAACCTTCAATTTACAATCCTCATTCCTCAGTCCTCAAACCTCAATTCTGAATCCTCAAACTCAATTCTGAATCCTCAATCCTGAACCCTCAATCTTCAGCTCTCAGTCCTCAACAATCAGTTGTCAATCCTCCATCCTCAATAGAATATACTCAATTCACAGTTTTCAATACTCAATAATCAATCGGCAATTTTCAAATCTCTATCCACAAGCATCAATTCTCATCATTCAGCCCTCAACACTCAGTCCCAATCCTCAATCTTCAATACACAATCCTCGATCCTCAATCCTCGATCCTCGATCTTCAATCCTCAATACTCAATCTTCAATCCTCCATCCTCAATCGTCAATCCTCAATCCTCAATCCTCAATCGCCAGGCTTCAATCCCCAATACTCAATCTTCAATCCTCAATCCTCAATCTTCAATACTCAATACCCAATCTTCAATAATCAATCCTCAATTCTCAGTCCTCAATACTCAATCCTCTATCGTCAATACTCAATCCCCAATCCTCAATCTTGAATCCTCAATCCTCAATACTCAATCCTCAATCCTGAATCTTCAACCTTCAATCCTCAATCCTCAATCCTCAATCCTCTATCCTCAATCCTCAATCCTCAATCCTCAATCCTCAACCCTCAGACCTCAAACAGCAGTACTGAACCCCCAGTCCTCGCCCTGAATCCACAACAATCAATACTCAATCCTCAATCTTCAATCATCAATATTCAATCTTCAGTCCACAATCCTCAATCCTCAATCCTCAATCCTCAATCCTCAATCCTCAATCCTCAATGTTCAATCCGCAATACACAATCCTCAATCATCAATCCTCTATCCTCAATCCTCAATCCTCAATCCTCGTTCCTCAAACCTCAATCCTCAGTCCTCGAACCTCAAACCTGTATCCTCAAACCTCAATCCTCAATATTCAGACCTCAGTCCTCAACAATCAGTTGTCAATTCCGAATCCTCAATAGAATATCATCAATTCACAGTTTTCAATACTCAATACTCAATCTGCAATCTTCGAATCTCTATCCACAAACATCAATTCTCATCATACAACCCTCAACACTCAGTCCCCAATCCTCAATCTTCAATCCTCAATCCTCAATCCTCAATTCTGAAACCTCAATCCTCAGCCCTCAGTGCTCAAACCTCAATCCTCAACCCTCAGCCCTCATCCTCAACCCTCAATCCTCAATCCTCAATCCTCAATCTTCAATACTCAATACCCAATCTTCAATAATCAATCCTCAATTCTCAGTCCTCAATACTCAATCCTCTATCGTCAATACTCAATCCCCAATCCTCAATCTTGAATCCTCAATCCTCAATACTCAATCCTCAATCCTGAATCTTCAACCTTCAATCCTCAATCCTCAATCCTCAATCCTCTATCCTCAATCCTCAATCCTCAATCCTCAATCCTCAACCCTCAGACCTCAAACAGCAGTACTGAACCCCCAGTCCTCGCCCTGAATCCACAACAATCAATACTCAATCCTCAATCTTCAATCATCAATATTCAATCTTCAGTCCACAATCCTCAATCCTCAATCCTCAATCCTCAATCCTCAATCCTCAATCCTCAATGTTCAATCCGCAATGCACAATCCTCAATCTTCAATCCTCTATCCTCAATCCTCAATCCTCAATCCTCGTTCCTCAAACCTCAATCCTCAGTCCTCGAACCTCAAACCTGTATCCTCAAACCTCAATCCTCAATATTCAGACCTCAGTCCTCAACAATCAGTTGTCAATTCCGAATCCTCAATAGAATATCATCAATTCACAGTTTTCAATACTCAATACTCAATCTGCAATCTTCGAATCTCTATCCACAAACATCAATTCTCATCATACAACCCTCAACACTCAGTCCCCAATCCTCAATCTTCAATCCTCAATCCTCAATCCTCAATCCTCAATCCTCAATCTTCACTCCTCAATACTCAATCTTCAATCCTCAATCCTCAATCCTCAATCCTCAATCCTCAATCCTCAATCCTCAATCCTCAATCCTCAATCTTCAATCCTCAATACTCAATCTTCAATCCTCAATCCTCAATCCACAATCCTCAATCCTCATTCTTCAATCCTCAACACCCAATCCTCAATCTTCAATCCTCAAACATCAGTCCTCAATTCTCAATCCTCAATCCTCAATCCTCAGACCTCATACATCAATACTCAACCCTCAGTACTCGTCCTCAATCCACAACCCTCAATCCTCGATCCTCAATCTTCAATCAACAATATTCAATCTTCAATCTTCAATCCTCAATCCTCAATCCTCAATCCTCAATCTTCAATCCTCAAACCTCAATCCTCAATCCTCAATCCACATTCTTCAATCCGCAATACCCAATTCTCAATCTACAATACTCAATCCTCAATCCTCAATTCTCAGTCCTCAATCCTCAGCCCTCAGTCATCAAACCTCAATCCTCAACCCTCAGCCCTCATCCTCAATCCTCAATCCTCAAACCTCAATCCTCAATTATCAATCCTCAATACCCAATCTTCAATAATCAATCCTCAATTCTCAATCCTCAATACTCAATCCTCTATCGTCAATACTCAATCCCCAATCCTCAATCTTCAATACTCAATCCTCAATACTCAATCCTCAATCCTCAATCTTCAATCCTCAATACTCAACCTTCAATCCTCAATCCTCAATCCTCAATCCTCTAACCTCAATCCTCAATCCTCAATCCTCAATCCTCAACCATCAGACCTCAAACAGCAGTACTCAACCCCCAGTCCTCGTCCTCAATCCACAACCATCAATACTCAATCCTCATTCTTCAATCATCAATATTCAATCTTCAGTCCACAATCCTCAATCCTCAATCCTCAATCCTCAATCCTCAATCCTCAATCCTCAATCCTCAATGTTCAATCCGCAATACCCAATCCTCAATCTTCAATCCTCTATCCTCAATCCTCAATCCTCAATCCTCAATCCTCGTTCCTCAAACCTCAATCCTCAGTCCTCGAACCTCAAACCTGTATCCTCAATCCTGAATCCTCAATCTTCAGACCTCAGTCCTCAACAATCAGTTGTCAATTCCCAATCCTCAATAGAATATCATCAATTCACAGTTTTCAATACTCAATACTCAATCTGCAATCTTCGAATCTCTATCCACAAACATCAATTCTCATCATACAACCCTCAACACTCATTCCCCAATCCTCAATCTTCAATCCTCAATCCTCAATCCACAATCCTCGATCCTCAATCCTCAATCCTCATTCCCCAATCGTCAGGCTTCAATCCTCAATACTCAATCTTCAATCCTCAATCCTCAATTCTCATTCCTCAATCCTCATCCTTCAATCCTCAACACTCAGTCCTCCATCTTCAATCCTCAATCCTCAATCCTCAATCATCAATCTTCAATACTCAATCCTCAATCCTCAATCCTCAATCCTCAATCTTCAATCCTCAATACTCAATCTTCAATCCTCAATCCTCAATCCTCAATCCTCAATCCTCAATCCTCAATCCTCAATCTTCAATCCTCAATACTCAATCTTCAATCCTCAATCCTCAATCCACAATCCTCAATCCACATTCTTCAATCCTCAACACCCAATCCTCAATCTTCAATCCTCAAACCTCAGTCCTCAATTCTCAATCCACAATCCTCAAACCTCAGACCTCAAACATCAATACTCAACCCTCAGTACTCGTCCTCAATCCACAACCCTCAATCCTCGATCCTCAATCTTCAATCATCAATATTCAATCCTCAATCCTCAATCCTCAATCCTCAATCCTCAATCCTCAATCCTCAATCCTCAATCCTCAATGTTCAAACCTCAATACCCAATCCTCAATCTCCAATCCTCAATCCTCAATCCTCAATCCTCAATCCTCAATCCTCAATCCTCAGTCCTCAAACCTCAATCCTGAATCCTCAAACCTGAATCCTCAGACTACAGCCCTCAGTCCTCAACAATCAGTTGTCAATCCTCAATCCTCAATAGAATATCCTCAATTCACAGGTTTCAATACTCAATACTCAACCTGCAATCTTCAAATCTCTATCCACAAACATCAATACTAATCACTCAACCCTCAACATTCAGTCCCCAATCCTCAATCTTCAATCCTCAATCCTCAATCCTCAATCCTCAATCCTCAAACTTCAATCCTCAATACTCAACCTTCAATTTACAATCCTCATTCCTCAGTCCTCAAACCTCAATTCTGAATCCTCAAACTCAATTCTGAATCCTCAATCCTGAACCCTCAATCTTCAGCTCTCAGTCCTCAACAATCAGTTGTCAATCCTCCATCCTCAATAGAATATACTCAATTCACAGTTTTCAATACTCAATAATCAATCGGCAATTTTCAAATCTCTATCCACAAGCATCAATTCTCATCATTCAGCCCTCAACACTCAGTCCCAATCCTCAATCTTCAATACACAATCCTCGATCCTCAATCCTCGATCCTCGATCTTCAATCCTCAATACTCAATCTTCAATCCTCCATCCTCAATCGTCAATCCTCAATCCTCAATCCTCAATCGCCAGGCTTCAATCCCCAATACTCAATCTTCAATCCTCAATCCTCAATCCTCATTCCTCAATCCTCATTCTTCAATCCTCAACACCCAATCCCCAATCTTTAATCCTCAATCCTCAATCCTCAACTCTCAATCCTCAATCCTCAGTCCTCAGTCTTCAAACCTCTGCCCTCAACCCTCAGCCCTCATCCTCAATCCTCAATCCTCAATCCTCAATCCTCAATCTTCAATCCTCAATACTCAATCTTCAATAAACGATCCTCAATCTTCAATCATCAATACCCAATCTTCAATCGTCAATCCTCAATCCTCAATACTCAATCCTCAATCCTCAATCCTCAATCCTCAATCTTAAATTCTCAATTCTCAATACTCAATCGTCAATCCTCAATCCTCAATCTTCAATCCTCAATCATCAATCCTCAATCATCAATCCTCAATCCTCAATACTCAACCATCAATCCTCAATTCTCAATACTCAATAGAATATCCTGAATTCTCAGGATCCTATACTCAAACCTCAATCCTCAACCCTCTGCCCTCATTCTCAATCCTCAATCCACAATCCTCAAACCGCAATCCTCAACCGTCAGCCCTCGTCCTCAACCCTCAACCCTCAATCCTCAATCCTCCCGTCTTCAATCATCAATACTCAATCTTCAATCCTCAATCCTCAATCCTCAGTCCTCAAACCTCAACCCTGAATCCTCAGCCCTCATCCTCAATCCTCAATCCTCAATCCTCAATCCTCAATCTTCAATCCTCAATACTCAATCTTCAATAAACGATCCTCAATTCTCAATCCTCAATACTCAATCCTCATTCGTCAGTCCTCAATCCCCAATCCTCAATCTTCAATCCTCAATCCTCAATCCTCAATCCTCAATCCTCATTCTTCAATCCTCAATACCCAATCCTCAATCTTCAATCCTCAATCCTCAATCCTCAATTCTCAATCCTCAATCCTCAATCCTCAGACCTCAAACAGCAATACTCAACCCTCAGTCCTCGTCCTTAATCCACAACCATCAATACTGAATCCTCAATCTTCAACCATCAATATTCAATCTTCGGTCCTCAATCCTCAATCCTCAATCTTAAATTCTCAATTCTCAATACTCAATCATCAATCCTCAATCCTCAATCTTCAATCCTCAATCATCAATCCTCAATCATCAATCCTCAATCTTCAATACTCATCCCTCAACCCTCAATCCTCGATCCTCAATACTCAACCATCAATCCTCAATTCTCAATACTCAATAGAATATCCTGAATTCTCAGGATTCTATACTCAAACCTCAATCCTCAACCCTCTGCCCTCATTCTCAATCCTCAATCCACAATCCTCAAACCTCAATCCTCAACCGTCAGCCCTCGTCCTCAACCGTCAACCCTCAATCCTCAATCCTCCCGTCTTCAATCATCAATACTCAATCTTCAATCCTCAATCCTCAATCCTCAGTCCTCAAACCTCAATCCTGAATCCTCAATCCTGAATCCTCAATCTTCAGCCCTGAGTCCTGAACAATCAGTTGTCAATCCTCAATCCTCAACAGAATATCCTCAATTCACAGTTTTCAATACTCAATACTCAATCTGCAATCTTCAGATCTCTATCCACAAACATCAATTCTCATCACTCAACCCTCAATACTCAGTCCCTAATCCTCAATCTTCAATCCTCAATCCTGAATCCTCAATCCTCAATCCTCAATCTTAATCTTCAATCATCAATACTCAATCTTCAATCCTCAATCTTCAATCCTCAATCCTCAATCCTCAATCTTCAATCCTCAACACTCAATCTTCAATCCTCAATCCTCAATCCTCAATACCCAATCCACAATCTTCAATCCTCAATCCTCAATCCTCAATTCTCAATCCTAAATCCTCAATCCTTAGACCTCAAACAGCAATACTCAACCCTCAGTCCTGGGCCTCAATCCACAACCATCAGTACTCAATCCTGAATCTTCAATCATCAATATTCAATCTTCAGTCCTCAATCCTCAATCCTCAATCCTCAATCCTCAATCCTCAATCCTCAATGTTCAATCCGCAATACCCAATCCTCAATCTTCAATCCTCAATCCTCAATCCTCAATCCTCAATCCTCAATGCTCAATCCTCAATTCTCAATCCTAAAACCTCAATCCTTAGATCTCAAACAGCAATACTCAACCCTCAGACCTGGTCCTCAATCCACAACCATCAATACTCAATCCTCAATCTTCAATCATCAATATTCAATCTTCAGTCCTCAATCCTCAATCCTCAATCCTCAGTCCTCAATCCTCAATCCTCAATGTTCAACCCGCAATACCCAAACCTCAATCTTCAATCCACAATCCTCAATCCTCAATCCTCAATACTCAATCCTCAATCCTCAATCCTCAATCCTCAATCTTAAATTCTCAATTCTCAATACTCAATCGTCAATCCTCAATCCTCAGTCTTCAATCCTCAATCCTCAATCCTCAACTCTCAATCCTCAATCCTCAGTCCTCAGTCCTCAAACCTCTACCCTCAACCCTCAGCCCTCATCCTCAATCCTCAATCCTCAATCCTCAATCCTCAATCTTCAATCCTCAATACTCAATCTTCAATAAACGATCCTCAATTCTCAATCCTCAATACTCAATCCTCATTCGTCAATCCTCAATCCCCAATCCCCAATCTTCAATCCTCAATCCTCAATCCTCAATCCTCAATCCTCATTCTTCAATCCTCAATACCCAATCCTCAATCTTCAATCCTCAATCCTCAATCCTCAATTCTCAATCCTCAATCCTCAATCCTCAGACCTGAAACAGCAATACTTAACCCTCAGTCCTCGTCCTTAATCCACAACCATCAATACTGAATCCTCAATCTTCAACCATCAATATTCAATCTTCGGTCCTCAATCCTCAATCCTCAAACCTCAAACCTCAATCCTCAACCGTCAGTCCTCGTCCTCAAACCTCAACCATCATTCCTCAATCCTCAATCTTCAATCATCAATACCGAATCTTCAATCGTCAATCCTCAATCCTCAATCCTCAATCCTCAATACTCAATCATCAATCCTCAATCCTCAATCCTCAATCTTAAATTCTCAATTCTCAATACTCAATCGTCAATCCTCAAACCTCAATCTTCAATCCTCAATCATCATTACTCAATCATCAATCCTCAATCTTCAATACTCAACCCTAAACCCTCAATACTCGATCCTCAATACTCAACCATCAATCCTCAATTCTCAATACTCAATAGAATATCCTCAATTCACAGTTTTCAATACTCAATACTCAATCTGCAATCTTCAGATCTCTATCCACAAACATCAATTCTCATCACTCAAACCTGAATACTCAGTCCCTAATCCTCATTCTTCAATCCTCTATCCTGAATCCTCAATCCTCAAACCTCAATCTTAATCTTCAATCATCAATACTCAATCTTCAATCCTCAATCTTCAATCCTCAATCCTCAATCCTCAATCTTCAATCCTCAATACTCAATCTTCAATCCTCAATCCTCAATCCTCAATCCTCAATCCTCAATCCTCAATCCTCAATCCTCAGTCCTCATTCTTCAATCCCCAATACCCAATCCTCAATCCTCAATCTTCAATCCTCAATCCTCAATCCTCAATCCTCAATCCTGAATCCTCAGTCCTCAAACATCAAACCTGAATACTCAATCCTGAATCCTCAATCTGCAGACCACAGTCATCAACAATCTGTTGTCAATTCTCAATCTTCTATAGAATATCATCATATCACAGTTTTCAATACTCAATACTCAATCTGCAATCTTCGAATCTCTATCCACAAACATCAATTCTCATCATTCAACCCTCAACACTCAGTCCCCAATCCTCAATCTTCAATCCTCAAACCTCAAAACACAATCATCGAACCTCAGTCCTCAATCCTCAATCCTCAATGTTCAAACCTCAATACCCAATCCTCAATCTTCAATCCTCAATCCTCAATCCTCAATCCTCAATCCTCAATCCTCAATCCTCAGTCCTCGAACCTCAATCCTGAATCCTCAAACCCGAATCCTCAGTCTACAGCCCTCAGGCCTCAACAATCAGTTGTCAATCCTCAATCCTCAATAGAATATCCTCAATTCACAGGTTTCAATACTCAATACTCAACCTGCAATCTTCAAATCTCTATCCACAAACATCAATTCTCATCACTCAACCCTCAACACTCAGTCCCCAATCCTCAATCTTCAATCCTCAATCCTCAATCCTCAATCCTCAATTCTCAAACTTCAATCCCCAATACTCACTCTTCAATCCTCAATCCTCAATCCTCGGTCCTCAATCCTCAATCGTCAATCTCCAATCCTGAATACTCAATCTTCAATCCTCAATAATCAATTTTCAATCCTCATTCCTCAGTCCTCAAACCTCATCCTCAACCCTCAATCCTCAATCCTCAATCCTCAATCTTCAATCCTCAATACCCAATCTTCAATAATCAATCCTCAATTCTCAGTCCTCAATACTCAATCCTCTATCGTCAATACTCAATCCCCAATCCTCAATCTTGAATCCTCAATCCTCAATACTCAATCCTCAATCCTCAATCTTCAATCCTCAATACTCAACCTTCAATCCTCAATCCTCAATCCTCAATCCTCTATCCTCAATCCTCAATCCTCAATCCTCAATCCTCAACCCTCAGACCTCAAACAGCAGTACTGAACCCCCAGTCCTCGTCCTGAATCCACAACCATCAATACTCAATCCTCAATCTTCAATCATCAATATTCAATCTTCAGTCCACAATCCTCAATCCTCAATCCTCAATCCTCAATCCTCAATCCTCAATCCTCGACACTCAGTCCTCCATCCTCAATCCTCAATCCTCAGTCATCAGTTCTCAATCCTCAATATTCAATCCTCAATCCTCAGTCCTCAAGCCTTAATCCTCAATCCTCAATCCTCAATCTTCAATCCTCAATACTCAATCCTCAATCCTCAGACCTCGATCCTCAATCCTCAATATTCAATTAACAATCCTGGATTCTGAAACCTCAATCCACAACCCTCAGTACTCAATCCTCAATCTTCAATCCTCAAACCTCTACCATCAATCCTCAATACTTAATCCTCAATCCTCAATCCTCAATGCTCAATAGAAAATCCTCAATTCTCTGTTTTCAATACTCAACCCTCAATCTTTAATTTTCAAATCTCAGTTCACAGACATCAATCCTCAACACTCTGTCCTCAACACTCAGTCCTCAATCTTCAATCATCAAATCTCAATTCATTATCTTCTGTCATCAATCCTCAGTCCACAACATTCAATCCTCAATAATCAACACTCAATCCTCAATCCTCAATCCTCAATCCTCAATCCTCAATCCTCAATCCTCAATCCTCAATCCTCAATCCTCAATCCTCAATCCTCAATCCTCAATCCTCAATCCTCAATCTTCAATCCTCAATACGCAATCTTCAATCCTCAATCCTCAGTCCTCAATCCTCAGTCCTCAATCATCAACCATCAATCATCAATACTCAATCTTCAATCCTCATTACTCAATCCCCAACCCTTAAACCTCAACCCTCAGTATTCAACCCTCAGTCATCAATCCTCAACCCTCAATCATCAATTCTCAATCCTCAATCTTCAATCCTCAACAGTCAATCCTCAATGCTCAATCCTCTATCCTCAATCCTCAATCCTCAATCCTCAATCCTCAATCCTCAATCCTCAATCCTCAATCCTCAATCCTCAATCCTCAGTCCTCAAACCTCAATCTTCAATCCTCTATACTCAATCCTCAATCCTCAGTCCTCGAGCCTCAATCCTCACTATTCAATTACCAATCCTGAATTCTGAAACCTCAATCCTCAACCCTCAGTCCTCAATCCTCAATCGTCAATCCTCAAACCTCAACCATCAATCCTCAATCGTCAATCCTCAAGCCTCAACCATCAATCCTCAATCCTCAATCCCCAATCCTCAAACCACAATCGTCAATCCTCAAACCTCAAACTTCAATCCTCAACCCTTAATCCTCAATCCTCAATCCTCAATCCTCAATTTTCAATCCTCAATAGAATATCTTCGATTCTCAGTTTTCAATACTCTGTCCTCAGCCATCAATCCTCAATCCTCAATCCTCAATCCTCAATCCTCAATCCTCAACCCTCAATTCTCTGCCCTCAATAGAAAATCCTCAATTCCCAGTATTCAATACTCAATCCTCAACCTACAATCTTCAAATCTCAGTTCCCGAACATCAATTCTCAACTCTCTAACCTCAACACTCAGTCGTCAATCATCAATCAACAATCCTCAAACCTCTATATTCAATCTTCAACCCTCCACACTCAATACTCAATCGTCAATCCTCAATCCGCAAGCCTCAATCCTCAATTCTCAAACCTCAATCCTCAACCCTCAGTCCACAGTCCTCAATCCTCAACCTTCAGTCCTCTATCCTCGATCCTCAATTATCAATCCTAAATCCTCAAACTTCAACCTCAGTCCCCAATCTTGAAACATGAATACACAATCCTCAATCTCCAATCCTCGAACCTCAATCGTCAATCCTCTATCCTCAAAACTGAGTCCTCAATCCTCAATACTCAATCTTCAATCCTTTTCCCGCAATCCCCAATTCTCAATCCTTAATACTCAATCATCCATCCTGAACCTTCAATCCTCACCCTGCAATACCCAATCCTCCATACTCAAACCTCAATTGTAAATCCTCAGTCGAATATCGTCAGTTCTCAGTTTTCAATACTCAACCCTCAATCTTCAATTTTTAAATCTCAGTTCACAGACATCAATCCTCGTCACTCTGTTCTCAACACTCAGTCCTGAGTCTTCAATAATCTATCCTCAATCCTTAATCTTCAATCCCCAATCCTCAATCCTCAACCCTCAATCCCCATCCCTCAATCCTCAATTTTCAATCCTCTATCCTCAATCCTCAATCGTCAATACTCAATCCTAAGTAATCAAGCCTCAATTCTCAATATTCAATTGTGAATCCTCAAATCTCAAACCTCAAACCTCAGCTATCAGTCCTCAATCCTCAGTCCTCAATCGTCAATCCTCAATCGTCAGTCGTCAATACTCAATCCTCAGCCATCAATCCTCAACCCTCAATCGCCTATCCTCAATCCTCAATTCTCAATCCTCAAACCTCAACCTTCAATCCTCATCACTTAATCCTCAATCCACAATCCTCAATACTCAATTTTCAATCCTCAATAGAATATCCTCAATTCTCAGTTTTTAATACTCAACGCTCAATCCTCAGTACACGACACTCAATCTTCAATCCTCAATCCTCAATCGTCATTCCTCAATCCTCAACCATCAATCCTCAATCATCAATCATCAATCCTCAATCTTCAATCCACGATCCTCAATCCCCAACCCTCAATCCTGAACCCTCAGTAGTCAACCCTAAATACTCAATCCTCAATCCTCAATCTTCAATCCTCAATCCTCAATCTTCAATCCTCAATTCTCTGTCCTCAATCCTCTACCCTCAATCCTCAATCCTCGATCCTCAATCCTCAATCCTCAATCCTCAATCCTCAGTTGTCAATCCTCAATCCTCAGCCATCAATCCTCAATCCTCAATCCCCAATCATCAATCATCAATCCTCAATCCTCAATCTTCAATCCTCAACATTCATTCCTAAATGCTCAATACTCTATCCTCAATCCTCAATCCTCAATCCTCAATCCTCAATCCTCAATCATCCGTCCTCAAACCACAATCCTCAATCCTCAATCCTCAATACTCGATCCTCAATCCTCAGTCCTCAAGCCTCAACACTCAATATTCAATTGTCAATCATAAACTCACAGCACTCAAACCTCACCCATCATTCCTCAATCCTCAGTCCTCAATCTTCAATCATCAATAGTCAATCCTCAATCTTCAATCCTCATTCCTCAATCCTCAACCCTCAATCCTCAACCCTCAGTAATCAATCCTCAGTCCTCAATCCTCAATCCTCAATCATCAATTCTCAATCCTCAATCTTCAATCCTCAACACTCAACCCTCAATGCTCAATACTCTATCCTCAATCCTCAATCCTCAATCCTCAATACTCAATCCTCAATCCTCAATCCTCAATCCTCAATCTTCAGTACTCAATCATCAATCCTCAATCCTCCGACCTCAAACATCAATCCTCAATATTCAATGCTCAATCCTCAATCCTCAATCCTCAGTCATCAGTTCTCAATCCTCAATATTCAATCCTCAATCCTCAGTCCTCAAGCCTTAATCCTCAATCCTCAATCCACAATCCTCAATCGTCAATCCTCAATCCTCAACCTTCAATCCTCAATACTCAATTTTCAATCCTCAATCCTCAATCCTCAATCCTCAATTCTCAATCCTCAATCCTCTGTCCTCAGTCCTCAAACCTCAATCCTCAACACTCAGCCCTCATCCTCCATCCTCAATCCTTAATCAGCAATCCTCAATCTTCAATCCTCAATATTCAATCATCACACCCTCAATCCTCAACCCTCAATCCTCAATCCTCAATCCTCAGTGATCAATACTCAATCTTTAATACACAATCCTCAATCCTCAATCCTCAATCCTCAATCCTCAATCCTCATTCCTCATTTCTCAGCCCTCAATCCTCAACCCTCAGTCCTCATCCTCAATTCTCAATCCTCAATCCTCAATCATCAATCCTCAATCTTCAATCCTCAATAATCAATCTCCAATTCTAGATCCTCAATCCTCAATCCTCAATCCTCAATCCTCAATCCTCAATCCTCAATCCTCAATCCTCAATCCTCAATCTTCAATCCTCAATACTCAATCTTCAATCCTCAATCCTCAATCCTCAATACTCAAAACTCAATCTTCAATCCTCAATCCTCAATCGTCAATACTCAACCCTCAATCCTCAATCCTCAATCGTCAATCCTCAATCCTCAACCATCAATCCTCAATCCTCAATACACAATCCTCAATCCACAATCGTCAATCCTCAAACCTCAAACTTCAATCATCAACCGTTAATCCTCAATCCTCAATCCTCAATCCTCAATTCTCAGCCCTCAATAGAAAATCCTCAATTCCCAGTATTCAATACTCGATCCTCAACCTACAATCTTCAAATCTCAGTTCCCGTACATCAATTCTCAACACTCTATCCTCAACACTCAGTCCTCAATCATCAATCAACAATCCTCAAACCTCTATATTCAACCTTCAATCCTCGACACTCAATACTCAATCCTCAATCCTCAATCCCCTACACTCAATCCTCATCCCTCAGTAGTCAACCCTCAACCCTCAATGCTCAATCCTCAATCCTCAATCCTCAATCCTCAATCCTCAATCCTCAATCGTCAATCCTCAGTCCTCAATCCTCAATCCTCAATCGTCAATCCTCAATCCTCAACCATCAATCGTCAATCCTCAATCCTCAATCCTCAATCCTCAATCCTCAGTCATCAGTTCTCAATCCTCAACATTCAATCGTCAATCCTCAGTCCTCAAGCCTTAATCCTCAATCCTCAATCCTCAATCTTCAATCCTCAATACTCAATCCTCAATCCTCAGACCTCGATCCTCAATCCTCAATATTCAATTAACAATCCTGGATTCTGAAACCTCAATCCAGAACCCTCAGTACTCAATCCTCAATCTTCAATCCTCAAACCTCTACCATCAATCCTCAATACTTAATCCTCAATCCTCAATCCTCAATGCTCAATAGAAAATCCTCAATCCTCTGTTTTCAATACTCAACCCTCAATCTTTAATTTTCAAATCTCAGTTCACAGACATCAATCCTCAACACTCTGTCCTCAACACTCAGTCCTCAATCTTCAATCATCAAATCTCAATTCATTATCTTCAGTCATCAATCCTCAGTCCACAACGTTCAATCCTCAATAATCAACACTCAATCCTCAATCCTCAATCCTCAATCTTCAATCCTCAATCCTCAATCATCAATCCTCAATCCTCAATCCTCAATCCTCAATCCTCAATCCTCAATCCTCAATCCTCAATCATCAATCCTCAATACTCAATCTTCAATCCTCAATCCTCAATCCTTAATACTCAAAGCTCAATCTTCAACCCTCAATACTCAATTTTCAATCCTCAATCCTCAATCCTCAATCCTCAATCCTCATTCTACAATCCTCAATACCCAATCCTCAATCTTCACTCTTCAAGCCTCAATTCGCAATCCTCAATCCTCAATCCTCAGTCCTCAAGTATCAATACTCAACCCTCAGTCCTCGTCCTCAATCCACAACCCTCAATCCTCAATCGTTAATCTTCATTCATCAATATTCAACGTTCAATCCTCAATCCACAATCCTCAATGTTCAGTCCTCAATACCCAATCCTCAATCTCCAATCCTCAATCCTCAATCCTCAATCGTCAATCCTCAACCCTCAACCCTGAGTCATCAATCCTCAACACTCAGTAATCAACCCTCAAGCTTCAATCATCAATCCTCAATCATCCATTCTCAATCCTCAATCTTCAATCATCAACACTCAATACTCAACCCTCAATGCTTAATCCTCAATCCTCAATCCTCAATCCTCAATCCTCAATCCTCAATCGTCAATACTCAACCCTCAATCCTCAATCCTCAATCGTCAATCCTCAATCCTCAACCATCAATCCTCAATCCTCAATCCACAATCCTCAATCCACAATCGTCAATCCTCAAACCTCAAACTTCAATCATCAACCCTTAATCCTCAATCCTCAATCCTCAATCCTCAATTCTCAGCCCTCAATAGAAAATCCTCAATTCCCAGTATTCAATACTCGATCCTCAACCTACAATCTTCAAATCTCAGTTCCCGTACATCAATTCTCAACACTCTATCCTCAACACTCAGTCCTCAATCATCAATCAACAATCCTCAAACCTCTATATTCAATCTTCAATCCTCGACACTCAATCCTCAATCCTCAATCCTCAATCCCCAACACTCAATCCTCATCCCTCAGTAGTCAACCCTCAATACTCAATCCTCAATCCTCAATCTTCAATCCTCAATCCTCAATCTTGAATCCTCAATTCTCTGTCCTCAATCCTCTATCCTCAATCCTCAATCCTCAATCCTCAATCCTCAATCCTCAATCCTCAATCCTCAAATGTCAATCCTCAATACTCAGCCATCAATCCTCAATCCTCAATCCCCAATCATCAATCATCAATCCTCAATCCTCAATCTTCAATCCTCAACATTCATTCCTCAATGCTCAATACTCAATCCTCAATCCTCAATCCTCTGTCATCAGTTCTCAATCCTCAATATTCAATCCTCAATCCTCAGTCCTCAAGCCTTAATCCTCTATCCTCAATCCTCAATCTTCAATCCTCAATACTCAATCCTCAATCCTCAGACATCGAACCTCAATCCTCAATATTCAATTAACAATCCTGGATTCTGAAACCTCAATCGACAACCCTCAGTACTCAATCCTCCATCTTCAATCCTCAAACCTCTACCATCAATCCTCAATACTTAATCCTCAATCCTCAATCCTCAATGCTCAATAGAAAATCCTCAATTCTCTGTTTTCAATACTCAACCCTCAATCTTTAATTTTCAAATCTCAGTTCACAGACATCAATCCTCAACACTCTGTCCTCAACACTCAGTCCTCAATCTTCAATCATCAAATATCAATTCATTATCTTCAGTCATCAATCCTCAGTCCACAACATTCAATCCTCAATAATCAACACTCAATCCTCAATCCTCAATCCTTAATCCTCAATCCTCAATCCTCAATCCTCAATCCTTAATCTTCAATCCTCAATCCTCAATCCTCAACCCTCAACATTCAATCGTCAATCCTCAGTCCTCAAGCCTTAATCCTCAATCCTCAATCCTCAATCTTCAATCCTCAATACTCAAACCTCAATCCTCAGACCTCGATCCTCAATCCTCAATATTCAATTAACAATCCTGGATTCTGAAACCTCAATCCAGAACCCTCAGTACTCAATCCTCAATCTTCAATCCTCAAACCTCTACCATCAATCCTCAATACTTAATCCTCAATCCTCAATCCTCAATGCTCAATAGAAAATCCTCAATTCTCTGTTTTCAATACTCAACCCTCAATCTTTAATTTTCAAATCTCAGTTCACAGACATCAATCCTCAACACTCTGTCCTCAACACTCAGTCCTCAATCTTCAATCATCAAATCTCAATTCATTATCTTCAGTCATCAATCCTCAGTCCACAACGTTCAATCCTCAATAATCAACACTCAATCCTCAATCCTCAATCCTCAATCTTCAATCCTCAATCCTCAATCCTCAATCCTCAATCCTCAATCCTCAATCCTCAATCCTCAATCCTCAATCCTCAATCCTCAATCATCAATCCTCAATACTCAATCTTCAATCCTCAATCCTCAATCCTCAATACTCAAAGCTCAATCTTCAACCCTCAATACTCAATTTTCAATCCTCAATCCTCAATCCCCAATCCTCAATCCTCATTCTACGATCCTCAATACCCAATCCTCAATCTTCACTCTTCAAGCCTCAATTCGCAATCCTCAATCCTCAATCCTCAGTCCTCAAGTATCAATACTCAACCCTCAGTCCTCGTCCTCAATCCACACCCCTCAATCCTCAATCGTTAATCTTCATTCATCAATATTCAACCTTCAATCCTCAATCCACAATCCTCAATGTTCAGTCCTCAATACCCAATCCTCAATCTCCAATCCTCAATCCTCAATCCTCAATCGTCAATCCTCAATCCTCAATCCTCAATCATCAATCCTCAATACTCAATCTTCAATCCTCAATCCTCAATCCTCAATCCTTAATACTCAAAGCTCAATCTTCAACCCTCAATACTCAATTTTCAATCCTCAATCCTCAATCCTCAATCCTCAATCCTCATTCTACAATCCTCAATACCCAATCCTCAATCTTCACTCTTCAAGCCTCAATTCGCAATCCTCAATCCTCAATCCTCAGTCCTCAAGTATCAATACTCAACCCTCAGTCCTCGTCCTCAATCCACAACCCTCAATCCTCAATCGTTAATCTTCATTCATCAATATTCAACCTTCAATCCTCAATCCACAATCCTCAATGTTCAGTCCTCAATACCCAATCCTCAATCTCCAATCCTCAATCCTCAATCCTCAATCGTCAATCCTCAACCCTCAACCCTGAGTCATCAATCCTCAACACTCAGTAATCAACCCTCAAGCTTCAATCATCAATCCTCAATCATCCATTCTCAATCCTCAATCTTCAATCATCAACACTCAATACTCAACCCTCAATGCTTAATCCTCAATCCTCAATCCTCAATCCTCAATCCTCAATCCTCAATCGTCAATACTCAACCCTCAATCCTCAATCCTCAATCGTCAATCCTCAATCCTCAACCATCAATCCTCAATCCTCAATCCACAATCCTCAATCCACAATCGTCAATCCTCAAACCTCAAACTTCAATCATCAACCCTTAATCCTCAATCCTCAATCCTCAATCCTCAATTCTCAGCCCTCAATAGAAAATCCTCAATTCCCAGTATTCAATACTCGATCCTCAACCTACAATCTTCAAATCTCAGTTCCCGTACATCAATTCTCAACACTCTATCCTCAACACTCAGTCCTCAATCATCAATCAACAATCCTCAAACCTCTATATTCAATCTTCAATCCTCGACACTCAATCCTCAATCCTCAATCCTCAATCCCCAACACTCAATCCTCATCCCTCAGTAGTCAACCCTCAATACTCAATCCTCAATCCTCAATCTTCAATCCTCAATCCTCAATCTTGAATCCTCAATTCTCTGTCCTCAATCCTCTATCCTCAATCCTCAATCCTCAATCCTCAATCCTCAAATGTCAATCCTCAATACTCAGCCATCAATCCTCAATCCTCAATCCCCAATCATCAATCATCAATCCTCAATCCTCAATCTTCAATCCTCAACATTCATTCCTCAATGCTCAATACTCAATCCTCAATCCTCAATCCTCTGTCATCAGTTCTCAATCCTCAATATTCAATCCTCAATCCTCAGTCCTCAAGCCTTAATCCTCTATCCTCAATCCTCAATCTTCAATCCTCAATACTCAATCCTCAATCCTCAGACATCGAACCTCAATCCTCAATATTCAATTAACAATCCTGGATTCCGAAACCTCAATCGACAACCCTCAGTACTCAATCCTCCATCTTCAATCCTCAAACCTCTACCATCAATCCTCAATACTTAATCCTCAATCCTCAATCCTCAATGCTCAATAGAAAATCCTCAATTCTCTGTTTTCAATACTCAACCCTCAATCTTTAATTTTCAAATCTCAGTTCACAGACATCAATCCTCAACACTCTGTCCTCAACACTCAGTCCTCAATCTTCAATCATCAAATATCAATTCATTATCTTCAGTCATCAATCCTCAGTCCACAACATTCAATCCTCAATAATCAACACTCAATCCTCAATCCTCAATCCTTAATCCTCAATCCTCAATCCTCAATCCTCAATCCTTAATCTTCAATCCTCAATCCTCAATCCTCAACCCTCAACATTCAATCGTCAATCCTCAGTCCTCAAGCCTTAATCCTCAATCCTCAATCCTCAATCCTCAATCTTCAATCCTCAATACTCAAACCTCAATCCTCAGACCTCGATCCTCAATCCTCAATATTCAATTAACAATCCTGGATTCTGAAACCTCAATCCAGAACCCTCAGTACTCAATCCTCAATCTTCAATCCTCAAACCTCTACCATCAATCCTCAATACTTAATCCTCAATCCTCAATCCTCAATGCTCAATAGAAAATCCTCAATTCTCTGTTTTCAATACTCAACCCTCAATCTTTAATTTTCAAATCTCAGTTCACAGACATCAATCCTCAACACTCTGTCCTCAACACTCAGTCCTCAATCTTCAATCATCAAATCTCAATTCATTATCTTCAGTCATCAATCCTCAGTCCACAACGTTCAATCCTCAATAATCAACACTCAATCCTCAATCCTCAATCCTCAATCTTCAATCCTCAATCCTCAATCCTCAATCCTCAATCCTCAATCCTCAATCCTCAATCCTCAATCCTCAATCCTCAATCCTCAATCATCAATCCTCAATACTCAATCTTCAATCCTCAATCCTCAATCCTCAATACTCAAAGCTCAATCTTCAACCCTCAATACTCAATTTTCAATCCTCAATCCTCAATCCCCAATCCTCAATCCTCATTCTACGATCCTCAATACCCAATCCTCAATCTTCACTCTTCAAGCCTCAATTCGCAATCCTCAATCCTCAATCCTCAGTCCTCAAGTATCAATACTCAACCCTCAGTCCTCGTCCTCAATCCACACCCCTCAATCCTCAATCGTTAATCTTCATTCATCAATATTCAACCTTCAATCCTCAATCCACAATCCTCAATGTTCAGTCCTCAATACCCAATCCTCAATCTCCAATCCTCAATCCTCAATCCTCAATCGTCAATCCTCAACCCTCAACCCTGAGTCATCAATCCTCAACACTCAGTAATCAACCCTCAATCTTCAATCATCAATCCTCAATCATCCATTCTCAATCCTCAATCTTCAATCATCAACACTCAATACTCAACCCTCAATGCTTAATCCTCAATCCTCAATCCTCAATCCTCAATCCTCAATCCTCAATCGTCAATACTCAACCCTCAATCCTCAATCCTCAATCGTCAATCCTCAATACTCAACCATCAATCCTCAATCCTCAATCCACAATCCTCAATCCACAATCGTCAATCCTCAAACCTCAAACTTCAATCATCAACCCTTAATCCTCAATCCTCAATCCTCAATCCTCAATTCTCAGCCCTCAATAGAAAATCCTCAATTCCCAGTATTCAATACTCGATCCTCAACCTACAATCTTCAAATCTCAGTTCCCGTACATCAATTCTCAACACTCTATCCTCAACACTCAGTCCTCAATCATCAATCAACAATCCTCAAACCTCTATATTCAATCTTCAATCCTCGACACTCAATACTCAATCCTCAATCCTCAATCCCCAACACTCAATCCTCATCCCTCAGTGGTCAACCCTCAATACTCAATCCTCAATCCTCAATCTTCAATCCTCAATCCTCAATCTTCAGTCCTCAATTCTCTGTCCTCAATCCTCTATCCTCAATCCTCAATCCTCAATCCTCAATCCTCAATCCTCAATCCTCAATCCTCAAATGTCAATCCTCAATACTCAGCCATCAATCCTCAATCCTCAATCCCCAATCATCAATCATCAATCCTCAATCCTCAATCTTCAATCCTCAACATTCATTCCTCAATGCTCAATACTCAATCCTCAATCCTCAATCCTCAGTCATCTGTTCTCAATCCTCAATATTCAATCCTCAATCCTCAGTCCTCAAGCCTTAATCCTCTATCCTCAATCCTCAATCTTCAATCCTCAATACTCAATCCTCAATCCTCAGACATCGATCCTCAATCCTCAATATTCAATTAACAATCCTGGATTCTGAAACCTCAATCGACAACCCTCAGTACTCAATCCTCCATCTTCAATCCTCAAACCTCTACCATCAATCCTCAATACTTAATCCTCAATCCTCAATCCTCAATGCTCAATAGAAAATCCTCAATTCTCTGTTTTCAATACTCAACCCTCAATCTTTAATTTTCAAATCTCAGTTCACAGACATCAATACTCAACACTCTGTCCTCAACACTCAGTCCTCAATCTTCAATCATCAAATATCAATTCATTATCTTCAGTCATCAATCCTCAGTCCACAACATTCAATCCTCAATAATCAACACTCAATCCTCAATCCTCAATCCTCAATCCTCAATCCTCAATCCTCAATCCTCAATCCTTAATCTTCAATCCTCAATCCTCAATCCTCAACCCTCAATCCCCAACCCTCAATCCTCAATTTTCAATCCTCTATCCTCAATCCTCAATTGTCAATACTCAATCCTAAGTAATCAAGCCTCAATTCTCAATATTCAATTGTGAATCCTCAAATCTCAAACCTCAAACCTCAGCCATCAGTCCTCAATCCTCAGTCCTCAATCGTCAATCCTCAATCGTCAGTCGTCAATACTCAATCCTCAGCCATCAATCCTCAACCCTCAATCGCCTATCCTCAATCCACAATCCTCAATCCTCAAACCTCAACCTTCAATCCTCAACACTTAATCCTCAATCCACAGTCCTCAATCCTCAATTTTCAATCCTCAATAGAATATCCTCAATTCTCAGTTTTTAATACTCAATGCTCAATCCTCAGTACACGACACTCAATCTTCAATCCTCAATCCTCAATCGTCATTCCTCAATCCTCAACCATCAATCCTCAATCATCAATCATCAATCCTCAATCTTCAATCCACGATCCTCAATCCCCAACCCTCAATCCTGAACCCTCAGTAGTCAACCCTCAATACTCAATCCTCAATCCTCAATCTTCAATCCTCAATCCTCAATCTTCAATCCACAATTCTCTGTCCTCAATCCTCTACCCTCAATCCTCAATCCTCAATCCTCAATCCTCAATCCTCAATCCTCAATCGTCTATCCTCAATCCTCAGCCATCAATCCTCAATCCTCAATCCCCAATCATCAATCATCAATCCTCAATCCTCAATCTTCAATCCTCAACATTCATTCCTAAATGCTCAATACTCTATCCTCAATCCTCAATCCTCAATCCCCAATCCTCAATCCTCAATCATCCGTCCTCAAACCTCAATCCTCAATCCTCAATCCTCAATACTCGATCCTCAATCCTCAATCCTCAACTCTCAATCCTCAATCCTCAGTCCTCAGTCCTCAAACCTCTACCCTCAACCCTCAGCCCTCATCTTCAATCCTCAATCCTCAATCCTCAATCCTCAATCTTCAATACTCAATACTCAATCTTCAATAAACGATCCTCAATTCTCAATCCTCAATACTCAATCCTCATTCGTCAATCCTCAATCCCCAATCCTCAATCTTCAATCCTCAATCCTCAATCCTCAATCCTCAATCCTCATTCTTCAATCCTCAATACCCAATCCTCAATCTTCAATCCTCAATCCTCAATCCTCAATTCTCAATCCTGAATCCTCAATCCTCAGACCTCAAACAGCAATACTCAACCCTCAGTCCTCGTCCTTAATCCACAACCATCAATACTGAATCCTCAATCTTCAACCATCAATATTCAATCTTCGGTCCTCAATCCTCAATCCTCAAACCTCAAACCTCAATCCTCAACCGTCACTCCTCGTCCTCAAACCTCAACCATCATTCCTCAATCCTCAATCTTCAATCATCAATACCGAATCTTCAATCGTCAATCCTCAATCCTCAATCCTCAATCCTCAATCCTCAATACTCAATCCTCAATCCACAATCCTCAATCCTCAATCTTAAATTCTCAATTCTCAATACTCAATCGTCAATCCTCAATCCTCAATCTTCAATCCTCAATCATCATTACTCAATCATCAATCCTCAATCTTCAATACTCAACCCTCAACCCTCAATACTCGATCCTCAATACTCAACCATCAATCCTCAATTCTCAATACTCAATAGAATATCCTCAATTCACAGTTTTCAATACTCAATACTCAATCTGCAATCTTCAGATCTCTATCCACAAACATCAATTCTCATCACTCAACCCTGAATACTCAGTCCCTAATCCTCATTCTTCAATCCTCTATCCTGAATCCTCAATCCTCAATCCACAATCTTAATCTTCAATCATCAATACTCAATCTTCAATCCTCAATCTGCAATCCTCAATCCTCAAACCTCAATTCTGAATCCTCAAATCTCAATTCTGTATCCTCAATCCTGAACCCTCAACCTTCAGCTCTCAGTCCTCAACAATCAGTTGTCAATCCTCAATCCTCAATAGAATATACTCAATTCACAGTTTTCAATACACAATACTCAATCTGCAATCTTCGAATCTCTATCCACAAACATCAATTCTCATCACTCAAACCTCAACACTCAGTCCTCAATGTTCAATCCTCAATCCTCAATTCTCAATCTTGAATTCTCAATACTGAACCTTCAATCCTCAATCCTCAATCCGCAGTCCTCAATCCTCAATCCTCAATCTTCAGTCCTCAATCCTCAATCCTCAATCCTCAATCCTCAATCCTCAGTCCTTAAACATCAAACCTGAATACTCAATCCTGAATCCTCAACATTCAGACCTCAGTCCTCAAGAGTCTGTTGTCAATTCTCAATCTTCTACAGAATATCATCAATTCACAGTTTTCAATACTCAATACTCAATCTGCAATCTTCGAATCTCTATCCACAAACATCAATTCTCATCATTCAGCCCTCAACACTCAGTCCCCAATCCTCAATCTTCAATCCTCAATCCTCAATACACAATCCTCGATCCTCAGTCCTCAATCCTCAATCCTCAATCCTCAAACCTCAATCCTCAACCGTCAGTCCTCGTCCTCAATCCTCAACCCTCAATCCGCAATCCTCAATCTTCAATCCTCAATACTCAATATTCAATCCTCAATCCTCAATCCTCAATCCTCAATCCTCAATCTTCAATCCTCAAACCTCAATCCTCAATCCTCAATCCACATTCTTCAATCCGCAATACCCAATTCTCACTCTACAATACTCAATCCTCAATCCTCAATTCTGAATCCTCAATCCTCAGCCCTCAGTGCTCAAACCTCAATCCTCAACCCTCAGCCCTCATCCTCAACCCTCAATCCTCAATCCTCAATCCTCAATCTTCACTCTTCAAGCCTCAATTCGCAATCCTCAATCCTCAATCCTCAGTCCTCAAGTATCAATACTCAACCCTCAGTCCTCGTCCTCAATCCACAACCCTCAATCCTCAATCGTTAATCTTCATTCATCAATATTCAACCTTCAATCCTCAATCCACAATCCTCAATGTTCAGTCCTCAATACCCAATCCTCAATCTCCAATCCTCAATCCTCAATCCTCAATCGTCAATCCTCAACCCTCAACCCTGAGTCATCAATCCTCAACACTCAGTAATCAACCCTCAATCTTCAATCATCAATCCTCAATCATCCATTCTCAATCCTCAATCTTCAATCATCAACACTCAATACTCAACCCTCAATGCTTAATCCTCAATCCTCAATCCTCAATCCTCAATCCTCAATCCTCAATCGTCAATACTCAACCCTCAATCCTCAATCCTCAATCGTCAATCCTCAATCCTCAACCATCAATCCTCAATCCTCAATACACAATCCTCAATCCACAATCGTCAATCCTCAAACCTCAAACTTCAATCATCAACCCTTAATCCTCAATCCTCAATCCTCAATCCTCAATTCTCAGCCCTCAATAGAAAATCCTCAATTCCCAGTATTCAATACTCGATCCTCAACCTACAATCTTCAAATCTCAGTTCCCGTACATCAATTCTCAACACTCTATCCTCAACACTCAGTCCTCAATCATCAATCAACAATCCTCAAACCTCTATATTCAATCTTCAATCCTCGACACTCAATACTCAATCCTCAATCCTCAATCCCCAACACTCAATCCTCATCCCTCAGTAGTCAACCCTCAATACTCAATCCTCAATCCTCAACCTTCAATCCTCAATCCTCAATCTTCAGTCCTCAATTCTCTGTCCTCAATCCTCTATCCTCAATCCTCAATCCTCAATCCTCAATCCTCAATCCTCAATCCTCAATCCTCAAATGTCAATCCTCAATACTCAGCCATCAATCCTCAATCCTCAATCCCCAATCATCAATCATCAATCCTCAATTCTCAATCCTGAATCCTCATTCTACAATCCTCAATACCCAATCCTCAATCTTCAATCTTCAATCCTCAATTCGCAATCCTCAATCCTCAATCCTCAGACCTCAAGTATCAATACTCAACCCTCAGTCCTCGTCCTCAATCCACAACCCTCAATCCTCAATCGTTAATCTTCATTCATGAATATTCAACCTTCAATCCTCAATCCACAATCCTCAATGTTCAGTCCTCAATACCCAATCCTCAATCTTCAATCCTCTATCCTCAATCCTCAATCCTCAATCCTCAATCGTCAATCTTCAATCCTCAATACTCAATCTTCAATCCTCAATCCTCAATCCTCAATCCTCAATCCTCATTCTTCAATCCTCAAACCTCAACCTTCAATCCTCAACACTTAATCCTCAATCCACAATCCTCAATCCTCAATTTTCAATCCTCAATAGAATATCCTCAATTCTCAGTTTTTAATACTCAATGCTCAATCCTCAGTACACGACACTCAATCTTCAATCCTCAATTCTCAATCGTCATTCCTCAATCCTCAACCATCAATCCTCAATCATCAATCATCAATTCTCAATCTTCAATCCACGATCCTCAATCCCCAACCCTCAATCCTCAATCCTCAATCCTCAATCCTCAATCCTCAATCTTCAGTACTCAATCATCAATCCTCAATCCTCCGACCTCAAACATCAATCCTCAATATTCAATGCTCAATCCTCAATCCTCAATCCTCAGTCATCAGTTCTCAATCCTCAATATTCAATCCTCAGTCCTCAGTCCTCAAGCCTTAATCCTCAATCCTCAATCCACAATCCTCAATCGTCAATCCTCAATCCTCAACCTTCAATCCTCAATACTCAATTTTCAATCCTCAATCCTCAATCCTCAATCCTCAATTCTCAATCCTCAATCCTCTGTCCTCAGCCCTCAAACCTCAATCCTCAACACTCAGCCCTCATCCTCCATCCTCAATCCTTAATCAGCAATCCTCAATCTTCAATCCTCAATATTCAATCATCAACCATCAATCCTCAACACTCAATCCTCAATCCTCAATCCTCAGTGATCAATACTCAATCTTTAATACACAATTCTCAATCCTCAATCCTCAATCCTCAATCCTCAGTCCTCATTCCTCATTTCTCAGCCCTCAATCCTCAACCCCCAGTCCTCATCCTCAATTCTCAATCCTCAATCCTCAATCATCAACCCTCAATCTTCAATCCTCAATAATCAATCTCCAATTCTAGATCCTCAATCCTCAATCCTCAATCCTCAATCCTCAATCCTCAATCCTCAATCCTCAATCCTCAATCCTCAATCCTCAATCCTCAATCCTCAATCTTCAATCCTCAATACTCAATCTTCAATCCTCAATCCTCAATCCTCAATACTCAAAACTCAATCTTCAATCCTCAATACTCAATTTTCAATCCTCAATCCTCAATCCTCAATCCTCAATCCTCATTCTACAATCCTCAATACCCAATCCTCAATCTTCAATCTTCAATCCTCAATTCGCAATCCTCAATCCTCAATCCTCAGACCTCAAGTATCAATACTCAACCCTCAGTCCTCGTCCTCAATCCACAACCCTCAATCCTCAATCGTTAATCTTCATTCATCAATATTCAACCTTCAATCCTCAATCCACAATCCTCAATGTTCAGTCCTCAATACCCAATCCTCAATCTTCAATCCTCTATCCTCAATCCTCAATCCTCAATCCTCAATCCTCAATCGTCAATCTTCAATCGTCAATACTCAATCTTCAATCCTCAATCCTCAATCCTCAATCCTCAATCCTCATTCTTCAATCCTCAATACCCAATCCTCAATCTTCAATCCTCAACCCTTAATCGTCAATCCTCAATTCTCAATCCTCAATCCTCAATCCTCAATCGTCAATCCTCAACCCTCAACCCTGAGTCATCAATCCTCAACACTCAGTAATCAATCGTCAATCTTCAATCATCAATCCTCAATCATCCATTCTCAATCCTCAATCTTCAATCATCAACACTCAATACTCAACCCTCAATGCTCAATCCTCAATCCTGAATCCTCAATCGTCAATCCTCAATCCTCAATCCTCAATCGTCAATCCTCAATCCTCAATTTTCAATCCTCAATAGAATATCTTCAATTCTCAGTTTTCAATACTCTGTCCTCAATCTTCAATCCTCAATCATCAATTCTCAATCCTCAATCTTCAATCCTCAACACTCAATCCTCAATGCTCTACCCTCAATCCTCAATCCTCAATCCTCAATCCTCAATCGTCAATCCTCAATCGTCTATCCTCAATCCTCAACCACCAATCCTCAATCCTCGATCCCCAAACCTCAATCCTCAATCGTCGATCCTCAAACATAAGCCTTCAATCCTCAAACCTTGATCCTCAATACTCAACCCTCTGTCCTCATTCTTCAATACTCAATCCTCAGTCCTCAGTCTTCAATCGTCAATCCTCAATCCTCAATCGTCAATCCTCAATCATCAACCATCAATCCTAAGTCCTCAATCCTCAATCATCAATCCTCAATCCTCAATCCTCAAACCTCAAACTTCAATCCTCAACCCTTAATCCTCAATCCTCAATCCTCAATCCTCAATTTTCAGTCCTCAATAGAATATCTTCAATTCTCAGTTTTCAATACTCTGTCCTCAATCTTCAATCCTCAATCATCAATTCTCAATCCTCAATCTTCAATCCTCAACACTCAATCCTCAATGCTCAATCCTCAATCCTCAATCCTCAATCCTCAATCCTCAATCGTCAATCCTCAATCGTCTATCCTCAATCATCCATTCTCAATCCTCAATCTTCAATCATCAACACTCAATACTCAACCCTCAATGCTCAATCCTCAATCCTCAATCCTCAATCCTCAATCCTCAATCCTCAATCGTCAATCCTCAGTCCTCAATCCTCAATCCTCAATCGTCAATCCTCAATCCTCAACCATCAATCGTCAATCCTCAATCCTCAATCCTCAATCCTCAATCCTCAGTCATCAGTTCTCAATCCTCAACATTCAATCGTCAATCCTCAGTCCTCAAGCCTTAATCCTCAATCCTCAATCCTCAATCTTCAATCCTCAATACTCAAACCTCAATCCTCAGACCTCGATCCTCAATCCTCAATATTCAATTAACAATCCTGGATTCTGAAACCTCAATCCAGAACCCTCAGTACTCAATCCTCAATCTTCAATCCTCAAACCTCTACCATCAATCCTCAATACTTAATCCTCAATCCTCAATCCTCAATGCTCAATAGAAAATCCTCAATTCTCTGTTTTCAATACTCAACCCTCAATCTTTAATTTTCAAATCTCAGTTCACAGACATCAATCCTCAACACTCTGTCCTCAACACTCAGTCCTCAATCTTCAATCATCAAATCTCAATTCATTATCTTCAGTCATCAATCCTCAGTCCACAACGTTCAATCCTCAATAATCAACACTCAATCCTCAATCCTCAATCCTCAATCTTCAATCCTCAATCCTCAATCCTCAATCCTCAATCCTCAATCCTCAATCCTCAATCCTCAATCCTCAATCCTCAATCCTCAATCATCAATCCTCAATACTCAATCTTCAATCCTCAATCCTCAATCCTCAATACTCAAAGCTCAATCTTCAACCCTCAATACTCAATTTTCAATCCTCAATCCTCAATCCCCAATCCTCAATCCTCATTCTACGATCCTCAATACCCAATCCTCAATCTTCACTCTTCAAGCCTCAATTCGCAATCCTCAATCCTCAATCCTCAGACCTCAAGTATCAATACTCAACCCTCAGTCCTCGTCCTCAATCCACAACCCTCAATCCTCAATCGTTAATCTTCATTCATGAATATTCAACCTTCAATCCTCAATCCACAATCCTCAATGTTCAGTCCTCAATACCCAATCCTCAATCTTCAATCCTCTATCCTCAATCCTCAATCCTCAATCCTCAATCGTCAATCTTCAATCCTCAATACTCAATCTTCAATCCTCAATCCTCAATCCTCAATCCTCAATCCTCATTCTTCAATCCTCAAACCTCAACCTTCAATCCTCAACACTTAATCCTCAATCCACAATCCTCAATCCTCAATTTTCAATCCTCAATAGAATATCCTCAATTCTCAGTTTTTAATACTCAATGCTCAATCCTCAGTACACGACACTCAATCTTCAATCCTCAATTCTCAATCGTCATTCCTCAATCCTCAACCATCAATCCTCAATCATCAATCATCAATTCTCAATCTTCAATCCACGATCCTCAATCCCCAACCCTCAATCCTCAATCCTCAATCCTCAATCCTCAATCCTCAATCTTCAGTACTCAATCATCAATCCTCAATCCTCCGACCTCAAACATCAATCCTCAATATTCAATGCTCAATCCTCAATCCTCAATCCTCAGTCATCAGTTCTCAATCCTCAATATTCAATCCTCAGTCCTCAGTCCTCAAGCCTTAATCCTCAATCCTCAATCCACAATCCTCAATCGTCAATCCTCAATCCTCAACCTTCAATCCTCAATACTCAATTTTCAATCCTCAATCCTCAATCCTCAATCCTCAATTCTCAATCCTCAATCCTCTGTCCTCAGCCCTCAAACCTCAATCCTCAACACTCAGCCCTCATCCTCCATCCTCAATCCTTAATCAGCAATCCTCAATCTTCAATCCTCAATATTCAATCATCAACCATCAATCCTCAACACTCAATCCTCAATCCTCAATCCTCAGTGATCAATACTCAATCTTTAATACACAATTCTCAATCCTCAATCCTCAATCCTCAATCCTCAGTCCTCATTCCTCATTTCTCAGCCCTCAATCCTCAACCCCCAGTCCTCATCCTCAATTCTCAATCCTCAATCCTCAATCATCAACCCTCAATCTTCAATCCTCAATAATCAATCTCCAATTCTAGATCCTCAATCCTCAATCCTCAATCCTCAATCCTCAATCCTCAATCCTCAATCCTCAATCCTCAATCCTCAATCCTCAATCCTCAATCCTCAATCTTCAATCCTCAATACTCAATCTTCAATCCTCAATCCTCAATCCTCAATACTCAAAACTCAATCTTCAATCCTCAATACTCAATTTTCAATCCTCAATCCTCAATCCTCAATCCTCAATCCTCATTCTACAATCCTCAATACCCAATCCTCAATCTTCAATCTTCAATCCTCAATTCGCAATCCTCAATCCTCAATCCTCAGACCTCAAGTATCAATACTCAACCCTCAGTCCTCGTCCTCAATCCACAACCCTCAATCCTCAATCGTTAATCTTCATTCATCAATATTCAACCTTCAATCCTCAATCCACAATCCTCAATGTTCAGTCCTCAATACCCAATCCTCAATCTTCAATCCTCTATCCTCAATCCTCAATCCTCAATCCTCAATCCTCAATCGTCAATCTTCAATCGTCAATACTCAATCTTCAATCCTCAATCCTCAATCCTCAATCCTCAATCCTCATTCTTCAATCCTCAATACCCAATCCTCAATCTTCAATCCTCAACCCTTAATCGTCAATCCTCAATTCTCAATCCTCAATCCTCAATCCTCAATCGTCAATCCTCAACCCTCAACCCTGAGTCATCAATCCTCAACACTCAGTAATCAATCGTCAATCTTCAATCATCAATCCTCAATCATCCATTCTCAATCCTCAATCTTCAATCATCAACACTCAATACTCAACCCTCAATGCTCAATCCTCAATCCTGAATCCTCAATCGTCAATCCTCAATCCTCAATCCTCAATCGTCAATCCTCAATCCTCAATTTTCAATCCTCAATAGAATATCTTCAATTCTCAGTTTTCAATACTCTGTCCTCAATCTTCAATCCTCAATCATCAATTCTCAATCCTCAATCTTCAATCCTCAACACTCAATCCTCAATGCTCTACCCTCAATCCTCAATCCTCAATCCTCAATCCTCAATCGTCAATCCTCAATCGTCTATCCTCAATCCTCAACCACCAATCCTCAATCCTCGATCCCCAAACCTCAATCCTCAATCGTCGATCCTCAAACATAAGCCTTCAATCCTCAAACCTTGATCCTCAATACTCAACCCTCTGTCCTCATTCTTCAATACTCAATCCTCAGTCCTCAGTCTTCAATCGTCAATCCTCAATCCTCAATCGTCAATCCTCAATCATCAACCATCAATCCTAAGTCCTCAATCCTCAATCATCAATCCTCAATCCTCAATCCTCAAACCTCAAACTTCAATCCTCAACCCTTAATCCTCAATCCTCAATCCTCAATCCTCAATTTTCAGTCCTCAATAGAATATCTTCAATTCTCAGTTTTCAATACTCTGTCCTCAATCTTCAATCCTCAATCATCAATTCTCAATCCTCAATCTTCAATCCTCAACACTCAATCCTCAATGCTCAATCCTCAATCCTCAATCCTCAATCCTCAATCCTCAATCGTCAATCCTCAATCGTCTATCCTCAATCATCCATTCTCAATCCTCAATCTTCAATCATCAACACTCAATACTCAACCCTCAATGCTCAATCCTCAATCCTCAATCCTCAATCCTCAATCCTCAATCCTCAATCGTCAATCCTCAGTCCTCAATCCTCAATCCTCAATCGTCAATCCTCAATCCTCAACCATCAATCGTCAATCCTCAATCCTCAATCCTCAATCCTCAATCCTCAGTCATCAGTTCTCAATCCTCAACATTCAATCGTCAATCCTCAGTCCTCAAGCCTTAATCCTCAATCCTCAATCCTCAATCTTCAATCCTCAATACTCAAACCTCAATCCTCAGACCTCGATCCTCAATCCTCAATATTCAATTAACAATCCTGGATTCTGAAACCTCAATCCAGAACCCTCAGTACTCAATCCTCAATCTTCAATCCTCAAACCTCTACCATCAATCCTCAATACTTAATCCTCAATCCTCAATCCTCAATGCTCAATAGAAAATCCTCAATTCTCTGTTTTCAATACTCAACCCTCAATCTTTAATTTTCAAATCTCAGTTCACAGACATCAATCCTCAACACTCTGTCCTCAACACTCAGTCCTCAATCTTCAATCATCAAATCTCAATTCATTATCTTCAGTCATCAATCCTCAGTCCACAACGTTCAATCCTCAATAATCAACACTCAATCCTCAATCCTCAATCCTCAATCTTCAATCCTCAATCCTCAATCCTCAATCCTCAATCCTCAATCCTCAATCCTCAATCCTCAATCCTCAATCCTCAATCCTCAATCATCAATCCTCAATACTCAATCTTCAATCCTCAATCCTCAATCCTCAATACTCAAAGCTCAATCTTCAACCCTCAATACTCAATTTTCAATCCTCAATCCTCAATCCCCAATCCTCAATCCTCATTCTACGATCCTCAATACCCAATCCTCAATCTTCACTCTTCAAGCCTCAATTCGCAATCCTCAATCCTCAATCCTCAGTCCTCAAGTATCAATACTCAACCCTCAGTCCTCGTCCTCAATCCACACCCCTCAATCCTCAATCGTTAATCTTCATTCATCAATATTCAACCTTCAATCCTCAATCCACAATCCTCAATGTTCAGTCCTCAATACCCAATCCTCAATCTCCAATCCTCAATCCTCAATCCTCAATCGTCAATACTCAACCCTCAACCCTGAGTCATCAATCCTCAACACTCAGTAATCAACCCTCAATCTTCAATCATCAATCCTCAATCATCCATTCTCAATCCTCAATCTTCAATCATCAACACTCAATACTCAACCCTCAAT
This sequence comes from Calliopsis andreniformis, assembly GCF_051401765.1. NCBI lineage: Eukaryota > Metazoa > Arthropoda > Insecta > Hymenoptera > Andrenidae > Calliopsis > Calliopsis andreniformis. The sequence continues at coordinate 550,705 of NW_027480458.1, forward strand.
GCTTAATCCTCAATCCTCAATCCTCAATCCTCAATCCTCAATCCTCAATCGTCAATACTCAACCCTCAATCCTCAATCCTCAATCGTCAATCCTCAATACTCAACCATCAATCCTCAATCCTCAATCCACAATCCTCAATCCACAATCGTCAATCCTCAAACCTCAAACTTCAATCATCAACCCTTAATCCTCAATCCTCAATCCTCAATCCTCAATTCTCAGCCCTCAATAGAAAATCCTCAATTCCCAGTATTCAATACTCGATCCTCAACCTACAATCTTCAAATCTCAGTTCCCGTACATCAATTCTCAACACTCTATCCTCAACACTCAGTCCTCAATCATCAATCAACAATCCTCAAACCTCTATATTCAATCTTCAATCCTCGACACTCAATACTCAATCCTCAATCCTCAATCCCCAACACTCAATCCTCATCCCTCAGTAGTCAACCCTCAATACTCAATCCTCAATCCTCAATCCTCAATCTTCAGTCCTCAATTCTCTGCCCTCAATCCTCTATCCTCAATCCTCAATCCTCAATCCTCAATCCTCAATCCTCAATCCTCAATCCTCAAATGTCAATCCCCAATACTCAGCCATCAATCCTCAATCCTCAATCCCCAATCATCAATCATCAATCCTCAATCCTCAATCATCAATCCTCAACATTCATTCCTCAATGCTCAATACTCAATCCTCAATCCTCAATCCTCAGTCATCAGTTCTCAATCCTCAATATTCAATCCTCAATCCTCAGTCCTCAAGCCTTAATCCTCTATCCTCAATCCTCAATCTTCAATCCTCAATACTCAATCCTCAATCCTCAGACATCGATCCTCAATCCTCAATATTCAATTAACAATCCTGGATTCTGAAACCTCAATCGACAACCCTCAGTACTCAATCCTCCATCTTCAATCCTCAAACCTCTACCATCAATCCTCAATACTTAATCCTCAATCCTCAATCCTCAATGCTCAATAGAAAATCCTCAATTCTCTGTTTTCAATACTCAACCCTCAATCTTTAATTTTCAAATCTCAGTTCACAGACATCAATACTCAACACTCTGTCCTCAACACTCAGTCCTCAATCTTCAATCATCAAATATCAATTCATTATCTTCAGTCATCAATCCTCAGTCCACAACATTCAATCCTCAATAATCAACACTCAATCCTCAATCCTCAATCCTCAATCCTCAATCCTCAATCCTCAATCCTCAATCCTTAATCTTCAATCCTCAATCCTCAATCCTCAACCCTCAATCCCCAACCCTCAATCCTCAATTTTCAATCCTCTATCCTCAATCCTCAATTGTCAATACTCAATCCTAAGTAATCAAGCCTCAATTCTCAATATTCAATTGTGAATCCTCAAATCTCAAACCTCAAACCTCAGCCATCAGTCCTCAATCCTCAGTCCTCAATCGTCAATCCTCAATCGTCAGTCGTCAATACTCAATCCTCAGCCATCAATCCTCAACCCTCAATCGCCTATCCTCAATCCTCAATCCTCAATCCTCAAACCTCAACCTCCAATCCTCAACACTTAATCCTCAATCCACAATCCTCAATCCTCAATTTTCAATCCTCAATAGAATATCCTCAATTCTCAGTTTTTAATACTCAATGCTCAATCCTCAGTACACGACACTCAATCTTCAATCCTCAATCCTCAATCGTCATTCCTCAATCCTCAACCATCAATCCTCAATCATCAATCATCAATCCTCAATCTTCAATCCACGATCCTCAATCCCCAACCCTCAATCCTTAACCCTCAGTAGTCAACCCTCAATACTCAATCCTCAATCCTCAATCTTCAATCCTCAATCCTCAATCTTCAATCCACAATTCTCTGTCCTCAATCCTCTACCCTCAATCCTCAATCCTCAATCCTCAATCCTCAATCCTCAATCCTCAATCCTCAATCGTCTATCCTCAATCCTCAGCCATCAATCCTCAATCCTCAATCCCCAATCATCAATCATCAATCCTCAATCCTCAATCTTCAATCCTCAACATTCATTCCTAAATGCTCAATACTCTATCCTCAATCCTCAATCCTCAATCCCCAATCCTCAATCCTCAATCATCCGTCCTCAAACCTCAATCCTCAATCCTCAATCCTCAATACTCGATCCTCAATCCTCAATCCTCAACTCTCAATCCTCAATCCTCAGTCCTCAGTCCTCAAACCTCTACCCTCAACCCTCAGCCCTCATCTTCAATCCTCAATCCTCAATCCTCAATCCTCAATCTTCAATACTCAATACTCAATCTTCAATAAACGATCCTCAATTCTCAATCCTCAATACTCAATCCTCATTCGTCAATCCTCAATCCCCAATCCTCAATCTTCAATCCTCAATCCTCAATCCTCAATCCTCAATCCTCATTCTTCAATCCTCAATACCCAATCCTCAATCTTCAATCCTCAATCCTCAATCCTCAATTCTCAATCCTGAATCCTCAATCCTCAGACCTCAAACAGCAATACTCAACCCTCAGTCCTCGTCCTTAATCCACAACCATCAATACTGAATCCTCAATCTTCAACCATCAATATTCAATCTTCGGTCCTCAATCCTCAATCCTCAAACCTCAAACCTCAATCCTCAACCGTCACTCCTCGTCCTCAAACCTCAACCATCATTCCTCAATCCTCAATCTTCAATCATCAATACCGAATCTTCAATCGTCAATCCTCAATCCTCAATCCTCAATCCTCAATACTCAATCCTCAATCCTCAATCCTCAATCCTCAATCTTAAATTCTCAATTCTCAATACTCAATCGTCAATCCTCAATCCTCAATCTTCAATCCTCAATCATCATTACTCAATCATCAATCCTCAATCTTCAATACTCAACCCTCAACCCTCAATACTCGATCCTCAATACTCAACCATCAATCCTCAATTCTCAATACTCAATAGAATATCCTTAATTCACAGTTTTCAATACTCAATACTCAATCTGCAATCTTCAGATCTCTATCCACAAACATCAATTCTCATCACTCAACCCTGAATACTCAGTCCCTAATCCTCATTCTTCAATCCTCTATCCTGAATCCTCAATCCTCAATCCACAATCTTAATCTTCAATCATCAATACTCAATCTTCAATCCTCAATCTGCAATCCTCAATCCTCAAACCTCAATTCTGAATCCTCAAATCTCAATTCTGTATCCTCAATCCTGAACCCTCAACCTTCAGCTCTCAGTCCTCAACAATCAGTTGTCAATCCTCAATCCTCAATAGAATATACTCAATTCACAGTTTTCAATACACAATACTCAATCTGCAATCTTCGAATCTCTATCCACAAACATCAATTCTCATCACTCAAACCTCAACACTCAGTCCTCAATGTTCAATCCTCAATCCTCAATTCTCAATCTTGAATCCTCAATACTGAACCTTCAATCCTCAATCCTCAATCCGCAGTCCTCAATCCTCAATCCTCAATCTTCAGTCCTCAATCCTCAATCCTCAATCCTCAATCCTCAATCCTCAGTCCTTAAACGTCAAACCTGAATACTCAATCCCGAATCCTCAACCTTCAGACCTCAGTCCTCAAGAATCTGTTGTCAATTCTCAATCTTCTACAGAATATCATCAATTCACAGCTTTCAATTCTCAATACTCAATCTGCAATCTTCGAATCTCTATCCACAAACATCAATTCTCATCATTCAGCCCTCAACACTCAGTCCCCAATCCTCAATCTTCAATCCTCAATCCTCAATACACAATCCTCGATCCTCAGTCCTCAATCCTCAATCCTCAATCCTCAAACCTCAATCCTCAACCGTCAGTCCTCGTCCTCAATCCTCAACCCTCAATCCGCAATCCTCAATCTTCAATCCTCAATACTCAATATTCAATCCTCAATCCTCAATCCTCAATCCTCAATCCTCAATCTTCAATCCTCAAACCTCAATCCTCAATCCTCAATCCACATTCTTCAATCCGCAATACCCAATTCTCACTCTACAATACTCAATCCTCAATCCTCAATTCTGAATCCTCAATCCTCAGCCCTCAGTGCTCAAACCTCAATCCTCAACCCTCAGCCCTCATCCTCAACCCTCAATCCTCAATCGTCAATCCTCAATCTTCACTCTTCAAGCCTCAATTCGCAATCCTCAATCCTCAATCCTCAGTCCTCAAGTATCAATACTCAACCCTCAGTCCTCGTCCTCAATCCACAACCCTCAATCCTCAATCTTCAATCCTCAATCCTCAATCTTCAATCCACAATTCTCTGTCCTCAATCCTCTACCCTCAATCCTCAATCCTCAATCCTCAATCCTCAATCCTCAATCCTCAATCCTCAATCGTCTATCCTCAATCCTCAGCCATCAATCCTCAATCCTCAATCCCCAATCATCAATCATCAATCCTCAATCCTCAATCTTCAATCCTCAACATTCATTCCTAAATGCTCAATACTCTATCCTCAATCCTCAATCCTCAATCCCCAATCCTCAATCCTCAATCATCCGTCCTCAAACCTCAATCCTCAATCCTCAATCCTCAATACTCGATCCTCAATCCTCAATCCTCAACTCTCAATCCTCAATCCTCAGTCCTCAGTCCTCAAACCTCTACCCTCAACCCTCAGCCCTCATCTTCAATCCTCAATCCTCAATCCTCAATCCTCAATCTTCAATACTCAATACTCAATCTTCAATAAACGATCCTCAATTCTCAATCCTCAATACTCAATCCTCATTCGTCAATCCTCAATCCCCAATCCTCAATCTTCAATCCTCAATCCTCAATCCTCAATCCTCAATCCTCATTCTTCAATCCTCAATACCCAATCCTCAATCTTCAATCCTCAATCCTCAATCCTCAATTCTCAATCCTGAATCCTCAATCCTCAGACCTCAAACAGCAATACTCAACCCTCAGTCCTCGTCCTTAATCCACAACCATCAATACTGAATCCTCAATCTTCAACCATCAATATTCAATCTTCGGTCCTCAATCCTCAATCCTCAAACCTCAAACCTCAATCCTCAACCGTCACTCCTCGTCCTCAAACCTCAACCATCATTCCTCAATCCTCAATCTTCAATCATCAATACCGAATCTTCAATCGTCAATCCTCAATCCTCAATCCTCAATCCTCAATACTCAATCCTCAATCCTCAATCCTCAATCCTCAATCTTAAATTCTCAATTCTCAATACTCAATCGTCAATCCTCAATCCTCAATCTTCAATCCTCAATCATCATTACTCAATCATCAATCCTCAATCTTCAATACTCAACCCTCAACCCTCAATACTCGATCCTCAATACTCAACCATCAATCCTCAATTCTCAATACTCAATAGAATATCCTCAATTCACAGTTTTCAATACTCAATACTCAATCTGCAATCTTCAGATCTCTATCCACAAACATCAATTCTCATCACTCAACCCTGAATACTCAGTCCCTAATCCTCATTCTTCAATCCTCTATCCTGAATCCTCAATCCTCAATCCACAATCTTAATCTTCAATCATCAATACTCAATCTTCAATCCTCAATCTGCAATCCTCAATCCTCAAACCTCAATTCTGAATCCTCAAATCTCAATTCTGTATCCTCAATCCTGAACCCTCAACCTTCAGCTCTCAGTCCTCAACAATCAGTTGTCAATCCTCAATCCTCAATAGAATATACTCAATTCACAGTTTTCAATACACAATACTCAATCTGCAATCTTCGAATCTCTATCCACAAACATCAATTCTCATCACTCAAACCTCAACACTCAGTCCTCAATGTTCAATCCTCAATCCTCAATTCTCAATCTTGAATCCTCAATACTGAACCTTCAATCCTCAATCCTCAATCCGCAGTCCTCAATCCTCAATCCTCAATCTTCAGTCCTCAATCCTCAATCCTCAATCCTCAATCCTCAATCCTCAGTCCTTAAACGTCAAACCTGAATACTCAATCCCGAATCCTCAACCTTCAGACCTCAGTCCTCAAGAATCTGTTGTCAATTCTCAATCTTCTACAGAATATCATCAATTCACAGCTTTCAATTCTCAATACTCAATCTGCAATCTTCGAATCTCTATCCACAAACATCAATTCTCATCATTCAGCCCTCAACACTCAGTCCCCAATCCTCAATCTTCAATCCTCAATCCTCAATACACAATCCTCGATCCTCAGTCCTCAATCCTCAATCCTCAATCCTCAAACCTCAATCCTCAACCGTCAGTCCTCGTCCTCAATCCTCAACCCTCAATCCGCAATCCTCAATCTTCAATCCTCAATACTCAATATTCAATCCTCAATCCTCAATCCTCAATCCTCAATCCTCAATCTTCAATCCTCAAACCTCAATCCTCAATCCTCAATCCACATTCTTCAATCCGCAATACCCAATTCTCACTCTACAATACTCAATCCTCAATCCTCAATTCTGAATCCTCAATCCTCAGCCCTCAGTGCTCAAACCTCAATCCTCAACCCTCAGCCCTCATCCTCAACCCTCAATCCTCAATCGTCAATCCTCAATCTTCACTCTTCAAGCCTCAATTCGCAATCCTCAATCCTCAATCCTCAGTCCTCAAGTATCAATACTCAACCCTCAGTCCTCGTCCTCAATCCACAACCCTCAATCCTCAATCGTTAATCTTCATTCATCAATATTCAACCTTCAATCCTCAATCCACAATCCTCAATGTTCAGTCCTCAATACCCAATCCTCAATCTCCAATCCTCAATCCTCAATCCTCAATCGTCAATCCTCAACCCTCAACCCTGAGTCATCAATCCTCAACACTCAGTAATCAACCCTCAATCTTCAATCATCAATCCTCAATCATCCATTCTCAATCCTCAATCTTCAATCATCAACACTCAATACTCAACCCTCAATGCTTAATCCTCAATCCTCAATCCTCAATCCTCAATCCTCAATCCTCAATCGTCAATACTCAACCCTCAATCCTCAATCCTCAATCGTCAATCCTCAATCCTCAACCATCAATCCTCAATCCTCAATACACAATCCTCAATCCACAATCGTCAATCCTCAAACCTCAAACTTCAATCATCAACCCTTAATCCTCAATCCTCAATCCTCAATCCTCAATTCTCAGCCCTCAATAGAAAATCCTCAATTCCCAGTATTCAATACTCGATCCTCAACCTACAATCTTCAAATCTCAGTTCCCGTACATCAATTCTCAACACTCTATCCTCAACACTCAGTCCTCAATCATCAATCAACAATCCTCAAACCTCTATATTCAATCTTCAATCCTCGACACTCAATACTCAATCCTCAATCCTCAATCCCCAACACTCAATCCTCATCCCTGAGTAGTCAACCCTCAATACTCAATCCTCAATCCTCAACCTTCAATCCTCAATCCTCAATCTTCAGTCCTCAATTCTCTGTCCTCAATCCTCTATCCTCAATCCTCAATCCTCAATCCTCAATCCTCAATCCTCAATCCTCAATCCTCAAATGTCAATCCTCAATACTCAGCCATCAATCCTCAATCCTCAATCCCCAATCATCAATCATCAATCCTCAATTCTCAATCCTGAATCCTCATTCTACAATCCTCAATACCCAATCCTCAATCTTCAATCTTCAATCCTCAATTCGCAATCCTCAATCCTCAATCCTCAGACCTCAAGTATCAATACTCAACCCTCAGTCCTCGTCCTCAATCCACAACCCTCAATCCTCAATCGTTAATCTTCATTCATGAATATTCAACCTTCAATCCTCAATCCACAATCCTCAATGTTCAGTCCTCAATACCCAATCCTCAATCTTCAATCCTCTATCCTCAATCCTCAATCCTCAATCCTCAATCGTCAATCTTCAATCCTCAATACTCAATCTTCAATCCTCAATCCTCAATCCTCAATCCTCAATCCTCATTCTTCAATCCTCAAACCTCAACCTTCAATCCTCAACACTTAATCATCAATCCACAATCCTCAATCCTCAATTTTCAATCCTCAATAGAATATCCTCAATTCTCAGTTTTTAATACTCAATGCTCAATCCTCAGTACACGACACTCAATCTTCAATCCTCAATCCTCAATCGTCATTCCTCAATCCTCAACCATCAATCCTCAATCATCAATCATCAATCCTCAATCTTCAATCCACGATCCTCAATCCCCAACCCTCAATCCTCAATCCTCAATCCTCAATCCTCAATCCTCAATCTTCAGTACTCAATCATCAATCCTCAATCCTCCGACCTCAAACATCAATCCTCAATATTCAATGCTCAATCCTCAATCCTCAATCCTCAGTCATCAGTTCTCAATCCTCAATATTCAATCCTCAGTCCTCAGTCCTCAAGCCTTAAACCTCAATCCTCAATCCACAATCCTCAATCGTCAATCCTCAATCCTCAACCTTCAATCCTCAATACTCAATTTTCAATCCTCAATCCTCAATCCTCAATCCTCAATTCTCAATCCTCAATCCTCTGTTCTCAGCCCTCAAACCTCAATCCTCAACACTCAGCCCTCATCCTCCATCCTCAATCCTTAATCAGCAATCCTCAATCTTCAATCCTCAATATTCAATCATCAACCATCAATCCTCAACACTCAATCCTCAATCCTCAATCCTCAGTGATCAATACTCAATCTTTAATACACAATTCTCAATCCTCAATCCTCAATCCTCAATCCTCAGTCCTCATTCCTCATTTCTCAGCCCTCAATCCTCAACCCCCAGTCCTCATCCTCAATTCTCAATCCTCAATCCTCAATCATCAACCCTCAATCTTCAATCCTCAATAATCAATCTCCAATTCTAGATCCTCAATCCTCAATCCTCAATCCTCAATCCTCAATCCTCAATCCTCAATCCTCAATCCTCAATCCTCAATCCTCAATCCTCAATCCTCAATCTTCAATCCTCAATACTCAATCTTCAATCCTCAATCCTCAATCCTCAATACTCAAAACTCAATCTTCAATCCTCAATACTCAATTTTCAATCCTCAATCCTCAATCCTCAATCCTCAATCCTCATTCTACAATCCTCAATACCCAATCCTCAATCTTCAATCTTCAATCCTCAATTCGCAATCCTCAATCCTCAATCCTCAGACCTCAAGTATCAATACTCAACCCTCAGTCCTCGTCCTCAATCCACAACCCTCAATCCTCAATCGTTAATCTTCATTCATCAATATTCAACCTTCAATCCTCAATCCACAATCCTCAATGTTCAGTCCTCAATACCCAATCCTCAATCTTCAATCCTCTATCCTCAATCCTCAATCCTCAATCCTCAATCCTCAATCGTCAATCTTCAATCGTCAATACTCAATCTTCAATCCTCAATCCTCAATCCTCAATCCTCAATCCTCATTCTTCAATCCTCAATACCCAATCCTCAATCTTCAATCCTCAACCCTTAATCGTCAATCCTCAATTCTCAATCCTCAATCCTCAATCCTCAATCGTCAATCCTCAACCCTCAACCCTGAGTCATCAATCCTCAACACTCAGTAATCAATCGTCAATCTTCAATCATCAATCCTCAATCATCCATTCTCAATCCTCAATCTTCAATCATCAACACTCAATACTCAACCCTCAATGCTCAATCCTCAATCCTGAATCCTCAATCGTCAATCCTCAATCCTCAATCCTCAATCCTCAATCGTCAATCCTCAATCCTCAACCATCAATCCTCAATCCTCAATCCACAATCCTCAATCCACAATCGTCAATCCTCAAACCTCAAACTTCAATCCTCAACCCTTAATCCTCAATCCTCAATCCTCAATCCTCAATTTTCAATCCTCAATAGAATATCTTCAATTCTCAGTTTTCAATACTCTGTCCTCAATCTTCAATCCTCAATCATCAATTCTCAATCCTCAATCTTCAATCCTCAACACTCAATCCTCAATGCTCTATCCTCAATCCTCAATCCTCAATCCTCAATCCTCAATCGTCAATCCTCAATCGTCTATCCTCAATCCTCAACCACCAATCCTCAATCCCCGATCCCCAAACCTCAATCCTCAATCGTCGATCCTCAAACATAAGCCTTCAATCCTCAAACCTTGATCCTCAATACTCAACCCTCTGTCCTCATTCTTCAATACTCAATCCTCAGTCCTCAGTCTTCAATCGTCAATCCTCAATCCACAATCGTCAATCCTCAATCATCAACCATCAATCCTAAGTCCTCAATCCTCAATCATCAATCCTCAATCCTCAATCCTCAAACCTCAAACTTCAATCCTCAACCCTTAATCCTCAATCCTCAATCCTCAATCCTCAATTTTCAGTCCTCAATAGAATATCTTCAATTCTCAGTTTTCAATACTCTGTCCTCAATCTTCAATCCTCAATCATCAATTCTCAATCCTCAATCTTCAATCCTCAACACTCAATCCTCAATGCTCAATCCTCAATCCTCAATCCTCAATCCTCAATCGTCAATCCTCAATCGTCTATCCTCAATCCTCAACCACCAATCCTCAATCCTCAATCCTCAATCTTCAATACTCAATCCTCAATACTCAATCCTCAATCCTCAATCTTAAATTCTCAATTCTCAATACTCAATCGTCAATCCTCAATCCTCAATCTTCAGTCCTCAATCATCATTACTCAATCATCAATCCTCAATCTTCAATACTCAACCCTCAACCCTCAATACTCGATCCTCAATACTCAACCATCAATCCTCAATTCTCAATACTCAATAGAATATCCTCAATTCACAGTTTTCAATACTCAATACTCAATCTGCAATCTTCAGATCTCTATCCACAAACATCAATTCTCATCACTCAACCCTGAATACTCAGTCCCTAATCCTCATTCTTCAATCCTCTATCCTGAATCCTCAATCCTCAATCCACAATCTTAATCTTCAATCATCAATACTCAATCTTCAATCCTCAATCTTCAATCCTCAATCCTCAAACCTCAATTCTGAATCCTCAAATCTCAATTCTGTATCCTCAATCCTGAACCCTCAACCTTCAGCTCTCAGTCCTCAACAATCAGTTGTCAATCCTCAATCCTCAATAGAATATACTCAATTCACAGTTTTCAATACACAATACTCAATCTGCAATCTTCGAATCTCTATCCACAAACATCAATTCTCATCACTCAAACCTCAACACTCAGTCCTCAACGTTCAATCCTCAATCCTCAATTCTCAATCTTCAATCCTCAATACTGAACCTTCAATCCTCAATCCTCAATCCTCAGTCCTCAATCCTCAATCTTCAATCTTCAGTCCTCAATCCTCAATCCTCAATCCTCAATCCTCAATCCTCAGTCCTTAAACATCAAACCTGAATACTCAATCCTGAATCCTCAATCTTCAGACCTCAGTCCTCAACAATCTGTTGCCAATTCTCAATCTTCTACAGAATATCATCAATTCACAGTTTTCAATACTCAATACTCAATCTGCAATCTTCGAATCTCTATCCACAAACATCAATTCTCATCATACAGCCCTCAACACTCAGTCCCCAATCCTCAATCTTCAATCCTCAATCCTCAATACACAATCCTCGATCCTCAGTCCTCAATCCTCAATCCTCAATCCTCAAACCTCAATCCTCAACCGTCAGTCCTCGTCCTCAATCCTCAACCCTCAATCCGCAATCCTCAATCTTCAATCCTCAATACACAATATTCAATCCTCAATCCTCAATCCTCAATCCTCAATCCTCAATCTTCAATCCTCAAACCTCAATCCTCAATCCTCAATCCACATTCTTCAATCCGCAATACCCAATTCTCACTCTACAATACTCAATCCTCAATCCTCAATTCTGAATCCTCAATCCTCAGCCCTCAGTGCTCAAACCTCAATCCTCAACCCTCAGCCCTCATCCTCAACCCTCAAACCTCAGTCCTCAATCCTCAATCCTCAATCCTCAAACCTCAATCCTCAACCCTCAGCCCTCATCCTCAATCCTCAATCCTCAAACCTCAATCCTCAATTATCAATCCTCAATACCCAATCTTCAATAATCAATCCTCAATTCTCAATCCTCAAACCTCAGTCCTCAATTCTCAATCCACAATCCTCAAACCTCAGACCTCAAACATCAATACTCAACACTCAGTACTCGTCCTCAATCCACAACCCTCAATCCTCGATCCTCAATCTTCAATCATCAATCCTCATTCCTCAGTCCTCAAACCTCATTTCTGAATCCTCAAACTCAATTCTGAATCCTCAATCCTGAACCCTCAATCTTCAGCTCTCAGTCCTCAACAATCAGTTGTCAATCCTCCATCCTCAATAGAATATACTCAATTCACAGTTTTCAATACACAATACTCAATCTGAAATCATCGAATCTCTATCCACAAACATCAATTCTCATCACTCAACCCTCAACACTCAGTCCTCAATGTTCAGTCCTCAATCCTCAATTCTCAATCTTCAATCCTCAATACTGAACCTTCAATCCTCAATCCTCAATCCTCAGTCCTCAATCCTCAATCCTCAATCTTCAGCCCTCAGTCCTCTACAATCAGTTGTCAATCCTCAATCCTCTATAGAATATCATCAATTCACAGTTTTCATTACTCAATACTCAATCTGCAATCTTCAAATCTCTGTCCAGAAACATCAATTCTCATCACTCAACCCTGTACGTTCAGTCCTCAATGTTCAATACTCAATCCTCAATTCTCAATCTTCAATCCTCAATACTGTATCTTCAATCCTCAATCCTGAATCCTCAATCCTCAATCCTCAATCCTCAATCCTCAACCCTCAACCCTCAATCCTCAGTAATCAATCCTCAATCTTCAATACTCAATCGTCAATCCTCAGTCCTCAAGCCTCAATCCTCAATCCTCAATCCTCAATGTTCAAACCACAATAATCAATCTCCAATCCTAGATCCTCAATCCCCAATCCTCAATCCTTAATCCACAATCTTCAATCCTCAATCCCCAGTCCTCAATCTTCAATCCTCAATGTTCAACCCTCAATCCCCAATCCTCAGTCCTCAATTCTCAATCCTCAATCCTCAAACCTCAATCCTCAACCGTCAGTCCTCGTCCTGAATCCTCATCCCACAATCCTCAATCCTCAATATTCAATCCTCAATACTCAATATTCAATCCTCAATCCTCAATCTTCAATCCTCAGTCCCCAGTCCTCAATCTTCAATCCTCAATGTTCAATCCTCAATCCCCAATCCTCAGTACTCAATCCTCAATCCTCAATCCTCAAACCTCAATCCTCAACCGTCAGTCCTCGTCCTGAATCCTCATCCCTCAATCCTCAATCCTCAATATTCAATCCTCAATACTCAATATTCAATCCTCAATCCTCAATCCTCAATCCTCAATCCTCAATTCTCAATCCTCAATCCTCAGTCCTCAGTCCTCTGACCTCAATCCTCAACCCTCAGCCCCCATCCTCAATCCTCAATCCTCAATCCTCAATCCTCAATCCTCAACCTTCAATCCTCAATACTCAATCTTCAATAATCAATCCTCAATTCCCAATCCACAATACTCAATCCTCAATCCTCAATCCTCAATCCTCAACCCTCAATCCTCAATCTTCAATCCTCAATACTCAGTCTTCAATCCTCAATCCTCAATCCTCAATCCGCAATCTTAATCTTCAATCCTCAATACTCAATCTTCAATCCTCAATCCTCAATCCCCAATCGTCAATCCTCAATCTTGAATCCTCAATACTCAATCTTCAATCCTCAATCCTCAATCCTCAATCCTGAATCCTCAATCCTCAATCCTTGGTAATCATTCCTCAACCTTCAATACTCAATCGCCAATCCTCAGTCCTCAATCCTCAATCCTCAATCCTCGTTCCTCAAACCTCAATCCTCAACCCTCAGTCCTCACACTCAATTCTCAATCCTCAATCCTCAATCCTTAATCCATAATCCTCAATCTTCAATCCTCAATAATCAATCTCCAATCCTAGATCCTCAATACCCAATCCTCAATCCTTCATCCACAATCTTCAATCCTCAATCCCCAGTCCTCAATCTTCAATCCTCAATGTTCAATCCTCAATCCCAAATCCTCAGTCCTCAATCCTCAATCCTCAATCCTCAATCCTCAGTCCTCAGTCCTCAAACCTCTACCCTCAACCTCAATTCTCAATCCTCAATACTCAATCCTCATTCGTCAATCCTCAATCCCCAATCCTCAATCTTCAATCCTCAATCCTCAATCCTCATTCCTCAATCCTCATTCCTCAATCCTCATTCTTCAATCCTCAATACCCAATCCTCAGTCTTCAATCCTCAGTCGTCAATCCCCAATTCTCAATCCTCAATCCTCAATCCTCAGACCTCAAACAGCAATACTCAACCCACAGTCCTCGTCCTCAATCCACAACCATCAATACTGAATCCTCAATCTTCAACCATCAATATTCAATCTTCGGTCCTCAATCCTCAATCCTCAATCCGCAAACCTCAATCCTCAACACTCAGTCCTCCATCTTCAATCCGCAATCCTCAATCCTCAATCTTCAATCTTCAATCCTCAATCCTCAATCCTCAATCCTCAATCCTCAATCTTCAATCCTCAATACTCAATCTTCAATCCTCAATACTCAATCCTCAATCCTCAATCCTCAATCCTCAATCCTCAATCTTCAATCCTCAATACTCAAACTGCAATCCTCAATCCTCAATCCTCACTCCTCAATCCTCAATACGGAATCCTCAATCTTCAATCCTCAATCCTCAATCCTCGATGCTCAATCCTCAATCCTCAATCCTCAGACTTCAAACACCAATACTCAACCCTCAGTCCTCGTCCTCAATCCACAACACTCAATCCTCAATCCTCAATCTTCAATCATTAATATTCAATCTTCAATCATCAATCCTCAATCCTCAATCCTCAACCCTCAGTCCTCAATGCTCAATCCTCAATACCCAACCCTCAGTCTTCAATCCTCAATCCTCAATCCTCAATCCTCAATCCTCAATCCTCAGTCCTTAGTCCTCAATCCTCAAGCTTCAATCCTCAATACTCAATCTTCAATCCTCAATCCTCAATCCTCAATCCTCAATCTTCAATCCTCAATACTGAATCTTCAATCCTCAATCCTCAATCCTCATTCTTCAATCCTCAACACCCAATCCTCAATCTTCAATCCTCAATGTTCAATCCGCAATACCCAGTCCTCAATCTTCAATCCTCAATCCTCAATCCTCAATCCTCAATCCTCAATCCTCAATCTTCAATCCTCAATACTCAATCTTCAATCCGCAATCCTCAATCCTCAATCCTCAATCCACATTCTTCAATCCTCAACACCCAATCCTCAATCATCAATCCTCAATCCTCAGTCCTCAATTCTCAATCCTCAATCCTCAATCCGCAGACCTCAAACATCAATACTCAACCCTCCGTACCCGTCCTCAATCCACAACCCTCAATCCTCGATCCTCAATCTTCAATCATCAATATTCAATCTTCAATCCTCAATCCTCAATCCTCAGTCCTCAATCCTCAAGCTTCAATCCTCAATACTCAATCTTCGATCCTCAATCCTCAATCCTCAATCCTCAATCTTCAATCCTCAATACTAAATCTTCAATCCTCAACCCTCAATCCTCAAACCTCAATCCACATTCTTCAATCCTCAACACCCAATCCTCAATCTTCAATCCTCAATCCTCAGTCCTCAATCCTCAATCCTCAATCCTCAATCCTCAATCCTCAATCTTCAATCCTCAATACTCAATCTTCAATCCTCAATCCTCAATCCTCAATACTCAAAACTCAATCTTCAATCCTCAATACTCAATTTTCAATCCTCAATCCTCAATCCTCAATCCTCAATCCTCATTCTACAATCCTCAATACCCAATCCTCAATCTTCAATCTTCAATCCTCAATTCGCAATCCTCAATCCTCAATCCTCAGACCTCAAGTATCAATACTCAACCCTCAGTCCTCGTCCTCAATCCACAACCCTCAATCCTCAATCGTTAATCTTCATTCATCAATATTCAACCTTCAATCCTCAATCCACAATCCTCAATGTTCAGTCCTCAATACCCAATCCTCAATCTTCAATCCTCTATCCTCAATCCTCAATCCTCAATCCTCAATCCTCAATCGTCAATCTTCAATCGTCAATACTCAATCTTCAATCCTCAATCCTCAATCCTCAATCCTCAATCCTCATTCTTCAATCCTCAATACCCAATCCTCAATCTTCAATCCTCAACCCTTAATCGTCAATCCTCAATTCTCAATCCTCAATCCTCAATCCTCAATCGTCAATCCTCAACCCTCAACCCTGAGTCATCAATCCTCAACACTCAGTAATCAATCGTCAATCTTCAATCATCAATCCTCAATCATCCATTCTCAATCCTCAATCTTCAATCATCAACACTCAATACTCAACCCTCAATGCTCAATCCTCAATCCTGAATCCTCAATCGTCAATCCTCAATCCTCAATCCTCAATCCTCAATCGTCAATCCTCAATCCTCAACCATCAATCCTCAATCCTCAATCCACAATCCTCAATCCACAATCGTCAATCCTCAAACCTCAAACTTCAATCCTCAACCCTTAATCCTCAATCCTCAATCCTCAATCCTCAATTTTCAATCCTCAATAGAATATCTTCAATTCTCAGTTTTCAATACTCTGTCCTCAATCTTCAATCCTCAATCATCAATTCTCAATCCTCAATCTTCAATCCTCAACACTCAATCCTCAATGCTCTATCCTCAATCCTCAATCCTCAATCCTCAATCCTCAATCGTCAATCCTCAATCGTCTATCCTCAATCCTCAACCACCAATCCTCAATCCTCGATCCCCAAACCTCAATCCTCAATCGTCGATCCTCAAACATAAGCCTTCAATCCTCAAACCTTGATCCTCAATACTCAACCCTCTGTCCTCATTCTTCAATACTCAATCCTCAGTCCTCAGTCTTCAATCGTCAATCCTCAATCCACAATCGTCAATCCTCAATCATCAACCATCAATCCTAAGTCCTCAATCCTCAATCATCAATCCTCAATCCTCAATCCTCAAACCTCAAACTTCAATCCTCAACCCTTAATCCTCAATCCTCAATCCTCAATCCTCAATTTTCAGTCCTCAATAGAATATCTTCAATTCTCAGTTTTCAATACTCTGTCCTCAATCTTCAATCCTCAATCATCAATTCTCAATCCTCAATCTTCAATCCTCAACACTCAATCCTCAATGCTCAATCCTCAATCCTCAATCCTCAATCCTCAATCGTCAATCCTCAATCGTCTATCCTCAATCCTCAACCACCAATCCTCAATCCTCAATCCTCAATCCTCAATACTCAATCCTCAATACTCAATCCTCAATCCTCAATCTTAAATTCTCAATTCTCAATACTCAATCGTCAATCCTCAATCCTCAATCTTCAGTCCTCAATCATCATTACTCAATCATCAATCCTCAATCTTCAATACTCAACCCTCAACCCTCAATACTCGATCCTCAATACTCAACCATCAATCCTCAATTCTCAATACTCAATAGAATATCCTCAATTCACAGTTTTCAATACTCAATACTCAATCTGCAATCTTCAGATCTCTATCCACAAACATCAATTCTCATCACTCAACCCTGAATACTCAGTCCCTAATCCTCATTCTTCAATCCTCTATCCTGAATCCTCAATCCTCAATCCACAATCTTAATCTTCAATCATCAATACTCAATCTTCAATCCTCAATCTTCAATCCTCAATCCTCAAACCTCAATTCTGAATCCTCAAATCTCAATTCTGTATCCTCAATCCTGAACCCTCAACCTTCAGCTCTCAGTCCTCAACAATCAGTTGTCAATCCTCAATCCTCAATAGAATATACTCAATTCACAGTTTTCAATACACAATACTCAATCTGCAATCTTCGAATCTCTATCCACAAACATCAATTCTCATCACTCAAACCTCAACACTCAGTCCTCAATGTTCAATCCTCAATCCTCAATTCTCAATCTTCAATCCTCAATACTGAACCTTCAATCCTCAATCCTCAATCCTCAGTCCTCAATCCTCAATCTTCAATCTTCAGTCCTCAATCCTCAATCCTCAATCCTCAATCCTCAATCCTCAGTCCTTAAACATCAAACCTGAATACTCAATCCTGAATCCTCAATCTTCAGACCTCAGTCCTCAACAATCTGTTGCCAATTCTCAATCTTCTACAGAATATCATCAATTCACAGTTTTCAATACTCAATACTCAATCTGCAATCTTCGAATCTCTATCCACAAACATCAATTCTCATCATACAGCCCTCAACACTCAGTCCCCAATCCTCAATCTTCAATCCTCAATCCTCAATACACAATCCTCGATCCTCAGTCCTCAATCCTCAATCCTCAATCCTCAAACCTCAATCCTCAACCGTCAGTCCTCGTCCTCAATCCTCAACCCTCAATCCGCAATCCTCAATCTTCAATCCTCAATACACAATATTCAATCCTCAATCCTCAATCCTCAATCCTCAATCCTCAATCTTCAATCCTCAAACCTCAATCCTCAATCCTCAATCCTCAATCCTCAATCCTCAATCCTCAATCCTCAATCCTCAATCCTCAACCCTCAGACCTCAAACAGCAGTACTGAACCCCCAGTCCTCGTCCTGAATCCACAACCATCAATACTCAATCCTCAATCTTCAATCCTCAATTCTGAATCCTCAATCCTCAGCCCTCAGTGCTCAAACCTCAATCCTCAACCCTCAGCCCTCATCCTCAACCCTCAAACCTCAATCCTCAATCCTCAATCTTCAATCCGCAATACCCAATCTTCAATAATCAATCCTCAATTCTCAGTCGTCAATACTCAATCCTCTATCGCCAATACTCAATCCCCAATCCTCAATCTTGAATCCTCAATCCTCAATACTCAATCCTCAATCCTCAATCTTCAATCCTCAATACTCAACCTTCAATCCTCAATCCTCAATCCTCAATCCTCTATCCTCAATCCTCAATCCTCAATCCTCAATCCTCAACCCTCAGACCTCAAACAGCAGTACTGAACCCCCAGTCCTCGTCCTGAATCCACAACCATCTATACTCAATCCTCAATCTTCAATCATCAATATTCAATCTTCAGTCCACAATCCTCAATCCTCAATCCTCAATCCTCAATCCTCAATCCTCAATCCTCAATGTTCAATCCGCATTACACAATCCTCAATCTTCAATCCTCTATCCTCAATCCTCAATCCTCAATCCTCGTTCCTCAAACCTCAATCCTCAGTCCTCGAACCTCAAACCTGTATCCTCAATCCTCAATCCTCAATATTCAGACCTCAGTCCTCAACAATCAGTTGGCAATTCCGAAACCTCAATAGAATATCATCAATTCACAGTTTTCAATACTCAATACTCAATCTGCAATCTTCGAATCTCTATCCACAAACATCAATTCTCATCATACAACCCTCAACACTCAGTCCCCAATTCTCAATCTTCAATCCTCAATCCTCAATCCGCAATCCTCGATCCTCAATCCTCAATCCTCAATCCCCAATCGTCAGGCTTCAATTCTCAATACTCAATCTTCAATCCTCAATCCTCAATTCTCATTCCTCAATCCTCATTCTTCAATCCTCAACACTCAGTCCTCCATCTTCAATCCTCAATCCTCAATCCTCAATCTTCAATCTTCAATCCTCAATCCTCAATCCTCAATCCTCAATCCTCAATCTTCACTCCTCAATACTCAATCTTCAATCCTCAATCCTCAATCCTCAATCCTCAATCCTCAATACTCAATCCTCAATCTTCAATCCTCTATCCTCAATCTTCAATCCTCAAACCTCAATCCTCAATCCTCAATCCACATTCTTCAATCCGCAATACCTAATTCTCAATCTGCAATACTCAATCCTCAATCCTCAATTCTCAGTCCTCAATCCTCAGCCCTCAGTCATCAAACCTCAATCCTCAACCCTCAGCCCTCATCCTCAATCCTCAATCCTCAAACCTCAATCCTCAATTATCAATCCTCAATACCCAATCTTCAATAATCAATCCTCAATTCTCAATCCTCAAACCTCAGTCCTCAATTCTCAATCCACAATCCTCAAACCTCAGACCTCAAACATCAATACTCAACACTCAGTACTCGTCCTCAATCCACAACCCTCAATCCTCGATCCTCAATCTTCAATCATCAATCCTCATTCCTCAGTCCTCAAACCTCATTTCTGAATCCTCAAACTCAATTCTGAATCCTCAATCCTGAACCCTCAATCTTCAGCTCTCAGTCCTCAACAATCAGTTGTCAATCCTCCATCCTCAATAGAATATACTCAATTCACAGTTTTCAATACACAATACTCAATCTGAAATCATCGAATCTCTATCCACAAACATCAATTCTCATCACTCAACCCTCAACACTCAGTCCTCAATGTTCAGTCCTCAATCCTCAATTCTCAATCTTCAATCCTCAATACTGAACCTTCAATCCTCAATCCTCAATCCTCAGTCCTCAATCCTCAATCCTCAATCTTCAGCCCTCAGTCCTCTACAATCAGTTGTCAATCCTCAATCCTCTATAGAATATCATCAATTCACAGTTTTCATTACTCAATACTCAATCTGCAATCTTCAAATCTCTGTCCAGAAACATCAATTCTCATCACTCAACCCTGTACGTTCAGTCCTCAATGTTCAATACTCAATCCTCAATTCTCAATCTTCAATCCTCAATACTGTATCTTCAATCCTCAATCCTGAATCCTCAATCCTCAATCCTCAATCCTCAATCCTCAATCCTCAACCCTCAATCCTCAGTAATCAATCCTCAATCTTCAATACTCAATCGTCAATCCTCAGTCCTCAAGCCTCAATCCTCAATCCTCAATCCTCAATGTTCAAACCTCAATAATCAATCTCCAATCCTAGATCCTCAATCCCCAATCCTCAATCCTTAATCCACAATCTTCAATCCTCAATCCCCAGTCCTCAATCTTCAATCCTCAATGTTCAACCCTCAATCCCCAATCCTCAGTCCTCAATTCTCAATCCTCAATCCTCAAACCTCAATCCTCAACCGTCAGTCCTCGTCCTGAATCCTCATCCCACAATCCTCAATCCTCAATATTCAATCCTCAATACTCAATATTCAATCCTCAATCCTCAATCTTCAATCCTCAGTCCCCAGTCCTCAATCTTCAATCCTCAATGTTCAATCCTCAATCCCCAATCCTCAGTACTCAATCCTCAATCCTCAATCCTCAAACCTCAATCCTCAACCGTCAGTCCTCGTCCTGAATCCTCATCCCTCAATCCTCAATCCTCAATATTCAATCCTCAATACTCAATATTCAATCCTCAATCCTCAATCCTCAATCCTCAATCCTCAATTCTCAATCCTCAATCCTCAGTCCTCAGTCCTCTGACCTCAATCCTCAACCCTCAGCCCCCATCCTCAATCCTCAATCCTCAATCCTCAATCCTCAACCTTCAATCCTCAATACTCAATCTTCAATAATCAATCCTCAATTCCCAATCCACAATACTCAATCCTCAATCCTCAATCCTCAATCCTCAACCCTCAATCCTCAATCTTCAATCCTCAATACTCAGTCTTCAATCCTCAATCCTCAATCCTCAATCCGCAATCTTAATCTTCAATCCTCAATACTCAATCTTCAATCCTCAATCCTCAATCCCCAATCGTCAATCCTCAATCTTGAATCCTCAATACTCAATCTTCAATCCTCAATCCTCAATCCTCAATCCTGAATCCTCAATCCTCAATCCTTGGTAATCATTCCTCAACCTTCAATACTCAATCGCCAATCCTCAGTCCTCAATCCTCAATCCTCAATCCTCGTTCCTCAAACCTCAATCCTCAACCCTCAGTCCTCACACTCAATTCTCAATCCTCAATCCTCAATCCTTAATCCATAATCCTCAATCTTCAATCCTCAATAATCAATCTCCAATCCTAGATCCTCAATACCCAATCCTCAATCCTTCATCCACAATCTTCAATCCTCAATCCCCAGTCCTCAATCTTCAATCCTCAATGTTCAATCCTCAATCCCAAATCCTCAGTCCTCAATCCTCAATCCTCAATCCTCAATCTTCAATCCTCAATACTCAATCTTCAATCCTCCATCCTCAATCGTCAATCCTCAATCCTTAATCCTCAATAGCCAGGCTTCAATCCTCAATACTCAATCTTCAATCCTCAATCCTCAATCCTCATTCCTCAATCCTCATTCTTCAATCCTCAACACCCAATCCTCAATCTTCAATCCTCAATCCTCAATCCTCAACTCTCAATCCTCAATCCTCAGTCCTCAGTCCACACGCCTCAATCCTCAATCCTCAGCCCTCATCCTCAATCCTCAATCCTCAAACTTCAATCCTCAATCCTCAATCCTCAATCCTCAATTCTCAATCCTCAATCCTCAGTCCTCAGTCCTCAAACCTCTACCCTCAACCCTCAGCCCTCAACCTCAATCCTCAATCCTCAATCCTCAATCCTCAACCTTCAATCCTCAATACTCAATCTTCAATAAACGATCCTCAATTCTCAATCCTCAATACTCAATCCTCATTCGTCAATCCTCAATCCCCAATCCTCAATCTTCAATCCTCAATCCTCAATCCTCAATCCTCAATCCTCATTCCTCAATCCTCATTCTTCAATCCTCAACACCCAATCCTCAATCTTCAATCCTCAATCCTCAATCCTCATCTCTCAATCCTCAATCCTCAGTCCTCAGTCCACAAGCCTCAATCCTCAATCCTCAGCCCTCATCCTCAATCCTCAATCCTCAAACTTCAATCCTCAATCCTCAATCCTCAATCCTCAATTCTCAATCCTCAATCCTCAGTCGTCAGTCCTCAAACCTCTACCCTCAACCCTCAGCCCTCAACCTCAATTCTCAATCCTCAATACTCAATCCTCATTCGTCAATCCTCAATCCCCAATCCTCAATCTTCAATCCTCAATCCTCAATCCTCATTCCTCAATCCTCATTCCTCAATCCTCATTCTTCAATCCTCAATACCCAATCCTCAGTCTTCAATCCTCAGTCGTCAATCCCCAATTCTCAATCCTCAATCCTCAATCCTCAGACCTCAAACAGCAATACTCAACCCACAGTCCTCGTCCTCAATCCACAACCATCAATACTGAATCCTCAATCTTCAACCATCAATATTCAATCTTCGGTCCTCAATCCTCAATCCTCAATCCGCAAACCTCAATCCTCAACACTCAGTCCTCCATCTTCAATCCGCAATCCTCAATCCTCAATCTTCAATCTTCAATCCTCAATCCTCAATCCTCAATCCTCAATCCTCAATCTTCAATCCTCAATACTCAATCTTCAATCCTCAATACTCAATCCTCAATCCTCAATCCTCAATCCTCAATCCTCAATCTTCAATCCTCAATACTCAAACTGCAATCCTCAATCCTCAATCCTCACTCCTCAATCCTCAATACGGAATCCTCAATCTTCAATCCTCAATCCTCAATCCTCGATGCTCAATCCTCAATCCTCAATCCTCAGACTTCAAACACCAATACTCAACCCTCAGTCCTCGTCCTCAATCCACAACACTCAATCCTCAATCCTCAATCTTCAATCATTAATATTCAATCTTCAATCATCAATCCTCAATCCTCAATCCTCAACCCTCAGTCCTCAATGCTCAATCCTCAATACCCAACCCTCAGTCTTCAATCCTCAATCCTCAATCCTCAATCCTCAATCCTCAATCCTCAATCCTTAGTCCTCAATCCTCAAGCTTCAATCCTCAATACTCAATCTTCAATCCTCAATCCTCAATCCTCAATCCTCAATCTTCAATCCTCAATACTGAATCTTCAATCCTCAATCCTCAATCCTCATTCTTCAATCCTCAACACCCAATCCTCAATCTTCAATCCTCAATGTTCAATCCGCAATACCCAGTCCTCAATCTTCAATCCTCAATCCTCAATCCTCAATCCTCAATCCTCAATCCTCAATCTTCAATCCTCAATACTCAATCTTCAATCCGCAATCCTCAATCCTCAATCCTCAATCCACATTCTTCAATCCTCAACACCCAATCCTCAATCATCAATCCTCAATCCTCAGTCCTCAATTCTCAATCCTCAATCCTCAATCCGCAGACCTCAAACATCAATACTCAACCCTCCGTACCCGTCCTCAATCCACAACCCTCAATCCTCGATCCTCAATCTTCAATCATCAATATTCAATCTTCAATCCTCAATCCTCAATCCTCAGTCCTCAATCCTCAAGCTTCAATCCTCAATACTCAATCTTCGATCCTCAATCCTCAATCCTCAATCCTCAATCTTCAATCCTCAATACTAAATCTTCAATCCTCAACCCTCAATCCTCAAACCTCAATCCACATTCTTCAATCCTCAACACCCAATCCTCAATCTTCAATCCTCAATCCTCAGTCCTCAATTCTCAATCCTCAATCCTCAATCCTCAGACCTCAAACATCAATACTCAACCCTCAGTACTCGTCCTCAATCCACAACACTCAATCCTCGATCCTCAATCTTCAATCGTCAATATTCAATCTTCAATCCTCAATCCTCAATCCTCAATCCTCAATCCTCAATCCTCAATCCTCAATGTTCAATCCTCAATACCCAATCCTCAATCTTCAATCCTCCATCCTCAATCCTCAATCCTCAATCCTCAATCCTCAATCCTCAGTCCTCAAACCTCAATCCTGAATCCTCAAACCTGAATCCTCAGTCTACAGCCCTCAGTCCTCAACAATCAGCTGTCAATCCTCAATCCTCAATAGAATAACCTCAATTCACAGGTTTCAATACTCAATACTCAACCTGCAGTCTTCAAATCTCTATCCACAAATATCAATTCTCATCACTCAACCCTCAACACTCAGTCCACAATCCTCAATCTTCAATCCTCAATCCTCAATCCTCAATCCTCAATCCTCAATCCTCAATCGTCAATCCTCAGTCCTCAATCCTCAATCCTCAATCGTCAATCCTCAATCCTCAACCATCAATCGTCAATCCTCAATCCTCAATCCTCAATCCTCAATCGTCAGTCATCAGTTCTCAATCCTCAACATTCAATCGTCAATCCTCAGTCCTCAAGCCTTAATCCTCAATCCTCAATCCTCAATCTTCAATCCTCAATACTCAAACCTCAATCCTCAGACCTCGATCCACAATCCTCAATATTCAATTAACAATCCTGGATTCTGAAACCTCAATCCAGAACCCTCAGTACTCAATCCTCAATCTTCAATCCTCAAACCTCTACCATCAATCCTCAATACTTAATCCTCAATCCTCAATCCTCAATGCTCAATAGAAAATCCTCAATTCTCTGTTTTCAATACTCAACCCTCAATCTTTAATTTTCAAATCTCAGTTCACAGACATCAATCCTCAACACTCTGTCCTCAACACTCAGTCCTCAATCTTCAATCATCAAATCTCAATTCATTATCTTCAGTCATCAATCCTCAGTCCACAACGTTCAATCCTCAATAATCAACACTCAATCCTCAATCCTCGATCCTCAATCTTCAATCCTCAATCCTCAATCCTCAATCCTCAATCCTCAATCCTCAATCCTCAATCCTCAATCCTCAATCCTCAATCCTCAATCATCAATCCTCAATACTCAATCTTCAATCCTCAATCCTCAATCCTCAATACTCAAAGCTCAATCTTCAACCCTCAATACTCAATTTTCAATCCTCAATCCTCAATCCCCAATCCTCAATCCTCATTCTACGATCCTCAATACCCAATCCTCAATCTTCACTCTTCAAGCCTCAATTCGCAATCCTCAATCCTCAATCCTCAGTCCTCAAGTATCAATACTCAACCCTCAGTCCTCGTCCTCAATCCACACCCCTCAATCCTCAATCGTTAATCTTCATTCATCAATATTCAACCTTCAATCCTCAATCCACAATCCTCAATGTTCAGTCCTCAATACCCAATCCTCAATCTCCAATCCTCAATCCTCAATCCTCAATCGTCAATACTCAACCCTCAACCCTGAGTCATCAATCCTCAACACTCAGTAATCAACCCTCAATCTTCAATCATCAATCCTCAATCATCCATTCTCAATCCTCAATCTTCAATCATCAACACTCAATACTCAACCCTCAATGCTTAATCCTCAATCCTCAATCCTCAATCCTCAATCCTCAATCCTCAATCGTCAATACTCAACCCTCAATCCTCAATCCTCAATCGTCAATCCTCAATACTCAACCATCAATCCTCAATCCTCAATCCACAATCCTCAATCCACAATCGTCAATCCTCAAACCTCAAACTTCAATCATCAACCCTTAATCCTCAATCCTCAATCCTCAATCCTCAATTCTCAGCCCTCAATAGAAAATCCTCAATTCCCAGTATTCAATACTCGATCCTCAACCTACAATCTTCAAATCTCAGTTCCCGTACATCAATTCTCAACACTCTATCCTCAACACTCAGTCCTCAATCATCAATCAACAATCCTCAAACCTCTATATTCAATCTTCAATCCTCGACACTCAATACTCAATCCTCAATCCTCAATCCCCAACACTCAATCCTCATCCCTCAGTAGTCAACCCTCAATACTCAATCCTCAATCCTCAATCTTCAATCCTCAATCCTCAATCTTCAGTCCTCAATTCTCTGCCCTCAATCCTCTATCCTCAATCCTCAATCCTCAATCCTCAATCCTCAATCCTCAATCCTCAATCCTCAAATGTCAATCCTCAATACTCAGCCATCAATCCTCAATCCTCAATCCCCAATCATCAATCATCAATCCTCAATCCTCAATCTTCAATCCTCAACATTCATTCCTCAATGCTCAATACTCAATCCTCAATCCTCAATCCTCAGTCATCAGTTCTCAATCCTCAATATTCAATCCTCAATCCTCAGTCCTCAAGCCTTAATCCTCTATCCTCAATCCTCAATCTGCAATCCTCAATACTCAATCCTCAATCCTCAGACATCGATCCTCAATCCTCAATATTCAATTAACAATCCTGGATTCTGAAACCTCAATCGACAACCCTCAGTACTCAATCCTCCATCTTCAATCCTCAAACCTCTACCATCAATCCTCAATACTTAATCCTCAATCCTCAATCCTCAATGCTCAATAGAAAATCCTCAATTCTCTGTTTTCAATACTCAACCCTCAATCTTTAATTTTCAAATCTCAGTTCACAGACATCAATACTCAACACTCTGTCCTCAACACTCAGTCATCAATCTTCAATCATCAAATATCAATTCATTATCTTCAGTCATCAATCCTCAGTCCACAACATTCAATCCTCAATAATCAACATTCAATCCTCAATCCTCAATCCTCAATCCTCAATCCTCAATCCTCAATCCTCAATCCTTAATCTTCAATCCTCAATCCTCAATCCTCAACCCTCAATCCCCAACCCTCAATCCTCAATTTTCAATCCTCTATCCTCAATCCTCAATTGTCAATACTCAATCCTAAGTAATCAAGCCTCAATTCTCAATATTCAATTGTGAATCCTCAAATCTCAAACCTCAAACCTCAGCCATCAGTCCTCAATCCTCAGTCCTCAATCGTCAATCCTCAATCGTCAGTCGTCAATACTCAATCCTCAGCCATCAATCCTCAACCCTCAATCGCCTATCCTCAATCCTCAATCCTCAATCCTCAAACCTCAACCTCCAATCCTCAACACTTAATCCTCAATCCACAATCCTCAATCCTCAATTTTCAATCCTCAATAGAATATCCTCAATTCTCAGTTTTTAATACTCAATGCTCAATCCTCAGTACACGACACTCAATCTTCAATCCTCAATCCTCAATCGTCATTCCTCAATCCTCAACCATCAATCCTCAATCATCAATCATCAATCCTCAATCTTCAATCCACGATCCTCAATCCCCAACCCTCAATCCTTAACCCTCAGTAGTCAACCCTCAATACTCAATCCTCAATCCTCAATCTTCAATCCTCAATCCTCAATCTTCAATCCACAATTCTCTGTCCTCAATCCTCTACCCTCAATCCTCAATCCTCAATCCTCAATCCTCAATCCTCAATCCTCAATCCTCAATCGTCTATCCTCAATCCTCAGCCATCAATCCTCAATCCTCAATCCCCAATCATCAATCATCAATCCTCAATCCTCAATCTTCAATCCTCAACATTCATTCCTAAATGCTCAATACTCTATCCTCAATCCTCAATCCTCAATCCCCAATCCTCAATCCTCAATCATCCGTCCTCAAACCTCAATCCTCAATCCTCAATCCTCAATACTCGATCCTCAATCCTCAATCCTCAACTCTCAATCCTCAATCCTCAGTCCTCAGTCCTCAAACCTCTACCCTCAACCCTCAGCCCTCATCTTCAATCCTCAATCCTCAATCCTCAATCCTCAATCTTCAATACTCAATACTCAATCCTCAATCCTCAAACCTCAATCCTCAACCGTCAGTCCTCGTCCTCAATCCTCAACCCTCAATCCGCAATCCTCAATCTTCAATCCTCAATACACAATATTCAATCCTCAATCCTCAATCCTCAATCCTCAATCCTCAATCTTCAATCCTCAAACCTCAATCCTCAATCCTCAATCCTCAATCCTCAATCCTCAATCCTCAATCCTCAATCCTCAATCCTCAACCCTCAGACCTCAAACAGCAGTACTGAACCCCCAGTCCTCGTCCTGAATCCACAACCATCAATACTCAATCCTCAATCTTCAATCCTCAATTCTGAATCCTCAATCCTCAGCCCTCAGTGCTCAAACCTCAATCCTCAACCCTCAGCCCTCATCCTCAACCCTCAAACCTCAATCCTCAATCCTCAATCTTCAATCCGCAATACCCAATCTTCAATAATCAATCCTCAATTCTCAGTCGTCAATACTCAATCCTCTATCGCCAATACTCAATCCCCAATCCTCAATCTTGAATCCTCAATCCTCAATACTCAATCCTCAATCCTCAATCTTCAATCCTCAATACTCAACCTTCAATCCTCAATCCTCAATCCTCAATCCTCTATCCTCAATCCTCAATCCTCAATCCTCAATCCTCAACCCTCAGACCTCAAACAGCAGTACTGAACCCCCAGTCCTCGTCCTGAATCCACAACCATCAATACTCAATCCTCAATCTTCAATCATCAATATTCAATCTTCAGTCCACAATCCTCAATCCTCAATCCTCAATCCTCAATCCTCAATCCTCAATCCTCAATGTTCAATCCGCATTACACAATCCTCAATCTTCAATCCTCTATCCTCAATCCTCAATCCTCAATCCTCGTTCCTCAAACCTCAATCCTCAGTCCTCGAACCTCAAACCTGTATCCTCAATCCTCAATCCTCAATATTCAGACCTCAGTCCTCAACAATCAGTTGGCAATTCCGAAACCTCAATAGAATATCATCAATTCACAGTTTTCAATACTCAATACTCAATCTGCAATCTTCGAATCTCTATCCACAAACATCAATTCTCATCATACAACCCTCAACACTCAGTCCCCAATTCTCAATCTTCAATCCTCAATCCTCAATCCGCAATCCTCGATCCTCAATCCTCAATCCTCAATCCCCAATCGTCAGGCTTCAATTCTCAATACTCAATCTTCAATCCTCAATCCTCAATTCTCATTCCTCAATCCTCATTCTTCAATCCTCAACACTCAGTCCTCCATCTTCAATCCTCAATCCTCAATCCTCAATCTTCAATCTTCAATCCTCAATCCTCAATCCTCAATCCTCAATCCTCAATCTTCACTCCTCAATACTCAATCTTCAATCCTCAATCCTCAATCCTCAATCCTCAATCCTCAATACTCAATCCTCAATCTTCAATCCTCTATCCTCAATCTTCAATCCTCAAACCTCAATCCTCAATCCTCAATCCACATTCTTCAATCCGCAATACCCAATTCTCAATCTGCAATACTCAATCCTCAATCCTCAATTCTCAGTCCTCAATCCTCAGCCCTCAGTCATCAAACCTCAATCCTCAACCCTCAGCCCTCATCCTCAATCCTCAATCCTCAAACCTCAATCCTCAATTATCAATCCTCAATACCCAATCTTCAATAATCAATCCTCAATTCTCAATCCTCAAACCTCAGTCCTCAATTCTCAATCCACAATCCTCAAACCTCAGACCTCAAACATCAATACTCAACACTCAGTACTCGTCCTCAATCCACAACCCTCAATCCTCGATCCTCAATCTTCAATCATCAATCCTCATTCCTCAGTCCTCAAACCTCATTTCTGAATCCTCAAACTCAATTCTGAATCCTCAATCCTGAACCCTCAATCTTCAGCTCTCAGTCCTCAACAATCAGTTGTCAATCCTCCATCCTCAATAGAATATACTCAATTCACAGTTTTCAATACACAATACTCAATCTGAAATCATCGAATCTCTATCCACAAACATCAATTCTCATCACTCAACCCTCAACACTCAGTCCTCAATGTTCAGTCCTCAATCCTCAATTCTCAATCTTCAATCCTCAATACTGAACCTTCAATCCTCAATCCTCAATCCTCAGTCCTCAATCCTCAATCCTCAATCTTCAGCCCTCAGTCCTCTACAATCAGTTGTCAATCCTCAATCCTCTATAGAATATCATCAATTCACAGTTTTCATTACTCAATACTCAATCTGCAATCTTCAAATCTCTGTCCAGAAACATCAATTCTCATCACTCAACCCTGTACGTTCAGTCCTCAATGTTCAATACTCAATCCTCAATTCTCAATCTTCAATCCTCAATACTGTATCTTCAATCCTCAATCCTGAATCCTCAATCCTCAATCCTCAATCCTCAATCCTCAATCCTCAACCCTCAATCCTCAGTAATCAATCCTCAATCTTCAATACTCAATCGTCAATCCTCAGTCCTCAAGCCTCAATCCTCAATCCTCAATCCTCAATGTTCAAACCTCAATAATCAATCTCCAATCCTAGATCCTCAATCCCCAATCCTCAATCCTTAATCCACAATCTTCAATCCTCAATCCCCAGTCCTCAATCTTCAATCCTCAATGTTCAACCCTCAATCCCCAATCCTCAGTCCTCAATTCTCAATCCTCAATCCTCAAACCTCAATCCTCAACCGTCAGTCCTCGTCCTGAATCCTCATCCCACAATCCTCAATCCTCAATATTCAATCCTCAATACTCAATATTCAATCCTCAATCCTCAATCTTCAATCCTCAGTCCCCAGTCCTCAATCTTCAATCCTCAATGTTCAATCCTCAATCCCCAATCCTCAGTACTCAATCCTCAATCCTCAATCCTCAAACCTCAATCCTCAACCGTCAGTCCTCGTCCTGAATCCTCATCCCTCAATCCTCAATCCTCAATATTCAATCCTCAATACTCAATATTCAATCCTCAATCCTCAATCCTCAATCCTCAATCCTCAATTCTCAATCCTCAATCCTCAGTCCTCAGTCCTCTGACCTCAATCCTCAACCCTCAGCCCCCATCCTCAATCCTCAATCCTCAATCCTCAATCCTCAACCTTCAATCCTCAATACTCAATCTTCAATAATCAATCCTCAATTCCCAATCCACAATACTCAATCCTCAATCCTCAATCCTCAATCCTCAACCCTCAATCCTCAATCTTCAATCCTCAATACTCAGTCTTCAATCCTCAATCCTCAATCCTCAATCCGCAATCTTAATCTTCAATCCTCAATACTCAATCTTCAATCCTCAATCCTCAATCCCCAATCGTCAATCCTCAATCTTGAATCCTCAATACTCAATCTTCAATCCTCAATCCTCAATCCTCAATCCTGAATCCTCAATCCTCAATCCTTGGTAATCATTCCTCAACCTTCAATACTCAATCGCCAATCCTCAGTCCTCAATCCTCAATCCTCAATCCTCGTTCCTCAAACCTCAATCCTCAACCCTCAGTCCTCACACTCAATTCTCAATCCTCAATCCTCAATCCTTAATCCATAATCCTCAATCTTCAATCCTCAATAATCAATCTCCAATCCTAGATCCTCAATACCCAATCCTCAATCCTTCATCCACAATCTTCAATCCTCAATCCCCAGTCCTCAATCTTCAATCCTCAATGTTCAATCCTCAATCCCAAATCCTCAGTCCTCAATCCTCAATCCTCAATCCTCAATCTTCAATCCTCAATACTCAATCTTCAATCCTCCATCCTCAATCGTCAATCCTCAATCCTTAATCCTCAATAGCCAGGCTTCAATCCTCAATACTCAATCTTCAATCCTCAATCCTCAATCCTCATTCCTCAATCCTCATTCTTCAATCCTCAACACCCAATCCTCAATCTTCAATCCTCAATCCTCAATCCTCAACTCTCAATCCTCAATCCTCAGTCCTCAGTCCACAAGCCTCAATCCTCAATCCTCAGCCCTCATCCTCAATCCTCAATCCTCAAACTTCAATCCTCAATCCTCAATCCTCAATCCTCAATTCTCAATCCTCAATCCTCAGTCCTCAGTCCTCAAACCTCTACCCTCAACCCTCAGCCCTCAACCTCAATCCTCAATCCTCAATCCTCAATCCTCAACCTTCAATCCTCAATACTCAATCTTCAATAAACGATCCTCAATTCTCAATCCTCAATACTCAATCCTCATTCGTCAATCCTCAATCCCCAATCCTCAATCTTCAATCCTCAATCCTCAATCCTCAATCCTCAATCCTCATTCCTCAATCCTCATTCTTCAATCCTCAACACCCAATCCTCAATCTTCAATCCTCAATCCTCAATCCTCATCTCTCAATCCTCAATCCTCAGTCCTCAGTCCACAAGCCTCAATCCTCAATCCTCAGCCCTCATCCTCAATCCTCAATCCTCAAACTTCAATCCTCAATCCTCAATCCTCAATCCTCAATTCTCAATCCTCAATCCTCAGTCGTCAGTCCTCAAACCTCTACCCTCAACCCTCAGCCCTCAACCTCAATTCTCAATCCTCAATACTCAATCCTCATTCGTCAATCCTCAATCCCCAATCCTCAATCTTCAATCCTCAATCCTCAATCCTCATTCCTCAATCCTCATTCCTCAATCCTCATTCTTCAATCCTCAATACCCAATCCTCAGTCTTCAATCCTCAGTCGTCAATCCCCAATTCTCAATCCTCAATCCTCAATCCTCAGACCTCAAACAGCAATACTCAACCCACAGTCCTCGTCCTCAATCCACAACCATCAATACTGAATCCTCAATCTTCAACCATCAATATTCAATCTTCGGTCCTCAATCCTCAATCCTCAATCCGCAAACCTCAATCCTCAACACTCAGTCCTCCATCTTCAATCCGCAATCCTCAATCCTCAATCTTCAATCTTCAATCCTCAATCCTCAATCCTCAATCCTCAATCCTCAATCTTCAATCCTCAATACTCAATCTTCAATCCTCAATACTCAATCCTCAATCCTCAATCCTCAATCCTCAATCCTCAATCTTCAATCCTCAATACTCAAACTGCAATCCTCAATCCTCAATCCTCACTCCTCAATCCTCAATACGGAATCCTCAATCTTCAATCCTCAATCCTCAATCCTCGATGCTCAATCCTCAATCCTCAATCCTCAGACTTCAAACACCAATACTCAACCCTCAGTCCTCGTCCTCAATCCACAACACTCAATCCTCAATCCTCAATCTTCAATCATTAATATTCAATCTTCAATCATCAATCCTCAATCCTCAATCCTCAACCCTCAGTCCTCAATGCTCAATCCTCAATACCCAACCCTCAGTCTTCAATCCTCAATCCTCAATCCTCAATCCTCAATCCTCAATCCTCAATCCTTAGTCCTCAATCCTCAAGCTTCAATCCTCAATACTCAATCTTCAATCCTCAATCCTCAATCCTCAATCCTCAATCTTCAATCCTCAATACTGAATCTTCAATCCTCAATCCTCAATCCTCATTCTTCAATCCTCAACACCCAATCCTCAATCTTCAATCCTCAATGTTCAATCCGCAATACCCAGTCCTCAATCTTCAATCCTCAATCCTCAATCCTCAATCCTCAATCCTCAATCCTCAATCCACATTCTTCAATCCTCAACACCCAATCCTCAATCATCAATCCTCAATCCTCAGTCCTCAATTCTCAATCCTCAATCCTCAATCCGCAGACCTCAAACATCAATACTCAACCCTCCGTACCCGTCCTCAATCCACAACCCTCAATCCTCGATCCTCAATCTTCAATCATCAATATTCAATCTTCAATCCTCAATCCTCAATCCTCAGTCCTCAATCCTCAAGCTTCAATCCTCAATACTCAATCTTCGATCCTCAATCCTCAATCCTCAATCCTCAATCTTCAATCCTCAATACTAAATCTTCAATCCTCAACCCTCAATCCTCAAACCTCAATCCACATTCTTCAATCCTCAACACCCAATCCTCAATCTTCAATCCTCAATCCTCAGTCCTCAATTCTCAATCCTCAATCCTCAATCCTCAGACCTCAAACATCAATACTCAACCCTCAGTACTCGTCCTCAATCCACAACACTCAATCCTCGATCCTCAATCTTCAATCGTCAATATTCAATCTTCAATCCTCAATCCTCAATCCTCAATCCTCAATCCTCAATCCTCAATCCTCAATGTTCAATCCTCAATACCCAATCCTCAATCTTCAATCCTCCATCCTCAATCCTCAATCCTCAATCCTCAATCCTCAATCCTCAGTCCTCAAACCTCAATCCTGAATCCTCAAACCTGAATCCTCAGTCTACAGCCCTCAGTCCTCAACAATCAGCTGTCAATCCTCAATCCTCAATAGAATAACCTCAATTCACAGGTTTCAATACTCAATACTCAACCTGCAGTCTTCAAATCTCTATCCACAAATATCAATTCTCATCACTCAACCCTCAACACTCAGTCCACAATCCTCAATCTTCAATCCTCAATCCTCAATCCTCAATCCTCAATCCTCAATCCTCAATCGTCAATCCTCAGTCCTCAATCCTCAATCCTCAATCGTCAATCCTCAATCCTCAACCATCAATCGTCAATCCTCAATCCTCAATCCTCAATCCTCAATCCTCAGTCATCAGTTCTCAATCCTCAACATTCAATCGTCAATCCTCAGTCCTCAAGCCTTAATCCTCAATCCTCAATCCTCAATCTTCAATCCTCAATACTCAAACCTCAATCCTCAGACCTCGATCCTCAATCCTCAATATTCAATTAACAATCCTGGATTCTGAAACCTCAATCCAGAACCCTCAGTACTCAATCCTCAATCTTCAATCCTCAAACCTCTACCATCAATCCTCAATACTTAATCCTCAATCCTCAATCCTCAATGCTGAATAGAAAATCCTCAATTCTCTGTTTTCAATACTCAACCCTCAACCTTTAATTTTCAAATCTCAGTTCACAGACATCAATCCTCAACACTCTGTCCTCAACACTCAGTCCTCAATCTTCAATCATCAAATCTCAATTCATTATCTTCAGTCATCAATCCTCAGTCCACAACGTTCAATGCTCAATAATCAACACTCAATCCTCAATCCTCGATCCTCAATCTTCAATCCTCAATCCTCAATCCTCAATCCTCAATCCTCAATCCTCAATCCTCAATCCTCAATCCTCAATCCTCAATCCTCAATCATCAATCCTCAATACTCAATCTTCAATCCTCAATCCTCAATCCTCAATACTCAAAGCTCAATCTTCAACCCTCAATACTCAATTTTCAATCCTCAATCCTCAATCCCCAATCCTCAATCC
Source organism: Calliopsis andreniformis (assembly GCF_051401765.1). Taxonomy (NCBI): domain Eukaryota; kingdom Metazoa; phylum Arthropoda; class Insecta; order Hymenoptera; family Andrenidae; genus Calliopsis; species Calliopsis andreniformis. The sequence goes on from NW_027480458.1 coordinate 586,561, forward strand.
TCATTCTACGATCCTCAATACCCAATCCTCAATCTTCACTCTTCAAGCCTCAATTCGCAATCCTCAATCCTCAATCCTCAGTCCTCAAGTATCAATACTCAACCCTCAGTCCTCGTCCTCAATCCACACCCCTCAATCCTCAATCGTTAATCTTCATTCATCAATATTCAACCTTCAATCCTCAATCCACAATCCTCAATGTTCAGTCCTCAATACCCAATCCTCAATCTCCAATCCTCAATCCTCAATCCTCAATCGTCAATACTCAACCCTCAACCCTGAGTCATCAATCCTCAACACTCAGTAATCAACCCTCAATCTTCAATCATCAATCCTCAATCATCCATTCTCAATCCTCAATCTTCAATCATCAACACTCAATACTCAACCCTCAATGCTTAATCCTCAATCCTCAATCCTCAATCCTCAATCCTCAATCCTCAATCGTCAATACTCAACCCTCAATCCTCAATCCTCAATCGTCAATCCTCAATACTCAACCATCAATCCTCAATCCTCAATCCACAATCCTCAATCCACAATCGTCAATCCTCAAACCTCAAACTTCAATCATCAACCCTTAATCCTCAATCCTCAATCCTCAATCCTCAATTCTCAGCCCTCAATAGAAAATCCTCAATTCCCAGTATTCAATACTCGATCCTCAACCTACAATCTTCAAATCTCAGTTCCCGTACATCAATTCTCAACACTCTATCCTCAACACTCAGTCCTCAATCATCAATCAACAATCCTCAAACCTCTATATTCAATCTTCAATCCTCGACACTCAATACTCAATCCTCAATCCTCAATCCCCAACACTCAATCCTCATCCCTCAGTAGTCAACCCTCAATACTCAATCCTCAATCCTCAATCTTCAATCCTCAATCCTCAATCTTCAGTCCTCAATTCTCTGCCCTCAATCCTCTATCCTCAATCCTCAATCCTCAATCCTCAATCCTCAATCCTCAATCCTCAATCCTCAAATGTCAATCCTCAATACTCAGCCATCAATCCTCAATCCTCAATCCCCAATCATCAATCATCAATCCTCAATCCTCAATCTTCAATCCTCAACATTCATTCCTCGATGCTCAATACTCAATCCTCAATCCTCAATCCTCAGTCATCAGTTCTCAATCCTCAATATTCAATCCTCAATCCTCAGTCCTCAAGCCTTAATCCTCTATCCTCAATCCTCAATCTGCAATCCTCAATACTCAATCCTCAATCCTCAGACATCGATCCTCAATCCTCAATATTCAATTAACAATCCTGGATTCTGAAACCTCAATCGACAACCCTCAGTACTCAATCCTCCATCTTCAATCCTCAAACCTCTACCAACAATCCTCAATACTTAATCCTCAATCCTCAATCCTCAATGCTCAATAGAAAATCCTCAATTCTCTGTTTTCAATACTCAACCCTCAATCTTTAATTTTCAAATCTCAGTTCACAGACATCAATACTCAACACTCTGTCCTCAACACTCAGTCATCAATCTTCAATCATCAAATATCAATTCATTATCTTCAGTCATCAATCCTCAGTCCACAACATTCAATCCTCAATAATCAACACTCAATCCTCAATCCTCAATCCTCAATCCTCAATCCTCAATCCTCAATCCTCAATCCTTAATCTTCAATCCTCAATCCTCAATCCTCAACCCTCAATCCCCAACCCTCAATCCTCAATTTTCAATCCTCTATCCTCAATCCTCAATTGTCAATACTCAATCCTAAGTAATCAAGCCTCAATTCTCAATATTCAATTGTGAATCCTCAAATCTCAAACCTCAAACCTCAGCCATCAGTCCTCAATCCTCAGTCCTCAATCGTCAATCCTCAATCGTCAGTCGTCAATACTCAATCCTCAGCCATCAATCCTCAACCCTCAATCGCCTATCCTCAATCCTCAATCCTCAATCCTCAAACCTCAACCTCCAATCCTCAACACTTAATCCTCAATCCACAATCCTCAATCCTCAATTTTCAATCCTCAATAGAATATCCTCAATTCTCAGTTTTTAATACTCAATGCTCAATCCTCAGTACACGACACTCAATCTTCAATCCTCAATCCTCAATCGTCATTCCTCAATCCTCAACCATCAATCCTCAATCATCAATCATCAATCCTCAATCTTCAATCCACGATCCTCAATCCCCAACCCTCAATCCTTAACCCTCAGTAGTCAACCCTCAATACTCAATCCTCAATCCTCAATCTTCAATCCTCAATCCTCAATCTTCAATCCACAATTCTCTGTCCTCAATCCTCTACCCTCAATCCTCAATCCTCAATCCTCAATCCTCAATCCTCAATCCTCAATCCTCAATCGTCTATCCTCAATCCTCAGCCATCAATCCTCAATCCTCAATCCCCAATCATCAATCATCAATCCTCAATCCTCAATCTTCAATCCTCAACATTCATTCCTAAATGCTCAATACTCTATCCTCAATCCTCAATCCTCAATCCCCAATCCTCAATCCTCAATCATCCGTCCTCAAACCTCAATCCTCAATCCTCAATCCTCAATACTCGATCCTCAATCCTCAATCCTCAACTCTCAATCCTCAATCCTCAGTCCTCAGTCCTCAAACCTCTACCCTCAACCCTCAGCCCTCATCTTCAATCCTCAATCCTCAATCCTCAATCCTCAATCTTCAATACTCAATACTCAATCTTCAATAAACGATCCTCAATTCTCAATCCTCAATACTCAATCCTCATTCGTCAATCCTCAATCCCCAATCCTCAATCTTCAATCCTCAATCCTCAATCCTCAATCCTCAATCCTCATTCTTCAATCCTCAATACCCAATCCTCAATCTTCAATCCTCAATCCTCAATCCTCAATTCTCAATCCTGAATCCTCAATCCTCAGACCTCAAACAGCAATACTCAACCCTCAGTCCTCGTCCTTAATCCACAACCATCAATACTGAATCCTCAATCTTCAACCATCAATATTCAATCTTCGGTCCTCAATCCTCAATCCTCAAACCTCAAACCTCAATCCTCAACCGTCACTCCTCGTCCTCAAACCTCAACCATCATTCCTCAATCCTCAATCTTCAATCATCAATACCGAATCTTCAATCGTCAATCCTCAATCCTCAATCCTCAATCCTCAATACTCAATCCTCAATCCTCAATCCTCAATCCTCAATCTTAAATTCTCAATTCTCAATACTCAATCGTCAATCCTCAATCCTCAATCTTCAATCCTCAATCATCATTACTCAATCATCAATCCTCAATCTTCAATACTCAACCCTCAACCCTCAATACTCGATCCTCAATACTCAACCATCAATCCACAATTCTCAATACTCAATAGAATATCCTCAATTCACAGTTTTCAATACTCAATACTCAATCTGCAATCTTCAGATCTCTATCCACAAACATCAATTCTCATCACTCAACCCTGAATACTCAGTCCCTAATCCTCATTCTTCAATCCTCTATCCTGAATCCTCAATCCTCAATCCACAATCTTAATCTTCAATCATCAATACTCAATCTTCAATCCTCAATCTGCAATCCTCAATCCTCAAACCTCAATTCTGAATCCTCAAATCTCAATTCTGTATCCTCAATCCTGAACCCTCAACCTTCAGCTCTCAGTCCTCAACAATCAGTTGTCAATCCTCAATCCTCAATAGAATATACTCAATTCACAGTTTTCAATACACAATACTCAATCTGCAATCTTCGAATCTCTATCCACAAACATCAATTCTCATCACTCAAACCTCAACACTCAGTCCTCAATGTTCAATCCTCAATCCTCAATTCTCAATCTTGAATCCTCAATACTGAACCTTCAATCCTCAATCCTCAATCCGCAGTCCTCAATCCTCAATCCTCAATCTTCAGTCCTCAATCCTCAATCCTCAATCCTCAATCCTCAATCCTCAGTCCTTAAACATCAAACCTGAATACTCAATCCTGAATCCTCAACCTTCAGACCTCAGTCCTCAAGAATCTGTTGTCAATTCTCAATCTTCTACAGAATATCATCAATTCACAGTTTTCAATACTCAATACTCAATCTGCAATCTTCGAATCTCTATCCACAAACATCAATTCTCATCATTCAGCCCTCAACACTCAGTCCCCAATCCTCAATCTTCAATCCTCAATCCTCAATACACAATCCTCGATCCTCAGTCCTCAATCCTCAATCCTCAATCCTCAAACCTCAATCCTCAACCGTCAGTCCTCGTCCTCAATCCTCAACCCTCAATCCGCAATCCTCAATCTTCAATCCTCAATACTCAATATTCAATCCTCAATCCTCAATCCTCAATCCTCAATCCTCAATCTTCAATCCTCAAACCTCAATCCTCAATCCTCAATCCACATTCTTCAATCCGCAATACCCAATTCTCACTCTACAATACTCAATCCTCAATCCTCAATTCTGAATCCTCAATCCTCAGCCCTCAGTGCTCAAACCTCAATCCTCAACCCTCAGCCCTCATCCTCAACCCTCAATCCTCAATCCTCAATCCTCAATCTTCACTCTTCAAGCCTCAATTCGCAATCCTCAATCCTCAATCCTCAGTCCTCAAGTATCAATACTCAGCCCTCAGTCCTCGTCCTCAATCCACAACCCTCAATCCTCAATCGTTAATCTTCATTCATCAATATTCAACCTTCAATCCTCAATCCACAATCCTCAATGTTCAGTCCTCAATACCCAATCCTCAATCCTCAATCCTCAATCCTCAATCCTCAATCGTCAATACTCAACCCTCAATCCTCAATCCTCAATCGTCAATCCTCAATCCTCAACCATCAATCCTCAATCCTCAATACACAATCCTCAATCCACAATCGTCAATCCTCAAACCTCAAACTTCAATCATCAACCCTTAATCCTCAATCCTCAATCCTCAATCCTCAATTCTCAGCCCTCAATAGAAAATCCTCAATTCCCAGTATTCAATACTCGATCCTCAACCTACAATCTTCAAATCTCAGTTCCCGTACATCAATTCTCAACACTCTATCCTCAACACTCAGTCCTCAATCATCAATCAACAATCCTCAAACCTCTATATTCAATCTTCAATCCTCGACACTCAATACTCAATCCTCAATCCTCAATCCCCAACACTCAATCCTCATCCCTGAGTAGTCAACCCTCAATACTCAATCCTCAATCCTCAACCTTCAATCCTCAATCCTCAATCTTCAGTCCTCAATTCTCTGTCCTCAATCCTCTATCCTCAATCCTCAATCCTCAATCCTCAATCCTCAATCCTCAATCCTCAATCCTCAAATGTCAATCCTCAATACTCAGCCATCAATCCTCAATCCTCAATCCCCAATCATCAATCATCAATCCTCAATTCTCAATCCTGAATCCTCATTCTACAATCCTCAATACCCAATCCTCAATCTTCAATCTGCAATCCTCAATTCGCAATCCTCAATCCTCAATCCTCAGACCTCAAGTACCAATACTCAACCCTCAGTCCTCGTCCTAAATCCACAACCCTCAATCCTCAATCGTTAATCTTCATTCATGAATATTCAACCTTCAATCCTCAATCCACAATCCTCAATGTTCAGTCCTCAATACCCAATCCTCAATCTTCAATCCTCTATCCTCAATCCTCAATCCTCAATCCTCAATCGTCAATCTTCAATCCTCAATACTCAATCTTCAATCCTCAATCCTCAATCCTCAATCCTCAATCCTCATTCTTCAATCCTCAAACCTCAACCTTCAATCCTCAACACTTAATCATCAATCCACAATCCTCAATCCTCAATTTTCAATCCTCAATAGAATATCCTCAATTCTCAGTTTTTAATACTCAATGCTCAATCCTCAGTACACGACACTCAATCTTCAATCCTCAATCCTCAATCGTCATTCCTCAATCCTCAACCATCAATCCTCAATCATCAATCATCAATCCTCAATCTTCAATCCACGATCCTCAATCCCCAACCCTCAATCCTCAATCCTCAATCCTCAATCCTCAATCCTCAATCTTCAGTACTCAATCATCAATCCTCAATCCTCCGACCTCAAACATCAATCCTCAATATTCAATGCTCAATCCTCAATCCTCAATCCTCAGTCATCAGTTCTCAATCCTCAATATTCAATCCTCAGTCCTCAGTCCTCAAGCCTTAATCCTCAATCCTCAATCCACAATCCTCAATCGTCAATCCTCAAACCTCAAACTTCAATCATCAACCCTTAATCCTCAATCCTCAATCCTCAATCCTCAATTCTCAGCCCTCAATAGAAAATCCTCAATTCCCAGTATTCAATACTCGATCCTCAACCTACAATCTTCAAATCTCAGTTCCCGTACATCAATTCTCAACACTCTATCCTCAACACTCAGTCCTCAATCATCAATCAACAATCCTCAAACCTCTATATTCAATCTTCAATCCTCGACACTCAATACTCAATCCTCAATCCTCAATCCCCAACACTCAATCCTCATCCCTGAGTAGTCAACCCTCAATACTCAATCCTCAATCCTCAACCTTCAATCCTCAATCCTCAATCTTCAGTCCTCAATTCTCTGTCCTCAATCCTCTATCCTCAATCCTCAATCCTCAATCCTCAATCCTCAATCCTCAATCCTCAATCCTCAAATGTCAATCTTCAATACTCAGCCATCAATCCTCAATCCTCAATCCCCAATCATCAATCATCAATCCTCAATTCTCAATCCTGAATCCTCATTCTACAATCCTCAATACCCAATCCTCAATCTTCAATCTTCAATCCTCAATTCGCAATCCTCAATCCTCAATCCTCAGACCTCAAGTATCAATACTCAACCCTCAGTCCTCGTCCTCAATCCACAACCCTCAATCCTCAATCGTTAATCTTCATTCATGAATATTCAACCTTCAATCCTCAATCCACAATCCTCAATGTTCAGTCCTCAATACCCAATCCTCAATCTTCAATCCTCTATCCTCAATCCTCAATCCTCAATCCTCAATCGTCAATCTTCAATCCTCAATACTCAATCTTCAATCCTCAATCCTCAATCCTCAATCCTCAATCCTCATTCTTCAATCCTCAAACCTCAACCTTCAATCCTCAACACTTAATCATCAATCCACAATCCTCAATCCTCAATTTTCAATCCTCAATAGAATATCCTCAATTCTCAGTTTTTAATACTCAATGCTCAATCCTCAGTACACGACACTCAATCTTCAATCCTCAATCCTCAATCGTCATTCCTCAATCCTCAACCATCAATCCTCAATCATCAATCATCAATCCTCAATCTTCAATCCACGATCCTCAATCCCCAACCCTCAATCCTCAATCCTCAATCCTCAATCCTCAATCCTCAATCTTCAGTACTCAATCATCAATCCTCAATCCTCCGACCTCAAACATCAATCCTCAATATTCAATGCTCAATCCTCAATCCTCAATCCTCAGTCATCAGTTCTCAATCCTCAATATTCAATCCTCAGTCCTCAGTCCTCAAGCCTTAATCCTCAATCCTCAATCCACAATCCTCAATCGTCAATCCTCAATCCTCAACCTTCAATCCTCAATACTCAATTTTCAATCCTCAATCCTCAATCCTCAATCCTCAATTCTCAATCCTCAATCCTCTGTTCTCAGCCCTCAAACCTCAATCCTCAACACTCAGCCCTCATCCTCCATCCTCAATCCTTAATCAGCAATCCTCAATCTTCAATCCTCAATATTCAATCATCAACCATCAATCCTCAACACTCAATCCTCAATCCTCAATCCTCAGTGATCAATACTCAATCTTTAATACACAATTCTCAATCCTCAATCCTCAATCCTCAACCCCCAGTCCTCATCCTCAATTCTGAATCCTCAATCCTCAATCATCAACCCTCAATCTTCAATCCTCAATAATCAATCTCCAATTCTAGATCCTCAATCCTCAATCCTCAATCCTCAATCCTCAATCCTCAATCCTCAATCCTCAATCCTCAATCCTCAATCCTCAATCCTCAATCCTCAATCTTCAATCCTCAATACTCAATCTTCAATCCTCAATCCTCAATCCTCAATACTCAAAACTCAATCTTCAATCCTCAATACTCAATTTTCAATCCTCAATCCTCAATCCTCAATCCTCAATCCTCATTCTACAATCCTCAATACCCAATCCTCAATCTTCAATCTTCAATCCTCAATTCGCAATCCTCAATCCTCAATCCTCAGACCTCAAGTATCAATACTCAACCCTCAGTCCTCGTCCTCAATCCACAACCCTCAATCCTCAATCGTTAATCTTCATTCATCAATATTCAACCTTCAATCCTCAATCCACAATCCTCAATGTTCAGTCCTCAATACCCAATCCTCAATCTTCAATCCTCTATCCTCAATCCTCAATCCTCAATCCTCAATCCTCAATCGTCAATCTTCAATCGTCAATACTCAATCTTCAATCCTCAATCCTCAATCCTCAATCCTCAATCCTCATTCTTCAATCCTCAATACCCAATCCTCAATCTTCAATCCTCAACCCTTAATCGTCAATCCTCAATTCTCAATCCTCAATCCTCAATCCTCAATCGTCAATCCTCAACCCTCAACCCTGAGTCATCAATCCTCAACACTCAGTAATCAATCGTCAATCTTCAATCATCAATCCTCAATCATCCATTCTCAATCCTCAACTTTCAATCATCAACACTCAATACTCAACCCTCAATGCTCAATCCTCAATCCTGAATCCTCAATCGTCAATCCTCAATCCTCAATCCTCAATCCTCAATCGTCAATCCTCAATCCTCAACCATCAATCCTCAATCCTCAATCCACAATCCTCAATCCACAATCGTCAATCCTCAAACCTCAAACTTCAATCCTCAACCCTTAATCCTCAATCCTCAATCCTCAATCCTCAATTTTCAATCCTCAATAGAATATCTTCAATTCTCAGTTTTCAATACTCTGTCCTCAATCTTCAATCCTCAATCATCAATTCTCAATCCTCAATCTTCAATCCTCAACACTCAATCCTCAATGCTCTATCCTCAATCCTCAATCCTCAATCCTCAATCCTCAATCGTCAATCCTCAATCGTCTATCCTCAATCCTCAACCACCAATCCTCAATCCTCGATCCCCAAACCTCAATCCTCAATCGTCGATCCTCAAACATAAGCCTTCAATCCTCAAACCTTGATCCTCAATACTCAACCCTCTGTCCTCATTCTTCAATACTCAATCCTCAGTCCTCAGTCTTCAATCGTCAATCCTCAATCCACAATCGTCAATCCTCAATCATCAACCATCAATCCTAAGTCCTCAATCCTCAATCATCAATCCTCAATCCTCAATCCTCAAACCTCAAACTTCAATCCTCAACCCTTAATCCTCAATCCTCAATCCTCAATCCTCAATTTTCAGTCCTCAATAGAATATCTTCAATTCTCAGTTTTCAATACTCTGTCCTCAATCTTCAATCCTCAATCATCAATTCTCAATCCTCAATCTTCAATCCTCAACACTCAATCCTCAATGCTCAATCCTCAATCCTCAATCCTCAATCCTCAATCCTCAATCGTCAATCCTCAATCGTCTATCCTCAATCCTCAACCACCAATCCTCAATCCTCAATCCTCAATCCTCAATCCTCAATCATCAATCCTGAATCTTCAATCCTCAATCCTCAGTAATCAATCCTCAACCTTCAATACTCAATCGTCAATCCTCAGTCCTCAATCCTCAATCCTCAATCCTCGTTCCTCAAACCTCAATCCTCAACCCTCAGTCCTCACACTCATTTCTCAATCCTCAATTCTCAATCCTCAATCCTCAGTCCTCAGTCCTCAAACCTCAATCCTCAACCCTCAGCCCTCATCCTCAATCCTCAATCCTCAATCCTCAATCCTCAATCTTCAATCCTCAATCCTCAACTCTCAATCCTCAATCCTCAGTCCTCAGTCCTCAAACCTCTACCCTCAACCCTCAGCCCTCATCCTCAATCCTCAATCCTCAATCCTCAATCCTCAATCTTCAATACTCAATACTCAATCTTCAATAAACGATCCTCAATTCTCAATCCTCAATACTCAATCCTCATTCGTCAATCCTCAATCCCCAATCCTCAATCTTCAATCCTCAATCCTCAATCCTCAATCCTCAATCCTCATTCTTCAATCCTCAATACCCAATCCTCAATCTTCAATCCTCAATCCTCAATCCTCAATTCTCAATCCTGAATCCTCAATCCTCAGACCTCAAACAGCAATACTCAACCCTCAGTCCTCGTCCTTAATCCACAACCATCAATACTGAATCCTCAATCTTCAACCATCAATATTCAATCTTCGGTCCTCAATCCTCAATCCTCAAACCTCAAACCTCAATCCTCAACCGTCACTCCTCGTCCTCAAACCTCAACCATCATTCCTCAATCCACAATCTTCAATCATCAATACCGAATCTTCAATCGTCAATCCTCAATCCTCAATCCTCAATCCTCAATACTCAATCCTCAATCCTCAATCCTCAATCCTCAATCTTAAATTCTCAATTCTCAATACTCAATCGTCAATCCTCAATCCTCAATCTTCAGTCCTCAATCATCATTACTCAATCATCAATCCTCAATCTTCAATACTCAACCCTCAACCCTCAATACTCGATCCTCAATACTCAACCATCAATCCTCAATTCTCAATACTCAATAGAATATCCTCAATTCACAGTTTTCAATACTCAATACTCAATCTGCAATCTTCAGATCTCTATCCACAAACATCAATTCTCATCACTCAACCCTGAATACTCAGTCCCTAATCCTCATTCTTCAATCCTCTATCCTGAATCCTCAATCCTCAATCCACAATCTTAATCTTCAATCATCAATACTCAATCTTCAATCCTCAATCTTCAATCCTCAATCCTCAAACCTCAATTCTGAATCCTCAAATCTCAATTCTGTATCCTCAATCCTGAACCCTCAACCTTCAGCTCTCAGTCCTCAACAATCAGTTGTCAATCCTCAATCCTCAATAGAATATACTCAATTCACAGTTTTCAATACACAATACTCAATCTGCAATCTTCGAATCTCTATCCACAAACATCAATTCTCATCACTCAAACCTCAACACTCAGTCCTCAATGTTCAATCCTCAATCCTCAATTCTCAATCTTCAATCCTCAATACTGAACCTTCAATCCTCAATCCTCAATCCTCAGTCCTCAATCCTCAATCTTCAATCTTCAGTCCTCAATCCTCAATCCTCAATCCTCAATCCTCAATCCTCAGTCCTTAAACATCAAACCTGAATACTCAATCCTGAATCCTCAATCTTCAGACCTCAGTCCTCAACAATCTGTTGCCAATTCTCAATCTTCTACAGAATATCATCAATTCACAGTTTTCAATACTCAATACTCAATCTGCAATCTTCGAATCTCTATCCACAAACATCAATTCTCATCATTCAGCCCTCAACACTCAGTCCCCAATCCTCAATCTTCAATCCTCAATCCTCAATACACAATCCTCGATCCTCAGTCCTCAATCCTCAATCCTCAATCCTCAAACCTCAATCCTCAACCGTCAGTCCTCGTCCTCAATCCTCAACCCTCAATCCGCAATCCTCAATCTTCAATCCTCAATACACAATATTCAATCCTCAATCCTCAATCCTCAATCCTCAATCCTCAATCTTCAATCCTCAAACCTCAATCCTCAATCCTCAATCCACATTCTTCAATCCGCAATACCCAATTCTCACTCTACAATACTCAATCCTCAATCCTCAATTCTGAATCCTCAATCCTCAGCCCTCAGTGCTCAAACCTCAATCCTCAACCCTCAGCCCTCATCCTCAACCCTCAAACCTCAATCCTCAATCCTCAATCTTCAATCCGCAATACCCAATCTTCAATAATCAATCCTCAATTCTCAGTCGTCAATACTCAATCCTCTATCGCCAATACTCAATCCCCAATCCTCAATCTTGAATCCTCAATCCTCAATACTCAATCCTCAATCCTCAATCTTCAATCCTCAATACTCAACCTTCAATCCTCAATCCTCAATCCTCAATCCTCTATCCTCAATCCTCAATCCTCAATCCTCAATCCTCAACCCTCAGACCTCAAACAGCAGTACTGAACCCCCAGTCCTCGTCCTGAATCCACAACCATCAATACTCAATCCTCAATCTTCAATCATCAATATTCAATCTTCAGTCCACAATCCTCAATCCTCAATCCTCAATCCTCAATCCTCAATCCTCAATCCTCATGTTCAATCCGCATTACACAATCCTCAATCTTCAATCCTCTATCCTCAATCCTCAATCCTCAATCCTCGTTCCTCAAACCTCAATCCTCAGTCCTCGAACCTCAAACCTGTATCCTCAATCCTCAATCCTCAATATTCAGACCTCAGTCCTCAACAATCAGTTGGCAATTCCGAAACCTCAATAGAATATCATCAATTCACAGTTTTCAATACTCAATACTCAATCTGCAATCTTCGAATCTCTATCCACAAACATCAATTCTCATCATACAACCCTCAACACTCAGTCCCCAATTCTCAATCTTCAATCCTCAATCCTCAATCCGCAATCCTCGATCCTCAATCCTCAATCCTCAATCCCCAATCGTCAGGCTTCAATTCTCAATACTCAATCTTCAATCCTCAATCCTCAATTCTCATTCCTCAATCCTCATTCTTCAATCCTCAACACTCAGTCCTCCATCTTCAATCCTCAATCCTCAATCCTCAATCTTCAATCTTCAATCCTCAATCCTCAATCCTCAATCCTCAATCCTCAATCTTCACTCCTCAATACTCAATCTTCAATCCTCAATCCTCAATCCTCAATCCTCAATCCTCAATACTCAATCCTCAATCTTCAATCCTCTATCCTCAATCTTCAATCCTCAAACCTCAATCCTCAATCCTCAATCCACATTCTTCAATCCGCAATACCCAATTCTCAATCTGCAATACTCAATCCTCAATCCTCAATTCTCAGTCCTCAATCCTCAGCCCTCAGTCATCAAACCTCAATCCTCAACCCTCAGCCCTCATCCTCAATCCTCAATCCTCAAACCTCAATCCTCAATTATCAATCCTCAATACCCAATCTTCAATAATCAATCCTCAATTCTCAATCCTCAAACCTCAGTCCTCAATTCTCAATCCACAATCCTCAAACCTCAGACCTCAAACATCAATACTCAACACTCAGTACTCGTCCTCAATCCACAACCCTCAATCCTCGATCCTCAATCTTCAATCATCAATCCTCATTCCTCAGTCCTCAAACCTCAATTCTGAATCCTCAAACTCAATTCTGAATCCTCAATCCTGAACCCTCAATCTTCAGCTCTCAGTCCTCAACAATCAGTTGTCAATCCTCCATCCTCAATAGAATATACTCAATTCACAGTTTTCAATACACAATACTCAATTTGAAATCATCGAATCTCTATCCACAAACATCAATTCTCATCGCTCAACCCTCAACACTCAGTCCTCAATGTTCAGTCCTCAATCCTCAATTCTCAATCTTCAATCCTCAATACTGAACCTTCAATCCTCAATCCTCAATCCTCAGTCCTCAATCCTGAATCCTCAATCTTCAGCCCTCAGTCCTCTACAATCAGTTGTCAATCCTCAATCCTCTATAGAATATCATCAATCCACAGTTTTCATTACTCAATACTCAATCTGCAATCTTCAAATCTCTGTCCAGAAACATCAATTCTCATCACTCAACCCTGTACGTTCAGTCCTCAATGTTCAATACTCAATCCTCAATTCTCAATCTTCAATCCTCAATACTGTATCTTCAATCCTCAATCCTGAATCCTCAATCCTCAATCCTCAATCCTCAATCCTCAATCCTCAACCCTCAATCCTCAGTAATCAATCCTCAATCTTCAATACTCAATCGTCAATCCTCAGTCCTCAAGCCTCAATCCTCAATCCTCAATCCTCAATGTTCAAACCTCAATAATCAATCTCCAATCCTAGATCCTCAATCCCCAATCCTCAATCCTTAATCCACAATCTTCAATCCTCAATCCCCAGTCCTCAATCTTCAATCCTCAATGTTCAACCCTCAATCCCCAATCCTCAGTCCTCAATTCTCAATCCTCAATCCTCAAACCTCAATCCTCAACCGTCAGTCCTCGTCCTGAATCCTCATCCCACAATCCTCAATCCTCAATATTCAATCCTCAATACTCAATATTCAATCCTCAATCCTCAATCTTCAATCCTCAGTCCCCAGTCCTCAATCTTCAATCCTCAATGTTCAATCCTCAATCCCCAATCCTCAGTACTCAATCCTCAATCCTCAATCCTCAAACCTCAATCCTCAACCGTCAGTCCTCGTCCTGAATCCTCATCCCTCAATCCTCAATCCTCAATATTCAATCCTCAATACTCAATATTCAATCCTCAATCCTCAATCCTCAATCCTCAATCCTCAATTCTCAATCCTCAATCCTCAGTCCTCAGTCCTCTGACCTCAATCCTCAACCCTCAGCCCCCATCCTCAATCCTCAATCCTCAATCCTCAATCCTCAACCTTCAATCCTCAATACTCAATCTTCAATAATCAATCCTCAATTCCCAATCCACAATACTCAATCCTCAATCCTCAATCCTCAATCCTCAACCCTCAATCCTCAATCTTCAATCCTCAATACTCAGTCTTCAATCCTCAATCCTCAATCCTCAATCCGCAATCTTAATCTTCAATCCTCAATACTCAATCTTCAATCCTCAATCCTCAATCCCCAATCGTCAATCCTCAATCTTGAATCCTCAATACTCAATCTTCAATCCTTAATCCTCAATCCTCAATCCTCAATCATCAATCCTGAATCCTCAATCCTCAATCCTTGGTAATCATTCCTCAACCTTCAATACTCAATCGCCAATCCTCAGTCCTCAATCCTCAATCCTCAATCCTCGTTCCTCAAACCTCAATCCTCAACCCTCAGACCTCACACTCAATTCTCAATCCTCAATCCTCAATCCTTAATCCATAATCCTCAATCTTCAATCCTCAATAATCAATCTCCAATCCTAGATCCTCAATACCCAATCCTCAATCCTTCATCCACAATCTTCAATCCTCAATCCCCAGTCCTCAATCTTCAATCCTCAATGTTCAATCCTCAATCCCAAATCCTCAGTCCTCAATCCTCAATCCTCAATCCTCAATCTTCAATCCTCAATACTCAATCTTCAATCCTCCATCCTCAATCGTCAATCCTCAATCCTTAATCCTCAATCGCCAGGCTTCAATCCTCAATACTCAATCTTCAATCCTCAATCCTCAATCCTCATTCCTCAATCCTCATTCTTCAATCCTCAACACCCAATCCTCAATCTTCAATCCTCAATCCTCAATCCTCAACTCTCAATCCTCAATCCTCAGTCCTCAGTCCACAAGCCTCAATCCTCAATCCTCAGCCCTCATCCTCAATCCTCAATCCTCAAACTTCAATCCTCAATCCTCAATCCTCAATCCTCAATTCTCAATCCTCAATCCTCAGTCCTCAGTCCTCAAACCTCTACCCTCAACCCTCAGCCCTCAACCTCAATCCTCAATCCTCAATCCTCAATCCTCAACCTTCAATCCTCAATACTCAATCTTCAATAAACGATCCTCAATTCTCAATCCTCAATACTCAATCCTCATTCGTCAATCCTCAATCCCCAATCCTCAATCTTCAATCCTCAATCCTCAATCCTCAATCCTCAATCCTCATTCCTCAATCCTCATTCTTCAATCCTCAACACCCAATCCTCAGTCTTCAATCCTCAATCCTCAATCCTCATCTCTCAATCCTCAATCCTCAGTCCTCAGTCCACAAGCCTCAATCCTCAATCCTCAGCCCTCATCCTCAATCCTCAATCCTCAAACTTCAATCCTCAATCCTCAATCCTCAATCCTCAATTCTCAATCCTCAATCCTCAGTCGTCAGTCCTCAAACCTCTACCCTCAACCCTCAGCCCTCAACCTCAATTCTCAATCCTCAATACTCAATCTTCAATCCGCAATCCTCAATCCTCAATCCTCAATCCACATTCTTCAATCCTCAACACCCAATCCTCAATCATCAATCCTCAATCCTCAGTCCTCAATTCTCAATCTTCAATCCTCAATACTCAAACTGCAATCCTCAATCCTCAATCCTCACTCCTCAATCCTCAATACGGAATCCTCAATCTTCAATCCTCAATCCTCAATCCTCGATGCTCAATCCTCAATCCTCAATCCTCAGACTTCAAACACCAATACTCAACCCTCAGTCCTCGTCCTCAATCCACAACACTCAATCCTCAATCCTCAATCTTCAATCATTAATATTCAATCTTCAATCATCAATCCTCAATCCTCAATCCTCAACCCTCAGTCCTCAATGCTCAATCCTCAATACCCAACCCTCAGTCTTCAATCCTCAATCCTCAATCCTCAATCCTCAATCCTCAATCCTCAATCCTTAGTCCTCAATCCTCAAGCTTCAATCCTCAATACTCAATCTTCAATCCTCAATCCTCAATCCTCAATCCTCAATCTTCAATCCTCAATACTGAATCTTCAATCCTCAATCCTCAATCCTCATTCTTCAATCCTCAACACCCAATCCTCAATCTTCAATCCTCAATGTTCAATCCGCAATACCCAGTCCTCAATCTTCAATCCTCAATCCTCAATCCTCAATCCTCAATCCTCAATCCTCAATCTTCAATCCTCAATACTCAATCTTCAATCCGCAATCCTCAATCCTCAATCCTCAATCCACATTCTTCAATCCTCAACACCCAATCCTCAATCATCAATCCTCAATCCTCAGTCCTCAATTCTCAATCCTCAATCCTCAATCCGCAGACCTCAAACATCAATACTCAACCCTCCGTACCCGTCCTCAATCCACAACCCTCAATCCTCGATCCTCAATCTTCAATCATCAATATTCAATCTTCAATCCTCAATCCTCAATCCTCAGTCCTCAATCCTCAAGCTTCAATCCTCAATACTCAATCTTCGATCCTCAATCCTCAATCCTCAATCCTCAATCTTCAATCCTCAATACTAAATCTTCAATCCTCAACCCTCAATCCTCAAACCTCAATCCACATTCTTCAATCCTCAACACCCAATCCTCAATCTTCAATCCTCAATCCTCAGTCCTCAATTCTCAATCCTCAATCCTCAATCCTCAGACCTCAAACATCAATACTCAACCCTCAGTACTCGTCCTCAATCCACAACACTCAATCCTCGATCCTCAATCTTCAATCATCAATATTCAATCTTCAATCCTCAATCCTCAATCCTCAATCCTCAATCCTCAATCCTCAATCCTCAATGTTCAATCCTCAATACCCAATCCTCAATCTTCAATCCTCCATCCTCAATCCTCAATCCTCAATCCTCAATCCTCAATCCTCAGTCCTCAAACCTCAGTCCTGAATCCTCAAACCTGAATCCTCAGTCTACAGCCCTCAGTCCTCAACAATCAGCTGTCAATCCTCAATCCTCAATAGAATAACCTCAATTCACAGGTTTCAATACTCAATACTCAACCTGCAGTCTTCAAATCTCTATCCACAAATATCAATTCTCATCACTCAACCCTCAACACTCAGTCCACAATCCTCAATCTTCAATCCTCAATCCTCAATCCTCAATCCTCAATCCTCAATCCTCAATCCTCAATCCTCGTTCCTCAAACCTCAATCCTCAACCCTCAGTCCTCACACTCAATTCTCAATTCTCAATCCTCAATCCACAATCCTGAATCTTCAATCCTCAATAATCAATCTCCAATCCTAGATCCTCAACCCCCAATCTTCAATCCTTAATCCTGTACCATCAATCCTCAATCCCCAGTCCTCAATCTTCAGTCCACAATGCTCAATCCTCAATCCTCAATCCTCAGTCCTCAATCCTCAATCCTCAACCCTCAAACCTCATTCCTCAACCGTCAGACCTCGTCCTCAATCCTCAACCCTCAGTCCTCAATCCTCAATCCACATTCTTCAATCCTCAATACCCAATCCTCAATCTACAATACTCAACCCTCAGTCCTCAATTCTCAATCCTCAATCCTCAGTCCTCAGCCCTCAAACCCCAATCCTCAACCCTCAGCCCTCGTCCTCAATCCTCAATCCTCAATCCTCAATCCTCAATCTTCAATCATTAATATTCAATCTTCAATCATCAATCCTCAATCCTCAATCCTCAACCCTCAATCCTCAATGCTCAATCCTCAATACCCAACCCTCAGTCTTCAATCCTCAATCCTCAATCCTCAATCCTCAATCCTCAATCCTCAATCCTTAGTCCTCAATCCTCAAGCTTCAATCCTCAATACTCAATCTTCAATCCTCAATCCTCAATCCTCAATCCTCAATCTTCAATCCTCAATACTGAATCTTCAATCCTCAATCCTCAATCCTCATTCTTCAATCCTCAACACCCAATCCTCAATCTTCAATCCTCAATGTTCAATCCGCAATACCCAGTCCTCAATCTTCAATCCTCAATCCTCAATCCCCAATCCTCAATCCTCAATCCTCAATCTTCAATCCTCAATACTCAATCTTCAATCCGCAATCCTCAATCCTCAATCCTCAATCCACATTCTTCAATCCTCAACACCCAATCCTCAATCATCAATCCTCAATCCTCAGTCCTCAATTCTCAATCCTCAATCCTCAATCCGCAGACCTCAAACATCAATACTCAACCCTCCGTACCCGTCCTCAATCCACAACCCTCAATCCTCGATCCTCAATCTTCAATCATCAATATTCAATCTTCAATCCTCAATCCTCAATCCTCAGTCCTCAATCCTCAAGCTTCAATCCTCAATACTCAATCTTCAATCCTCAATCCTCAATCCTCAATCCTCAATCTTCAATCCTCAATACTAAATCTTCAATCCTCAACCCTCAATCCTCAAACCTCAATCCACATTCTTCAATCCTCAACACCCAATCCTCAATCTTCAATCCTCAATCCTCAGTCCTCAATTCTCAATCCTCAATCCTCAATCCTCAGACCTCAAACATCAATACTCAACCCTCAGTACTCGTCCTCAATCCACAACACTCAATCCTCGATCCTCAATCTTCAATCGTCAATATTCAATCTTCAATCCTCAATCCTCAATCCTCAATCCTCAATCCTCAATCCTCAATCCTCAATGTTCAATCCTCAATACCCAATCCTCAATCTTCAATCCTCCATCCTCAATCCTCAATCCTCAATCCTCAATCCTCAATCCTCAGTCCTCAAACCTCAATCCTGAATCCTCAAACCTGAATCCTCAGTCTACAGCCCTCAGTCCTCAACAATCAGCTGTCAATCCTCAATCCTCAATAGAATAACCTCAATTCACAGGTTTCAATACTCAATACTCAACCTGCAGTCTTCAAATCTCTATCCACAAATATCAATTCTCATCACTCAACCCTCAACACTCAGTCCACAATCCTCAATCTTCAATCCTCAATCCTCAATCCTCAATCCTCAATCCTCAATCCTCAATCCTCAATCCTCGTTCCTCAAACCTCAATCCTCAACCCTCAGTCCTCACACTCAATTCTCAATTCTCAATCCTCAATCCACAATCCTGAATCTTCAATCCTCAATAATCAATCTCCAATCCTAGATCCTCAACCCCCAATCTTCAATCCTTAATCCTGTACCATCAATCCTCAATCCCCAGTCCTCAATCTTCAGTCCACAATGCTCAATCCTCAATCCTCAATCCTCAGTCCTCAATCCTCAATCCTCAACCCTCAAACCTCATTCCTCAACCGTCAGACCTCGTCCTCAATCCTCAACCCTCAATCCTGAATCCTCAATCCACATTCTTCAATCCTCAATACCCAATCCTCAATCTACAATACTCAACCCTCAGTCCTCAATTCTCAATCCTCAATCCTCAGTCCTCAGACCTCAAACCCCAATCCTCAACCCTCAGCCCTCGTCCTCAATCCTCAATCCTCAATCCTCAATCCTCAATCTTCAATCCTCAATACTCAATCTTCAATAATCAATCCTCAATCCTCGATCCTCAATCCTGAACGCTCAATCTTCAGACCTCAGTCCTCAACAATCAGTTGTCAATTCTCTACTCTCAATAGAATATCATCAATTCACAGTTTTCAATACTCAATACTCAATCTGCAATCTTCGAATCTCTATCCACAAACATCAATTCTCATCATTCAACCCTCAACACTCAGTCCCCAATCCTCAATCTTCAATCCTCAATCCTCAATCCACAATCCTCGATCCTCAATCTTCAATCCTCAATACTCAATCTTCAATCCTCCATCCTCAATCCTTAATCCTCAATCCTCAATCCCCAATCGTCAGGCTTCAATCCTCAATGCTCAACCTTCAATCCTCAATCCTCAATCCTCAATCCTCAATCTTCACTCCTCAATACTCAATCTTCAATCCTCAATCCTCAATCCTCAATCCTCAATCCTCAATCCTCAATCCTCAATCCTCAATCTTCAATCCTCAATACTCAATCTTCAACCCTCAATCCTCAATCCACAATCCTCAATCCACATTCTTCAATCCTCGACACCCAATCCCCAATCTTCAATCCTCAAACCTCAGTCCTCAATTCTCAATCCTCAATCCTCAATCCTCAGACCTCATACATCAATACTCAACCCTCAGTACTCGTCCTCAATCCACAACCCTCAATCCTCGATCCTCAATCTTCAATCATCAATATTCAATCTTCAATCCTCAATCCTCAATCCTCAATCCTCAATCTTCAATCCTCAAACCTCAATCCTCAATCCTCAATCCACATTCTTCAATCCGCAATACCCAATTCTCAATCTACAATACTCAATCCTCAATCCTCAATTCTCAATCCTCAATCCTCAGCCCTCAGTCATCAAACCTCAATCCTCAACCCTCAGCCCTCATCCTCAATCCTCAATCCTCAAACCTCAATCCTCAATTATCAATCCTCAATACCCAATCTTCAATAATCAATCCTCAATTCTCAATCCTCAATACTCAATCCTCTATCGTCAATACTCAATCCCCAATCCTCAATCTTCAATACTCAATCCTCAATACTCAATCCTCAATCCTCGATCTTCAATCCTCAATACTCAACCTTCAATCCTCAATCCTCAATCCTCAATCCTCTAACCTCAATCCTCAATCCTCAATCCTCAATCCTCAACCATCAGACCTCAAACAGCAGTACTCAACCCCCAGTCCTCGTCCTCAATCCACAACCATCAATACTCAATCCTCATTCTTCAATCATCAATATTCAGTCTTCAGTCCACAATCCTCAATCCTCAATCCTCAATCCTCAATCCTCAGTCCTCAATCCTCAATCCTCAACGTTCAATCCGCAATACCCAATCCTCAATCTTCAATCCTCTATCCTCAATCCTCAATCCTCAATCCTCAATCCTCGTTCCTCAAACCTCAATCCTCAGTCCTCGAATCTCAAACCTGTATCCTCAAATCCTGAATCCTCAATCTTCAGACCTCAGTCCTCAACAATCAGTTGTCAATTCCCAATCCTCAATAGATTATCATCAATTCACAGTTTTCAATACTCAATACTCAATCTGCAATCTTCTTATCTCTATCCACAAACATCAATTCTCATCATACAACCCTCAACACTCATTCCCCAATCCTCGATCGTCAATCCTCAATCCTCATTCCCCAATCGTCAGGCTTCAATCCTCAATACTCAATCTTCAATCCTCAATCCTCAATTCTCATTCCTCAATCCTCATCCTTCAATCCTCAACACTCAGTCCTCCATCATCAATCCTCAATCCTCAATCCTCAATCATCAATCTTCAATACTCAATCCTCAATCCTCAATCCTCAATCCTCAATCTTCAATCCTCAATACTCAATCTTCAATCCTCAATCCTCAATCCACAATCCTCAATCCACATTCTTCAATCCTCAACACCCAATCCTCAATCTTCAATCCTCAAACCTCAGTCCTCAATTCTCAATCCACAATACTCAAACCTCAGACCTCAAACATCAATACTCAACCCTCAGTACTCGTCCTCAATCCACAACCCTCAATCCTCGATCCTCAATCTTCAATCATCAATATTCAATCTTCAATCCTCAATCCTCAATCCTCAATCCTCAATCCTCAATCCTCAATCCTCAATCCTCAATGTTCAAACCTCAATACCCAATCCTCAATCTCCAATCCTCAATCCTCAATCCTCAATCCTCAATCCTCAATCCTCAATCCTCAGTCCTCAAACCTCAATCCTGAATCCTCAAACCTGAATCCTCAGTCTACAGCCCTCAGTCCTCAACAATCAGTTGTCAATCCTCAATCCTCAATAGAATATCCTCAATTCACAGGTTTCAATACTCAATACTCAACCTGCAATCTTCAAATCTCTATCCACAAACATCAATACTAATCACTCAACCCTCAACACTCAGTCCCCAATCCTCAATCTTCAATCCTCACTCCTCAATCCTCAATCCTCAATCCTCAAACTTCAATCCTCAATACTCAATCTTCAATCTTCAATCCTCATTCCTCAGTCCTCAAACCTCAATTCTGAATCCTCAAACTCAATTCTGAATCCTCAAACCTGAACCCTCAATCTTCAGCTCTCAGTCCTCAACAATCAGTTGTCAATCCTCCATCCTCAATAGAATATACTCAATTCACAGTTTTCAATACACAATACTCAATCTGCAATCATCGAATCTCTATCCACAAACATCAATTCTCATCACTCAACCCTCAACACTCAGTACTCAATGTTCAATCCTCAATCCTCAATTCTCAATCTTCAATCCTCAAAACTGAACCTTCAATCCTCAATCCTCAATCCTCAGTCCTCAATCCTCAATCCTCAATCTTCAGCCCTCAGTCCTCTACAATCAGTTGTCAATCCTCAATCCTCTATAGAATATCATCAATTCACAGTTTTCATTACTCAATACTCAATCTGCAATCTTCAAATCTCTGTCCAGAAACATCAATTCTCATCACTCAACCCTGGACTCTCAGTCCTCAATGTTCAATACTCAATCCTCAATTCTCAATCTTCAATCCTCAATACTGTATCTTCAATCCTCAATCCTCAATCCTCAATCCTCAATCCTCAATCCTCAATCCTCAATCCTCAATCCTCAATCCTCAGTAATCAATCCTCAATCTTCAATACTCAATCGTCAATCCTCAGTCCTCAAGCCTCAATCCTCAATCCTCAATCCTCAATCTTCAATCCTCAATAATCAATCTCCAATCCTAGATCCTCAATCCCCAATCCTCAAACCTTAATACACAATCTTCAATCCTCAATCCCCAGTCCTCAATCTTCAATCCTCAATGTTCAATCCTCAATCCCCAATCCTCAGTCCTCAATCCTCAATCCTCAATCCTCAAACCTCAATCCTCAACCGTCAGTCCTCGTCCTGAATCCTCATCCCACAATCCTCAATCCTCAATATTCAATCCTCAATACTCAATATTCAATCCTCAATCCTCAATCTTCAATCCTCAATCCCCAGTCCTCAATCTTCAATCCTCAATGTTCAATCCTCAATCCCCAATCCTCAGTACTCAATCCTCAATCCTCAATCCTCAAACCTCAATCCTCAACCGTCAGTCCTCGTCCTGAATCCTCATCCCTCAATCCTCAATCCTCAATATTCAATCCTCAATACTCAATATTCAATCCTCAATCCTCAATCCTCAATCCTCAATCCTCAATCCTCAATTCTCAATCCTCAATCCTCAGTCCTCAGTCCTCTAACCTCAATCCTCAACCCTCAGCCCTCATCCTCAATCCTCAATCCTCAATCCTCAATCCTCAACCTTCAATCCTCAATACTCAATCTTCGATAATCACTCCTCAATTCCCAATCCACAATACTCAATCCTCAATCCTCAATCCTCAATCCTCAACCATCAATCCTCAATCTTCAATCCTCAATACTCAGTCTTCAATCCTCAATCCTCAATCCTCAATCCGCAATCTTAATCTTCAATCCTCAATACTCAATCTTCAATCCTCAATCCTCAATCCTCAATCGTCAATCCTCAATCTTGAATCCTCAATACTCAATCTTCAATCCTCAATCCTCAATCCTCAATCCTCAATCATCAATCCTGAATCCTCAATCCTCAATCCTCGGTAATCAATCCTCAACCTTCAATACTCAATCGCCAATCCTCAGTCCTCAATCCTCAATCCTCAATCCTCGTTCCTCAAACCTCAATCCTCAACCCTCAGTCCTCACACTCAATTCTCAATTCTCAATCCTCAATCCTCAATCCTCAATCTTCAATCCTCAATAATCAATCTCCAATCCTAGATCCTCAATACCCAATCCTCAATCCTTCATCCACAATCTTCAATCCTCAATCCCCAGTCCTCAATCTTCAATCCTCAATGTTCAATCCTCAATCCCAAATCCTCAGCCCTCAATCCTCAATCCTCAATCCTCAATCTTCAATCCTCAATACTCAATCTTCAATCCTCCATCCTCAATCGTCAATCCTCAATCCTCAATCCTCAATCGCCAGGCTTCAATCCTCAATACTCAATCTTCAATCCTCAATCCTCAATTCTCATTCCTCAATCCTCATTCTTCAATCCTCAACACCCAATCCTCAATCTTCAATCCTCAATCCTCAGTCCTCAATTCTCAATCCTCAATCCTCAATCCGCAGACCTCAAACATCAATACTCAACCCTCCGTACCCGTCCTCAATCCACAACCCTCAATCCTCGATCCTCAACCTTCAATCATCAATATTCAATCTTCAATCCTCAATCCTCAATCCTCAGTCCTCAATCCTCAAGCTTCAATCCTCAATACTCAATCTTCAATCCTCAATCCTCAATCCTCAATCCTCAATCTTCAATCCTCAATACTAAATCTTCAATCCTCAATCCTCAATCCTCAATCCTCAATCCACATTCTTCAATCCTCAACACCCAATCCTCAATCTTCAATCCTCAATCCTCAGTCCTCAATTCTCAATCCTCAATCCTCAATCCTCAGACCTCAAACATCAATACTCAACCCTCCGTACCCGTCCTCAATCCACAACCCTCAATCCTCAATCCTCAATCCACATTCTTCAATCCTCAATACCCAATCCTCAATCTACAATACTCAATCCTCAGTCCTCAGTTCTCAATCCTCAATCCTCAGTCCTCAGCCCTCAAACCTCAACCCTCAACCCTCAGCCCTCGTCCTCAGTCCTCAATCCTCAATCCTCAATCCTCAATCTTCAATCCTCAATACTCAATCTTCAATAATCAATCCTCAATCCTCGATCCTCAATCCTGAACGCTCAATCTTCAGACCTCAGTCCTCAACAATCAGTTGTCAATTCTCTACTCTCAATAGAATATCATCAATTCACAGTTTTCAATACTCAATACTCAATCTACAATCTTCGAATCTCTATCCACAAACATCAATTCTCATCATTCAACCCTCAACACTCAGTCCCCAATCCTCAATCTTCAATCCTCAATCCTCAATCCACAATCCTCGATCCTCAATCTTCAGTCCTCAATACTCAATCCTCAATCCTCAATCCTCAATTCTCAATACTCAGTCCTCAATCCTCAACCTTCAATCCTCAATACTCAACCTTCAAACCTCAATCCTCAATCCTCAATCCTCAATCTTCAATCCTCAATACTGAATCTTCAATCCTCATTCCTCAATCCTCAATCCTCGATCCACATTCTTCAATCCTCAATACCCAATCCTCAATCTTCAATCCTCAATCCTCAGTCCTCAATTCTCAATCCTCAATCCTCAATCCTCAGACCTCAAACATCAATACTCAACCCTCAGCCCTCGTCCTCAATCCACAACCCTCAATCCTCGATCCGCAATCGTCAGTCATCAATATTCAATCTTCAATCCTCAATCCTCAACCCTCAATCCTCAATCCTCAATGCTCAATCCTCAATCCTCAATCCTCAACCCTCAATCATCAATCCACAATACTCAATCTTCAATCCTCAATCCTCTATCCTCAATCCTCAATCCACATTCTTCAATCCTCAACTCCCAATCCTCAGTCTTCAACCCTCAATCCTCAGTCCTCAATTCTCAATCCTCAATCCTCAATCCTCAGACCTCAAACATCAACACTCAAACCTCAATCCTCGTCCTCAATCCACAACCCTCAATCCTCGATCCTCAATCTTCAATCATCAATATTCAATCTTCAATCCTCAATACTCTATCCTCAATCCTCAATCCTCAATGCTCAATCCTCAATCCTCAATCCACAACCCTCAATCCTCAATCCTCAATACTCAATCTGCAATCCTCAATCCTCAATCCTCAATCCTCTATCCTCATTCTTCAATCCTCAATGCCCAGTCCTCAATCTTCAATCCTCAATCCTCAATCCTCAGTCCTCAATCCTCAATCCTCAATCATCAATCCTCTATCCACAATCCTCGATCCTCAATCCTCAATCCTCAATCCTCAATCCTCAATCCTCAATCCTCAATCTTCAATCCTCAATACTCAATGAGCAATCCTCAATACTCAGTCCGCAATCCTGAATCCTCAATCCTCAATCCTCAATCTTCAATCCTCAATACTCAGTCTTCAATCCTCGATCCTCAATACTCAATCCTCAATCCTCATTCTTCAATCCTCAATACCCAATCCTCAATCTTCAATCCTCAATCCTCAATCCTCAATTCTCAATCCTCGATCCTCAATCCTCAGACCTCAAACAGCAATACTCAACCCTCAGTCCTCGTCCACAATCCACAACCATCAATACTTAATCCTCAATCTTCAATCATCAATATTCAATCTTCAGTCCTCAATCCTCAATCCTCAATCCTCAAACCTCAATCCTCAACCGTCAGTCCTCGTCCTCAAACCTCAACCCTCAATCCTCAATCCTCAATCTTCAATCATCAATACTCAATCTTCAATCCTCAATCCTCAATCCTCAGTCCACAAACCTCAATTCTGAATCCTCAATCCTGAGTCCTCAATCTTCAGCCCTCAGTCCTCAACAATCAGTAGTCAATCCTCAATCCTCAGTAGAATATCCTCAATTCACAGCTTTCAACACTCAATACTCGATCTGCAATCTTCAAACCACTATCCACAAACATCAATTCTCATCACTCAACCCTCAACACTCAGTCCTCAATGTTCAATACTCAATCCTCAATTCTCAACCTTCAATCCTCAATACTGAACATTCAATCCTCAATCCTCAATCCTCAATCCTCAATCCTCAATCCTCTATCCTCAATCCTCAATCCTCAATCCTCAATCCTCAATCCTCATTCTTCAATCCTCAATACCCAATCCTCAATCTTCAATCCTCAATCCTCAATCCTCGATTCTCAATCCTCAATACTATGTCCTCAGTCCTCAAACCTCAATCCTCAACCCCCAGCCCTCATCCTCAATCCTCAATCCTCAATCCTCAATCCTCAATCTTCAATCCTCAATACTCAATCTTCAATCCTCAATCCTCAGTCCACAATCATCAATCCTCAATGCTCAATCCTCAATCCTCAGTCCTCAGTCCTCAATCCTCAATCCTCAATCCTCAAACCTCAATCCTCAACCGTCAGTCCTCGTCCTCAAACCTCAACCCCCAGTCCTCAATCCTCAATCTTCAATCATCAATACTCTATCTTCAATACTCAATCCTCAATCCCCAATCCTCAATCCTCAATCCTCAATATTCAACGCACAACCCTCAGCCATCAATCCTCAACACTCAACCATCAATCCTCAATTCTCAATACTCAATAGAATATCCTGAATTCTCATGGTACGATACTCAATCCACAATATTCAATAATCAAATCTGAATCCTCAAACATCAATTCTCAAAACTCAATCCTCAACACTCAGTCCTCTCTCATCAATCCTCCATCCTCAATCCTCAATCCTCAAGCGTCAATCCTCAATCCTCAATCCTCAACCCTCAATCCTCAGTCCTAAATCCTCCACCACGAATCCTCAATTCTGAATCCTCAATCTTCAGCCATAAGACCTCAACCATCAATTGTCAATCCTCAAACCTCAATAGAATATCCTCAATTCTCAGTTTTCAATACTCAATCCCCATTCTTCAATCTTCAAATCTCAATCCACAAGCATCAATTCTCATCACGCAACCCTCAACACTCAGTCCTCAATCTTCAATCCTCAATCCTCAATCCTCAACCTTCAATCCTCAATACTCAATCCTCAACCTTCAATCCTCAATCCTCAATCCTCATTCCTCAATCCACATTATTCAATCCTCAACAACCAATACTCAATCTTCAATCCTCAATCCTCAATCCTCAATTCTCAATCCTCAATCCTCAATCCTCAGACCTCAAACATCAATACCCAACCCTCAGTCCTCGTCCTCAATCCACAACCCTCAATCGTCGATCCTCAATTTTCAATCATCAATATTCAATCTTCAATCCTCAATCCTCAATCCTCAATCCTCAATACTCAATCCTCAATGTTCAATGTTCAATCCTCATTACCCAATCCTCAATCTTCAATCCTCAATCCTCAATCCTCAATCCTCAATCCTCAATCCTCAATTTTGAGTCCTCAAACCTCAATCCTAAATCCTCAATCCTGAATCCTCAATCCCCAGCCCTCAGTCCTCAACAATCAGTTGTCAATCCTTAATCCTCACTAGAGTATCCTCAATTCACAGGTTTCAATACTCAATACTCAACCTGCAATCTTCAAATCCCTATCCACAAACATCAATTCTCATCACTCAGCCCTCAACACTCAGTCCCCAATCCTCAATCCTCAATCCTCAATCGTCTATGCTCATTCTTCAATCCTCAATGACCAGTCCTCACCCCTCAATCCTCATTCTTCAATGCTCAATACCGAATCCTCAATCTTCAACCCTAAATCCTCAATCCTCAATTCTCAATCCTCGATCCTCAATCCTCAGACCTCAAACAGCAATACTCAACCCTCAGACCTCGTCCTCAATCCACAACCATCAATACTTAATCCTCAATCTTCAATCATCAATATTCAATCTTCAGTCCTCAATCCTCAATCCTCAATCCTCAAACCTCAATCCTCAACCGTCAGTCCTCGTCCTCAAACCTCAACCCTCAATCCTCAATCCTCAATCTTCAATCATCAATACTCAATCTTCAATCCTCAATCCTGAATCCTCAATCCTTAATCCTCAATCCTCAATATTCAATCTCCAATCCTCAGTCCACAAACCTCAATTCTGAATCCTCAATCCTGAGTCCTCAATCTTCAGCCCTCAGTCCTCAACAATCAGTAGTCAATCCTCAATCCTCAGTAGAATATCCTCAATTCACAGCTTTCAACACTCAATACTCGATCTGCAATCTTCAAACCACTATCCACAAACATCAGTTCTCATCACTCAACCCTCAACACTCAGTCCTCAATGTTCAATACTCAATCCTCAATTCTCAGTCTTCAATCCTCAATACTGAACATTCAATCCTCAATCCTCAATCCTCAATCCTCAATCCTCAATACTCAATCCTCAATCCTCAATCCTCAATCCTCAATCTTCAATCCGCAATACTCAATCTTCAAACCTCAATCCTCAATCCTCAATCCTCAATCATCAATCATCAGTCATCAATCCTCGATCTTCAATACTCAATCCTCAATGCTCAATCCTCAATCCTCAATACTCAACCATCAATCCTCAATTCTCAATACTCAATAGAATATCCTGAATTCTCAGGATTCTATACTCAAACCTCAATCCTCAACCCTCAGCCCTCATTCTCAATCCTCAATCCACAATCCTCAAACCTCAATCCTCAACCGTCAGTCCTCGTCCTCAATCCTCAACCCTCAATCCTCAGTCCTCCCATCTTCAATCATCAATACTCAATCTTCAATCCTCAATTCTCAATCCTCAGTCCTCAAACCTCAATCCTGAATCCTCAATCCTGAATCCTCAATCTTCAGCCCTGTGTCCTCAACAATCAGTTGTCAATCCTCAATCCTCAATAGAAAATCCTCAATTCACAGTTTTCAATACTCAGTACTCAATCTACAATCTTCAGATCTCTATCCACAAACATCAATTCTTATCACTCAACCCTGTATACTCAGTCCCTAATCCTCAATCCTCAATCCTCAATCCTCAATCCTCAATCCTCAATCTTAATCTTCAATCCTCAATACTCAATCTTCAATCCGCAATCCTCAATCCTCAATCCTCAATCCTGAATCTTCAATCCTCAATACTCAATCTTCAATACTCAATACTCAATCCTCAATCCTCAATCCTCAATCCTCAATCCTCAATCGTCAATCTTCAATCCTCAATACTCAATCTTCAATCCTCAATCCCCAATCCTCAAACCTCAATCCTCAATCCTCATTCTTCAATCCTCAATCTTCAATGCTCAATCTTCAATCCTCAATACTCAATTTTCAATACTCAATCCTCAATCCACAATCCTCAATCCACATTCTTCAATCCTCAACACCCAATCCTCAATCTTCAATCCTCAAACATCAGTCCTCAATTCTCAATCCTCAATCCTCAAACCTCCGACCTCAAACATCAATACTCCACCCTCAGTACTCGTCCTCAATCCACAACCCTCAATCCTCGATCCTCAATCTTCAATCATCAATATTCAATCTTCAATCCTCAATCCTCAATCCTCAATCCTCAATCCTCAATCCTCAATCCTCAATCCTCAGTCCTCAAACCTCAATCCTGAATCCTCATACCTGAATCCTCAGTCTACAGCCCTCAGTCCTCAACAATCAGTTGTCAATCCTCAATCCTCAATAGAATATCCTCAATTCACAGGTTTCAATACTCAATACTCAACCTGCAATCTTCAAATCTCTATCCACAAACATCAATGCTAATCACTCAACCCTCAACACTCAGTCCCCGATCCTCAATCTTCAATCCTCAATCCTCAATCCTCAATCCTCAATCCTCAAAGTTCAATCCTCAATACTCAATCTTCAATCCTCAATCCTCAATCCTCGGTCCTCAATCCTCAACCGTCAATCTCCAATCCTGAATACTCAATCTTCAATCCTCTATAATCAATCTTCAATCCTCATTCCTCAGTCCTCAAACCTCAATTCTGAATCCTCAAATCTCAATTCTGAAACCTCAATCCTGAACCCTCAATCTTCAGCTCTCAGTCCTCAACAATCAGTTGTCAATCCTCCATCTTCAATAGAATATACTCAATTCACAGTTTTCAATACACAATCCTCAATCTGCAATCATCGAATCTCTATCCACAAACATCAATTCTCATCACTCAACCCTCAACACTCAGTCCTCAATGTTCAATCCTCAATCCTCAATTCTCAATCTTCAATCCTCAATACTGAACCTTCAATCCTCAATCCTCAATCCTCAGTCCTCAATCCTCAATCCTCAATCTTCAGCCCTCAGTCCTCTACAATCAGTTGTCAATCCTCAGTCCTCTATAGAATATCATCAATTCACAGTTTTCATTACTCAATACTCAATCCGCAATCTTCAAATCTCTGTCCAGAAACATCAATTCTCATCACTCAACCCTGGACGCTCAGTCCTCAATGTTCAATACTCAATCCTCAATTCTCAATCTTCAATCCTCAATACTGTATCTTCAATCCTCAATTCTCAATCCTCAATCCTCAATCCTCAATCCTCAATCCTCAATCCTCAATCCTCAGTAATCAATCCTCAATCTTCAATCCTCAATCCCCAATCCTCAGTCCTCAATCCTCAATCCTCAATCCTCAAACCTCAATCCTCAACCGTCAGTCCTCGTCCTGAATCCTCATCCCACAATCCTCAATCCTCAATATTCAATCCTCAATACTCAATATTCAATCCTCAATCCTCAATCTTCAATCCTCAATCCACAGTCCTCAATCTTCAATCCTCAATGTTCAATCCTCAATCCCCAATCCTCAGTACTCAATCCTCAACCCTCAATCCTCAAACCTCAATCCTCAACCGTCAGTCCTCGTCCTGAATCCTCATCCCTCAATCCTCAATCCTCAATATTCAATCCTCAATACTCAATATTCAATTCTCAATCCTCAATCCTCAATCCTCAATCCTCAATTCTCAATCCTCAATCCTCAGTCCTCAGTCCTCTAACCTCAATCCTCAACCCTCAGCCCTCATCCTCAATCCTCAATCCTCAATCCTCAATCCTCACCCTTCAATCCTCAATCCTCAATCTTCAATCCTCAATACTCAGTCTTCAATCCTCAATCCTCAGTCCTCAATCCGCAATCTTAATCTTCAATCCTCAATACTCAATCTTCAATACTCAATCCTCAACCCTCAATCGCCAATCCTCAATCTTGAATCCTCAATACTCAATCTTCAATCCTCAATACTCAATCCTCAATCCTCAATCATCAATCCTGAATCCTCAATCCTCAATCCTCGGTAATCAATCCTCAACCTTCAATACTCAATCGCCAATCCTCAGTCCTCAATCCTCAATCCTCAATCCTCGTTCCTCAAACCTCAATCCTCAACCCTCAGTCCTCACACTCAATTCTCAATTCTCAATCCTCAATCCTCAATCCTCAATCTTCAATCCTCAATAATCAATCTCCAATCCTAGATCCTCAATACCCAATCCTCAATCCTTCATCCACAATCTTCAATCCTCAATCCCCAGTCCTCAATCTTCAATCCTCAATGTTCAATCCTCAATCCCCAATCCTCAGTCCTCAATCCTCAATCCTCAATC
This sequence comes from Calliopsis andreniformis, assembly GCF_051401765.1. Lineage (NCBI taxonomy): Eukaryota > Metazoa > Arthropoda > Insecta > Hymenoptera > Andrenidae > Calliopsis > Calliopsis andreniformis. The sequence goes on from NW_027480458.1 coordinate 619,371, forward strand.
CTCAAACCTCAATCCTCAACCGTCAGTCCTCGTCCTGAATCCTCAACCCTCAATCCTCAATCCTCAATATTCAATCCTCGGTTCTCAATATTCAATCCTCAATCCTCAACCCTCAATCCGCAATCCTCAATCCCCAATCCTCAATCCTCAATCCTCAACCCTCAATCCTCATTCTTCAATCCTCAACCGTCAGTCCTCGTCCTGAATCCCCAACCCTCAACCCTCAATCCTCAATATTCAATCCTCAATACTCAATATTCAATCCTCAATCCTCAATCCTCAATCCGCAATCCTCAATCCTCAATCCTCAATCCTCAATCCTCAATCCTCAATCCTCAATCATCAATTCTGAATCCTCAATCCTCAATCCTCAGTAATCAATCCTCAACCTTCAATACTCAATCGTCAATCCTCAGTCCTCAATCCTCAATCCTCAATCCTCGTTCCTCAAACCTCAAAACTCAACCCTCAGTCCTCACACTCAATTCTCAATTCTCAATCCTCAATCCTCAATCCTCAATCTTCAATCCTCAATAATCAATCTCCAATCCTAGATCCTCAATACCCAATCCTCAATCCTTCATCCACAATCTTCAATCCTCAATCCCCAGTCCTCAATCTTCAATCCTCAATGTTCAATCCTCAATCCCAAATCCTCAGTCCTCAATCCTCAATCCTCAATCCTCAATCTTCAATCCTCAATACTCAATCTTCAATCCTCCATCCTCAATCGTCAATCCTCAATCCTCAATCGCCAGGCTTCAATCCTCAATACTCAATCTTCAATCCTCAATCCTCAATCCTCATTCCTCAATCCTCATTCTTCAATCCTCAACACACAATCCTCAATCTTCAATCCTCAACCCTCAATCTTCAACTCTCAATCCTCAATCCTCAGTCCTCAGTCCACAAACCTCAATCCTCAATCCTCAGCCCTCATCCTCAATCCTCAATCCTCAAACTTCAATCCCCAATCCTCAATCCTCAATTCTCAATCCTCAATCCTCAGTCCTCAGTCCTCAAACCTCTACCCTCAACCCTCAGCCCTCGACCTCAATCCTCAATCCTCAATCTTCAATCCTCAATACTCAATCTTCAATAAACGATCCTCAATTCTCAATCCTCAATACTCAATCCTCATTCGTCAATCCTCAATCCCCAATCCTCAATCTTCAATCCTCAATCCTCAATCCTCATTCCTCAATCCTCATTCTTCAATCCTCAATACCCAATCCTCAATCTTCAATCCTCAGTCCTCAATCCTCAATTCTCAATCCTCAATCCTGAATCCTCAGACCTCAAACAGCAATACTCAACCCTCAGTCCTCGTCCTCAATCCACAACCATCAATACTGAATCCTCAATCTTCAACCATCAATATTCAATCTTCGGTCCTCAATCCTCAATCCTCAATCCGCAAACCTCAATCCTCAACACTCAGTCCTCCATCTTCAATCCGCAATCCTCAATCCTCAATCTTCAATCTTCAATCCTCAATCCTCAATCCTCAATCCTCAATCCTCAATCTTCAATCCTCAATACTCAATCTTCAATCCTCAATCCTCAATCCTCAATCCTCAATCCTCAATCCTCAATCCTCAATCTTCAATCCTCAATACTCAAACTGCAATCCTCAATCCTCAGTCCTCACTCCTCAATCCTCAATACGGAATCCTCAATCTTCAATCCTCAATCCTCAATCCTCAATGCACAATCCTCAATCCTCAGTCCTCAGACTTCAAACACCAATACTCAACCCTCAGTCCTCGTCCTCAATCCACAACACTCAATCCTCAATCCTTAATCTTCAATCATTAATATTCCATCTTCAATCCTCAATCCTCAATCCTCAATCCTCAACCCTCAATCCTCAATGCTCAATCCTCAATACCCAACCCTCAGTCTTCAATCCTCAATCCTCAATCCTCAATCCTCAATCCTCAATCCGCTATCCTCAGTCCTCAATCCTCAAGCTTCAATCCTCAATCCTCAATCCTCATTCTTCAATCCTCAACACCCAATCCTCAATCTTCAATCCTCAATGTTCAATCCGCAATACCCTATCCTCAATCTTCAATCCTCAATCCTCAATCCTCAATCCTCAATCCTCAATCCTCAATCTTCAATCCTCAATACTCAATCTTCAATCCGCAATCCTCAATCCTCAATCCTCAATCCACATTCTTCAATCCTCAACACCCAATCCTCAATCTTCAATCCTCAATCCTCAGTCCTCAATTCTCAATCCTCAATCCTCAATCCGCAGACCTCAAACATCAATACTCAACCCTCCGTGCCCGTCCTCAATCCACAACCCTCAATCGTCGATCCTCAATCTTCAATCATCAATATTCAATCTTCAATCCGCAATCCTCAATCCTCAGTCCTCAATCCTCAAGCTTCAATCCTCAATACTCAATCTTCAATCCTCAATCCTCAATCCTCAATCCTCAATCTTCAATCCTCAATACTAAATCTTCAATCCTCAATCCACATTCTTCAATCCTCAACACCCAATCCTCAATCTTCAATCCTCAATCCTCAGTCCTCAATTCTCAATCCTCAATCCTCAATCCTCAGACCACAAACATCAATACTCAACCCTCAGTACTCGTCCTCAATCCACAACACTCAATCCTTGATCCTCAATCTTCAATCATCAATATTCAACCTTCAATCCTCAATCCTCAATCCTCAATCCTCAATCCTCAATCCTCAATCCTCAATCCTCAATGTTCAATCCTCAATACCCAATCCTCAATCTTCAAACCTCCATCCTCAATCCTCAATCGTCAATCCTCAATCCTCAATCCTCAATCCTCAGTCCTCAAACCTCAGTCCTGAATCCTCAAACCTGAATCCTCAGTCTACAGCCCTCAGTCCTCAACAATCAGTTGTCAATCCTCAATCCTCAATAGAATAACCCCAATTCACAGGTTTCAATACTCAATACTCAACCTGCAGTCTTCAAATCTCTATCCACAAATATCAATCCTCATCACTCAACCCTCAACGCTCAGTCCCCAATCCTCAATCTTCAATCCTCAATCCTCAATCCACAATCCTCGATCCTCAATCTTCAATCCTCAATACTCAATCTTCAATCCTCAATCCTCAATCCTCGGTCCTCAATCCTCAACCGTCAATCTCCAATCCTGAATACTCAATCTTCAATCCTCTATAATCAATCTTCAATCGTCATTCCTCAGTCCTCAAACCTCAATTCTGAATCCTCAAATCTCAATTCTGAAACCTCAATCCTGAACCCTCAATCTTCAGCTCTCAGTCCTCAACAATCAGTTGTCAATCCTCCATCTTCAATAGAATATACTCAATTCACAGTTTTCAATACACAATACTCAATCTGCAATCATCGAATCTCTATCCACAAACATCAATTCTCATCACTCAACCCTCAACACTCAGTCCTCAATGTTCAATCCTCAATCCTCAATTCTCAATCTTCAATCCTCAATACTGAACCTTCAATCCTCAATCCTCAATCCTCAGTCCTCAATCCTCAATCCTCAATCTTCAGCCCTCAGTCCTCTACAATCAGTTGTCAATCCTCAGTCCTCTATAGAATATCATCAATTCACAGTTTTCATTACTCAATACTCAATCTGCAATCTTCAAATCTCTGTCCAGAAACATCAATTCTCATCACTCAACCCTGGACGCTCAGTCCTCAATGTTCAATACTCAATCCTCAATTCTCAATCTTCAATCCTCAATACTGTATCTTCAATCCTCAATTCTCAATCCTCAATCCTCAATCCTCAATCCTCAATCCTCAATCCTCAATCCTCAGTAATCAATCCTCAATCTTCAATCCTCAATCCCCAATCCTAAGTCCTCAATCCTCAATCCTCAATCCTCAAACCTCAATACTCAACCGTCAGTTCTCGTCCTGAATCCTCATCCCACAATCCTCAATCCTCAATATTCAATCCTCAATACTCAATATTCAATCCTCAATCCTCAATCTTCAATCCTCAATCCACAGTCCTCAATCTTCAATCCTCAATGTTCAATCCTCAATCCCCAATCCTCAGTACTCAACCCTCAACCCTCAATCCTCAAACCTCAATCCTCAACCGTCAGTCCTCGTCCTGAATCCTCATCACTCAATCCTCAATCCTCAATATTCAATCCTCAATACTCAATATTCAATTCTCCATCCTCAATCCTCAATCCACAATCCTCAATTCTCAATCCTCAATCCTCAGTCCTCAGTCCTCTAACCTCAATCCTCAACCCTCAGCCCTCATCCTCAATCCTCAATCCTCAATCCTCAATCCTCAACCTTCAATCCTCAATCCTCAATCTTCAATCCTCAATACTCAGTCTTCAATCCTCAATCCTCAATCCTCAATCCGCAATCTTAATCTTCAATCCCCAATACTCAATCTTCAATCCTCAATCCTCAATCCTCAATCGCCAATCCTCAATCTTGAATCCTCAATACTCAATCTTCAATCCTCAATCCTCAATCCTCAATCCTCAATCATCAATCCTGAATCCTCAATCCTCAATCCTCGGTAATCAATCCTCAACCTTCAATACTCAATCGCCAATCCACAGTCCTCAATCCTCAATCCTCAATCCTCGTTCCTCAAACCTCAATCCTCAACCCTCAGTCCTCACACTCAATTCTCAATTCTCAATCCTCAATCCTCAATCCTCAAACTTCAATCCTCAATAATCAATCTCCAATCCTATATCCTCAATACCCAATCCTCAATCCTTAATCCACAAACATCAATCCTCAATCCCCAGTCCTCGATCTTCAATCCTCAATGTTCAATCCTCAATCCCCAATCCTCAGTACTCAATCCTCAACCCTCAACCCTCAAACCTCAATCCTCAACCGTCAGTCCTCGTCCTGAATCCTCATCCCTCAATCCTCAATCCTCAATATTCAATCCTCAATACTCAATATTCAATTCTTAATCCTCAATCCTCAATCCTCAATCCTCAATTCTCAATCCTCAATCCTCAGTCCTCAGTCCTCTAACCTCAATCCTCAACCCTCAGCCCTCATCCTCAATCCTCAATCCTCAATCCTCAATCCTCAACCTTCAATCCTCAATCCTCAATCTTCAATCCTCAATACTCAGCCTTCAATCCTCAATCCTCAATCCTCAATCCGCAATCTTAATCTTCAATCCTCAATACTCAATCTTCAATCCTCAATCCTCAATCCTCAATCGCCAATCCTCAATCTTGAATCCTCAATACTCAATCTTCAATCCTCAATCCTCAATCCTCAATCCTCAATCATCAATCCTGAATCCTCAATCCTCAATCCTCGGTAATCAATCCTCAACCTTCAATACTCAATCGCCAATCCTCAGTCTCAATCCTCAATCCTCAATCCTCGTTCCTCAAACCTCAATCCTCAACCCTCAGGCCTCACACTCAATTCTCAATTCTCAATCCTCAATCCTCAATCCTCAAACTTCAAACCTCAATAATCAATCTCCAATCCTATATCCTCAATACCCAATCCTCAATCCTTAATCCACAAACATCAATCCTCAATCCCCAGTCCTCGATCTTCAATCCTCAATGTTCAATCCTCAATCCCCAATCCTCAGTCCTCAAACCTCAGTCCTGAATCCTCAAACCTGAATCCTCAGTCTACAGCCCCCAGTCCTCAACAATCAGTTGTCAATCCTCAATCCTCAATAGAATAACCCCAATTCACAGGTTTCAATACTCAATACTCAACCTGCAGTCTTCAAATCTCTATCCACAAATATCAATTCTCATCACTCAACCCTCAACACTCAGTCCCCAATCCTCAATCTTCAATCCTCAATCCTCAATCCACAATCCTCGATCCTCAATCTTCAATCCTCAATACTCAATCTTCAATCCTCAATCCTCAATCCTCGGTCCTCAATCCTCAACCGTCAATCTCCAATCCTGAATACTCAATCTTCAATCCTCTATAATCAATCTTCAATCGTCATTCCTCAGTCCTCAAACCTCAATTCTGAATCCTCAAATCTCAATTCTGAAACCTCAATCCTGAACCCTCAATCTTCAGCTCTCAGTCCTCAACAATCAGTTGTCAATCCTCCATCTTCAATAGAATATACTCAATTCACAGTTTTCAATACACAATACTCAATCTGCAATCATCGAATCTCTATCCACAAACATCAATTCTCATCACTCAACCCTCAACACTCAGTCCTCAATGTTCAATCCTCAATCCTCAATTCTCAATCTTCAATCCTCAATACTGAACCTTCAATCCTCAATCCTCAATCCTCAGTCCTCAATCCTCAATCCTCAATCTTCAGCCCTCAGTCCTCTACAATCAGTTGTCAATCCTCAGTCCTCTATAGAATATCATCAATTCACAGTTTTCATTACTCAATACTCAATCTGCAATCTTCAAATCTCTGTCCAGAAACATCAATTCTCATCACTCAACCCTGGACGCTCAGTCCTCAATGTTCAATACTCAATCCTCAATTCTCAACCTTCAATCCTCAATACTGTATCTTCAATCCTCAATTCTCAATCCTCAATCCTCAATCCTCAATCCTCAATCCTCAATCCTCAATCCTCAGTAATCAATCCTCAATCTTCAATCCTCAATCCCCAATCCTCAGTCCTCAATCCTCAATCCTCAATCCTCAAACCTCAATCCTCAAACGTCAGTCCTCGTCCTGAATCCTCATCCCACAATCCTCAATCCTCAATATTCAATCCTCAATACTCAATATTCAATCCTCAATCCTCAATCTTCAATCCTCAATCCACAGTCCTCAATCTTCAATCCTCAATGTTCAATCCTCAATCCCCAATCCTCAGTACTCAATCCTCAACCCTCAATCCTCAAACCTCAATCCTCAACCGTCAGTCCTCGTCCTGAATCCTCATCCCTCAATCCTCAATCCTCAATATTCAATACTCAATACTCAATATTCAATTCTCAATCCTCAATCCTCAATCCACAATCCTCAATTCTCAATCCTCAATCCTCAGTCCTCAGTACTCTAACCTCAATCCTCAACCCTCAGCCCTCATCCTCAATCCTCAATCCTCAATCCTCAATCCTCAACCTTCAATCCTCAATCCTCAATCTTCAATCCTCAATACTCAGTCTTCAATCCTCAATCCTCAATCCTCAATCCGCAATCTTAATCTTCAATCCTCAATACTCAATCTTCAATCCTCAATCCTCAATCCTCAATCGCCAATCCTCAATCTTGAATCCTCAATACTCAATCTTCAATCCTCAATCCTCAATCCTCAATCCTCAATCATCAATCCTGAATCCTCAATCCTCAATCCTCGGTAATCAATCCTCAACGTTCAATACTCAATCGCCAATCCTAAGTCCTCAATCCTCAATCCTCAATCCTCGTTCCTCAAACCTCAATCCTCAACCCTCAGGCCTCACACTCAATTCTCAATTCTCAATCCTCAATCCTCAATCCTCAAACTTCAATCCTCAATAATCAATCTCCAATCCTATATCCTCAACACCCAATCCTCAATCCTTAATCCACAAACATCAATCCTCAATCCCCAGTCCTCGATCTTCAATCCTCAATGTTCAATCCTCAATGCCCAATCCTCAGTCCTCAAACCTCAATCCTGAATCCTCAAACCTGAATCCTCAGTCTACAGCCCTCAGTCCTCAACAATCAATTGTCAATCCTCAATCCTCAATAGAATATCCTCAATTCACAGGTTTCAATACTCAATACTCAATCTGCAATCTTCAAATCTCTATCCACAAACATCAATACTAATCACTCAACCCTCAACACTCAGTCCCCAATCCACAATCTTCAATCCTCAATCCTCAATCCTCAATCCTCAATCCTCAAACTTCAATCCTCAATACTCAATCTTCAATCCTCAATCCTCAATCCTCGGTCCTCAATCCTCAACCGTCAATCTCCAATCCTGAATACTCAATCTTCAATCCTCTATAATCAATCTTCAATCGTCATTCCTCAGTCCTCAAACCTCAATTCTGAATCCTCAAATCTCAATTCTGAAACCTCAATCCTGAACCCTCAATCTTCAGCTCTCAGTCCTCAACAATCAGTTGTCAATCCTCCATCTTCAATAGAATATACTCAATTCACAGGTTTCAATACACAATACTCAATCTGCAATCATCGAATCTCTATCCACAAACATCAATTCTCATCACTCAACCCTCAACACTCAGTCCTCAATGTTCAATCCTCAATCCTCAATTCTCAATCTTCAATCCTCAATACTGAACCTTCAATCCTCAATCCTCAATCCTCAGTCCTCAATCCTCAATCCTCAATCTTCAGCCCTCAGTCCTCTACAATCAGTTGTCAATCCTCAGTCCTCTATAGAATATCATCAATTCACAGTTTTCATTACTCAATACTCAATCTGCAATCTTCAAATCTCTGTCCAGAAACATCAATTCTCATCACTCAACCCTGGACGCTCAGTCCTCAATGTTCAATACTCAATCCTCAATTCTCAATCTTCAATCCTCAATACTGTATCTTCAATCCTCAATTCTCAATCCTCAATCCTCAATCCTCAATCCTCAATCCTCAATCCTCAATCCTCAGTAATCAATCCTCAATCTTCAATCCTCAATCCCCAATCCTCAGTCCTCAATCCTCAATCCTCAATCCCCAAACCTCAATACTCAACCGTCAGTTCTCGTCCTGAATCCTCATCCCACAATCCTCAATCCTCAATATTCAATCCTCAATACTCAATATTCAATCCTCAATCCTCAATCTTCAATCCTCAATCCACAGTCCTCAATCTTCAATCCTCAATGTTCAATCCTCAATCCCCAATCCTCAGTACTCAACCCTCAACCCTCAATCCTCAAACCTCAATCCTCAACCGTCAGTCCTCGTCCTGAATCCTCATCACTCAATCCTCAATCCTCAATATTCAATCCTCAATACTCAATATTCAATTCTCCATCCTCAATCCTCAATCCTCAATCCTCAATTCTCAATCCTCAATCCTCAGTCCTCAGTCCTCTAACCTCAATCCTCAACCCTCAGCCCTCATCCTCAATCCTCAATCCTCAATCCTCAATCCTCAACCTTCAATCCTCAATCCTCAATCTTCAGTCCTCAATACTCAGTCTTCAATCCTCAATCCTCAATCCTCAATCCGCAATCTTAATCTTCAATCCTCAATACTCAATCTTCAATCCTCAATCCTCAATCCTCAATCGCCAATCCTCAATCTTGAATCCTCAATACTCAATCTTCAATCCTCAATCCTCAATCCTCAATCCTCAATCATCAATCCTGAATCCTCAATCCTCAATCCTCGGTAATCAATCCTCAACCTTCAATACTCAATCGCCAATCCTCAGTCCTCAATCCTCAATCCTCAATCCTCGTTCCTCAAACCTCAATCCTCAACCCTCAGTCCTCACACTCAATTCTCAATTCTCAATCCTCAATCCTCAATCCTCAAACTTCAATCCTCAATAATCAATCTCCAATCCTATATCCTCAATACCCAATCCTCAATCCTTAATCCACAAACATCAATCCTCAATCCCCAGTCCTCGATCTTCAATCCTCAATGTTCAATCCTCAATCCCCAATCCTCAGTACTCAATCCTCAACCCTCAATCCTCAAACCTCAATCCTCAACCGTCAGTCCTCGTCCTGAATCCTCATCCCTCAATCCTCAATCCTCAATATTCAATCCTCAATACTCAATATTCAATTCTCAATCCTCAATCCTCAATCCTCAATCCTCAATTCTCAATCCTCAATCCTCAGTCCTCAGTCCTCTAACCTCAATCCTCAACCCTCAGCCCTCATCCTCAATCCTCAATCCTCAATCCTCAATCCTCAACCTTCAATCCTCAATCCTCAATCTTCAATCCTCAATACTCAGTCTTCAATCCTCAATCCTCAATCCTCAATCCGCAATCTTAATCTTCAATCCTCAATACTCAATCTTCAATCCTCAATCCTCAATCCTCAATCGCCAATCCTCAATCTTGAATCCTCAATACTCAATCTTCAATCCTCAATCCTCAATCCTCAATCCTCAATCATCAATCCTGAATCCTCAATCCTCAATCCTCGGTAATCAATCCTCAACCTTCAATACTCAATCGCCAATCCTCAGTCCTCAATCCTCAATCCTCAATCCTCGTTCCTCAAACCTCAATCCTCAACCCTCAGGCCTCACACTCAATTCTCAATTCTCAATCCTCAATCCTCAATCCTCAAACTTCAATCCTCAATAATCAATCTCCAATCCTATATCCTCAATACCCAATCCTCAATCCTTAATCCACAAACATCAATCCTCAATCCCCAGTCCTCGATCTTCAATCCTCAATGTTCAATCCTCAATCCCCAATCCTCAGTCCTCAAACCTCAGTCCTGAATCCTCAAACCTGAATCCTCAGTCTACAGCCCTCAGTCCTCAACAATCAGTTGTCAATCCTCAATCCTCAATAGAATAACTCCAATTCACAGGTTTCAATACTCAATACTCAACCTGCAGTCTTCAAATCTCTATCCACAAATATCAATTCTCATCACTCAACCCTCAACACTCAGTCCCCAATCCTCAATCTTCAATCCTCAATCCTCAATCCACAATCCTCGATCCTCAATCTTCAATCCTCAATACTCAATCTTCAATCCTCAATCCTCAATCCTCGGTCCTCAATCCTCAACCGTCAATCTCCAATCCTGAATACTCAATCTTCAATCCTCTATAATCAATCTTCAATCGTAATTCCTCAGTCCTCAAACCTCAATTCTGAATCCTCAAATCTCAATTCTGAAACCTCAATCCTGAACCCTCAATCTTCAGCTCTCAGTCCTCAACAATCAGTTGTCAATCCTCCATCTTCAATAGAATATACTCAATTCACAGTTTTCAATACACAATACTCAATCTGCAATCATCGAATCTCTATCCACAAACATCAATTCTCATCACTCAACCCTCAACACTCAGCCCTCAATGTTCAATCCTCAATCCTCAATTCTCAATCTTCAATCCTCAATACTGAACCTTCAATCCTCAATCCTCAATCCTCAGTCCTCAATCCTCAATCCTCAATCTTCAGCCCTCAGTCCTCTACAATCAGTTGTCAATCCTCAGTCCTCTATAGAATATCATCAATTCACAGTTTTCATTACTCAATACTCAATCTGCAATCTTCAAATCTCTGTCCAGAAACATCAATTCTCATCACTCAACCCTGGACGCTCAGTCCTCAATGTTCAATACTCAATCCTCAATTCCCAACCTTCAATCCTCAATACTGTATCTTCAATCCTCAATTCTCAATCCTCAATCCTCAATCCTCAATCCTCAATCCTCAATCCTCAATCCTCAGTAATCAATCCTCAATCTTCAATCCTCAATCCCCAATCCTCAGTCCTCAATCCTCAATCCTCAATCCTCAAACCTCAATCCTCAACCGTCAGTCCTCGTCCTGAATCCTCATCCCACAATCCTCAATCCTCAATATTCAATCCTCAATACTCAATATTCAATCCTCAATCCTCAATCTTCAATCCTCAATCCACAGTCCTCAATCTTCAATCCTCAATGTTCAATCCTCAATCCCCAATCCTCAGTACTCAATCCTCAACCCTCAATCCTCAAACCTCAATCCTCAACCGTCAGTCCTCGTCCTGAATCCTCATCCCTCAATCCTCAATCCTCAATATTCAATCCTCAATACTCAATATTCAATTCTCAATCCTCAATCCTCAATCCACGATCCTCAATTCTCAATCCTCAATCCTCAGTCCTCAGTCCTCTAACCTCAATCCTCAACCCTCAGCCCTCATCCTCAATCCTCAATCCTCAATCCTCAATCCTCAACCTTCAATCCTCAATCCTCAATCTTCAATCCTCAATACTCAGTCTTCAATCCTCAATCCTCAATCCTCAATCCGCAATCTTAATCTTCAATCCTCAATACTCAATCTTCAATCCTCAATCCTCAATCCTCAATCGCCAATCCTCAATCTTGAATCCTCAATACTCAATCTTCAATCCTCAATCCTCAATCCTCAATCCTCAATCATCAATCCTGAATCCTCAATCCTCAATCCTCGGTAATCAATCCTCAACGTTCAATACTCAATCGCCAATCCTAAGTCCTCAATCCTCAATCCTCAATCCTCGTTCCTCAAACCTCAATCCTCAACCCTCAGGCCTCACACTCAATTCTCAATTCTCAATCCTCAATCCTCAATCCTCAAACTTCAATCCTCAATAATCAATCTCCAATCCTATATCCTCAATACCCAATCCTCAATCCTTAATCCACAAACATCAATCCTCAATCCCCAGTCCTCGATCTTCAATCCTCAATGTTCAATCCTCAATGCCCAATCCTCAGTCCTCAAACCTCAATCCTGAATCCTCAAACCTGAATCCTCAGTCTACAGCCCTCAGTCCTCAACAATCAATTGTCAATCCTCAATCCTCAATAGAATATCCTCAATTCACAGGTTTCAATACTCAATACTCAATCTGCAATCTTCAAATCTCTATCCACAAACATCAATACTAATCACTCAACCCTCAACACTCAGTCCCCAATCCACAATCTTCAATCCTCAATCCTCAATCCTCAATCCTCAATCCTCAAACTTCAATCCTCAATACTCAATCTTCAATCCTCAATCCTCAATCCTCGGTCCTCAATCCTCAACCGTCAATCTCCAATCCTGAATACTCAATCTTCAATCCTCTATAATCAATCTTCAATCGTCATTCCTCAGTCCTCAAACCTCAATTCTGAATCCTCAAATCTCAATTCTGAAACCTCAATCCTGAACCCTCAATCTTCAGCTCTCAGTCCTCAACAATCAGTTGTCAATCCTCCATCTTCAATAGAATATACTCAATTCACAGGTTTCAATACACAATACTCAATCTGCAATCATCGAATCTCTATCCACAAACATCAATTCTCATCACTCAACCCTCAACACTCAGTCCTCAATGTTCAATCCTCAATCCTCAATTCTCAATCTTCAATCCTCAATACTGAACCTTCAATCCTCAATCCTCAATCCTCAGTCCTCAATCCTCAATCCTCAATCTTCAGCCCTCAGTCCTCTACAATCAGTTGTCAATCCTCAGTCCTCTATAGAATATCATCAATTCACAGTTTTCATTACTCAATACTCAATCTGCAATCTTCAAATCTCTGTCCAGAAACATCAATTCTCATCACTCAACCCTGGACGCTCAGTCCTCAATGTTCAATACTCAATCCTCAATTCTCAATCTTCAATCCTCAATACTGTATCTTCAATCCTCAATTCTCAATCCTCAATCCTCAATCCTCAATCCTCAATCCTCAATCCTCAATCCTCAGTAATCAATCCTCAATCTTCAATCCTCAATCCCCAATCCTCAGTCCTCAATCCTCAATCCTCAATCCTCAAACCTCAATACTCAACCGTCAGTTCTCGTCCTGAATCCTCATCCCACAATCCTCAATCCTCAATATTCAATCCTCAATACTCAATATTCAATCCTCAATCCTCAATCTTCAATCCTCAATCCACAGTCCTCAATCTTCAATCCTCAATGTTCAATCCTCAATCCCCAATCCTCAGTATTCAACCCTCAACCCTCAATCCTCAAACCTCAATCCTCAACCGTCAGTCCTCGTCCTGAATCCTCATCACTCAATCCTCAATCCTCAATATTCAATCCTCAATACTCAATATTCAATTCTCCATCCTCAATCCTCAATCCTCAATCCTCAATTCTCAATCCTCAATCCTCAGTCCTCAGTCCTCTAACCTCAATCCTCAACCCTCAGCCCTCATCCTCAATCCTCAATCCTCAATCCTCAATCCTCAACCTTCAATCCTCAATCCTCAATCTTCAGTCCTCAATACTCAGTCTTCAATCCTCAATCCTCAATCCTCAATCCGCAATCTTAATCTTCAATCCTCAATACTCAATCTTCAATCCTCAATCCTCAATCCTCAATCGCCAATCCTCAATCTTGAATCCTCAATACTCAATCTTCAATCCTCAATCCTCAATCCTCAATCCTCAATCATCAATCCTGAATCCTCAATCCTCAATCCTCGGTAATCAATCCTCAACCTTCAATACTCAATCGCCAATCCTCAGTCCTCAATCCTCAATCCTCAATCCTCGTTCCTCAAACCTCAATCCTCAACCCTCAGTCCTCACACTCAATTCTCAATTCTCAATCCTCAATCCTCAATCCTCAAACTTCAATCCTCAATAATCAATCTCCAATCCTATATCCTCAATACCCAATCCTCAATCCTTAATCCACAAACATCAATCCTCAATCCCCAGTCCTCGATCTTCAATCCTCAATGTTCAATCCTCAATCCCCAATCCTCAGTACTCAATCCTCAACCCTCAATCCTCAAACCTCAATCCTCAACCGTCAGTCCTCGTCCTGAATCCTCATCCCTCAATCCTCAATCCTCAATATTCAATCCTCAATACTCAATATTCAATTCTCAATCCTCAATCCTCAATCCTCAATCCTCAATTCTCAATCCTCAATCCTCAGTCCTCAGTCCTCTAACCTCAATCCTCAACCCTCAGCCCTCATCCTCAATCCTCAATCCTCAATCCTCAATCCTCAACCTTCAATCCTCAATCCTCAATCTTCAATCCTCAATACTCAGTCTTCAATCCTCAATCCTCAGTCCTCAATCCGCAATCTTAATCTTCAATCCTCAATACTCAATCTTCAATCCTCAATCCTCAATCCTCAATCGCCAATCCTCAATCTTGAATCCTCAATACTCAATCTTCAATCCTCAATCCTCAATCCTCAATCCTCAATCATCAATCCTGAATCCTCAATCCTCAATCCTCGGTAATCAATCCTCAACCTTCAATACTCAATCGCCAATCCTCAGTCCTCAATCCTCAATCCTCAATCCTCGTTCCTCAAACCTCAATCCTCAACCCTCAGGCCTCACACTCAATTCTCAATTCTCAATCCTCAATCCTCAATCCTCAAACTTCAATCCTCAATAATCAATCTCCAATCCTATATCCTCAATACCCAATCCTCAATCCTTAATCCACAAACATCAATCCTCAATCCCCAGTCCTCGATCTTCAATCCTCAATGTTCAATCCTCAATCCCCAATCCTCAGTCCTCAAACCTCAGTCCTGAATCCTCAAACCTGAATCCTCAGTCTACAGCCCTCAGTCCTCAACAATCAGTTGTCAATCCTCAATCCTCAATAGAATAACTCCAATTCACAGGTTTCAATACTCAATACTCAACCTGCAGTCTTCAAATCTCTATCCACAAATATCAATTCTCATCACTCAACCCTCAACACTCAGTCCCCAATCCTCAATCTTCAATCCTCAATCCTCAATCCACAATCCTCGATCCTCAATCTTCAATCCTCAATACTCAATCTTCAATCCTCAATCCTCAATCCTCGGTCCTCAATCCTCAACCGTCAATCTCCAATCCTGAATACTCAATCTTCAATCCTCTATAATCAATCTTCAATCGTAATTCCTCAGTCCTCAAACCTCAATTCTGAATCCTCAAATCTCAATTCTGAAACCTCAATCCTGAACCCTCAATCTTCAGCTCTCAGTCCTCAACAATCAGTTGTCAATCCTCCATCTTCAATAGAATATACTCAATTCACAGTTTTCAATACACAATACTCAATCTGCAATCATCGAATCTCTATCCACAAACATCAATTCTCATCACTCAACCCTCAACACTCAGCCCTCAATGTTCAATCCTCAATCCTCAATTCTCAATCTTCAATCCTCAATACTGAACCTTCAATCCTCAATCCTCAATCCTCAGTCCTCAATCCTCAATCCTCAATCTTCAGCCCTCAGTCCTCTACAATCAGTTGTCAATCCTCAGTCCTCTATAGAATATCATCAATTCACAGTTTTCATTACTCAATACTCAATCTGCAATCTTCAAATCTCTGTCCAGAAACATCAATTCTCATCACTCAACCCTGGACGCTCAGTCCTCAATGTTCAATACTCAATCCTCAATTCTCAACCTTCAATCCTCAATACTGTATCTTCAATCCTCAATTCTCAATCCTCAATCCTCAATCCTCAATCCTCAATCCTCAATCCTCAATCCTCAGTAATCAATCCTCAATCTTCAATCCTCAATCCCCAATCCTCAGTCCTCAATCCTCAATCCTCAATCCTCAAACCTCAATCCTCAACCGTCAGTCCTCGTCCTGAATCCTCATCCCACAATCCTCAATCCTCAATATTCAATCCTCAATACTCAATATTCAATCCTCAATCCTCAATCTTCAATCCTCAATCCACAGTCCTCAATCTTCAATCCTCAATGTTCAATCCTCAATCCCCAATCCTCAGTACTCAATCCTCAACCCTCAATCCTCAAACCTCAATCCTCAACCGTCAGTCCTCGTCCTGAATCCTCATCCCTCAATCCTCAATCCTCAATATTCAATCCTCAATACTCAATATTCAATTCTCAATCCTCAATCCTCAATCCACAATCCTCAATTCTCAATCCTCAATCCTCAGTCCTCAGTCCTCTAACCTCAATCCTCAACCCTCAGCCCTCATCCTCAATCCTCAATCCTCAATCCTCAATCCTCAACCTTCAATCCTCAATCCTCAATCTTCAATCCTCAATACTCAGTCTTCAATCCTCAATCCTCAATCCTCAATCCGCAATCTTAATCTTCAATCCTCAATACTCAATCTTCAATCCTCAATCCTCAATCCTCAATCGCCAATCCTCAATCTTGAATCCTCAATACTCAATCTTCAATCCTCAATCCTCAATCCTCAATCCTCAATCATCAATCCTGAATCCTCAATCCTCAATCCTCGGTAATCAATCCTCAACGTTCAATACTCAATCGCCAATCCTAAGTCCTCAATCCTCAATCCTCAATCCTCGTTCCTCAAACCTCAATCCTCAACCCTCAGGCCTCACACTCAATTCTCAATTCTCAATCCTCAATCCTCAATCCTCAAACTTCAATCCTCAATAATCAATCTCCAATCCTATATCCTCAATACCCAATCCTCAATCCTTAATCCACAAACATCAATCCTCAATCCCCAGTCCTCGATCTTCAATCCTCAATGTTCAATCCTCAATGCCCAATCCTCAGTCCTCAAACCCCAATCCTGAATCCTCAAACCTGAATCCTCAGTCTACAGCCCTCAGTCCTCAACAATCAATTGTCAATCCTCAATCCTCAATAGAATATCCTCAATTCACAGGTTTCAATACTCAATACTCAATCTGCAATCTTCAAATCTCTATCCACAAACATCAATACTAATCACTCAACCCTCAACACTCAGTCCCCAATCCACAATCTTCAATCCTCAATCCTCAATCCTCAATCCTCAATCCTCAAACTTCAATCCTCAATACTCAATCTTCAATCCTCAATCCTCAATCCTCGGTCCTCAATCCTCAACCGTCAATCTCCAATCCTGAATACTCAATCTTCAATCCTCTATAATCAATCTTCAATCGTCATTCCTCAGTCCTCAAACCTCAATTCTGAATCCTCAAATCTCAATTCTGAATCCTCAATCCTGAACCCTCAATCTTCAGCTCTCAGTCCTCAACAATCAGTTGTCAATCCTCCATCTTCAATAGAATATACTCAATTCACAGTTTTCAATACACAATACTCAATCTGCAATCATCGAATCTCTATCCACAAACATCAATTCTCATCACTCAACCCTCAACACTCAGTCCTCAATGTTCAATCCTCAATCCTCAATTCTCAATCTTCAATCCTCAATACTGAACCTTCAATCCTCAATCCTCAATCCTCAGTCCTCAATCCTCAATCCTCAATCTTCAGCCCTCAGTCCTCTACAATCAGTTGTCAATCCTCAGTCCTCTATAGAATATCATCAATTCACAGTTTTCATTACTCAATACTCAATCTGCAATCTTCAAATCTCTGTCCAGAAACATCAATTCTCATCACTCAACCCTGGACGCTCAGTCCTCAATGTTCAATACTCAATCCTCAATTCTCAATCTTCAATCCTCAATACTGTATCTTCAATCCTCAATTCTCAATCCTCAATCCTCAATCCTCAATCCTCAACCCTCAATCCTCAATCCTCAGTAATCAATCCTCAATCTTCAATCCTCAATCCCCAATCCTCAGTCCTCAATCCTCAATCCTCAATCCTCAAACCTCAATACTCAACCGTCAGTCCTCGTCCTGAATCCTCATCCCACAATCCTCAATCCTCAATATTCAATCCTCAATACTCAATATTCAATCCTCAATCCTCAATCTTCAATCCTCAATCCACAGTCCTCAATCTTCAATCCTCAATGTTCAATCCTCAATCCCCAATCCTCAGTACTCAACCCTCAACCCTCAATCCTCAAACCTCAATCCTCAACCGTCAGTCCTCGACCTGAATCCTCATCACTCAATCCTCAATCCTCAATATTCAATCCTCAATACTCAATATTCAATTCTCCATCCTCAATCCTCAATCCTCAATCCTCAATTCTCAAACCTCAATCCTCAGTCCTCAGTCCTCTAACCTCAATCCTCAACCCTCAGCCCTCATCCTCAATCCTCAATCCTCAATCCTCAATCCTCAACCTTCAATCCTCAATCCTCAGTCTTCAATCCTCAATACTCAGTCTTCAATCCTCAATCCTCAATCCTCAATCCGCAATCTTAATCTTCAATCCTCAATACTCAATCTTCAATCCTCAATCCTCAATCCTCAATCGCCAATCCTCAATCTTGAATCCTCAATACTCAATCTTCAATCCTCAATCCTCAATCCTCAATCCTCAATCATCAATCCTGAATCCTCAATCCTCAATCCTCGGTAATCAATCCTCAACCTTCAATACTCAATCGCCAATCCTCAGTCCTCAATCCTCAATCCTCAATCCTCGTTCCTCAAACCTCAATCCTCAACCCTCAGTCCTCACACTCAATTCTCAATTCTCAATCCTCAATCCTCAATCGTCAAACTTCAATCCTCAATAATCAATCTCCAATCCTATATCCTCAATACCCAATCCTCAATCCTTAATCCACAAACATCAATCCTCAATCCCCAGTCCTCGATCTTCAATCCTCAATGTTCAATCCTCAATCCCCAATCCTCAGTACTCAATCCTCAACCCTCAATCCTCTAACCTCAATCCTCAACCGTCAGTCCTCGTCCTGAATCCTCATCCCTCAATCCTCAATCCTCAATATTCAATCCTCAATACTCAATATTCAATTCTCAATCCTCAATCCTCAATCCTCAATCCTCAATTCTCAATCCTCAATCCTCAGTCCTCAGTCCTCTAACCTCAATCCTCAACCCTCAGCCCTCATCCTCAATCCTCAATCCTCAATCCTCAATCCTCAACCTTCAATCCTCAATCCTCAATCTTCAATCCTCAATACTCAGTCTTCAATCCTCAATCCTCAATCCTCAATCCGCAATCTTAATCTTCAATCCTCAATACTCAATCTTCAATCCTCAATCCTCAATCCTCAATCGCCAATCCTCAATCTTGAATCCTCAATACTCAATCTTCAATCCTCAATCCTCAATCCTCAATCCTCAATCATCAATCCTGAATCCTCAATCCTCAATCCTCGGTAATCAATCCTCAACCTTCAATACTCAATCGCCAATCCTCAGTCCTCAATCCTCAATCCTCAATCCTCGTTCCTCAAACCTCAATCCTCAACCCTCAGGCCTCACACTCAATTCTCAATTCTCAATCCTCAATCCTCAACCCTCAAACTTCATCCTCAATAATCAATCTCCAATCCTATATCCTCAATACCCAATCCTCAATCCTTAATCCACAAACATCAATCCTCAATCCCCAGTCCTCGATCTTCAATCCTCAATGTTCAATCCTCAAGCCCCAATCCTCAGTCCTCAAACCTCAGTCCTGAATCCTCAAACCTGAATCCTCAGTCTACAGCCCTCAGTCCTCAACAATCAGTTGTCAATCCTCAATCCTCAATAGAATAACCCCAATTCACAGGTTTCAATACTCAATACTCAACCTGCAGTCTTCAAATCTCTATCCACAATTATCAATTCTCATCACTCAACCCTCAACACTCAGTCCCCAATCCTCAATCTTCAATCCTCAATCCTCAATCCACAATCCTCGATCCTCAATCTTCAATCCTCAATACTCAATCTTCAATCCTCAATCCTCAATCCTCGGTCCTCAATCCTCAACCGTCAATCTCCAATCCTGAATACTCAATCTTCAATCCTCTATAATCAATCTTCAATCGTCATTCCTCAGTCCTCAAACCTCAATTCTGAATCCTCAAATCTCAATTCTGAAACCTCAATCCTGAACCCTCAATCTTCAGCTCTCAGTCCTCAACAATCAGTTGTCAATCCTCCATCTTCAATAGAATATACTCAATTCACAGTTTTCAATACACAATACTCAATCTGCAATCATCGAATCTCTATCCACAAACATCAATTCTCATCACTCAACCCTCAACACTCAGTCCTCAATGTTCAATCCTCAATCCTCAATTCTCAATCTTCAATCCTCAATACTGAACCTTCAATCCTCAATCCTCAATCCTCAGTCCTCAATCCTCAATCCACAATCTTCAGCCCTCAGTCCTCTACAATCAGTTGTCAATCCTCAGTCCTCTATAGAATATCATCAATTCTCAGTTTTCATTACTCAATACTCAATCTGCAATCTTCAAATCTCTGTCCAGAAACATCAATTCTCATCACTCAACCCTGGACGCTCAGTCCTCAATGTTCAATACTCAATCCTCAATTCTCAATCTTCAATCCTCAATACTGTATCTTCAATCCTCAATTCTCAATCCTCAATCCTCAATCCTCAATCCTCAATCCTCAATCCTCAATCCTCAGTAATCAATCCTCAATCTTCAATCCTCAATCCCCAATCCTCAGTCCTCAATCCTCAATCCTCAATCCTCAAACCTCAATCCTCAACCGTCAGTCCTCGTCCTGAATCCTCATCCCACAATCCTCAATCCTCAATATTCAATCCTCAATACTCAATATTCAATCCTCAATCCTCAATCTTCAATCCTCAATCCACAGTCCTCAATCTTCAATCCTCAATGTTCAATCCTCAATCCCCAATCCTCAGTACTCAATCCTCAACCCTCAATCCTCAAACCTCAATCCTCAACCGTCAGTCCTCGTCCTGAATCCTCATCCCTCAATCCTCAATCCTCAATATTCAATCCTCAATACTCAATATTCAATTCTCAATCCTCAATCCTCAATCCTCAATCCTCAATTCTCAATCCTCAATCCTCAGTCCTCAGTCCTCTAACCTCAATCCTTAACCCTCAGCCCTCATCCTCAATCCTCAATCCTCAATCCTAAATCCTCAACCTTCAATCCTCAATCCTCAATCTTCAATCCTCAATACTCAGTCTTCAATCCTCAATCCTCAATCCTCAATCCGCAATCTTAATCTTCAATCCTCAATACTCAATCTTCAATCCTCAATCCTCAATCCTCAATCGCCAATCCTCAATCTTGAATCCTCAATACTCAATCTTCAATCCTCAACCCTCAATCCTCAATCCTCAATCATCAATCCTGAATCCTCAATCCTCAATCCTCGGTAATCAATCCTCAACCTTCAATACTCAATCGCCAATCCTCAGTCCTCAATCCTCAATCCTCAATCCTCGTTCCTCAAACCTCAATCCTCAACCCTCAGGCCTCACACTCAATTCTCAATTCTCAATCCTCGATCCTCAATCCTCAAACTTCAATCCTCAATAATCAATCTCCAATCCTATATCCTCAATACCCAATCCTCAATCCTTAATCCACAAACATCAATCCTCAATCCCCAGTCCTCGATCTTCAATCCTCAATGTTCAATCCTCAATCCCCAATCCTCAGTCCTCAAACCTCAATCCTGAATCCTCAAACCTGAATCCTCAGTCTACAGCCCTCAGTCCTCAACAATCAATTGTCAATCCTCAATCCTCAATAGAATATCCTCAATTCACAGGTTTCAATACTCAATACTCAATCTGCAATCTTCAAATCTCTATCCACAAACATCAATACTAATCACTCAACCCTCAACACTCAGTCCCCAATCCACAATCTTCAATCCTCAATCCTCAATCCTCAATCCTCAATCCTCAAACTTCAATCCTCAATACTCAATCTTCAATCCTCAATCCTCAATCCTCGGTCCTCAATCCTCAACCGTCAATCTCCAATCCTGAATACTCAATCTTCAATCCTCTATAATCAATCTTCAATCGTCATTCCTCAGTCCTCAAACCTCAATTCTGAATCCTCAAATCTCAATTCTGAAACCTCAATCCTGAACCCTCAATCTTCAGCTCTCAGTCCTCAACAATCAGTTGTCAATCCTCCATCTTCAATAGAATATACTCAATTCACAGTTTTCAATACACAATACTCAATCTGCAATCATCGAATCTCTATCCACAAACATCAATTCTCATCACTCAACCCTCAACACTCAGTCCTCAATGTTCAATCCTCAATCCTCAATTCTCAATCTTCAATCCTCAATACTGAACCTTCAATCCTCAATCCTCAATCCTCAGTCCTCAATCCTCAATCCTCAATCTTCAGCCCTCAGTCCTCTACAATCAGTTGTCAATCCTCAGTCCTCTATAGAATATCATCAATTCACAGTTTTCTTTACTCAATACTCAATCTGCAATCTTCAAATCTCTGTCCAGAAACATCAATTCTCATCACTCAACCCTGGACTCTCAGTCCTCAATGTTCAATACTCAATCCTCAATTCTCAATCTTCAATCCTCAATACTGTATCTTCAATCCTCAATTCTCAATCCTCAATCCTCAATCCTCAATCCTCAATCCTCAATCCTCAATCCTCAGTAATCAATCCTCAATCTTCAATCCTCAATCCCCAATCCTCAGTCCTCAATCCTCAATCCTCAATCCTCAAACCTCAATCCTCAACCGTCAGTCCTCGTCCTGAATCCTCATCCCACAATCCTCAATCCTCAATATTCAATCCTCAATACTCAATATTCAATCCTCAATCCTCAATCTTCAATCCTCAATCCACAGTCCTCAATCTTCAATCCTCAATGTTCAATCCTCAATCCCCAATCCTCAGTACTCAACCCTCAACCCTCAATCCTCAAACCTCAATCCTCAACCGTCAGTCCTCGTCCTGAATCCTCATCACTCAATCCTCAATCCTCAATATTCAATCCTCAATACTCAATATTCAATTCTCAATCCTCAATCCTCAATCCTCAATCCTCAATTCTCAATCCTCAATCCTCAGTCCTCAGTCCTCTAACCTCAATCCTCAACCCTCAGCCCTCATCCTCAATCCTCAATCCTCAATCCTCAATCCTCAACCTTCAATCCTCAATCCTCAATCTTCAATCCTCAATACTCAGTCTTCAATCCTCAATCCTCAATCCTCAATCCGCAATCTTAATCTTCAATCCTCAATACTCAATCTTCAATCCTCAATCCTCAATCCTCAATCGCCAATCCTCAATCTTGAATCCTCAATACTCAATCTTCAATCCTCAATCCCCAATCCTCAATCCTCAATCATCAATCCTGAATCCTCAATCCTCAATCCTCGGTAATCAATCCTCAACCTTCAATACTCAATCGCCAATCCTCAGTCCTCAATCCTCAATCCTCAATCCTCGTTCCTCAAACCTCAATCCTCAACCCTCAGTCCTCACACTCAATTCTCAATTCTCAATCCTCAATCCTCAATCCTCAAACTTCAATCCTCAATAATCAATCTCCAATCCTATATCCTCAATACCCAATCCTCAATCCTTAATCCACAAACATCAATCCTCAATCCCCAGTCCTCGATCTTCAATCCTCAATGTTCAATCCTCAATCCCCAATCCTCAGTCCTCAAACCTCAATCCTCAATCCTCAAACCTCAATCCTCAACCGTCAGTCCTCGTCCTGAATCCTCAACCCTCAATCCTCAATCCTCAATATTCAATCCTCAGTTCTCAATATTCAATCCTCAATCCTCAACCCTCAATCCGCAATCCTCAATCCCCAATCCTCAATCCTCAATCCTCAACCCTCAATCCTCATTCTTCAATCCTCAACCGTCAGTCCTCGTCCTGAATCCTCAACCCTCAACCCTCAATCCTCAATATTCAATCCTCAATACTCAATATTCAATCCTCAATCCTCAATCCTCAAACCGCAATCCTCAATCCTCAATCCTCAATCCTCAATCCTCAATCCTCAATCATCAATTCTGAATCCTCAATCCTCAATCCTCAGTAATCAATCCTCAACCTTCAATACTCAATCGTCAATCCTCAGTCCTCAATCCTCAATCCTCAATCCTCGTTCCTCAAACCTCAATCCTCAACCCTCAGTCCTCACACTCAATTCTCAATTCTCAATCCTCAATCTTCAATCCTCAATAATCAATCTCCAATCCTAGATCCTCAATACCCAATCCTCAATCCTTCATCCACAATCTTCAATCCTCAATCCCCAGTCCTCAATCTTCAATCCTCAATGTTCAATCCTCAATCCCAAATCCTCAGTCCTCAATCCTCAATCCTCAATCCTCAATCTTCAATCCTCAATACTCAATCTTCAATCCTCCATTCTCAATCGTCAATCCTCAATCCTCAATCGCCAGGCTTCAATCCTCAATACTCAATCTTCAATCCTCAATCCTCAATCCTCATTCCTCAATCCTCATTCTTCAATCCTCAACCCTCAACCCTCAATCCTCAATCTTCAATCTTCAATCCTCAATCCTCAATCCTCAATCCTCAATCCTCAATCTTCAATCCTCAATACTCAATCTTCAATCCTCAATCCTCAATCCTCAATCCTCAATCCTCAATCCTCAATCCTCAATCTTCAATCCTCAATACTCAAACTGCAATCCTCAATCCTCAGTCCTCACTCCTCAATCCTCAATACGGAATCCTCAATCTTCAATCCTCAATCCTCAATCCTCAATGCTCAATCCTCAATCCTCAATCCTCAGACTTCAAACACCAATACTCAACCCTCATTCCTCGTCCTCAATCCACAACACTCAATCCTCAATCCTTAATCTTCAATCATTAATATTCAATCTTCAATCCTCAATCCTCAATCCTCAATCCTCAATCCTCAACCCTCAATCCTCAATGCTCAATCCTCAATACCCAACCCTCAGTCTTCAATCCTCAATCCTCAATCCTCAATCCTCAATCCTCAATCCTCTATCCTCAGTCCTCAATCCTCAAGCTTCAATCCTCAATCCTCAATCCTCATTCTTCAATCCTCAACACCCAATCCTCAATCTTCAATCCTCAATGTTCAATCCGCAATACCCAATCCTCAATCTTCAATCCTCAATCCTCAATCCTCAATCCTCAATCCTCAATCCTCAATCTTCAATCCTCAATACTCAATCTTCAATCCGCAATCCTCAATCCTCAATCCTCAATCCACATTCTTCAATCCTCAACACCCAATCCTCAATCTTCAATCCTCAATCCTCAGTCCTCAATTCTCAATCCTCAATCCTCAATCCGCAGACCTCAAACATCAATACTCAACCCTCCGTACCCGTCGTCAATCCACAACCCTCAATCCTCGATCCTCAATCTTCAATCATCAATATTCAATCTTCAATCCTCAATCCTCAATCCTCAGTCCTCAATCCTCAAGCTTCAATCCTCAATACTCAATCTTCAATCCTCAATCCTCAATCCTCAATCCTCAATCTTCAATCCTCAATACTAAATCTTCAATTCTCAATCCTCAATCCCCAATCCTCAATCCACATTCTTCAATCCTCAACACCCAATCCTCAATCTTCAATCCTCAATTCTCAATCCTCAATCCTCAATCCTCAATCCTCAATCCTCAATCCTCAATGTTCAATCCTCAATACCCAATCCTCAATCTTCAATCCTCCATCCTCAATCCTCAATCCTCAATCCTCAATCCTCAATCCTCAATCCTCAGTCCTCAAACCTCAGTCCTGAATCCTCAAACCTGAATCCTCAGTCTACAGCCCTCAGTCCTCAACAATCAGTTGTCAATCCTCAATCCTCAATAGAATAACCCCAATTCACAGGTTTCAATACTCAATACTCAACCTGCAGTCTTCAAATCTCTATCCACAAATATCAATTCTCATCACTCAACCCTCAACACTCAGTCCCCAATCCTCAATCTTCAATCCTCAATCCTCAATCCTCAATCCTCAATCCTCAATCCTCAATCCTCAATCCTCGTTCCTCAAACCTCAATCCTCAACCCTCAGTCCTCACACTCAATTCTCAATTCTCAATCCTCAATCCACAATCCTGAATCTTCAATCCTCAATAATCAATCTCCAATCCTAGATCCTCAATCCCCAATCTTCAATCCTTAATCCTGTACCATCAATCCTCAATCCCCAGTCCTCAATCTTCAGTCCACAATGCTCAATCCACAATCCTCAATCCTCAGTCCTCAATCCTCAATCCTCAATCCTCAGTCCTCAGCCCTCAAACCTCAATCCTCAACCCTCAGCCCTCGTCCTCAATCCTCAATCCTCAATCCTCAATCCTCAATCTTCAATCCTCAATACTCATTCTTCAATAATCAATCCTCAATCCCCGATCCTCAATCCTGAACGCTCAACCTTCAGACCTCAGTCCTCAACAATCAGTTGTCAATTCTCTACTCTCAATAGAATACCATCAATTCACAGTTTTCAATACTCAATACTCAATCTGCAATCTTCGAATCTCTATCCACAAACATCAATTCTCATCATTCAACCCTCAACACTCAGTCCCCAATCCTCAATCTTCAATCCTCAATCCTCAATCCACAATCCTCGATCCTCAATCTTCAATCCTCAATACTCAATCTTCAATCCTCCATCCTCAATCCTTAATCCTCAATCCTCAATCCTCAATCCTGAGTCCTCAAACCTCAGTCCTATATCCTCAATCCTGAATCCTCAATCCTCAGCCCTCAGTCCTCAACAATCAGTTGTCAATCCTTAATCCTCAATAGAGTATCCTCAATTCACAGGTTTCAATACTCAATACTCAACCTGCAATCTTCAAATGCCTATCCACAAACATCAATTCTCATCACTCAGCCCACAACACTCAGTCCCCAATCCTCAATCCTCAATCCTCAATCGTCTATCCTCATTCTTCAATCCTCAATGCCCAGTCCTCACTCCTCAATCCTCATTCTTCAATCCTCAATACCGAATCCTCAATCTTCAACACTAAATCCTCAATCCTCAACTCTCAATCCTCAATCCTCAATCCTCAGACTTCAAACACCAATACTCAACCCTCAGTCCTCGTCCTTAATCCGCAACCCTCAATCCTCAATACTCAATCTTCAATCATTAATATTCAACCTTCAATCCTCAATCCTCAAACCTCAATCTTCAATCCTCAATACTCAATCTTCAATCCTCAATCCTCAATTCTCAATCCTCAATGTTCAATGCTCAATCGTCAATCCTCAATCCCCAATCCTCAATCTTCAATCCTCAATTCTCAATCCTGAATCCTCAATCCTCAATTCTCAATCCTCAATGTTCAATGTTCAATCGTCAATCCTCAATCCTCAATCCTCAATCCTCGATCCCCAATCTTCAATCCTCAATACTCAAACTGCAATCCTCAATCCTCAGTCCTCACCCCTCAATCCTCAATTTTCACTCCTCAATACCGAATCCTCAATCTTCAACCCTCAATCCTCAATCCTCAATTCTCAATCCCCAATCCTCAATCCTCAGACTTCAAACACCAATACTCAACCCTCAGTCCTCGTCCTCAATCCACAACCCTCAATACTCAATCCTCAATCTTCAAGCATTAATATTCAATCTTCAATCTTCAATCCTCAATCCTCAATCCTCAACCCTCAATCCTCAATGTTCAATCCTCAATACCCAATCCTCAGTCTTCAATCCTCAATCCTCAATCCTCAATCCTCCATCCTCAATTCTCAATACTCAGTCCTCAATCCTCAATCTTCAATCCTCAATACTCAACCTTCAAACCTCAATCCTCAATCCTCAATTCTCAATCTTCAATCCTCAATACTGAATCTGCAATCCTCATTCCTCAATCCTCAATCCTCGATCCACATTCTTCAATCCTCAACATCCAATCCTCAATCTTCAATCCTCAATCCTCAGTCCTCAATTCTCAATCCTCAATCCTCAATCCTCAGACCTCAAACATCAATACTCAACCCTCAGTCCTCGTCCTCAATCCACAACCCTCAATCCTCGATCCGCAATCTTCAGTCATCAATATTCAATCTTCAATCCTCAATCCTCAACCCTCAATCCTCAATCCTCAATGCTCAATCCTCAATCCTCAATCCTCAACCCTCAATCTTCAATCCTCAATACTCAATCTTCAATCCTCAATCCTCAATCCTCAATCCTCAATCCACATTCTTCAATCCTCAACTCCCAATCCTCAGTCTTCAACCCTCAATCCTCAGTCCTCAATTCTCAATCCTCAATCCTCAATCATCAATCCTCAATCCTCAATCTTCAATCCTCAATCCTCAATCCTCAATTCTCAATAGTCAATCTCCAATCCTCAATCCTCAATCCTCAATCCTCAATACTGAATCCTCAAACCTCAATCCTCAATCCTCAATCCTCAATCCTCATTCTTCAATCCTCAATACCCAATACTCAATCTTCAATCCTCAACACCCAATCCTCAATCTTCAATCCTCAATCCTCAATCCTCAATTCTCAATCCTCAATCCTCAATCCCCAGACCTCAAACATCAATACTCAACCCTCAGTCCTCGTCCTCAATCCACAACACTCAATCCTCAATACTCAGTCCTCACTCCTCTATCCACAATCCTCGATCCTCAATCCTCAATCCTCAATCCTCAATCCTCAATCCTCAATCCTCAATCTTCAATCCTCAATACCCAATCTGCAATCCTCAATACTCAGTCCGCAATCCTGAATCCTCAATCCTCAATCCTCAATCTTCAATCCTCGATACTCAGTCTTCAATCCTCGACCTTCAATACTCAATCCTCAATCCTCATTCTTCAATCCTCAATACCCAATCCTCAATCTTCAATCCTCAATCCTCAATCCTCAATTCTCAATCCTCGATCCTCAATCCTCAGACCTCAAACAGCAATACTCAACCCTCAGTCCTCGTCCTCAATCCACAACCATCAATACTTAATCCTCAATCTTCAATCATCAATATTCAATATTCAGTCCTCAATCCTCAATCCACAATCCGCAATCCTCAATCCTCAATCCTCAATCCTCAATCCTCAATCCTCAATCATCAATTCTGAATCCTCAATCCTCAATCCTCAGTAATCAATCCTCAACCTTCAATACTCAATCGTCAATCCTCAGTCCTCAATCCTCAATCCTCAATCCTCGTTCCTCAAACCTCAATCCTCAACCCTCAGTCCTCACACTCAATTCTAAATTCTCAATCCTCAATCCTCAATCCTCAATCTTCAATCCTCAATAATCAATCTCCAATCCTAGATCCTCAATACCCAATCCTCAATCCTTCATCCACAATCTTCAATCCTCAATCCCCAGTCCTCAATCTTCAATCCTCAATGTTCAATCCTCAATCCCAAATCCTCAGTCCTCAATCCTCAATCCTCAATCCTCAATCTTCAATCCCAATACTCAATCTTCAATCCTCCATCCTCAATCGTCAATCCTCAATCCTCAATCGCCAGGCTTCAATCCTCAATACTCAATCTTCATTCCTCAATCCTCAATCCTCATTCCTCAATCCTCATTCTTCAATCCTCAACACACAATCCTCAATCTTCAATCCTCAATCCTCAATCTTCAACTCTCAATCCTCAATCCTCAGTCCTCAGTCCACAAACCTCATTCCTCAATCCTCAGCCCTCATCCTCAATCCTCAATCCTCAAACTTCAATCCTCAATCCTCAATCCTCAAACCTCAATCCTCAACCGTCAGTCCTCGTCCTGAATCCTCATCCCACAATCCTCAATCCTCAATATTCAATCCTCAATACTCAATATTCAATCCTCAATCCTCAATCTTCAATCCTCAATCCACAGTCCTCAATCTTCAATCCTCAATGTTCAATCCTCAATCCCCAATCCTCAGTACTCAACCCTCAACCCTCAATCCTCAAACCTCAATCCTCAACCGTCAGTCCTCGTCCTGAATCCTCATCACTCAATCCTCAATCCTCAATATTCAATCCTCAATACTCAATATTCAATTCTCAATCCTCAATCCTCAATCCTCAATCCTCTATTCTCAATCCTCAATCCTCAGTCCTCAGTCCTCTAACCTCAATCCTCAACCCTCAGCCCTCATCCTCAATCCTCAATCCTCAATCCTCAACCTTCAATCCTCAATCCTCAATCTTCAATCCTCAATACTCAGTCTTCAATCCTCAATCCTCAATCCTCAATCCGCAATCTTAATCTTCAATCCTCAATACTCAATCTTCAATCCTCAATCCTCAATCCTCAATCGCCAATCCTCAATCTTGAATCCTCAATACTCAATCTTCAATCCTCAATCCCCAATCCTCAATCCTCAATCATCAATCCTGAATCCTCAATCCTCAATCCTCGGTAATCAATCCTCAACCTTCAATACTCAATCGCCAATCCTCAGTCCTCAATCCTCAATCCTCAATCCTCGTTCCTCAAACCTCAATCCTCAACCCTCAGTCCTCACACTCAATTCTCAATTCTCAATCCTCAATCCTCAATCCTCAAACTTCAATCCTCAATAATCAATCTCCAATCCTATATCCTCAATACCCAATCCTCAATCCTTAATCCACAAACATCAATCCTCAATCCCCAGTCCTCGATCTTCAATCCTCAATGTTCAATCCTCAATCCCCAATCCTCAGTCCTCAATCCTCAATCCTCAATCCTCAAACCTCAATCCTCAACCGTCAGTCCTCGTCCTGAATCCTCAACCCTCAATCCTCAATCCTCAATATTCAATCCTCAGTTCTCAATATTCAATCCTCAATCCTCAACCCTCAATCCGCAATCCTCAATCCCCAATCCTCAATCCTCAATCCTCAACCCTCAATCCTCATTCTTCAATCCTCAACCGTCAGTCCTCGTCCTGAATCCTCAACCCTCAACCCTCAATCCTCAATATTCAATCCTCAATACTCAATATTCAATCCTCAATCCTCAATCCTCAAACCGCAATCCTCAATCCTCAATCCTCAATCCTCAATCCTCAATCCTCAATCATCAATTCTGAATCCTCAATCCTCAATCCTCAGTAATCAATCCTCAACCTTCAATACTCAATCGTCAATCCTCAGTCCTCAATCCTCAATCCTCAATCCTCGTTCCTCAAACCTCAATCCTCAACCCTCAGTCCTCACACTCAATTCTCAATTCTCAATCCTCAATCTTCAATCCTCAATAATCAATCTCCAATCCTAGATCCTCAATACCCAATCCTCAATCCTTCATCCACAATCTTCAATCCTCAATCCCCAGTCCTCAATCTTCAATCCTCAATGTTCAATCCTCAATCCCAAATCCTCAGTCCTCAATCCTCAATCCTCAATCCTCAATCTTCAATCCTCAATACTCAATCTTCAATCCTCCATCCTCAATCGTCAATCCTCAATCCTCAATCGCCAGGCTTCAATCCTCAATACTCAATCTTCAATCCTCAATCCTCAATCCTCATTCCTCAATCCTCATTCTTCAATCCTCAACCCTCAACCCTCAATCCTCAATCTTCAATCTTCAATCCTCAATCCTCAATCCTCAATCCTCAATCCTCAATCTTCAATCCTCAATACTCAATCTTCAATCCTCAATCCTCAATCCTCAATCCTCAATCCTCAATCCTCAATCCTCAATCTTCAATCCTCAATACTCAAACTGCAATCCTCAATCCTCAGTCCTCACTCCTCAATCCTCAATACGGAATCCTCAATCTTCAATCCTCAATCCTCAATCCTCAATGCTCAATCCTCAATCCTCAATCCTCAGACTTCAAACACCAATACTCAACCCTCATTCCTCGTCCTCAATCCACAACACTCAATCCTCAATCCTTAATCTTCAATCATTAATATTCAATCTTCAATCCTCAATCCTCAATCCTCAATCCTCAATCCTCAACCCTCAATCCTCAATGCTCAATCCTCAATACCCAACCCTCAGTCTTCAATCCTCAATCCTCAATCCTCAATCCTCAATCCTCAATCCTCTATCCTCAGTCCTCAATCCTCAAGCTTCAATCCTCAATCCTCAATCCTCATTCTTCAATCCTCAACACCCAATCCTCAATCTTCAATCCTCAATGTTCAATCCGCAATACCCAATCCTCAATCTTCAATCCTCAATCCTCAATCCTCAATCCTCAATCCTCAATCCTCAATCTTCAATCCTCAATACTCAATCTTCAATCCGCAATCCTCAATCCTCAATCCTCAATCCACATTCTTCAATCCTCAACACCCAATCCTCAATCTTCAATCCTCAATCCTCAGTCCTCAATTCTCAATCCTCAATCCTCAATCCGCAGACCTCAAACATCAATACTCAACCCTCCGTACCCGTCGTCAATCCACAACCCTCAATCCTCGATCCTCAATCTTCAATCATCAATATTCAATCTTCAATCCTCAATCCTCAATACTCAGTCCTCAATCCTCAAGCTTCAATCCTCAATACTCAATCTTCAATCCTCAATCCTCAATCCTCAATCCTCAATCTTCAATCCTCAATACTAAATCTTCAATTCTCAATCCTCAATCCTCAATCCTCAATCCACATTCTTCAATCCTCAATAATCAATCTCCAATCCTAGATCCTCAATACCCAATCCTCAATCCTTCATCCACAATCTTCAATCCTCAATCCCCAGTCCTCAATCTTCAATCCTCAATGTTCAATCCTCAATCCCAAATCCTCAGTCCTCAATCCTCAATCCTCAATCCTCAATCTTCAATCCTCAATACTCAATCTTCAATCCTCCATCCTCAATCGTCAATCCTCAATCCTCAATCGCCAGGCTTCAATCCTCAATACTCAATCTTCAATCCTCAATCCTCAATCCTCATTCCTCAATCCTCATTCTTCAATCCTCAACCCTCAACCCTCAATCCTCAATCTTCAATCTTCAATCCTCAATCCTCAATCCTCAATCCTCAATCCTCAATCTTCAATCCTCAATACTCAATCTTCAATCCTCAATCCTCAATCCTCAATCCTCAATCCTCAATCCTCAATCCTCAATCTTCAATCCTCAATACTCAAACTGCAATCCTCAATCCTCAGTCCTCACTCCTCAATCCTCAATACGGAATCCTCAATCTTCAATCCTCAATCCTCAATCCTCAATGCTCAATCCTCAATCCTCAATCCTCAGACTTCAAACACCAATACTCAACCCTCATTCCTCGTCCTCAATCCACAACACTCAATCCTCAATCCTTAATCTTCAATCATTAATATTCAATCTTCAATCCTCAATCCTCAATCCTCAATCCTCAATCCTCAACCCTCAATCCTCAATGCTCAATCCTCAATACCCAACCCTCAGTCTTCAATCCTCAATCCTCAATCCTCAATCCTCAATCCTCAATCCTCTATCCTCAGTCCTCAATCCTCAAGCTTCAATCCTCAATCCTCAATCCTCATTCTTCAATCCTCAACACCCAATCCTCAATCTTCAATCCTCAATGTTCAATCCGCAATACCCAATCCTCAATCTTCAATCCTCAATCCTCAATCCTCAATCCTCAATCCTCAATCCTCAATCTTCAATCCTCAATACTCAATCTTCAATCCGCAATCCTCAATCCTCAATCCTCAATCCACATTCTTCAATCCTCAACACCCAATCCTCAATCTTCAATCCTCAATCCTCAGTCCTCAATTCTCAATCCTCAATCCTCAATCCGCAGACCTCAAACATCAATACTCAACCCTCCGTACCCGTCGTCAATCCACAACCCTCAATCCTCGATCCTCAATCTTCAATCATCAATATTCAATCTTCAATCCTCAATCCTCAATCCTCAGTCCTCAATCCTCAAGCTTCAATCCTCAATACTCAATCTTCAATCCTCAATCCTCAATCCTCAATCCTCAATCTTCAATCCTCAATACTAAATCTTCAATTCTCAATCCTCAATCCTCAATCCTCAATCCACATTCTTCAATCCTCAACACCCAATCCTCAATCTTCAATCCTCAATTCTCAATCCTCAATCCTCAATCCTCAATCCTCAATCCTCAATCCTCAATGTTCAATCCTCAATACCCAATCCTCAATCTTCAATCCTCCATCCTCAATCCTCAATCCTCAATCCTCAATCCTCAATCCTCAATCCTCAGTCCTCAAACCTCAGTCCTGAATCCTCAAACCTGAATCCTCAGTCTACAGCCCTCAGTCCTCAACAATCAGTTGTCAATCCTCAATCCTCAATAGAATAACCCCAATTCACAGGTTTCAATACTCAATACTCAACCTGCAGTCTTCAAATCTCTATCCACAAATATCAATTCTCATCACTCAACCCTCAACACTCAGTCCCCAATCCTCAATCTTCAATCCTCAATCCTCAATCCTCAATCCTCAATCCTCAATCCTCAATCCTCAATCTTCAATCCTCAATACTCAATCTTCAATCCGCAATCCTCAATCCTCAATCCTCAATCCACATTCTTCAATCCTCAACACCCAATCCTCAATCTTCAATCCTCAATCCTCAGTCCTCAATTCTCAATCCTCAATCCTCAATCCGCAGACCTCAAACATCAATACTCAACCCTCCGTACCCGTCGTCAATCCACAACCCTCAATCCTCGATCCTCAATCTTCAATCATCAATATTCAATCTTCAATCCTCAATCCTCAATCCTCAGTCCTCAATCCTCAAGCTTCAATCCTCAATACTCAATCTTCAATCCTCAATCCTCAATCCTCAATCCTCAATCTTCAATCCTCAATACTAAATCTTCAATTCTCAATCCTCAATCCTCAATCCTCAATCCACATTCTTCAATCCTCAATAATCAATCTCCAATCCTAGATCCTCAATACCCAATCCTCAATCCTTCATCCACAATCTTCAATCCTCAATCCCCAGTCCTCAATCTTCAATCCTCAATGTTCAATCCTCAATCCCAAATCCTCAGTCCTCAATCCTCAATCCTCAATCCTCAATCTTCAATCCTCAATACTCAATCTTCAATCCTCCATCCTCAATCGTCAATCCTCAATCCTCAATCGCCAGGCTTCAATCCTCAATACTCAATCTTCAATCCTCAATCCTCAATCCTCATTCCTCAATCCTCATTCTTCAATCCTCAACCCTCAACCCTCAATCCTCAATCTTCAATCTTCAATCCTCAATCCTCAATCCTCAATCCTCAATCCTCAATCTTCAATCCTCAATACTCAATCTTCAATCCTCAATCCTCAATCCTCAATCCTCAATCCTCAATCCTCAATCCTCAATCTTCAATCCTCAATACTCAAACTGCAATCCTCAATCCTCAGTCCTCACTCCTCAATCCTCAATACGGAATCCTCAATCTTCAATCCTCAATCCTCAATCCTCAATGCTCAATCCTCAATCCTCAATCCTCAGACTTCAAACACCAATACTCAACCCTCATTCCTCGTCCTCAATCCACAACACTCAATCCTCAATCCTTAATCTTCAATCATTAATATTCAATCTTCAATCCTCAATCCTCAATCCTCAATCCTCAATCCTCAACCCTCAATCCTCAATGCTCAATCCTCAATACCCAACCCTCAGTCTTCAATCCTCAATCCTCAATCCTCAATCCTCAATCCTCAATCCTCTATCCTCAGTCCTCAATCCTCAAGCTTCAATCCTCAATCCTCAATCCTCATTCTTCAATCCTCAACACCCAATCCTCAATCTTCAATCCTCAATGTTCAATCCGCAATACCCAATCCTCAATCTTCAATCCTCAATCCTCAATCCTCAATCCTCAATCCTCAATCCTCAATCTTCAATCCTCAATACTCAATCTTCAATCCGCAATCCTCAATCCTCAATCCTCAATCCACATTCTTCAATCCTCAACACCCAATCCTCAATCTTCAATCCTCAATCCTCAGTCCTCAATTCTCAATCCTCAATCCTCAATCCGCAGACCTCAAACATCAATACTCAACCCTCCGTACCCGTCGTCAATCCACAACCCTCAATCCTCGATCCTCAATCTTCAATCATCAATATTCAATCTTCAATCCTCAATCCTCAATCCTCAGTCCTCAATCCTCAAGCTTCAATCCTCAATACTCAATCTTCAATCCTCAATCCTCAATCCTCAATCCTCAATCTTCAATCCTCAATACTAAATCTTCAATTCTCAATCCTCAATCCTCAATCCTCAATCCACATTCTTCAATCCTCAATAATCAATCTCCAATCCTAGATCCTCAATACCCAATCCTCAATCCTTCATCCACAATCTTCAATCCTCAATCCCCAGTCCTCAATCTTCAATCCTCAATGTTCAATCCTCAATCCCAAATCCTCAGTCCTCAATCCTCAATCCTCAATCCTCAATCTTCAATCCTCAATACTCAATCTT
This sequence comes from Calliopsis andreniformis, assembly GCF_051401765.1. NCBI lineage: Eukaryota > Metazoa > Arthropoda > Insecta > Hymenoptera > Andrenidae > Calliopsis > Calliopsis andreniformis. The sequence continues at coordinate 656,042 of NW_027480458.1, forward strand.
CAATCCTCCATCCTCAATCGTCAATCCTCAATCCTCAATCGCCAGGCTTCAATCCTCAATACTCAATCTTCAATCCTCAATCCTCAATCCTCATTCCTCAATCCTCATTCTTCAATCCTCAACCCTCAACCCTCAATCCTCAATCTTCAATCTTCAATCCTCAATCCTCAATCCTCAATCCTCAATCCTCAATCTTCAATCCTCAATACTCAATCTTCAATCCTCAATCCTCAATCCTCAATCCTCAATCCTCAATCCTCAATCCTCAATCTTCAATCCTCAATACTCAAACTGCAATCCTCAATCCTCAGTCCTCACTCCTCAATCCTCAATACGGAATCCTCAATCTTCAATCCTCAATCCTCAATCCTCAATGCTCAATCCTCAATCCTCAATCCTCAGACTTCAAACACCAATACTCAACCCTCATTCCTCGTCCTCAATCCACAACACTCAATCCTCAATCCTTAATCTTCAATCATTAATATTCAATCTTCAATCCTCAATCCTCAATCCTCAATCCTCAATCCTCAACCCTCAATCCTCAATGCTCAATCCTCAATACCCAACCCTCAGTCTTCAATCCTCAATCCTCAATCCTCAATCCTCAATCCTCAATCCTCTATCCTCAGTCCTCAATCCTCAAGCTTCAATCCTCAATCCTCAATCCTCATTCTTCAATCCTCAACACCCAATCCTCAATCTTCAATCCTCAATGTTCAATCCGCAATACCCAATCCTCAATCTTCAATCCTCAATCCTCAATCCTCAATCCTCAATCCTCAATCCTCAATCTTCAATCCTCAATACTCAATCTTCAATCCGCAATCCTCAATCCTCAATCCTCAATCCACATTCTTCAATCCTCAACACCCAATCCTCAATCTTCAATCCTCAATCCTCAGTCCTCAATTCTCAATCCTCAATCCTCAATCCGCAGACCTCAAACATCAATACTCAACCCTCCGTACCCGTCGTCAATCCACAACCCTCAATCCTCGATCCTCAATCTTCAATCATCAATATTCAATCTTCAATCCTCAATCCTCAATCCTCAGTCCTCAATCCTCAAGCTTCAATCCTCAATACTCAATCTTCAATCCTCAATCCTCAATCCTCAATCCTCAATCTTCAATCCTCAATACTAAATCTTCAATTCTCAATCCTCAATCCTCAATCCTCAATCCACATTCTTCAATCCTCAACACCCAATCCTCAATCTTCAATCCTCAATTCTCAATCCTCAATCCTCAATCCTCAATCCTCAATCCTCAATCCTCAATGTTCAATCCTCAATACCCAATCCTCAATCTTCAATCCTCCATCCTCAATCCTCAATCCTCAATCCTCAATCCTCAATCCTCAATCCTCAGTCCTCAAACCTCAGTCCTGAATCCTCAAACCTGAATCCTCAGTCTACAGCCCTCAGTCCTCAACAATCAGTTGTCAATCCTCAATCCTCAATAGAATAACCCCAATTCACAGGTTTCAATACTCAATACTCAACCTGCAGTCTTCAAATCTCTATCCACAAATATCAATTCTCATCACTCAACCCTCAACACTCAGTCCCCAATCCTCAATCTTCAATCCTCAATCCTCAATCCTCAATCCTCAATCCTCAATCCTCAATCCTCAATCCTCAATCTTCAATCCTCAATACTCATTCTTCAATAATCAATCCTCAATCCCCGATCCTCAATCCTGAACGCTCAACCTTCAGACCTCAGTCCTCAACAATCAGTTGTCAATTCTCTACTCTCAATAGAATATCATCAATTCACAGTTTTCAATACTCAATACTCAATCTGCAATCTTCGAATCTCTATCCACAAACATCAATTCTCATCATTCAACCCTCAACACTCAGTCCCCAATCCTCAATCTTCAATCCTCAATCCTCAATCCACAATCCTCGATCCTCAATCTTCAATCCTCAATACTCAATCTTCAATCCTCCATCCTCAATCCTTAATCCTCAATCCTCAATCCTCAATCCTGAGTCCTCAAACCTCAGTCCTATATCCTCAATCCTGAATCCTCAATCCTCAGCCCTCAGTCCTCAACAATCAGTTGTCAATCCTTAATCCTCAATAGAGTATCCTCAATTCACAGGTTTCAATACTCAATACTCAACCTGCAATCTTCAAATGCCTATCCACAAACATCAATTCTCATCACTCAGCCCACAACACTCAGTCCCCAATCCTCAATCCTCAATCCTCAATCGTCTATCCTCATTCTTCAATCCTCAATGCCCAGTCCTCACTCCTCAATCCTCATTCTTCAATCCTCAATACCGAATCCTCAATCTTCAACACTAAATCCTCAATCCTCAACTCTCAATCCTCAATCCTCAATCCTCAGACTTCAAACACCAATACTCAACCCTCAGTCCTCGTCCTTAATCCGCAACCCTCAATCCTCAATACTCAATCTTCAATCATTAATATTCAACCTTCAATCCTCAATCCTCAAACCTCAATCTTCAATCCTCAATACACAATCTTCAATCCTCAATCCTCAATTCTCAATCCTCAATGTTCAATGCTCAATCGTCAATCCTCAATCCCCAATCCTCAATCTTCAATCCTCAATTCTCAATCCTGAATCCTCAATCCTCAATTCTCAATCCTCAATGTTCAATGTTCAATCGTCAATCCTCAATCCTCAATCCTCAATCCTCGATCCCCAATCTTCAATCCTCAATACTCAAACTGCAATCCTCAATCCTCAGTCCTCACCCCTCAATCCTCAATTTTCACTCCTCAATACCGAATCCTCAATCTTCAACCCTCAATCCTCAATCCTCAATTCTCAATCCCCAATCCTCAATCCTCAGACTTCAAACACCAATACTCAACCCTCAGTCCTCGTCCTCAATCCACAACCCTCAATACTCAATCCTCAATCTTCAAGCATTAATATTCAATCTTCAATCTTCAATCCTCAATCCTCAATCCTCAACCCTCAATCCTCAATGTTCAATCCTCAATACCCAATCCTCAGTCTTCAATCCTCAATCCTCAATCCTCAATCCTCCATCCTCAATTCTCAATACTCAGTCCTCAATCCTCAATCTTCAATCCTCAATACTCAACCTTCAAACCTCAATCCTCAATCCTCAATTCTCAATCTTCAATCCTCAATACTGAATCTGCAATCCTCATTCCTCAATCCTCAATCCTCGATCCACATTCTTCAATCCTCAACATCCAATCCTCAATCTTCAATCCTCAATCCTCAGTCCTCAATTCTCAATCCTCAATCCTCAATCCTCAGACCTCAAACATCAATACTCAACCCTCAGTCCTCGTCCTCAATCCACAACCCTCAATCCTCGATCCGCAATCTTCAGTCATCAATATTCAATCTTCAATCCTCAATCCTCAACCCTCAATCCTCAATCCTCAATGCTCAATCCTCAATCCTCAATCCTCAACCCTCAATCTTCAATCCTCAATACTCAATCTTCAATCCTCAATCCTCAATCCTCAATCCTCAATCCACATTCTTCAATCCTCAACTCCCAATCCTCAGTCTTCAACCCTCAATCCTCAGTCCTCAATTCTCAATCCTCAATCCTCAATCATCAATCCTCAATCCTCAATCTTCAATCCTCAATCCTCAATCCTCAATTCTCAATAGTCAATCTCCAATCCTCAATCCTCAATCCTCAATCCTCAATACTGAATCCTCAAACCTCAATCCTCAATCCTCAATCCTCAATCCTCATTCTTCAATCCTCAATACCCAATACTCAATCTTCAATCCTCAACACCCAATCCTCAATCTTCAATCCTCAATCCTCAATCCTCAATTCTCAATCCTCAATCCTCAATCCCCAGACCTCAAACATCAATACTCAACCCTCAGTCCTCGTCCTCAATCCACAACACTCAATCCTCAATACTCAGTCCTCACACCTCTATCCACAATCCTCGATCCTCAATCCTCAATCCTCAATCCTCAATCCTCAATCCTCAATCCTCAATCCTCAATCTTCAATCCTCAATACCCAATCTGCAATCCTCAATACTCAGTCCGCAATCCTGAATCCTCAATCCTCAATCCTCAATCTTCAATCCTCGATACTCAGTCTTCAATCCTCGACCTTCAATACTCAATCCTCAATCCTCATTCTTCAATCCTCAATACCCAATCCTCAATCTTCAATCCTCAATCCTCAATCCTCAATTCTCAATCCTCGATCCTCAATCCTCAGACCTCAAACAGCAATACTCAACCCTCAGTCCTCGTCCTCAATCCACAACCATCAATACTTAATCCTCAATCTTCAATCATCAATATTCAATCTTCAGTCCTCAATCCTCAATCCACAATCCGCAATCCTCAATCCTCAATCCTCAATCCTCAATCCTCAATCCTCAATCATCAATTCTGAATCCTCAATCCTCAATCCTCAGTAATCAATCCTCAACCTTCAATACTCAATCGTCAATCCTCAGTCCTCAATCCTCAATCCTCAATCCTCGTTCCTCAAACCTCAATCCTCAACCCTCAGTCCTCACACTCAATTCTAAATTCTCAATCCTCAATCCTCAATCCTCAATCTTCAATCCTCAATAATCAATCTCCAATCCTAGATCCTCAATACCCAATCCTCAATCCTTCATCCACAATCTTCAATCCTCAATCCCCAGTCCTCAATCTTCAATCCTCAATGTTCAATCCTCAATCCCAAATCCTCAGTCCTCAATCCTCAATCCTCAATCCTCAATCTTCAATCCCAATACTCAATCTTCAATCCTCCATCCTCAATCGTCAATCCTCAATCCTCAATCGCCAGGCTTCAATCCTCAATACTCAATCTTCATTCCTCAATCCTCAATCCTCATTCCTCAATCCTCATTCTTCAATCCTCAACACACAATCCTCAATCTTCAATCCTCAATCCTCAATCTTCAACTCTCAATCCTCAATCCTCAGTCCTCAGTCCACAAACCTCAATCCTCAATCCTCAGCCCTCATCCTCAATCCTCAATCCTCAAACTTCAATCCTCAATCCTCAATCATCAATTCTCAATCCTCAATCCTCAGTCCTCAGTCCTCAAACCTCTACCCTCAACCCTCAGCCCTCAACCTCAATCCTCAATCCTCAATCTTCAATCCTCAATACTCAATCTTCAATAAACGATCCTCAATTCTCAATCCTCAATACTCAATCCTCATTCGTCAATCCTCAATCCCCAATCCTCAATCTTCAATCCTCAATCCTCAATCCTCATTCCTCAATCCTCATTCTTCAATCCTCAATACCCAATCCTCAATCTTCAATCCTCAGTCCTCAATCCTCAATTCTCAATCCTCAATCCTGAATCCTCAGACCTCAAACAGCAATACTCAACCCTCAGTCCTCGTCCTCAGTCCACAACCATCAATACTGAATCCTCAATCTTCAACCATCAATATTCAATCTTCGGTCCTCAATCCTCAATCCTCAATCCGCAAACCTCAATCCTCAACACTCAGTCCTCCATCTTCAATCTGCAATCCTCAATCCTCAATCTTCAATCTTCAATCCTCAATCCTCAATCCTCAATCCTCAATCCTCAATCTTCAATCCTCAATACTCAATCTTCAATCCTCAATCCTCAATCCTCAATCCTCAATCCTCAATCCTCAATCCTCAATCTTCAATCCTCAATACTCAAACTGCAATCCTCAATCCTCAGTCCTCACTCCTCAATCCTCAATACGGAATCCTCAATCTTCAATCCTCAATCCTCAATCCTCAATCCTCAATGCTGAATCCTCAATCCTCAATCCTCAGACTTCAAACACCAATACTCAACCCTCAGTCCTCGTCCTCAATCCACAACACTCAATCCTCAATCCTTAATCTTCAATCATTAATATTCAATCTTCAATCCTCAATCCTCAATCCTCAATCCTCAACCCTCAATGCTCAATGCTCAATCCTCAATACCCAACCCTCAGTCTTCAATCCTCAATCCTCAATCCTCAATCCTCAATCCTCAATCCTCTATCCTCAGTCCTCAATCCTCAAGCTTCAATCCTCAATCCTCAATCCTCATTCTTCAATCCTCAACACCCAATCCTCAATCTTCAATCCTCAATGTTCAATCCGCAATACCCAATCCTCAATCTTCATTCCTCAATCCTCAATCCTCAATCCTCAATCCTCAATCCTCAATCTTCAATCCTCAATGCTCAATCTTCAACCCGCAATCCTCAATCCTCAATCCTCAATCCACATTCTTCAATCCTCAACACCCAATCCTCAATCTTCAATCCTCAATCCTCAGTCCTCAATTCTCGATCCTCAATCCTCAATCCGCAGACCTCAAACATCAATACTCAACCCTCCGTACCCGTCGTCAATCCACAACCCTCAATCCTCGATCCTCAATCTTCAATCATCAATATTCAATCTTCAATCCTCAATCCTCAATCCTCAGTCCTCAATCCTCAAGCTTCAATCCTCAATACTCAATCTTCAATCCTCAATCCTCAATCCTCAATCCTCAATCTTCAATCCTCAATACTAAATCTTCAATCCTCAATCCTCAATCCTCAATCCTCAATCCACATTCTTCAATCCTCAACACCCAATCCTCAATCTTCAATCCTCAATCCTCAATCCTCAATCCTCAATCCTCAATCCTCAATGTTCAATCCTCAATACCCAATCCTCAATCTTCAATCCTCCATCCTCAATCCTCAATCCTCAATCCTCAGTCCTCAATCCTCAATCCTCAATCCTCAGTCCTCAAACCTCAGTCCAGAATCCTCAAACCTGAATCCTCAGTCTACAGCCCTCAGTCCTCAACAATCAGTTGTCAATCCTCAATCCTCAATAGAATAACCCCAATTCACAGGTTTCAATACTCAATACTCAACCTGCAGTCTTCAAATCTCTATCCACAAATATCAATTCTCATCACTCAACCCTCAACACTCAGTCCCCAATCCTCAATCTTCAATCCTCAATCCTCAATCCTCAATCCTCAATCCTCAATCCTCAATCCTCAATCCTCGTTCCTCAAACCTCAATCCTCAACCCTCAGTCCTCACACTCAATTCTCAATTCTCAATCCTCAATCCACAATCCTGAATCTTCAATCCTCAATAATCAATCTCCAATCCTAGATCCTCAATCCCCAATCTTCAATCCTTAATCCTGTACCATCAATCCTCGATCCCCAGTCCTCAATCTTCAGTCCACAATGCTCAATCCACAATCCTCAATCCTCAGTCCTCAATCCTCAATCCTCAATCCTCAATCGTCTATCCTCATTCTTCAATCCTCAATGACCAGTCCTCACTCCTCAATCCTCATTCTTCAATCCTCAATACGGAATCCTCAATCTTCAACCCTAAATCCTCAATCCTCAATTCTCAATCCTCGATCCTCAATCCTCAGACCTCAAACAGCAATACTCAACCCTCAGACCTCGTCCTCAATCCACAACCATCAATACTTGATCCTCAATCTTCAATCATCAATATTCAATCTTCAGTCCTCAATCCTCAATCCTCAATCCTCAAACCTCAATGCTCAACCGTCAGTCCTCGTCGTCAAACCTCAACCCCCAGTCCTCAATCCTCAATCTTCAATCATCAATACTCTATCTTCAATCCTCAATCCTCAATCCTCAATCCTTAATCCTCAATCCTCAATATTCAATCTCCAATCCTCAGTCCACAAACCTCAATTCTGAATCCTCAATCCTGAGTCCTCAATCTTCAGCCCTCAGTCCTCAACAATCAGTAGTCAATCCTCAATCCTCAGTAGAATATCCTCAATTCACAGCTTTCAACACTCGATACTCGATCTGCAATCTTCAAACCACTATCCACAAACATCAATTCTCATCACTCAACCCTCAACACTCAGTCCTCAATGTTCAATACTCAATCCTCAATTCTCAGTCTTCAATCCTCAATACTGAACATTCAATCCTCAATCCTCAATCCTCAATCCTCAATCCTCAATACTCAATCCTCAATCCTCAATCCTCAATCCTCAATCTTCAATCCGCAATACTCAATCTTCAAACCTCAGTCCTCAATCCACAATCCTCAATCATCAATCCTCAGTCATCAATCCTCAATCTTCAATACTCAATCCTCAATGCTCCATCCTCAATCCTCAATACTCAACCATCAATCCTCAATTCTCAATACTCAATAGAATATCCTGAATTCTCAGGATTCTATACTCAAACCTCAATCCTCAACCCTCAGCCCTCATTCTCAATCCTCAATCCACAATCCTCAAACCTCAATTCTCAACCGTCAGTCCTCGTCCTCAATCCTCAACCCTCAATCCTCAGTCCTCCCATCTTCAATCATCAATACTCAATCTTCAATCCTCAATTCTCAATCCTCAGTCCTCAAACCTCAATCCTGAATCCTCAATCCTGAATCCTCAATCTTCAGCCCTGTGTCCTCAACAATCAGTTGTCAATCCTCAATCCTCAATAGAAAATCCTCAATTCACAGTTTTCAATACTCAGTACTCAATCTACAATCTTCAGATCTCTATCCACAAACATCAATTCTTATCACTCAACCCTGAATACTCAGTCCCTAATCCTCAATCCTCAATCCTCAATCCTCAATCTTAATCTTCAATCCTCAATACTCAATCTTCAATCCTCAATCCTCAATCCTCAATCCTCAATCCTGAATCTTCAATCCTCAATACTCAATCTTCAATACTCAATACTCAATCCTCAATCCTCAATCCTCAATCCTCAATCCTCAATCGTCAATCTTCAATCCTCAATACTCAATCTTCAATCCTCAATCCACATTCTTCAATCCTCAATACCCAATCCTCAATCTACAATACTCAATCCTCAGTCCTCAATTCTCAATCCTCAATCCTCAGTCCTCAGCCCTCAAACCTCAATCCTCAACCCTCAGCCCTCGTCCTCAATCCTCAATCCTCAATCCTCAATCCTCAATCTTCAATCCTCAATACTCATTCTTCAATAATCAATCCTCAATCCTCGATCCTCAATCCTGAACGCTCAATCTTCAGACCTCAGTCCTCAACAATCAGTTGTCAATTCTCTACTCTCAATAGAATATCATCAATTCACAGTTTTCAATACTCAATACTCAATCTGCAATCTTCGAATCTCTATCCACAAACATCAATTCTCATCATTCAACCCTCAACACTCAGTCCCCAATCCTCAATCTTCAATCCTCAATCCTCAATCCACAATCCTCGATCCTCAATCTTCAATCCTCAATACTCAATCTTCAATCCTCCATCCTCAATCCTTAATCCTCAATCCTCAATCCCCAATCGTCAGGCTTCAATCCTCAATACTCAATCTTCAATCCTCAATCCTCAATTCTCATTCCTCACTCCTCATTCTTCAATCCTCAATACCCAATCCTCAATCTTCAATCCTCAATCCTCAATCCTCAACTCTCAATCCTCAATCCTCTGTCCTCAGTCCTCAAACCTCAATCCTCAACCCTCATCACTCAGTCCTCAAGGTTCAATCCTCAATCCCCAATTCTCAATCTTCAATCCTCAATACTGAACCTTCAATCCACAATCCTCAATCCTCAACCCTCAATCCTCAATCCTCAATCTTCAATCCTCAGTCCCCAATCCTCAATCTTCAATCCTCAATCCTCAATCCTCAATCCTCAATCCTCAATCCTCAATCCTGAGTCCTCAAACCTCAGTCCTATATCCTCAATCCTGAATCCTCAATCCTCAGCCCTCAGTCCTCAACAATCAGTTGTCAATCCTTAATCCTCAATAGAGTATCCTCAATTCACAGGTTTCAATACTCAATACTCAACCTGCAATCTTCAAATGCCTATCCACAAACATCAATTCTCATCACTCAGCCCTCAACACTCAGTCCCCAATCCTCAATCCTCAATCCTCAACCGTCTATCCTCATTCTTCAATCCTCAATGCCCAGTCCTCACTCCTCAATCCTCATTCTTCAATCCTCAATACCGAATCCTCAATCTTCAACCCTAAATCCTCAATCCTCAATTCTCAATCCTCAATCCTCAATCCTCAGACTTCAAACACTAATACTCAACCCTCAGTCCTCGTCCTTAGTCCGCAACCCTCAATCCTCAATACTCAATCTTCAATCATTAATATTCAACCTTCAATCCTCAATCCTCAAACCTCAATCTTCAATCCTCAATACTCAATCTTCAATCCTCAATCCTCAATTCTCAATCCTCAATGTTCAATGCTCAACTCCCAATCCTCAGTCTTCATTCCTCAATCCTCAATCCTCAATCCTCAATCCTCAATTCTCAATACTCAGTCCTCAATCCTCAATCTTCAATCCTCAATACTCAACCTTCAAACCTCAATCCTCAATCCTCAATCCTCAATCTTCAATCCTCAATACTGAATCTGCAATCCTCATTCCTCAATCCTCAATCCTCGATCCACATTCTTCAATCCTCAACATCCAATCCTCAATCTTCAATCCTCAATCCTCAGTCCTCAATTCTCAATCCTCAATCCTCAATCCTCAGACCTCAAACATCAATACTCAACCCTCAGCCCTCGTCCTCAATCCACAACCCTCAATCCTCGATCCGCAATCTTCAGTCATCAATATTCAATCTTCAATCCTCAATCCTCAACCCTCAATCCTCAATCCTCAATGCTCAATCCTCAATCCTCAATCCTCAACCCACAATCTTCAATCCTCAATACTCAATCTTCAATCCTCAATCCTCAATCCTCAATCCTCAATCCACATTCTTCAATCCTCAACTCCCAATCCTCAGTCTTCAACCCTCAATCCTCTGTCCTCAATTCTCAATCCTCAATCCTCAATCATCAATCCTCAATCCTCAATCTTCAATCCTCAATCCTCAATCCACATTATTCAATCCTCAACACCCAATACTCAATCTTCAATCCTCAATCCTCAATCCTCAATTCTCAATCCTCAACCCTCAATCCTCAGACCTCAAACATCAATACCCAACCCTCAGTCCTCGTCCTCAATCCACAACCCTCAATCGTCGATCCTCAATTTTCAATCATCAATATTCAATCTTCAATCCTCAATCCTCATTCCTCAATCCTCAATACTCAATCCTCAATGTTCAATGTTCAATCCTCATTACCCAATCCCCAATCTTCAATCCTCAATCCTCAATCCTCAATCCTCAATCCTCAATCCTCAATTTTGAGTCCTCAAACCTCAATCCTAAATCCTCAATCCTGAATCCTCAATCCTCAGCCCTCAGTCCTCAACAATCAGTTGTCAATCCTTAATCCTCAATAGAGTATCCTCAATTCACAGGTTTCAATACTCAATACTCAACCTGCAATCTTCAAATCCCTATCCACAAACATCAATTCTCATCACTCAGCCCTCAACACTCAGTCCCCAATCCTCAATCCTCAATCCTCAATCGTCTATCCTCATTCTTCAATCCTCAATGACCAGTCCTCACTCCTCAATCCCCATTCTTCAATCCTCAATACCGAATCCTCAATCTTCAACCCTAAATCCTCAATCCTCAATTCTCAATCCTCGATCCTCAATCCTCAGACCTCAAACAGCAATACTCAACCCTCAGACCTCGTCCTCAATCCACAACCATCAATACTTGATCCTCAATCTTCAATCATCAATATTCAATCTTCAGTCCTCAATCCTCAATCCTCAATCCTCAAACCTCAATCCTCAACCGTCAGTCCTCGTCCTCAAACCTCAACCCTCAATCCTCAATCCTCAATCTTCAATCATCAATACTCAATCTTCAATCCTCAATCCTCAATCCTCAATCCTTAGTCCTCAATCCTCAATATTCAATCTCCAATCCTCAGTCCACAAACCTCAATTCTGAATCCTCAATCCTGAGTCCTCAATCATCAGCCCTCAGTCCTCAACAATCAGTAGTCAATCCTCAATCCTCAGTAGAATATCCTCAATTCACAGCTTTCAACACTCGATACTCGATCTGCAATCTTCAAACCACTATCCACAAACATCAATTCTCATCACTCAACCCTCAACACTCAGTCCTCAATCTTCAATCCTCAATCCTCAATCCTCAACCTTCAATCCTCAATACTCAATCCTCAATCTTCAATCCTCAATCCTCAATCCTCAATCCTCAATCCACATTATTCAATCCTCAACACCCAATACTCAATCTTCAATCCTCAATCCCCAATCCTCAATCCTCAATCCTCAATCGTCTATCCTCATTCTTCAATCCTGAATGACCAGTCCTCACTCCTCAATCCTCATTGTTCAATCCTCAATACCGAATCCTAAATCTTCAACCCTAAATCCTCAATCCTCAATTCTCAATCCTCGATCCTCAATCCTCAGACCTCAAACAGCAATACTCAACCCTCAGACCTCGTCCTCAATCCACAACCATCAATACTTGATCCTCAATCTTCAATCATCAATATTCAATCTTCAGTCCTCAATCCTCAATCCTCAATCCTCAAACCTCAATGCTCAACCGTCAGTCCTCGTCCTCAAACCTCAACCCTCAATCCTCAATCCTCAATCTTCAATCATCAATACTCAATCTTCAATCCTCAATCCTCAATCCTCAATCCTTAATCCTCAATCCTCAATATTCAATCTCCAATCCTCAGTCCACAAACCTCAATTCTGAATCCTCAATCCTGAGTCCTCAAGGTTCAATCCTCAATCCCCAATTCTCAATCTTCAATCCTCAATACTGAACCTTCAATCCACAATCCTCAATCCTCAACCCTCAATCCTCAATCCTCAATCTTCAATCCTCAGTCCCCAATCCTCAATCTTCAATCCTCAATCCTCAATCCTCAATCCTCAATCCTCAATCCTCAATCCTGAGTCCTCAAACCTCAGTCCTATATCCTCAATCCTGAATCCTCAATCCTCAGCCCTCAGTCCTCAACAATCAGTTGTCAATCCTTAATCCTCAATAGAGTATCCTCAATTCACAGGTTTCAATACTCAATACTCAACCTGCAATCTTCAAATGCCTATCGACAAACATCAATTCTCATCACTCAGCCCTCAACACTCAGTCCCCAATCCTCAATCCTCAATCCTCAACCGTCTATCCTCATTCTTCAATCCTCAATGCCCAGTCCTCACTCCTCAATCCTCATTCTTCAATCCTCAATACCGAATCCTCAATCTTCAACCCTAAATCCTCAATCCTCAATTATCAATCCCCAATCCTCAATCCTCAGACTTCAAACACCAATACTCAACCCTCAGTCCTCGTCCTTAATCCGCAACCCTCAATCCTCAATACTCAATCTTCAATCATTAATATTCAACCTTCAATCCTCAATCCTCAAACCTCAATCTTCAATCCTCAATACTCAATCTTCAATCCTCAATCCTCAATTCTCAATCCTCAATGTTCAATGCTCAACTCCCAATCCTCAGTCTTCATTCCTCAATCCTCAATCCTCAATCCTCAATCCTCAATTCTCAATACTCAGTCCTCAATCCTCAATCTTCAATCCTCAATACTCAACCTTCAAACCTCAATCCTCAATCCTCAATCCTCAATCTTCAATCCTCAATACTGAATCTGCAATCCTCATTCCTCAATCCTCAATCCTCGATCCACATTCTTCAATCCTCAACATCCAATCCTCAACCTTCAATCCTCAATCCTCAGTCCTCAATTCTCAATCCTCAATCCTCAATCCTCAGACCTCAAACATCAATACTCAACCCTCAGTCCTCGTCCTCAATCCACAACCCTCAATCCTCGATCCGCAATCTTCAGTCATCAATATTCAATCTTCAATCCTCAATCCTCAACCCTCAATCCTCAATCCTCAATGCTCAATCCTCAATCCTCAATCCTCAACCCTCAATCTTCAATCCTCAATACTCAATCTTCAATCCTCAATCCTCAATCCTCAATCCTCAATCCACATTCTTCAATCCTCAACTCCCAATCCTCAGTCTTCAACCCTCAATCCTCAGTCCTCAATTCTCAATCCTCAATCCTCAATCATCAATCCTCAATCCTCAATCTTCAATCCTCAATCCTCAATCCTCAATTCTCAATAGTCAATCTCCAATCCTCAATCCTCAATCCTCAATCCTCAATACTGAATCCTCAAACCTCAATCCTCTATCCTCAATCCTCAATCCTCATTCTTCAATCCTCAATACCCAATACTCAATCTTCAATCCTCAACACCCAATCCTCAATCTTCAATCCTCAATCCTCAATCCTCAATTCTCAATCCTCAATCCTCAATCCCCAGACCTCAAACATCAATACTCAACCCTCGGTCCTCGTCCTCAATCCACAACACTCAATCCTCAATACTCAGTCCTCACTCCTCTATCCACAATCCTCGATCCTCAATCCTCAATCCTCAATCCTCAATCCTCAATCCTCAATCCTCAATCTTCAATCCTCAATACCCAATCTGCAATCCTCAATACTCAGTCCGCAATCCTGAATCCTCAATCCTCAATCCTCAATCTTCAATCCTCGATACTCAGTCTTCAATCCTCGATCTTCAATACTCAATCCTCAATCCTCATTCTTCAATCCTCAATACCCAATCCTCAATCTTCAATCCTCAATCCTCAATCCTCAATTCTCAATCCTCGATCCTCAATCCTTAGACCTCAAACAGCAATACTCAACCCTCAGTCCTCGTCCTCAATCCACAACCATCAATACTTAATCCTCAATCTTCAATCATCAATATTCAATCTTCAGTCCTCAATCCTCAATCCTCAATCCTCAAACTTCAATCCTCCACCGTCAGTCCTCGTCCTCAAACCTCAACCCTCAATCCTCAATCCTCAATCTTCAATCATCAATACTCAATCTTCAATCCTCAATCCTCAATCCTCTGTCCACAAACCTCAATTCTGAATCCTCAATCCTGAGTCCTCAATCTTCAGCCCTCAGTCCTCAACAATCAGTAGTCAATCCTCAGTCCTCAGTAGAATATCCTCAATTCACAGCTTTCAACACTCAATACTCGATCTGCAATCTTCAAACCACTATCCACAAACATCAATTCTCATCACTCAACCCTCAACACTCAGTCCACAATGTTCAATACTCAATCCTCAATTCTCAATCTTCAATCCTCAATACTGAACGTTCAATCCTCAATCCTCAATCCTCAATCCTCAATCCTCAATCCTCAATACTCAATCCTCAATCCTCAATCCTCAATCCTCAATCCTCAATCCTCATTCTTCAATCCTCAATCTTCAATGCTCAATCTTCAATCCTCAATCCTCAATCCTCAATCCTCAATCCTAAATCCTCAATCCTCAATCCTCAGTCCTCAAACCTCAATCCTGAGTCCCCGATCCTGAATCCTCAATCTTCAGCCCTCAGTCCTCTACAATCGGTTGTCAATCCTCAATCCTCAATAGAATATCATCAATTCACAGTTTTCATTACTCAATACTCAATCTGTAATCTTCAAATCTCTATCCACAAACATCAATTCTCATCACTCAACCCTCAACATTCAGTCCCCAATCCTCAATATTCAATCCTCAATCCTCAATGCTCAATCCACAATCCTCAACGTTCAATCATCAGTACACAACCTTCAATGCTCATTCCTCAATCCTCAATCCTCAATTCTCAATCCTCAATCGTCAATCTTCAATCCTCAATACTCAATCTTCGATCCTCAATTCTCAATCCTCGGTCCTCAATCCTCAATCGTCTATCTCCAATCCTGAATACTCAATCTTCAATCCTCAATCCTCAATCCTCAATCCTCAATCCTCAATCCTCAATCCTCAGTCCTCATTCTTCAATCCTCAATACCCAATCCTCAATCTTCAATCCTCAATCCTCAATCCTCGATTCTCAATCCTCAATACTATGTCCTCAGTCTTCAAACCTCAATCCTCAACCCCCAGCCCTCATCCTCAATCCTCAATCCTCAATCCTCAATCCTCAATCTTCAATCCTCAATACTCAATCTTCAATCCTCAATCCTCAGTCCACAATCATCAATCCTCAATGCTCAATCCTCAATCCTCAGTCCTCAGTCCTCAATCCTCAATCCTCAATCCTCAAACCTCAATCCTCAACCGTCAGTCCTCGTCCTCAAACCTCAACCCCCAGTCCTCAATCCTCAATCTTCAATCATCAATACTCTATCTTCAGTACTCAATCCTCAATCCACAATCCTCAATCCTCAATCCTCAATATTCAACGCACAACCCTCAGCCATCAATCCTCAACACTCAACCATCAATCCTCAATTCTCAGTACTTAATAGAATATCCTGAATTCTCATGGTACGATACTCAATCCACAATATTCAATAATCAAATCTGAATCCTCAAACTTCAATTCTCAAAACTCAATCCTCAACACTCAGTCCTCTCTCATCAATCCTCCATCCTCAATCCTCAATCCTCAAGCGTCTATCCTCAATCCTCAATCCTCAACCCTCAATCCTCAGTCCTCAATCCTCCACCACGAATCCTCAATTCTGAATCCTCAATCTTCAGCCATAAGACCTCAACCATCAATTGTCAATCCTCAAACCTCAATAGAATATCCTCAATTCTCAGATTTCAATACTCAATCCCCATTCTTCAATCTTCAAATCTCAATCCACAAACATCAATTCTCATCACGCAACCCTCAACACTCAGTCCTCAATCTTCAATCCTCAATCCTCAATCCTCAACCTTCAATCCTCAATACTGAATCCTCAATCTTCAATCCTCAATCCTCAATCCTCAATCCTCAATCCACATTATTCAATCCTCAACACCCAATACTCAATCTTCAATCCTCAATCCTCAATCCTCAATTCTCAATCCTCAACCCTCAATCCTCAGACCTCAAACATCAATACCCAACCCTCAGTCCTCGTCCTCAATCCACAACCCTCAATCGTCGATCCTCAATTTTCAATCATCAATATTCAATCTTCAATCCTCAATCCTCATTCCTCAATCCTCAATACTCAATCCTCAATGTTCAATGTTCAATCCTCATTACCCAATCCCCAATCTTCAATCCTCAATCCTCAATCCTCAATCCTCAATCCTCAATCCTCAATTTTGAGTCCTCAAACCTCAATCCTAAATCCTCAATCCTGAATCCTCAATCCTCAGCCCTCAGTCCTCAACAATCAGTTGTCAATCCTTAATCCTCAATAGAGTATCCTCAATTCACAGGTTTCAATACTCAATACTCAACCTGCAATCTTCAAATCCCTATCCACAAACATCAATTCTCATCACTCAGCCCTCAACACTCAGTCCCCAATCCTCAATCCTCAATCCTCAATCGTCTATCCTCATTCTTCAATCCTCAATGACCAGTCCTCACTCCTCAATCCCCATTCTTCAATCCTCAATACCGAATCCTCAATCTTCAACCCTAAATCCTCAATCCTCAATTCTCAATCCTCGATCCTCAATCCTCAGACCTCAAACAGCAATACTCAACCCTCAGACCTCGTCCTCAATCCACAACCATCAATACTTGATCCTCAATCTTCAATCATCAATATTCAATCTTCAGTCCTCAATCCTCAATCCTCAATCCTCAAACCTCAATCCTCAACCGTCAGTCCTCCTCCTCAAACCTCAACCCTCAATCCTCAATCCTCAATCTTCAATCATCAATACCCAATCTTCAATCCTCAATCCTCAATCCTCAATCCTCAATACTCAATCTTCAATCCTCAATCCTCAATCCTCAATCTTCAATCCTCAATCCTCAATCCTCAATCCTCAATCCTCAATCCTCAATCCTCAATCCTCAATCCACAGTCCTCAATCTTCAATCCTCAATGTTCAAACCTCAATCCTCAACCGTCAGTCCTCGTCCTGAATCCTCATCCCTCAATCCTCAATCCTCAATATTCAATCCTCAATACTCAATATTCAATTCTCAATCCTCAATCCTCAATCCTCATTCCTCAATTCTCAATCCTCAATCCTCAGTCCTCAGTCCTCTAACCTCAATCCTCAACCCTCAGCCCTCATCCTCAATCCTCAATCCTCAATCCTCAATCCTCAACCTTCAATCCTCAATCCTCAATCTTCAATCCTCAATACTCAGTCTTCAATCCTCAATCCTCAATCCTCAATCCGCAATCTTAATCTTCAATCCTCAATACTCAATCTTCAATCCTCAATCCTCAATCCTCAATCGCCAATCCTCAATCTTGAATCCTCAATACACAATCTTCAATCCTCAATCCTCAATCCTCAATCCTCAATCATCAATCCTGAATCCTCAATCCTCAATCCTCGGTAATCAATCCTCAACCTTCAATACTCAATCGCCAATCCTCAGTCCTCAATCCTCAATCCTCAATCCTCGTTCCTCAAACCTCAATCCTCAACCCTCAGTCCTCACACTCAATTCTCAATTCTCAATCCTCAATCCTCAATCCTCAAACTTCAATCCTCAATAATCAATCTCCAATCCTATATCCTCAATACCCAATCCTCAATCCTTAATCCACAAACATCAATCCTCAATCCCCAGTCCTCGATATTCAATCCTCAATGTTCAACCCTCAATCCCCAATCCTCAGTTCTCAATCCTCAATCCTCAATCCTCAAACCTCAATCCTCAACCGTCAGTCCTCGTCCTGAATCCTCAACCCTCAATCCTCAATCCTCAATATTCAATCCTCAATACTCAATATTCAATCCTCAATCCTCAATCTTCAATCCTCAATCCACAGTCCTCAATCTTCAATCCTCAATGTTCAATCCTCAATCCCCAATCCTCAGTACTCAATCCTCAACCCTCAATCCTCAAACCTCAATCCTCAACCGTCAGTCCTCGTCCTGAATCCTCATCCCTCAATCCTCAATCCTCAATATTCAATCCTCAATACTCAATATTCAATTCTCAATCCTCAATCCTCAATCCTCATTCCTCAATTCTCAATCCTCAATCCTCAGTCCTCAGTCCTCTAACCTCAATCCTCAACCCTCAGCCCTCATCCTCAATCCTCAATCCTCAATCCTCAATCCTCAACCTTCAATCCTCAATCCTCAATCTTCAATCCTCAATACTCAGTCTTCAATCCTCAATCCTCAATCCTCAATCCGCAATCTTAATCTTCAATCCTCAATACTCAATCTTCAATCCTCAATCCTCAATCCTCAATCGCCAATCCTCAATCTTGAATCCTCAATACACAATCTTCAATCCTCAATCCTCAATCCTCAATCCTCAATCATCAATCCTGAATCCTCAATCCTCAATCCTCGGTAATCAATCCTCAACCTTCAATACTCAATCGCCAATCCTCAGTCCTCAATCCTCAATCCTCAATCCTCGTTCCTCAAACCTCAATCCTCAACCCTCAGTCCTCACACTCAATTCTCAATTCTCAATCCTCAATCCTCAATCCTCAAACTTCAATCCTCAATAATCAATCTCCAATCCTATATCCTCAATACCCAATCCTCAATCCTTAATCCACAAACATCAATCCTCAATCCCCAGTCCTCGATCTTCAATCCTCAATGTTCAATCCTCAATCCCCAATCCTCAGTCCTCAATCCTCAATCCTCAATCCTCAAACCTCAATCCTCAACCGTCAGTCCTCGTCCTGAATCCTCAACCCTCAATCCTCAATCCTCAATATTCAATCCTCAGTTCTCAATATTCAATCCTCAATCCTCAACCCTCAATCCGCAATCATCAATCCCCAATCCTCAATCCTCAATCCTCAACCCTCAATCCTCATTCTTCAATCCTCAACCGTCAGTCCTCGTCCTGAATCCTCAACCCTCAACCCTCAATCCTCAATATTCAATCCTCAATACTCAATATTCAATCCTCAATCCTCAATCCTCAATCCTCAATCATCAATCCTGAATCCTGAATCCTCAATCCTCAGTAATCAATCCCTAACCTTCAATACTCAATCGTCAATCCTCAGTCCTCAATCCTCAATCCTCAATCCTCGTTCCTCAAACCTCAATCCTCAACCCTCAGTCCTCACACTCAATTCTCAATTCTCAATCCTCAATCCTCAATCCTCAATCTTCAATCCTCAATAATCAATCTCCAATCCTAGATCCTCAATACCCAATCCTCAATCCTTCATCCACAATCTTCAATCCTCAATCCCCAGTCCTCAATCTTCAATCCTCAATGTTCAATCCTCAATCCCAAATCCTCAGTCCTCAATCCTCAATCCTCAATCCTCAATCTTCAATCCTCAATCCTCAATCTTCAACTCTCAATCCTCAATCCTCAGTCCTCAGTCCACAAACCTCAATCCTCAATCCTCAGCCCTCATCCTCAATCCTCAATCCTCAAACTTCAATCCTCAATCCTCAATCCTCAATTCTCAATCCTCAATCCTCAGTCCTCAGTCCTCAAACCTCTACCCTCAACCCTCAGCCCTCGACCTCAATCCTCAATCCTCAATCTTCAACTCTCAATCCTCAATCCTCAATCCTTATTCCTCAATCCTCATTCTTCAATCCTCAACACACAATCCTCAATCTTCAATCCTCAATCCTCAATCTTCAACTCTCAATCCTCAATCCTCAGTCCTCAGTCCACAAACCTCAATCCTCAATCCTCAGCCCTCATCCTCAATCCTCAATCCTCAAACTTCAATCCTCAATCCTCAATCCTCAATTCTCAATCCTCAATCCTGAGTCCTCAGTCCTCAAACCTCTACCCTCAACCCTCAGCCCTCGACCTCAATCCTCAATCCTCAATCTTCAATCCTCAATACTCAATTTTCAATAAACGATCCTCAATTCTCAATCCTCAATACTCAGTCCTCATTCGTCAATCCTCAATCCCCAATCCTCAATCTTCAATCCTCAATACTCAATCCTCATTCCTCAATCCTCATTCTTCAATCCTCAATACCCAATCCTCAATCTTCAATCCTCAGTCCTCAATCCTCAATTCTCAATCCTCAATCCTGAATCCTCAGACCTCAAACAGCAATACTCAACCCTCAGTCCTCGTCCTCAATCCACAACCATCAATACTGAATCCTCAATCTTCAACCATCAATATTCAATCTTCGGTCCTCAATCCTCAATCCTCAATCCGCAAACCTCAATCCTCAACACTCAGTCCTCCATCTTCAATCCGCAATCCTCAATCCTCAATCTTCAATCTTCAATCCTCAATCCTCAATCCTCAATCCTCAATCCTCAATCTTCAATCCTCAATACTCAATCTTCAATCCTCAATCCTCAATCCTCAATCCTCAATCCTCAATCCTCAATCCTCAATCTTCAATCCTCAATCCTCAATCCTCAATCCTCAACCCTCAATCCTCAATGCTCAATCCTCAATACCCAACCCTCAGTCTTCAATCCTCAATCCTCAATCCTCAATCCTCAATCCTCAATCCTCTATCCTCAGTCCTCAATCCTCAAGCTTCAATCCTCAATACTCAATCTTCAATCCTCAATCCTCAATCCTCAATCCTCAATCTTCAATCCTCAATACTGAATCTTCAATCCTCAATCCTCAATCCTCATTCTTCAATCCTCAACACCCAATCCTCAATATTCAATCCTCAATGTTCAATCCGCAATACCCAATCCTCAATCTTCAATCCTCAATCCTCAATCCTCAATCCCCAATCCTCAATCTTCAATCCTCAATACTCAATCTTCAATCCGCAATCCTCAATCCTCAATCCTCAATCCACATTCTTCAATCCTCAACACCCAATCCTCAATCTTCAATCCTCAATCCTCAGTCCTCAATTCTCAATCCTCAATCCTCAATCCGCAGACCTCAGACATCAATACTCAACCCTCCGTACCCGTCCTCAATCCACAACCCTCAATCCTCGATCCTCAATCTTCAATCATCAATATTCAATCTTCAATCCTCAATCCTCAATCCTCAATCCACAATCCTCGATCCTCAATCTTCAATCCTCAATACTCAATCTTCAATCCTCCATCCTCAATCCTTAATCCTCAATCCTCGATCCCCAATCGTCAGGCTTCAATCCTCAATACTCAATCTTCAATCCTCAATCCTCAATTCTCATTCCTCACTCCTCATTCTTCAATCCTCTATACCCAATCCTCAATCTTCAATCCTCAATCCTCAATCCTCAACTCTCAATCCTCAATCCTCTGTCCTCAGTCCTCAAACCTCAATCCTCAACCCTCATCACTCAGTCCTCAAGGTTCAATCCTCAATCCCCAATTCTCAATCTTCAATCCTCAATACTGAACCTTCAATCCACAATCCTCAATCCTCAACCCTCAATCCTCAATCCTCAATCTTCAATCCTCAGTCCCCAATCCTCAATCTTCAATCCTCAATCCTCAATCCTCAATCCTCAATCCTCAATCCTCAATCCTGAGTCCTCAAACCTCAATCCTAAATCCTCAATCCTGAATCCTCAATCCTCAGCCCTCAGTCCTCAACAATCAGTTGTCAATCCTTAATCCTCAATAGAGTATCCTCAATTCACAGGTTTCAATACTCAATACTCAACCTGCAATCTTCAAATCCCTATCCACAAACATCAATTCTCATCACTCAGCCCTCAACACTCAGTCCCCAATCCTCAATCCTCAATCCTCAATCGTCTATCCTCATTCTTCAATCCTCAATGCCCAGTCCTCACTCCTCAATCCTCATTCTTCAATCCTCAATACCGAATCCACAATCTTCAACCCTAAATCCTCAATCCTCAATTCTCAATCCTCAATCCTCAATCCTCAGACTTCAAACACCAATACTCAACCCTCAGTCCTCGTCCTTAATCCGCAACCCTCAATCCTCAATACTCAATCTTCAATCATTAATATTCAACCTTCAATCCTCAATCCTCAAACCTCAATCTTCAATCCTCAATACTCAATCTTCAATCCTCAATCCTCAATTCTCAATCCTCAATGTTCAATGCTCAATCGTCAATCCTCAATCCCCAATCCTCAATCTTCAATCCTCAATTCTCAATCCTGAATCCTCAATCCTCAATCTTCAATCCTCAATACTCCATCTTCAATACTCAATCCTCAATCCTCAATCCTCAATCCTCAATCCTCGATCCTCAATCTTCAATCCTCAATCCTCATTCTTCAATCCTCAATACCCAATCCTCAATCCTCAATCCTCAATCCACAATCCTCAACGTTCAATCATCAATGCTCAATCTTCAATGCTCATTCCTCAATCCTCAATCCTCAATTCTCAATCCTCAATCGTCAATCTTCAATCCTCAATACTCAATCTTCAATCCTCAATTCTCAATCCACGGTCCTCAATCCTCAATCGTCAACCTCCAATCCTGAATACTCAATCTTCAATCCTCAATGCTCAATCGTCAATCCTCAATCCTCAATCCTCAATCCTCATTCTTCAATCCTCAATACCCAATCCTCAATCTTCAATCCTCAATCCTCAATCCTCGATTCTCAATCCTCAATACTATGTCCTCAGTCCTCAAACCTCAATCCTCAATCCCCAGCCCTCATCCTCAATCCTCAATCCCCAATCCTCAATCGTCAATCTTCAATCCTCAATACTCAATCTTCAATCCTCAATCCTCAATCCTCAATGCTCAATCTTCAATCCTTAATACTGAATCTTCAATCCTCAATCCTCAATCCTCATTCCTCAATCCTCAACACCCAATCCTCAATCTTCAATCCTCAATGTTCAATCCGCAATACCCAATCCTCTATTTTCAATCCACAACCCTCAATCCTCAACCCTCAATCCTCAATCCTCAATCTTCAATCCTCAATACTCAGTCTTCAATCCTCAATCCTCAATCCTCAATCCTCAATCCACATTCTTCAATCCTCAACACCCAATCCTCAATCTTCAACCCTCAATCCTCAGTCCTCAATTCTCAATCCTCAATCCTCAATCCTAAGACCTCAAACATCAATACACAACCCTCAGTCCTCGTCCTCAATCCACAACCCTCAATCCTCGATCCTCAATCTTCAATCATCAAAATTCAATCTTCAATCCTCCATCCTCAATCCTCAGTACTCAATCCACAATCCTCAATGTTCAATCCTCAATACCCAAACCTCAATCTTCAATCCTCAATCCTCAATCCTCGGCCCTCAATCCTCAATCGTCAATCTCCAATCCTGAATACTCAATCTTCAAACCTCAATCCTCAATCCTCAATCCTCAATCCTCAATCCTCATTCTTCAATCCTCAACACCCAATCCTCAATCCTCAACCTTCAATCCTCAATACTCAATCTCGAATCCTCAATCCTCAGTCCTCAAACCTCAATTCTGAATCCTCAAACCTCAATTCTGAATCCTCAATCCTGAACCCTCAATCTTCAGCTCTCAGTCCTCAACAATCAGTTGTCAATCCTCAATCCTCAGTAGAATATACTCAATTCACAGTTTTCAATACACAATAATCGATCTGCAATCTTCAAATCTCTATCCACAAACATCAATTCTCATCACTCAACCCTCAACACTCAGTCCTCAATGTTCAATCCTCAATCCTCAACTCTATCCTCAATCCTCAATACTGAACCTTCAAACCTCAATCCTCAATTCTCAGTCCTCAATCCTCAATCCTCAGTCTTCAATCCTCAGTCACCAATCCTCAACCTTCAACCCTCAATCCTCAATCCTCGATCCTCAGACCTCAATCCTCAATCCTCAATCCTCAATGTTCAATCCGCAATACCCAATCCTCAATCTTCAATCCTCAATACTCAATCTCCAATCCTCAATCCTCAGTCCTCAAACCTCAATTCTGAATCCTCAAATCTCAATTCTGAATCCTCAATCCTGAACCCTCAATCTTCAGCTCTCAGTCCTCAACAATCAGTTGTCAATCCTCAATCCTCAGGAGAATATACTCAATTCACAGTTTTCAATACACTATAATCGATCTGCAATCTTCAAATCTCTATCCACAAACACCAATTCTCATCACTCAACCCTCAACACTCAGTCCTCAATGTTCAATCCTCAATCCTCAACTCTATCCTCAATCCTCAATACTGAACCTTCAAACCTCAATCCTCAATCCTCAGTCCTCAATCCTCAATCCTCAGTCTTCAATCCTCAGTCACCAATCCTCAACCTTCAACCCTCAATCCTCAATCCTCGATCCTCAGTCCTCAATCCTCAATCCTCAATCCTCAATGTTCAATCCGCAATACCCAATCCTCAATGTTCAATCCTCAATCTTCAATCCTCCATCCTCAATCCTCAATCCTCAGTCCTTAATCCTCAATCCTCAATATTCAATCCTCAATCCTCAGTCCTCAAACCTCAATTCTGAATCCTCAATCCTGAGACCCCAATCTTCAGCGCTCATTCCTCAACAATCAGTAGTGAATCATCAATCCGCAGTAGAATATACTCAATTCACAGTTTTCAATACACAATACTCGATCTGCAATCTTCAAATCTCTATCCACAAACATCAATTCTCATCACTCAACCCTCAACACTCAGTCCTCAATGTTCAATCCTCAATCCTCAATTCTCAATCTTCAATCCTCAATACTGAACCTTCAATCCTCAATCCTCAATCCTCAGTCCTCAATCCTCAATCCTCAGTCTTCAATCCTCAGTCACCAATCCTCAACCTTCAACCCTCAATCCTCAATCCTCAATCCTCGATCCTCAGTCCTCAATCCTCAATCCTCAATCCTCAATGTTCAATCCGCAATACCCAATCCTCAATCTTCAATCCTCAATCTTTAATCCTCAATCCTCAATCCACAATCCTCGATCCTAAATCTTCAATTCCCAATACTCAATCTTCAATCCTCCATCCTCAATCCTCAATCCTCAGTCCTCAATCCTCAATCCTCAATCCTCAATGTTCAATCCGCAATACCCAATCCTCAATCTTCAATCCTCAATCTTCAATCCTCCATCCTCAATCCTCAATCCTCAGTCCTTAATCCTCAATCCTCAATATTCAATCCTCAATCCTCAGTCCTCAAACCTCAATTCTGAATCCTCAATCCTGAGTCCCCAATCTTCAGCGCTCAGTCCTCAACAATCAGTAGTCAATCATCAATCCTCAGTAGAATATCCTCAATTCACAGCTTTCAACACTCAATACTCGATCTGCAATCTTCAATCCACTATCCACAAACATCAATTCTCATCACTCAACCCTCAACACTCAGTCCTCAATGTTCAATCCTCAATCCTCAATTCTCAATTTTCGGTCCTCAATACTGAACCTTCAATCCTCAATCCTCAATCCTCAATCCTCAATCCTCAATCATCAATCCTCAATCTTCAATACTCAATCCTCAACGCTCAATCCTCAATCCTCAATACTCAACCATCAATCCTCAATTCTCAATACTCAATAGAATATCCTGAATTCGCAGGATTCTATACTCAAACCTCAATCCTCAACCCTCAGCCCTCATTCTCAATCCTCAATCCACAACCCTCAAACCTCAATCCTCAACCGTCAGTCCTCGTCCTCAATCCTCAACCCTCAATCCTCAATCCTCCCATATTCGATCATCAATACTCAATCTTCAATCCTCAATCCTCAATCCCCAGTCCTCAAACCTCAATCCTGAATCCCCGATCCTGAATCCTCAATCTTCAGCCCTCAGTCCTCTACAATCAGTTGTCAATCCTCAATCCTCAATAGAATATCATGAATTCACAGTTTTCATTACTCAATACTCTATCTGCAATCTTCAAATCTCTATCGACAAACATCAATTCTCATCACGCAACCCTCAACACTCAGTCCTCAATCTTCAAACCTCAATCCTCAATCCTCAATCTTCAATCCTCAATACTCAATCTTCAATCCTCACTCCTCAATTCTCAATCCTCAATGCTCAATACTCAATCGTCAATCCTCAATATAATATCATGAATTCACAGTTTTCATTACTCAATACTCTATCTGCAATCTTCAAATCTCTATCCACAAACATCAATTCTCATCACGCAACCCTCAACACTCAGTCCTCAAACTTCAATCCTCAATCCTCAATCCTCAATCCTCAATCCTCAATCTTGAATCATTAATATTCAGTCTTCAATCCTCAATCCTCACTCCTCAATCCTCAACCCTCAATCCTCAATGTTCAATCCTCAATACCCAATCTTCAGTCTTCAATCCTCAATCCTCAATCCTCAATCCTCAATCCTCAATACTCAGTCCTCAATCGTCAATCTTCAATCCTCAATACTCAATCTCTAATCCTCAATCCTCAAACCTCAATTTTAATCCTCATCCCGCAATCCTCAATCCTCAATCCTCAATCCTCAATCTTCAATCCTCAATACGCAATCTTCAATCCTCAATCCTCAATCCTCAATCCTCAATTCACATTCTTCAATCCTCAACACCCAATCCTCAATCTTCAACCATCAATCCTCAGTCCTCAATTCTCAATCCTCAATCCTCAATCATCAGACCTCAAACGTCAATACCCAACCCTCAGTCCTCGTCCTCAATCCACAACCCTCAATCCTCGATCCTCAATCTTCAATCATCAAAATTCAATCTTCAATCCTCAATCCTCAATCCTCCACACTCCTTCCACAATCCTCAATGTTCAATCCTCAATACCCAAACCTCAATCTTCAATCCTCAATCCTCAATCCTCAAACCTCAATCCTCAATCCTCATTCTTCAATCCTCAATCTTCAATGCTCAATCCTCAATCCTCAATCCTCAATCCTCAATCCTCAATCCTCAATCCTCAATCCTCAGTCATCAAACCTCAGTACTGAATCCTCATATCTGAATCCTCAGTCTTCGGCCCTCAGTCCTCAACAATCAGTTGTCAATCCTCAATCCTCAATAGAATATCCTCAATTCACAGGTTTCAATACTCAATACTCAACCTGAAATCTTCAAATCTCTATCCACAAACATCAATTCTCATCACTCAACCCTCAACACTCAGTCCCCAATCCTCAATCTTCAATCCTCAGTCCTCAATCCTCAATCCTCAATCCTCAATCTTCAATCCTTAATACTCAGTCTTCAATCCTCAATCCACAATCCTCGGCCCTCAATCCTCAATCGTCAATCTCCAATCCTGAATACTCAATCTTCAAGCCTCAAACCTCAATCCTCAATCCTTAATCCTCAGTCCACATTCTTCAATCCTCAACACCCAATCCTCAATCTTCAATCCTCAATCCTCAGTCCTCAATTCTCAATCCTCAATCCTCAATCCGCAGACCTCAAACATCAATACTCAACCCTCCGTACCCGTCCTCAATCCACAACCCTCAATCCTCGATCCTCAATCTTCAATCATCAATATTCAATCTTCAATCCTCAATCCTCAATCCTCAATCCTCAGTCCTCAATCCTCAAGCTTCAATCCTCAATACTCAATCTTCAATCCTCAATCCTCAATCCTCAATCCTCAATCCACATTCTTCAATCCTCAACACCCAATCCTCAATCTTCAATCCTCAATCCTCAGTCCTCAATTCTCAATCCTCAATCCTCAATCCTCAGACCTCAAACATCAATACTCAACCCTCAGTACTCGTCCTCAATCCACAACACTCAATCCTTGATCCTCAATCTTCAATCATCAATATTCAACCTTCAATCCTCAATCCTCAATCCTCAATCCTCAATCCTCAATCCTCAATCCTCAATGTTCAATCCTCAATACCCAATCCTCAATCTTAAATCCTCCATCCTCAATCCTCAATCCTCAATCCTCAATCATCAATCCTCAATCTTCAATACTCAATCCTCAACGCTCAATCCTCAATCCTCAATACTCAACCATCAATCCTCAATTCTCAACACTCAATAGAATATCCTGAATTCTCAGGATTCTATACTCAAACCTCAATCCTCAACCCTCAGCCCTCTTTCTGAATCCTCGATCCACCATCCTCAAACCTCAATCCTCAACCGTCAGTCCTCGTCCTCAATCCTCAACCCTCAATCCTCAATCCTCCCATATTCAATCATCAATACTCAATCTTCATTCCTCAATCCTCAATCCTCAGTCCTCAAACCTCCACCCCGAATCCTCAATCCTGAATCCTCAATCTTCAGCCATAAGTCCTCAACAATCAATTGTCAATCCTCAATCATCAATAGAATATCCTCAATTCACAGTTTTCAATACTCAATCCCCATTCTTCAATCTTCAAATCTCAATCCACTAACATCAACTCTCATCACGCATCCCTCAACACTCAGTCCTCAATCCTCAATCCTCAATCCTCAATTCTCAATCTTCAATCCTCAACACTGATCCTTCAATCCTCAATCCTCAATCCTCAGTCCTCAATCCTCAATCCTCTATCTTCAATCCTCAGACCCCGATCCTCAATCATCAACCCTCAGTCCTCAATCCTCAATCCTCGATCCTCAATACCCAATCCACAGTCTTCAATCCTCAATCCTCAGTCCTCAATTCTCAAACCTCAATCCTCAATCCTCAGACCTCAAACATCAATACTCAACACTCAGTCCTCGTCCACAATCCACAACCCTCAATCCTCGATCCTCAATCTTCAATCATCAATATTCAATCTTCAATCCTCAATCCTCAATCCTCATTACTCAATCCACAATCCTCAATGTTCAATCCTCAATACCCAAACCTCAATCCTCAAACCTCAGCCCACATCCTCAATCCTCAATCCTCAATCCTCAATCCTCAACCTTCAATCCTCAATACTCAATCTCCAATCCTCAATCGTCAGTCCTCAAACCTCAATTCTGAATCCTCAAATCTCAATTCTGAATCCTCAATCCTGAACCCTCAATCTTCAGCTCTCAGTCCTCAACAATCAGTTGTCAATCCTCAATCCTCAGTAGAATATACTCAATTCACAGTTTTCAATACACAATAATCGATCTGCAATCTTCAAATCTCTATCCACAAACATCAATTCTCATCACTCAACCCTCAACACTCAGTCCTCAATGTTCAATCCTCAATCCTCAACTCTATCCTCAATCCTCAATACTGAACCTTCAAACCTCAATCCTCAATCCTCAGTCATCAATCCTCAATCCTCAGTCTTCAATCCTCAGTCACCAATCCTCAACCTTCAACCCTCAATCCTCAATCCTCGATCCTCAGTCCTCAATCCTCAATCCTCAATCCTCAATGTTCAATCCGCAATACCCAATCCTCAATCTTCAATCCTCAATCTTCAATACTCCATTCTCAATCCTCAATCCTCAGTCCTTAATCCTCAGTCCTCAATATTCAATCCTCAATCCTCAGTCCTCAAACCTCAATTCTGAATCCTCAATCCTGAGTCCCCAATCTTCAGCGCTCAGTCCTCAACAATCAGTAGTCAATCATCAATCCTCAGTAGAATATCCTCAATTCACAGATTTCAACACTCAATACTCGATCTGCAATCTTCAATCCACTATCCACAAACATCAATTCTCATCAATCAACCCTCAACACTCAGTCCTCAATGTTCAATCCTCAATCCTCAAGTCCCAATCTTCAGTCCTCAATACTGAACCTTCAATCCTCAATCCTCAATCCTCAATCCTCAATCCTCAATCATCAATCCTCAATCTTCAATACTCAATCCTCAACGCTCAATCCTCAATCCTCAATACTCAACCATCAATCCTCAATTCTCAATACTCAATAGAATATCCTGAATTCGCAGGATTCTATACTCAAACCTCAATCCTCAACCCTCAGCCCTCATTCTCAATCCTCAATCCACAATCCTCAAACCTCAATCCTCAACCGTCAGTCCTCGTCGTCAATCCTCAACCCTCAATCCTCAATCCTCCCATATTCGCTCATCAATACTCAATCTTCAATCCTCAATCCTCAATCCTCAATCCGCAAACCTCAATCCTCAACACTCAGTCCTCCATCTTCAATCCGCAATCCTCAATCCTCAATCTTCAATCTTCAATCCTCAATCCTCAATACTCAATCCTCAATCCTCAAACTTCAATCCTCAATACTCAATCTTCAATCCTCAATCCTCAATCCTCAATCCTCAATCCTCAATCCTCAATCCTCAATCTTCAATCCTCAATACTCAAACTGCAATCCTCAATCCTCAGTCCTCACTCCTCAATCCTCAATACGGAATCCTCAATCTTCAATCCTCAATCCTCAATCCTCAATGCTCAATCCTCAATCCTCAATCCTCAGACTTCAAACACCAATACTCAACCCTCAGTCCTCGTCCTCAATCCACAACACTCAATCCTCAATCCTTAATCTTCGATCATTAATATTCAATCTTCAATCCTCAATCATCAATCCTCAATCCTCAACCCTCAATCCTCAATGCTCAATCCTCAATACCCAACCCTCAGTCTTCAATCCTCAATCCTCAATCCTCAATCCTCAATCCTCAATCCTCTATCCTCAGTCCTCAATCCTCAAGCTTCAATCCTCAATACTCAATCTTCAATCCTCAATCCTCAATCCTCAATCCTCAATCTTCAATCCTCAATACTGAATCTTCAATCCTCAATCCTCAATCCTCATTCTTCAATCCTCAACACCCAATCCTCAATCTTCAATCCTCAATGTTCAATCCGCAATACCCAATCCTCAATCTTCAATCCTCAATCCTCAATCCTCAATCCTCAATCCTCAATCCTCAATCTTCAATCCTCAATACTCAATCTTCAATCCGCAATCCTCAATCCTCAATCCTCAATCCACATTCTTCAATCCTCAACACCCAATCCTCAATCTTCAATCCTCAATCCTCAGTCCTCAATTCTCAATCCTCAATCCTCAATCCGCAGACCTCAAACATCAATACTCAACCCTCCGTAACAGTCCTCAATCCACAACCCTCAATCCTCGATCCTCAATCTTCAATCATCAATATTCAATCTTCAATCCTCAATCCTCAATCCTCAATCCTCAGTCCTCAATCCTCAAGCTTCAATCCTCAATACTCAATATTCAATCCTCAATCCTCAATCCTCAATCCTCAATCTTCAATCCTCAATACTAAATCTTCAATCCTCAATCCTCAATCCTCAATCCTCAATCCTCAATCCTCAATCCTCAATCCTCAGTCCTCAATCCTCAGTCCTGAATCCTCAAACCTGAATCCTCAGTCTACAGCCCTCAGTCCTCAACAATCAGTTGTCAATCCTCAATCCTCAATAGAATAACCCCATTCACAGGTTTCAATACTCAATACTCAACCTGCAGTCTTCAAATCTCTATCCACAAATATCAATTCTCATCACTCAACCCTCAACACTCAGTCCCCAATCCTCAATCTTCAATCCTCAATCCTCAATCCTCAATCCTCAATCCTCAATCCTCAATCCTCAATCCTCAATCCTCGTTCCTCAAACCTCAATCCTCAACCCTCAGTCCTCACACTCAATTCTCAATTCTCAATCCTCAATCCACAATCCTGAATCTTCAATCCTCAATAATCAATCTCCAATCCTAGATCCTCAATCCCCAATCTTCAATCCTTAATCCTGTACCATCAATCCTCAATCCCCAGTCCTCAATCTTCAGTCCACAATGCTCAATCCTCAATCCTCAATCCTCAGTCCTCAATCCTCAGTCCTCAACCCTCAAACCTCATTCCTCAACCGTCAGACCTCATCCTCAATCCTCAACCCTCAATCCTCAATCCTCAATCCACATTCTTCAATCCTCAATACCCAATCCTCAATCTACAATACTCAATCCTCAGTCCTCAATTCTCAATCCTCAATCCTCAGTCCTCAGCCCTCAAACCTCAATCCTCAATCCTCAACCCTCAGCCCTCGTCCTCAATCCTCAATCCTCAATCCTCAATCCTCAATCTTCAATGCTCAATACTCATTCTTCAATAATCAATCCTCAATCCTCGATCCTCAATCCTGAACGCTCAATCTTCAGACCTCAGTCCTCAACAATCAGTTGTCAATTCTCTACTCTCAATAGAATATCATCAATTCACAGTTTTCAATACTCAATACTCAATCTGCAATCTTCGAATCTCTATCCACAAACATCAATTCTCATCATTCAACCCTCAACACTCAGTCCCCAATCCTCAATCTTCAATCCTCAATCCTCAATCCACAATCCTCGATCCTCAATCTTCAATCCTCAATACTCAATCTTCAATCCTCCATCCTCAATCCTTAATCCTCAATCCTCAATCCCCAATCGTCAGGCTTCAATCCTCAATACTCAATCTTCAATCCTCAATCCTCAATTCTCATTCCTCACTCCTCATTCTTCAATCCTCAATACCCAATCCTCAATCTTCAATCCTCAATCCTCAATCCTCAACTCTCAATCCTCAATCCTCTGTCCTCAGTCCTCAAACCTCAATCCTCAACCCTCATCACTCAGTCCTCAAGGTTCAATCCTCAATCCCCAATTCTCAATCTTCAATCCTCAATACTGAAACTTCAATCCACAATCCTCAATCCTCAACCCTCAATCCTCAATCCTCAATCTTCAATCCTCAGTCCCCAATCCTCAATCTTCAATCCTCAATCCTCAATCCTCAATCCTCAATCCTCAATCCTCAATCCTGAGTCCTCAAACCTCAATCCTCAGTCCTCAGACCTCAAACCTCAATCCTCAAACCTCAGCCCACATCCTCAATCCTCAATCCTCAATCCTCAATCCTCAACCTTCAATCCTCAATACTCAATCTCGAATCCTCAATCCTCAGTCCTCAAACCTCAATTCTGAATCCTCAAACATCAATTCTGAATCCTCAATCCTGAACCCTCAATCTTCAGCTCTCAGTCCTCAACAATCAGTTGTCAATCCTCAATCCTCAGTAGAATATACTCAATTCACAGTTTTCAATACACAGTAATCGATCTGCAATCTTCAAATCTCTATCCACAAACATCAATTCTCATCACTCAACCCTCAACACTCAGTCCTCAATGTTCAATCCTCAATCCTCAACTCTATCCTCAATCCTCAATACTGAACCTTCAAACCTCAATCCTCAATTCTCAGTCCTCAATCCTCAATCCTCAGTCTTCAATCCTCAGTCACCAATCCTCAACCTTCAACCCTCAATCCTCAATCCTCGATCCTCAGACCTCAATCCTCAATCCTCAATCCTCAATGTTCAATCCGCAATACCCAATCCTCAATCTTCAATCCTCAATACTCAATCTCCAATCCTCAATCCTCAGTCCTCAAACCTCAATTCTGAATCCTCAAATCTCAATTCTGAATCCTCAATCCTGAACCCTCAATCTTCAGCTCTCAGTCCTCAACAATCAGTTGTCAATCCTCAATCCTCAGGAGAATATACTCAATTCACAGTTTTCAATACACTATAATCGATCTGCAATCTTCAAATCTCTATCCACAAACACCAATTCTCATCACTCAACCCTCAACACTCAGTCCTCAATGTTCAATCCTCAATCCTCAACTCTATCCTCAATCCTCAATACTGAACCTTCAAACCTCAATCCTCAGTCCTCAGTCCTCAATCCTCAATCCTCAGTCTTCAATCCTCAATACTCAATCTTCAATCCTCCATCCTCAATCCTTAATCCTCAATCCTTAATCCCCAATCGTCAGGCTTCAATCCTCAATACTCAATCTTCAATCCTCAATCCTCAATTCTCATTCCTCACTCCTCATTCTTCAATCCTCAATACCCAATCCTCAATCTTCAATCCTCAATCCTCAATCCTCAACTCTCAATCCTCAATCCTCTGTCCTCAGTCCTCAAACCTCAATCCTCAACCCTCATCACTCAGTCCTCAAGGTTCAATCCTCAATCCCCAATTCTCAATCTTCAATCCTCAATACTGAAACTTCAATCCACAATCCTCAATCCTCAACCCTCAATCCTCAATCCTCAATCTTCAATCCTCAGTCCCCAATCCTCAATCTTCAATCCTCAATCCTCAATCCTCAATCCTCAATCCTCAATCCTCAATCCTGAGTCCTCAAACCTCAATCCTCAGTCCTCAGACCTCAAACCTCAATCCTCAAACCTCAGCCCACATCCTCAATCCTCAATCCTCAATCCTCAATCCTCAACCTTCAATCCTCAATACTCAATCTCGAATCCTCAATCCTCAGTCCTCAAACCTCAATTCTGAATCCTCAAACCTCAATTCTGAATCCTCAATCCTGAACACTCAATCTTCAGCTCTCAGTCCTCAACAATCAGTTGTCAATCCTCAATCCTCAGTAGAATATACTCAATTCACAGTTTTCAATACACAATAATCGATCTGCAATCTTCAAATCTCTATCCACAAACATCAATTCTCATCACTCAACCCTCAACACTCAGTCCTCAATGTTCAATCCTCAATCCTCAACTCTATCCTCAATCCTCAATACTGAACCTTCAAACCTCAATCCTCAATTCTCAGTCCTCAATCCTCAATCCTCAGTCTTCAATCCTCAGTCACCAATCCTCAACCTTCAACCCTCAATCCTCAATCCTCGATCCTCAGACCTCAATCCTCAATCCTCAATCCTCAATGTTCAATCCGCAATACCCAATCCTCAATCTTCAATCCTCAATACTCAATCTCCAATCCTCAATCCTCAGTCCTCAAACCTCAATTCTGAATCCTCAAATCTCAATTCTGAATCCTCAATCCTGAACCCTCAATCTTCAGCTCTCAGTCCTCAACAATCAGTTGTCAATCCTCAATCCTCAGGAGAATATACTCAATTCACAGTTTTCAATACCCTATAATCGATCTGCAATCTTCAAATCTCTATCCACAAACACCAATTCTCATCACTCAACCCTCAACACTCAGTCCTCAATGTTCAATCCTCAATCCTCAACTCTATCCTCAATCCTCAATACTGAACCTTCAAACCTCAATCCTCAATCCTCAGTCCTCAATCCTCAATCCTCAGTCTTCAATCCTCAGTCACCAATCCTCAACCTTCAACCCTCAATCCTCAATCCTCGACCCTCAGTCCTCAATCCTCAATCCTCAATCCTCAATGTTCAATCCGCAATACCCAATCCTCAATGTTCAATCCTCAATCTTCAATCCTCCATCCTCAATCCTCAATCCTCAGTCCTTAATCCTCAATCCTCAATATTCAATCCTCAATCCTCAGTCCTCAAACCTCAATTCTGAATCCTCAATCCTGAGTCCCCAATCTTCAGCGCTCATTCCTCAACAATCAGTAGTCAATCATCAATCCGCAGTAGAATATACTCAATTCACAGTTTTCAATACACAATACTCGATCTGCAATCTTCAAATCTCTATCCACAAACATCAATTCTCATCACTCAACCCTCAACACTCAGTCCTCAATGTTCAATCCTCAATCCTCAATTCTCAATCTTCAATCCTCAATACTGAACCTTCAATCCTCAATCCTCAATCCTCAGTCCTCAATCCTCAATCCTCAGTCTTCAATCCTCAGTCACCAATCCTCAACCTTCAACCCTCAATCCTCAATCCTCAATCCTCGATCCTCAGTCCTCAATCCTCAATCCTCAATCCTCAATGTTCAATCCGCAATACCCAATCCTCAATCTTCAATCCTCAATCTTTAATCCTCAATCCTCAATCCACAATCCTCGATCCTCAATCTTCAATTCCCAATACTCAATCTTCAATCCTCCATCCTCAATCCTCAATCCTCAGTCCTCAATCCTCAATCCTCAATCCTCAATGTTCAATTCGCAATACCCAATCCTCAATCTTCAATCCTCAATCTTCAATCCTCCATCCTCAATCCTCAATCCTCAGTCCTTAATCCTCAATCCTCAATATTCAATCCTCAATCCTCAGTCCTCAAACCTCAATTCTGAATCCTCAATCCTGAGTACCCAATCTTCAGCGCTCAGTCCTCAACAATCAGTAGTCAATCATCAATCCTCAGTAGAATATCCTCAATACACAGCTTTCAACACTCAATACTCGATCTGCAATCTTCAATCCACTATCCACAAACATCAATTCTCATCACTCAACCCTCAACACTCAGTCCTCAATGTTCAATCCTCAATCCTCAATTCTCAATTTTCGGTCCTCAATACTGAACCTTCAATCCTCAATCCTCAATCCTCAATCCTCAATCCTCAATCATCAATCCTCAATCTTCAATACTCAATCCTCAACGCTCAATCCTCAATCCTCAATACTCAACCATCAATCCTCAATTCTCAATACTCAATAGAATATCCTGAATTCGCAGGATTCTATACTCAAACCTCAATCCTCAACCCTCAGCCCTCATTCTCAATCCTCAATCCACAACCCTCAAACCTCAATCCTCAACCGTCAGTACTCGTCCTCAATCCTCAACCCTCAATCCTCAATCCTCCCATATTCGATCATCAATACTCAGTCTTCAATCCTCAATCCTCAATCCCCAGTCCTCAAACCTCAATCCTGAATCCCCGATCCTGAATCCTCAATCTTCAGCCCTCAGTCCTCTACAATCAGTTGTCAATCCTCAATCCTCAATAGAATATCATGAATTCACAGTTTTCATTACTCAATACTCTATCTGCAATCTTCAAATCTCTATCGACAAACATCAATTCTCATCACGCAACCCTCAACACTCAGTCCTCAATCTTCAAACCTCAATCCTCAATCCTCAATCTTCAATCCTCAATACTCAATCTTCAATCCTCACTCCTCAATTCTCAATCCTCAATGCTCAATACTCAATCGTCAATCCTCAATATAATATCATGAATTCACAGTTTTCATTACTCAATACTCTATCTGCAATCTTCAAATCTCTATCCACAAACATCAATTCTCATCACGCAACCCTCAACACTCAGTCCTCAATCTTCAATCCTCAATCCTCAATCCTCAATCCTCAATCCTCAATCTTGAATCATTAATATTCAGTCTTCAATCCTCAATCCTCACTCCTCAATCCTCAACCCTCAATCCTCAATGTTCAATCCTCAATACCCAATCTTCAGTCTTCAATCCTCAATCCTCAATCCTCAATCCTCAATCCTCAATACTCAGTCCTCAATCGTCAATCTTCAATCCTCAATACTCAATCTCTAATCCTCAATCCTCAAACCTCAATTTTAATCCTCATCCCGCAATCCTCAATCCTCAATCCTCAATCCTCAATCTTCAATCCTCAATACGCAATCTTCAATCCTCAATCCTCAATCCTCAATCCTCAATCCACATTCTTCAATCCTCAACACCCAATCCTCAATCATCAACCATCAATCCTCAGTCCTCAATTCTCAATCCTCAATCCTCAATCATCAGACCTCAAACGTCAATACCCAAACCTCAGTCCTCGTCCTCAATCCACAACCCTCAATCCTCGATCCTCAATCTTCAATCATCAAAATTCAATCTTCAATCCTCAATCCTCAATCCTCCATACTCCATCCACAATCCTCAATGTTCAATCCTCAATACCCAAACCTCAATCTTCAATCCTCAATCCTCAATCCTCAACCCTCAATCCTCAATCCTCATTCTTCAATCCTCAATCTTCAATGCTCAATCCTCAATCCTCAATCCTCAATCCTCAATCCTCAATCCTCAATCCTCAGTCATCAAACCTCAGTACTGAATCCTCAAATCTGAATCCTCAGTCTTCGGCCCTCAGTCCTCAACAATCAGTTGTCAATCCTCAATCCTCAATAGAATATCCTCAATTCACAGGTTTCAATACTCAATACTCAACCTGAAATCTTCAAATCTCTATCCACAAACATCAATTCTCATCACTCAACCCTCAACACTCAGTCCCCAATCCTCAATCTTCAATCCTCAGTCCTCAATCCTCAATCCTCAATCCTCAATCTTCAATCCTTAATACTCAGTCTTCAATCCTCAATCCACAATCCTCGGCCCTCAATCCTCAATCGTCAATCTCCAATCCTGAATACTCAATCTTCAAGCCTCAAACCTCAATCCTCAATCCTTAATCCTCAGTCCACATTCTTCAATCCTCAACACCCAATCCTCAATCTTCAATCCTCAATCCTCAGTCCTCAATTCTCAATCCGCAATCCTCAATCCGCAGACCTCAAACATCAATACTCAACCCTCCGTACCCGTCCTCAATCCACAACCCTCAATCCTCGATCCTCAATCTTCAATCATCAATATTCAATCTTCAATCCTCAATCCTCAATCCTCAGTCCTCAATCCTCAAGCTTCAATCCTCAATACTCAATCTTCAATCCTCAATCCTCAATCCTCAATCCTCAATCTTCAATCCTCAATACTAAATCTTCAATCCTCAATCCTCAATCCTCAATCCTCAATCCACATTCTTCAATCCTCAACACCCAATCCTCAATCTTCAATCCTCAATCCTCAGTCCTCAATTCTCAATCCTCAATCCTCAATCCTCAGACCTCAAACATCAATACTCAACCCTCAGTACTCGTCCTCAATCCACAACACTCAATCCTTGATCCTCAATCTTCAATCATCAATATTCAACCTTCAATCCTCAATCCTCAATCCTCAATACTCAATACTCAATCCTCAATCCTCAATGTTCAATCCTCAATACCCAATCCTCAATCTTAAATCCTCCATCCTCAATCCTCAATCCTCAATCCTCAATCATCAATCCTCAATCTTCAATACTCAATCCTCAACGCTCAATCCTCAATCCTCAATACTCAACCATCAATCCTCAATTCTCAACACTCAATAGAATATCCTGAATTCTCAGGATTCTATACTCAAACCTCAATCCTCAACCCTCAGCCCTCTTTCTGAATCCTCGATCCACCATCCTCAAACCTCAATCCTCAACCGTCAGTCCTCGTCCTCAATCCTCAACCCTCAATCCTCAATCCTCCCATATTCAATCATCAATACTCAATCTTCAATCCTCAATCCTCAATCCTCAGTCCTCAAACCTCCACCCCGAATCCTCAATCCTGAATCCTCAATCTTCAGCCATAAGTCCTCAACAATCAATTGTCAATCCTCAATCATCAATAGAATATCCTCAATTCACAGTTTTCAATACTCAATCCCCATTCTTCAATCTTCAAATCTCAATCCACTAACATCAACTCTCATCACGCATCCCTCAACACTCAGTCCTCAATCCTCAATCCTCAATCCTCAATTCTCAATCTTCAATCCTCAACACTGATCCTTCAATCCTCAATCCTCAATCCTCAGTCCTCAATCCTTAATCCTCTATCTTCAATCCTCAGACCCCGATCCTCAATCATCAACCCTCAGTCCTCAATCCTCAATCCTCGATCCTCAATACCCAATCCACAGTCTTCAATCCTCAATCCTCAGTCCTCAATTCTCAACCCTCAATCCTCAATCCTCAGACCTCAAACATCAATACTCAACACTCAGTCCTCGTCCACAATCCACAACCCTCAATCCTCGATCCTCAATCTTCAATCATCAATATTCAATCTTCAATCCTCAGTCCTCAATCCTCATTACTCAATCCACAATCCTCAATGTTCAATCCTCAATACCCAAACCTCAATCCTCAAACCTCAGCCCACATCCTCAATCCTCAATCCTCAATCCTCAATCCTCAACCTTCAATCCTCAATACTCAATCTCCAATCCTCAATCCTCAGTCCTCAAACCTCAATTCTGAATCCTCAAATCTCAATTCTGAATCCTCAATCCTGAACCCTCAATCTTCAGCTCTCAGTCCTCAACAATCAGTTGTCAATCCTCAATCCTCAGTAGAATATACTCAATTCACAGTTTTCAATACACAATAATCGATCTGCAATCTTCAAATCTCTATCCACAAACATCAATTCTCATCACTCAACCCTCAACACTCAGTCCTCAATGTTCAATCCTCAATCCTCAACTCTATCCTCAATCCTCAATACTGAACCTTCAAACCTCAATCCTCAATCCTCAGTCCTCAATCCTCAATCCTCAGTCTTCAATCCTCAGTCACCAATCCTCAACCTTCAACCCTCAATCCTCAATCCTCGATCCTCAGTCCTCAATCCTCAATCCTCAATCCTCAATGTTCAATCCGCAATACCCAATCCTCAATCTTCAATCCTCAATCTTCAATACTCCATCCTCAATCCTCAATCTTCAGTCCTCAATCCTCAATCTTCAATGCTCAATACTCATTCTTCAATAATCAATCCTCAATCCTCGATCCTCAATCCTGAACGCTCAATCTTCAGACCTCAGTCCTCAACAATCAGTTGTCAATTCTCTACTCTCAATAGAATATCATCAATTCACAGTTTTCAATACTCAATACTCAATCTGCAATCTTCGAATCTCTATCCACAAACATCAATTCTCATCATTCAACCCTCAACACTCAGTCCCCTATCCTCAATCTTCAATCCTCAATCCTCAATCCACAATCCTCGATCCTCAATCTTCAATCCTCAATACTCAATCTTCAATCCTCCATCCTCAATCCTTAATCCTCTATCCTCAATCCCCAATCGTCAGGCTTCAATCCTCAATACTCAATCTTCAATCCTCAATCCTCAATTCTCATTCCTCACTCCTCATTCTTCAATCCTCAATACCCAATCCTCAATCTTCAATCCTCAATCCTCAATCCTCAACTCTCAATCCTCAATCCTCTGTCCTCAGTCCTCAAACCTCAATCCTCAACCCTCATCACTCAGTCCTCAAGGTTCAATACTCAATCCCCAATTCTCAATCTTCAATCCTCAATACTGAACCTTCAATCCACAATCCTCAATCCTCAACCCTCAATCCTCAATCCTCAATCTTCAATCCTCAGTCCCCAATCCTCAATCTTCAATCCTCAATCCTCAATCCTCAATCCTCAATCCTCAATCCTCAATCCTGAGTCCTCAAACCTCAATCCTCAGTCCTCAGACCTCAAACCTCAATCCTCAAACCTCAGCCCACATCCTCAATCCTCAATCCTCAATCCTCAATCCTCAACCTTCAATCCTCAATACTCAATCTCGAATCCTCAATCCTCAGTCCTCAAACCTCAATTCTGAATCCTCAAACCTCAATTCTGAATCCTCAATCCTGAACCCTCAATCTTCAGCTCTCAGTCCTCAACAATCAGTTGTCAATCCTCAATCCTCAGTAGAATATACTCAATTCACAGTTTTCAATACACAATAATCGATCTGCAATCTTCAAATCTCTATCCACAAACATCAATTCTCATCACTCAACCCTCAACACTCAGTCGTCAATGTTCAATCCTCAATCCTCAACTCTATCCTCAATCCTCAATACTGAACCTTCAAACCTCAATCCTCAATTCTCAGTCCTCAATCCTCAATCCTCAGTCTTCAATCCTCAGTCACCAATCCTCAACCTTCAACCCTCAATCCTCAATCCTCGATCCTCAGACCTCAATCCTCAATCCTCAATCCTCAATGTTCAATCCGCAATACCCAATCCTCAATCTTCAATCCTCAATACTCAATCTCCAATCCTCAATCCTCAGTCCTCAAACCTCAATTCTGAATCCTCAAATCTCAATTCTGAATCCTCAATCCTGAACCCTCAATCTTCAGCTCTCAGTCCTCAACAATCAGTTGTCAATCCTCAATCCTCAGGAGAATATACTCAATTCACAGTTTTCAATACACTATAATCGATCTGGAATCTTCAAATCTCTATCCACAAACACCAATTCTCATCACTCAACCCTCAACACTCAGTCCTCAATGTTCAATCCTCAATCCTCAACTCTATCCTCAATCCTCAATACTGAACCTTCAAACCTCAATCCTCAATCCTCAGTCCTCAATCCTCAATCCTCAGTCTTCAATCCTCAGTCACCAATCCTCAACCTTCAACCCTCAATCCTCAATCCTCGATCCTCAGTCCTCAATCCTCAATCCTCAATCCTCAATGTTCAATCCGCAATACCCAATCCTCAATGTTCAATCCTCAATCTTCAATCCTCCATCCTCAATCCTCAATCCTCAGTCCTTAATCCTCAATCCTCAATATTCAATCCTCAATCCTCAGTCCTCAAACCTCAATTCTGAATCCTCAATCCTGAGTCCCCAATCTTCAGC
This sequence comes from Calliopsis andreniformis, assembly GCF_051401765.1. NCBI lineage: Eukaryota > Metazoa > Arthropoda > Insecta > Hymenoptera > Andrenidae > Calliopsis > Calliopsis andreniformis. Next base: position 698,936 of record NW_027480458.1, read on the forward strand.
GCTCATTCCTCAACAATCAGTAGTCAATCATCAATCCGCAGTAGAATATACTCAATTCACAGTTTTCAATACACAATACTCGATCTGCAATCTTCAAATCTCTATCCACAAACATCAATTCTCATCACTCAACCCTCAACACTCAGTCCTCAATGTTCAATCCTCAATCCTCAATTTTCAATCTTCAATCCTCAATACTGAACCTTCAATCCTCAATCCTCAATCCTCAGTCCTCAATCCTCAATCCTCAAACCTCAATCCTCAACCGTCAGTCCTCGTCCTGAATCCTCATCCCACAATCCTCAATCCTCAATATTCAATCCTCAATACTCAATATTCAATCCTCAATCCTCAATCTTCAATCCTCAATCCACAGTCCTCAATCTTCAATCCTCAATGTTTAATCCTCAATCCCCAATCCTCAGTACTCAATCCTCAACCCTCAATCCTCAAACCTCAATCCTCAACCGTCAGTCCTCGTCCTGAATCCTCATCCCTCAATCCTCAATCCTCAATATTCAATCCTCAATACTCAATATTCAATTCTCAATCCTCAATCCTCAATCCTCATTCCTCAATTCTCAATCCTCAATCCTCAGTCCTCAGTCCTCTAACCTCAATCCTCAACCCTCAGCCCTCATCCTCAATCCTCAATCCTCAATCCTCAATTCTCAACCTTCAATCCTCAATCCTCAATCTTCAATCCTCAATACTCAGTCTTCAATCCTCAATCCTCAATCCTCAATCCGCAATCTTAATCTTCAATCCTCAATACTCAATCTTCAATCCTCAATCCTCAATCCTCAATCGCCAATCCTCAATCTTGAATCCTCAATACACAATCTTCAATCCTCAATCCTCAATCCTCAATCCTCAATCATCAATCCTGAATCCTCAATCCTCAATCCTCGGTAATCAATCCTCAACCTTCAATACTCAATCGCCAATCCTCAGTCCTCAATCCTCAATCCTCAATCCTCGTTCCTCAAACCTCAATCCTCAACCCTCAGTCCTCACACTCAATTCTCAATTCTCAATCCTCAATCCTCAATCCTCAAACTTCAATCCTCAATAATCAATCTCCAATCCTATATCCTCAATACCCAATCCTCAATCCTTAATCCACAAACATCAATCCTCAATCCCCAGTCCTCGATCTTCAATCCTCAATGTTCAACCCTCAATCCCCAATCCTCAGTCCTCAATCCTCAATCCTCAATCCTCAAACATCAATCCTCAACCGTCAGTCCTCGTCCTGAATCCTCAACCCTCAATCCTCAATCCTCAATATTCAATCCTCAATACTCAATATTCAATCCTCAATCCTCAATCTTCAATCCTCAATCCACAGTCCTCAATCTTCAATCCTCAATGTTCAATCCTCAATCCCCAATCCTCAGTACTCAATCCTCAACCCTCAATCCTCAAACCTCAATCCTCAACCGTCAGTCCTCGTCCTGAATCCTCATCCCTCAATCCTCAATCCTCAATATTCAATCCTCAATACTCAATATTCAATTCTCAATCCTCAATCCTCAATCCTCATTCCTCAATTCTCAATCCTCAATCCTCAGTCCTCAGTCCTCTAACCTCAATCCTCAACCCTCAGCCCTCATCCTCAATCCTCAATCCTCAATCCTCAATCCTCAACCTTCAATCCTCAATCCTCAATCTTCAATCCTCAATACTCAGTCTTCAATCCTCAATCCTCAATCCTCAATCCGCAATCTTAATCTTCAATCCTCAATACTCAATCTTCAATCCTCAATCCTCAATCCTCAATCGCCAATCCTCAATCTTGAATCCTCAATACACAATCTTCAATCCTCAATCCTCAATCCTCAATCCTCAATCATCAATCCTGAATCCTCAATCCTCAATCCTCGGTAATCAATCCTCAACCTTCAATACTCAATCGCCAATCCTCAGTCCTCAATCCTCAATCCTCAATCCTCGTTCCTCAAACCTCAATCCTCAACCCTCAGTCCTCACACTCAATTCTCAATTCTCAATCCTCAATCCTCAATCCTCAAACTTCAATCCTCAATAATCAATCTCCAATCCTATATCCTCAATACCCAATCCTCAATCCTTAATCCACAAACATCAATCCTCAAACCCCAGTCCTCGATCTTCAATCCTCAATGTTCAATCCTCAATCCCCAATCCTCAGTCCTCAATCCTCAATCCTCAATCCTCAAACCTCAATCCTCAACCGTCAGTCCTCGTCCTGAATCCTCAACCCTCAATCCTCAATCCTCAATATTCAATCCTCAGTTCTCAATATTCAATCCTCAATCCTCAACCCTCAATCCGCAATCCTCAATCCCCAATCCTCAATCCTCAATCCTCAACCCTCAATCCTCATTCTTCAATCCTCAACCGTCAGTCCTCGTCCTGAATCCTCAACCCTCAACCCTCAATCCTCAATATTCAATCCTCAATACTCAATATTCAATCCTCAATCCTCAATCCTCAATCCTCAATCATCAATCCTGAATCCTGTATCCTCAATCCTCAGTAATCAATCCCTAACCTTCAATACTCAATCGTCAATCCTCAGTCCTCAATCCTCAATCCTCAATCCTCAATCCTCATTCCTCAATCCTCATTCTTCAATCCTCAACACACAATCCTCAATCTTCAATCCTCAATCCTCAATCTTCAACTCTCAACCCTCAACACTCAGTCCCCAATCCTCAATCTTCAATCCACAATCCTCAATCCTCAATCCTCAATCCTCAATCCTCAATCCTCAATCCTCAATCCTCGTTCCTCAAACCTCAATCCTCAACCCTCAGTCCTCACACTCAATTCTCAATTCTCAATCCTCAATCCACAATCCTGAATCTTCAATCCTCAATAATCAATCTCCAATCCTAGATCCTCAATCCCCAATCTTCAATCCTTAATCCTGTACCATCAATCCTCAATCCCCAGTCCTCAATCTTCAGTCCACAATGCTCAATCCTCAATCCCCAATCCTAAGTCCTCAATCCTCAATCCTCAACCCTCAAACCTCATTCCTCAACCGTCAGACCTCATCCTCAATCCTCAACCCTCAATCCTCAATCCTCAATCCACATTCTTCAATCCTCAATACCCAATCCTCAATCTACAATACTCAATCCTCAGTCCTCAATTCTCAATCCTCAATCCTCAGTCCTAAGCCCTCAAACCTCAATCCTCAACCCTCAGCCCTCGTCCTCAATCCTCAATCCTCTATCCTCAATCCTCAATCTTCAATCCTCAATACTCATTCTTCAATAATCAATCCTCAATCCTCGATCCTCAATCCTGAACGCTCAATCTTCAGACCTCAGTCCTCAACAATCAGTTGTCAATTCTCTACTCTCAATAGAATATCATCAATTCACAGATTTCAATACTCAATACTCAATCTGCGGTATTCGAATCTCTATCCACAAACATCAATTCTCATCATTCAACCCTCAACACTCAGTCCCCAATCCTCAATCTTCAATCCTCAATCCTCAATCCACAATCCTCGATCCTCAATCTTCAATCCTCAATACTCAATCTTCAATCCTCCATCCTCAATCCTTAATCCTCAATCCTCGATCCCCAATCGTCAGGCTTCAATCATCAATACTCAATCTTCAATCCTCAATCCTCAATTCTCATTCCTCACTCCTCATTCTTCAATCCTCAATACCCAATCCTCAATCTTCAATCCTCAATCCTCAATCCTCAACTCTCAATCCTCAATCCTCTGTCCTCAGTCCTCAAACCTCAATCCTCAACCCTCATCACTCAGTCCTCAAGGTTCAATCCTCAATCCCCAATTCTCAATCTTCAATCCTCAATACTGAACCTTCAATCCACAATCCTCAATCCTCAACCCTCAATCCTCAATCCTCAATCTTCAATCCTCAGTCCCCAATCCTCAATCTTCAATCCTCAATCCTCAATCCTCAATCCTCAATCCTCAATCCTCAATCCTGAGTCCTCAAACCTCAATCCTAAATCCTCAATCCTGAATCCTCAATCCTCAGCCCTCAGTCCTCAACAATCAGTTGTCAATCCTTAATCCTCAATAGAGTATCCTCAATTCACAGGTTTCAATACTCAATACTCAACCTGCAATCTTCAAATCCCTATCCACAAACATCAATTCTCATCACTCAGCCCTCAACACTCAGTCCCCAATCCTCAATCCTCAATCCTCAATCGTCTATCCTCATTCTTCAATCCTCAATGCCCAGTCCTCACTCCTCAATCCTCATTCTTCAATCCTCAATACCGAATCCACAATCTTCAACCCTAAATCCTCAATCCTCAATTCTCAATCCTCAATCCTCAATCCTCAGACTTCAAACACCAATACTCAACCCTCAGTCCTCGTCCTTAATCCGCAACCCTCAATCCTCAATACTCAATCTTCAATCATTAATATTCAACCTTCAATCCTCAATCCTCAAACCTCAATCTTCAATCCTCAATACTCAATCTTCAATCCTCAATCCTCAATTCTCAATCCTCAATGTTCAATGCTCAATCGTCAATCCTCAATCCCCAATCCTCAATCTTCAATCCTCAATTCTCAATCCTGAATCCTCAATCCTCAATCTTCAATCCTCAATACTCAATCTTCAATACTCAATCCTCAATCCTCAATCCTCAATCCTCAATCCTCGATCCTCAATCTTCAATCCTCAATCCTCATTCTTCAATCCTCAATACCCAATCCTCAATCCTCAATCCTCAATCCACAATCCTCAACGTTCAATCATCAATGCTCAATCTTCAATGCTCATTCCTCAATCCTCAATCCTCAATTCTCAATCCTCAATCGTCAATCTTCAATCCTCAATACTCAATCTTCAATCCTCAATTCTCAATCCACGGTCCTCAATCCTCAATCGTCAACCTCCAATCCTGAATACTCAATCTTCAATCCTCAATGCTCAATCGTCAATCCTCAATCCTCAATCCTCAATCCTCATTCTTCAATCCTCAATACCCAATCCTCAATCTTCAATCCTCAATCCTCAATCCTCGATTCTCAATCCTCAATACTATGTCCTCAGTCCTCAAACCTCAATCCTCAATCCCCAGCCCTCATCCTCAATCCTCAATCCCCAATCCTCAATCGTCAATCTTCAATCATCAATACTCAATCTTCAATCCTCAATCCTCAATCCTCAATGCTCAATCTTCAATCCTTAATACTGAATCTTCAATCCTCAATCCTCAATCCTCATTCCTCAATCCTCAACACCCAATCCTCAATCTTCAATCCTCAATGTTCAATCCGCAATACCCAGTCCTCTATTTTCAATCCACAACCCTCAATCCTCAACCCTCAATCCTCAATCCTCAATCTTCAATCCTCAATACTCAATCTTCAATCCTCAATCCTCAATCCCCAGTCCTCAAACCTCAATCCTGAATCCCCGATCCTGAATCCTCAATCTTCAGCCATAAGTCCTCAACAATCAATTGTCAATCCTCAATCATCAATAGAATATCCTCAATTCACAGTTTTCAATACTCAATCCCCATTCTTCAATCTTCAAATCTCAATCCACTAACATCAACCCTCATCACGCATCCCTCAACACTCAGTCCTCAATCCTCAATCCTCAATCCTCAATTCTCAATCTTCAATCCTCAACACTGATCCTTCAATCCTCAATCCTCAATCCTCAGTCCTCAGTCATCAAACCTCAGTACTGAATCCTCATATCTGAATCCTCAGTCTTCGGCCCTCAGTCCTCAACAATCAGTTGTCAATCCTCAATCCTCAATCCTCAATCCTCAATCCTCAATCCTCAATCTTGAATCATTAATATTCAGTCTTCAATCCTCAATCCTCACTCCTCAATCCTCAACCCTCAATCCTCAATGTTCAATCCTCAATACCCAATCTTCAGTCTTCAATCCTCAATCCTCAATCCTCAATCCTCAATCCTCAATACTCAGTCCTCAATCGTCAATCTTCAATCCTCAATACTCAATCTCTAATCCTCAATCCTCAAACCTCAATTTTAATCCTCATCCCGCAATCCTCAATCCTCAATCCTCAATCCTCAATCTTCAATCCTCAATACGCAATCTTCAATCCTCAATCCTCAATCCTCAATCCTCAATCCACATTCTTCAATCCTCAACACCCAATCCTCAATCTTCAACCATCAATCCTCAGTCCTCAATTCTCAATCCTCAATCCTCAATCATCAGACCTCAAACGTCAATACCCAACCCTCAGTCCTCGTCCTCAATCCACAACCCTCAATCCTCGATCCTCAATCTTCAATCATCAAAATTCAATCTTCAATCCTCAATCCTCAATCCTCCATACTCCATCCACAATCCTCAATGTTCAATCCTCAATACCCAAACCTCAATCTTCAATCCTCAATCCTCAATCCTCAACCCTCAATCCTCAATCCTCATTCTTCAATCCTCAATCTTCAATGCTCAATCCTCAATCCTCAATCCTCAATCCTCAATCCTCAATCCTCAGTCATCAAACCTCAGTACTGAATCCTCAAATCTGAATCCTCAGTCTTCGGCCCTCAGTCCTCAACAATCAGTTGTCAATCCTCAATCCTCAATAGAATATCCTCAATTCACAGGTTTCAATACTCAATACTCAACCTGAAATCTTCAAATCTCTATCCACAAACATCAATTCTCATCACTCAACCCTCAACACTCAGTCCCCAATCCTCAATCTTCAATCCTCAGTCCTCAATCCTCAATCCTCAATCCTCAATCTTCAATCCTTAATACTCAGTCTTCAATCCTCAATCCACAATCCTCGGCCCTCAATCCTCAATCGTCAATCTCCAATCCTGAATACTCAATCTTCAAGCCTCAAACCTCAATCCTCAATCCTTAATCCTCAGTCCACATTCTTCAATCCTCAACACCCAATCCTCAATCTTCAATCCTCAATCCTCAGTCCTCAATTCTCAATCCTCAATCCTCAATCCGCAGACCTCAAACATCAATACTCAACCCTCCGTACCCGTCCTCAATCCACAACCCTCAATCCTCGATCCTCAATCTTCAATCATCAAAATTCAATCTTCAATCCTCAATCCTCAATCCTCCATACTCCATCCACAATCCTCAATGTTCAATCCTCAATACCCAAACCTCAATCTTCAATCCTCAATCCTCAATCCTCAATCCTCGATCCTCAATCTTCAATCATCAATATTCAATCTTCAATCCTCAATCCTCAATCCTCATTACTCAATCCACAATCCTCAATGTTCAATCCTCAATACCCAAACCTCAATCCTCAAACCTCAGCCCACATCCTCAATCCTCAATCCTCAATCCTCAATCCTCAATCCTCTATCTTCAATCCTCAGACCCCGATCCTCAATCATCAACCCTCAGTCCTCAATCCTCAATCCTCGATCCTCAATACCCAATCCACAGTCTTCAATCCTCAATCCTCAGTCCTCAATTCTCAACCCTCAATCCTCAATCCTCAGACCTCAAACATCAATACTCAACACTCAGTTCTCGTCCACAATCCACAACCCTCAATCCTCGATCCTCAATCTTCAATCATCAATATTCAATCTTCAATCCTCAATCCTCAATCCTCATTACTCAATCCACAATCCTCAATGTTCAATCCTCAATACCCAAACCTCAATCCTCAAACCTCAGCCCACATCCTCAATCCTCAATCCTCAATCCTCAATCCTCAACCTTCAATCCTCAATACTCAATCTCCAATCCTCAATCCTCAGTCCTCAAACCTCAATTCTGAATCCTCAAATCTCAATTCTGAATCCTCAATCCTGAACCCTCAATCTTCAGCTCTCAGTCCTCAACAATCAGTTGTCAATCCTCAATCCTCAGTAGAATATACTCAATTCACAGTTTTCAATACACAATACTCGATCTGCAATCTTCAAATCTCTATCCACAAACATCAATTCTCATCACTCAACCCTCAACACTCAGTCCTCAATGTTCAATCCTCAATCCTCAATTCTCAATCTTCAATCCTCAATACTGAACCTTCAATCCTCAATCCTCAATCCTCAGTCCTCAATCCTCAATCCTCAGTCTTCAATCCTCAGTCACCAATCCTCAACCTTCAACCCTCAATCCTCAATCCTCTATCCTCGATCCTCAGTCCTCAATCCTCAATCCTCAATCCTCAATGTTCAATCCGCAATACCCAATCCTCAATCTTCAATCCTCAATCTTTAATCCTCAATCCTCAATCCACAATCCTCGATCCTCAATCTTCAATTCCCAATACTCAATCTTCAATCCTCCATCCTCAATCCTCAATCCTCAGTCCTCAATCCTCAGTCCTCAATCCTCAATCCTCAATCCTCAATGTTCAATCCGCAATACCCAATCCTCAATCTTCAATCCTCAATCTTCAATCCTCCATCCTCAATCCTCAATCCTCAGTCCTTAATCCTCAATCCTCAATATTCAATCCTCAATCCTCAGTCCTCAAAGCTCAATTCTGAATCCTCAATCCTGAGTCCCCAATCTTCAGCGCTCAGTCCTCAACAATCAGTAGTCAATCATCAATCCTCAGTAGAATATCCTCAATTCACAGCTTTCAACACTCAATACTCGATCTGCAATCTTCAATCCACTATCCACAAACATCAATTCTCATCACTCAACCCTCAACACTCAGTCCTCAATGTTCAATCCTCAATCCTCAATTCTCAATTTTCGGTCCTCAATACTGAACCTTCAATCCTCAATCCTCAATCCTCAATCCTCAATCCTCAATCATCAATCCTCAATCTTCAATACTCAATCCTCAACGCTCAATCCTCAATCCTCAATACTCAACCATCAATCCTCAATTCTCAATACTCAATAGAATATCCTGAATTCGCAGGATTCTATACTCAAACCTCAATCCTCAACCCTCAGCCCTCATTCTCAATCCTCAATCCACAACCCTCAAACCTCAATCCTCAACCGTCAGTCCTCGTCCTCAATCCTCAACCCTCAATCCTCAATCCTCCCATATTCGATCATCAATACTCAATCTTCAATCCTCAATCCTCAATCCCCAGTCCTCAAACCTCAATCCTGAATCCCCGATCCTGAATCCTCAATCTTCAGCCCTCAGTCCTCTACAATCAGTTGTCAATCCTCAATCCTCAATAGAATATCATGAATTCACAGTTTTCATTACTCAATACTCTATCTGCAATCTTCAAATCTCTATCGACAAACATCAATTCTCATCACGCAACCCTCAACACTCAGTCCTCAATCTTCAAACCTCAATCCTTAATCCTCAATCTTCAATCCTCAATACTCAATCTTCAATCCTCACTCCTCAATTCTCAATCCTCAATGCTCAATACTCAATCGTCAATCCTCAATATAATATCTTGAATTCACAGTTTTCATTACTCAATACTCTATCTGCAATCTTCAAATCTCTATCCACAAACATCAATTCTCATCACGCAACCCTCAACACTCAGTCCTCAATCTTCAATCCTCAATCCTCAATTCTCAATCCTCAATCCTCAATCTTGAATCATTAATATTCAGTCTTCAATCCTCAATCCTCACTCCTCAATCCTCAATCCTCAATCCTCAATCCTCAATCCTCAGTCATCAAACCTCAGTACTGAATCCTCAAATCTGAATCCTCAGTCTTCGGCCCTCAGTCCTCAACAATCAGTTGTCAATCCTCAATCCTCAATAGAATATCCTCAATTCACAGGTTTCAATACTCAATACTCAACCTGAAATCTTCAAATCTCTATCCACAAACATCAATTCTCATCACTCAACCCTCAACACTCAGTCCCCAATCCTCAATCTTCAATCCTCAGTTCTCAATCCTCAATCCTCAATCCTCAATCTTCAATCCTTAATACTCAGTCTTCAATCCTCAATCCACAATCCTCGGCCCTCACTCCTCAATCGTCAATCTCCAATCCTGAATACTCAATCTTCAAGCCTCAAACCTCAATCCTCAATCCTTAATCCTCAGTCCACATTCTTCAATCCTCAACACCCAATCCTCAATCTTCAATCCTCAATCCTCAGTCCTCAATTCTCAATCCTCAATCCTCAATCCGCAGACCTCAAACATCAATACTCAACCCTCCGTACCCGTCCTCAATCCACAACCCTCAATCCTCGATCCTCAATCTTCAATCATCAATATTCAATCTTCAATCCTCAATCCTCAATCCTCAATCCTCAGTCCTCAATCCTCAAGCTTCAATCCTCAATACTCAATCTTCAATCCTCAATCCTCAATCCTCAATCCTCAATCTTCAATCCTCAATACTAAATCTTCAATCCTCAATCCTCAATCCTCAATCCTCAATCCACATTCTTCAATCCTCAACACCCAATCCTCAATCTTCAATCCTCAATCCTCAGTCCTCAATTCTCAATCCTGAATCCTCAATCCTCAGACCTCAAACATCAATACTCAACCCTCAGTACTCGTCCTCAATCCACAACACTCAATCCTTGATCCTCAATCTTCAATCATCAATATTCAACCTTCAATCCTCAATCCTCAATCCTCAATCCTCAATCCTCAATCCTCAATCCTCAATGTTCAATCCTCAATACCCAATCCTCAATCTTAAATCCTCCATCCTCAATCCTCAATCCTCAATCCTCAATCATCAATCCTCAATCTTCAATACTCAATCCTCAACGCTCAATCCTCAATCCTCAATACTCAACCATCAATCCTCAATTCTCAACACTCAATAGAATATCCTGAATTCTCATGATTCTATACTCAAACCTCAATCCTCAACCCTCAGCCCTCTTTCTGAATCCTCGATCCACCATCCTCAAACCTCAATCCTCAACCGTCAGTCCTCGTCCTCAATCCTCAACCCTCAATCCTCAATCCTCCCATATTCAATCATCAATACTCAATCTTCAATCCTCAATCCTCAATCCTCAGTCCTCAAACCTCCACCCCGAATCCTCAATCCTGAATCCTCAATCTTCAGCCATAAGTCCTCAACAATCAATTGTCAATCCTCAATCATCAATAGAATATCCTCAATTCACAGTTTTCAATACTCAATCCCCATTCTTCAATCTTCAAATCTCAATCCACTAACATCAACTCTCATCACGCATCCCTCAACACTCAGTCCTCAATGCTCAATCCTCAATCCTCAATTCTCAATCTTCAATCCTCAACACTGATCCTTCAATCCTCAATCCTCAATCATCAGTCCTCAATCCTCAATCCTCTATCTTCAATCCTCAGACCCCGATCCTCAATCATCAACGCTCAGTCCTCAATCCTCAATCCTCGATCCTCAATACCCAATCCACAGTCTTCAATCCTCAATCCTCAGTCCTCAATTCTCAACCCTCAATCCTCAATCCTCAGACCTCAAACATCAATACTCAACACTCAGTCCTCGTCCACAATCCACAACCCTCAATCCTCGATCCTCAATCTTCAATCATCAATATTCAATCTTCAATCCTCAATCCTCAATCCTCATTACTCAATCCACAATCCTCAATGTTCAATCCTCAATACCCAAACCTCAATCCTCAAACCTCAGCCCACATCCTCAATCCTCAATCCTCAATCCTCAATCCTCAACCTTCAATCCTCAATACTCAATCTCCAATCCTCAATCCTCAGTCCTCAAACCTCAATTCTGAATCCTCAAATCTCAATTCTGAATCCTCAATCCTGAACCCTCAATCTTCAGCTCTCAGTCCTCAACAATCAGTTGTCAATCCTCAATCCTCAGTAGAATATACTCAATTCACAGTTTTCAATACACAATAATCGATCTGCAATCTTCAAATCTCTATCCACAAACATCAATTCTCATCACTCAACCCTCAACACTCAGTCCTCAATGTTCAATCCTCAATCCTCAACTCTATCCTCAATCCTCAATACTGAACCTTCAAACCTCAATCCTCAATCCTCAGTCCTCAATCCTCAATCCTCAGTCTTCAATCCTCAGTCACCAATCCTCAACCTTCAACCCTCAATCCTCAATCCTCGATCCTCAGTCCTCAATCCTCAATCCTCAGTCCTTAATCCTCAGTCCTCAATATTCAATCCTCAATCCTCAGTCCTCAAACCTCAATTCTGAATCCTCAATCCTGAGTCCCCAATCTTCAGCGCTCAGTCCTCAACAATCAGTAGTCAATCATCAATCCTCTGTAGAATATCCTCAATTCACAGCTTTCAACACTCAATACTCGATCTGCAATCTTCAATCCACTATCCACAAACATCAATTCTCATCACTCAACCCTCAACACTCAGTCCTCAATGTTCAATCCTCAATCCTCAATTCTCAATTTTCGGTCCTCAATACTGAACCTTCAATCCTCAATCCTCAATCCTCAATCCTCAATCCTCAATCATCAATCCTCAATCTTCAATACTCAATCCTCAACGCTCAATCCTCAATCCTCAATACTCAACCATCAATCCTCAATTCTCAATACTCAATAGAATATCCTGAATTCGCAGGATTCTATACTAAAACCTCAATCCTCAACCCTCAGCCCTCATTCTCAATCCTCAATCCACAACCCTCAAACCTCAATCCTCAACCGTCAGTCCTCGTCCTCAATCCTCAACCCTCAATCCTCAATCCTCCCATATTCGATCATCAATACTCAATCTTCAATCCTCAATCCTCAATCCCCAGTCCTCAAACCTCAATCCTGAATCCCCGATCCTGAATCCTCAATCGTCAGCCCTCAGTCCTCTACAATCAGTTGTCAATCCTCAATCCTCAATAGAATATCATGAATTCACAGTTTTCATTACTCAATACTCTATCTGCAATCTTCAAATCTCTATCGACAAACATCAATTCTCATCACGCAACCCTCAACACTCAGTCCTCAATCTTCAAACCTCAATCCTCAATCCTCAATCTTCAATCCTCAATACTCAATCTTCAATCCTCACTCCTCAATTCTCAATCCTCAATGCTCAATACTCAATCGTCAATCCTCAATATAATATCATGAATTCACAGTTTTCATTACTCAATACTCTATCTGCAATCTTCAAATCTCTATCCACAAACATCAATTCTCATCACGCAACCCTCAACACTCAGTCCTCAATCTTCAATCCTCAATCCTCAATCCTCAATCCTCAATCCTCAATCTTGAATCATTAATATTCAGTCTTCAATCCTCAATCCTCACTCCTCAATCCTCAACCCTCAATCCTCAATGTTCAATCCTCAATACCCAATCTTCAGTCTTCAATCCTCAATCCTCAATCCTCAATCCTCAATCCTCAATACTCAGTCCTCAATCGTCAATCTTCAATCCTCAATACTCAATCTCTAATCCTCAATCCTCAAACCTCAATTTTAATCCTCATCCCGCAATCCTCAATCCTCAATCCTCAATCCTCAATCTTCAATCCTCAATACGCAATCTTCAATCCTCAATCCTCAATCCTCAATCCTCAATCCACATTCTTCAATCCTCAACACCCAATCCTCAATCTTCAACCCTCAATCCTCAGTCCTCAATTCTCAATCCTCAATCCTCAATCATCAGACCTCAAACGTCAATACCCAACCCTCAGTCCTCGTCCTCAATCCACAACCCTCAATCCTCAATCCTCAATCCTCAATCCTCAGTCATCAAACCTCAGTACTGAATCCTCAAACCTGAATCCTCAGTCTTCGGCCCTCAGTCCTCAACAATCAGTTGTCAATCCTCAATCCTCAATAGAATATCCTCAATTCACAGGTTTCAATACTCAATACTCAACCTGAAATCTTCAAATCTCTATCCACAAACATCAATTCTCATCACTCAACCCTCAACACTCAGTCCCCAATCCTCAATCTTCAATCCTCAGTCCTCAATCCTCAATCCTCAATCCTCAATCTTCAATCCTTAATACTCAGTCTTCAATCCTCAATCCACAATCCTCGGCCCTCAATCCTCAATCGTCAATCTCCAATCCTGAATACTCAATCTTCAAGCCTCAAACCTCAATCCTCAATCCTTAATCCTCAGTCCACATTCTTCAATCCTCAACACCCAATCCTCAATCTTCAATCCTCAATCCTCAGTCCTCAATTCTCAATCCTCAATCCTCAATCCGCAGACCTCAAACATCAATACTCAACCCTCCGTACCCGTCCTCAATCCACAACCCTCAATCCTCGATCCTCAATCTTCAATCATCAGTATTCAATCTTCAATCCTCAATCCTCAATCCTCAATCCTCAGTCCTCAATCCTCAAGCTTCAATCCTCAATACTCAATCTTCAATCCTCAATCCTCAATCCTCAATCCTCAATCCTCGATCCTCAATCTTCAATCATCAATATTCAATCTTCAATCCTCAATCCTCAATCCTCATTACTCAATCCACAATCCTCAATGTTCAATCCTCAATACCCAAACCTCAATCCTCAAACCTCAGCCCACATCCTCAATCCTCAATCCTCAATCCTCAATCCTCAATCCTCTATCTTCAATCCTCAGACCCCGATCCTCAATCATCAACCATCAGTCCTCAATCCTCAATCCTCGATCCTCAATACCCAATCCACAGTCTTCAATCCTCAATCCTCAGTCCTCAATTCTCAACCCTCAATCCTCAATCCTCAGACCTCAAACATCAATACTCAACACTCAGTCCTCGTCCACAATCCACAACCCTCAATCCTCGATCCTCAATCTTCAATCATCAATATTCAATCCTCAATACTCAATCTCCAATCCTCAATCCTCAGTCCTCAAACCTCAATTCTGAATCCTCAAATCTCAATTCTGAATCCTCAATCCTGAACCCTCAATCTTCAGCTCTCAGTCCTCAACAATCAGTTGTCAATCCTCAATCCTCAGTAGAATATACTCAATTCACAGTTTTCAATACACAATAATCGATCTGCAATCTTCAAATCTCTATCCACAAACATCAATTCTCATCACTCAACCCTCAACACTCAGTCTTCAATGTTCAATCCTCAATCCTCAACTCTACCCTCAATCCTCAATACTGAACCTTCAAACCTCAATCCTCAATCCTCAGTCCTCAATCCTCAATCCTCAGTCTTCAATCCTCAGTCACCAATCCTCAACCTTCAACCCTCAATCCTCAATCCTCGATCCTCAGTCCTCAATCCTCAATCCTCAATCCTCAATGTTCAATCCGCAATACCCAATCCTCAATCTTCAATCCTCAATCTTCAATACTCCATCCTCAATCCTCAATCCTCAGTCCTTAATCCTCAGTCCTCAATATTCAATCCTCAATCCTCAGTCCTCAAACCTCAATTCTGAATCCTCAATCCTGAGTCCCCAATCTTCAGCGCTCAGTCCTCAACAATCAGTAGTCAATCATCAATCCTCAGTAGAATATCCTCAATTCACAGATTTCAACACTCAATACTCGATCTGCAATCTTCAATCCACTATCCACAAACATCAATTCTCATCACTCAACCCTCAACACTCAGTCCTCAATGTTCAATCCTCAATCCTCAAGTCCCAATCTTCAGTCCTCAATACTGAACCTTCAATCCTCAATTCTCAATACTCAATAGAATATACTGAATTCGCAGGATTCTATACTCAAACCTCAATCCTCAACCCTCAGCCCTCATTCTCAATCCTCAATCCACAATCCTCAAACCTCAATCCTCAACCGTCAGTCCTCGTCGTCAATCCTCAACCCTCAATCCTCAATCCTCCCATACTCGATCATCAATACTCAATCTTCAATCCTCAATCTTCAATCCTCAATCCGCAAACCTCAATCCTCAACACTCAGTCCTCCATCTTCAATCCGCAATCCTCAATCCTCAATCTTCAATCTTCAATCCTCAATCCTCAATACTCAATCCTCAATCCTCAAACTTCAATCCTCAATACTCAATCTTCAATCCTCAATCCTCAATCCTCAATCCTCAATCCTCAATCCTCAATCCTCAATCTTCAATCCTCAATACTCAAACTGCAATCCTCAATCCTCAGTCCTCACTCCTCAATCCTCAATACGGAATCCTCAATCTTCAATCCTCAATCCTCAATCCTCAATGCTCAATCCTCAATCCTCAATCCTCAGACTTCAAACACCAATACTCAACCCTCAGTCCTCGTCCTCAATCCACAACACTCAATCCTCAATCCTTAATCTTCAATCATTAATATTCAATCTTCAATCCTCAATCATCAATCCTCAATCCTCAACCCTCAATCCTCAATGCTCAATCCTCAATACCCAACCCTCAGTCTTCAATCCTCAATCCTCAATCCTCAATCCTCAATCCTCAATCCTCTATCCTCAGTCCTCAATCCTCAAGCTTCAATCCTCAATACTCAATCTTCAATCCTCAATCCTCAATCCTCAATCCTCAATCTTCAATCCTCAATACTGAATCTTCAATCCTCAATCCTCAATCCTCATTCTTCAATCCTCAACACCCAATCCTCAATCTTCAATCCTCAATGTTCAATCCGCAATACCCAATCCTCAATCTTCAATCCTCAATCCTCAATCCTCAATCCTCAATCCTCAATCCTCAATCTTCAATCCTCAATACTCAATCTTCAATCCGCAATCCTCAATCCTCAATCCTCAATCCACATTCTTCAATCCTCAACACCCAATCCTCAATCTTCAATCCTCAATCCTCAGTCCTCAATTCTCAATCCTCAATCCTCAATCCGCAGACCTCAAACATCAATACTCAACCCTCCGTAACCGTCCTCAATCCACAACCCTCAATCCTCGATCCTCAATCTTCAATCATCAATATTCAGTCTTCAATCCTCAATCCTCAATCCTCAATCCTCAGTCCTCAATCCTCAAGCTTCAATCCTCAACACTCAATCTTCAATCCTCAATCCTCAATCCTCAATCCTCAATCTTCAATCCTCAATACTAAATCTTCAATCCTCAGTCCTCAATCCTCAATCCTCAATCCACATTCTTCAATCCTCAACACCCAATCCTCAATCTTCAATCCTCAATCCTCAGTCCTCAATTCTCAATCCTCAATCCTCAATCCTCAGACCTCAAACATCAATACTCAACCCTCAGTACTCGTCCTCAATCCACAACACTCAATCCTTGATCCTCAATCTTCAATCATCAATATTCAACCTTCAATCCTCAATCCTCAATCCTCAATCCTCAATCCTCAATCCTCAATCCTCAGTCCTCAATCCTCAGTCCTGAATCCTCAAACCTGAATCCTCAGTCTACAGCCCTCAGTCCTCAACAATCAGTTGTCAATCCTCAATCCTCAATAGAATAACCCCATTCACAGGTTTCAATACTCAATACTCAACCTGCAGTCTTCAAATCTCTATCCACAACTATCAATTCTCATCACTCAACCCTCAACACTCAGTCCCCAATCCTCAATCTTCAATCCTCAATCCTCAATCCTCAATCCTCAATCCTCAATCCTCAATCCTCAATCCTCAATCCTCGTTCCTCAAACCTCAATCCTCAACCCTCAGTCCTCACACTCAATTCTCAATTCTCAATCCTCAATCCACAATCCTGAATCTTCAATCCTCAATAATCAATCTCCAATCCTAGATCCTCAATCCCCAATCTTCAATCCTTAATCCTGTACCATCAATCCTCAATCCCCAGTCCTCAATCTTCAGTCCACAATGCTCAATCCTCAATCCTCAATCCTCAGTCCTCAATCCTCAGTCCTCAACCCTCAAACCTGATTCCTCAACCGTCAGACCTCATCCTCAATCCTCAACCCTCAATCCTCAATCCTCAATCCACATTCTTCAATCCTCAATACCCAATCCTCAATCTACAATACTCAATCCTCAGTCCTCAATTCTCAATCCTCAATCCTCAGTCCTCAGCCCTCAAACCTCAATCCTCAATCCTCAACCCTCAGCCCTCGTCCTCAATCCTCAATCCTCAATCCTCAATCCCCAATCTTCAATGCTCAATACTCATTCTTCAATAATCAATCCTCAATCCTCGATCCTCAATCCTGAACGCTCAATCTTCAGACCTCAGTCCTCAACAATCAGTTGTCAATTCTCTACTCTCAATAGAATATCATCAATTCACAGTTTTCAATACTCAATACTCAATCTGCAATCTTCGAATCTCTATCCACAAACATCAATTCTCATCATTCAACCCTCAACACTCAGTCCCCAATCCTCAATCTTCAATCCTCAATCCTCAATCCACAATCCTCGATCCTCAATCTGCAATCCTCAATACTCAATCTTCAATCCTCTATCCTCAATCCTTAATCCTCAATCCTCAATCCCCAATCGTCAGGCTTCAATCCTCAATACTCAATCTTCAATCCTCAATCCTCAATTCTCATTCCTCACTCCTCATTCTTCAATCCTCAATACCCAATCCTCAATCTTCAATCCTCAATCCTCAATCCTCAACTCTCAATCCTCAATCCTCTGTCCTCAGTCCTCAAACCTCAATCCTCAACCCTCATCACTCAGTCCTCAAGGTTCAATCCTCAATCCCCAATTCTCAACCTTCAATCCTCAATACTGAACCTTCAATCCACAATCCTCAATCCTCAACCCTCAATCCTCAATCCTCAATCTTCAATCCTCAGTCCCCAATCCTCAATCTTCAATCCTCAATCCTCAATCCTCAATCCTCAATCCTCAATCCTCAATCCTGAGTCCTCAAACCTCAATCCTAAATCCTCAATCCTGAATCCTCAATCCTCAGCCCTCAGTCCTCAACAATCAGTTGTCAATCCTTAATCCTCAATAGAGTATCCTCAATTCACAGGTTTCAATACTCAATACTCAACCTGCAATCTTCAAATCCCTATCCACAAACATCAATTCTCATCACTCAGCCCTCAACACTCAGTCCCCAATCCTCAATCCTCAATCCTCAATCGTCTATCCTCATTCTTCAATCCTCAATGCCCAGTCCTCACTCCTCAATCCTCATTCTTCAATCCTCAATACCGAATACACAATCTTCAACCCTAAATCCTCAATCCTCAATTCTCAATCCTCAATCCTCAATCCTCAGACTTCAAACACCAATACTCAACCCTCAGTCCTCGTCCTTAATCCGCAACCCTCAATCCTCAATACTCAATCTTCAATCATTAATATTCAACCTTCAATCCTCAATCCTCAAACCTCAATCTTCAATCCTCAATACTCAATCTTCAATCCTCAATCCTCAATTCTCAATCCTCAATGTTCAATGCTCAATCGTCAATCCTCAATCCCCAATCCTCAATCTTCAATCCTCAATACTCAATCTTCAATCCTCAATTCTCAATCCTCGGTCCTCAATCCTCAATCGTCAACCTCCAATCCTGAATACTCAATCTTCAATCCTCAATGCTCAATCGTCAATCCTCTATCCTCAATCCTCAATCCTCATTCTTCAATCCTCAATACCCAATCCTCAATCTTCAATCCTCAATCCTCAATCCTCGATTCTCAATCCTCAATACTATGTCCTCAGTCCTCAAACCTCAATCCTCAATCCCCAGCCCTCATCCTCAATCCTCAATCCCCAATCCTCAATCGTCAATCTTCAATCCTCAATACTCAATCTTCAATCCTCAATCCTCAATCCTCAATGCTCAATCTTCTAGCCTTAATACTGAATCTTCAATCCTCAATCCTCAATCCTCATTCCTCAATCCTCAACACCCAATCCTCAATCTTCAATAATCAATGTTCAATCCGCAATACCCAATCCTCTATTTTCAATCCACAACCCTCAATCCTCAACCCTCAATCCTCAATCCTCAATCTTCAATCCTCAATACTCAGTCTTCAATCCTCAATCCTCAATCCTCAATCCTCAATCCACATTCTTCAATCCTCAACACCCAATCCTCAATCTTCAACCCTCAATCCTCAGTCCTCAATTCTCAATCCTCAAGCCTCAATCCTAAGACCTCAAACATCAATACACAACCCTCAGTCCTCGTCCTCAATCCACAACCCTCAATCCTCGATCCTCAATCTTCAATCATCAAAATTCAATCTTCAATCCTCAATCCTCAATCCTCAGTACTCAATCCACAATCCTCAATGTTCAATCCTCAATACCCAAACCTCAATCTTCAATCCTCAATCCTCAATCCTCGGCCCTCAATCTTCAATCGTCAATCTCCAATCCTGAATACTCAATCTTCAAACCTCAATCCTCAATCCTCAATCCTCAATCCTCAATCCTCATTCTTCAATCCTCAACACCCAATCCTCAATCTTCAATCTTCAATCCTCAATCCTCAATCCTCAATTCTCAATCCTCAATCCTCAGTCCTCAGACCTCAAACCTCAATCCTCAAACCTCAGCCCACATCCTCAATCCTCAATCCTCAATCCTCAATCCTCAACCTTCAATCCTCAATACTCAATCTCGAATCCTCAATCCTCAGTCCTCAAACCTCAATTCTGAATCCTCAAACCTCAATTCTGAATCCTCAATCCTGAGTCCCCAATCTTCAGCGCTCAGTCCTCAACAATCAGTAGTCAATCATCAATCCTCAGTAGAATATCCTCAATTCACAGCTTTCAACACTCAATACTCGATCTGCAATCTTCAATCCACTATCCACAAACATCAATTCTCATCACTCAACCCTCAACACTCAGTCCTCAATGTTCAATCCTCAATCCTCAATTCCCAACCTTCAGTCCTCAATACTGAACCTTCAATCCTCAATCCTCAATCCTCAATCCTCAATCCTCAATCATCAATCCTCAATCTTCAATACTCAATACTCAACGCTCAATCCTCAATCCTCAATACTCAACCATCAATCCTCAATTCTCAATACTCAATAGAATATCCTGAGTTCGCAGGATTCTATACTCAAACCTCAATCCTCAACCCTCAGCCCTCATTCTCAATCCTCAATCCACAATCCTCAAACCTCAATCCTCAACCGTCAGTCCTCGTCCTCAATCCTCAACCCTCAATCCTCAATCCTCCCATATTCGATCATCAATACTCAATCTTCAATCCTCAATCCTCAATCCTCAATCCGCAAACCTCAATCCTCAACACTAAGTCCTCCATCTTCAATCCGCAATCCTCAATCCTCAATCTTCAATCTTCAATCCTCAATCCTCAATCCTCAATCCTCAATCCTCAATCTTCAATCCTCAATACTCAATCTTCAATCCTCAATCCTCAATCCTCAATCCTCAATCCTCAATCCTCAATCCTCAATCTTCAATCCTCAATACTCAAACTGCAATCCTCAATCCTCAGTCCTCACTCCTCAATCCTCAATACGGAATCCTCAATCTTCAATCCTCAATCCTCAATCCTCAATGATCAATCCTCAATCCTCAATCCTCAGACTTCAAACACCAATACTCAACCCTCAGTCCTATTCCTCAATCCACAACACTCAATCCTCAATCCTTAATCTTCAATCATTAATATTCAATCTTCAATCCTCAATCCTCAATCCTCAATCCTCAACCCTCAATCCTCAATGCTCAATCCTCAATACCCAACCCTCAGTCTTCAATCCTCAATCCTCAATCCTCAATCCTCAATCCTCAATCCTCTATCCTCAGTCCTCAATCCTCAAGCTTCAATCCTCAATACTCAATCTTCAATCCTCAATCCTCAATCCTCAATCCTCAATCTTCAATCCTCAACACTGAATCTTCAATCCTCAATCCTCAATCCTCATTCTTCAATCCTCAACACCCAATCCTCAATCTTCAATCCTCAATGTTCAATCCGCAATACCCAATCCTCAATCTTCAATCCTCAATCCTCAATCCTCAATCCTCAATCCTCAATCCTCAATCTTCAATCCTCAATACTAAATCTTCAATCCTCAATCCTCAATCCTCAATCCTCAATCCACATTCTTCAATCCTCAACACCCAATCCTCAATCTTCAATCCTCAATCCTCAGTCCTCAATTCTCAATCATCAATCCTCAATCCTCAGACCTCAAACATCAATACTCAACCCTCAGTACTCGTCCTCAATCCACAACACTCAATCCTTGATCCTCAATCTTCAATCATCAATATTCAACCTTCAATCCTCAATCCTCAATCCTCAATCCTCAATCCTCAATCCTCAATCCTCAATGTTCAATCCTCAATACCCAATCCTCAATCTTCAATCCTCCATCCTCAATCCTCAATCCTCAATCCTCAATCCTCAATCCTCAATCCTCAGTCCTCAAACCTCAATCCTAAATCCTCAATCCTGAATCCTCAATCCTCAGCCCTCAGTCCTCAACAATCAGTTGTCAATCCTTAATCCTCAATAGAGTATCCTCAATTCACAGGTTTCGATACTCAATACTCAACCTGCAATCTTCAAATCCCTATCCACAAACATCAATTCTCATCACTCAGCCCTCAACACTCAGTCCCCAATCCTCAATCCTCAATCCTCAATCGTCTATCCTCATTCTTCAATCCTCAATGCCCAGTCCTCACTCCTCAATCCTCATTCTTCAATCCTCAATACCGAATACACAATCTTCAACCCTAAATCCTCAATCCTCAATTCTCAATCCTCAATCCTCAATCCTCAGACTTCAAACACCAATACTCAACCCTCAGTCCTCGTCCTTAATCCGCAACCCTCAATCCTCAATACTCAATCTTCAATCATTAATATTCAACCTTCAATCCTCAATCCTCAAACCTCAATCTTCAATCCTCAATACTCAATTTTCAATCCTCAATCCTCAATTCTCAATCCTCAATGTTCAATGCTCAATCGTCAATCCTCAATCCCCAATCCTCAATCTTCAATCCTCAATTCTCAATCCTGAATCCTCAATCCTCAATCTTCAATCCTCAATACTCAATCTTCAATCCTCAATCCTCAATCCTCAATCCTCAATCCTCAATCCTCGATCCTCAATCTTCAATCCTCAATCCTCATTCTTCAATCCTCAATACCCAATCCTCAATCCTCAATCCTCAATCCACAATCCTCAACGTTCAATCATCAATGCTCAATCTTCAATGCTCATTCCTCAATCCTCAATCCTCAATTCTCAATCCTCAATCGTCAATCTTCAATCCTCAATACTCAATCTTCAATCCTCAATTCTCAATCCTCGGTCCTCAATCCTCAATCGTCAACCTCCAATCCTGAATACTCAATCTTCAATCCTCAATGCTCAATCGTCAATCCTCTATCCTCAATCCTCAATCCTCATTCTTCAATCCTCAATACCCAATCCTCAATCTTCAATCCTCAATCCTCAATCCTCGATTCTCAATCCTCAATACTATGTCCTCAGTCCTCAAACCTCAATCCTCAATCCCCAGCCCTCATCCTCAATCCTCAATCCCCAATCCTCAATCGTCAATCTTCAATCCTCAATACTCAATCTTCAATCCTCAATCCTCAATCCTCAATGCTCAATCTTCTAGCCTTAATACTGAATCTTCAATCCTCAATCCTCAATCCTCATTCCTCAATCCTCAACACCCAATCCTCAATCTTCAATCCTCAATGTTCAATCCGCAATACCCAATCCTCTATTTTCAATCCACAACCCTCAATCCTCAACCCTCAATCCTCAATCCTCAATCTTCAATCCTCAATACTCAGTCTTCAATCGTCAATCCTCAATCCTCAATCCTCAATCCACATTCTTCAATCCTCAACACCCAATCCTCAATCTTCAACCCTCAATCCTCAGTCCTCAATTCTCAATCCTCAATCCTCAATCCTAAGACCTCAAACATCAATACACAACCCTCAGTCCTCGTCCTCAATCCACAACCCTCAATCCTCGATCCTCAATCTTCAATCATCAAAATTCAATCTTCAATCCTCAATCCTCAATCCTCAGTACTCAATCCACAATCCTCAATGTTCAATCCTCAATACCCAAACCTCAATCTTCAATCCTCAATCCTCAATCCTCGGCCCTCAATCTTCAATCGTCAATCTCCAATCCTGAATACTCAATCTTCAAACCTCAATCCTCAATCCTCAATCCTCAATCCTCAATCCTCATTCTTCAATCCTCAACACCCAATCCTCAATCTTCAATCTTCAATCCTCAATCCTCAATCCTCAATTCTCAAACCTCAATCCTCAGTCCTCAGACCTCAAACCTCAATCCTCAAACCTCAGCCCACATCCTCAATCCTCAATCCTCAATCCTCAATCCTCAACCTTCAATCCTCAATACTCAATCTCGAATCCTCAATCCTCAGTCCTCAAACCTCAATTCTGAATCCTCAAACCTCAATTCTGAATCCTCAATCCTGAGTCCCCAATCTTCAGCGCTCAGTCCTCAACAATCAGTAGTCAATCATCAATCCTCAGTAGAATATCCTCAATTCACAGCTTTCAACACTCAATACTCGATCTGCAATCTTCAATCCACTATCCACAAACATCAATTCTCATCACTCAACCCTCAACACTCAGTCCTCAATGTTCAATCCTCAATCCTCAATTCCCAACCTTCAGTCCTCAATACTGAACCTTCAATCCTCAATCCTCAATCCTCAATCCTCAATCCTCAATCATCAATCCTCAATCTTCAATACTCAATCCTCAACGCTCAATCCTCAATCCTCAATACTCAACCATCAATCCTCAATTCTCAATACTCAATAGAATATCCTGAGTTCGCAGGATTCTATACTCAAACCTCAATCCTCAACCCTCAGCCCTCATTCTCAATCCTCAATCCACAATCCTCAAACCTCAATCCTCAACCGTCAGTCCTCGTCCTCAATCCTCAACCCTCAATCCTCAATCCTCCCATATTCGATCATCAATACTCAATCTTCAATCCTCAATCCTCAATCCTCAATCCGCAAACCTCAATCCTCAACACTCAGTCCTCCATCTTCAATCCGCAATCCTCAATCCTCAATCTTCAATCTTCAATCCTCAATCCTCAATCCTCAATCCTCAATCCTCAATCTTCAATCCTCAATACTCAATCTTCAATCCTCAATCCTCAATCCTCAATCCTCAATCTTCAATCCTCAATACTAAATCTTCAATCCTCAATCCTCAATCCTCAATCCTCAATCCACATTCTTCAATCCTCAATACCCAATCCTCAATCTACAATACTCAATCCTCAGTCCTCAATTCTCAATCCTCATTCCTCAGTCCTCAGCCCTCAAACCTCAATCCTCAACCCTCAGCCCCCGTCCTCAATCCTCAATCCTCAATCCTCAATCCTCAATCTTCAATCCTCAATACTCATTCTTCAATAATCAATCCTCAATCCTCGATCCTCAATCCTGAACGCTCAATCTTCAGACCTCAGTCCTCAACAATCAGTTGTCAATTCTCTACTCTCAATAGAATAACACCAATTCACAGTTTTCAATACTCAATACTCAATCTGCAATCTTCGAATCTCTATCCACAAACATCAATTCTCATCATTCAACCCTCAACACTCAGTCCCCAATCCTCAGTCTTCAATCCTCAATCCTCAATCCACAATCCTCGATCCTCAATCTTCAATCCTCAATACTCAATCTTCAATCCTCCATCCTCAATCCTTAATCCTGAATCCTCAATCCCCAATCGTCTGGCTTCAATCCTCAATACTCAATCTTCAATCCTCAATCCTCAATTCTCATTCCTTACTCCTCATTCTTCAATCCTCAATACCCAATCCTCAATCTTCAATCCTCAATCCTCAATCCTCAACTCTCAATCCTCAATCCTCTGTCCTCAGTCCTCAAACCTCAATCCTCAACCCTCATCACTCAGTCCTCAAGGTTCAATCCTCAATCCCCAATTCTCAATCTTCAATCCTCAATACTGAACCTTCAATCCACAATCCTCAATCCTCAACCCTCAATCCTCAATCCTCAATCTTCAATCCTCAGTCCCCAATCCTCAATCTTCAATCCTCAATCCTCAATCCTCAACTCTCAATCCTCAATCCTCTGTCCTCAGTCCTCAAACCTCAATCCTCAACCCTCATCACTCAGTCCTCAAGGTTCAATCCTCAATCCCCAATTCTCAATCTTCAATCCTCAATACTGAACCTTCAATCCACAATCCTCAATCCTCAACCCTCAATCCTCAATCCTCAATCTTCAATCCTCAGTCCCCAATGCTCAATCTTCAATCCTCAATCCTCAATCCTCAATCCTCAATCCTCAATCCTCAGACTTCAAACACCAATACTCAACCCTCAGTCCTCGTCCTTAATCCGCAACCCTCAATCCTCAATACTCAATCTTCAATCATTAATATTCAACCTTCAATCCTCAATCCTCAAACCTCAATCTTCAATCCTCAATACTCAATCTTCAATCCTCAATCCTCAGTTCTCATTCCTTACTCCTCATTCTTCAATCCTCAATACCCAATCCTCAATCTTCAATCCTCAATCCTCAATCCTCAACTCTCAATCCTCAATCCTCTGTCCTCAGTCCTCAAACCTCAATCCTCAACCCTCATCACTCAGTCCTCAAGGTTCAATCCTCAATCCCCAATTCTCAATCTTCAATCCTCAATACTGAACCTTCAATCCACAATCCTCAATCCTCAACCCTCAATCCTCAATCCTCAATCTTCAATCCTCAGTCCCCAATCCTCAATCTTCAATCCTCAATCCTCAAACCTCAACTCTCAATCCTCAATCCTCTGTCCTCAGTCCTCAAACCTCAATCCTCAACCCTCATCACTCAGTCCTCAAGGTTCAATCCTCAATCCCCAATTCTCAATCTTCAATCCTCAATACTGAACCTTCAATCCACAATCCTCAATCCTCAACCCTCAATCCTCAATCCTCAATCTTCAATCCTCAGTCCCCAATACTCAATCTTCAATCCTCAATCCTCAATCCTCAATCCTCAATCCTCAATCCTCAGACTTCAAACACCAATACTCAACCCTCAGTCCTCGTCCTTAATCCGCAACCCTCAATCCTCAATACTCAATCTTCAATCATTAATATTCAACCTTCAATCCTCAATCCTCAAACCTCAATCTTCAATCCTCAATACTCAATCTTCAATCCTCAATCCTCAATTCTCAATCCTCAATGTTCAATGCTCAATCGTCAATCCTCAATCCCCAATCCTCAATCTTCAATCCTCAATTCTCAATCCTGAATCCTCAATCCTCAATCTTCAATCCTCAATACTCAATCTTCAATCCTCAATCCTCAATCCTCAATCCTCAATCCTCAATCCTCGATCCTCAATCTTCAATCCTCAATCCTCATTCTTCAATCCTCAATACCCAATCCTCAATCCTCAATCCTCAATCCACAATCCTCAACGTTCAATCATCAATGCTCAATCTTCAATGCTCATTCCTCAATCCTCAATCCTCAATTCTCAATCCTCAATCGTCAATCTTCAATCCTCAATACTCAATCTTCAATCCTCAATTCTCAATCCTCGGTCCTCAATCCTCAATCGTCAACCTCCAATCCTGAATACTCAATCTTCAATCCTCAATGCTCAATCGTCAATCCTCTATCCTCAATCCTCAATCCTCATTCTTCAATCCTCAATACCCAATCCTCAATCTTCAATCCTCAATCCTCAATCCTCGATTCTCAATCCTCAATACTATGTCCTCAGTCCTCAAACCTCAATCCTCAATCCCCAGCCCTCATCCTCAATCCTCAATCCCCAATCCTCAATCGTCAATCTTCAATCCTCAATACTCAATCTTCAATCCTCAATTCTCAATCCTCGGTCCTCAATCCTCAATCGTCAACCTCCAATCCTGAATACTCAATCTTCAATCCTCAATGCTCAATCGTCAATCCTCTATCCTCAATCCTCAATCCACATTCTTCAATCCTCAACACCCAATCCTCAATCTTCAACCCTCAATCCTCAGTCCTCAATTCTCAATCCTCAATCCTCAATCCTAAGACCTCAAACATCAATACACAACCCTCAGTCCTCGTCCTCAATCCACAACCCTCAATCCTCGATCCTCAATCTTCAATCATCAAAATTCAATCTTCAATCCTCAATCCTCAATCCTCAGTACTCAATCCACAATCCTCAATGTTCAATCCTCAATACCCAAACCTCAATCTTCAATCCTCAATCCTCAATCCTCGGCCCTCAATCTTCAATCGTCAATCTCCAATCCTGAATACTCAATCTTCAAACCTCAATCCTCTATCCTCAATCCTCAATCCTCAATCCTCATTCTTCAATCCTCAACACCCAATCCTCAATCTTCAATCTTCAATCCTCAATCCTCAATCCTCAATTCTCAAACCTCAATCCTCAGTCCTCAGACCTCAAACCTCAATCCTCAAACGTCAGCCCACATCCTCAATCCTCAATCCTCAATCCTCAATCCTCAATCCTCAATCCTCAACCTTCAATCCTCAATACTCAATCTCGAATCCTCAATCCTCAGTCCTCAAACCTCAATTCTGAATCCTCAAACCTCAATTCTGAATCCTCAATCCTGAGTCCCCAATCTTCAGCGCTCAGTCCTCAACAATCAGTAGTCAATCATCAATCCTCAGTAGAATATCCTCAATTCACAGCTTTCAACACTCAATACTCGATCTGCAATCTTCAATCCACTATCCACAAACATCAATTCTCATCACTCAACCCTCAACACTCAGTCCTCAATGTTCAATCCTCAATCCTCAATTCCCAACCTTCAGTCCTCAATACTGAACCTTCAATCCTCAATCCTCAATCCTCAATCCTCAATCCTCAATCATCAATCCTCAATCTTCAATACTCAATCCTCAACGCTCAATCCTCAATCCTCAATACTCAACCATCAATCCTCAATTCTCAATACTCAATAGAATATCCTGTGTTCGCAGGATTCTATACTCAAACCTCAATCCTCAACCCTCAGCCCTCATTCTCAATCCTCAATCCACAATCCTCAAACCTCAATCCTCAACCGTCAGTCCTCGTCCTCAATCCTCAACCCTCAATCCTCAATCCTCCCATATTCGATCATCAATACTCAATCTTCAATCCTCAATCCTCAATCCTCAATCCGCAAACCTCAATCCTCAACACTCAGTCCTCCATCTTCAATCCGCAATCCTCAATCCTCAATCTTCAATCTTCAATCCTCAATCCTCAATACTCAATCCTCAATCCTCAATCTTCAATCCTCAATACTCAATCTTCAATCCTCAATCCTCAATCCTCAATCCTCAATCTTCAATCCTCAATACTAAATCTTCAATCCTCAATCCTCAATCCTCAATCCTCAATCCACATTCTTCAATCCTCAATACCCAATCCTCAATCTACAATACTCAATCCTCAGTCCTCAATTCTCAATCCTCATTCCTCAGTCCTCAGCCCTCAAACCTCAATCCTCAACCCTCAGCCCTCGTCCTCAATCCTCAATCCTCAATCCTCAATCCTCAATCTTCAATCCTCAATACTCATTCTTCAATAATCAATCCTCAATCCTCGATCCTCAATCCTGAACGCTCAATCTTCAGACCTCAGTCCTCAACAATCAGTTGTCAATTCTCTACTCTCAATAGAATATCACCAATTCACAGTTTTCAATACTCAATACTCAATCTAAATCTTCGAATCTCTATCCACAAACATCAATTCTCATCATTCAACCCTCAACACTCAGTCCCCAATCCTCAGTCTTCAATCCTCAATCCTCAATCCACAATCCTCGATCCTCAATCTTCAATCCTCAATACTCAATCTTCAATCCTCCATCCTCAATCCTTAATCCTGAATCCTCAATCCCCAATCGTCTGGCTTCAATCCTCAATACTCAATCTTCAATCCTCAATCCTCAATTCTCATTCCTTACTCCTCATTCTTCAATCCTCAATACCCAATCCTCAATCTTCAATCCTCAATCCTCAATCCTCAACTCTCAATCCTCAATCCTCTGTCCTCAGTCCTCAAACCTCAATCCTCAACCCTCATCACTCAGTCCTCAAGGTTCAATCCTCAATCCCCAATTCTCAATCTTCAATCCTCAATACTGAACCTTCAATCCACAATCCTCAATCCTCAATGTTCAATCCGCAATACCCAATCCTCAATGTTCAATCCTCAATCTTCAATCCTCCATCCTCAATCCTCAATCCTCAGTCCTTAATCCTCAATCCTCAATATTCAATCCTCAATCCTCAGTCCTCAAACCTCAATTCTGAATCCTCAATCCTGAGTCCCCAATCTTCAGCGCTCATTCCTCAACAATCAGTAGTCAATCATCAATCCTCAGTAGAATATCCTCAATTCACAGCTTTCAACACTCAATACTCGATCTGCAATCTTCAATCCACTATCCACAAACATCAATTCTCATCACTCAACCCTCAACACTCAGTCCTCAATGTTCAATCCTCAATCCTCATTTCTCAATCTTCAGTCCTCAATACTGAACCTTCAATCCTCAATCCTCAATCCTCAATCCTCAATCCTCAATACGCAATCCTCAATCCCCAATCCTCAATCCTCAATCTTCAATCCTCAGTCCTCAGACCTCAAACCTCAATCCTCAAACCTCAGCCCTCATCCTCAATCCTCAATCCTCAATCCTCAACCTTCAATACTCAATACTCAATCTCCAATCCTCAATCCTCAGTCCTCAAACCTCAATTCTGAATCCTCAAATCTCAATTCTGAATCCTCAATCCTGAACCCTCAATCTTCAGCTCTCAGTCCTCAACAATCAGTTGTCAATCATCAATCCGCAGTAGAATATACTCAATTCACAGTTTTCAATACACAATACTCGATCTGCAATATTCAAATCTCTATCCACAAGCATCAATTCTCATCACTCAACCCTCAACACTCAGTTCTCAATGTTCAATCCTCAATCCTCAATTCTCAATCTTCAATTCTCAATACTGAACCTTCAATCCTCAATCCTCAATCCTCAGTCCTCAATCCTCAATCCTCAGTCTTCAATCCTCAGTCACCAATCCTCAACCTTCAACCCTCAATCCTCAATCCTCAATCCTCGATCCTCAGTCCTCAATCCTCAATCCTCAATCCTCAATGTTCAATCCGCAATACCCAATCCTCAATCTTCAATCCTCAATCTTCAATCCTCAATCCTCAATCCACAATCCTCGATCCTCAATCTTCAATTCCCAATACTCAATCTTCAATCCTCCATCCTCAATCCTCAATCCTCAGTCCTCAATCCTCAATCCTCAATCCTCAATGTTCAATCCGCAATACCCAATCCTCAATCTTCAATCCTCAATCTTCAATCCTCCATCCTCAATCCTCAATCCTCAGTCCTTAATCCTCAATCCTCAATATTCAATCCTCAATCCTCAGTCCTCAAACCTCAATTCTGAATCCTCAATCCTGAGTCCCCAATCTTCAGCGCTCAGTCCTCAACAATCAGTAGTCAATCATCAATCCTCAGTAGAATATCCTCAATTCACAGCTTTCAACACTCAATACTCGATCTGCAGTCTTCAATCCACTATCCACAAACATCAATTCTCATCACTCAACCCTCAACACTCAGTCCTCAATGTTCAATCCTCAATCCTCAATTCTCAATCTTCAGTCCTCAATACTGAACCTTCAATCCTCAATCCTCAATCCTCAATCCTCAATCCTCAATCATCAATCCTCAATCTTCAATACTCAATCCTCAACGCTCAATCCTCAATCCTCAGTACTCAACCATCAATCCTCAATTCTCAATACTCAATAGAATATCCTGAATTCGCAGGATGCTATACTCAAACCTCAATCCTCAACCCTCAGCCCTCATTCTCAATCCTCAATCCACAATCCTTAAACCTCAATCCTCAACCGTCAGTCCTCGTCCTCAATCCTCAACCCTCAATCCTCAATCCTCCCATATTCGATCATCAATACTCAATCTTCAATCCTCAATCCTCAATCCTCAGCCCTCAAACCTCAATCCTGAATCCCCGATCCTGAATCCTCAATCTTCAGCCCTCAGTCCTCTACTATCAGTTGTCAATCCTCAATCCTCAATAGAATATCATGAATTCACAGTTTTCATTACTCAATACTCTATCTGCAATCTTCAAATCTCTATCCACAAACATCAATTCTCATCACGCAACCCTCAACACTCAGTCCTCAATCTTCAATCCTCAATCCTCAATCCTCAATCTTCAATCCTCAATACTCAACCTTCAATCCTCAATCCTCAACTCTCAATCCTCAATGCTCAATACTCAATCGTCAATCCTCAATAGAATATCATGAATTCACAGTTTTCATTACTCAATACTCTATCTGCAATCTTCAAATCTCTATCCACAAACATCAATTCTCATCACGCAACCCTCAACACTCAGTCCTCAATCTTCAATCCTCAATCCTCAGTCCTCAATCCTCAATCGTCAATCTTCAATCATTAATATTCAATCTTCAATCCTCAATCCTCAATCCTCAATCCTCAACCCTCAATCCTCAATGTTCAATCCTCAATACCCAATCTTCAGTCTTGAATCCTCAATCCTCAATCCTCAATCCTCAATCCTCAATACTCAGTCCTCAATCGTCAATCTTCAATCCTCAATACTCAATCTCCAATCCTCAATCCTCAATCCTCAATACTCAATCTTCAATCCTTAATACTGAATCTTCAATCCTCAATCCTCAATCCTCAATCCTCAATCCTCATTCTTCAATCCTCAACACTCAATCCTCAATCTTCAATCCTCAATGTTCAATCCGCAATACCCAATCCTCAATTTTCAATCCTCATCCCGCAATCCTCAATCTTCAATGCTCAATCCTCAATCCTCAATCCTCAATCCTCAATCCTCAATCCTCAATCCTCAGTCCTCAAACCTCAGTCCTGAATCCTCAAACCTGAATCCTCAGACTTCAGCCCTCAGTCCTCAACAATCAGTTGTCAATGCTCAATCCCCAATAGAATATCCTCAATTCACAGGTTTCAATACTCAATACTCAACCTGAAATCTTCAAATCTCTATCCACAAACATCTTTTCTCATCACTCAACCCTCAACACTCAGTCCTCAATGTTCAATCCTCAATCCTCAACTCTATCCTCAATCCTCAATACTGAAGATTCAAACCTCAATCCTCAATCCTCAGTCCTCAATCCTCAATCCTCAGTCTTCAATCCTCAGTCACCAATACTCAACCTTTAACCCTCAATCCTCAATCCTCGATCTTCAGTCCTCAATCCTCAATCCTCAATCCTCAATGTTCAATCCGCAATACCCAATCCTCAATCTTCAATCCTCAATCTTCAATCCTCAATCCTCAATCTTCAATCCTCAATCCTCAATCCTCGGTCCTCAATCCTCAATCGTCAATCTCCAATCCTGAATACTCAATCATCAATTCTCAATCCTCAATCCTCAATCCTGAATCCTCAATCCTGATTCTTCAATCCTCAATCCTCAATCCTCAATCCTCAATACTCAATCTTCAATCCTCAATACTCAGTCTTCAATCCTCAATCCTCAATCCTCAGACTTCAAACATCAATACGCAACCCTCAGTCCTCGTCCTCAATCCACAACCCTCAATCCTCAATCCTCAATCTTCAATCATTAATATTCAATCTTCAAACCTCAATCCTCAATCCTCAATCATCAATCCTCAATACTCAGTCCTCAATCCTTAATCTTCAATCCTCAATACTCAATCTTCAATCCTCAATCCTCAATCCTCAATCCTCAATCTTCAATCCTCAATACTGAATCTTCAATCCTCAGTCCTCAATCGTCAATCTTCTATCCTCAATACTCAATCTTCAATCCTCAATTCTCAATCCTCAATCCTCAATCCACATTCTTCAGTCCTCAACACCCAATCCTAAATCTCCAATCCTCAACACTCAGTACTCAATTCTCAATCCTCAATCCTCAATCCTCAGACCTCAAACATCAATACTCAACCCTCAGTCCTTGTCCTCAATCCACAACCCTCAATCCTCGATCCTCAATCTACAATCATCAATATTCGATCTTCAATCCTCAATCCTCAATCCTCAATCCTCAATCCTCAATCCTCAATCCACATTCTTCGATCCTCAACACCCAATCCTCAATCTTCAATCCTCAACACTCAGTCCTCAATTCTCAATCCTCAATCCTCAATCCCCAATCTTCAATCCTCAATACTGAATCTTCAATCCTCAATCCTCAATCCTCAATCTTCAATCCTCAATACTGAATCTTCAATCCTCAATCCTCAACCCTCAATCCTCAATCCTCAATCTTCAATGCTCAATACTCAATCTTCAATCGTCGATCCTCAATCCTCGGTCCTCAACCCTCAATCGTCAATCTCCAATCCTGAATACTCAATCTTCAATTCTCAATCGTCAATCCTCAATCCTGAATCCTCAATTCTGATTCTTCAATCCTCAATACACAATCCTCAATCTTCAATCCTCAATCCTCAACCCTCAATCTTCAATCCACTGTCCCCAATCCTCAATCTTCAACCCTCGATCCTCAATCCTCAATACTCGATCCTCAGTCCTCAATACTCAATCCTCAAACCTCAATCCTCAATCTTCAATCCTCAATACTCAATCTCCAATCCTCAAACCTCAGTCCTCAAACCTCAATTCTGAATCCTCAAATCTCAATTCTGAATCCTCAATCCTGAACCCTCAATATTCAGCTCTAAGTCCTCAACAATCAGTTGTCAATCCTCAATCCTCAACAGAATATACTCAATTCACAGTTTCCAATACACAATACTCAATCTGCAATTTTCAAATCTCTATCCACAAACACCAATTCTCATCACTCAACCCTCAACACTCAGTCCTCAATGTTCAATCCTCAATCCTCAATTCTCAATCTTCAATCCCCAATACTGAACCTTCAATCCTCAATCCTCAATCCTCAGTCCTCAATTCTCAATCCTCAATCTTCAATCCTCAGTCCCCAATCCTCAATGTTCGACCCACAATCCTCAATCCTCAATCCTCGATCCTCAGTCCTCAACCCTCAATCCTCAATCCTCAATGTTCAATCCGCAATACACAATCCTCTATCTTCAATCCTCAATCCTCAATCCTCAATCCTCAATCCTCAATCCTCAATCCTCAATCCTCAATATTCAACGCACAACCCTCAGCCATCAATCCTCAATACTCAACCATCAATCCTCAATTCTCAATACTCAATAGAATATCCTGAAATCTCATGGTTCAATACTCAATCCACAATATTCAATAATCAAATCTGAATCCTCAAACATCAATTCTCAAAACTTAATCCTCAACACTCAGTCCTCTCTCATCAATCCTCCATCCTCAATCCTCAATCCTCAAGCGTCAATCCTCAATCCTCAATCCTCAACCCTCAATCCTCAGTCCTCAAACCTCCACCACGAATCCTCAATCCTGAATCCTCAATCTTCAGCCATAAGACTTCAGCAATCAATTGTCAATCCTCAATCCTCAATAGAATACACTCAATTCACAGTTTTGAATACACAATGCTCAATCTGCAATCTTCAAATCTCTATCCACAAACATCAATTCTCATCACTCAACCCTCAACACTCAGTCCTCAATGTTCAATCCTCAATCCTCAATTCTCAATCCTCAATCCTCAATCCTCAAACCTCAATCCTCAACCGTCAGTCCCCGTCCTCAATGCTCAAACATGAATACTCAATCCTCAATCTTCAATCATCAATACTCAATCTTCAATCCTCAATCCTCAATCCTCAATAGACATTCTTCAGTCCTTAACACCCAATGCTCAATCTTCAATCCTCAACACTCAGTCCTCAATTCTCAATCCTCAATCCTCAATCCGCAGACCCCAAACATCAATACGCAACCCTCAGTCCTCGTCCTCAATCCACAATCCTCAAACCTCGATCCTCAATCTACAATCATCAATATTCGATCTTCAATCCTCAATCCTCAATCCTCAATCCTCAATCGTCAATCCTCAATCCACATTCTTCAATACTCAACACCCAATCCTCAATCTTCAATCCTCAACACTCAGTCCTCAATTCTCAATCCTCAATCCTCAATCCTCAACCTTCAATCCTCAATACTGAATCTTCAATCCTCAATCCTCATCCCTCAATCCTCAATCCTCAATCTTCAATCCTCAATACTCAATCTTCAATCCTCAATCCTCAATCCTCGGTCCTCAATCCTCAATCGTCAATCTCCAATCCTGAATACTCAATCATCAATTCTCAATCCTCAATCCTCAATCCTGAATCCTCAATCCTGATTCTTCAATCCTCAATCCTCAATCCTCAATCCTCAATACTCAATCTTCAATCCTCAATACTCAGTCTTCAATCCTCAATCCTCAATCCTCAGACTTCAAACATCAATACGCAACCCTCAGTCCTCGTCCTCAATCCACAACCCTCAATCCTCAATCCTCAATCTTCAATCATTAATATTCAATCTTCAGACCTCAATCCTCAATCCTCAATCATCAATCCTCAATACTCAGTCCTCAATCCTCAATCTTCAATCCTCAATACTCAATCTTCAATCCTCAATCCTCAATCCTCAATCCTCAATCTTCAATCCTCAATACTGAATCTTCAATCCTCAGTCCTCAATCCTCAATCCTCAGTCCACATTCTTCAATCCTCAACACCCAAACCTCAATCTTCAATCCTGAATGTTCAATCCGCAATACCCAATCCTCAATCTTCAATCCTCAATCCTCAATCCTCAATCCTCAATCCACATTCTTCAATCCTCAACAACCAATCCTCAATCTTCAATCCTCAACACTCAGTACTCAATTCTCAATCCTCAATCCTCAATCCTCAGACCTCAAACATCAATACTCAACCCTCAGTCCTTGTCCTCAATCCACAACCCTCAATCCTCGATCCTCAATCTACAATCATCAATATTCGATCTTCAATCCTCAATCCTCAATCCTCAATCCTCAACCCTCAATCCTCAATCCTCAATCTTCAATGCTCAATACTCAATCTTCAATCCTCGATCCTCAATCCTCGGTCCTCAACCCTCAATCGTCAATCTCCAATCCTGAATACTCAATCTTCAATTCTCAATCGTCAATCCTCAATCCTGAATCCTCAATTCTGATTCTTCAATCCTCAATACACAATCCTCAATTTTCAATCCTCAATCCTCAATCCTCAATCTTCAATCCACAGTCCCCAATCCTCAATCTTCAACCCTCAATCCTCAATCCTCAATACTCGATCCTCAGTCCTCAATACTCAATCCTCAAACCTCAATCCTCAATCTTCAATCCTCAATACTCAATCTCCAATCCTCAAACCTCAGTCCTCAAACCTCAATTCTGAATCCTCAAATCTCAATTCTGAATCCTCAATCCTGAACCCTCAATATTCAGCTCTCAGTCCTCAACAATCAGTTGTCAATCCTCAATCCTCAACAGAATATACTCAATTCACAGTTTCCAATACACAATACTCAATCTGCAATTTTCAAATCTCTATCCACAAACACCAATTCTCATCACTCAACCCTCAACACTCAGTCCTCAATGTTCAATCCTCAATCCTCAATTCTCAATCTTCAATCCCCAATACTGAACCTTCAATCCTCAATCCTCAATCCTCAGTCCTCAATTCTCAATCCTCAATCTTCAATCCTCAGTCCCCAATCCTCAATGTTCGACCCACAATCCTCAATCCTCAATCCTCGATCCTCAGTCCTCAACCCTCAATCCTCAATCCTCAATGTTCAATCCGCAATACACAATCCTCTATCTTCAATCCTCAATCCTCAATCCTCAATCCTCAATCCTCAATCCTCAATCCTCAGTACTCAAACCTTAATCCTGAATCCTCAATCTGCAGCCCACAGTCCTCAACAATCAGTTGTCAATCCTCAATCGTCAATGGAATATCATCAATTCACAGTTTTCAATACTCAATACTCAATCTGCAATCTTCAAATCTCTATCCACAAACATCAATTCCCATCACTCAACACTCAACACACCGTCCCCAATCCTCAATCTTCAATCCTCAATCCTCAATCCTCAATCCTCAATCCTCAACTTTCAATCCTCAATACTCAATCTTCAATCCTCAATCCTCAATCCTCAATCCTCAATCCTCAATCCTCAATACTCAATCCTCAATCCTCAATCCTCAATCGTCAATCTTCAATTCTCAATACTCAATCTTCAATCCTCAATCCTCAACCTTCAATCCTCAATCCTCAATCCTCATTCTTCAATCCTCAACAACCAATCCTCAATCTTCAATCCTCAACACTCAGTCCTCAATCTTCAATCCTCAATCCTCAATCCTCAATCCTCAATACTCAATCCTCAATCCTCAGTCCTCAAACCTCAATCCTGAATCCCCTATCCTGAATCCTCAATCTTCAGCCCTCAGTCCTCTACAATCAGTCGTCGATCCTCAATCCTCAGTAGAGTATCATCAATTCACAGTTTTCATGACGCAATAATCAATCTGCAATCTTCAAATCTCTATCCACAAACATCAATTCGCATCACTCAACCCTCAACACTCAGTCCCCAATCCTCAATATTCAGTCCTCAATCCTCAATCCTCAATCCACAATCCTCAAACTTCAATCCTCAATACTCAATCTTCAATGCTCATTCCTCAATCCTCAATCCTCATTTCTCAATCCTCAATCGTCAATCTTCAATCCTCAATACTCAATCTTCAATCCTCAATCCTCAATCCTCGGTACTCAATCCTCAACCGTCAATCTCCAATCCTGAATACTCAATTTTCAATCCTCAATCCTCAATCCTCAATCCTCAATCCTCAATCCTCATCCTTCAATCCTCAATACTCAATCTTCAATCCTCAATCCTCAATCCTCAATCCTCAATCCACATTCTTCAATCCTCAACAACCAATCCTCAATCTTCAATCCTCAACACTCAGTCCTCAATTCTCAATCCTCAATCCTCAATCCTCAATCCTCAGACTTCAAACATCAATACGCAACCCTCAGTCCTCGCCCTCAATCCACAACCCTCAATCCTCAATCCTCAATCTTCAATCATTAATATTCAATCTTCAAACCTCAATCCTCAATCCTCAATCCACAATCCTCAATACTCAGTCCTCAATCCTCAATCTTCAATCCTCAATACTCAAACTTCAATCCTCAATCCTCAATCCTCAATCCTCAATCTTCAATCCTCAATACTGAATCTTCAATCCTCAGTCCTCAATCGTCAATCTTCTATCCTCAATACTCAATCTTCAATCCTCAATTCTCAATCCTCAATCCTCAATCCACATTCTTCAGTCCTCAACACCCAATCCTAAATCTCCAATCCTCAACACTCAGTACTCAATTCTCAATCCTCAATCCTCAATCCTCAGACCTCAAACATCAATACTCAACCCTCAGTCCTTGTCCTCAATCCACAACCCTCAATCCTCGATCCTCAATCTACAATCATCAATATTCGATCTTCAATCCTCAATCCTCAGTCCTCAATCCTCAATCCTCAATCCTCAATCCACATTCTTCGATCCTCAACACCCAATCCTCAATCTTCAATCCTCAACACTCAGTCCTCAATTCTCAATCCTCAATCCTCAATCCCCAATCTTCAATCCTCAATACTGAATCTTCAATCCTCAATCCTCAATCCTCAATCTTCAATCCTCAATACTGAATCTTCAATCCTCAATCCTCAACCCTCAATCCTCAATCCTCAATCTTCAATGCTCAACACTCAATCTTCAATCCTCGATCCTCAATCCTCGGTCCTCAACCCTCAATCGTCAATCTCCAATCCTGAATACTCAATCTTCAATTCTCAATCCTCAATCCTCAATCCTCAATCCTCATCCTTCAATCCTCAATACCCAATCCTCAATCTTCAATCCTCAATCCTCAATCCTCAATTCTCAATCCTCAATCCTCAGTCCTCAGTCCTCAAACCTCAATCCTCAACCCTCGGCCCTCGTCCTCAAACCTCAACCCCCAATCCTCAATCCTCAATCTTCAATCATCAATACTCTATCTTCAATCCTCAATCTTCAATCCTCAATCCTCAATCCTCAATCCTCAATGTTCAACGCACAACCCTCAGCCATCAATCCTCAATACTCAACCATCAATCCTCAATTCTCAATACTCAATAGAATATCCTGAAATCTCATGGTTCAATACTCAATCCACAAAATTCAATAATCAAATCTGAATCCTCAAACATCAATTCTCAAAACTCAATCCTCAACACTCAGTCCTCTCTCATCAATCCTCCATCCTCAATCCTCAATCCTCAAGCGTCAATCCTCAATCCTCAATCCTCAACCCTCAATCCTCAGTCCTCAAACCTCCACCACGAATCCTCAATCCTGAATCCTCAATCTTCAGCCATAAGACCTCAGCAATCAATTGTCAATCCTCAATCCTCAACAGAATACACTCAATTCACAGTTTTCAATACACAATGCTCAATCTGCAATCTTCAAATCTCTATCCACAAACATCAATTCTCATCACTCAACCCTCAACACTCAGTCCTCAATGTTCAATCCTCAATCCTCAATTCTCAATCCTCAATCCTCAATCCTCAAACCTCAATCCTCAACCGTCAGTCCCCGTCCTCAATCCTCAAACATGAATACTCAATCCTCAATCTTCAATCATCAATACTCAATCTTCAATCCTCAATCCTCAATCCTCAATAGATATTCTTCAGTCCTTAACACCCAATGCTCAATCTTCAATCCTCAACACTCAGTCCTCAATTCTCAATCCTCAATCCTCAATCCTCAGACCCCAAACATCAATACGCAACCCTCAGTCCTCGTCCTCAATCCACAACCCTCAAACCTCGATCCTCAATCTACAATCATCAATATTCGATCTTCAAACCTCAATCCTCAATCCTCAATCCTCAATCCTCAATCCTCAATCCACATTCTTCAATACTCAACACCCAATCCTCAATCTTCAATCCTCAACACTCAGTCCTCAATTCTCAATCCTCAATCCTCAATCCTCAATCTTCAATCCTCAATACTGAATCTTCAATCCTCAATCCTCAATCCTCAATCTTCAATCCTCAATACTGAATCTTCAATCCTCAATCCTCATCCCTCAATCCTCAATCCTCAATCTTCAATCCTCAGTACTCAATCTTCAATCCTCAATCCTCAATCCTCGGTCCTCAATCCTCAATCTTCAATCCTCAATACTCAAACTTCAATCCTCAATCCTCAATCCTCAATCCTCAATCTTCAATCCTCAATACTGAATCTTCAATCCTCAGTCCTCAATCGTCAATCTTCTATCCTCAATACTCAATCTTCAATCCTCAATTCTCAATCCTCAATCCTCAATCCACATTCTTCAGTCCTCAACACCCAATCCTAAATCTCCAATCCTCAACACTCAGTACTCAATTCTCAATCCTCAATCCTCAATCCTCAGACCTCAAACATCAATACTCAACCCTCAGTCCTCGTCCTCAATCCACAACCCTCAATCCTCGATCCTCAATCTACAATCATCAATATTCGATCTTCAATCCTCAATCCTCAATCCTCAATCCTCAATCCTCAATCCTCAATCCACATTCTTCAATCCTCAACACCCAATCCTCAATCTTCAATCCTCAACACTCAGTCCTCAATTCTCAATCCTCAATCCTCAATCCCCAATCTTCAATCCTCAATACTGAATCTTCAATCCTCAATCCTCAATCCTCAATCTTCAATCCTCAATACTGAATCTTCAATCCTCAATCCTCAACCCTCAATCCTCAATCCTCAATCTTCAATGCTCAATACTCAATCTTCAATCCTCGATCCTCAATCCTCGGTCCTCAACCCTCAATCGTCAATCTCCAATCCTGAATACTCAATCTTCAATTCTCAATCGTCAATCCTCAATCCTGAATCCTCAATCCTGATTCTTCAATCCTCAATACACAATCCTCAATCTTCAATCCTGAATCCTCAATCCTCAATCTTCAATCCACAGTCCCCAATCCTCAATCTTCAACCCTCAATCCTCAATCCTCAATACTCGATCCTCAGTCCTCAATACTCAATCCTCAAACCTCAATCCTCAATCTTCAATCCTCAATACTCAATCTCCAATCCTCAAACCTCAGTCCTCAAACCTCAATTCTGAATCCTCAAATCTCAATTCTGAATCCTCAATCCTGAACCCTCAATATTCAGCTCTCAGTCCTCAACAATCAGTTGTCAATCCTCAATCCTCAACAGAATATACTCAATTCACAGTTTCCAATACACAATACTCAATCTGCAATTTTCAAATCTCTATACACAAACACCAATTCTCATCACTCAACCCTCAACACTCAGTCCTCAATGTTCAATCCTCAATCCTCAATTCGCAATCTTCAATCCCCAATACTGAACCTTCAATCCTCAATCCTCAATCCTCAGTCCTCAATTCTCAATCCTCAATCTTCAATCCCCAGTCCCCAATCCCCAATGTTCGACCCACAATCCTCAATCCTCAATCCTCGATCCTCAGTCCTCAACCCTCAATCCTCAATCCTCAATGTTCAATCCGCAATACACAATCCTCTATCTTCAATCCTCAATCCTCAATCCTCATTCTTCAATCCTCAACCTTCAATCCTCAATCTTCAATCCTCAATCCTCAATCCTCAATCCTCAATACTCAATCCTCAATCCTCAGTCCTCAAACCTCAATCCTGAATCCCCTATCCTGAATCCTCAATCTTCAGCCCTCAGTCCTCTACAATCAGTCGTCGATCCTCAATCCTCAGTAGAGTATCATCAATTCACAGTTTTCATTACGCAATAATCAATCTGCAATCTTCAAATCTCTATCCACAAACATCAATTCGCATCACTTAACCCTCAACACTCAGTCCACAATCCTCAATATTCAGTCCTCAATCCTCAATCCTCAATCCACAATCCTCAAACTTCAATCCTTAATACTCAATCTTCAATGCTCATTCCTCAATCCTCAATCCTCAATTCTCAATCCTCAATCCTCAATCTTCAATCCTCAATACTCAATCTTCAATCCTCAATCCTCAATCCTCGGTCCTCAATCCTCAATCGTCAATCTCCAATCCTGAATACTCAATTTTCAATCCTCAATCCTCAATCCTCGATCCTCAATCCTCAATCCTCATCCTTCAATCCTCAATCCTCAATCTTCAATCCTCAATCTTCAATCATTAATATTCAATCTTCAAACCTCAATCCTCAATCCTCAATCATCAATCCTCAATACTCAGTCCTCAATCCTCAATCTTCAATCCTCAATACTCAATCTTCAATCCTCAATCCTCAATCCTCAATCCTCAATCTTCAATCCTCAATACTGAATCTTCAATCCTCAGTCCTCAATCCTCAATCCTCAATCCACATTCTTCAATCCTCAACACCCAATCCTCAATCTTCAATCCTCAATGTTCAATCCGCAATACCCAATCCTCAATCTTCAATCCACAACCCTCAATCCTCAATCCTCAAACCTCAATCCTCAATCTTCAATCCTCAATACTCAATCTTCAATCCTCAATCCTCAATCCTCAATCCTCAATCCACATTCTTCAATCCTCAACAACCAATCCTCAATCTTCAATCCTCAACACTAAGTCCTCAATTCTCAATCCTCAATCCTCAATCCTCAATCCTCAGACTTCAAACATCAATACGCAACCCTCAGTCCTCGCCCTCAATCCACAACCCTCAATCCTCAATCCTCAATCTTCAATCATTAATATTCAATCTTCAATCCTCAATCCTCAATCCTCAATCCACAATCCTCAATACTCAGTCCTCAATCCTCAATCTTCAATCCTCAATACTCAAACTTCAATCCTCAATCCTCAATCCTCAATCCTCAGTCCTCAATCCACAATCCTCAATCCTCAAACCTCAATCCTCAATCGTCAGCCCTAGTCCTCAATCCTCAACACTCAATCCTCAATCCTCAATATTC
This sequence comes from Calliopsis andreniformis, assembly GCF_051401765.1. Taxonomy (NCBI): domain Eukaryota; kingdom Metazoa; phylum Arthropoda; class Insecta; order Hymenoptera; family Andrenidae; genus Calliopsis; species Calliopsis andreniformis. Next base: position 742,772 of record NW_027480458.1, read on the forward strand.
ATTCATCAATACTCAATCTTCAATCCTCAATCCTCAATCTTCAATCCTCAATCCTCAATTCTCAGTCCTCAATACTCAATCCTCAATCGTCAATCCTCAATCCCCAATCCTCAATCTTCAATCCTCGATACTCAATCCTCAATACTCAATCCTCAACCTTCAATCCTCAATACTCAATCCTCGATCCACAATCCTCAATCTTCAATCCTCAATACTCAATCTTCAATCCTCAGTCCACAATCTTCAATCCTCATTGCTCAATCCTCAATCCACATTCTTCAATCCTCAACACCCAATCCTCAATCTTCAATCCTCAATTCTCAATCCTCAATCCTCAATCCTCAGTCCTCTATCCTCAAACCTGAATCCTCAAACCTGAATCCTCATTCTTCAGCCCTCAGTTCTCAACAATCAGTTGTCAATCCTCAATCCTCAATAGAATATCCTCAATTCACAGGTTTCAATACTCAATACTCAAACTGAAATCTTCAAATCTCTATCCACAATCATCAATTCTCATCAGTCAACCCTCAACACTCAGTCCCCAATCCTCAATCTTGAATCCTCAATCCTCAATCCTCAATCCTCAATCCTCAACCTTCTATCCTCAATACTCAATCTTCAATCCTCAATCCTCAATCCTCGGTCCTCAATCCTCAATCGTCAATCTCCAATCCTGAATACTCAATCTTGAATTCTCAATCCTCAATCCTCAATCCTGAATCCTCAACCCTCATTCTTCAATCCTCAATACCCAATCCTCTTTCTTCAGTCCTCAATCCTCAATCCTCAATCTTCAATCCTCAGTCAACAATCCTCAATCTTCAACCCTCAATCCTCAATCCTCAATCCTCGATCCTCAGTCCTCAATACTCAATCCTCAATCCTCAATCCTCAATCGTCAATCTCCAATCCTGAATACTCAATCATCAATTCTCAATCCCCAATCCTCAATCCTGAATCCTCAATCCTCATTCTTCAATCCTCAATACCCAATCCTCTTTCTTCAATCCTCAATACTCAATCCTCAATCTTCAATCCTCAATCCTCAATCCTCAAACTTCAATCCTCAATCCTCAATCCTCAATTCTCAATCCCCAATCCTCAGTCCTCAGCCCTCAAACCTCTACCCTCAACCCTCAGGCCTCATCCTCAATCCTCAATCATCAGTCCTCAATCCTCAATCCTCAATCTTCAATCCTCAATATTCAATATGCAATCCTCAACCCTCAGACCGCAATCCTCAATCCTCAATCCTCAATCCTCAGTATTCAACGCACAACCCTCAACCATCAATCCTCAATACTCAACCATCAATCCTCAATTCTCAATACCCAAAAGAATATCCTGAATTCTCATGGTTCAATACTCAATCCACAATATTCAATAATCAAATCTCAATCCTCAAACATCAATTCTCAACACGCAATCCTCAACACTCTGTCCTCCCTCTTCAATCCTCCATCCTCAATCCTCAATCCTCAAGCGTCAATCCTCAATCCTCAATCCTCAACCGCCAGTCCTCGTCCTCAAACCTCAACCCTCAATACTCAATCCTCAATACCCAATCCTCAATCTTCAATCATCAATCCTCAATCCACAATCCTCGATCATCAATCCTCAATCCTCAATATTCAACGCACAACCCACAGCCATCAATCCTCAATACTCAAACATCAATCCTCAATTCTCAATACTCAATAGAATATCCTGAATTCTCATGGTTCAATACTCAATCCACAATATTCAATTATCAAATCTCAATCCTCAAACATCAATTCTCAACACGCAAACCTCAGCACTCTGTCCTGCCTCTTCAATCCTCCATCCTCAATCCTCAACCCTCAAGCGTCAATCCTCAATCCTCAATACTCAAACCTCAATTCTCAATACTCAATCTTCAATCCTCAATCCTCAATCCTCAATCCTCAATACTGAATCCTCAAACCTCAATTCTCAATACTCAATCTTCAATCCTCAATCCTCAATCCTCAATCCTCAATTCTCAATCCTCAGTGCTCAATACTCAATCGTCAATCCTCAATCCCCAATCCCCAGTCTTCAATCTTCAATCGTCAATCCTCAATCCTCAATTCTCAATCCTCAATCCTCAATCATCAATCCTCAATACTCAATCCTCAAACCTCAATCCTCAATCTTCAATCCTCAATCCTCAATCCTCAATCCTCAATCCTCAATCCTCAATCCTCAATCTTCAATCCTCAGTCCCAAATCCTCAATCTTCAATACTCAATCCTCAATCCTCAATCTTCAATCCTCAATCCTCAGTCCACAAACCTCAATTCTGAATCCTCAATCCTGAGTCCTCAATCTCCAGCCCTCAGTCCTCAACAATCAGTAGTCAATCCTCAATCCTCAGTAGAATATCCTCAATTCACAGTTTTCAACACTCAATACTCGATCAGCAATCTTCAAACCACTATCCACAAACATCAATTCTCATCACTCAACCCTCAACACTCAGTCCTCAATGTTCAATCCTCACTACTCAGTTCTTAATCTTCAATCCTCAATACTGAACCTTCAATCCTCAATCCTCAATCCTCAATCCTCGGTCCTCAATCCTCAATCGTCATTCTCCAATCCTGAATACTCAATCTTCAATTCTCAATCCTCAATCCTCAATCCTGAATCATCAATCCTGATTCTTCAATCCTCAATACCCAATCCTCAATCTTCAATCCTCAATCCTCAATCCTCAATCTTCAATCCACAGTCCCCAATCCTCAATCTTCAACCCTCAATCCTCAATCCTCAGTCCTCGATCCTCAGTCCTCAATACTCAATCCTCAATCCCCAATACTGAACCTTCAATCCTCAATCCTCAATCCTCAATCCTCAATCCTCGGTCCTCAATCCTCAATCGTCATTCTCCAATCCTGAATACTCAATCTTCAATTCTCAATCCTCAATCCTCAATCCTGAATCCTCAATCCTGATTCTTCAATCCTCAATACCCAATCCTCAATCTTCAATCCTCAATCCTCAATCCTCAATCTTCAATCCACAGTCCCCAATACTCAATCCTCAACCCTCAATCCTCAATCCTCAATCCTCGATCCTCAGTCCTCAATACTCAATCCTCAATCCTCAATCCTCAATCTTCAATCCTCAATACTCAATCTCCAATCCTCAAACCTCAGTCCTCAAACCTCAATTCTGAATCCTCAAATCTCAATTCTGAATCCTCAATCCTGAACCCTCAATATTCAGCTCTCAGTCCTCAACAATCTGTTGTCAATCCTCAATCCTCAATAGAATATACTCAATTCACAGTTTTCAATACACAATTCTCAATCTGCAATTTTCAAATCTCTATCCACAAACATCAATTCTCATCACTCAACCCTCAACACTCAGTCCTCAATGTTCAATCCTCAATCCTCAATTCTCAATCATCAATCCTCAATACTGAACCTTCAATCCTCAATCCTCAATCCTCAGTCCTCAATTCTCAATCCTCGATCTTCAATCCTCAGTCCCCAATCCTCAATGTTCGACCCTCAATCCTCAATCCTCAATCCTCGGTCCTCAGTCCTCAACCCTCAATCCTCCATCCTCAATGTTCAATGCGCAATACCCAATCCTCAATCTTCAATCCTCAATCCTCAATCCTCAATCCTCAATCCTCAATCCTCAATCCTCAATCCTCAGTACTCAAACCTTAATCCTGAATCCTCAATCTTCAGCCCACAGTGCACAACAATCAGTTGTGAATCCTCAATCCTCAGCGGAATATCATCAATTCACAGTTTTCAATACTCAATACTCAATCTGCAATCTTCAAATCTCTATCCACAAACATCAATTCTCATCACTCAACACTCAACACTCCGTCCCCAATCCTCAATCTTCAATCCTCAATCCTCAATCCTCAATCCTCAACCCTCAACTTTCAATCCTCAATCCTCAATCCTCAGTCCTCAATCCACAATCCTCAATCCTCAAACATCAATCCTCAATCGTCAGCCCTCGTCCTCAATCCTCAACACTCAATCCTCAATCCTCAATATTCAATCATCAATACTCAATCTTCAATCCTCAATCCTCAATCTTCAATCCTCAATCCTCCATTCTCAGTCCTCAATACTCAATCCTCAATCGTCAATCCTCAATCCCCAATCCTCAATCTTCAATCCTCGATCCTCAATCCTCAATCCTCAATCCTCAATCCTCATTCCTCAATCCTCATTCTTCAATCCTCAACACCCAATCCTCAACCTTCAATCCTCAATCCTCAATCCTCAACTCTCAATCCTCAATCCTCAATCCTCAACCCTCAATCTTCAATCCTCAATACTCAATCTGCAATCCTCAATCCTCAACCCTCAATCCTCAATCCTCATTCTTCAATCCACAATGCCCAGTCCTCAATCTTCAATACTCAATCCTCAATCCTCAATTCTCAATCCTTAATCCTCAATCATCAATCCTCAATCCTCAATCCTCAAACCTCAATTCTCAATACTCAATCTTCAATCCTCAATCCTCAATCCTCAATCATCAATCCTCAATCCTCAATCCTCAAACCTCAATTCTCAATACTCAATCTTCAATCCTCAATCCTCAATTCTCAATCCTCAATACTGAATCCTCAAATCTCAATCCTCTATCCTCAATCCTTAATCCTCATTCTTCAATCCTCAATACCCAATCCTCAATCTTCAGTCCTCAATCCTCAATCCTCAATTCTCAATCCTCAATCCTCTATCCTCAGACCTCAAACATCAATACTCAACCCTCAGTCCTCGTCCTCAATCCACAACCCCCAATCCTCAATCCTCAGTCCTCAATCCTCAATCCTCAATCCTCAAACCTCAATCCTCAACCGTCAGTCCCCGTCCTCAGTCCTCAAACATGAATCCTCAATCATCAGTCATCAATCATCAATACTCAATCTTCAATCCTCAATTCTCAATCCCCAATCCTCAATCCTCAATCCTCATTCCTAAATCCTCATTCTTCAATCCTCAACGCCCAATCCTCAATCTTCAATCCTCAATCCTCAATCCTCAACTCTCAATCCTCAATCCTCAGTCCTCAGCCCACAAACCTCAATCGTCATCCCTCAGCCCTCATCCTCAATCCTCAATCCTCAAACTTCAATCCTCAATCCTCAATCCTCAATTCTCAATCCTCAATCCTCAGTCCTCAGTCCTCAAACCACTACCCTCAACCCTCAGCCCTGATCCTCAATCCTCAATCCTCAATCCTCAATCCTCAATCCTCTATCTTCAATCCTCAATATTCAATCTGCAATCCTCAATCCTCAGTAAGCAATCCTCAATCCTCAATCCACAATCCTCAATATTCAACGCACAACCCTCAACCATCAATCCTCAATACTCAACCATCAATCCTCAATTCTCAATACCCAAAAGAATATCCTGATTCTCATGGTTCAATACTCAATCCACAATATTCAATAATCAAATCTCAACCCTCAAACATCAATACTCAACACGCAATCCTCAACACTCTGTCCTCTCTCTTCAATCCTCCATCCTCAATCCTCAATCCTCAAGCGTCAAACCTCAATCCTCAATCCTCAACCGTCAGTCCTCGTCCTCAAACCTCAACCCTCAATCCTCAATCCTCAATACCCAATCCTCAATCTTCAATCGTCAATCCTCAATCCTCAATCCTCAATCCTCAATCCTCAATCCTCAGTCTTCAATCCTCAGTCCCAAATCCTCAATCTTCAATACTCAATACTCAATCCTCAATTTTCAGTCCTCAATCCTCAGTCCTCAAACCTCAATTCTGAATCCTCAATCCTGAGTCCTTAATCTTCAGCCCTCAGTCCTCAACAATCAGTAGTCAATTCTCAATCCTCAGTAGAATATCCTCAATTCACAGTTTTCATTACTCAATACTCAATCTGCAATCTTCAAATCTCTATCCACAAACATCAATACTCATCACTCAACCCTCAACACTCAGTCCGCAATGTTCAATCCTCAATCCTCAATTCTCAATCTTCAATTCTCAATACTGAACCTTCAATCCTCAATCCTCAATCCTCAGTCCTCAATCCTCAATACTCAATCCTCAATCCTCAATCCTCAATCCTCAATCTTCAATCCTCAGTACTCAATCTTCAATCCTCAGTCCTCAATCCTCAATCCTCAATTATCAATCCTCAATCATCAATCCTCAATCTTCAATACTCAATCCTCAACCCTCAACCATCAATCCTCAATACTCAACCATCAATCCTCAACTCACAATACTCAATAGAATATCCTGAATTCTCAGGATTCTATACTCAAACCTCAGTCCTCAACCCTCAGCCCTCATTCTCAATCCTCAATCCACAATCCTCAAACCTCAATCCTCAACCGTCAGTCCTCGTCCTCAATCCTCAACCCTCAATCCTCAATCCTCCCATCTTCAATCATCAATACTCAATCTTCAATGCTCAATCCTCAATCCTCAGTCCTCAAACCTCAATTCTGAATCCTCAAACCTGAATCCTCATTCTTCAGCCCTCAGTCCTCAACAATCAGTTGTCAATCCTCAATCCTCATTAGAATATCATCAATTCACAGTTTTCATTACTCAATACTCAATCTGCAATCTTCAAATCTCTATCCACAAACATCAATTCTCATCACTCAACCCTCAACACTCAGTCCCCAATCCTCAATCTTCAATCCTCAATCCTCAATCCTCAATCCTCAATCCTCAATCTTAATCCTCAATCCTCAATACTCAATCTTCAATCCTCAACCCTCAATACTCAATACTCAATCCTCAATCTTCAATCCTCAATCCTCAATCTTCAATCCTCAATCCTCAATCCTCAATGCTCAATCCTCAATCCTCAATCCTCAATCGTCATTCTTCAATCCCCAATACCCAATCTTCAATCCTCAATCCTCAATCCTCAATCCTCAATACTCAATCCTCATTCTTCAATCCCCAATCTTCAATCCTCAACCTTCAATCCTCAATCCTCGGCCCTCATTCTCAATCCTCAATCCACAATCCTCAAACCTCAATCCTCAACCGTCAGTCCTCGTCCTCAATCCTCAACCCTCAATCGTCAATCCTCCCATCTTCAATCATCAATACTCAATCTTCAATACTCAATCCTCAATCCTCAGTCCTCAAACCTCAATCCTGAATCCTCAAACCTGAATCCTCATTCTTCAGCCCTCAGTCCTCAACAATCAGTTGTCAATCCTCAATCCTCATTAGAATATCATCAATTCACAGTTTTCATTACTCAATACTCAATCTGCAATCTTCAAATCTCTATCCACAAACATCAATTCTCATCACTCAACCCTCAACACTCAGTCCCCAATCCTCAATCTTCAATCCTCAATCCTCAATCCTCAATCCTCAATCCTCAATCTTAATCCTCAATCCTCAATACTCAATCTTCAATCCTCAACCCTCAATACTCAATACTCAATCCTCAACCTTCAATCCTCAATCCTCAATCTTCAATCCTCAATCCTCAATCCTCAATGCTCAATCCTCAATCCTCAATCCTCAATCGTCATTCTTCAATCCCCAATACCCAATCTTCAATCCTCAATCCTCAATCCTCAATCCTCAATACTCAATCCTCATACTTCAATCCCCAATCTTCAATCCTCAACCTTCAATCCTCAATCCTCGGCCCTCATTCTCAATCCTCAATCCACAATCCTCAAACCACAATCCTCAACCGTCAGTCCTCGTCCTCAACCCTCAACCCTCAATCCTCAATCCTCCCATCTTCAATCATCAATACTCAATCTTCAACACTCAATCCTCAATCCTCAAACCTCAATCCTCAATCCTCGTTCCTCAATCCTCATTCTTCAATCCTCAACACCCAATCCTCAATCTTCAATCCTCAATCCTCAATCCTCGACTCTCAATCCTCAATCCTCAATCCTCAACCCTCAATCTTCAATCCTCAATACTCAATCTGCAATCCTCAATCCTCAACCCTCAATCCTCAATCCTCATTCTTCAATCCACAATGCCCAGTCCTCAATCTTCAATCCTCAATCCTCAATCCTCAATTCTCAATCCTCAATCCTCAATCATCAATCCTCAATCCTCAATCCTCAATCCTCAATCCTCAATTCTCAATACTCAATCTTCAATCCTCAATCTTCAATCCTCAATCTTCAATCCTCAATCCTCAGCCCTCGTTCTCAATCCTCAATCCACAATCCTCAAACCTCAGTCCTCAACCGTCAGTCCTCGTCCTCAATCCTCAACCCTCAATCCTCAATCCTCCCATCGTCAATCCTCAATACTCAGTCTGCAATCCTCAATCCTCAATCCTCCATCCTCAACACTCAATCTTCAAGCGTCAATCCTCAATCCTCAATCCTCAATTCTCAATCCTCAACCCTCAATCCTCAGACCTCAAACATCAACACTCAACCCTCAGTCCTCGTCCTCAATCCACAACCCCCAATACTCAATCCTCAATCTTCAATTCTCAATCCTCAATCCTCAATCCACAATCCTGAATCCTCAATCCTGAATCCTCAACCTTCAGCCCTCAGTCCTCAACAATCAGTTGCCAATCCTCAATCCTTAATAGAATATCCTCAATTCACAGTTTTCAATACTCAATACTCAATCTGCAATCTTCAGATCTCTATACACGAACATAAATTCTCATCACTCAACCCTCAATCTTAATCTTCAATCCTCGATACTCAATCTTCAATCCGCAATCCTCAATCCTCAATCCTCAATCCTCAATCCTCAATCTTCAATCCTCAATACTCAATCTTCAATCCTCAATCCTCAATCCTCAATCCTCAATCCTCAACCCTCAATCCTCAATCGTCAATCTTCAATCCTCAATAGTCAATCTTCAATCCTCAATCCTCAATCCTCAATCCTCAATCCTCAATCCTCATTCTTCAATCCTCAACCTTCAATCCTCAATCTTGAATCCTCAATCCTCAATCCTCAATCCTCAATCCTCAATACTCAATCTTCAATCCTCAGCCCTCAAACCTCCACCACGAATCCTCAATCCTGAATCCTCAATCTTCAGCCATAAGACCTCAGCAATCAATTGTCAATCCTCAATCCTCAATAGAATACACTCAGTTCACAGTTTTCAATACACAATACTCAATCTGCAATCTTCAAATCTCTATCCACAAACATCAATTCTCATCACTCAACCCTCAACACTCAGTCCTCAATGTTCAATCCTCAATCCTCAATCCTCAATGCTCAATCCTCAATCCTCAATCCTCAATCGTCATTCTTCAATCCCCAATACCCAATCTTCAATCCTCAATCCTCAATCCTCAGTCCTCAAACATCAATCCTGAATCCTCAATGCTGAATCCTCAATCTTCAGCCCTGTGTCCTCAACAATCGGTTGCCAATCCTCAAACATTAATAGAATATCCTCAATTCACAGTTTTCAATACTCAATGCTCAATCTGCAATCTTCAGATCTCTATCCACAAACATCAGTTCTCATCACTCAACCCTGAATACTCAGTAACTAATCCTCAACCTTCAATCCTCAATCCTCAATCCTCAATCCTCAATCCTCATTCCTCAATCCTCATTTTATAATCCTCAACACGCAATCCTCAATATTCAATCCTCAATCCTCAATCCTCAATTCTCAATCCTCAATCCTCAGTCCTCGGTCCTCAAACCCCTACCCTCAACCCTCAGCCCATATCCTCAATACTCAATCCTCAATCCTCAATCCTCAATCCTCAATCCTCAATCCCCAATACTCAATCTGCAATCCTCAATCCTCAGTCCGCAATCCTCAATCCTCAATCCTCAATCCTCAATCTTCAATCCTCAATACACAGTCTTCAATCCTCAATCATCAATACTCAATCCTCGATCCTCATTCTTCAATCCTCAATACCCAATCCTCAATATTCAATCCTCAATCCTCAATCCTCAATTCTCAATCCTCAATCCTCAATCCTCACACCTCAAACAGCAATACTCAACCCTCAGTCCTCGTCCTCAATCCACAACCATCAATACTGAATCCTCAATCTTCAACCATCAATATTCAATCTTCAGTCCTCAATCCTCAATCCTCAATCTTGAATCATCAATACTCGATCTTCATTCCTCAGTCCTCAATCCTGAATCCTCAATCCTCAATCCCCAATACTCAATCTGCAATCCTCAATCCTCAGTCCGCAATCCTCAATCCTCAATCCTCAATCCTCAATCTTCAATCCTCAATACACAGTCTTCAATCCTCAATCATCAATACTCAATCCTCGATCCTCATTCTTCAATCCTCAATACCCAATCCTCAATATTCAATCCTCAATCCTCAATCCTCAATTCTCAATCCTCAATCCTCAATCCTCACACCTCAAACAGCAATACTCAACCCTCAGTCCTCGTCCTCAATCCACAACCATCAATACTGAATCCTCAATCTTCAACCATCAATATTCAATCTTCAGTCCTCAATCCTCAATCCTCAATCTTGAATCATCAATACTCGATCTTCATTCCTCAGTCCTCAATCCTGAATCCTCAATCCTCAATCCTCAATCTTCAATCCTCAGTCCCAAATCCTCAATCTTCAATACTCAATACTCAATCCTCAATTTTCAGTCCTCAATCCTCAGTCCACAAACCTCAATTCTGAATCCTCAATCCTGAGTCCTTAATCTTCAGCCCTCAGTCCTCAACAATCAGTAGTCAATTCTCAATCCTCAGTAGAATATCCTCAATTCACAGTTTTCAAAACTCAATACTCGATCTGCAATCTTCAAACCACTATCCACAAACATCAATACTCATCACTCAACCCTCAACACTCAGTCCGCAATGTTCAATACTCAGTCCTCAATTCTCAATCTTCAATTCTCAATACTGAACCTTCAATCCTCAATCCTCAATCCTCAGTCCTCAATCCTCAATACTCAATCCTCAATCCTCAATCCTCAATCCTCAATCTTCAATCCTCAGTACTCAGTCTTCAATCCTCAGTCCTCAATCCTCAATCCTCAATAATCAATCCTCAATCATCAATCCTCAATCTTCAATACTCAATCCTCAATCCTCAGTCCTCAAACCTCAATCCTGAATCCTCAAACCTGAATCCTCATTCTTCAGCCCTCAGTCCTCAACAATCAGTTGTCAATCCTCAATCCTCATTAGGATATCATCAATTCACAGTTTTCATTACTCAATACTCAATCTGCAATCTTCAAATCTCTATCCACAAACATCAATTCTCATCACTCAACCCTCAACACTCAGTCCCCAATCCTCAATCTTCAATCCTCAATCCTCAATCCTCAATCCTCAATCCTCAATCTTAATCCTCAATCCTCAATACTCAATCTTCAATCCTCAACCCTCAATACTCAATACTCAATCCTCAATCTTCAATCCTCAATCCTCAATCTTCAATCCTCAATCCTCAATCCTCAATGCTCAATCCTCAATCCTCAATCCTCAATCGTCATTCTTCAATCCCCAATACCCAATCTTCAATCCTCAATCCTCAATCCTCAATCCTCAATACTCAATCCTCATTCTTCAATCCCCAATCTTCAATCCTCAACCTTCAATCCTCAATCCTCAGCCCTCATTCTCAATCCTCAATCCACAATCCTCAAACCTCAATCCTCAACCGTCAGTCCTCGTCCTCAACCCTCAACCCTCAATCCTCAAACCTCCCATCATCAATCATCAATACTCAATCTTCAACCCTCAATCCTCAATCCTCAATCCTCAATCCTCAATCCTCGTTCCTCAATCCTCATTCTTCAATCCTCAACACCCAATCCTCAATCTTCAATCCTCAATCCTCAATCCTCGACTCTCAATCCTCAATCCTCAATCCTCAAACCTCAATCTTCAATCCTCAATACTCAATCTGCAATCCTCAATCCTCAACCCTCAATGCTCAATCCTCATTCTTCAATCCACAATGCCCAGTCCTCAATCTTCAATCCTCAATCCTCAATCCTCAATTCTCAATCCTCAATCCTCAATCATCAATCCTCAATCCTCAATCCTCAATCCTCAATTCTCATGACTCAATCTTCAATCCTCTATCCTCAATCCTCAATCATCAATCCTCAATCCTCAATCCTCAAACCTCAACTCTCAATACTCAATCTTCAATCCTCAATCCTCGATTCTCAATCCTCAATACTGAATCCTCAAACCTCAATCCTCTATCCTCAATCCTCAATCCTCATTCTTCAATCCTCAATACCCAATCCTCAATCTTCAATCCTCAATCCTCAATCCTCAATTCTCAATCCTCAATCCTCCATCCTCAGACCTCAAACATCAATACTCAACCCTCAGTCCTCGTCCTCAATCCACAACCCCCAATCCTCAATCCTCAGTCCTCAATCCTCAATCCTCAATCCTCAAACCTCAATCCTCAACTGTCAGTCCCCGTGCTCAATCCTCAAACATGAATCCTCAATCCTCAGTCATCAATCATCAATACTCAATCTTCAATCCTCAATTCTCAATCCTCAATTCTCAATCCTCAATCCTCATTCCTCAATCCTCGTTCTTCAATCCTCAACCCCCAATCTTCAATCTTCAATCCTCAATCCTCAATCCTCAACTCTCAATCCTCAATCCTCAGTCCTCAGTCCTCAAACCTCTACCCTCAACCCTCAGCCCTCATCCTCAATCCTCAATCCTCAATCCTCAATCCTCAATCCTCAATCTTCAATCCTCAATATTCAATCTGCAATCCTCAATCATCAGTAAGCAATCCTCAATCCTCAATCCACAATCCTCAATATTCATCGCACAACCCTCAACCATCAATCCTCAATACTCAACCATCAATCCTCAATTCTCAATACCCAAAAGAATATCCTGAATTCTCATGGTTCAATACTCAATCCACAATATTCAATAATCAAATCTCAACACTCAAACATCAATTCTCAACTCGCAATCCTCAACACTCTGTCCTCTCTCTTCAATCCTCCATCCTCAATCCTCAATCCTCAAGCGTCAATCCTCAATCCTCAATCCTCAACCGTCAGTCCTCGTCCTCAAACCTCAACCCTCAATCGTCAATCCTCAATACCCAATCCTCAATCTTCAATCATCAATCCTCAATCCTCAATCCTCAATCCTCAATCCTCAATCCTCAGTCTTCAATCCTCAGTCCCAAATCCTCAATCTTCAATACTCAATCCTCAATCCTCAATCTTCAATCCTCAGTCCTCAGTCCACAAACCTCAATTCTGAATCCTCTATCCAGAGTCCTCAATCTTCAGCCCTCAGTCCTCAACAATCAGCAGTCAATCCTCAATCCTCAGTAGAATATCCTCAATTCACAGTTTTCAACACTCAATACTCGATCTGCAATCTTCAAACCACTATCCACAAACATCAATTCACATCACTCAACCCTCAACACTCAGTCCTCAATGTTCAATCCTCAATCCTCAATTCTCAATCTTCAATCCTCAATACTGAACCTTCAATCCTCAATCCTCAATCCTCAATCCTCAATCCTCAATACCCAATCCTCAATCCTCAATCCTCAATCCTCAATCTTCAATCCTCAATACTCGATCTTCAATCCTCAATCCGGAATCCTCAATCCTCAATCCTCAGACCTCAAACATCAATACTCAGCCCTCAGTCCTCGTCCTCAATCCACAACCCTCAATCCTCGATCCTCAATCTACAATCATCAATATTCGATCTTCAATCCTCAATCCTCAATCCTCAATACTCAAACCACAATCCTCAATGTTCAATCCTCAATACCCAAACCACAATCTTCAATCCTCAATCCTCAATCCTCAATCCTAAATACTCAATCCTGAATCCTCAGTCCTCAAAAATCAATCCTGAATCCTCAAACCTGAATCCTCATTCTTCAGCCTTCAGTCCTCAACAATCAGTTGTCAATCCTCAATCCTCAATAGAATATCCTCAATTCACAGGTTTCAATACTCAATACTCAACCAGAAATCTTCAAATCTCTATCCACAAACATCAATTCTCATCACTCAACCCTCAACACTCAGTCCCCAATCCTCAATCTTCAATCCTCAATCCTCAACCCTCAATCCTCAATCCTCAATCTTCAATCCTCAATACTCAATCTTCAATCCTCAGTCCCCAATCCTCAATCTTCAACCCTCAATCCTCAACCCTCAATTCTCGATCCTCAGTCCTCAATACTCAATCCTCAATCCTCAATCCTCAATCTTCAATCCTCAATACTCAATCTTCAATCCTCAATCCTCAATCCTCAATCCTCAATCCTCAAACGTCATTCTTCAATCCTCAATCTTCAATCCTCAATCTTCAATCCTCAATCCTCAGCCCTCGTTCTCAATCCTCAATCCACAATCCTCAAACCTCAATCCTCAACCGTCAGTCCTCGTCCTCAATCCTCAACCCTCAATCCTCAATCCTCCCATCTTCAATCATCAATACTCAATCTTCGATACTCAATCCTCAATGCACAGTCCTCAAACCTCAATCCTGAATCCTCAATGCTGAATCCTCAATCTTCAGCCCTGTGTCCTCAACAATCGGTTGCCAATCCTCAATCCTTAATAGAATATCCTCAATTCACAGTTTTCAATACTCAATACTCAATCTGCAATCTTCAGATCTCTATCCACAAACATCAGTTCTCATCACTCAACCCTGAATACTCAGTAACTAATCCTCAACCTTCAATCCTCAATCCTCAATCCTCAATCCTCAATCCTCATTCCTCAATCCTCATTCTATAATCCTCAACACGCAATCCTCAATATTCAATCCTCAATCCTCAATCCTCAATTCTCAATCCTCAATCCTCAGTCCTCAGTCCTCAAACCTCTACCCTCAACCCTCGGCCCATATCCTCAATACTCAATCCTCAGTCCTCAATCCTCTATCCTCAATCCTCAATCCCCAATACTCAATCTGCAATCCTCAATCCTCAGTCCGCAATCCTCAATCCTCAATCCTCAATCCTCAATCTTCAATCCTCAATACACAGTCTTCAATCCTCAATCATCAATACTCAATCCCCAATCCTCATTCTTCAATCCTCAATACCCAATCCTCAATATTCAATCCTCAATCCTCAATCCTCAATTCTCAATCCTCAATCCTCAATCATCACACCTCAAACAGCAATACTTAACCCTCAGTCCTCGTCCTCAATCCACAACCATCAATACTGAATCCTCAATCTTCAATCATCAATATTCAATCTTCAGTCCACAATCCTCAATCCTCAATCTTCAATCATCAATACTCGATCTTCATTCCTCAGTCCTCAATCCTGAATCCTCAATCCTCAATCCTCAATCTTCAATCCTCAGTCCCAAATCCTCAATCTTCAATACTCAATACTCAATCCTCAATTGTCAGTCCTCAATCCTCAGTCCACAAACCTCAATTCTGAATCCTCAATCCTGAGTCCTTAATCTTCAGCCCTCAGTCCTCAACAATCAGTAGTCAATTCTCAATCCTCAGTAGAATATCCTCAATTCACAGTTTTCAACACTCAATACTCGTTCTGCAATCTTCAAACCACTATCCACAAACATCAATACTCATCACTCAACCCTCAACACTCAGTCCGCAATGATCAATCCTCAATCCTCAATTCTCAATCTTCAATTCTCAATACTGAACCTTCAATCCTCAATCCTCAATCCTCAGTCCTCAATCCTCAATCCTCAATTATCAATCCTCAATCATCAATCCTCAATCTTCAATACTCAATCCTCAACCCTCAACCATCAATCCTCAATCCTCAATCCTCAATCCTCAATTCTCAATACTCAATCTTCAATCCTCAATCTTCAATCCTCAATCTTCAATCCTCAATCCTCAGCCCTCGTTCTCAATCCTCAATCCACAATCCTCAAACCTCAATCCTCAACCGTCAGTCCTCGTCCTCAATCCTCAACCCTCAATCCTCAATCCTCCCATCGTCAATCCTCAATACTCAGTCTGCAATCCTCAATCCTCAATCCTCCATCCTCAACACTCAATCTTCAAGCGTCAATCCTCAATCCTCAATCCTCAATTCTCAATCCTCAACCCTCAATCCTCAGACCTCAAACATCAACACTCAACCCTCAGTCCTCGTCCTCAATCCACAACCCCCAATACTCAATCCTCAATCTTCAATTCTCAATCCTCAATCCTCAATCCACAATCCTGAATCCTCAATCCTGAATCCTCAACCTTCAGCCCTCAGTCCTCAACAATCAGTTGCCAATCCTCAATCCTTAATAGAATATCCTCAATTCACAGTTTTCAATACTCAATACTCAATCTGCAATCTTCAGATCTCTATACACGAACATAAATTCTCATCACTCAACCCTCAATCTTAATCTTCAATCCTCGATACTCAATCTTCAATCCGCAATCCTCAATCCTCAATCCTCAATCCTCAATCCTCAATCTTCAATCCTCAATACTCAATCTTCAATCCTCAATCCTCAATCCTCAATCCTCAATCCTCAACCCTCAATCCTCAATCGTCAATCTTCAATCCTCAATAGTCAATCTTCAATCCTCAATCCTCAATCCTCAATCCTCAATCCTCAATCCTCATTCTTCAATCCTCAACCTTCAATCCTCAATCTTGAATCCTCAATCCTCAATCCTCAATCCTCAATCCTCAATACTCAATCTTCAATCCTCAGCCCTCAAACCTCCACCACGAATCCTCAATCCTGAATCCTCAATCTTCCGCCATAAGACCTCAGCAATCAATTGTCAATCCTCAATCCTCAATAGAATACACTCAGTTCACAGTTTTCAATACACAATACTCAATCTGCAATCTTCAAATCTCTATCCACAAACATCAATTCTCATCACTCAACCCTCAACACTCAGTCCTCAATGTTCAATCCTCAATCCTCAATCCTCAATGCTCAATCCTCAATCCTCAATCCTCAATCGTCATTCTTCAATCCCCAATACCCAATCTTCAATCCTCAATCCTCAATCCTCAGTCCTCAAACATCAATCCTGAATCCTCAATGCTGAATCCTCAATCTTCAGCCCTGTGTCCTCAACAATCGGTTGCCAATCCTCAATCATTAATAGAATATCCTCAATTCACAGTTTTCAATACTCAATGCTCAATCTGCAATCTTCAGATCTCTATCCACAAACATCAGTTCTCATCACTCAACCCTGAATACTCAGTAACTAATCCTCAACCTTCAATCCTCAATCCTCAATCCTCAATCCTCAATCCTCATTCCTCAATCCTCATTTTATAATCCTCAACACGCAATCCTCAATATTCAATCCTCAATCCTCAATCCTCAATTCTCAATCCTCAATCCTCAGTCCTCGGTTCTCAGACCCCTACCCTCAACCCTCAGCCCATATCCTCAATACTCAATCCTCAATCCTCAATCCTCAATCCTCAATCCTCAATCCCCAATACTCAATCTGCAATCCTCAATCCTCAGTCCGCAATCCTCAATCCTCAATCCTCAATCCTCAATCTTCAATCCTCAATACACAGTCTTCAATCCTCAATCATCAATACTCAATCCTCGATCCTCATTCTTCAATCCTCAATACCCAATCCTCAATATTCAATCCTCAATCCTCAATCCTCAATTCTCAATCCTCAATCCTCAATCCTCACACCTCAAACAGCAATACTCAACCCTCAGTCCTCGTCCTCAATCCACAACCATCAATACTGAATCCTCAATCTTCAACCATCAATATTCAATCTTCAGTCCTCAATCCTCAATCCTCAATCTTGAATCATCAATACTCGATCTTCATTCCTCAGTCCTCAATCCTGAATCCTCAATCCTCAATCCCCAATACTCAATCTGCAATCCTCAATCCTCAGTCCGCAATCCTCAATCCTCAATCCTCAATCCTCAATCTTCAATCCTCAATACACAGTCTTCAATCCTCAATCATCAATACTCAATCCTCGATCCTCATTCTTCAATCCTCAATACCCAATCCTCAATATTCAATCCTCAATCCTCAATCCTCAATTCTCAATCCTCAATCCTCAATCCTCACACCTCAAACAGCAATACTCAACCCTCAGTCCTCGTCCTCAATCCACAACCATCAATACTGAATCCTCAATCTTCAACCATCAATATTCAATCTTCAGTCCTCAATCCTCAATCCTCAATCTTGAATCATCAATACTCGATCTTCATTCCTCAGTCCTCAATCCTGAATCCTCAATCCTCAATCCTCAATCTTCAATCCTCAGTCCCAAATCCTCAATCTTCAATACTCAATACTCAATCCTCAATTTTCAGTCCTCAATCCTCAGTCCACAAACCTCAATTCTGAATCCTCAATCCTGAGTCCTTAATCTTCAGCCCTCAGTCCTCAACAATCAGTAGTCAATTCTCAATCCTCAGTAGAATATCCTCAATTCACAGTTTTCAAAACTCAATACTCGATCTGCAATCTTCAAACCACTATCCACAAACATCAATACTCATCACTCAACCCTCAACACTCAGTCCGCAATGTTCAATACTCAGTCCTCAATTCTCAATCTTCAATTCTCAATACTGAACCTTCAATCCTCAATCCTCAATCCTCAGTCCTCAATCCTCAATACTCAATCCTCAATCCTCAATCCTCAATCCTCAATCTTCAATCCTCAGTACTCAGTCTTCAATCCTCAGTCCTCAATCCTCAATCCTCAATAATCAATCCTCAATCATCAATCCTCAATCTTCAATACTCAATCCTCAATCCTCAGTCCTCAAACCTCAATCCTGAATCCTCAAACCTGAATCCTCATTCTTCAGCCCTCAGTCCTCAACAATCAGTTGTCAATCCTCAATCCTCATTAGGATATCATCAATTCACAGTTTTCATTACTCAATACTCAATCTGCAATCTTCAAATCTCTATCCACAAACATCAATTCTCATCACTCAACCCTCAACACTCAGTCCCCAATCCTCAATCTTCAATCCTCAATCCTCAATCCTCAATCCTCAATCCTCAATCTTAATCCTCAATCCTCAATACTCAATCTTCAATCCTCAACCCTCAATACTCAATACTCAATCCTCAATCTTCAATCCTCAATCCTCAATCTTCAATCCTCAATCCTCAATCCTCAATGCTCAATCCTCAATCCTCAATCCTCAATCGTCATTCTTCAATCCCCAATACCCAATCTTCAATCCTCAATCCTCAATCCTCAATCCTCAATACTCAATCCTCATTCTTCAATCCCCAATCTTCAATCCTCAACCTTCAATCCTCAATCCTCAGCCCTCATTCTCAATCCTCAATCCACAATCCTCAAACCTCAATCCTCAACCGTCAGTCCTCGTCCTCAACCCTCAACCCTCAATCCTCAAACCTCCCATCATCAATCATCAATACTCAATCTTCAACCCTCAATCCTCAATCCTCAATCCTCAATCCTCAATCCTCGTTCCTCAATCCTCATTCTTCAATCCTCAACACCCAATCCTCAATCTTCAATCCTCAATCCTCAATCCTCGACTCTCAATCCTCAATCCTCAATCCTCAAACCTCAATCTTCAATCCTCAATACTCAATCTGCAATCCTCAATCCTCAACCCTCAATGCTCAATCCTCATTCTTCAATCCACAATGCCCAGTCCTCAATCTTCAATCCTCAATCCTCAATCCTCAATTCTCAATCCTCAATCCTCAATCATCAATCCTCAATCCTCAATCCTCAATCCTCAATTCTCATGACTCAATCTTCAATCCTCAATCTTCAATACTCAATCCTCAACCCTCAACCATCAATCCTCAATACTCAACCATCAATCCTCAACTCACAATACTCAATAGAATATCCTGAATTCTCAGGATTCTATACTCAAACCTCAGTCCTCTACCCTCAGCCCTCATTCTCAATCCTCAATCCACAATCCTCAAACCTCAATCCTCAACCTTCAGTCCTCGTCCTCAATCCTCAACCCTCAATCCTCAATCCTCCCATCTTCAATCATCAATACACGATCTTCAATACTCAATCCTCAATCCTCAGTCCTCAAACCTCAATCCTGAATCCTCAAACCTGAATCCTCATTCTTCAGCCCTCAGTCCTCAACAATCAGTTGTCAATCCTCAATCCTCATTAGAATATCATCAATTCACAGTTTTCATTACTCAATACTCAATCTGCAATCTTCAATCCTCAATTCCCAATCCTCAATCGTCAATCCTCAATCCTCAATCCTCAGTCATCAATACTCAATCTTCAATACTCAATCCTCAATCCTCAATCCTCAATCCTCAATCCTCAATCCTCAATCCTCATTGCTCAAACGTCAATCCTCAACCCCCAGTCCCCATCCTCAATTCTCAATTCGCAATCCTCAATCCTCAATACTCAATGATCAATCCTCAATAATCAATCTCCTATCCTAGATCCTCAATCCCCAATACTCTATCTCTAATCCTCAATATTCAATCCTCTATCCCCAGTCCACAATCTTCAATCCCCAAAGCTCAATAATCAATCCTCAATCCTCAATCCTCAATCCTCAATCCTCAATCTTCAATCCTCCATACTCAATCTTCAACCCTCAATCCTCAATCATCAATCTTCAACCCTCAATCCTAAGTCATCAATCCTCAATCTTCAATACTCAATCCTCAATCATCAATCCTCAATCCTCAATCCTCAATCCTCATTCCTCAATCCTCAATCCTCAACCCTCAGTCCTCATCCTCAATCCTCAATTCTTAACCCTCAATCCTCAATCCTCAATCTTCAATCCTCAGTAATCAATCCTCAATACTCAGTCTTCAATCCTCAATCCTCTATTCTCAATCCTCAGTCCGCAATCCTCAATCATCAATCCTCAATCTTCAATACTCAATCCTCAATCCTCAATCCTCAATCCTCAATACTCAATCTTCAATCCTCAATCCTCAATCCTCAATCCCAATCCTCAACCTTCAATCCTCCATACTCAATCTTCAATCCTCAATCCTCAATCATCAATCTTCAACCCTCAATCCTCAGTCATCAGTCCTCAATCTTCAATACTCAATCCTCAATCATCAATCCTCAATCCTCAATCCTCAATCCTCATTCCTCAATCCTCAATCCTCAACCCTCAGTCCTCATCCTCAATCCTCAATTCTTAACCCTCAATCCTCAATCCTCAATCTTCAATCCTCAGTAAACAATCCTCAATACTCAGTCTTCAATCCTCAATCCTCTATTCTCAATCCTCAGTCCGCAATCCTCAATCATCAATCCTCAATCTTCAATACTCAATCCTCAATCCTCAATCCTCAATCCTCAATACTCAATCTTCAATCCTCAATCCTCAATCCTCAATCCCAATCCTCAATCTTCAATCCTCAATCCTCAATCCTCAATCCTCAATCCTCAATCCTCAATCCTCAGTCATCAATCTTCAATCTTCAAAACTCAATCGTCAATCCTCAGTCCTCAATCCTCAATCCTCAATCCTCGTTCCTCAAACCTCAATCCTCAACCCTCAGTCCTCATCCTCAATTCTCAATCCTCAATCCTCAGTCCTCAGACCTCAAACCTCTGTCCTCAAACCTCAGCCATCATCCTCAATCGTCAATCCTCGTTCCTCAATCCTCAATCCTCAATCTTCAATCCTCCATACTCAATCTTCAATCCTCAATCCTCAATCATCAATCCTCAATCCTCAATCCTCAGTCATGAATCCTCAATCTTCAATACTCAATCCTCAATCATCAATCCTCAATCCTCAATCCTCAATCCTCATTCCTCAAACCTCAATCCTCAACCCTCAGTCCTCATTCTCAATTCTCAATTCTTAATCCTCAATCGTCAATCCTCAATCTTCAATCCTCAATAATCAATCCTCAATACTCAGTCTTCAATCCTCAATCCTCAATCCTCAGTCCGCAATCCTCAATCATCAATCCTCAATCTTAAATACTCAATCCTCAATCCTCAGTCCTCAATCCTCAATACTCAATCTTCAATCCTCAATCCTCAATCCTCAATCCTCAATCCTCAATCCTCAGACATCAATCCTCAATCTTCAATACTCAATCGTCAATCCTCAGTCCTCAATTCTCAATCCTCAATCCTCAATCCTCAATCCTCAACCATCAATCCTCAGTCCTCATCCTCAATTCGCAATTCTCAATTCTCAATCCTCAAACCTCAATCTTCAATCCTCAATACTCAATCCTCAATTCTCAATACTCAACCATCAATCCTCAATCCTCAATCCTCAATCCTAAGACATCAATCCTCAATCTTCAATACTCAATCGTCAATCCTCAGTCCTCAATTCTCAATCCTCAATCCTCGTCCCTCAAACCTCAATCCTCAACCCTCAGTCCTCATCCTCAATTCTCAATTCTCAATCCTCAAACCTCAATCTTCAATCCTCAATACTCAATCCTCAATCCTCAATAGTCAACCGTCAATCCTCAATTCTCAATACTCAAAAGAATATCCTGAATTCTCAGTATTCAATACTCAAACCTCAACCCTCAACCCTCAGCCCTCATCCTCCATCCTCAATCCGCAATCCTCAAACCTCAATCTTCAATCCTCAATACTCAATCTTCGATTCTCAATCCTCAATCCTCAATCCTCAATCCCAATCCTCAATCTTCCATCCTCAATCCTCAATCCTCAAACCTCAATCTTCAATCCTCAATACTCAATCTTCGATTCTCAATCCACAATCCTCAACCCTCAATCCCAATCCTCAATCTTCAATCCTCAATCCTCAATCCTCAATCCTCAATCCTCAATCATCAATCATCAATCCTCAATCCTCAATCCTCAGTCATGAATCCTCAATCTTCAATACTCAATCCTCAATCATCAATCCTCAATCCTCAATCCTCAATCCTCATTCCTCAATCCTCAATCCTCAACCCTCAGTCCTCATCCTCAATCCTCAATTCTTAACCCTCAATCCTCAATCCTCAATCTTCAATCCTCAGTAATCAATCCTCAATACTCAGTCTTCAATCCTCAATCCTCAATTCTCAATCCTCAGTCCGCAATCCTCAATCATCAATCCTCAATCTTCAATACTCAATCCTCAATCCTCAATCCTCAATCCTCAATACTCAATCTTCAATCCTCAATCCTCAATACTCAATCCTCAATCCTCAATCCTCAGTCATCAATCCTCAATCCTCAGTCCGCAATCCTCAATCAACAATCCTCAATCTTCAATACTCAATCCTCAATCCTCAATCCTCAATCCTCAATCCTCAGTCCGCAATCCTCAATCATCAATCCTCAATCATCAATCCTCAATCCTCAATCCTCAATCCTCATTCCTCAAACCTCAATCCTCAACCCTCAGTCCTCATTCTCAATTCTCAATTCTTAATCCTCAATCGTCAATCCTCAATCTTCAATCCTCAATAATCAATCCTCAATACTCAGTCTTCAATCCTCAATCATCAATCCTCAGTCCGCAATCCTCAATCATCAATCCTCAATCTTAAATACTCAATCCTCAATCCTCAATCCTCAATCCTCAATACTCAATCTTCAATCCTCAATCCTCAATCCTCAATCCTCAATCCTCAATCCTCAGACATCTATCCTCAATCTTCAATACTCAATCGTCAATCCTCAGTCCTCAATTCTCAATCCTCAATCCTCAATCCTCAGCCCTCAACCATCAATCCTCAGTCCTCATCCTCAATTCGCAATTCTCAATTCTCAATCCTCAAACCTCAATCTTCAATCCTCAATACTCAATCCTCAATTCTCAATACTCAACCATCAATCCTCAATCCTCAATCCTCAATCCTAAGACATCAATCCTCAATCTTCAATACTCTATCGTCAATCCTCAGTCCTCAATTCTCAATCCTCAATCCTCGTCCCTCAAACCTCAATCCTCAACCCTCAGTCCTCATCCTCAATTCTCAATTCTCAATCCTCAAACCTCAATCTTCAATCCTCAATACTCAACCCTCAATCCTCAATCCTCAGTCCTCAATCCACAATCATCAATCCTCAATCTTCAATACTCGATTCTCAATTCTCAATCCTCAATCCTCAATACTCAATCTTCAATCCTCAATCCTCAATCCTCAATCCTCAACCCTCAGCCCTCATCCTCAATCCTCAATCCTGAATCCTCAATCCTCAATGTTCAATCCTCAATACACAGTCTTCAATCATCAATCCTCAATACTCAATCCTCAATCATCAATCCTCAATCTTCAATCCTCAATCCTCAATCCTCAACCTTCAATCCTCCATACTCAATCTTCAATCCTCAATCCTCAATCATCAATCCTCAATCCTCAATCCTCAGTCATCAATCCTCAATCTTCAATACTCAATCCTCAATCATCAATCCTCATCCTCAATCCTCAATCCTCATTCCTCAATCCTCAATCCTCAACCCTCAGTCCTCATTCTCAATCCTCAATTCTTAACCCTCAATCCTCAATCCCCAATCTTCAATCCTCAATAATCAATCCTCAATACTCAGTCTTCAATCCTCAATCCTCAATCCTCAATCCTCAGTCCGCAATCCTCAATCATCAATACTCAATCTTCAATCCTCTATGCTCAATCCTCAATCCTCAATCCTCATTCTTCAATCCTCAATACCCAATCCTCATTCTTCAATCCTCAACCATCAATCCTCAATCCACAATCCTCAATCCTCAATCATCAACCTTCAATCCTCAATACTCAATCTTCAATCCTCAATTCCCAATCCTCAATCGTCAATCCTCAATCCTCAATCCTCAGTCATCAATACTCAATCTTCAATACTCAATCCTCAATCCTCAATCCTCAATCCTCAATCCTCAATCCTCAATCCTCATTGCTCAAACGTCAATCCTCAACCCCCAGTCCCCATCCTCAATTCTCAATTCGCAATCCTCAATCCTCAATACTCAATCATCAATCCTCAATAATCAATCTCCTATCCTAGATCCTCAATCCCCAATACTCTATCTCTAATCCTCAATATTCAATCCTCTATCCCCAGTCCACAATCTTCAATCCCCAAAGCTCAATAATCAATCCTCAATCCTCAATCCTCAATCCTCAATCCTCAATCTTCAATCCTCCATACTCAATCTTCAATCCTCAATCCTCAATCATCAATCTTCAACCCTCAATCCTAAGTCATCAATCCTCAATCTTCAATACTCAATCCTCAATCATCAATCCTCAATCCTCAATCCTCAATCCTCATTCCTCAATCCTCAATCCTCAACCCTCAGTCCTCATCCTCAATCCTCAATTCTTAACCCTCAATCCTCAATCCTCAATCTTCAATCCTCAGTAATCAATCCTCAATACTCAGTCTTCAATCCTCAATCCTCTATTCTCAATCCTCAGTCCGCAATCCTCAGTCATCAATCCTCAATCTTCAATACTCAATCCTCAATCCTCAATCCTCAATCCTCAATACTCAATCTTCAATCATCAATCCTCAATCCTCAATCCCAATCCTCAATCTTCAATCCTCCATACTCAATCTTCAATCCTCAATCCTCAATCATCAATCTTCAACCCTCAATCCTCAGTCATCAATCCTCAATCTTCAATACTCAATCCTCAATCATCAATCCTCAATCCTCAATCCTCAATCCTCATTCCTCAATCCTCAATCCTCAACCCTCAGTCCTCATCCTCAACCCTCAATTCTTAACCCTCAATCCTCAATCCTCAATCTTCAATCCTCAGTAATCAATCCTCAATACTCAGTCTTCAATCCTCAATCCTCTATTCTCAATCCTCAGTCCGCAATCCTCAATCATCAATCCTCAATCTTCAATACTCAATCCTCAATCCTCAATCCTCAATACTCAATCCTCAATCCTCAACCCTCAGTCCTCATCCTCAATCCTCAATTCTTAACCCTCAATCCTCAATCCTCAATCTTCAATCCTCAGTAATCAATCCTCAATACTCAGTCTTCAGTCCTCAATCCTCTATTCTCAATCCTCAGTCCGCAATCCTCAATCATCAATCCTCAATCTTCAATACTCAATCCTCAATCCTCAATCCTCAATCCTCAATACTCAATCTTCAATCCTCAATCCTCAATCCTCAATCCCAATCCTCAATCTTCAATCCTCAATCCTCAATCCTCAATCCTCAATCCTCAATCCTCAATCCTCAGTCATCAATTCTCAATCTTCAAAACTCAATCGTCAATCCTCAGTCCTCAATCCTCAATCCTCAATCCTCGTTCCTCAAACCTCAATCCTCAACCCTCAGTCCTCATCCTCAATTCTCAATCCTCAATCCTCAGTCCTCAGACCTCAAACCTCAGTCCTCAAACCTCAGCCATCATCCTCAATCGTCAATCCTCGTTCCTCAATCCTCAATCCTCAATCTTCAATCCTCCATACTCAATCTTCAATCCTCAATCCTCAATCATCAATCCTCAATCCTCAATCCTCAGTCATGAATCCTCAATCTTCAATACTCAATCCTCAATCATCAATCCTCAATCCTCAATCCTCAGTCCTCATTCCTCAAACCTCAATCCTCAACCCTCAGTCCTCATTCTCAATTCTCAATTCTTAATCCTCAATCGTCAATCCTCAATCTTCAATCCTCAATAATCAATCCTCAATACTCAGTCTTCAATCCTCAATCCTCAATCCTCAGTCCGCAATCCTCAATCATCAATCCTCAATCTTAAATACTCAATCCTCAATCCTCAATCCTCAATCCTCAATACTCAATCTTCAATCCTCAATCCTCAATCCTCAATCCTCAATCCTCAATCCTCAGACATCAATCCTCAATCTTCAATACTCAATCGTCAATCCTCAGTCCTCAATTCTCAATCCTCAATCCTCAATCCTCAATCCTCAACCATCAATCCTCAGTCCTCATCCTCAATTCGCAATTCTCAATTCTCAATCCTCAAACCTCAATCTTCAATCCTCAATACTCAATCCTCAATTCTCAATACTCAACCATCAATCCTCAATCCTCAATCCTCAATCCTAAGACATCAATCCTCAATCTTCAATACTCAATCGTCAATCCTCAGTCCTCAATTCTCAATCCTCAATCCTCGTCCCTCAAACCTCAATCCTCAACCCTCAGTCCTCATCCTCAATTCTCAATTCTCAATCCTCAAACCTCAATCTTCAATCCTCAATACTCAATCCTCAATCCTCAATACTCAACCGTCAATCCTCAATTCTCAATACTCAAAAGAATATCCTGAATTCTCAGTATTCAATACTCAAACCTCAACCCTCAACCCTCAGCCCTCATCCTCCATCCTCAATCCGCAATCCTCAAACCTCAATCTTCAATCCTCAATACTCAATCTTCGATTCTCAATCCTCAATCCTCAATCCTCAATCCCAATCCTCAATCTTCAATCCTCAATCCTCAATCCTCAAACCTCAATCTTCAATCCTCAATACTCAATCTTCGATTCTCAATCCACAATCCTCAACCCTCAATCCCAATCCTCAATCTTCAATCCTCAATCCTCAATCCTCAATCCTCAATCCTCAATCATCAATCATCAATCCTCAATCCTCAATCCTCAGTCATGAATCCTCAATCTTCAATACTCAATCCTCAATCATCAATCCTCAATCCTCAATCCTCAATCCTCATTCCTCAATCCTCAATCCTCAACCCTCAGTCCTCATCCTCAATCCTCAATTCTTAACCCTCAATCCTCAATCCTCAATCTTCAATCCTCAGTAATCAATCCTCAATACTCAGTCTTCAATCCTCAATCCTCAATTCTCAATCCTCAGTCCGCAATCCTCAATCATCAATCCTCAATCTTCAATACTCAATCCTCAATCCTCAATCCTCAATCCTCAATACTCAATCTTCAATCCTCAATCCTCAATACTCAATCCTCAATCCTCAATCCTCAGTCATCAATCCTCAATCCTCAGTCCGCAATCCTCAATCAACAATCCTCAATCTTCAATACTCAATCCTCAATCCTCAATCCTCAATCCTCAATCCTCAGTCCGCAATCCTCAATCATCAATCCTCAATCATCAATCCTCAATCCTCAATCCTCAATCCTCATTCCTCAAACCTCAATCCTCAACCCTCAGTCCTCATTCTCAATTCTCAATTCTTAATCCTCAATCGTCAATCCTCAATCTTCAATCCTCAATAATCAATCCTCAATACTCAGTCTTCAATCCTCAATCATCAATCCTCAGTCCGCAATCCTCAATCATCAATCCTCAATCTTAAATACTCAATCCTCAATCCTCAATCCTCAATCCTCAATACTCAATCTTCAATCCTCAATCCTCAATCCTCAATCCTCAATCCTCAATCCTCAGACATCTATCCTCAATCTTCAATACTCAATCGTCAATCCTCAGTCCTCAATTCTCAATCCTCAATCCTCAATCCTCAGTCCTCAACCATCAATCCTCAGTCCTCATCCTCAATTCGCAATTCTCAATTCTCAATCCTCAAACCTCAATCTTCAATCCTCAATACTCAATCCTCAATTCTCAATACTCAACCATCAATCCTCAATCCTCAATCCTCAATCCTAAGACATCAATCCTCAATCTTCAATACTCTATCGTCAATCCTCAGTCCTCAATTCTCAATCCTCAATCCTCGTCCCTCAAACCTCAATCCTCAACCCTCAGTCCTCATCCTCAATTCTCAATTCTCAATCCTCAAACCTCAATCTTCAATCCTCAATACTCAACCCTCAATCCTCAATCCTCAGTCCTCAATCCACAATCATCAATCCTCAATCTTCAATACTCGATTCTCAATTCTCAATCCTGAATCCTCAATACTCAATCTTCAATCCTCAATCCTCAATCCTCAATCCTCAACCCTCAGCCCTCATCCTCAATCCTCAATCCTGAATCCTCAATCCTCAATGTTCAATCCTCAATACACAGTCTTCAATCATCAATCCTCAATACTCAATCCTCAATCATCAATCCTCAATCTTCAATCCTCAATCCTCAATCCACAACCTTCAATCCTCCATACTCAATCTTCAATCCTCAATCCTCAATCATCAGTCCTCAATCCTCAATCCTCAGTCATCAATCCTCAATCTTCAATACTCAATCCTCAATCATCAATCCTCATCCTCAATCCTCAATCCTCATTCCTCAATCCTCAATCCTCAACCCTCAGTCCTCATTCTCAATCCTCAATTCTTAACCCTCAATCCTCAATCCCCAATCTTCAATCCTCAATAATCAATCCTCAATACTCAGTCTTCAATCCTCAATCCTCAATCCTCAATCCTCAGTCCGCAATCCTCAATCATCAATACTCAATCTTCAATCCTCTATGCTCAATCCTCAATCCTCAATACTCATTCTTCAATCCTCAATACCCAATCCTCATTCTTCAATCCTCAACCATCAATCCTCAATCCACAATCCTCAATCCTCAATCATCAACCTTCAATCCTCAATACTCAATCTTCAATCCTCAATTCCCAATCCTCAATCGTCAATCCTCAATCCTCAATCCTCAGTCATCAATACTCAATCTTCAATACTCAATCCTCAGTCCTCAATCCTCAATCCTCAATCCTCAATCCTCAATCCTCATTGCTCAAACGTCAATCCTCAACCCCCAGCCCCATCCTCAATTCTCAATTCGCAATCCTCAATCCTCAATACTCAATCATCAATCCTCAATAATCAATCTCCTATCCTAGATCCTCAATCCCCAATACTCTATCTCTAATCCTCAATATTCAATCCTCTATCCCCAGTCCACAATCTTCAATCCCCAAAGCTCAATAATCAATCCTCAATCCTCAATCCTCAATCCTCAATCCTCAATCTTCAATCCTCCATACTCAATCTTCAATCCTCAATCCTCAATCATCAATCTTCAACCCTCAATCCTAAGTCATCAATCCTCAATCTTCAATACTCAATCCTCAATCATCAATCCTCAATCCTCAATCCTCAATCCTCATTCCTCAATCCTCAATCCTCAACCCTCAGTCCTCATCCTCAATCCTCAATTCTTAACCCTCAATCCTCAATCCTCAATCTTCAATCCTCAGTTATCAATCCTCAATACTCAGTCTTCAATCCTCAATCCTCTATTCTCAATCCTCAGTCCGCAATCCTCAATCATCAATCCTCAATCTTCAATACTCAATCCTCAATCCTCAATCCTCAATCCTCAATACTCAATCTTCAATCCTCAATCCTCAATCCTCAATCCCAATCCTCAATCTTCAATCCTCCATACTCAATCTTCAATCCTCAATCCTCAATCATCAATCTTCAACCCTCAATCCTCAGTCATCAATCCTCAATCTTCAATACTCAATCCTCAATCATCAATCCTCAATCCTCAATCCTCAATCCTCAATCCTCATTCCTCAATCCTCAATCCTCAACCCTCAGTCCTCATCCTCAATCCTCAATTCTTAACCCTCAATCCTCAATCCTCAATCTTCAATCCTCAGTAATCAATCCTCAATACTCAGTCTTCAATCCTCAATCCTCTATTCTCAATCCTCATTCCGCAATCCTCAATCATCAATCCTCAATCTTCAATACTCAATCCTCAATCCTCAATCCTCAATCCTCAATACTCAATCTTCAATCCTCAATCCTCAATCCTCAATCCCAATCCTTAATCTTCAATCCTCAATCCTCAATCCTCAATCCTCAATCCTCAATCCTCAATCCTCAGTCATCAATCCTCAATCTTCAAAACTCAATCGTCAATCCTCAGTCCTCAATCCTCAGTCCTCAATCCTCGTTCCTCAAACCTCAATCCTCAACCCTCAGTCCTCATCCTCAATTCTCAATCCTCAATCCTCAGTCCTCAGACCTCAAACCTCAGTCCTCAAACCTCAGCCATCATCCTCAATCGTCAATCCTCGTTCCTCAATCCTCAATCCTCAATCTTCAATCCTCCATACTCAATCTTCAATCCTCAATCTTCAATCATCAATCCTCAATCCTCAATCCTCAGTCATGAATCCTCAATCTTCAATACTCAATCCTCAATCATCAATCCTCAATCCTCAATCCTCAATCCTCATTCCTCAAACCTCAATCCTCAACCCTCAGTCCTCATTCTCAATTCTCAATTCTTAATCCTCAATCGTCAATCCTCAATCTTCAATCCTCAATAATCAATCCTCAATACTCAGTCTTCAATCCTCAATCCTCAATCCTCAGTCCGCAATCCTCAATCATCAATCCTCAATCTTAAATACTCAATCCTCAATCCTCAATCCTCAATCCTCAATACTCAATCTTCAATCCTCAATCCTCAATCCTCAATCCTCAATCCTCAATCCTCAGACATCAATCCTCAATCTTCAGTACTCAATCGTCAATCCTCAGTCCTCAATTCTCAATCCTCAATCCTCAATCCTCAATCCTCAACCATCAATCCTCAGTCCTCATCCTCAATTCGCAATTCTCAATTCTCAACCCTCAAACCTCAATCTTCAATCCTCAATACTCAATCCTCAATTCTCAATACTCAACCATCAATCCTCAATCCTCAATCCTCAATCCTAAGACATCAATCCTCAATCTTCAATACTCAACCATCAATCCTCAATCCTCAATCCTCAATCCTAAGACATCAATCCTCAATCTTCAATACTCAATCGTCAATCCTCAGTCCTCAATTCTCAATCCTCAATCCTCGTCCCTCAAACCTCAATCCTCAACCCTCAGTCCTCATCCTCAATTCTCAATTCTCAATCCTCAAACCTCAATCTTCAATCCTCAATACTCAATCCTCAATCCTCAATACTCAACCGTCAATCCTCAATTCTCAATACTCAAAAGAATATCCTGAATTCTCAGTATTCAATACTCAAACCTCAACCCTCAACCCTCAGCCCTCATCCTCCATCCTCAATCCGCAATCCTCAAACCTCAATCTTCAATCCTCAATACTCAATCTTCGAATCTCAATCCTCAATCCTCAATCCTCAATCCCAATCCTCAATCTTCAATCCTCAATCCTCAATCCTCAAACCTCAATCTTCAATCCTCAATACTCAATCTTCGATTCTCAATCCACAATCCTCAACCCTCAATCCCAATCCTCAATCTTCAATCCTCAATCCTCAATCCTCAATCCTCAATCCTCAATCATCAATCATCAATCCTCAATCCTCAATCCTCAGTCATGAATCCTCAATCTTCAATACTCAATCCTCAATCATCAATCCTCAATCCTCAATCCTCAATCGTCATTCCTCAATCCTCAATCCTCAACCCTCAGTCCTCATCCTCAATCCTCAATTCTTAACCCTCAATCCTCAATCCTCAATCTTCAATCCACAGTAATCAATCCTCAATACTCAGTCTTCAATCCTCAATCCTCAATTCTCAATCCTCAGTCCGCAATCCTCAATCATCAATCCTCAATCTTCAATACTCAATCCTCAATCCTCAATCCTCAATCCTCAATACTCAATCTTCAATCCTCAATCCTCAATACTCAATCCTCAATCCTCAATCCTCAGTCATCAATCCTCAATCCTCAGTCCGCAATCCTCAATCAACAATCCTCAATCTTCAATACTCAATCCTCAATCCTCAATCCTCAATCCTCAATCCTCAGTCCGCAATCCTCAATCATCAATCCTCAATCTTCAATACTCAATCCTCAATGCTCAATCCTCAATACTCAATCTTCAACCCTCAATCCTCAATCCTCAATCCTCAACCCTCAGCCCTCATCCTCAATCCTCAATCCTGAATCCTCAATCCTCAATGTTCAATCCTCAATACACAGTCTTCAATCATCAATCCACAATACTCAATCCTCAATCCTCAATCCTGAATCATCAATCCTCAATCCTCAATCATCAACCTTCAATCCTCAATACTCAATCTTCAATCCTCAATACTCAATCCTCAAGATTCAACACACAACCATCAAGCATCACTTCTCAATACTCAACCATCAATACTCAATTCTCAATACTCAATAGAATATCCTGAGTCCTCATGATTCAATACTCAATCCACAATATTCAATAATCAAATCTCGATCCTCAAACATCAATTCTCAAACCTCAATCCTCATTCCTCAATCTTCAATCATCAATACTCAATCTTCAATGCTCAATCCTAAATCCTCAATCCTCAATCCTCAATCCTCAATATTCAATACACAACCCTCAAACATCAATCCTCAATACTCAATCATCAATCATCAATCCTCAATTCTCAATACTCAATAGAATATCCTGAATTCTCTGTTTTCAATACTCAATCCTCAATCTTCAATCTTCAAGTCTCCTTCCACAGACATCAATTCTCATCACTCAACCCTCAACACTCTGTCCTCAAACTTCAATCCTCAATCCTCAATCCTCAATCCTCAATCCTCAGTCATCAATACTCAATCTTCAATACTCAATCCTCAATCCTCAATCCTCAATCCTCAATCCTCAATCCTCAATCCTCATTGCTCAAACGTCAATCCTCAACCCCCAGTCCCCATCCTCAATTCTCAATTCGCAATCCTCAATCCTCAATACTCAATCATCAATCCTCAATAATCAATCTCCTATCCTAGATCCTCAATCACCAATACTCTATCCTTAATCCTCAATATTCAATCCTCTATCCCCAGTCCACAATCTTCAATCCCCAAAGCTCAATAATCAATCCTCAATCCTCAATCCTCAATCCTCAATCCTCAATCCTCAATACTCCATACTCAATCTTCAATCCTCAATCCTCAATCATCAATCCTCAATCCTCAATCCTCAGTCATCAATCCTCAATCTTCAATACTCAATCCTCAATCATCAATCCTCAATCTTCAATCCTCAATCCTCAATCCTCAATCCTCAATCCTCAATCCTCAACCCTCAATCCTCAATCCTCAGTCCTCAATCCTCAACCTTCAATCCTCCATACTCAATCTTCAATCCTCAATCCTCAATCATCAATCCTCAATCCTCAATCCTCAGTCATCAATCCTCAATCTTCAATACTCAATCCTCAATCATCAATCCTCAATCTTCAATCCTCAATCCTCAATCCTCAATCCTCAATCCTCAATCCTCAGTCATCAATCCTCAATCCTCAATCATCAACCTTCAATCCTCAATGCCTAATCGTCAATCCTCAATACTCAATCCACAATAGTCAATTCTCATTCTTCAATCCTCAATACCCAATCCTCAATCCTCAATCCTCAATCCTCCATCCTCAATTCTCAATCCCCAATCCTCTGTCGTCAGTCCTCAAACCTCAACCCTCAACCCTCAGCCCTCATCCTCAATCCTCAATCCTGAATCCTCAATCCTCAATCTTCAATCTCCTATCCTAGATCCTCAATCCCCAATACTCTATCCTTAATCCTCAATATTCGATCCTCTATCCCCAGTCCACAATCTTCAATCCCCACAGCTCAATAATCAATCCTCAATCCTCAGTCCTCAATCGTCAATCATCAGTCCACAATCTTCAATACTCAATCCTCAATCCTCAATCCTCAATCCTCAATCCTCAATCATCCATCCTGAAGCTTGAATACTCAATCCTCAATCCTCAATCCTCAATCCTCAATCGTCAATCCTCATTCTTCAATCCTCAATACCCAATCATCAATCCTCAATCCTCAATCCTCAATTCTCAATCCTCAATCCTCAGTCCTCAGTCCTCAAACCTCAGTCCTCAAACCTCAGCCATCATCCTCAATCGTCAATCCTCGTTCCTCAATCCTCAATCCTCAATCTTCAATCCTCCATACTCAATCTTCAATCCTCAATCCTCAATCATCAATCCTCAATCCTCAATCCTCAGTCATGAATCCTCATTCTTCAATCCTCAATACCCAATACTCAATCTTCGATCCTCAATCCCCAATCCTCAATCCTTAATCCTCAATCTTCAATCCTCAGTCCCCAGTCCACAATCTTCAATCCTCAATGCTCAATCCTCAATCCTCAATACTCAATCTTCGATTCTCAATCCTCAATCCTCAATCCTCAATCCCAATCCTCAATCTTCAATCCTCAATCCTCAATCCTCAATCCTCAATCCTCAATCCTCAATCATCAATCCTCAATCTTCAATCCTCCATACTCAATCCCCAATCCTCAATCCTCAATCCTCAGTCATCAATCCTCAATTTTCAAAACTCAATCGTCAATCCTCAGTCCTCAAACCTCAATTCCGAATCCTCAATCCTGAATGCTCAATCTTCATCCCTCAGTCCGCAACAATCAATTGTCAATCCTCAATCCTCAATAGAATATCCTCAATTCACAGTTTTCAATACTGAATCCCCAATCTTCAATCTTCAAATCTCAATCCACAGACATCAATTCTCATCACTCAACCCTCAACACTCAGTCCTCAATCTTCAATCCTCAATCCTCAATTCTCAATCCTCAATCCTCAGTCATCAATCCTCAATCTTCAAAACTCAATCGTCAATCCTCAGTCCTCAATCATCAATCCTCAATCCTCGTTCCTCAATACTCAATCCTCAATCCTCAATCCTCAGTCATCAATCCTCAATCCTCAGTCCGCAATCCTCAATCAACAATCCTCAATCTTCAATACTCAATCCTCAATCCTCAATCCTCAATCCTCAATCCTCAGTCCGCAATCCTCAATCATCAATCCTCAATCTTCAATACTCAATCCTCAATGCTCAATCCTCAATACTCAATCTTCAATCCTCAATCCTCAATCCTCAATCCTCAACCCTCAGCCCTCATCCTCAATCCTCAATCCTGAATCCTCAATCCTCAATGTTCAATCCTCAATACACAGTCTTCAATCATCAATCCACAATACTCAATCCTCAATCCTCAATCCTGAATCATCAATCCTCAATCCTCAATCATCAACCTTCAATCCTCAATACTCAATCTTCAATCCTCAATACTCAATCCTCAATATTCAACACACAACCATCAAGCATCAATTCTCAATACTCAACCATCAATCCTCAATTCTCAATACTCAATAGAATATCCTGAGTTCTCATGATTCAATACTCAATCCACAATATTCAATAATCAAATCTCGATCCTCAAACATCAATTCTCAACCCTCAATCCTCAATCCTCAATCTTCAATCATCAATACTCAATCTTCAATGCTCAATCCTAAATCCTCAATCCTCAATCCTCAATCCTCAATATTCAATACACAACCCTCAAACATCAATCCTCAATACTCAATCATCAATCATCAATCCTCAATTCTCAATACTCAATAGAATATCCTGAATTCTCTGTTCTCAATACTCAATCCTCAATCTTCAATCTTCAAGTCTCCATCCACAGACATCAATTCTCATCACTCAACCCTCAACACTCTGTCCTCAAACTTCAATCCTCAATCCTCTATCCTCAATCCTCAATTCTCACTCCTCAGTCCTCAATCCTTAATCGCCAATCCTCAAACCCCAATCCTTAATCCCCAATCCTGAATCTTCAATCCTCAGTCCTCAATCCTCAATCATCAATACTCAATGTTCAATCCTCAATACTCAACCTTCAATCCTCAACCATCAATTCTCAATCCACAATCCTCAATCCTCAATCATCAACCTTCAATCCTCAATACTCAATCTTCAATCCTCAATTCCCAATCCTTAATCGTCAATCCTCAATCCTCAATCCTCAGTTATGAATCCTCAATCTTCAATACTCAATCCTCAATCCTCAATCCTCAATCCTCAATCCTCAATCCTCAATCCTCATTGCTCAAACGTCAATCCTCAACCCCCAGTCCCCATCCTCAATTCTCAATTCGCAATCCTCAATCCTCAATACTCAATCATCAATCCTCAATAATCAATCTCCTATCCTAGATCCTCAATCCCCAATACTCTATCCTTAATCCTCAATATTCAATCCTCTATCCCCAGTCCACAATCTTCAATCCCCGAAGCTCAATAATCAATCCTCAATCCTCAATCCTCAATCCTCAATCCTCAATCTTCAATCCTCCATACTCAATCTTCAATCCTCAATTCTCAATCATCAATCCTCAACCCTCAATCCTCAGTCATCAATCCTCAATCTTCAATACTCAATCCTCAATCATCAGTCCTCAATCCTCAATCCTCAATCCTCATTCCTCAAACCTCAATCCTCGACCCTCAGTCCTCATCCTCAATTCTCAATTCTTAATCCTCAATCCTCAATCCTCAATCCTCAATCCTCAACCTTCAATCCTCCATACTCAATCTTCAATCCTCAATCCTCAATCATCAATCCTCAATCCTCAATCCTCAGTCATCAATCCTCAATCTTCAATACCCAATCCTCAATCTTCAATCCTCAATCCTCAATCCTCAATCTTCAATCCTCCATACTCAATCTTCAATCCTCAATCCTCAATCATCAATCCTCAATCCTCAATCCTCAGTCATGAATCCTCATTCTTCAATCCTCAATACCCAATACTCAATCTTCGATCCTCAATCCCCAATCCTCAATCCTTAATCCTCAATCTTCAATCCTCAATCCCCAGTCCACAATCATCAATTCTCAATGCTCAATCCTCAATCCTCAATACTCAATCTTCGATTCTCAATCCTCAATCCTCAATCCTCAATCCCAATCCTCAATCTTCAATCCTCAATCCTCAATCTTCAATCCTCCGTACTGAATCCCCAATCCTCAATCCTGAATCCTCAGTCATCAATCCTCAATCTTCTAATCTCAATCGTCAATCCTCAGTCCTCAATCCTCAATCCTCAATCCTCGTTCCTCAAACCTCAATCCTCAACCCTCAGTCCTCATCCTCAATTCTCAATTCTCAATCCTCAAACCTCAATCTTCAATCCTCAATACTCAATCCGCAATCCTCAATACTCAACCATCAATACTCAATTCTCAATACTCAATAGAATATCCTGAATTCTCAGTATTCAATACTCAAACCTCAACCCTCAACCCACAGCCCTCATCCTCCATCCTCAATCCTCAATCCTCAAACCTCAGTCTTCAATCCTCAATACTCAATCTTCGATTCTCAATCCACAATCCTCAACCCTCAATCCCAATCCTCAATCTTCAATCCACAATCCTCAATCCTCAATCCTCAATCCTCAATCCTCAATCATCAATCCTCAATCCTCAATACTCAGTCATGAATCTTCAATCTTCAATACTCAATTCTCAATCATCAATCCTCAATCCTCGATCCTCAATCCTCAGTCCGCAATCCTCAATCATCAACCCTCAATCTTCAATACTTAATCCTCAATCCTCAATCCTCAATCCTCAATATTCAATCTTCAATCCTCAATCCCCAATCCTCAATCCTCAACCCTCAGCCCTCATCCTCAATCCTCAATCCTGAATCCTCAATCCTCAATGTTCAATCCTCAATACACAGTCTTCAATCATCAATCCCCAATACTCAATCCTCAATCCCCAATCCTCAGTCCTCAATCCTCAATACTCAATCCTCAATCCTCAATCCTCAATCCTCAATCCTCAATCCTCAATACTCAATCCTCAATCCTCGGACCTCAAACATCAATACTCAGCCCTCAGTCCTCGTCCTCAATCCACAACCCTCAATCCTCGATCCTCAATCTACAATCATCAATATTCGATCTTCAATCCTCAATCCTCAATCCTCAATACTCAAACCACAATCCTCAATGTTCAATCCTCAATACCCAAACCTCAATCTTCAATCCTCAATCCTCAATCCTCAATCCTAAATACTCAATCCTGAATCCTCAGTCCTCAAAAATCAATCCTGAATCCTCAAACCTGAATCCTCATTCTTCAGCCTTCAGTCCTCAACAATCAGTTGTCAATCCTCAATCCTCAATAGAATATCCTCAATTCACAGGTTTCAATACTCAATACTCAACCAGAAATCTTCAAATCTCTATCCACAAACATCAATTCTCATCACTCAACCCTCGACACTCAGTCCCCAATCCTCAATCTTCAATCCTCAATCCTCAACCCTCAATCCTCAATCCTCAACCTTCAATCCTCAATACTCAATCTTCAATCCTCTGTCCCCAATCCTCAATCTTCAACCCTCAATCCTCAACCCTCAATCCTCGATCCTCAGTCCTCAATCCTCAATACTCAATCCTCAATCCTCAATCCTCAATCCTCAATCTTCAATCCTCAGTACTCAATCTTCAATCCTCAGTCCTCAATCCTCAATCCTCAATTATCAATCCTCAATCATCAATCCTCAATCTTCAATACTCAATCCTCAACCCTCAACCATCAATCCTCAATACTCAACCATCAATCCTCAACTCACAATACTCAATAGAATATCCTGAATTCTCAGGATTCTATACTCAAACCTCAGTCCTCTACCCTCAGCCCTCATTCTCAATCCTCAATCCACAATCCTCAAACCTCAATCCTCAACCGTCAGTCCTCGTCCTCAATCCTCAACCCTCAATCCTCAATCCTCCCATCTTTAATCATCAATACTCGATCTTCAATACTCAATCCTCAATCCTCAGTCCTCAAACCTCAATCCTGAATCCTCAAACCTGAATCCTCATGCTTCAGCCCTCAGTCCTCAACAATCAGTTGTCAATCCTCAATCCTCATTAGAATATCATCAATTCACAGTTTTCATTACTCAACACTCAATCTGCAATCTTCAATCCTCAATCCTCAATACTCAATCCTCAATCCTCAACACTCAATCCTCAATCGCCAATCTTCAATCCTCAATAGTCAATCTTCAATCCTCAATCCTCAATCCTCAATCCTCAATCCTCAATCCTCATTCTTCAATCCTCAACCTTCAATCCTCAATCCTGAATCCTCAATCCTCAATCCTCAACCCTCAATCCTCAATACTCAATCTTCAATCCTCAGTCCTCAAACCTCCACCACGAATCCTCAATCCTGAATCCTCAACCTTCAGTCATAAGACCTCAGCAATCAATTGTCAATCCTCAATCCTCAATAGAATACACTCAATTGACAGTTTTCAATACACAATACTCAATCTGCAATCTTCAAATCTCTATCCACAAACATCAATTCTCATCACTCAACCCTCAACACTCAGTCCTCAATGTTCAATCCTCAATCCTCAATCCTCAATGCTCAATCCTCAATCCTCAATCCTCAATCGTCATTCTTCAATCCCCAATACCCAATCTTCAATCCTCAATCCTCAATCCTCAGTCCTCAAACATCAAACCTGAGTCCACAATCCTGAATCCTCAATCTTCAGACCTCAGTACTCAACAATCAGTTGTCAATCCACAATCCTCAATAGAGTATCCTCAATTCACAGCTTTCAATACTCAATACTCAATCTGCAATCATCAGATCTCTATCCACAAACATCAGTTCTCATCACTCAACCCTGAATACTCAGTAACTAATCCTCAACCTTCAATCCTCAATCCAAAATCCTCAATCCTCAAGTCTCATTCCTCAATCCTCATTCTATAATCCTCAACACGCAATCCTCAACATTCAATCCTCAATCCTCAATCCTCAATTCTCAATCCTCAATCCTCAGTCCTCAGTCCTCAGTCCTCAAACCTCTACCCTCAACCCTCAGCCCATATCCTCAATACTCAATCCTCAATCCTCAATCCTCAATCCTCAATCCTCAATCCTCAATACTCAATCTGCAATCCTCAATCCTCA
Source organism: Calliopsis andreniformis (assembly GCF_051401765.1). NCBI lineage: Eukaryota > Metazoa > Arthropoda > Insecta > Hymenoptera > Andrenidae > Calliopsis > Calliopsis andreniformis. The sequence continues at coordinate 783,346 of NW_027480458.1, forward strand.
GTCCGCAATCCTCAATCCTCAATCCTCAATCCTCAATCTTCAATCCTCAATACACAGTCTTCAATCCTCAATCATCAATACTCAATCCTCAATCCTCATTCTTCAATCCTCAATACCCAATCCTCAATCTTCAATCCTCAATCCTCAATCCTCAATTCTCAATCCTCAATCCTCAATCCTCACACCTCAAACAGCAATACTCAACCCTCAGTCCTCGTCCTCAATCCACAACCATCAATACTGAATCCTCAATCTTCAATCATCAATATTCAATCTTCAGTCCTCAATTCTCAACCCTCAGCCCTCATCCTCAATCCTCAATCCTCAAGCGTCAATCCTCAATCCTCCCTCCTCAACCGTCAGCCCTCGTCCTCAAACCTCAACCCTCAATCCTCAGTCCTCAATACCCAATCCTCAATCTTCAATCATCAATCCTCAATCCTCAATCCTCAATCCTCAATCCTCAATCCTCAATCTTCAATCCTCAGTCCCAAATCCTCAGTCTTCAATACTCAATCCTCAATCCTCAATCTTCAATCATGAATCCTCAGCCCACATACCTCAATTCTGAATCCTCAATCCTGAGTCCTCAATCTTCAGCCCTCAGTCCTCAACAATCAGTAGTCAATCCTCAATCCTCAGTAGAATATCCTCAATTCACAGCTTTCAACACTCAATACTCGATCTGCAATCTTCAAACCACTATCCACAAACATCAATTCTCATCACTCAACCCTCAACACTCAGTCCTCAATATTCAATCCTCAATCCTCAATTCTCAATCTTCAATCCTCAATACTGAACCTTCAATCCTCAATCCTCAGTCCTCAATCCTCAATCCTCAATACTCAATCCTCAATCCTCAATCCTCAGTCCTCAATCTTCAATCCTCACTACTCGATCTTCAATCCTCAATCCTCAGTCCTCAATCCTCAATCCTCAATCCTCAATTCTGAATCCTCAATCCTCAGTCCTCAGTCCTCAAACCTCTACCCTCAACCCTCAGCCCATATCCTCAATACTCAATCCTCAATCCTCAATCCTCTATCCTCAATCCTCAATCCCCAATACTCAATCTGCAATCCTCAATCCTCAGTCCGCAATCCTCAATCCTCAATCCTCAATCCTCAATCTTCAATCCTCAATACACAGTCTTCAATCCTCAATCATCAATACTCAATCCTCAATCCTCATTCTTCAATCCTCAATACCCAATCCTCAATATTCAATCCTCAATCCTCAATCCTCAATTCTCAATCCTCAATCCTCAATCCTCACACCTCAAACAGCAATACTCAACCCTCAGTCCTCGTCCTCAATCCACAACCATCAATACTGAATCCTCAATCTTCAATCATCAATATTCAATCTTCAGTCCTCAATCCTCAATCCTCAATCTTCAATCATCAATACTCGATCTTCATTCCTCAGTCCTCAATCCTGAATCCTCAATCCTCAATCCTCAATCTTCAAACCTCAGTCCCAAATCCTCAATCTTCAATACTCAATACTCAATCCTCAATTTTCAGTCCTCAATCCTCAGTCCACAAACCTCAATTCTGAATCCTCAATCCTGAGTCCTTAATCTTCAGCCCTCGGTCCTCAACAATCAGTAGTCAATTCTCAATCCTCAGTAGAATATCCTCAATTCACAGTTTTCAACACTCAATACTCTTTCTGCAATCTTCAAACCACTATCCACAAACATCAATACTCATCACTCAACCCTCAACACTCAGTCCGCAATGTTCAATCCTCAATCCTCAATTCTCAATCTTCAATTCTCAATACTGAACCTTCAATCCTCAATCCTCAATCCTCAGTCCTCAATCCTCAATACTCAATCCTCAATCCTCAATCCTCAATCCTCAATCTTCAATCCTCAGTACTCAATCTTCAATCCTCAGTCCTCAATCCTCAATCCTCAATTATCAATCCTCAATCATCAATCCTCAATCTTCAATACTCAATCCTCAACCCTCAACCATCAATCCTCAATACTCAACCATCAATCCTCAACTCACAATACTCAATAGAATATCCTGAATTCTCAGGATTCTATACTCAAACCTCAGTCCTCTACCCTCAGCCCTCATTCTCAATCCTCAATCTTCAATCCTCAATACTCAATCTTCAATCCTCAATCCTCAATCCTCAATCCTCAATCCTCAATACTCAATCCTCAATCGTCAATCTTCAATCCTCAATAGTCAATCTTCAATCCTCAATCCTCAATCCTCAATCCTCAATCCTCAATCCTCATTCTTCAATCCTCAACCTTCAATCCTCAATCTTGAATCCTCAATCCTCAATCCTCAATCCTCAATCCTCAATACTCAATCTTCAATCCTCAATCCTCAATACTCAATCCTCAGTCCACAAACCTCAATTCTGAATCCTCAATCCTGATTCCTCAATCTTCAGCCCTCAGTCCTCAACAGTCAGTAGTCAATCCTCAATCCTCAGTAGAATATCCTCAACTCACAGCTTTCAACACTCAATACTCGATCTGCAATCTTCAAACCACTATCCACAAACATCAATTCTCATCACTCAACCCTCAACACTCAGTCCTCAATGTTCAATCCTCAATCCTCAATTCTCAATCTTCAATCCTCAATACTGAACCTTCAATCCACAATCCTCAGTCCTCAATCCTCAATCCTCAATACTCAATCCTCAATACTCAATCCTCATCCTTCAGCCCTCAGTCCTCAACAATCAGTTGTCAATCCTCAATCCTCAATAGAATATCATCAATTCACAGATTTCATTACTCAATACTGAATCTGCAATCTTCAAATCTCTATCCACAAACATCAATTCTCATCACTCAACCCTCAACACTCAGTCCCCAATCCTCAATATCCAATCCTCAATCCTCAATCGTCAATCCACAATCCTCAACGTTCAATCCTCAATACTCAATCTTGAATGCTCATTCCTCAATCCTCAATCCTCAATTCTCAATCCATAATCGTCAATCTTCAATCCCCAATACTCAATCTTCAATCCCCAATCCTCAATCCTCGGTCCTCAGTCCTCAATCGTCAATATCCAATCCTGTATACCCAATCCTCAATCTTCGATCCTCAATCCTCAATCCTCAATTCTCAATCCTCAATCCTCAGTCCTCAGTCCTCAATCGTCAATCTCCAATCCTGAATACTCAATCTTCAATCCTCAATCCTCAATACTCAATCCTCAATCCTCAATCCTCATTCTTCAATCCTCAATACCCAATCCTCAATCTTCAATCCTCAATCCTCAATCCTCAATTATCAATCCTCAATCCTCAGTCCTCAGTCCTCAAACCTCAATCCTCAACCCTCAGCCCTCATCCTCAATCCTCAATCCTCAAGCGTCAATCCTCAATCCTCACTCCTCAACCGTCAGTCCTCGTCGTCAAACCTCAACCCTCAATCCTCAATCCTCAATACCCAATCCTCAATCTTCAATCATCAATCCTCAATCCTCAATCCTCGATCCTCAATCCTCAATCCTCAATCTTCAATCCTCAGTCCCAAATCCTCAGTCTTCAATACTCAATCCTCAATCCTCAATCTTCAATCCTCAATCCTCAGTCCACAAACCTCAATTCTGAATCCTCAATCCTGAGTCCTCAATCTTCAGCCCTCAGTCCTCAACAATCAGTAGTCAATCCTCAATCCTCAGTAGAATATCCTCAATTCACAGCTTTCAACACTCAATACTCGATCTGCAATCTTCAAACCACTATCCACAAACATCAATTCTCATCACTCAACCCTCAACACTCAGTCCTCAATGTTCAATCCTCAATCCTCAATTCTCAATCGTCAATCCTCAATACTGAACCTTCAATCCACAATCCTCAGCTCTCAATCCTCAATCCTCAATACTCAATCCTCAATCCTCAATCCTCATTCTTCAGCCCTCAATCCTCAACAATCAGTTGTCAATCCTCAATCCTCAATAGAATATCATCAATTCGCAGTTTTCATTACTCAATACTCAATCTGCAATCTTCAAATCTCTATCCACAAACATCAATTCTCATCACTCAACCCTCAACACTCAGTCCCCAATCCTCAATATCCAATCCTCAATCCTCAATCCTCAATCCACAATCCTCAACGTTCAATCCTCAATACTCAATCTTGAATGCTCATTCCTCAATCCTCAATCCTCAATTCTCAATCCATAATCGTCAATCTTCAATCCCCAATACTCAATCTTCAATCCCCAATCCTCAATCCTCGGTCCTCAGTCCTCAATCGTCAATCTCCAATCCTGAATACCCAATCCTCAATCTTCAATCCTCAATCCTCAATCCTCAATTCTCAATCCTCAATCCTCAGTCCTCAGTCCTCAAACCTCAATCCTCAACCCTCAGCCCTCATCCTCAATCCTCAATCCTCAAGCGTCAATCCTCAATCCTCACTCCTCAACCGTCAGTCCTCGTCCTCAAACCTCAACCCTCAATCCTCAATCCTCAATACCCAATCCTCAATCTTCAATCATCAATCCTCAATCCTCAATCCTCAATCCTCAATCCTCAATCCTCAACCCTCAATCCTCAATCCTCAGTCCTCAATCTTCAATCCTCACTACTCGATCTTCAATCCTCAATCCTCAATCCTCAATCCTCAATCATCAATCCTCAATCATCAATCCTCGACCCTCAATCCTCAATCCTCCCACCTTCAATCATCAATACTCAATCTTCAAATCCTCAATCCTCAATCCTCAGTCCTCAATCCTCAATCCTCAATCCTCAATCCTCAATCTTCAATCCTCAGTCCCAAATCCTCTGTCTTCAATACTCAATCCTCAATCCTCAATCTTCAATCCTCAATCCTCAGTCCACAAACCTCAATTCTGAATCCTCAATCCTGATTCCTCAATCTTCAGCCCTCAGTCCTCAACAGTCAGTAGTCAATCCTCAATCCTCAGTAGAATATCCTCAACTCACAGCTTTCAACACTCAATACTCGATCTGCAATCTTCAAACCACTATCCACAAACATCAATTCTCATCACTCAACCCTCAACACTCAGTCCTCAATGTTCAATCCTCAATCCTCAATTCTCAATCTTCAATCCTCAATACTGAACCTTCAATCCACAATCCTCAGTCCTCAATCCTCAATCCTCAATACTCAATCCTCAATACTCAATCCTCATCCTTCAGCCCTCAGTCCTCAACAATCAGTTGTCAATCCTCAATCCTCAATAGAATATCATCAATTCACAGATTTCATTACTCAATACTGAATCTGCAATCTTCAAATCTCTATCCACAAACATCAATTCTCATCACTCAACCCTCAACACTCAGTCCCCAATCCTCAATATCCAATCCTCAATCCTCAATCGTCAATCCACAATCCTCAACGTTCAATCCTCAATACTCAATCTTGAATGCTCATTCCTCAATCCTCAATCCTCAATTCTCAATCCATAATCGTCAATCTTCAATCCCCAATACTCAATCTTCAATCCCCAATCCTCAATCCTCGGTCCTCAGTCCTCAATCGTCAATATCCAATCCTGTATACCCAATCCTCAATCTTCGATCCTCAATCCTCAATCCTCAATTCTCAATCCTCAATCCTCAGTCCTCAGTCCTCAATCGTCAATCTCCAATCCTGAATACTCAATCTTCAATCCTCAATCCTCAATACTCAATCCTCAATCCTCAATCCTCATTCTTCAATCCTCAATACCCAATCCTCAATCTTCAATCCTCAATCCTCAATCCTCAATTATCAATCCTCAATCCTCAGTCCTCAGTCCTCAAACCTCAATCCTCAACCCTCAGCCCTCATCCTCAATCCTCAATCCTCAAGCGTCAATCCTCAATCCTCACTCCTCAACCGTCAGTCCTCGTCGTCAAACCTCAACCCTCAATCCTCAATCCTCAATACCCAATCCTCAATCTTCAATCATCAATCCTCAATCCTCAATCCTCGATCCTCAATCCTCAATCCTCAATCTTCAATCCTCAGTCCCAAATCCTCAGTCTTCAATACTCAATCCTCAATCCTCAATCTTCAATCCTCAATCCTCAGTCCACAAACCTCAATTCTGAATCCTCAATCCTGAGTCCTCAATCTTCAGCCCTCAGTCCTCAACAATCAGTAGTCAATCCTCAATCCTCAGTAGAATATCCTCAATTCACAGCTTTCAACACTCAATACTCGATCTGCAATCTTCAAACCACTATCCACAAACATCAATTCTCATCACTCAACCCTCAACACTCAGTCCTCAATGTTCAATCCTCAATCCTCAATTCTCAATCGTCAATCCTCAATACTGAACCTTCAATCCACAATCCTCAGCTCTCAATCCTCAATCCTCAATACTCAATCCTCAATCCTCAATCCTCATTCTTCAGCCCTCAATCCTCAACAATCAGTTGTCAATCCTCAATCCTCAATAGAATATCATCAATTCGCAGTTTTCATTACTCAATACTCAATCTGCAATCTTCAAATCTCTATCCACAAACATCAATTCTCATCACTCAACCCTCAACACTCAGTCCCCAATCCTCAATATCCAATCCTCAATCCTCAATCCTCAATCCACAATCCTCAACGTTCAATCCTCAATACTCAATCTTGAATGCTCATTCCTCAATCCTCAATCCTCAATTCTCAATCCATAATCGTCAATCTTCAATCCCCAATACTCAATCTTCAATCCCCAATCCTCAATCCTCGGTCCTCAGTCCTCAATCGTCAATCTCCAATCCTGAATACCCAATCCTCAATCTTCAATCCTCAATCCTCAATCCTCAATTCTCAATCCTCAATCCTCAGTCCTCAGTCCTCAAACCTCAATCCTCAACCCTCAGCCCTCATCCTCAATCCTCAATCCTCAAGCGTCAATCCTCAATCCTCACTCCTCAACCGTCAGTCCTCGTCCTCAAACCTCAACCCTCAATCCTCAATCCTCAATACCCAATCCTCAATCTTCAATCATCAATCCTCAATCCTCAATCCTCAATCCTCAATCCTCAATCCTCAACCCTCAATCCTCAATCCTCAGTCCTCAATCTTCAATCCTCACTACTCGATCTTCAATCCTCAATCCTCAATCCTCAATCCTCAATCATCAATCCTCAATCATCAATCCTCGACCCTCAATCCTCAATCCTCCCACCTTCAATCATCAATACTCAATCTTCAAATCCTCAATCCTCAATCCTCAGTCCTCAATCCTCAATCCTCAATCCTCAATCCTCAATCTTCAATCCTCAGTCCCAAATCCTCAGTCTTCAATACTCAATCCTCAATCCTCAATCTTCAATCCTCAATCCTCAGTCCACAAACCTCAATTCTGAATCCTCAATCCTGATTCCTCAATCTTCAGCCCTCAGTCCTCAACAGTCAGTAGTCAATCCTCAATCCTCAGTAGAATATACTCAACTCACAGCTTTCAACACTCAATACTCGATCTGCAATCTTCAAACCACTATCCACAAACATCAATTCTCATCACTCAACCCTCAACACTCAGTCCTCAATGTTCAATCCTCAATCCTCAATTCTCAATCTTCAATCCTCAATACTGAACCTTCAATCCACAATCCTCAGTCCTCAATCCTCAATCCTCAATACTCAATCCTCAATACTCAATCCTCATCCTTCAGCCCTCAGTCCTCAACAATCAGTTGTCAATCCTCAATCCTCAATGGAATATCATCAATTCACAGATTTCATTACTCAATACTGAATCTGCAATCTTCAAATCTCTATCCACAAACATCAATTCTCATCACTCAACCCTCAACACTCAGTCCCCAATCCTCAATATTCAATCCTGAATCCGCAATCCTCAATCCACAATCCTCAACGTTCAATCCTCAATACTCAATCTTGAATGCTCATTCCTCAATCCTCAATCCTCAATTCTCAATCCACAATCGTCAATCTTCAATCCCCAATAGTCAATCTTCAATCCCCAATCCTCAATCCTCGGTCCTCAGTCCTCAATCGTCAATCTCCAATCCTGAATACTCAATCTTCAATCCTCAATCCTCAATACTCAATCCTCAATACTCAATCCTCATTCTTCAATCCTCAATACCCAATCCTCAATCTTCAATCCTCAATCCTCAATCCTCAATTATCAATCCTCAATCCTCAGTCCTCAGTCCTCAAACCTCAATCCTCAACCCTCAGCCCTCATCCTCAATCCTCAATCCTCAAGCGTCATTCCTCAATCCTCACTCCTCAACCGTCAGTCCTCGTCGTCAAACCTCAACCCTCAATCGTCAATCCTCAATACCCAATCCTCAATCTTCAATCATCAATCCTCAATCCTCAATCCTCGATCCTCAATCCTCAATCCTCAATCTTCAATCCTCAGTCCCAAATCCTCAGTCTTCAATACTCAATCCTCAATCCTCAATCTTCAATCCTCAATCCTCAGTCCACAAACCTCAATTCTGAATCCTCAATCCTGAGTCCTCAATCTTCAGCCCTCAGTCCTCAACAATCAGTAGTCAATCCTCAATCCTCAGTAGAATATCCTCAATTCACAGCTTTCAACACTCAATACTCGATCTGCAATCTTCAAACCACTATCCACAAACATCAATTCTCATCACTCAACCCTCAACACTCAGTCCTCAATGTTCAATCCTCAATCCTCAATTCTCAATCGTCAATCCTCAATACTGAACCTTCAATCCACAATCCTCAGCTCTCAATCCTCAATCCTCAATACTCAATCCTCAATCCTCAATCCTCATTCTTCAGCCCTCAGTCCTCAACAATCAGTTGTCAATCCTCAATCCTCAATAGAATATCATCAATTCGCAGTTTTCATTACTCAATACTCAATCTGCAATCTTCAAATCTCTATCCACAAACATCAATTCTCATCACTCAACCCTCAACACTCAGTCCCCAATCCTCAATATCCAATCCTCAATCCTCAATCCTCAATCCACAATCCTCAACGTTCAATCCTCAATACTCAATCTTGAATGCTCATTCCTCAATCCTCAATCCTCAATTCTCAATCCATAATCGTCAATCTTCAATCCCCAATACTCAATCTTCAATCCCCAATCCTCAATCCTCGGTCCTCAGTCCTCAATCGTCAATCTCCAATCCTGAATACCCAATCCTCAATCTTCAATCCTCAATCCTCAATCCTCAATTCTCAATCCTCAATCCTCAGTCCTCAGTCCTCAAACCTCAATCCTCAACCCTCAGCCCTCATCCTCAATCCTCAATCCTCAAGCGTCAATCCTCAATCCTCACTCCTCAACCGTCAGTCCTCGTCCTCAAACCTCAACCCTCAATCCTCAATCCTCAATACCCAATCCTTAATCTTCAATCATCAATCCTCAATCCTCAATCCTCAATCCTCAATCCTCAATCCTCAACCCTCAATCCTCAATCCTCAGTCCTCAATCTTCAATCCTCACTACTCGATCTTCAATCCTCAATCCTCAATCCTCAATCCTCAATCATCAATCCTCAATCATCAATCCTCGACCCTCAATCCTCAATCCTCCCACCTTCAATCATCAATACTCAATCTTCAAATCCTCAATCCTCAATCCTCAGTCCTCAATCCTCAATCCTCAATCCTCAATCCTCAATCTTCAATCCTCAGTCCCAAATCCTCAGTCTTCAATACTCAATCCTCAATCCTCAATCTTCAATCCTCAATCCTCAGTCCACAAACCTCAATTCTGAATCCTCAATCCTGATTCCTCAATCTTCAGCCCTCAGTCCTCAACAGTCAGTAGTCAATCCTCAATCCTCAGTAGAATATCCTCAACTCACAGCTTTCAACACTCAATACTCGATCTGCAATCTTCAAACCACTATCCACAAACATCAATTCTCATCACTCAACCCTCAACACTCAGTCCTCAATGTTCAATCCTCAATCCTCAATTCTCAATCTTCAATCCTCAATACTGAACCTTCAATCCACAATCCTCAGTCCTCAATCCTCAATCCTCAATACTCAATCCTCAATACTCAATCCTCATCCTTCAGCCCTCAGTCCTCAACAATCAGTTGTCAATCCTCAATCCTCAATAGAATATCATCAATTCACAGATTTCATTACTCAATACTGAATCTGCAATCTTCAAATCTCTATCCACAAACATCAATTCTCATCACTCAACCCTCAACACTCAGTCCCCAATCCTCAATATCCAATCCTCAATCCTCAATCGTCAATCCACAATCCTCAACGTTCAATCCTCAATACTCAATCTTGAATGCTCATTCCTCAATCCTCAATCCTCAATTCTCAATCCATAATCGTCAATCTTCAATCCCCAATACTCAATCTTCAATCCCCAATCCTCAATCCTCGGTCCTCAGTCCTCAATCGTCAATATCCAATCCTGTATACCCAATCCTCAATCTTCGATCCTCAATCCTCAATCCTCAATTCTCAATCCTCAATCCTCAGTCCTCAGTCCTCAATCGTCAATCTCCAATCCTGAATACTCAATCTTCAATCCTCAATCCTCAATACTCAATCCTCAATCCTCAATCCTCATTCTTCAATCCTCAATACCCAATCCTCAATCTTCAATCCTCAATCCTCAATCCTCAATTATCAATCCTCAATCCTCAGTCCTCAGTCCTCAAACCTCAATCCTCAACCCTCAGCCCTCATCCTCAATCCTCAATCCTCAAGCGTCAATCCTCAATCCTCACTCCTCAACCGTCAGTCCTCGTCGTCAAACCTCAACCCTCAATCCTCAATCCTCAATACCCAATCCTCAATCTTCAATCATCAATCCTCAATCCTCAATCCTCGATCCTCAATCCTCAATCCTCAATCTTCAATCCTCAGTCCCAAATCCTCAGTCTTCAATACTCAATCCTCAATCCTCAATCTTCAATCCTCAATCCTCAGTCCACAAACCTCAATTCTGAATCCTCAATCCTGAGTCCTCAATCTTCAGCCCTCAGTCCTCAACAATCAGTAGTCAATCCTCAATCCTCAGTAGAATATCCTCAATTCACAGCTTTCAACACTCAATACTCGATCTGCAATCTTCAAACCACTATCCACAAACATCAATTCTCATCACTCAACCCTCAACACTCAGTCCTCAATGTTCAATCCTCAATCCTCAATTCTCAATCGTCAATCCTCAATACTGAACCTTCAATCCACAATCCTCAGCTCTCAATCCTCAATCCTCAATACTCAATCCTCAATCCTCAATCCTCATTCTTCAGCCCTCAATCCTCAACAATCAGTTGTCAATCCTCAATCCTCAATAGAATATCATCAATTCGCAGTTTTCATTACTCAATACTCAATCTGCAATCTTCAAATCTCTATCCACAAACATCAATTCTCATCACTCAACCCTCAACACTCAGTCCCCAATCCTCAATATCCAATCCTCAATCCTCAATCCTCAATCCACAATCCTCAACGTTCAATCCTCAATACTCAATCTTGAATGCTCATTCCTCAATCCTCAATCCTCAATTCTCAATCCATAATCGTCAATCTTCAATCCCCAATACTCAATCTTCAATCCCCAATCCTCAATCCTCGGTCCTCAGTCCTCAATCGTCAATCTCCAATCCTGAATACCCAATCCTCAATCTTCAATCCTCAATCCTCAATCCTCAATTCTCAATCCTCAATCCTCAGTCCTCAGTCCTCAAACCTCAATCCTCAACCCTCAGCCCTCATCCTCAATCCTCAATCCTCAAGCGTCAATCCTCAATCCTCACTCCTCAACCGTCAGTCCTCGTCCTCAAACCTCAACCCTCAATCCTCAATCCTCAATACCCAATCCTCAATCTTCAATCATCAATCCTCAATCCTCAATCCTCAATCCTCAATCCTCAATCCTCAACCCTCAATCCTCAATCCTCAGTCCTCAATCTTCAATCCTCACTACTCGATCTTCAATCCTCAATCCTCAATCCTCAATCCTCAATCATCAATCCTCAATCATCAATCCTCGACCCTCAATCCTCAATCCTCCCACCTTCAATCATCAATACTCAATCTTCAAATCCTCAATCCTCAATCCTCAGTCCTCAATCCTCAATCCTCAATCCTCAATCCTCAATCTTCAATCCTCAGTCCCAAATCCTCAGTCTTCAATACTCAATCCTCAATCCTCAATCTTCAATCCTCAATCCTCAGTCCACAAACCTCAATTCTGAATCCTCAATCCTGATTCCTCAATCTTCAGCCCTCAGTCCTCAACAGTCAGTAGTCAATCCTCAATCCTCAGTAGAATATACTCAACTCACAGCTTTCAACACTCAATACTCGATCTGCAATCTTCAAACCACTATCCACAAACATCAATTCTCATCACTCAACCCTCAACACTCAGTCCTCAATGTTCAATCCTCAATCCTCAATTCTCAATCTTCAATCCTCAATACTGAACCTTCAATCCACAATCCTCAGTCCTCAATCCTCAATCCTCAATACTCAATCCTCAATACTCAATCCTCATCCTTCAGCCCTCAGTCCTCAACAATCAGTTGTCAATCCTCAATCCTCAATGGAATATCATCAATTCACAGATTTAATTACTCAATACTGAATCTGCAATCTTCAAATCTCTATCCACAAACATCAATTCTCATCACTCAACCCTCAACACTCAGTCCCCAATCCTCAATATTCAATCCTGAATCCGCAATCCTCAATCCACAATCCTCAACGTTCAATCCTCAATACTCAATCTTGAATGCTCATTCCTCAATCCTCAATCCTCAATTCTCAATCCACAATCGTCAATCTTCAATCCCCAATAGTCAATCTTCAATCCCCAATCCTCAATCCTCGGTCCTCAGTCCTCAATCGTCAATCTCCAATCCTGAATACTCAATCTTCAATCCTCAATCCTCAATACTCAATCCTCAATACTCAATCCTCAATCCTCAATCCTCAATCCTCAATCCTCAATCTTCAATCCTCAATATTCAATCTGCAATCCTCAATCCTCAGTAAGCAATCCACAATCCTCAATCCAGAATCCTCAATATTCAACGCACAACCCTCAACCATCAATCCTCAATACTCAACCATCAATCCTCAATTCTCAATACCCAAAAGAATATCCTGAATTCTCATGGTTCAATACTCAATCCACAATATTCAATAATCAAATCTCAACCCTCAAACATCAATTCTCAACACGTAATCCTCAACACTCTGTCCTCTCTCTTCAATCCTCCATCCTCAATCCTCAATCCTCAAGCGTCAATCCTCAATCCTCAATCCTCAACCGTCAGTCCTCGTCCTCAAACCTCAACCTTCAATCCTCAATCCTCAATACCCTATCCTCAATATTCAATCATCAATCCTCAATCCTCAATACTCAATCCTCAATCCTCAATCCTCAATCCTCAATCTTCAATCCTCAGTCCCAAATCCTCAGTCTTCAATACTCAATCCTCAATCCACAATCTTCAATCCTCAATCCTCAGTCCACAAACCTCAGTTCTGAATCCTCAATCCTGAGCCCTCAATCTTCAGCCCTCAGTCCTCAACAATCAGTAGTCAATCCTCAATCCTCAGTAGAATATCCTCAATTCACAGATTTCAACACTCAATACTCGATCTGCAATATTCAAACCACTATCCACAAACATCAATTCTCATCACTCAACCCTCAACACTCAGTCCTCAATGTTCAATCCTCAATCCTCAATTCTCAATCGTCAATCCTCAATACTGAACCTTCAATCCACAATCCTCAGCCCTCAATCCTCAATCCTCAATACTCAATCCTCAATCCTCAATCCTCATTCTTCAGCCCTCAGTCCTCAACAATCAGTTGTCAATCCTCAATCCTCAATAGAATATCATCAATTCACAGTGTTCATTACTCAATACTCAATCTGCAATCTTCAAATCTCTATCCACAAACATCAATTCTCATCACTCAACCCTCAACACTCAGTCCCCAATCCTCAATATCCAATCCTCAATCCTCAATCCTCAATCCACAATCCTCAACGTTCAATCCTCAATACTCAATCTTGAATGCTCATTCCTCAATCCTCAATCCTCAATTCTCAATCCATAATCGTCAATCTTCAATCCCCAATACTCAATCTTCAATCCCCAATCCTCAATCCTCGGTCCTCAGTCCTCAATCGTCAATCTCCAATCCTGAATACCCAATCCTCAATCTTCGATCCTCAATCCTCAATCCTCAATTCTCAATCCTCAATCCTCAGTCCTCAGTCCTCAATCGTCAATCTCCAATCCTGAATACTCAATCTTCAATCCTCAATCCTCAATACTCAATCCTCAATCCTCAATCCTCATTCTTCAATCCTCAATACCCAATCCTCAATCTTCAATCCTCAATCCTCAATTATCAATCCTCAATCCTCAGTCCTCAGTCCTCAAACCTCAATCCTCAACCCTCAGCCCTCATCCTCAATCCTCAATCCTCAAGCGTCAATCCTCAATCCTCACTCCTCAACCGTCAGTCCTCGTCGTCAAACCTCAACCCTCAATCCTCAATCCTCAATACCCAATCCTCAATCTTCAATCATCAATCCTCAATCCTCAATCCTCGATCCTCAATCCTCAATCCTCAATCTTCAATCCTCAGTCCCAAATCCTCAGTCTTCAATACTCAATCCTCAATCCTCAATCTTCAATCCACAATCCTCAGTCCACAAACCTCAATTCTGAATCCTCAATCCTGAGTCCTCAATCTTCAGCCCTCAGTCCTCAACAATCAGTAGTCAATCCTCAATCCTCAGTAGAATATCCTCAATTCACAGCTTTCAACACTCAATACTCGATCTGCAATCTTCAAACCACTATCCACAAACATCAATTCTCATCACTCAACCCTCAACACTCAGTCCTCAATGTTCAATCCTCAATCCTCAATTCTCAATCGTCAATCCTCAATACTGAACCTTCAATCCACAATCCTCAGCCCTCAATCCTCAATCCTCAATACTCAATCCTCAATCCTCAATCCTCATTCTTCAGCCCTCAGTCCTCAACAATCAGTTGTCAATCCTCAATCCTCAATAGAATATCATCAATTCACAGTTTTCATTACTCAATACTCAATCTGCAATCTTCAAATCTCTATCCACAAACATCAATTCTCATCACTCAACCCTCAACACTCAGTCCCCAATCCTCAATATCCAATCCTCAATCCTCAATCCTCAATCCACAATCCTCAACGTTCAATCCTCAATACTCAATCTTGAATGCTCATTCCTCAATCCTCAATCCTCAATTCTCAATCCATAATCGTCAATCTTCAATCCCCAATACTCAATCTTCAATCCCCAATCCTCAATCCTCGGTACTCAGTCCTCAATCGTCAATCTCCAATCCTGAATACCCAATCCTCAATCTTCAATCCTCAATCCTCAATCCTCAATTCTCAATCCTCAATCCTCAGTCCTCAGTCCTCAAACCTCAATCCTCAACCCTCAGCCCTCATCCTCAATCCTCAATCCTCAAGCGTCAATCCTCAATCCTCACACCTCAACCGTCAGTCCTCGTCCTCAAACCTCAACCCTCAATCCTCAATCCTCAATACCCAATCCTCAATCTTCAATCATCAATCCTCAATCCTCAATCCTCAATCCTCAATCCTCAATCCTCAATCCTCAACCCTCAATCCTCAATCCTCAGTCCTCAATCTTCAATCCTCACTACTCGATCTTCAATCCTCAATCCTCAATCCTCAATCCTCAATCATCAATCCTCAATCATCAATCCTCGACCCTCAATCCTCAATCCTCCCATCTTCAATCATCAATGCTCAATCTTCAAATCCTCAATCCTCAATCCTCAGTCCTCAATCCTCAATCCTCAATCCTCAATCCTCAATCTTCAATCCTCAGTCCCAAATCCTCAGTCTTCAATACTCAATCCTCAATCCTCAATCTTCAATCCTCAATCCTCAGTCCACAAACCTCAATTCTGAATCCTCAATCCTGATTCCTCAATCTTCAGCCCTCAGTCCTCAACAGTCAGTAGTCAATCCTCAATCCTCAGTAGAATATCCTCAACTCACAGCTTTCAACACTCAATACTCGATCTGCAATCTTCAAACCACTATCCACAAACATCAATTCTCATCTCTCAACCCTCAACACTCAGTCCTCAATGTTCAATCCTCAATCCTCAATTCTCAATCTTCAATCCTCAATACTGAACCTTCAATCCACAATCCTCAGTCCTCAATCCTCAATCCTCAATACTCAATCCTCAATCCTCAATCCTCATCCTTCAGCCCTCAGTCCTCAACAATCAGTTGTCAATCCTCAATCCTCAATAGAATATCATCAATTCACAGTTTTCATTACTCATAACTCAACCTGCAATCTTCAAATCTCTATCCACAAACATCAATTCTCATCACTCAACCCTCAACACTCAGTCCCCAATCCTCAATATTCAATCCTGAATCCTCAATCCTCAATCCACAATCCTCAATGTTCAATCCTCAATACTCAATCTTGAATGCTCATTCCTCAATCCTCAATCCTCAATTCTCAATCCACAATCGTCAATCTTCAATCGCCAATACTCAATCTTCAATCCCCAATCCTCAATCCTCGGTCCTCAGTCCTCAATCGTCAATCTCCAATCCTGAATACTCAATCTTCAATCCTCAATCCTCAATACTCAATCCTCAATACTCAATCCTCATTCTTCAATCCTCAATACCCAATCCTCAATCTTCAATCCTCAATCCTCAATCCTCAATTATCAATCCTCAATCCTCAGTCCTCAGTCCTCAAACCTCAATCCTCAGCCCTCAGCCCTCATCCTCAATCCTCAATCCTCAAGCGTCAATCCTCAATCCTCACTCCTCAACCGTCAGTCCTCGTCGTCAAACCTCAACCCTCAATCCTCAATCCTCAATACCCAATCCTCAATCTTCAAGCATCAATCCTCAATCCTCAATCCTCAATCCTCAATACTCAATACTCAAAACTCAATCGTCAACCCTCGATACTCAATATTCAATCCTCAATCCTCAATCCTCAATCCACAATCCTCAACGTTCAATCCTCAATACTCAATCTTGAATGCTCATTCCTCAATCCTCAATCCTCAATTCTCAATCCATAATCGTCAATCTTCAATCCCCAATACTCAATCTTCAATCCCCAATCCTCAACCCTCGGTCCTCAATCCTCAATCGTCAATCTCCAATCCTGAATACCCAATCCTCAATCTTCAATCCTCAATCCTCAATCCTCAATTCTCAATACTCAATCCTCAGTCCTCAGTCCTCAAACCACAATCCTCAACCCCCAGCCCTTAACCTCAATCCTCAATCCTCAAGCGTCAATCCTCATTCTTCAATCCTCAATACCCAATCCTCAATCTTCAATCCTCAATCCTCAATCCTCAATACTCAATCCTCAATCTTCAATCCTCAATCCTCAATCTTCAATCCTCAATCCTCATTCCTCAATGCTCAATCCTCAATCCTCAATCCTCAATCGCCATTCTTCAATCCTCAATACCCAATCTTCAATCCTCAATCCTCAATCCTCAATCCTCAATCCTCAATCCTCGTTCTTCAATCCCCAATCTTCAACCCTCAACCTTCAATCCTCAATCCTCAGCCCTCATTCTCAATCCTCAATCCACAATCCTCAAACCTCAATCCTCAACCGTCAGTCCTCGTCCTCAACCCTCAACCCTCAATCCTCAATCCTCCCATCTTCAATCATCAATACTCAATCTTCAATCCTGAATCCGCAATCCTCAGTCCTCAAACCTCAATCCTGAATACTCAATCCTGAATCCTCAATCTTCAGCCCTGAGTCCACAACAATCAGTTGCCAATCCTCAATCCTCAATAGAATATCCTGAATTCACAGTTTTCAATACTCAATACTCAATCTGCAATCTTCAGATCTCTATCCACAAACATAAATTCTCATCACTCAACCCTCAATCTTAATCTTCAATCCTCGATACTCAATCTTCAATCCGCAATCCTCAATCCTCAATCCTCAGTCCTCAATCCTCAACCTTCAATCCTCAATACTCAATCTTCAATCCTCAATCCTCAATCCTCAATCCTCAATCCTCAATCCTCAATCCTCAATCGTCAATCTTCAATCCTCAATACTCAATCTTCAATCCTCCATCCTGAATCCTCAATCCTCAATCCTCAATCCTCATTCTTCAATCCTCAACCTTCAATCCTCAATCTTCAATCCTCAATCCTCAATCCTCAATCCTCAATCCTCAATACTCAGTCTTCAATCCTCAGTCCTCAAACCTCAATCCTGAATCCCCTATCCTGAATCCTCAATCTTCAGCCCTCAGTCCTCTACAATCAGTCGTCAATCCTCAATCCTCAGTAGAGTATCATCAATTCACAGTTTTCATTACTCAATCCTCAATCCACAATCCTCAAACTTCAATCCTCAATACTCAATCTTCAATGCTCATTCCTCAACCCTCAATCCTCAATTCTCAATCCTCAATCGTCAATCTTCAATCGTCAATACTCAATCTTCAATCCTCAACCCTCAATCCTCGGTACTCAATCCTCAACCGTCAATCTCCAATCCTGAATACTCAATTTTCAATCCTCAATCCTCAATCCTCAATCCTCATTCCTCAATCCTCAATCCTCAGTCCTCAAACCTTAATCCTGAATCCACAATCTTCAGCCAACAGTCCTCAACAATCAGTTGTCAATCCTCAATCCTCAATGGAATATCATCAATTCCCAGTTTTCAATACTCAATACTCAATCTGCAATCTTCAAATCTCTATCCACAAACATCAATTCTCATAACTCAACACTCAACACTCCGTCCCCAATACTCAATCTTCAATCCTCAATCCTCAATCCTCAATCCTCAATCCTCAACATTCAATCCTCAATACTCAATCTTCAATCCTCAATACTCAATCCTCAATCCTCAATCCTCAGTCCTCAATCCACAATCCTCAATCCTCAAACATCAATCCTCAATCGTCAGCCCTCGTCCTCAATCCTCAACACTCAATCCTCAATCCTCAATATTCAATCATCAATACTCAATCTTCAATCCTCATTCTTCAATCCTCAACACCCAATCCTCAATCTTCAATCCTCAATCCTCAATCCTCAGCTCTCAATCCTCAATTCTCAATCCTCAATCCTCAGTCCTCAGCCCTCAAACCTCTACCCTCAACCCTCAGCCCTCATCCTCAATCCTCAATCCTCAATCCTCAATCCTCAATCCTCAATCTTCAATCCTCAATATTCAATCTGCAATCCTCAATCCTCAGTAAGCAATCCACAATCCTCAATCCAGAATCCTCAATATTCAACGCACAACCCCCAACCATCAATCCTCAATACTCAACCATCAATCCTCAATTCTCAATACCCAAAAGAATATCCTGAATTCTCATGGTTCAATACTCAATCCACAATATTCAATAATCAAATCTCAACCCTCAAACATCAATTCTCAACACGTAATCCTCAACACTCTGTCCTCTCTCTTCAATCCTCCATCCTCAATCCTCAATCCTCAAGCGTCAATCCTCAATCCTCAATCCTCAACCGTCAGTCCTCGTCCTCAAACCTCAACCTTCAATCCTCAATCCTCAATACCCTATCCTCAATATTCAATCATCAATCCTCAATCCTCAATCCTCAATCCTCAATCCTCAATCCTCAGTCTTCAATCCTCAGTCCCAAATCCTCAATCTTCAATACTCAATCCTCAATCCTCAATCTTCAATCCTCAATCCTCAGTCCACAAACCTCAATTCTGAATCCTCAATCCTGAGTCCTCAATCTTCAGCCCTCAGTCCTCAACAATCAGTAGTCAATCCTCAATCCTCAGTAGAATATCCTCAATTCACAGTTTTCAACACTCAATACTCGATCTGCAATCTTCAAATCACTATCCACAAACATCAATTCTCATCACTCAACCCTCAACACTCAGTCCTCAATGTTCAATCCTCAATCCTCAATTCTCAATCTTCAATCCTCAATACGGAACCTTCAATCCTCAATCCTCAATCCTCAATCCTCAATCCTCAATACCCAATCCTCAATCCTCAATCCTCAATCCTCAGTCTTCAATCCTCAATACTCGATCTTCAATTCTCAATCCTCAATCCTCAATCCTCTATCCTCAATCCTCAATCCTCAGACCTCAAACATCAATACTCAACCCTCAGTCCTCGTCCTCTATCCACAACCCTCAATCCTCGATCCTCAATCTACAATCATCAATATTCGATCTTCAGTCCTCAATCCTCAATCCTCAATACTCAAACCACAATCCTCAATGTTCAATCCTCAATACCCAAACCTCAATCTTCAATCCTCAATCCTCAATCCTCAATCCTAAATACTCAATCCTGAATCCTCAGTTCTCAAACCTCAATCCTCAACCCTCAATCCTCAATCCTCAATCTTCAATCCTCAATACTCAATCTTCAATCCTCAATCCTCAATCCTCGGTCCTCAATCCTCAATCGTCAACCTTCAATCCTGAATACTCAATCTTCAATTCTCAATACTCAATCCTCAATCCTGAATCCTCAATCCTGATTCTTCAATCCTCAGTACACAATCCTCAACCTTCAATCCTCAATCCTCAATCCTCAATCTTCAATCCTCAGTCCCCAATCCTCAAACTTCAACCCTCAATCCTCAATCCTCAATCCTCGATCCTCAGTCCTCAATACTCAATCCTCAACCCTCAATCCTCAATCTTCAATCCTCAATACTCAATCTTCAATCCTCAATCCTCAATCCTCAATCCTGAATCCTCAATCCTCATTCTTCAATCCTCAATCTTCAATCCTCAATCTTCAATCCTCAATCCTCAGCCCTCGTTCTCAATCCTCTATCCACAATCCTCAAACCTCAATCCTCAACCGTCAGTCCTCGTCCTCAATCCTCAACCCTCAATCCTCAATCCTCCCATCTTCAATCATCAATACTCAATCTTCAATACTCAATCCTCAATGCTCAGTCCTCAAACCTCAATCCTGAATCCTCAATGCTGAATCCTCAATCTTCAGCCCTGTGTCCTCAACAATCGGTTGCCAATCCTCAATCCTTAATAGAATATCCTCAATTCACAGTTTTCAATACTCAATACTCAATCTGCAATCTTCAGATCTCTATCCACAAACATCAGTTCTCATCACTCAACCCTGAATACTCAGTAACTAATCCTCAACCTTCAATCCTCAATCCTCAGTCCTCAATCCTCAATCCTCATTCCTCAATCCTCATTCTATAATCCTCAACACCCAATCCTCAATATTCAATCCTCAATCCTCAATCCTCAATTCTCAATCCTCAATCCTCAGTCCTCATTCCTCAAACCTCTACCCTCAACCCTCAGCCCATATCCTCAATACTCAATCCTCAATCCTCAATCCTCAATCCTCAATCCTCAATCCTCAATACTCAATCTGCAATCCTCAATCCTCAGTCCGCAATCCTCAATCCTCAATCCTCAATCCTCAATCTTCAATCCTCAATACACAGTCTTCAATCCTCAATCATCAATACTCAATCCTCAATCCTCATTCTTCAATCCTCTATACCCAATCCTCAATCTTCAATCCTCAATCCTCAATCCTCAATTCTCAATCCTCAATCCTCAATCCTCACCCCTCAAACAGCAATACTCAACCCTCAGTCCTCGTCCTCAATCCACAACCATCAATACTGAATCCTCAATCTTCAATCATCAATATTCAATGTTCAGTCCTCAATCCTCAATCCTCAATCTTCAATCATCAATACTCGATCTTCATTCCTCAGTCCTCAATCCTGAATCCTCAATCCTCAATCCTCAATCTTCAATCCTCAGTCCCAAATCCTCAATCTTCAATACCCAATACTCAATCCTCAATATTCAGTCCTCAATCCTCAGTCCACAAACCTCAATTCTGAATCCTCAGTCCTGAGTCCTCAATCTTCAGCCCTCAGTCCTCAACAATCAGTAGTCAATCCTCAATCCTCAGTAGAATATCCTCAATTCACAGTTTTCAACACTCAGTACTCGATCTGCAATCTTCAAACCACTATCCGCAAACGTCAATACTCATCACTCAACCCTCAACACTCAGTCCTCAATGTTCAATCCTCAATCCTCAATTCTCAATCTTCAATCCTCAATACTGAACCTTCAATCCTCAATCCTCAATCCTCAGTCCTCAATCCTCAATACTCAATCCTCAATCCTCAATCCTCAATCCTCAATCTTCAATCCTCAGTACTCAATCTTCAATCCTCAATCCTCAGTCCTCAATCCTCAATCATCAATCCTCAACCATCAATCCTCAACCTTCAATACTCAATCCTCAACCCTCAACCCTCAATCCTCAATACCCAACCATCAATCCTCAACTCTCAATACTCAATAGAATATCCTGAATTATCAGGATTCTATACTCAAACCTCAATCCTCAACCCACAGCCCTCATCCTCAATCCTCAATCCTCAAGCGTCAATCCTCAATCCTCACTCCTCAACCGTCAGTCCTCGTCGTCAAACCTCAACCCTCAATCCTCAATCCTCAATACCCAATCCTCAATCTTCAATCATCAATCCTCAATCCTCAATCCTCAATCCTCAATCCTCAATCCTCAATCCTCAATCTTCAATCCTCAGTCCCAAATCCTCAGTCTTCAATACTCAATCCTCAATCCTCAATCTTCAATCCTCAATCCTCAGTCCACAAACCTCAATTCTGAATCCTCAATCCTGAGTCCTCAATCTTCAGCCCTCAGTCCTCAACAATCAGTAGTCAATCCTCAATCCTCAGTAGAATATCCTCAATTCACAGCTTTCAACACTCAATACTCGATCTGCAATCTTCAAACCACTATCCACAAACATCAATTCTCATCACTCAGCCCTCAACACTCAGTCCTCAATGTTCAATCCTCAATCCTCAGTTCTCAATCTTCAATCCTCAATACTGAACCTTCAATCCACAATCCTCAGTCCTCAATCCTCAATCCTCAATACTCAATCCTCAATCCTCAATCCTCATTCTTCAGCCCTCAGTCCTCAACAATCAGTTGTCAATCCTCAATCCTCAATAGAATATCATCAATTCACAGTTTTCATTACTCAATAGTCAATCTGCAATCTTCAAATCTCTATCCACAAACATCAATTCTCATCACTCAACCCTCAACACTCAGTCCCCAATCCACAATATTGAATACACAATCCTCAATCCTCAATCCACAATCCCCGACGTTCAATCCTCAACACTCAATCTTGAATGCTCATTCCTCAATCCTCAGTCCTCAATTCTCAATTCATAATCGTCAATCTTCAATCACCAATACTCAATCTTCAATCCCCAATCCTCAATCCTCGGTCCTCAATCCTCAATCGTCAATCTCCAATCCTGAATACCCAATCCTCAATCTTCAATCCTCAATCCTCAATCCTCAATTCTCAATCCTCAATCCTCAGTCCTCAGTCCTCAAACCTCAATCCTCAACCCTCAGCCCTCATCCTCAATCCTCAATCCTCAAGCGTCAATCCTCAATCCTCACTCCTCAACCGTCAGTCCTCGTCCTCAAACCTCAACCCTCAATCCTCAATCCTCAATACCCAATCCTCAATCTTCAATCATCAATCCTCAATCCTCAATCCTCAATCCTCAATCCTCAATCCTCAATCCTCAATCCTCAATCTTCAATCCTCAGTACTCAATCTTCAATCCTCAATCCTCAATCCTCAATCCTCAATCATCAATCTTCAATCATCAATCCTCAATCTTCAATACTCAATCCTCAACCCTCAACCCTCAATCCTCAATACTCAACCATCAATCCTCAACTCTCAATACTCAATAGAATATCCTGAATTCTCAGGATTCTATACTCAAACCTCAGTCCTCAACCCTCAGCCCTCATTCTCAATCCTCAATCCACAATCCTCAAACCTCAATCCTCAACCGTCAGTCCTCGTCCTCAATCCTCAACCTTCAATCCTCAATCCTCCCATCTTCAATCATCAATACTCAATCTTCAATCCTCAATCCGCAATCCTCAGTCCTCAAACCTCAATCCTGAATCCTCAATCCTGAATCCTCAACCTTCAGCCCTGAGTCCACAACAATCAGTTGCCAATCCTCAATCCTCAATAGAATATCCTGAATTCACAGTTTTCAATACTCAATACTCAATCTGCAATCTTCAGATCTCTATCCACAAACATAAATTCTCATCACTCAACCCTCAATCTTAATCTTCAATCCTCGATACTCAATCTTCAATCCGCAATCCTCAATCCTCAATCCTCAATCCTCAATCCTCAACTCTCAATCCTCAATCCTCAGTCCTCAGCCCACAAACCTCAATCCTCAACCCTCAGCCCTCATCCTCAATCCTCAATCCTCAAACTTCAATCCTCAATCCTCAATCCTCAATTCTCAATCCTCAATCCTCAGTCCTCAGTCCTCAAACCTCTACGCTCAACCCTCAGCCCTCATCCTCAATCCTCAATCCTCAATCCTCAATCCTCAATCCTCAATCTTCAATCCTCAATATTCAATCTGCAATCCTCAATCCTCAGTAAGCAATTCTCAATCCTCAATCCACAATCCTCAATATTCAACGCACAACCCTCAACCATCAATCCTCAATACTCAACCATCAATCCTCAATTCTCAATACCCAAAAGAATATCCTGAATTTTCATGGTTCAACACTCAATCCACAATATTCAATAATCAAATCTCAACCCTCAAACATCAATTCTCAACACGCAATCCTCAACACTCTGTCCTCTCTCTTCAATCCTACATCCTCAATCCTCAATCCTCAATCGTCAACCCTCAATCCTCAATCCTCAACCGTCAGTCCTCGTCCTCAAACCTCAACCCTCAATCCTCAATCCTCAATCTTCAATCATCAATACTCAATCTTCAATCCTCAGTCCTCAATCCTGAATCCTCAATCCTCAATCCTCAATCTTCAATCCTCAGTCCCAAATCCTCAATCTTCAATACTCAATACTCAATCCTCAATTTTCAGTCCTCAATCCTCAGTCCGCAAACCTCAATTCTGAATCCTCAACTCTGAGTCCTCAATCTTCAGCCCTCAGTCCTCAACAATGTGTAGTCAATCCTCAATCCTCAGTAGAATATCCTCAATTCACAGTTTTCAACACTCAATACTCGATCTGCAATCTTCAAATCACTATCCACAAACATCAATTCTCATCACTCAACCCTCAACACTCAGTCCTCAATGTTCAATCCTCAATCCTCAATTCTCAATCTTCAATCCTCAATACTGAACCTTCAATCTTCAATCCTCAATACTCAATACCCAATCCTCAATCCTCAATCCTCAATCCTCAATCCTCAGACCTCAAACATCAATACTCAACCCTCAGTCCTCGTCCTCTATCCACAACCCTCAATCCTCGATCCTCAATCTACAATCATCAATATTCGATCTTCAATCCTCAATCCTCAATCCTCAATACTCAAACCACAATCCTCAATGTTCAATCCTCAATACCCAAACCTCAATCTTCAATCCTCAATCCTCAATCCTCAATCCTAAATACTCAATCCTGAATCCTCAGTCCTCAAACCTCAATCCTGAATCCTCAGTCCTCAAACCTCAATCCTGAATCCTCAAACCTGAATCCTCATTCTTCAGCCCTCAGTCCTCAACAATCAGTTGTCAATCCTCAATCGTCAATAGAATATCCTCAATTCACAGGTTTCAATACTCAATACTCAATCTGAAATCTTCAAATCCCTATCCACAAACATCAACTCTCATCACTCAACCATCAACACTCAGTCCCCAATACTCAACCTTCAATCCTCAATCCTCAACCCTCAATCCTCAATCCTCAATCTTCAATCCTCAATACTCAATCTTCAATCCTCAATCCTCAATCCTCGGTCCTCAATCCTCAATCGTCAATCTCCAATCCTGAATACTCAATCTTCAATTCTCAATCCTCAATCCTCAATCCTGAATCCTCAATCCTGATTCTTCAATCCTCAATACCCAATCCTCAATCTTCAATCCTCAATCCTCAATCCTCAATCTTCAATCCTCAGTCCCCAATCCTCAAACTTCAACCCTCAATCCTCAATCGTCAATCCTCGATCCTCAGTCCTCAATACTCAATCCTCAACCCTCAATCCTCAATCTTCAATCCTCAATACTCAATCTTCAATCCTCAATCCTCAATCCTCAATCCTCAATCCTCAATCCTCATTCTTCAATCCTCAATCTTCAATCCTCAATCTTCAATCCTCAATCCTCAGCCCTCGTTCTCAATCCTCTATCCACAATCCTCAAACCTCAATCCTCAACCGTCAGTCCTCGTCCTCAATCCTCAACCCTCACTCCTCAATCCTCCCATCTTCAATCATCAATACTCAATCTTCAATACTCAATCCTCAATGCTCAGTCCTCAAACCTCAATCCTGAATCCTCAATGCTGAATCCTCAATCTTCAGCCCTGTGTCCTCAACAATCGGTTGCCAATCCTCAATCCTTAATAGAATATCCTCAATTCACAGTTTTCTATACTCAATACTCAATCTGCAATCTTCAGATCTCTATCCACAAACATCAGTTCTCATCACTCAACCCTGAATACTCAGTAACTAATCCTCAACCTTCAATCCTCAATCCTCAATCCTCAATCCTCAATCCTCATTCCTCAATCCTCATTCTATAATCCTCAACTCCCAATCCTCAATATTCAATCCTCAATCCTCAATCCTCAATTCTCAATCCTCAATCCTCAGTCCTCAGTCCTCAAACCTCTACCCTCAACCCTCAGCCCATATCCACAATACTCAATCCTCAATCCTCAATCCTCAATCCTCAATCCTCAATCCTCAATACTCAATCTGCAATCCTCAATCCTCAGTCCGCAATCCTCAATCCTCAATCCTCAATCCTCAATCTTCAATCCTCAAACCTCAATCCTCAATTCTCAATCCTCAATCCTCAATCCACAATCCTCAAATCTCAATCCTCAACCGTCAGTCCTCGTCCTCAATCCTCAACCCTCAATCCTCAATCCTCCCATCTTCAATCATCAATACTCAATCTTCAATCCACAATCCTCAATCCTCAGTCCTCAAACCTCAATCCTGAATGCTCAATCCTGAATCCTCAATCTTCAGCCCTGAGTCCTCAACATTCAGTTGTCAATCCTCAATCCTCAATAGAATATCCTCAATTCACAGTCTTCAATACTCAATACTCAATCTGCAATCTTCAGATCTCTATCCACAAACATCAATTCTCATCACTCAACCCTGAATACTCAGTCCCTAATCCTCAACCTTCAATCCTCAATCCTCAATCCTCAATCCTCAATCCTCAATACTCATTCCTCAATCCTCATTCTATTATCCTCAACAACCAATCCTCAATATTCAATCCTCAATCCTCAATCCTCAATTCCCAATCCTCAATCCTCAGTCCTCAGTCCTCAAACCTCTACCCTCAACTCTCAGCCCACATCCTCAATCCTCAATCCTCAATACTCAATTTGCAATCCTCAATTCCCACACCTCAAACAGCAATACTCAACCCTCAGTCCTCGTACTCAATCCACAACCCTCAATCCTCAATCCTCAATCTTCAATCATCAATACTCAATCTTCAATCCTCAGTCCTCAATCCTGAATCCTCAATCCTCAATCCTCAATCTTCAATCCTCAGTCCCAAATCCTCAATCTTCAATACTCAATACTCAACCCTCAATTTTCAGTCCTCAATCCTCAGTCCGCGAACCGCAATTCTGAATCCTCAATCCTGAGTCCTCAATCTTCAGCCCTCAGTCCTCAACAATCAGTACTCAATCCTCAATCCTCAGTAGGATATCCTCAATTCACAGTTTTCAACACTCAATACTCGATCTGCAATCTTCAAACCACTATCCACAAACATCAATCCTCATCACTCAACCCTCAACACTCAGTCCTCAATGCTCAATCCTCAATCCTCAATTCTCAATCTTCAATCCTCAATACTGAACCTTCAATCCTCAATCCTCAATCCTCAGTCCTCAATCCTCAATACTCAATCCTCAATCCTCAATCCTCCACCCTCAAGCGTCAATCCTCAATCCTCAATCCTCAACCCTCAATCCTCAGTCCTCAAACCTCAATCCTGAATCCTCAATGCTGAATCCTCAATCTTCAGCCCTGTGTCCTCAACAATCGGTTGCCAATCCTCAATCCTTAATAGAATATCCTCAATTCACAGTTTTCAATACTCAATACTCAATCTGCAATCTTCAGATCTCTATCCACAAACATCAGTTCTCATCACTCAACCCTGAATACTCAGTAACTAATCCTCAACCTTCAATCCTCAATCCTCAATCCTCAATCCTCAATCCTCATTCCTCAATCCTCATTCTATAATCCTCAACTCCCAATCCTCAATATTCAATCCTCAATCCTCAATCCTCAATTCTCAATCCTCAATCCTCAGTCCTCAGTCCTCAAACCTCTACCCTCAACCCTCAGCCCATATCCTCAATACTCAATCCTCAATCCTCAATCCTCAATCCTCAATCCTCAATCCTCAATCCTCAATACTCAATCTGCAATCCTCAATCCTCAGTCCGCAATCCTCAATCCTCAATACTCAATCCTCAATCTTCAATCATCAATACACAGTCTTCAATCTTCAATCATCAATACTCAATCCTCAATCCTCATTCTTCAATCCTCAATACCCAATCCTCAATCTTCATTCCTCAATCCTCAATCCTCAATTCTCAATCCTCAATCCTCAATCCACAATCCTCAAACCTCAATCCTCAACCGTCAGTCCTCGTCCTCAATCCTCAACCCTCAATCCTCAATCCTCCCATCTTCAATCATCAATACCCAATCTTCAATCCACAATCCTCAATCCTCAGTCCTCAAACCTCAATCCTGAATGCTCAATCCTGAATCCTCAATCTTCAGCCCTGAGTCCTCAACATTCAGTTGTCAATCCTCAATCCTCAATAGAATATCCTCAATTCACAGTCTTCAATACTCAATACTCAATCTGCAATCTTCAGATCTCTATCCACAAACATCAATTCTCATCACTCAACCCTGAATACTCAGTCCCTAATCCTCAACATTCAATCCTCAATCCTCAATCCTCAATCCTCAATTCTCAGTCCTCAATACTCAATCCTCAATCGTCAATCCTCAATCCCCAATCCTCAATCTTCAATCCTCAATCCTCAATCCTCAATCCTCAATCCTCAATATTCAACACACAACCCTCAACCACCAATCCTCAATACTCAACCATCAATCCTCAATTCTCAATACTCAATAGAATATACTGAATTTTCAAGGTTCAATACTCAATCCACAAAAATCAATAATCAAACCTCAATCCTCAAACATCAATTCTCAACACTCAATCCTCTATACTCAGTCCTCTCTCTTCAATCCTCCATCCTCAATCCTCCACCCTCAAGCGTCAATCCTCAATCCTCAATCCTCAACCCTCAATCCTCAGTCCTCAAACCTCAATCCTCCCATCTTCAGTCATCAATACTCAATTTTCAATACTCAATCCTCAATGCTCAGTCCTCAAACCTCAATCCTGAATCCTCAATGCTGAATCCTCAATCTTCAGCCCTGTGTCCTCAACAATCGGTTGCCAATCCTCAATCCTTAATAGAATATCCTCAATTCACAGTTTTCAATACTCAATACTCAACCTGCAATCTTCAGATCTCTATCCACAAACATCAGTTCTCATCACTCAACCCTGAATACTCAGTAACTAATCCTCAACCTTCAATCCTCAATCCTCAATCCTCAATCCTCAATCCTCATTCCTCAATCCTCATTCTATAATCCTCAACTCCCAATCCTCAATATTCGATCCTCAATCCTCAATCCTCAATTCTCAATCCTCAATCCTCAATCCTCAGTCCTCAAACCTCTACCCTCAACCCTCAGCCCATATCCTCAATACTCAATCCTCAATCCTCAATCCTCAATCCTCAATCCTCAATCCTCAATACTCAATCTGCAATCCTCAATCCTCAGTCCGCAATCCTCAATCCTCAATCCTCAATCCTCAATCTTCAATCATCAATACACAGTCTTCAATCCTCAATCATCAATACTCAATCCTCAATCCTCATTCTTCAATCCTCAATACCCAATCCTCAATCTTCAATCATCAATCCTCAATCCTCAATTCTCAATCCTCAATCCTCAATCCACAATCCTCAAACCTAAATCCTCAACCGTCAGTCCTCGTCCTCAATTCTCAACCCTCAATCCTCAATCCTGAAAGCTCAATCTTCAGACCCCAGACCTGAACAATCAGATGTCAATCCTCAATCCTCAATAGAATATCATCAATTCACAGTTTTCAATACTCAATACTCAATCTGCAATCATCAAATTTCTATCCACAAACATCAATTCTCATCACTCAACCCTCAGCTCTCAGTCCCCAATCCTCAATCTTCAATCCTCAATCCACAACCCTCAATCCTCGATCCTCAATCTTCAATCATCAATATTCAATCTTCAATACTCAATCCTCAATCCTCAATACTCAATCCTCAATCCACAATCCTCAATCCTGAATCCTCAATACTCAACCATCAATCCTCAATTCTCAATACTCAACAGAATATACTGAATTCTCAGGATTCAATACTCAAAGCTCAACACTCAACCCTCAATCCTCAGTCCTCAATCCTCAATCCTCAATCTTCAATCCTCAATACTCAATCTTCAATCCTCCATCCTAAATCCTCAATCCTCAATCCTCAATCCTCCATCGTCTGGCTTCAATCCTCAATACCCAATCCTCGGTCTTGAATCTTCAATCCTCAATCCTCAATTCTCAATCCTCAATCCTCAGTCCTCAGACCTCAAACCTCAATCCCCAATCCGCAGCCCTCATCCTCATTCCTCATTCCTCAATCGTCAATCCTCAATCCTCAATCCTCAATCTTCAATCCTCAATACTCAACCATCAATCCTCAATTCTCAATACTCAATAGAATATCCTGAATTCTCAGGATTCAATACTCAAACCACAACACTCAACCCTCAATCCTCAATCCTCAATCCACAATCCTCAATCTTCAATCCTCAATACTCAATCTTCGATCCTCCATCCTCAATCCACAATCCTCTATCCTCAATCCCCAATCGTCAGGCTTCAATCCTCAATACTCAATCTTCAATCCTCAATCCTCAATCCTCATTCGTCAATCCTCATTCTCCAAACCTCAATAACCAATCCTCAATCTTCAATCTTCAATCCTCAATCCTCAATTCTCTATCCTCAATCCTCAATCCTCAGTCATCAAAATTCAAACCTGAACCCTCAATCCTGAATCCTCAATCTTCAGAACTCAGTCCTCAACAATCAGTTGCCAATCCTCAATCCTCAAGAGAATATAATCAATTCACCGTTTTCAATACTCAATACTCAATCTGCAATCTTTAAATCTCTATCCACAAACATCAATTCTCATCACTCAACCCTCAACACTCAGTCCCCAATCCTCAATCTTCAACACTCAATCCTCAATCCTCAATCCTCAATTCTCAATCCTCAATCTTCAATCCTCAGACCTCAAACATCAATACTCAACCCTCAGTTCTCGTCCTCAATCCACAGCCATCAATCCTCAATCCTCAACCTTCAATCATCAATATTCAATCTTCAGTCCTCAATCCTCAGCCCTCAATCCTCAATCCTCAATCCTCAATGTTCAATCCGCAATACCCAATCCTCAATCTTCAATCCACAATCCTCAATCCTCAATCCTCAACCCTCGATCCTCAATCCTCAATCATCAATCTTCAATCCTCAATCCTCAACCCTCAGCCCTCATTCTCAATCCTCAATCCTCAATCCTCAATCCTCAATCTTCAATCCTCAATACTCAATCTTCAATAACCAATCCTCAGTTCTCAATCCTCAATCCTCAATCCTCAATCCTCAACCCTCAGCCCTCATCCTCAATCCTCATTCCTCAATCCTCATTCTATAATCCTCAACTCCCAATCCTCAATATTCGATCCTCAATCCTCAATCCTCAATTCTCAATCCTCAATCCTCAATCCTCAGTCCTCAAACCTCTACCCTCAACCCTCAGCCCATATCCTCAATACTCAATCCTCAATCCTCAATCCTCAATCCTCAATCCTCAATCCTCAATACTCAATCTGCAATCCTCAATCCTCAGTCCGCAATCCTCAATCCTCAATCCTCAATCCTCAATCTTCAATCATCAATACACAGTCTTCAATCCTCAATCATCAATACTCAATCCTCAATCCTCATTCTTCAATCCTCAATACCCAATCCTCAATCTTCAATCATCAATCCTCAATCCTCAATTCTCAATCCTCAATCCTCAATCCACAATCCTCAAACCTAAATCCTCAACCGTCAGTCCTCGTCCTCAATTCTCAACCCTCAATCCTCAATCCTGAAAGCTCAATCTTCAGACCCCAGACCTGAACAATCAGATGTCAATCCTCAATCCTCAATAGAATATCATCAATTCACAGTTTTCAATACTCAATACTCAATCTGCAATCATCAAATTTCTATCCACAAACATCAATTCTCATCACTCAACCCTCAGCTCTCAGTCCCCAATCCTCAATCTTCAATCCTCAATCCACAACCCTCAATCCTCGATCCTCAATCTTCAATCATCAATATTCAATCTTCAATACTCAATCCTCAATCCTCAATACTCAATCCTCAATCCACAATCCTCAATCCTGAATCCTCAATACTCAACCATCAATCCTCAATTCTCAATACTCAACAGAATATACTGAATTCTCAGGATTCAATACTCAAAGCTCAACACTCAACCCTCAATCCTCAGTCCTCAATCCTCAATCCTCAATCTTCAATCCTCAATACTCAATCTTCAATCCTCCATCCTAAATCCTCAATCCTCAATCCTCAATCCTCCATCGTCTGGCTTCAATCCTCAATACCCAATCCTCGGTCTTGAATCTTCAATCCTCAATCCTCAATTCTCAATCCTCAATCCTCTGTCCTCAGACCTCAAACCTCAATCCCCAATCCGCAGCCCTCATCCTCATTCCTCATTCCTCAATCGTCAATCCTCAATCCTCAATCCTCAATCTTCAATCCTCAATACTCAACCATCAATCCTCAATTCTCAATACTCAATAGAATATCCTGAATTCTCAGGATTCAATACTCAAACCACAACACTCAACCCTCAATCCTCAATCCTCAATCCACAATCCTCAATCTTCAATCCTCAATACTCAATCTTCGATCCTCCATCCTCAATCCACAATCCTCTATCCTCAATCCCCAATCGTCAGGCTTCAATCCTCAATACTCAATCTTCAATCCTCAATCCTCAATCCTCATTCGTCAATCCTCATTCTCCAAACCTCAATAACCAATCCTCAATCTTCAATCTTCAATCCTCAATCCTCAATTCTCTATCCTCAATCCTCAATCCTCAGTCATCAAAATTCAAACCTGAACCCTCAATCCTGAATCCTCAATCTTCAGAACTCAGTCCTCAACAATCAGTTGCCAATCCTCAATCCTCAAGAGAATATAATCAATTCACCGTTTTCAATACTCAATACTCAATCTGCAATCTTTAAATCTCTATCCACAAACATCAATTCTCATCACTCAACCCTCAACACTCAGTCCCCAATCCTCAATCTTCAACACTCAATCCTCAATCCTCAATCCTCAATTCTCAATCCTCAATCTTCAATCCTCAGACCTCAAACATCAATACTCAACCCTCAGTTCTCGTCCTCAATCCACAGCCATCAATCCTCAATCCTCAACCTTCAATCATCAATATTCAATCTTCAGTCCTCAATCCTCAGCCCTCAATCCTCAATCCTCAATCCTCAATGTTCAATCCGCAATACCCAATCCTCAATCTTCAATCCACAATCCTCAATCCTCAATCCTCAACCCTCGATCCTCAATCCTCAATCATCAATCTTCAATCCTCAATCCTCAACCCTCAGCCCTCATTCTCAATCCTCAATCCTCAATCCTCAATCCTCAATCTTCAATCCTCAATACTCAATCTTCAATAACCAATCCTCAGTTCTCAATCCTCAATCCTCAATCCTCAATCCTCAACCCTCAGCCCTCATCCTCAATCCTCAATCCTCAATCCTCAATCCTCAATCTTCAATCCTCAATACTCAATCTTCAATAATCAATCCTCAATTCTCAATCCTCAATCCTCAATCATCAATCCTCAGACCTGAAACATAAATACTCAACCCTCAGTCCTCGTCCTCAATCCACAACCCTCAATCCTCGATCCTCAATCTTCAATCCTCATTCTTCAATCCTCAACACCCAATCCTCAATCTTCAATCCTCAATCCTCAATCCTCAATTCTCAATCCTCAATCCTCAATCCTCAGTCCTCAATCCTTAATCCTGAATCCTCAATCCTGAATACTCTATCTTCAGACCTCATTCCTCAACAATCAGTTGTCAATCCTCAATCCTCAATAGAATATCATCAATTCACAGTTTTCAATACTCAATACTCAACCTGCAATCTTCAAATCTCTATCCACAAACATCAATTCTCATCACTCAACCCTCAACACTCCGTCCCCAATCCACAATCTTCAATCCTCAATCCTCAATCATCAATTCTCAACCCTCAATCCTCAATCCACAGAAGTCAATCCTCAATCTTCAATCCTCAATACTCAATCTTCAATCCTCAATCCTCAATCCCCAATCATCAATCCTCATTCTTCAATCCTCAACACCCAATCCTCAATCTTCAATCCTCAATCCTCAGTCCTCAAATCTCAAACCTGAATCCTCAATCCTCAGACCTCAGGCATCAATACTCAACCCTCAGTCCTCGTCCTCATCCCACAACCCTCAATCCTCAATCCTCAATCTTCAATCCTCAATACTCAATCTTCAATCCTGAATCCTCAATCCTCAATCCTCAATCTTCAATCCTCAATCCTCAGTCCTCAAACCTCAATTCTGAATCCTCAATCCTGAACCCTCAATCTTCAGACCTCAGACCTGAACAATCAGATGTCAATACTCAATCCTCAATAGAATATCATCAATTCACAGTTTTCACTACTCAATACTCAATCTGCAATCTTCAAATTTATGTCCACAAATGTCAATTCTCATCACTCAACCCTCAACACGCAGTCCCCAATCCTCAATCTTCAATCCTCAATCCTCAATCCTCAATTCTCAATCCTCAATCTTCAATCCTCAATACTCAATCCTCAATCCTCAATCCTCATTCCGGAATCCTCTATCCTCAATCCTCAATTTTCAATCTTCAATCCTCAATACTCAATCCTCAATCCTCAATCCTCATTCCGGAATCCTCTATCCTCAATCCTCAATTTTCAATCTTCAATCCTCAATCCTCAATCCTCAATCCTCAATCCTCAATCGTCAGTCTTCCATCCTCAATACTCAGTCCTCAATCCTCGATCCTCAATCCTCAATCCTCAACCCTCAATCCTCAATGTTCAATCCTCAATACCCAATCCTCAGTCTTCAATCCTCAATCCTCAATCCTCAATCCTCAATCTTCAATCCTCAATCCTCAGTCCTCAAACCACAATTCTGAATCCTCAATCCTGAACCCTCAATCTTCAGACCTCAGACCTGAACAATCAGATGTCAATCCTCAATCCTCAATAGAATATCATCGATTCACAGTTTTCAATACTCAATACTCAATCTGCAATCTTCAAATTTCTTTCCACAAATGTCAATTCTCGTCACTCAACCCTCAACACTCAGTCCCCAATCCTCAATCTTCAATCCTCAATCCTCAATCCTCAATCCTCAATCCTCATTCCTCAATCCTCATTCTATAATCCTCAACACCCAATCCTCAATATTCAATCCTCAATCCTCAATCCTCAATTCTCAATCCTCAATCCTCAGTCCTCAGTCCTCAAACCTCTACCCTCAACCCTCAGCCCATATCCTCAATACTCAATCCTCAATCCTCAATCCTCAATCCTCAATCCTCAATCCTCAATACTCAATCTGCAATCCTCAATCCTCAGTCCGCAATCCTCAATCCTCAATCCTCAATCCTCAATCTTCAATCCCCAATACACAGTCTTCAATCCTCAATCACCAATACTCAATCCTCAATCCTCATTCTTCAATCCTCAATACCCAATCCTCAATCTTCAATCCTCAATCCTCAATCCTCAATTCTCAATCCACAATCCTCAATCCTCACACCTCAAACAGCAATACTCAACCCTCAGTCCTCGTCCTCAATCCACAACCATCAATACTGAATCCTCAATCTTCAATCATCAATATTCAATATTCAGTCCTCAATCCTCAATCCTCAATCTTCAATCATAAATAATCGATCTTCATTCCTCAGTCCTCAATGCTGAATCCTCAATCCTCAATCCTCAATCTTCAATCGTCAGTCCCAAATCCTCAATCTTCAATACCCAATACTCAATCCTCAATTTTCAGTCCTCAATCCTCAGTCCACAAACCTCAATTCTGAATCCTCAATCCTGAGTCCTCAATCTTCAGCCCTCAGTCCTCAACAATCAGTAGTCAATCCTCAATCCTCAGTCGAATATCCTCAATTCACAGTTTTCAACACTCAATACTCGATCTGCAATCTTCAAACCATTATCCACAAACATCAATACTCATCACTCAACCCTCAACACTCAGTCCTCAATGTTCAATCCTCAATCCTCAATTCTCAATCTTCAATCCTCAATGCTGAACCTTCAATCCTCAATCCTCAATCCTCAGTCCTCAATCCTCAATACTCAATCCTCAATCCTCAATCCTCAATCCTCAATCTTCAATCCTCAGTACTCAATCTTCAATCCTCAATCCTCAATCCTCAATCCTCAATCATCAACCCTCAATCATCAATACTCAATCCTCACTCCGCAACCGTCAGTCCTCGTCGTCAAACCTCAACCCTCAATCCTCAATCCTCAATACCCAAACCTCAATCTTCAATCATCAATCCTCAATCCTCAATCCTCAATCCTCAATCCTCAATCCTCAATCCTCAATCCTCAATCCTCAAACTTCAATCCTCACTACTCGATCTTCAATCCTCAATCCTCAATCCTCAATCCTCAATCATCAATCCTCAATCATCAATCCTCAACCCTCAATCCTCAATCCTCCCATCTTCAATCATCAATACTCAATCTTCAATCCTCAACCCTCAATCCTCAGTCCTCAAACCACAATCCTGAATGCTCAATCCTGAATGCTCAATCTTCAGCCCTGAGTCCTCAACAATCAGTTGTCAATCCTCAATCCTCAATAGAATATCCTCTATTCACAGTTTTCAATACTCAATACTCAATTTGCAATCTTGAGATCTCTATCCACAAACATCAATTCTCATCACTCAACCCTGAATACTCAGTCCCTAATCCTCAACCTTCAATCCTCAATCCTCAATCCTCAATCCTCAATCCTCAATCCTCATTCCGGAATCCTCAATCCTCAATCCTCAATTTTCAATCTTCAATCCTCAATCCTCAATCCTCAATCCTCAATCCTCAATCGTCAGTCTTCAATCCTCAATGCTCAATCCTCAATCCTCGATCCTCAATCCTCAATCTTCAATCCTCAGTACTCAATCTTCAATCCTCAATCCTCAATCCTCAATCCTCAATCATCAACCCTCAATCATCAATACTCAATCCTCACTCCGCAACCGTCAGTCCTCGTCGTCAAACCTCAACCCTCAATCCTCAATCCTCAATACCCAATCCTCAATCTTCAATCATCAATCCTCAATCCTCAATCCTCAATCCTCAATCCTCAATCCTCAATCCTCAATCCTCAATCCTCAATCTTCAATCCTCACTACTCGATCTTCAATCCTCAATCCTCAATCCTCAATCCTCAATCATCAATCCTCAATCATCAATCCTCAACCCTCAATCCTCAATCCTCCCATCTTCAATCATCAATACTCAATCTTCAATCCTCAACCCTCAATCCTCAGTCCTCAAACCACAATCCTGAATGCTCAATCCTGAATGCTCAATCTTCAGCCCTGAGTCCTCAACAATCAGTTGTCAATCCTCAATCCTCAATAGAATATCCTCTATTCACAGTTTTCAATACTCAATACTCAATTTGCAATCTTGAGATCTCTATCCACAAACATCAATTCTCATCACTCAACCCTGAATACTCAGTCCCTAATCCTCAACCTTCAATCCTCAATCCTCAATCCTCAATCCTCAATCCTCAATCCTCAATCCTCATTCCGGAATCCTCAATCCTCAATCCTCAATTTTCAATCTTCAATCCTCAATCCTCAATCCTCAATCCTCAATCCTCAATCGTCAGTCTTCAATCCTCAATGCTCAATCCTCAATCCTCGATCCTCAATCGTCAATCGTC
This sequence comes from Calliopsis andreniformis, assembly GCF_051401765.1. Classification (NCBI taxonomy): domain Eukaryota; kingdom Metazoa; phylum Arthropoda; class Insecta; order Hymenoptera; family Andrenidae; genus Calliopsis; species Calliopsis andreniformis. The sequence goes on from NW_027480458.1 coordinate 821,793, forward strand.
ATTCCTCAACCCTCAATCCTCAACCCTCAATCCTCAATGTTCAATCCTCAATACCCAACCCTCAGTCTTCAATCCTCAATCCTCAATCCTCAATCTTCAATCCTCAATCCTCAGTCCTCAAACCTCAATTCTGAATCCTCAATCCTGAATCCTCAATCTTCAGCCCTCAGTCCTCAACAATCGGTTGTCATTCCTCAATCCTCAATAGAATATCCTCAATTCACAGCTTTCAATACTCAATACTCAATCTGCAATCTTCCAGCGTGTATCCACAAACATCAATTTTCACCACTCAACCCTCAGCATTCATTCCTCAATGTTCAATCCTCAATCCTCAGCTCTCAATCTTCGATCCTCAATACTGAATCTTCAATCCTCAATCCTCAATCCTCAATCCACAATCCTCAACACTCATTCTTCAATCCTCAATACCCAATCCTCAATCTTCAATCCTCACTCCTCAATCCTCAATTCTCAATTCTCAATCCTCAATCCTCAATCCTCAATCCTCATACCTCAAACATCAATATTCAACAATCAGTCCTCGTCCTCAATCCACAAACCTCAATCCTCAACCCTCAATCTTCAATCATCAATATTCAATCTTCAATCCTCAATACTCAATCCTCAATCCTTAATCCTCAATCCTCAATCTTCAATCCTCAGTCCTCAATCCTCATGCCTCAATCCTCAATCTTCAATTCTCAATACTCAATATTCAATACTCAATCCTCTATCCTCAATCATCAATACTCAATCCTCAATCGTCAATCCTCAATCCTCAATCTTCAATTCTCAATACTCAATCCTCAATCCTCAATCCTCAATTCTCAATCCTCAGTCTTCAATCCTCAATACTCTATCTTCAATCCTCAATCCTCCATCCTCAATCCCCAAACCTCATTCTAAAATCCTCAATACCCAATCCTCAATCTTCAATCCTCAATCCTCAATACTCAATACTCAATCCTCAATCCTCAGTCCTCAGTCCTCAAGCCTCAATCCTCAACCCTCAGCCCTCATCCTCAATGATCAATCCTCAATTCTCAATCATCAAACCTCAAACCTCAATCATCAACCGACAGTCCTAGTCCTCAACCCTCAGCCCTCAATCCTCAATCCTCAATCTTCAATTCTCAATACTCAATATTCAATACTCAATCCTCTATCCTCAATCATCAATACTCAATCCTCAATCGTCAATCCTCAATCCCCAATCCTCAATCTTCAATCCTCAATCCTCAATCCTCAATTCTCAATCCGCAATCTTCAATCCCCAATAATCAATCTTCAATCCTCAATCCTCAATCCTCAATCCTGTATCCTCAATCCTCAATCCTCAATCTTCAATCCATAATCCCCAATCCTCAGTCCTCAATCCTCAATCCTCAATCCTCAGACCTCAAGCATCAATTCTCAACCCTCAGTCCTCGTCCTCAATCTACAACCTTCAATCCTGGATCCTCAATCTTCAATCATCAATATTCAATCTTCAATACTCAATCCTCAATCCTCAATACTCAATCCTCAATCCTCAATCCTCAATCCTCAATCCTCAATACTCAACCATCAATCCTCAATTCTCAATACTCAATAGAATATCCTGAATTCTCAGGATTCAATACTCAAAACTCAACACTCAACCCTCAATCCTCAGTCCTCAATCCTCAATCCTCAATCTTCAATCCTCAATACTCAATCTTCAATCCTCCATCCTAAATCCTCAATCCTCAATCCTCAATCCTCCATCGTCTGGCTTCAATCCTCAATACCCAATCCTCGGTCTTGAATCTTCAATCCTCAATCCTCAATTCTCAATCCTCAATCCTCAGTCCTCAGACCTCAAACCTCAATCCCCAATCCGCAGCCCTCATCCTCATTCCTCATTCCTCAATCGTCAATCCTCAGTCCTCAATCCTCAACCCTCAATCCTCAATGTTCAATCCTCAATACCCAATCCTCAGTCTACAATACTCAATCCTCAATCCTCAATCCTCAATCATCAATCCTCAATCCTCAGTCCTCAAACCTCAATTCTGAATCCTCATTCCTGACCCCTCAATCTTCAGACCTCATACCTGAACAATCAGATGTCAATACTCAATCCTCAATAGAATATCTTCAATTCACAGTTTTCAATACTCAATGCTCAATCTGCAATCTTCAAATTTCTGTCCACAAATGTCAATTCTCATCACTCAACCCTCAGCACTCAATCCTCAATCCTCAATCTTTCAATCCTCAATACTCAATCTTCAATCCTCCATCCTAAATCCTCAATCCTCAATCCTCAATCCTCAATCGTCTGGCTTCAATCCTCAGTACCCAATCCTCGGTCTTGAATCTTCAATCCTCAATCCTCAATTCTCAATCCTCAATCCTCAGTCCTCAGACCTCAAACCTCAATCCCCAATCCGCAGCCCTCATCCTCATTCCTCATTCCTCAATCGTCAATCCTCAATCCTCAATCCTCAACCGTCAATCCTCAATGTTCAATCCTCAATACCCAATCCTCAGTCTTCAATCCTCAATCCTCAATCCTCAATCCTCAATCTTCAATCCTCAATCCTCAGTCCTCAAACCTCAATTCTGAATCCTCAATCCTGAATCCTCAATATTCAGCCCTCAGTCCTCAACAATCAGATGTCAATACTCAATCCTCAATAGAATATCCTCAATTCACAGCTTTCAATACTCAATACTCAATCTGCAATCTTCCAGCGTGTATCCACAAACATCAATTTTCACCACTCAACCCTCAGCACTCATTCCTCAATGTTCAATCCTCAATCCTCAGCTCTCAATCTTCGATCCTCAATACTGAATCTTCAATCCTCAATCCTCAATCCTCAATCCTCAATCCTCAACACTCATTCTTCAATCCTCAATACCCAATCCTCAACCTTCAATCCTCACTCCTCAATCCTCAATTCTCAATTCTCAATCCTCAATCCTCAATCCTCAATCCTCATACCTCAAGCATCAATATTCAACAATCAGTCCTCGTCCTCAATCCACAAACCTCAATCCTCAACCCTCAATCTTCAATCATCAATATTCAATCTTCAATCCTCAATAGTCAATCCTCAATCCTCAATCCTCAATCCTCAATCTTCAATCCTCAGTCCTCAATCCTCATGCCTCAATCCTCAATCCTCTGTCATCAAACCTCAATCCTGAATCCTCAATCCTGAAACCTCAATCTTCAGACCCCAGACCTGAACAATCAGATGTCAATCCTCAATCCTTAATAGAATATCATCAATTCAAAGTTTTCTATACTCAATACTCAATCTGCAATCATCAAATTTCTATCCACAAACATCAATTCTCATCACTCAACCCTCAACTCTCAGTCCCCAATCCTCAATCTTCAATCCTCAATCCTCAATCCTCAATTCTCAATCCTCAGTCTTCAATCCTCAATACTCTATCTTCAATCCTCAATCCTCTATCCTCAATCGCCAAACCTCATTCTAAAATCCTCAATACCCAATCCTCAATCTTCAATCCTCAATCCTCAATACTCAATACTCAATCCTCAATCCTCAGTCCTCAGTCCTCAAACCTCAATCCTCAACCCTCAGCCCTCATCCTCAATCCTCAATCCTCAATTCTCAATCATCAAAAGTCAAACCTCAATCATCAACCGACAGTCCTAGTCCTCAACCCTCAGCCCTCAATCCTCAATCCTCAATCTTCAATCCTCAATACTCAATATTCAATACTCAATCCTCTATCCTCAATCATCAATACTCAATCCTCAATCGTCAATCCTCAATCCCCAATCCTCAATCTTCAATCCTCAATCCTCAATCTTCAATTCTCAATCCTCAATCTTCAATCCCCAATAATCAATCTTCAATCCTCAATCCTCAATCCTCAATCCTGTATCCTCAATCCTCAATCCTCAATCTTCAATCCACAATCCCCAATCCTCAGTCCTCAATCCTCAATCCTCAATCCTCAGACCTCAAGCATCAATTCTCAACCCTCAGTCCTCGTCCTCAATCTACAACCCTCAATCCTCGATCCTCAATCTTCAATCATCAATATTCAATCTTCAATACTCAATCCTCAATCCTCAATACTCAATCCTCAATCCTCAATCCTCAATCCTCAATCCTCAATACTCAACCATCAATCCTCAATCCTCAATTCTCAATCATCAAACCTCAAACCTCAATCATCAACCGACAGTCCTAGTCCTCAATCCTCAGCCCTCAATCCTCAATCCTCAATCTTCAATCCTCAATACTCAATATTCAATACTCAATCCTCTATCCTCAATCATCAATACTCAATCCTCAATCGTCAATCCTCAATCCCCAATCCTCAATCTTCAATCCTCAATCCTCAATCTTCAATCCCCAATAATCAATCTTCAATCCTCAATCCTCAATCCTCAATCCTGTATCCTCAATCCTCAATCCTCAATCCTCAATCTTCAATCCTCAATACTCAATATTCAATACTCAATCCTCTATCCTCAATCATCAATACTCAATCCTCAATCGTCAATCCTCAATCCTCAATCTTCAATTCTCAATACTCAATCCTCAATCCTCAATCCTCAATTCTCAATCCTCAGTCTTCAATCCTCAATACTCTATCTTCAATCCTCAATCCTCCATCCTCAATCCCCAAACCTCATTCTAAAATCCTCAATACCCAATCCTCAATCTTCAATCCTCAATCCTCAATACTCAATACTCAATCCTCAATCCTCAGTCCTCAGTCCTCAAGCCTCAATCCTCAACCCTCAGCCCTCATCCTCAATGATCAATCCTCAATTCTCAATCATCAAACCTCAAACCTCAATCATCAACCGACAGTCCTAGTCCTCAACCCTCAGCCCTCAATCCTCAATCCTCAATCTTCAATTCTCAATACTCAATATTCAATACTCAATCCTCTATCCTCAATCATCAATACTCAATCCTCAATCGTCAATCCTCAATCCCCAATCCTCAATCTTCAATCCTCAATCCTCAATCCTCAATTCTCAATCCTCAATCTTCAATCCCCAATCATCAATCTTCAATCCTCAATCCTCAATCCTCAATCCTGAATCCTCAATACTCAATCTTCAATCTTCAATCCACAATCCCCAATCCTCAGTCCTCAACCCTCAATCCTCAATCCTCAGACCTCAAGCATCAATTCTCAACCCTCAGTCCTCGTCCTCAATCCGCAACCCTCAATCCCCGATCCTCAATCTTCAATCATCAATATTCAATCTTCAATACTCAATCCTCAATCCTCAATACTCAATCCTCAATCCTCAATCCTCAATCCTCAATCCTCAATACTCAACCATCAATCCTCAATTCTCAATACTCAATAGAATATCCTGAATTCTCAGGATTCAATACTCAAAGCTCAACACTCAACCCTCAATCCTCAGTCCTCAATCGTCAATCCTCAATCTTCAATCCTCAATACTCAATCTTCAATCCTCCATCCTAAATCCACAATCCTCAATCCTCAATCCTCAATCGTCTGGCTTCAATCCTCAATACCCAATCCTCGGTCTTGAATCTTCAATCCTCAATCCTCAATTCTCAATCCTCAATCCTCAGTCCTCAGACCTCAAACCTCAATCCCCAATCCGCAGCCCTCATCCTCATTCCTCATTCCTCAATCGTCAATCCTCAATCCTCAATCCTCAACTCTCAATCCTCAATGTTCAATCCTCAATACCCAATCCTCAGTCTTCAATACTCAATCCTCAATCCTCAATCCTCAATCTTCAATCCTCAATCCTCAGTCCTCAAACCTCAATTCTGAATCCTCAATCCTGATCCCTCAATCTTCAGACCTCAGACCTGAACAATCAGATGTCAATACTCAATCCTCAATAGAATATCATCAATTCACAGTTTTCACTACTCAATACTCAATCTGCAATCTTCAAATTTCTGTCCACAAATGTCAATTCTCATCACTCAACCCTCAACACTCAGTCCCCAATCCTCAATCTTCAATCCTCAATCCTCAATCCTCAATTCTCAATCCTCAATCTTCAATCCTCAATACTCAATCCTCAATCCTCAATCCTCATTCCGGAATCCTCAATCCTCAATCCTCAATTTTCAATCTTCAATCCTCAATCCTCAATCCTCAATCCTCAATCCTCAATCGTCAGTCTTCAATCCTCAATACTCAATCCTCAATCCTCGATCCTCAATCCTCATTCCTCAATCCACAATCGTCATTCCTCAACCCTCAATCCTCAACCCTCAATCCTCAATGTTCAATCCTCAATACCCAACCCTCAGTCTTCAATACTCAATCCTCAATCCTCAATCTTCAATCCTCAATCCTCATTTCTCAAACCTCAATTCTGAATCCTCAAACCTGAATCCTCAATCTTCAGCCCTCAGTCCTCAACAATCAGTTGTCATTCCTCAATCCTCAATAGAATATCCTCAATTCACAGCTTTCAATACTCAATACTCAATCTGCAATCTTCCAACGTGTATCCACAAACATCAATTTTCACCACTCAACACTCTGCACTCATTCCTCAATGTTCAATCCTCAATCCTCAATCCTCAATCCTCAATCCTCAATCTTCAATCCTCAGTCCTCAATCCTCATGCCTCAATCCTCAATCCTCTGTCATCAAACCTCAATCCTGAATCCTCAATCCTGAAACCTCAATCTTCAGACCCCAGACCTGAACAATCAGATGTCAATCCTCATTCCTTAATAGAATATCATCAATTCACAGTTTTCAATACTCAATACTCAATCTGCAATCATCAAATTTCTATCCACAAACATCAATTCTCATCACTCAACCCTCAACTCTCAGTCCCCAATCCTCAATCTTCAATCCTCAATCCTCAATCCTCAATTCTCAATCCTCAGTCTTCAATCCTCAATACTCTATCTTCAATCCTCAATCCTCTATCCTCAATCCCCAAACCTCATTCTAAAATCCTCAATACCCAATCCTCAATCTTCAATCCTCAATCCTCAATACTCAATACTCAATCCTCAATCCTCAGTCCTCAGTCCTCAAACCTCAATCCTCAACCCTCAGCCCTCATCCTCAATCCTCAATCCTCAATTCTCAATCATCAAACCTCAAACCTCAATCATCAACCGACAGTCCTAGTCCTCAACCCTCAGCCCTCAATCCTCAATCCTCAATCTTCAATCCTCAATACTCAATATTCAATACTCAATCCTCTATCCCCAATCATCAATACTCAATCCTCAATCGTCAATCCTCAATCCCCAATCCTCAATCTTCACTCCTCATCCTCAATCCTCAATTCTCAATCCTCAATCTTCAATCCCCAATAATCAATCTTCAATCCTCAATCCTCAATCCTCAATCCTGTATCCTCAATCCTCAATCCTCAATCTTCAATCCACAATCCCCAATCCTCAGTCCTCAATCCTCAATCCTCAATCCTCAGACCTCAAGCATCAATTCTCAACCCTCAGTCCTCGTCCTCAATCTACAACCCTCAATCCTCGATCCTCAACCTTCAATCATCAATATTCAATCATCAATACTCAATCCTCAATCGTCAATCCTCAATCCCCAATCCTCAATCTTCAATCCTCAATCCGCAACCCTCAATCCTCAATCCTCAACCTTCAATCCTCAATACTCAATCTTCAATCCTCAATCCTCAATCCTCAATCTTCAATCTTCAATCCTCAATCCTCAGTCCTCAAACCTCAATTCTGAATCCTCAATCCTGAACCCTCAATCTTCAGACCTCAGACCTGAACAATCAGATGTCAATCCTCAATCCTGATTGAATATCATCGATTCACAGTTTTCAATACTCAATACTCAATCTGCAATCTTCAAATTTCTTTCCACAAATGTCAATTCTCGTCACTCAACCCTCAACACTCAGTCCCCAATCCTCAATCTTCAATCCTCAATACTCAATCTTCAATCCTCCATCCTAAATCCTCAATCCTCAATCCTCAATCCTCAATCGTCTGGCTTCAATCCTCAGTACCCAATCCTCGGTCTTGAATCTTCAATATTCAGTCCTCAATCCTCAATCCTCAATCTTCAATCATAAATACTCGATCTTCATTCCTCAGTCCTGAATGCTGAATCCTCAATCCTCAGTCCTCAATCTTCAATCGTCAGTCCCAAATCCTCAATCTTCAATACCCAATACTCAATCCTCAATTTTCAGTCCTCAATCCTCAGTCCACAAACCTCAATTCTGAATCCTCAATCCTGAGTCCTCAATCTTCAGCCCTCAGTCCTCAACAATCAGTAGTCAATCCTCAATCCTCAGTAGAATATCCTCAATTCACAGTTTTCAGCACTCAATACTCGATCTGCAATCTTCAAACCATTATCCACAAACATCAATACTCATCACTCAACCCTCAACACTCAGTCCTCAATGTTCAATCCTCAATCCTCAATTCTCAATCTTCAATCCTCAATGCTGAACCTTCAACCCTCAATCCTCAATCCTCAGTCCTCAATCCTCAATACTCAATCCTCAATCCTCAATCCTCAATCCTCAATCTTCAATCCTCAGTACTCAATCTTCAATCCTCAATCCTCAATCCTCAATCCTCAATCATCAACCCTCAATCATCAATACTCAATCCTCACTCCGCAACCGTCAGTCCTCGTCGTCAAACCTCAACCCTCAATCCTCAATCCTCAATACCCAATCCTCAATCTTCAATCATCAATCCTCAATCCTCAATCCTCAATCCTCAATCCTCAATCCTCAATCCTCAATCCTCAATCCTCAATCTTCAATCCTCACTACTCGATCTTCAATCCTCAATCCTCAATCCTCAATCCTCAATCATCAATCCTCAATCATCAATCCTCAACCCTCAATCCTCAATCCTCCCATCTTCAATCATCAATACTCAATCTTCAATCCTCAACCCTCAATCCTCAGTCCTCAAACCACAATCCTGAATGCTCAATCCTGAATGCTCAATCTTCAGCCCTGAGTCCTCAACAATCAGTTGTCAATCCTCAATCCTCAATAGAATATCCTCTATTCACAGTTTTCAATACTCAATACTCAATCTGCAATCTTGAGATCTCTATCCACAAACATCAATTCTCATCACTCAACCCTGAATACTCAGTCCCTAATCCTCAACCTTCAATCCTCAATCCTCAATCCTCAATCCTCAATCCTCAATCCTCAATCCTCATTCCGGAATCCTCAATCCTCAATCCTCAATTTTCAATCTTCAATCCTCAATCCTCAATCCTCAATCCTCAATCCTCAATCGTCAGTCTTCAATCCTCAATGCTCAATCCTCAATCCTCGATCCTCAATCGTCAATCGTCATTCCTCAACCCACAATCCTCAACCCTCAATCCTCAATGTTCAATCCTCAATACCCAACCCTCAGTCTTCAATCCTCAATCCTCAATCCTCAATCTTCAATCCTCAATCCTCAGTCCTCAAACCTCAATTCTGAATCCTCAATCCTGAATCCTCAATCTTCAGCCCTCAGTCCTCAACAATCGGTTGTCATTCCTCAATCCTCAATAGAATATCCTCAATTCACAGCTTTCAATACTCAATACTCAATCTGCAATCTTCCAGCGTGTATCCACAAACATCAATTTTCACCACTCAACCCTCAGCACTCATTCCTCAATGTTCAATCCTCAATCCTCAGCTCTCAATCTTCGATCCTCAATACTGAATCTTCAATCCTCAATCCTCAATCCTCAATCCACAATCCTCAACACTCATTCTTCAATCCTCAATACCCAATCCTCAATCTTCAATCCTCACTCCTCAATCCTCAATTCTCAATTCTCAATCCTCAATCCTCAATCCTCAATCCTCATACCTCAAACATCAATATTCAACAATCAGTCCTCGTCCTCAATCCACAAACCTCAATCCTCAACCCTCAATCTTCAATCATCAATATTCAATCTTCAATCCTCAATACTCAATCCTCAATCCTTAATCCTCAATCCTCAATCTTCAATCCTCAGTCCTCAATCCTCATGCCTCAATCCTCAATCCTCTGTCATCAAACCTCAATCCTGAATCCTCAATCCTGAAACCTCAATCTTCAGACCACAGACCTGAACAATCAGATGACAATCCTCAATCCTTAATAGAATATCATCAATTCACAGTTTTCAATACTCAATACTCTATCTGCAATCATCAAATTTCTATCCACAAACATCAATTCTCATCACTCAACCCTCAACTCTCAGTCCCCAATCCTCAATCTTCAATCCTCAATCCTCAATCCTCAATTCTCAATCCGCAATCTTCAATCCCCAATAATCAATCTTCAATCCTCAATCCTCAATCCTCAATCCTGTATCCTCAATCCTCAATCCTCAATCTTCAATCCACAATCCCCAATCCTCAGTCCTCAATCCTCAATCCTCAATCCTCAGACCTCAAGCATCAATTCTCAACCCTCAGTCCTCGTCCTCAATCTACAACCCTCAATCCTCGATCCTCAATCTTCAATCATCAATATTCAATCTTCAATACTCAATCCTCAATCCTCAATACTCAATCCTCAATCCTCAATCCTCAATCCTCAATCCTCAATCCTCAATACTCAACCATCAATCCTCAATTCTCAATACTCAATAGAATATCCTGAATTCTCAGGATTCAATACTCAAAACTCAACACTCAACCCTCAATCCTCAGTCCTCAATCCTCAATCCTCAATCTTCAATCCTCAATACTCAATCTTCAATCCTCCATCCTAAATCCTCAATCCTCATGCCTCAATCCTCAATCCTCTGTCATCAAACCTCAATCCTGAATCCTCAATCCTGAAACCTCAATCTTCAGACCCCAGACCTGAACAATCAGATGTCAATCCTCAATCCTTAATAGAATATCATCAATTCAAAGTTTTCTATACTCAATACTCAATCTGCAATCATCAAATTTCTATCCACAAACATCAATTCTCATCACTCAACCCTCAACTCTCAGTCCCCAATCCTCAATCTTCAATCCTCAATCCTCAATCCTCAATTCTCAATCCTCAGTCTTCAATCCTCAATACTCTATCTTCAATCCTCAATCCTCTATCCTCAATCGCCAAACCTCATTCTAAAATCCTCAATACCCAATCCTCAATCTTCAATCCTCAATCCTCAATACTCAATACTCAATCCTCAATCCTCAGTCCTCAGTCCTCAAACCTCAATCCTCAACCCTCAGCCCTCATCCTCAATCCTCAATCCTCAATTCTCAATCATCAAAAGTCAAACCTCAATCATCAACCGACAGTCCTAGTCCTCAACCCTCAGCCCTCAATCCTCAATCCTCAATCTTCAATCCTCAATACTCAATATTCAATACTCAATCCTCTATCCTCAATCATCAATACTCAATCCTCAATCGTCAATCCTCAATCCCCAATACTCAATCTTCAATCCTCAATCCTCAATCTTCAATTCTCAATCCTCAATCTTCAATCCCCAATAACCAATCTTCAATCCTCAATCCTCAATCCTCAATCCTGTATCCTCAATCCTCAATCCTCAATCCTCAATCTTCAATCCACAATCCCCAATCCTCAGTCCTCAATCCTCAATCCTCAATCCTCAGACCTCAAGCATCAATTCTCAACCCTCAGTCCTCGTCCTCAATCTACAACCCTCAATCCTCGATCCTCAATCTTCAATCATCAATATTCAATCTTCAATACTCAATCCTCAATCCTCAATACTCAATCCTCAATCCTCAATCCTCAATCCTCAATCCTCAATACTCAACCATCAATCCTCAATCCTCAATTCTCAATCATCAAACCTCAAACCTCAATCATCAACCGACAGTCCTAGTCCTCAATCCTCAGCCCTCAATCCTCAATCCTCAATCTTCAATCCTCAATACTCAATATTCAATACTCAATCCTCTATCCTCAATCATTAATACTCAATCCTCAATCGTCAATCCTCAATCCCCAATCCTCAATCTTCAATCCTCAATCCTCAATCCTCAATTCTCAATCCTCAATCTTCAGTCCCCAATCATCATTCTTCAATCCTCAATCCTCAATCCTCAATCCTCAATCCTGAATCCTCAATACTCAATCTTCAATCTTCAATCCACAATCCGTAATCCTCAGTCCTCAACCCTCAATCCTCAATCCTCAGACCTCAAGCATCAATTCTCAACCCTCAGTCCTCGTCCTCAATCCGCAACCCTCAATCCTCGATCCTCAATCTTCAATCATCAATATTCAATCTTCAATACTCAATCCTCAATCCTCAATACTCAATCCTCAATCTTCAATCCTCAATCCTCAATCCTCAATACTCAACCATCAATCCTCAATTCTCAATACTCAATAGAATATCCTGAATCCTCAGGATTCAATACTCAAAGCTCAACACTCAACCCTCAATCCTCAGTCCTCAATCCTCAATCCTCAATCCTCAGTCCTCAGACCTCAAACCTCAATCCCCAATCCGCAGCCCTCATCCTCATTCCTCATTCCTCAATCGTCAATCCTCAATCCTCAATCCTCAACTCTCAATCCTCAATGTTCAATCCTCAATACCCAATCCTCAGTCTTCAATACTCAATCCTCAATCCTCAATCCTCAATCTTCAATCCTCAATCCTCAGTCCTCAAACCTCAATTCTGAATCCTCAATCCTGATCCCTCAATATTCAGACCTCAGACCTGAACAATCAGATGTCAATACTCAATCCTCAATAGAATATCATCAATTCACAGTTTTCACTACTCAATACTCAATCTGCAATCTTCAAATTTCTGTCCACAAATGTCAATTCTCATCACTCAACCCTCAACACTCAGTCCCCAATCCTCAATCTTCAATCCTCAATCCTCAATCCTCAATTCTCAATCCTCAATCTTCAATCCTCAATACTCAATCCTCAATCCTCAATCCTCATTCCGGAATCCTCAATCCTCAATCCTCAATTTTCAATCTTCAATCCTCAATCCTCAATCCTCAATCCTCAATCGTCAGTCTTCAATCCTGAATACTCAATCCTCAATCCTCGATCCTCAATCCTCATTCCTCAATCCTCAATCGTCATTCCTCAACCCTCAATCCTCAACCCTCAATCCTCAATGTTCAATCCACAATACCCAACCCTCAGTCTTCAATACTCAATCCTCAATCCTCAATCTTCAATCCTCAATCCTCATTTCTCAAACCTCAATTCTGAATCCTCAAACCTGAATCCTCAATCTTCAGCCCTCAGTCCTCAACAATCAGTTGTCATTCCTCAATCCTCAATAGAATATCCTCAATTCACAGCTTTCAATACTCAATACTCAATCTGCAATCTTCCAACGTGTATCCACAAACATCAATTTTCACCACTCAACACTCAGCACTCATTCCTCAATGTTCAATCCTCAATCCTCAATCCTCAATCCTCAATACTCAATACTCAATCCTCAATCCTCAGTCCTCAGTCCTCAAACCTCAATCCTCAACCCTCAGCCCTCATCCTCAATCCTCAATCCTCAATTCTCAATCATCAAACCTCAAACCTCAATCATCAACCGACAGTCCTAGTCCTCAACCCTCAGCCCTCAATCCTCAATCCTCAATCTTCAATCCTCAATACTCAATATTCAATACTCAATCCTCTATCCTCAATCATCAATACTCAATCCTCAATCGTCAATCCTCAATCCCCAATCCTCAATCTTCAATCCTCAATCCTCAATCCTCAATTCTCAATCCTCAATCTTCAATCCCCAATAATCAATCTTCAATCCTCAATCCTCAATCCTCAATCCTGTATCCTCAATCCTCAATCCTCAATCTTCAATCCACAATCCCCAATCCTCAGTCCTCAATCCTCAATCCTCAATCCTCAGACCTCAAGCATCAATTCTCAACCCTCAGTCCTCGTCCTCAATCTACAACCCTCAATCCTCGATCCTCAACCTTCAATCATCAATATTCAATCTTCAATACTCAATCCTCAATCCTCAATACTCAATCCTCAATCCTCAATCCTCAATCCTCAATCCTCAATACTCAACCATCAATCCTCAATCCTCAATTCTCAATCATCAAACCTCAAACCTCAATCATCAACCGACAGTCCTAGTCCTCAATCCTCAGCCCTCAATCCTCAATCCTCAATCTTCAATCCTCAATACTCAATATTCAATACTCAATCCTCTATCCTCAATCATCAATACTCAATCCTCAATCGTCAATCCTCAATCCCCAATCCTCAATCTTCAATCCTCAATCCTCAATCCTCAATTCTCAATCCTCAATCTTCAATCCCCAATCATCAATCTTCAATCCTCAATCCTCAATCCTCAATCCTGAATCCTCAATCCTCAATCTTCAATCTTCAATCCACAATCCCCAATCCTCAGTCCTCAACCCTCAATCCTCAATCCTCAGACCTCAAGCATCAATTCTCAACCCTCAGTCCTCGTCCTCAATCCGCAACCCTCAATCCTCGATCCTCAATCTTCAATCATCAATATTCAATCTTCAATACTCAATCCTCAATCCCCAATACTCAATCCTCAATCCTCAATCCTCAATCCTCAATCCTCAATACTCAACCATCAATCCTCAATTCTCAATACTCAATAGAATATCCTGAATTCTCAGGATTCAATACTCAAAGCTCAACACTCAACCCTCAATCCTCAGTCCTCAATCCTCAATCCTCAATCTTCAATCCTCAATACTCAATCTTCAATCCTCCATCCTAAATCCACAATCCTCAATCCTCAATCCTCAATCGTCTGGCTTCAATCCTCAATACCCAATCCTCGGTCTTGAATCTTCAATCCTCAATCCTCAATTCTCAATCCTCAATCCTCAGTCCTCAGACCTCAAACCTCAATCCCCAATCCGCAGCCCTCATCCTCATTCCTCATTCCTCAATCGTCAATCCTCAATCCTCAATCCTCAACTCTCAATCCTCAATGTTCAATCCTCAATACCCAATCCTCAGTCTTCAATACTCAATCCTCAATCCTCAATCCTCAATCTTCAATCCTCAATCCTCAGTCCCCAAACCTCAATTCTGAATCCTCAATCCTGATCCCTCAATCTTCAGACCTCAGACCTGAACAATCAGATGTCAATACTCAATCCTCAATAGAATATCATCAATTCACAGTTTTCACTACTCAATGCTCAATCTGCAATCTTCAAATTTCTGTCCACAAATGTCAATTCTCATCACTCAACCCTCAAAACTCAGTCCCCAATCCTCAATCTTCAATCCTCAATCCTCAATCCTCAATTCTCAATCCTCAATCTCAATCCTCAATACTCAATCCTCAATCCTCAATCCTCATTCCGGAATCCTCAATCCTCAACCCTCAATTTTCAATCTTCAATCCTCAATCCTCAATCCTCAATCCTCAATCCTCAATCGTCAGTCTTCAATCCTCAATACTCAATCCTCAATCCTCGATCCTCAATCCTCATTCCTCAATCCTCAATCGTCATTCCTCAACCCTCAATCCTCAACCCTCAATCCTCAATGTTCAATCCTCAATACCCAACCCTCAGTCTTCAATCCTCAATCCTCAATCCTCAATCTTCAATCCTCAATCCTCATTTCTCAAACCTCAATTCTGAATCCTCAAACCTGAAACCTCAATCTTCAGCCCTCAGTCCTCAACAATCAGTTGTCATTCCTCAATCCTCAATAGAATATCCTCAATTCACAGCTTTCAATACTCAATACTCAATCTGCAATCTTCCAACGTGTATCCACAAACATCAATTTTCACCACTCAACACTCAGAACTCATTCCTCAATGTTCAATCCTCAATCCTCAGCTCTCAATCTTCGATCCTCAATACTGAATCTTCAATCCTCAATCCTCAATCCTCAATCCTCAATCCTGAGTCCTCAAACCTTAATCCTGAATCCTCAATCCTGAATACTCTACCTTCAGACCTCAGTCCTCAACAATCAGTTGTCAATCCTCAATCCTCAATAGAATGTCATCAATTCACAGCTTTCAATACTCAATACTCAATCTGCAATCATCAAATTTCTATCCACAAACATCAATTCTCATCACTCAACCCTCAGCTCTCAGTCCCCAATCCTCAATCTTCAATCCTCAATCCTCAATCCTCAATTCTCAATCCTCAGTCTTCAATCCTCAATACTCTATCTTCAATCCTCAATCCTCTATCCTCAATCCCCAAACCTCATTCTAAAATCCTCAATACCCAATCCTCAATCTTCAATCCTCAATCCTCAATACTCAATACTCAATCCTCAATCCTCAGTCCTCAGTCCTCAAACCTCAATCCTCAACCCTCAGCCCTCATCCTCAATCCTCAATCCTCAATTCTCAATCATCAAACCTCAAACCTCAATCATCAACCGACAGTCCTAGTCCACAATCCTCAGCCCTCAATCCTCAATCCTCAATCATCAATCCTCAATACTCAATATTCAATACTCAATCCTCTATCCTCAATCATCAATACTCAATCCTCAATCGTCAATCCTCAATCCCCAATCCTCAATCTTCAATCCTCAATCCTCAATCCTCAATTCTCAATCCTCAATCTTCAATCCCCAATAATCAATCTTCAATCCTCAATTCTCAATCCTCAATCTTCAATCCTCAATACTCAATCCTCAATCCTCAATCCTCATTCCGGAATCCTCAATCCTCAACCCTCAATTTTCAATCTTCAATCCTCAATCCTCAATCCTCAATCCTCAATCCTCAATCGTCAGTCTTCAATCCTCAATACTCAATCCTCAATCCTCGATCCTCAATCCTCATTCCTCAATCCTCAATCGTCATTCCTCAACCCTCAATCCTCAACCCTCAATCCTCAATGTTCAATCCTCAATACCCAACCCTCAGTCTTCAATCCTCAATCCTCAATCCTCAATCTTCAATCCTCAATCCTCATTTCTCAAACCTCAATTCTGAATCCTCAAACCTGAATCCTCAATCTTCAGCCCTCAGTCCTCAACAATCAGTTGTCATTCCTCAATCCTCAATAGAATATCCTCAATTCACAGCTTTCAATACTCAATACTCAATCTGCAATCTTCCAACGTGTATCCACAAACATCAATTTTCACCACTCAACACTCAGAACTCATTCCTCAATGTTCAATCCTCAATCCTCAGCTCTCAATCTTCGATCCTCAATACTGAATCTTCAATCCTCAATCCTCAATCCTCAATCCTCAATCCTGAGTCCTCAAACCTTAATCCTGAATCCTCAATCCTGAATACTCTACCTTCAGACCTCAGTCCTCAACAATCAGTTGTCAATCCTCAATCCTCAATAGAATGTCATCAATTCACAGCTTTCAATACTCAATACTCAATCTGCAATCATCAAATTTCTATCCACAAACATCAATTCTCATCACTCAACCCTCAGCTCTCAGTCCCCAATCCTCAATCTTCAATCCTCAATCCTCAATCCTCAATTCTCAATCCTCAGTCTTCAATCCTCAATACTCTATCTTCAATCCTCAATCCTCTATCCTCAATCCCCAAACCTCATTCTAAAATCCTCAATACCCAATCCTCAATCTTCAATCCTCAATCCTCAATACTCAATACTCAATCCTCAATCCTCAGTCCTCAGTCCTCAAACCTCAATCCTCAACCCTCAGCCCTCATCCTCAATCCTCAATCCTCAATTCTCAATCATCAAACCTCAAACCTCAATCATCAACCGACAGTCCTAGTCCTCAACCCTCAGCCCTCAATCCTCAATCCTCAATCTTCAATCCTCAATACTCAATATTCAATACTCAATCCTCTATCCTCAATCATCAATACTCAATCCTCAATCGTCAATCCTCAATCCCCAATCCTCAATCTTCACTCCTCAATCCTCAATCCTCAATTCTCAATCCTCAATCTTCAATCCCCAATAATCAATCTTCAATCCTTAATCCTCAATCCTCAATCCTGTATGCTCAATCCTCAATCCTCAATCTTCAATCCACAATCCCCAATCCTCAGTCCTCAATCCTCAATCCTCAATCCTCAGACCTCAAGCATCAATTCTCAACCCTCAGTCCTCGTCCTCAATCTACAACCCTCAATCCTCGATCCTCAACCTTCAATCATCAATATTCAATCATCAATACTCAATCCTCAATCGTCAATCCTCAATCCCCAATCCTCAATCTTCAATCCTCAATCCGCAACCCTCAATCCTCAATCCTCAACCTTCAATCCTCAATACTCAATCTTCAATCCTCAATCCTCAATCCTCAATCTTCAATCTTCAATCCTCAATCCTCAGTCCTCAAACCTCAATTCTGAATCCTCAATCCTGAACCCTCAATCTTCAGACCTCAGACCTGAACAATCAGATGTCAATCCTCAATCCTCAATAGAATATCATCGATTCACAGTTTTCAATACTCAATACTCAATCTGCAATCTTCAAATTTCTTTCCACAAATGTCAATTCTCGTCACTCAACCCTCAACACTCAGTCCCCAATCCTCAATCTTCAATCCTCAATACTCAATCTTCAATCCTCCATCCTAAATCCTCAATCCTCAATCCTCAATACTCAATCTGCAATCCTCAATCCTCAGTCCGCAATCCTCAATCCTCAATCCTCAATCCTCAATCTTCAATCCCCAATACACAGTCTTCAATCCTCAAACACCAGTACTCAATCCTCAATCCTCATTCTTCAATCCTCAATACCCAATCCTCAATCTTCAATCCTCAATCCTCAATCCTCAATTCTCAATCCTCAATCCTCAATCCTCACACCTCAAACAGCAATACTCAACCCTCAGTCCTCGTCCTCAATCCACAACCATCAATACTGAATCCTCAATCTTCAATCATCAATATTCAATATTCAGTCCTCAATCCTCAATCCTCAATCTTCAATCATAAATAATCGCCCTTCATTCCTCAGTCCTCAATGCTGAATCCTCAATCCTCAATCCTCAATCTTCAATCGTCAGTCCCAAATCCTCAATCTTCAAAACCCAGTACTCAATCCTCAATTTTCAGTCCTCAATCCTCAGTCCACAAACCTCAATTCTGAATCCTCAATCCTGAGTCCTCAATCTTCAGCCCTCAGTCCTCAACAATCAGTAGTCAATCCTCAATCCTCAGTAGAATATCCTCAATTCACAGTTTTCAACACTCAATACTCGATCTGCAATCTTCAAACCATTATCCACAAACATCAATACTCATCACTCAACCCTCAACACTCAGTCCTCAATGTTCAATCCTCAATCCTCAATTCTCAATCTTCAATCCTCAATGCTGAACCTTCAATCCTCAATCCTCAATCCTCAGTCCTCAATCCTCAATACTCAATCCTCAATCCTCAATCCTCAATCCTCAATCTTCAATCCTCAGTACTCAATCTTCAATCCTCAATCCTCAATCCTCAATCCTCAATCATCAACCCTCAATCATCAATACTCAATCCTCACTCCGCAACCGTCAGTCCTCGTCGTCAAACCTCAACCCTCAATCCTCAATCCTCAATACCCAATCCTCAATCTTCAATCATCAATCCTCAATCCTCAATCCTCAATCCTCAATCCTCAATCCTCAATCCTCAATCCTCAATCCTCAATCTTCAATCCTCACTACTCGATCTTCAATCCTCAATCCTCAATCCTCAATCCTCAATCATCAATCCTCAATCATCAATCCTCAACCCTCAATCCTCAATCCTCCCATCTTCAATCATCAATACTCAATCTTCAATCCTCAACCCTCAATCCTCAGTCCTCAAACCACAATCCTGAATGCTCAATCCTGAATGCTCAATCTTCAGCCCTGAGTCCTCAACAATCAGTTGTCAATCCTCAATCCTCAATAGAATATCCTCTATTCACAGTTTTCAATACTCAATACTCAATCTGCAATCTTGAGATCTCTATCCACAAACATCAATTCTCATCACTCAACCCTGAATACTCAGTCCCTAATCCTCAACCTTCAATCCTCAATCCTCAATCCTCAATCCTCAATCCTCAATCCTCAATCCTCATTCCGGAATCCTCAATCCTCAATCCTCAATTTTCAATCTTCAATCCTCAATCCTCAATCCTCAATCCTCAATCCTCAATCGTCAGTCTTCAATCCTCAATGCTCAATCCTCAATCCTCGATCCTCAATCGTCAATCGTCATTCCTCAACCCTCAATCCTCAACCCTCAATCCTCAATGTTCAATCCTCAATACCCAACCCTCAGTCTTCAATCCTCAATCCTCAATCCTCAATCTTCAATCCTCAATCCTCAGTCCTCAAACCTCAATTCTGAATCCTCAATCCTGAATCCTCAATCTTCAGCCCTCAGTCCTCAACAATCGGTTGTCATTACTCAATCCTCAATAGAATATCCTCAATTCACAGCTTTCAATACTCAATACTCAATCTGCAATCTTCCAGCGTGTATCCACAAACATCAATTTTCACCACTCAACCCTCAGCATTCATTCCTCAATGTTCAATCCTCAATCCTCAGCTCTCAATCTTCGATCCTCAATACTGAATCTTCAATCCTCAATCCTCAATCCTCAATCCACAATCCTCAACACTCATTCTTCAATCCTCAATACCCAATCCTCAATCTTCAATCCTCACTCCTCAATCCTCAATTCTCAATTCTCAATCCTCAATCCTCAATCCTCAATCCTCATACCTCAAACATCAATATTCAACAATCAGTCCTCGTCCTCAATCCACAAACCTCAATCCTCAACCCTCAATCTTCAATCATCAATATTCAATCTTCAATCCTCAATACTCAATCCTCAATCCTTAATCCTCAATCCTCAATCTTCAATCCTCAGTCCTCAATCCTCATGCCTCAATCCTCAATCCTCTGTCATCAAACCTCAATCCTGAATCCTCAATCCTGAAACCTCAATCTTCAGACCACAGACCTGAACAATCAGATGACAATCCTCAATCCTTAATAGAATATCATCAATTCACAGTTTTCAATACTCAATACTCAATCTGCAATCATCAAATTTCTATCCACAAACATCAATTCTCATCACTCAACCCTCAACTCTCAGTCCCCAATCCTCAATCTTCAATCCTCAATCCTCAATACTCAATACTCAATCCTCAATCCTCAGTCCTCAGTCCTCAAGCCTCAATCCTCAACCCTCAGCCCTCATCCTCAATGATCAATCCTCAATTCTCAATCATCAAACCTCAAACCTCAATCATCAACCGACAGTCCTAGTCCTCAACCCTCAGCCCTCAATCCTCAATCCTCAATCTTCAATTCTCAATACTCAATATTCAATACTCAATCCTCTATCCTCAATCATCAATACTCAATCCTCAATCGTCAATCCTCAATCCCCAATCCTCAATCTTCAATCCTCAATCCTCAATCCTCAATTCTCAATCCGCAATCTTCAATCCCCAATAATCAATCTTCAATCCTCAATCCTCAATCCTCAATCCTGTATCCTCAATCCTCAATCCTCAATCTTCAATCCACAATCCCCAATCCTCAGTCCTCAATCCTCAATCCTCAATCCTCAGACCTCAAGCATCAATTCTCAACCCTCAGTCCTCGTCCTCAATCTACAACCCTCAATCCTCGATCCTCAATCTTCAATCATCAATATTCAATCTTCAATACTCAATCCTCAATCCTCAATACTCAATCCTCAATCCTCAATCCTCAATCCTCAATCCTCAATACTCAACCATCAATCCTCAATTCTCAATACTCAATAGAATATCCTGAATTCTCAGGATTCAATACTCAAAACTCAACACTCAACCCTCAATCCTCAGTCCTCAATCCTCAATCCTCAATCTTCAATCCTCAATACTCAATCTTCAATCCTCCATCCTAAATCCTCAATCCTCAATCCTCAATCCTCCATCGTCTGGCTTCAATCCTCAATACCCAATCCTCGGTCTTGAATCTTCAATCCTCAATCCTCAATTCTCAATCCTCAATCCTCAGTCCTCAGACCTCAAACCTCAATCCCCAATCCGCAGCCCTCATCCTCATTCCTCATTCCTCAATCGTCAATCCTCAATCCTCAATCCTCAACCCTCAATCCTCAATGTTCAATCCTCAATACCCAATCCTCAGTCTACAATACTCAATCCTCAATCCTCAATCCTCAATCATCAATCCTCAATCCTCAGTCCTCAAACCTCAATTCTGAATCCTCATTCCTGACCCCTCAATCTTCAGACCTCATACCTGAACAATCAGATGTCAATACTCAATCCTCAATAGAATATCTTCAATTCACAGTTTTCAATACTCAATGCTCAATCTGCAATCTTCAAATTTCTGTCCACAAATGTCAATTCTCATCACTCAACCCTCAGCACTCAATCCTCAATCCTCAATCTTTCAATCCTCAATACTCAATCTTCAATCCTCCATCCTAAATCCTCAATCCTCAATCCTCAATCCTCAATCGTCTGGCTTCAATCCTCAGTACCCAATCCTCGGTCTTGAATCTTCAATCCTCAATCCTCAATTCTCAATCCTCAATCCTCAGTCCTCAGACCTCAAACCTCAATCCCCAATCCGCAGCCCTCATCCTCATTCCTCATTCCTCAATCGTCAATCCTCAATCCTCAATCCTCAATCCTCAACCGTCAATCCTCAATGTTCAATCCTCAATACCCAATCCTCAGTCTTCAATCCTCAATCCTCAATCCTCAATCCTCAATCTTCAATCCTCAATCCTCAGTCCTCAAACCTCAATTCTGAATCCTCAATCCTGAATCCTCAATATTCAGCCCTCAGTCCTCAACAATCAGATGTCAATACTCAATCCTCAATAGAATATCCTCAATTCACAGCTTTCAATACTCAATACTCAATCTGCAATCTTCCAGCGTGTATCCACAAACATCAATTTTCACCACTCAACCCTCAGCACTCATTCCTCAATGTTCAATCCTCAATCCTCAGCTCTCAATCTTCGATCCTCAATACTGAATCTTCAATCCTCAATCCTCAATCCTCAATCCTCAACACTCATTCTTCAATCCTCAATACCCAATCCTCAATCTTCAATCCTCACTCCTCAATCCTCAATTCTCAATTCTCAATCCTCAATCCTCAATCCTCAATCCTCATACCTCAAGCATCAATATTCAACAATCAGTCCTCGTCCTCAATCCACAAACCTCAATCCTCAACCCTCAATCTTCAATCATCAATATTCAATCTTCAATCCTCAATAGTCAATCCTCAATCCTCAATCCTCAATCCTCAATCTTCAATCCTCAGTCCTCAATCCTCATGCCTCAATCCTCAATCCTCTGTCATCAAACCTCAATCCTGAATCCTCAATCCTGAAACCTCAATCTTCAGACCCCAGACCTGAACAATCAGATGTCAATCCTCAATCCTTAATAGAATATCATCAATTCAAAGTTTTCTATACTCAATACTCAATCTGCAATCATCAAATTTCTATCCACAAACATCAATTCTCATCACTCAACCCTCAACTCTCAGTCCCCAATCCTCAATCTTCAATCCTCAATCCTCAATCCTCAATTCTCAATCCTCAGTCTTCAATCCTCAATACTCTATCTTCAATCCTCAATCCTCTATCCTCAATCGCCAAACCTCATTCTAAAATCCTCAATACCCAATCCTCAATCTTCAATCCTCAATCCTCAATACTCAATACTCAATCCTCAATCCTCAGTCCTCAGTCCTCAAACCTCAATCCTCAACCCTCAGCCCTCATCCTCAATCCTCAATCCTCAATTCTCAATCATCAAAAGTCAAACCTCAATCATCAACCGACAGTCCTAGTCCTCAACCCTCAGCCCTCAATCCTCAATCCTCAATCTTCAATCCTCAATACTCAATATTCAATACTCAATCCTCTATCCTCAATCATCAATACTCAATCCTCAATCGTCAATCCTCAATCCCCAATCCTCAATCTTCAATCCTCAATCCTCAATCTTCAATTCTCAATCCTCAATCTTCAATCCCCAATAATCAATCTTCAATCCTCAATCCTCAATCCTCAATCCTGTATCCTCAATCCTCAATCCTCAATCTTCAATCCACAATCCCCAATCCTCAGTCCTCAATCCTCAATCCTCAATCCTCAGACCTCAAGCATCGATTCTCAACCCTCAGTCCTCGTCCTCAATCTACAACCCTCAATCCTCGATCCTCAATCTTCAATCATCAATATTCAATCTTCAATACTCAATCCTCAATCCTCAATACTCAATCCTCAATCCTCAATCCTCAATCCTCAATCCTCAATACTCAACCATCAATCCTCAATCCTCAATTCTCAATCATCAAACCTCAAACCTCAATCATCAACCGACAGTCCTAGTCCTCAATCCTCAGCCCTCAATCCTCAATCCTCAATCTTCAATCCTCAATACTCAATATTCAATACTCAATCCTCTATCCTCAATCATCAATACTCAATCCTCAATCGTCAATCCTCAATCCCCAATCCTCAATCTTCAATCCTCAATCCTCAATCCTCAATTCTCAATCCTCAATCTTCAATCCCCAATCATCAATCTTCAATCCTCAATCCTCAATCCTCAATCCTGAATCCTCAATACTCAATCTTCAATCTTCAATCCACAATCCCCAATCCTCAGTCCTCAACCCTCAATCCTCAATCCTCAGACCTCAAGCATCAATTCTCAACCCTCAGTCCTCGTCCTCAATCCGCAACCCTCAATCCCCGATCCTCAATCTTCAATCATCAATATTCAATCTTCAATACTCAATCCTCAATCCTCAATACTCAATCCTCAATCCTCAATCCTCAATCCTCAATCCTCAATACTCAACCATCAATCCTCAATTCTCAATACTCAATAGAATATCCTGAATTCTCAGGATTCAATACTCAAAGCTCAACACTCAACCCTCAATCCTCAGTCCTCAATCGTCAATCCTCAGTCTTCAATCCTCAATACTCAATCTTCAATCCTCCATCCTAAATCCACAATCCTCAATCCTCAATCCTCAATCGTCTGGCTTCAATCCTCAATACCCAATCCTCGGTCTTGAATCTTCAATCCTCAATCCTCAATTCTCAATCCTCAATCCTCAGTCCTCAGACCTCAAACCTCAATCCCCAATCCGCAGCCCTCATCCTCATTCCTCATTCCTCAATCGTCAATCCTCAATCCTCAATCCTCAACTCTCAATCCTCAATGTTCAATCCTCAATACCCAATCCTCAGTCTTCAATACTCAATCCTCAATCCTCAATCCTCAATCTTCAATCCTCAATCCTCAGTCCTCAAACCTCAATTCTGAATCCTCAATCCTGATCCCTCAATCTTCAGACCTCAGACCTGAACAATCAGATGTCAATACTCAATCCTCAATAGAATATCATCAATTCACAGTTTTCACTACTCAATACTCAATCTGCAATCTTCAAATTTCTGTCCACAAATGTCAATTCTCATCACTCAACCCTCAACACTCAGTCCCCAATCCTCAATCTTCAATCCTCAATCCTCAATCCTCAATTCTCAATCTTCAATCCTCAATGCTGAACCTTCAACCCTCAATCCTCAATCCTCAGTCCTCAATCCTCAATACTCAATCCTCAATCCTCAATCCTCAATCCTCAATCTTCAATCCTCAGTACTCAATCTTCAATCCTCAATCCTCAATCCTCAATCCTCAATCATCAACCCTCAATCATCAATACTCAATCCTCACTCCGCAACCGTCAGTCCTCGTCGTCAAACCTCAACCCTCAATCCTCAATCCTCAATACCCAATCCTCAATCTTCAATCATCAATCCTCAATCCTCAATCCTCAATCCTCAATCCTCAATCCTCAATCCTCAATCCTCAATCCTCAATCTTCAATCCTCACTACTCGATCTTCAATCCTCAATCCTCAATCCTCAATCCTCAATCATCAATCCTCAATCATCAATCCTCAACCCTCAATCCTCAATCCTCCCATCTTCAATCATCAATACTCAATCTTCAATCCTCAACCCTCAATCCTCAGTCCTCAAACCACAATCCTGAATGCTCAATCCTGAATGCTCAATCTTCAGCCCTGAGTCCTCAACAATCAGTTGTCAATCCTCAATCCTCAATAGAATATCATCAATTCACAGTTTTCACTACTCAATACTCAATCTGCAATCTTCAAATTTCTGTCCACAAATGTCAATTCTCATCACTCAACCCTCAACACTCAGTCCCCAATCCTCAATCTTCAATCCTCAATCCTCAATCCTCAATTCTCAATCTTCAATCCTCAATGCTGAACCTTCAACCCTCAATCCTCAATCCTCAGTCCTCAATCCTCAATACTCAATCCTCAATCCTCAATCCTCAATCCTCAATCTTCAATCCTCAGTACTCAATCTTCAATCCTCAATCCTCAATCCTCAATCCTCAATCATCAACCCTCAATCATCAATACTCAATCCTCACTCCGCAACCGTCAGTCCTCGTCGTCAAACCTCAACCCTCAATCCTCAATCCTCAATACCCAATCCTCAATCTTCAATCATCAATCCTCAATCCTCAATCCTCAATCCTCAATCCTCAATCCTCAATCCTCAATCTTCAATCCTCACTACTCGATCTTCAATCCTCAATCCTCAATCCTCAATCCTCAATCATCAATCCTCAATCATCAATCCTCAACCCTCAATCCTCAATCCTCCCATCTTCAATCATCAATACTCAATCTTCAATCCTCAACCCTCAATCCTCAGTCCTCAAACCACAATCCTGAATGCTCAATCCTGAATGCTCAATCTTCAGCCCTGAGTCCTCAACAATCAGTTGTCAATCCTCAATCCTCAATAGAATATCCTCTATTCACAGTTTTCAATACTCAATACTCAATCTGCAATCTTGAGATCTCTATCCACAAACATCAATTCTCATCACTCAACCCTGAATACTCAGTCCCTAATCCTCAACCTTCAATCCTCAATCCTCAATCCTCAATCCTCAATCCTCAATCCTCAATCCTCATTCCGGAATCCTCAATCCTCAATCCTCAATTTTCAATCTTCAATCCTCAATCCTCAATCCTCAATCCTCAATCCTCAATCGTCAGTCTTCAATCCTCAATACTCTATCTTCAATCCTCAATCCTCTATCCTCAATCGCCAAACCTCATTCTAAAATCCTCAATACCCAATCCTCAATCTTCAATCCTCAATCCTCAATACTCAATACTCAATCCTCAATCCTCAGTCCTCAGTCCTCAAACCTCAATCCTCAACCCTCAGCCCTCATCCTCAATCCTCAATCCTCAATTCTCAATCATCAAAAGTCAAACCTCAATCATCAACCGACAGTCCTAGTCCTCAACCCTCAGCCCTCAATCCTCAATCCTCAATCTTCAATCCTCAATACTCAATAGTCAATACTCAATCCTCTATCCTCAATCATCAATACTCAATCCTCAATCGTCAATCCTCAATCCCCAATCCTCAATCTTCAATCCTCAATCCTCAATCTTCAATTCTCAATCCTCAATCTTCAATCCCCAATAATCAATCTTCAATCCTCAATCCTCAATCCTCAATCCTGTATCCTCAATCCTCAATCCTCAATCTTCAATCCACAATCCCCAATCCTCAGTCCTCAATCCTCAATCCTCAATCCTCAGACCTCAAGCATCAATTCTCAACCCTCAGTCCTCGTCCTCAATCTACAACCCTCAATCCTCGATCCTCAATCTTCAATCATCAATATTCAATCTTCAATACTCAATCCTCAATCCTCAATACTCAATCCTCAATCCTCAATCCTCAATCCTCAATCCTCAATACTCAACCATCAATCCTCAATCCTCAATTCTCAATCATCAAACCTCAAACCTCAATCATCAACCGACAGTCCTAGTCCTCAATCCTCAGCCCTCAATCCTCAATCCTCAATCTTCAATCCTCAATACTCAATATTCAATACTCAATCCTCTATCCTCAATCATCAATACTCAATCCTCAATCGTCAATCCTCAATCCCCAATCCTCAATCTTCAATCCTCAATCCTCAATCCTCAATTCTCAATCCTCAATCTTCAATCCCCAATCATCAATCTTCAATCCTCAATCCTCAATCCTCAATCCTGAATCCTCAATACTCAATCTTCAATCTTCAATCCACAATCCCCAATCCTCAGTCCTCAACCCTCAATCCTCAATCCTCAGACCTCAAGCATCAATTCTCAACCCTCAGTCCTCGTCCTCAATCCGCAACCCTCAATCCTCGATCCTCAATCTTCAATCATCAATATTCAATCTTCAATACTCAATCCTCAATCCTCAATACTCAATCCTCAATCCTCAATCCTCAATCCTCAATCCTCAATACTCAACCATCAATCCTCAATTCTCAATACTCAATAGAATATCCTGAATTCTCAGGATTCAATACTCAAAGCTCAACACTCAACCCTCAATCCTCAGTCCTCAATCCTCAATCCTCAATCTTCAATCCTCAATACTCAATCTTCAATCCTCCATCCTAAATCCTCAATCCTCAATCCTCAATCCTCAATCGTCTGGCTTCAATCCTCAATACCCAATCCTCGGTCTTGAATCTTCAATCCTCAATCCTCAATTCTCAATCCTCAATCCTCAGTCCTCAGACCTCAAACCTCAATCCCCAATCCGCAGCCCTCATCCTCATTCCTCATTCCTCAATCGTCAATCCTCAATCCTCAATCCTCAACTCTCAATCCTCAATGTTCAATCCTCAATACCCAATCCTCAGTCTTCAATACTCAATCCTCAATCCTCAATCCTCAATCTTCAATCCTCAATCCTCAGTCCTCAAACCTCAATTCTGAATCCTCAATCCTGATCCCTCAATCTTCAGACCTCAGACCTGAACAATCAGATGTCAATACTCAATCCTCAATAGAATATCATCAATTCACAGTTTTCACTACTCAATACTCAATCTGCAATCTTCAAATTTCTGTCCACAAATGTCAATTCTCATCACTCAACCCTCAACACTCAGTCCCCAATCCTCAATCTTCAATCCTCAATCCTCAATCCTCAATTCTCAATCCTCAATCTTCAATCCTCAATACTCAATCCTCAATCCTCAATCCTCATTCCGGAATCCTCAATCCTCAATCCTCAATTTTCAATCTTCAATCCTCAATCCTCAATCCTCAATCCTCAATCCTCAATCGTCAGTCTTCAATCCTCAATACTCAATCCTCAATCCTCGATCCTCAATCCTCATTCCTCAATCCACAATCGTCATTCCTCAACCCTCAATCCTCAACCCTCAATCCTCAATGTTCAATCCTCAATACCCAACCCTCTGTCTTCAATACTCAATCCTCAATCCTCAATCTTCAATCCTCAATCCTCATTTCTCAAACCTCAATTCTGAATCCTCAAACCTGAATCCTCAATCTTCAGCCCTCAGTCCTCAACAATCAGTTGTCATTCCTCAATCCTCAATAGAATATCCTCAATTCACAGCTTTCAATACTCAATACTCAATCTGCAATCTTCCAACGTGTATCCACAAACATCAATTTTCACCACTCAACACTCAGCACTCATTCCTCAATGTTCAATCCTCAATCCTCAATCCTCAATCCTCAATCCTCAATCTTCAATCCTCAGTCCTCAATCCTCATGCCTCAATCCTCAATCCTCTGTCATCAAACCTCAATCCTGAATCCTCAATCCTGAAACCTCAATCTTCAGACCCCAGACCTGAACAATCAGATGTCAATCCTCATTCCTTAATAGAATATCATCAATTCACAGTTTTCAATACTCAATACTCAATCTGCAATCATCAAATTTCTATCCACAAACATCAATTCTCATCACTCAACCCTCAACTCTCAGTCCCCAATCCTCAATCTTCAATCCTCAATCCTCAATCCTCAATTCTCAATCCTCAGTCTTCAATCCTCAATACTCTATCTTCAATCCTCAATCCTCTATCCTCAATCCCCAAACCTCATTCTAAAATCCTCAATACCCAATCCTCAATCTTCAATCCTCAATCCTCAATACTCAATACTCAATCCTCAATCCTCAGTCCTCAGTCCTCAAACCTCAATCCTCAAACCTCAGCCCTCATCCTCAATCCTCAATCCTCAATTCTCAATCATCAAACCTCAAACCTCAATCATCAACCGACAGTCCTAGTCCTCAACCCTCAGCCCTCAATCCTCAATCCTCAATCTTCAATCCTCAATACTCAATATTCAATACTCAATCCTCTATCCTCAATCATCAATACTCAATCCTCAATCGTCAATCCTCAATCCCCAATCCTCAATCTTCAATCCTCAATCCTCAATCCTCAATTCTCAATCCTCAATCTTCAATCCCCAATAATCAATCTTCAATCCTCAATCCTCAATCCTCAATCCTGTATCCTCAATCCTCAATCCTCAATCTTCAATCCACAATCCCCAATCCTCAGTCCTCAATCCTCAATCCTCAATCCTCAGACCTCAAGCATCAATTCTCAACCCTCAGTCCTCGTCCTCAATCTACAACCCTCAATCCTCGATCCTCAACCTTCAATCATCAATATTCAATCATCAATACTCAATCCTCAATCGTCAATCCTCAATCCCCAATCCTCAATCTTCAATCCTCAATCCGCAACCCTCAATCCTCAATCCTCAACCTTCAATCCTCAATACTCAATCTTCAATCCTCAATCCTCAATCCTCAATCTTCAATCTTCAATCCTCAATCCTCAGTCCTCAAACCTCAATTCTGAATCCTCAATCCTGAACCCTCAATCTTCAGACCTCAGACCTGAACAATCAGATGTCAATCCTCAATCCTCAATAGAATATCATCGATTCACAGTTTTCAATACTCAATACTCAATCTGCAATCTTCAAATTTCTTTCCACAAATGTCAATTCTCGTCACTCAACCCTCAACACTCAGTCCCCAATCCTCAATCTTCAATCCTCAATACTCAATCTTCAATCCTCCATCCTAAATCCTCAATCCTCAATCCTCAATCCTCAATCGTCTGGCTTCAATCCTCAGTACCCAATCCTCGGTCTTGAATCTTCAATATTCAGTCCTCAATCCTCAATCCTCAATCTTCAATCATAAATACTCGATCTTCATTCCTCAGTCCTCAATGCTGAATCCTCAATCCTCAATCCTCAATCTTCAATCGTCAGTCCCAAATCCTCAATCTTCAATACCCAATACTCAATCCTCAATTTTCAGTCCTCAATCCTCAGTCCACAAACCTCAATTCTGAATCCTCAATCCTGAGTCCTCAATCTTCAGCACTCAGTCCTCAACAATCAGTAGTCAATCCTCAATCCTCAGTAGAATATCCTCAATTCACAGTTTTCAACACTCAATACTCGATCTGCAATCTTCAAACCATTATCCACAAACATCAATACTCATCACTCAACCCTCAACACTCAGTCCTCAATGTTCAATCCTCAATCCTCAATTCTCAATCTTCAATCCTCAATGCTGAACCTTCAATCCTCAATCCTCAATCCTCAATCCTCAATCCTCAATCTTCAATTCTCACTACTCGATCTTCAATCCTCAATCCTCAATCCTCAATCCTCAATCATCAATCCTCAATCATCAATCCTCAACCCTCAATCCTCAATCCTCCCATCTTCAATCATCAATACTCAATCTTCAATCCTCAACCCTCAATCCTCAGTCCTCAAACCACAATCCTGAATGCTCAATCCTGAATGCTCAATCTTCAGCCCTGAGTCCTCAACAATCAGTTGTCAATCCTCAATCCTCAATAGAATATCCTCTATTCACAGTTTTCAATACTCAATACTCAATCTGCAATCTTGAGATCTCTATCCACAAACATCAATTCTCATCACTCAACCCTGACTACTCAGTCCCTAATCCTCAACCTTCAATCCTCAATCCTCAATCCTCAATCCTCAATCCTCAATCCTCAATCCTCATTCCGGAATCCTCAATCCTCAATCCTCAATTTTCAATCTTCAATCCTCAATCCTCAATCCTCAATCCTCAATCCTCAATCGTCAGTCTTCAATCCTCAATGCTCAATCCTCAATCCTCGATCCTCAATCGTCAATCGTCATTCCTCAACCCACAATCCTCAACCCTCAATCCTCAATGTTCAATCCTCAATACCCAACCCTCAGTCTTCAATCCTCAATCCTCAATCCTCAATCTTCAATCCTCAATCCTCAGTCCTCAAACCTCAATTCTGAATCCTCAATCCTGAATCCTCAATCTTCAGCCCTCAGTCCTCAACAATCGGTTGTCATTCCTCAATCCTCAATAGAATATCCTCAATTCACAGCTTTCAATACTCAATACTCAATCTGCAATCTTCCAGCGTGTATCCACAAACATCAATTTTCACCACTCAACCCTCAGCACTCATTCCTCAATGTTCAATCCTCAATCCTCAGCTCTCAATCTTCGATCCTCAATACTGAATCTTCAATCCTCAATCCTCAATCCTCAATCCACAATCCTCAACACTCATTCTTCAATCCTCAATACCCAATCCTCAATCTTCAATCCTCACTCCTCAATCCTCAATTCTCAATTCTCAATCCTCAATCCTCAATCCTCAATCCTCATACCTCAAACATCAATATTCAACAATCAGTCCTCGTCCTCAATCCACAAACCTCAATCCTCAACCCTCAATCTTCAATCATCAATATTCAATCTTCAATCCTCAATACTCAATCCTCAATCCTTAATCCTCAATCCTCAATCTTCAATCCTCAGTCCTCAATCCTCATGCCTCAATCCTCAATCCTCTGTCATCAAACCTCAATCCTGAATCCTCAATCCTGAAACCTCAATCTTCAGACCACAGACCTGAACAATCAGATGACAATCCTCAATCCTTAATAGAATATCATCAATTCACAGTTTTCAATACTCAATACTCTATCTGCAATCATCAAATTTCTATCCACAAACATCAATTCTCATCACTCAACCCTCAACTCTCAGTCCCCAATCCTCAATCTTCAATCCTCAATCCTCAATCCTCAATTCTCAATCCGCAATCTTCAATCCCCAATAATCAATCTTCAATCCTCAATCCTCAATCCTCAATCCTGTATCCTCAATCCTCAATCCTCAATCTTCAATCCACAATCCCCAATCCTCAGTCCTCAATCCTCAATCCTCAATCCTCAGACCTCAAGCATCAATTCTCAACCCTCAGTCCTCGTCCTCAATCTACAACCCTCAATCCTCGATCCTCAATCTTCAATCATCAATATTCAATCTTCAATACTCAATCCTCAATCCTCAATACTCAATCCTCAATCCTCAATCCTCAATCCTCAATCCTCAATACTCAACCATCAATCCTCAATTCTCAATACTCAATAGAATATCCTGAATTCTCAGGATTCAATACTCAAAACTCAACACTCAACCCTCAATCCTCAGTCCTCAATCCTCAATCCTCAATCTTCAATCCTCAATACTCAATCTTCAATCCTCCATCCTAAATCCTCAATCCTCATGCCTCAATCCTCAATCCTCTGTCATCAAACCTCAATCCTGAATCCTCAATCCTGAAACCTCAATCTTCAGACCCCAGACCTGAACAATCAGATGTCAATCCTCAATCCTTAATAGAATATCATCAATTCAAAGTTTTCTATACTCAATACTCAATCTGCAATCATCAAATTTCTATCCACAAACATCAATTCTCATCACTCAACCCTCAACTCTCAGTCCCCAATCCTCAATCTTCAATCCTCAATCCTCAATCATCAATTCTCAATCCTCAGTCTTCAATCCTCAATACTCTATCTTCAATCCTCAATCCTCTATCCTCAATCGCCAAACCTCATTCTAAAATCCTCAATACCCAATCCTCAATCTTCAATCCTCAATCCTCAATACTCAATACTCAATCCTCAATCCTCAGTCCTCAGTCCTCAAACCTCAATCCTCAACCCTCAGCCCTCATCCTCAATCCTCAATCCTCAATTCTCAATCATCAAAAGTCAAACCTCAATCATCAACCGACAGTCCTAGTCCTCAACCCTCAGCCCTCAATCCTCAATCCTCAATCTTCAATCCTCAATACTCAATATTCAATACTCAATCCTCTATCCTCAATCATCAATACTCAATCCTCAATCGTCAATCCTCAATCCCCAATACTCAATCTTCAATCCTCAATCCTCAATCTTCAATTCTCAATCCTCAATCTTCAATCCCCAATAACCAATCTTCAATCCTCAATCCTCAATCCTCAATCCTGTATCCTCAATCCTCAATCCTCAATCCTCAATCTTCAATCCACAATCCCCAATCCTCAGTCCTCAATCCTCAATCCTCAATCCTCAGACCTCAAGCATCAATTCTCAACCCTCAGTCCTCGTCCTCAATCTACAACCCTCAATCCTCGATCCTCAATCTTCAATCATCAATATTCAATCTTCAATACTCAATCCTCAATCCTCAATACTCAATCCTCAATCCTCAATCCTCAATCCTCAATCCTCAATACTCAACCATCAATCCTCAATCCTCAATTCTCAATCATCAAACCTCAAACCTCAATCATCAACCGACAGTCCTAGTCCTCAATCCTCAGCCCTCAATCCTCAATCCTCAATCTTCAATCCTCAATACTCAATATTCAATACTCAATCCTCTATCCTCAATCATCAATACTCAATCCTCAATCGTCAATCCTCAATCCCCAATCCTCAATCTTCAATCCTCAATCCTCAATCCTCAATTCTCAATCCTCAATCTTCAGTCCCCAATCATCATTCTTCAATCCTCAATCCTCAATCCTCAATCCTGAATCCTCAATACTCAATCTTCAATCTTCAATCCACAATCCGTAATCCTCAGTCCTCAACCCTCAATCCTCAATCCTCAGACCTCAAGCATCAATTCTCAACCCTCAGTCCTCGTCCTCAATCCGCAACCCTCAATCCTCGATCCTCAATCTTCAATCATCAATATTCAATCTTCAATACTCAATCCTCAATCCTCAATACTCAATCCTCAATCTTCAATCCTCAATCCTCAATCCTCAATACTCAACCATCAATCCTCAATTCTCAATACTCAATAGAATATCCTGAATCCTCAGGATTCAATACTCAAAGCTCAACACTCAACCCTCAATCCTCAGTCCTCAATCCTCAATCCTCAATCTTCAATCCTCAATACTCAATCTTCAATCCTCCATCCTAAATCCTCAATCCTCAATCCTCAATCCCCAATCGTCTGGCTTCAATCCTCAATACCCAATCCTCGGTCTTGAATCTACAATCCTCAATCCTCAATTCTCAATCCTCAATCCTCAGTCCTCAGACCTCAAACCTCAATCCCCAATCCGCAGCCCTCATCCTCATTCCTCATTCCTCAATCGTCAATCCTCAATCCTCAATCCTCAACTCTCAATCCTCAATGTTCAATCCTCAATACCCAATCCTCAGTCTTCAATACTCAATCCTCAATCCTCAATCCTCAATCTTCAATCCTCAATCCTCAGTCCTCAAACCTCAATTCTGAATCCTCAATCCTGATCCCTCAATATTCAGACCTCAGACCTGAACAATCAGATGTCAATACTCAATCCTCAATAGAATATCATCAATTCACAGTTTTCACTACTCAATACTCAATCTGCAATCTTCAAATTTCTGTCCACAAATGTCAATTCTCATCACTCAACCCTCAACACTCAGTCCCCAATCCTCAATCTTCAATCCTCAATCCTCAATCCTCAATTCTCAATCCTCAATCTTCAATCCTCAATACTCAATCCTCAATCCTCAATCCTCATTCCGGAATCCTCAATCCTCAATCCTCAATTTTCAATCTTCAATCCTCAATCCTCAATCCTCAATCCTCAATCGTCAGTCTTCAATCCTCAATACTCAATCCTCAATCCTCGATCCTCAATCCTCATTCCTCAATCCTCAATCGTCATTCCTCAACCCTCAATCCTCAACCCTCAATCCTCAATGTTCAATCCACAATACCCAACCCTCAGTCTTCAATACTCAATCCTCAATCCTCAATCTTCAATCCTCAATCCTCATTTCTCAAACCTCAATTCTGAATCCTCAAACCTGAATCCTCAATCTTCAGCCCTCAGTCCTCAACAATCAGTTGTCATTCCTCAATCCTCAATAGAATATCCTCAATTCACAGCTTTCAATACTCAATACTCAATCTGCAATCTTCCAACGTGTATCCACAAACATCAATTTTCACCACTCAACACTCAGCACTCATTCCTCAATGTTCAATCCTCAATCCTCAATCCTCAATCCTCAATACTCAATACTCAATCCTCAATCCTCAGTCCTCAGTCCTCAAACCTCAATCCTCAACCCTCAGCCCTCATCCTCAATCCTCAATCCTCAATTCTCAATCATCAAACCTCAAACCTCAATCATCAACCGACAGTCCTAGTCCTCAACCCTCAGCCCTCAATCCTCAATCCTCAATCTTCAATCCTCAATACTCAATATTCAATACTCAATCCTCTATCCTCAATCATCAATACTCAATCCTCAATCGTCAATCCTCAATCCCCAATCCTCAATCTTCAATCCTCAATCCTCAATCCTCAATCCTCAATCCTCAATCTTCAATCCCCAATAATCAATCTTCAATCCTCAATCCTCAATCCTCAATCCTGTATCCTCAATCCTCAATCCTCAATCTTCAATCCACAATCCCCAATCCTCAGTCCTCAATCCTCAATCCTCAATCCTCAGACCTCAAGCATCAATTCTCAACCCTCAGTCCTCGTCCTCAATCTACAACCCTCAATCCTCGATCCTCAACCTTCAATCATCAATATTCAATCTTCAATACTCAATCCTCAATCCTCAATACTCAATCCTCAATCCTCAATCCTCAATCCTCAATCCTCAATACTCAACCATCAATCCTCAATCCTCAATTCTCAATCATCAAACCTCAAACCTCAATCATCAACCGACAGTCCTAGTCCTCAATCCTCAGCCCTCAATCCTCAATCCTCAATCTTCAATCCTCAATACTCAATATTCAATACTCAATCCTCTATCCTCAATCATCAATCCTCAATCCTCAATCGTCTGTCTTCAATCCTCAATACTCAATCCTCAATCCTCGATTCTCAATCCTCATTCCTCAATCCTCAATCGTCATTCCTCAACCCTCAATCCTCAACCCTCAATCCTCAATGTTCAACCCTCAATACCCAATCCTGAGTCTTCAATCCTCAATCCTCAATCCTCAATCTTCGATCCTCAATCCTCAGTCCTCAAACCTCAATTCTGAATCCTCAATCCTGAATCCTCAATCTTCAGCCCTCAGTCCTCAACAATCAGTTGTCATTCCTCAATCCTCAATAGAATATCCTCAATTCACAGATTTCAATACTCAATACTCAATCTGCAATCTTCCAACGTGTATCCACAAACATCAATTTTCACCACTCAACCCTCAGCACTCATCCCTCAATGTTCAATCCTCAATCCTCAGCTCTCAATCTTCGATCCTCAATACTGAATCTTCAATCCTCAATCCTCAATCCTCAATCCTCAACCCTCAACCCTCATTCTTCAATCCTCAATACCCAATCCTCAATCTTCAATCCTCAATCCTCAATCCTCAATCCTCAATCCTCAGCCCTCATTCTCAATCCTCAATCCTTATTTCTCAGTCCTCAGCCCTCAAACCTCAATCCTCAACCCTAAGACCTCATCCTCAATCCTCAGTTATCAATACTCAATCCTCAATCTTCAATCCTCAATACTCCATCTTCAATCCTCAATCCTCAATCCTCAGACCTCAATCCTCAATCATCAATCCTCAATACTCTATCTTCAATCCTCAATCCTCAATCCTCAATCCTCAATCCTCATTCTTCAATTCTCAACACCCAATCCTCAATCTTCAATCCTCAATCCTCAATCCTCAATTCTCAGTCCTCAATCCTCAATCCTCAATCCTCAGACCTCAAGCATTAATACTCAACCCTCAATCCTCAGACCTCAATCCTCAAACTTCAATCCTCAATACTCAATCTTCAATCCTCAATCCTCAATCCTCAATCCTCAATCCTCATTCTTCAATCCTCAACACCCAATCCTCAATCTTCAATCCTCAATCCTCAATCCTCAATTCTCTGTCCTCAATCCTCAATCCTCAATCCTCAGACCTCAAGCATCAATTCTCAACCCTCAGTCCTCGTCCTCAATCCACAACCCTCAATCCTCGATCCTCAATCTTCAATCATCAATATTCAATCTTCAATACACAATCCTCAATCCTCAATACTCAATCCTCAATCCTCAATCCTCAATCCTCAATCCTCAATACTCAACCATCAATCCTCAATTCTCAATACTCAATAGAATACCCTGAATTCTCAGGATTCAATACTCAAACCTCAACACTCAACCCTCAATCCTCAGTCCTCAGACCTCAAACCTCAATCCCCATTCCGCAGCCCTCATCCTCATTCCTCATTCCTCAATCGTCAATCCTCAATCCTCAATCCTCAACCCTCAATCCTCAATGTTCAATCCTAAATACCCAATCCTCAGTCTTCAATCCTCAATCCTCAATCCTCAATCCTCAATCTTCAATCCTCAATCCTCAATCCTCAATTCTCAATCCTCAATCTTCAATCCTCAATGCTCAATCCTCAAT
The DNA here is from genome assembly GCF_051401765.1 of Calliopsis andreniformis. Taxonomy (NCBI): domain Eukaryota; kingdom Metazoa; phylum Arthropoda; class Insecta; order Hymenoptera; family Andrenidae; genus Calliopsis; species Calliopsis andreniformis. The sequence continues at coordinate 860,437 of NW_027480458.1, forward strand.
CCTCAGTCCTTATTCCTGAATCCTCAATCCTCAATCCTCAATTTTCAATCTTCAATCCTCAATCCTCAATCCTCAATCCTCAATCCTCAATCGTCTGTCTTCAATCCTCAATACTCAATCCTCAATCCTCGATTCTCAATCCTCATTCCTCAATCCTCAATCGTCATTCCTCAACCCTCAATCCTCAACCCTCAATCCTCAATGTTCAACCCTCAATACCCAATCCTGAGTCTTCAATCCTCAATCCTCAATCCTCAATCTTCGATCCTCAATCCTCAGTCCTCAAACCTCAATTCTGAATCCTCAATCCTGAATCCTCAATCTTCAGCCCTCAGTCCTCAACAATCAGTTGTCATTCCTCAATCCTCAATAGAATATCCTCAATTCACAGATTTCAATACTCAATACTCAATCTGCAATCTTCCAACGTGTATCCACAAACATCAATTTTCACCACGCAACCCTCGGCACTCATCCCTCAATGTTCAATCCTCAATCCTCAGCTCTCAATCTTCGATCCTCAATACTGAATCTTCAATCCTCAATCCTCAATCCTCAATCCTCAACCCTCAACCCTCATTCTTCAATCCTCAATACCCAATCCTCAATCTTCAATCCTCAATCCTCAATCCTCAATTCTCAATTCTCAATCCTCAATCCTCAATCCTCAATCCTCATACCTCAAACATCAATATTCAACACTCAGTCCTCGTCCTCAATCCACAAACCTCAATCCTCTACCCTCAATCTTCAGTCATCAATATTCAATCTTCAATCCTCAATACTCAATCCTCAATCCTCAATCCTCAATCCTCAATCTTCAATCCCCAATACTCAATCTTCAATCCTCAATCCTCAATACTCAATCCTCAATCCTCATTCTTCAATCCTCAATACCCAATCCTCAATCTTCAATCCACAATTCCCAATCCTCAGTTCGCAATCCTCAACCCTCAATACTCAGACCTCAGGCATCAACACTCTACCCTCAGTCCTCGTCCTCAATCCACAACACTCAATCCTCAATCCTCAAACTTCATTCATCTATATTCAGCCTTCTATCCTCACTCCTCAATCCTCAATCCTCAATCTTCAATCCTCAATACTCAGTCCTCAATCTTCAATCCTCATTCTTCAATCCCCAACACCCAATCCACAATCTTCAATCCTCAATCCTCAATCCTCAATCCTCAGATCTCAAACATCAATACTCAACCATCAGTCCTCGTCCTCAATCCACAACCCTCAATCCTCGATCCTTAATCTTCAATCATCAATATTCAATCTTCAATCCTCAATCCTCAATCCTCAATACTGAATCCTCAATCCTCAATCCTCAATCCTCAATACTCAACCATCAATACTCAATTCTCAATACTCAATAGACTATCCTGAATTCTCAGGATTCAATACTCAAACCTCAACACTCAACCCTCAATCCTCAGTCCTCAATCCTCAATCCTCAATCTTCAATCCTCAATACTCAATCTTCAATCCTCCATCCTAAATCCTCAATCCTCAATCCTCAATCCTCAATCGTCTGGCTTCAATCCTCAATACCCAATCCTCGGTCTTGAATCTTCAATCCTCAATCCTCAATTCTCAATCCTCAATCCTCAGTCCTCAGACCTGAAACCTCAATCCCCAATCCGCAGCCCTCATCCTCATTCCTCATTCCTCAATCGTCAATCCTCAATCCTCAATCGTCAACCCTCAATCCTCAATGTTCAATCCTCAACGCCCAATCCTCAGTCTTCAATCCTCAATCCTCAATCCTCAATCCTCAATCTTCAATCCTCAATCCTCAGTCCTCAACCCTCAATTCTGAATCTTCAATCCTGATCCCTCAATCTTCAGACCTCAGACCTGAACAATCAGATGTCAATACTCAATCCTCAATAGAATATCATCAATTCACAGTTTTCACTACTCAATACTCAATCTGCAATCTTCAAATTTCTGTCCACAAATGTCAATTCTCATCACTCAACCCTCAACACTCAGTCCCCAATCCTCAATCTTCAATCCTCAATCCTCAATCCTCAATTCTCAATCCTCAATCTTCAATCCTCAATACTCAATCCTCAATCCTCAATCCTCATTCCGGAATCCTCAATCCTCAATCCTCAATTTTCAATCTTCAATCCTCAATCCTCAATCCTCAATCCTCAATCCTCAATCGTCTGTCTTCAATCCTCAATACTCAATCCTCAATCCTCGATTCTCAATCCTCATTCCTCAATCCTCAATCGTCATTCCTCAACCCTCAATCCTCAACCCTCAATCCTCAATGTTCAACCCTCAATACCCAATCCTGAGTCTTCAATCCTCAATCCTCAATCCTCAATCTTCGATCCTCAATCCTCAGTCCTCAAACCTCAATTCTGAATCCTCAATCCTGAATCCTCAATCTTCAGCCCTCAGTCCTCAACAATCAGTTGTCATTCCTCAATCCTCAATAGAATATCCTCAATTCACAGATTTCAATACTCAATACTCAATCTGCAATCTTCCAACGTGTATCCACAAACATCAATTTTCACCACTCAACCCTCAGCACTCATCCCTCAATGTTCAATCCTCAATCCTCAGCTCTCAATCTTCGATCCTCAATACTGAATCTTCAATCCTCAATCCTCAATCCTCAATCCTCAACCCTCAACCCTCATTCTTCAATCCTCAATACCCAATCCTCAATCTTCAATCCTCAATCCTCAATCCTCTATTCTCAATTCTCAATCCTCAATCCTCAATCCTCAATCCTCATACCTCAAACATCAATATTCAACACTCAGTCCTCGTCCTCAATCCACAAACCTCAATCCTCAACCCTCAATCTTCAATCATCAATACTCAATCTTCAATCCTCAATACTCAATCCTCAATCCTCAATACTCAATCCTCAATCTTCAATCCCCAATACTCAATCTTCAATCCTCAATCCTCAATACTCAATCCTCAATCCTCATTCTTCAATCCTCAATACCCAATCCTCAATCTTGAATCCACAATTCCCAATCCTCAGTTCGCAATCCTCAATCCTCAATACTCAATCCTCAATCCTCATTCTTCAATCCTCAATACACAATCCTCAATCTTCAATCCTCATTCTTCAATCCCCAACAACCAATCCACAATCTTCAATCCTCAATCCTCAATCCTCAATCCTCAGACCTCAAACATCAATACTCAACCATCAGTCCTCGTCCTCAATCCACAACCCTCAATCCTCGATCCTCAATCTTCAATCATCAATATTCAATCTTCAATCCTCAATCCTCAATCCTCGATACTGAATCCTCAATCCTTAATCCTCAATCCTCAATACTCAACCATCAATCCTCAATTCTCAATACTCAATAGAATATCCTGAATTCTCAGGATTCAATACTCAAACCTCAACACTCAACCCTCAATCCTCAATCCTCAATCCTCAATCCTCAACCTTCAATCCTCAATACTCAATCTTCAATCCTCCATCCTCAATCCACAATCCTCAATCCTCAATCCCCAATCGTCAGGCTTCAATCCTCAATACTCAATCTTCAATCCTCAATCCTCAATCCTCATTCGTCAATCCTCATTCTCCAAACCTCAATAACCAATCCTCAATCTTCAATCTTCAATCCTCAATCCTCAATTCTCAATCCCCAATCCTCAATCCTCAGTCCTCAAAACTCAAACCTGAACCCTCAAACCTGAATCCTCAATCTTCAGAACTCAGTCCTCAACAATCAGTTGCCAATCCTCAATCCTCAAGAGAATATAATCAATTCACAGTTTTCAATACTCAATACTCAATCTGCAATCTTTAAATCTCTATCCACAAACATCAATTCTCATCATTCAACCCTCAACACTCAGTCCCCAATCCTCAATCTTCAACACTCAATCCTCAATCCTCAATCCTCAATTCTCAATCCTCAATCCTCAATCCTCAGACCTCAAACATCAATACTCAACCCTCAGTTCTCGTCCTCAATCCACAACCATCAATCCTCAATCCTCAACCTTCAATCATCAATATTCAATCTTCAGTCCTCAATCCTCAGCCCTCAATCCTCAATCCTCAATCCTCAATGTTCAATCCGCAATACCCAATCCTCAATCTTCAATCCACAATCCTCAATCCTCAATCCTCAACCCTCGATCCTCAATCCTCAATCATCAATCTTCAATCCTCAATCCTCAACCCTCAGCCCTCATTCTCAATCCTCAATCCTCAATCCTCAATCCTCAATCTTCAATCCTCAATACTCAATCTTCAATAACCAATCCTCAGTTCTCAATCCTCAATCCTCAATCCTCAATCCTCAACCCTCAGCCCTCATCCTCAATCCTCAATCCTCAATCCTCAATCCTCAATCTTCAATCCTCAATACTCAATCTTCAATAATCAATCCTCAATTCTCAATCCTCAATCCTCAATCATCAATCCTCAGACCTGAAACATAAATACTCAACCCTCAGTCCTCGTCCTCAATCCACAACCCTCAATCCTCGATCCTCAATCTTCAATCCTCATTCTTCAATCCTCAACACCCAATCCTCAATCTTCAATCCTCAATCCTCAATCCTCAATTCTCAATCCTCAATCCTCAATCCTCAGTCCTCAATCCTTAATCCTGAATCCTCAATCCTGAATACTCTATCTTCAGACCTCAGTCCTCAACAATCAGTTGTCAATCCTCAATCCTCAATAGAATATCATCAATTCACAGTTTTCAATACTCAAAACTCAACCTGCAATCTTCAAATCTCTATCCACAAACATCAATTCTCATCACTCAACCCTAAACACTCCGTCCCCAATCCACAATCTTCAATCCTCAATCCTCAATCATCAATTCTCAACCCTCAATCCTCAATCCACAGAACTCAATCCTCAATCTTCAATACTCAATACTCAATCTTCAATCCTCAATCCTCAATCCCCAATCAACAATCCTCATTCTTCAATCCTCAACACCCAATCCTCAATCTTCAATGCTCAATTCTCAGTCCTCAAATCTCAAACCTGAATCCTCAATCCTCAGACCTCAGGCATCAATACTCAACCCTCAGTCCTCGTCCTCATTCCACAACCCTCAATCCTCAATCCTCTACCTTCAATCCTCAATACTCAATCTTCAATCCTCAATCCTCAGTCCTCAAACCTCAATTCTGAATCCTCAATACTCAATCTTCAATCCTCAATCTTCAGTCCTCAATACTCAACTATCAGTCCTCAATTCTCAATACTCAATCCTCTGTCCTCAATCTTCAATCCTCAATACTCAATCTTCAATCCACAATCCTCAATCCTCAATCCTCAATGCTCAATCCTCAATCCTCAATCCTCAACACTCAATATTCAATCCTCAATACTCAATCTGCAATCCTCAATCCTCAATCCTCAATCCTCAATCCTCATTCTTCAATCCTCAATACCCAATCCTCAATTTTCAATCCTCAATCCTCAATCCTCAATCCTCAATCCTCATTCTTCAATCCTCAACACCCAATCCTCAATCTTCAAACCTCAATCCTCAACAATCAGAACTCAATCCTCAATCCTCAATCCTCAATCCTCAATCCTCAATTCTCAGTCCTCAATCCTCAATCTTCAATCCTCTATACTCAATCCTCAATCCTCAATCCTCATTCTTCAATCCTCAACACCCAATCCTCAATCCTCAATCCTCAATTCTCAATCCTCAATCCTCAGTCCTCAGTCCTCAAACCTCAATCCTCAACCCTCAGCCCTCATTCTCAATCCTCAATCCTCAATTCTCAGTCCTCAGCCCTCAAACCTCAATCCTCAACCCTCAGACCTCATCCTCAATACTCAATTATCAATCCTCAATCCTCAATCCTCAATCCTCAATACTCAATCTTCAATCCTCAATCCTCAATCTTCAATCCTCAACACCCAATCCTCAATCTTCAATCCTCAATCCTCAATCCTCAATTCTCAGTCCTCAATCCTCAATCCTCAATCCCCATTCCTCAATCTTCAATCCTCAACACCCAATCCTCAATCTTCAATCCTCAATCCTCAATCCTCAATCCTCAATCCTCAATCTTCAATCCTCTATACTCAATCCTCAATCCTCAATTCTCATTCTTCAATCCTCAACACCCAATCCTCAATCCTCAATCCTCAATTCTCAATCCTCAATCCTCAGTCCTCAGACCTCAATCCTCAATCCTCAACCCTCAGCCCCCATTCTCAGACCTCAATCCTCAATTCTCAGTCCTCAGCCCTCAAACCTCTATCCTCAACCCTCAGACCTCATCCTCAATCCTCAATTATCAATCCTCAATCCTCAAACTTCAATCCTCAATCCTCAGTCCTCAACCCTCGATCCTCAATCCTCAATCATCAATCTTCGATCCTCAATCCTCAACCCTCAGCCCTCATTCTCAATCCTCAATCCTCAATCCTCAATGCTCAATCTTCAATCCTCAATACTCAATCTTCAATAACCAATCCTCAGTTCTCAATCCTCAATCCTCAATCCTCAATCCTCAACCCTCAGCCCTCATCCTCAATCCTCAATCCTCAATCCTCAATCCTCAATCTTCAATCCTCAATACTCAATCTTCAATAATCAATCCTCAATTCTCAATCCACAATCCTCAATCATCAATCCTCAGACCTGAAACATAAATACTCAACCCTCAGTCCTCGTCCTCAATCCACAACCCTCAATCCTCGATCCTCAATCTTCAACACTCATTCTTCAATCCTCAACACCCAATCCTCAATCTTCAATCCTCAATCCTCAATCCTCAATTCTCAATCCTCAATCCTCAATCCTCAGTCCTCAATCCTTAATCCTGAATCCTCAATCCTGAATACTCTATCTTCAGACCTCAGTCCTCAACAATCAGTTGTCAATCCTCAATCCTCAATAGAATATCATCAATTCACAGTTTTCAATACTCAATACTCAACCTGCAATCTTCAAATCTCTATCCACAAACATCAATTCTCATCACTCAACCCTCAACACTCCGTCCCCAATCCACAATCTTCAATCCTCAATCCTCAATCATCAATTCTCAACCCTCAATCCTCAATCCACAGAACTCAATCCTCAATCTTCAATCCTCAATACTCAATCTTCAATCCTCAATCCTCAATCCCCAATCCTCAATCCTCATTCTTCAATCCTCAACACCCAATCCTCAATCTTCAATCCTCAATCCTCAGTCCTCAAATCTCAAACCTGAATCCTCAATCCTCAGACCTCAGGCATCAATACTCAACCCTCAGTCCTCGTCCTCATTCCACAACCCTCAATCCTCAATCCTCAATCTTCAATCCTCAATACTCAATCTTCAATCCTCAATCCTCAGTCCTCAAACCTCAATTCTGAATCCTCAATACTCAATCTTCAATCCTCAATCTTCAGTCCTCAATACTCAACTATCAGTCCTCAATTCTCAATACTCAATCCTCTGTCCTCAATCTTCAATCCTCAATACTCAATCTTCAATCCACAATCCTCAATCCTCAATCCTCAATGCTCAATCCTCAATCCTCAATCCTCAACACTCAATATTCAATCCTCAATACTCAATCTGCAATCCTCAATCCTCAATCCTCAATCCTCAATCCTCATTCTTCAATCCTCAACACCCAATCCTCAATCTTCAATCCTCAATCCTCAACCATCAGAACTCAATCCTCAATCCTCAATCCTCAATACCCAATCTTCAATCCTCAATCCTCAATCCTCAATCCTCAATGCTCATTCTTCAATCCTCAACGCCCAATCCTCAAACTTCAATCCTCATTCTTCAATCCCCAACACCCAATCCACAATCTTCAATCCTCAATCCTCAATCCTCAATCCTCAGACCTCAAACATCAATACTCAACCATCAGTCCTCGTCCTCAATCCACAACCCTCAATCCTCGATCCTCCATCTTCAATCATCAATATTCAATCTTCAATCCTCAATCCTCAATCCTCGATACTGAATCCTCAATCCTTAATCCTCAATCCTCAATACTCAACCATCAATCCTCAATTCTCAATACTCAATAGAATATCCTGAATTCTCAGGATTCAATACTCAAACCTCAACACTCAACCCTCAATCCTCAATCCTCAATCCTCAATCCTCAATCTTCAATCCTCAATACTCAATCTTCAATCCTCCATCCTCAATCCACAATCCTCAATCCTCAATCCCCAATCGTCAGGCTTCAATCCTCAATACTCAATCTTCAATCCTCAATCCTCAATCCTCATTCGTCAATCCTCATTCTCCAAACCTCAATAACCAATCCTCAATCTTCAATCTTCAATCCTCAATACTCAATCTTCCATAATCAATCCTCAATTCTCAATCCACAATCCTCAATCATCAATCCTCAGACCTGAAACATAAATACTCAACCCTCAGTCCTCGTCCTCAATCCACAACCCTCAATCCTCGATCCTCAATCTTCAATCCTCATTCTTCAATCCTCAACACCCAATCCTCAATCTTCAATCCTCAATCCTCAATCCTCAATTCTCAATCCTCAATCCTCAATCCTCAGTCCTCAATCCTTAATCCTGAATCCTCAATCCTGAATACTCTATCTTCAGACCTCAGTCCTCAACAATCAGTTGTCAATCCTCAATCCTCAATAGAATATCATCAATTCACAGCTTTCAATACTCAAAACTCAACCTGCAATCTTCAAATCTCTATCCACAAACATCAATTCTCATCACTCAACCCTAAACACTCCGTCCCCAATCCACAATCTTCAATCCTCAATCCTCAATCATCAATTCTCAACCCTCAATCCTCAATCCACAGAACTCAATCCTCAATCTTCAATCCTCAATACTCAATCTTCAATCCTCAATCCTCAATCCCCAATCCTCAATCCTCATTCTTCAATCCTCAACACCCAATCCTCAATCTTCAATCCTCAATTCTCGGTCCTCAAATCTCAACCTGAATCCTCAATCCTCAGACCTCAGGCATCAATACTCAACCCTCAGTCCTCGTCCTCATTCCACAACCCTCAATCCTCAATCCTCTACCTTCAATCCTCAATACTCAATCTTCAATCCTCAATCCTCAGTCCTCAAACCTCAATTCTGAATCCTCAATACTCAATCTTCAATCCTCAATCTTCAGTCCTCAATACTGAACTATCAGTCCTCAATTCTCAATACTCAATCCTCTGTCCTCAATCTTCAATCCTCAATACTCAATCTTCAATCCACAATCCTCAATCCTCAATCCTCAATGCTCAATCCTCAATCCTCAATCCTCAACACTCAATATTCAATCCTCAATACTCAATCTGCAATCCTCAATCCTCAATCCTCAATCCTCAATCCTCATTCTTCAATCCTCAATACCCAATCCTCAATTTTCAATCCTCAATCCTCAATCCTCAATCCTCAATCCTCATTCTTCAATCCTCAACACCCAATCCTCAATCTTCAATCCTCAATCCTCAACAATCAGAACTCAATCCTCAATCCTCAATCCTCAATACTCAATCTTCAATCCTCAATCCTCAATCCTCAATCCTCAATGCTCATTCTTCAATCCTCGACACCCAATCCTCAAACTTCAATCCTCAATCCTCAATCCTCAATCCTCATTCTTCAATCCTCAACACCCAATCCTCAATCTTCAATCCTCAATTCTCAATCCTCAATTCTCAGTCCTCAATCCTCAATCTTCAATCCTCTATACTCAATCCTCAATCCTCAATCCTCATTCTTCAATCCTCAACACCCAATCCTCAATCCTCAATCCTCAATTCTCAATCCTCAATCCTCAGTCCTCAGACCTCAAACGTCAATCCTCAACCCTCAGCCCTCATTCTCAATCCTCAATCCTCAATTCTCAGTCCTCAGCCCTCAAACCTCAATCCTCAACCCTCAGACCTCATCCTCAATCCTCAATACTCAATCTTCAATCCTCTATACTCAATCCTCAATCCTCAATTCTCATTCTTCAATCCTCAACACCCAATCCTCAATCCTCAATCCTCAATTCTCAATCCTCAATCCTCAGTCCTCAGTCCTCAATCCTCAATCCTCAACCCTCAGCTCCCATTCTCAGACCTCAATCCGCAATTCTCAGTCCTCAGCCCTCAAACCTCTATCCTCAACCCTCAGACCTCATCCTCAATCCTCAATTATCAATCCTCAATCCTCAATCTTCAATCCTCAATCCTCAGTCCTCAAACTTCAATTCTGAATCCTCAATACTCAATCTTCAATCCTCAATCCTCAATCCTCAATCCTCAATCCTCATTCTTCAATCCTCAATACGCAATCCTCAATCTTCAATCCTCAATCCACAATCCTCAACCCTCAATCCTCATTCTTCAATCCTCAACACCCAATCCTCCATCTTCAATCCTCAATCCTCAATCATCAGACCTCAATCCTCAATCTTCAATCCTCAATCCTCAACCTTCAATCATCAATATTCAATCTTCAGTCCTCAATCCTCAGCCCTCAATCCTCAATCCTCAATCCTCAATGTTCAATCCGCAATACCAAATCCTCAATCTTCAATCCACAATCCTCAATCCTCAATCCTCAAACCTCGATCCTCAATCCTCAATCATCAATCTTCGATCCTCAATCCTCAACCCTCAGCCCTCATTCTCAATCCTCAATCCTCAATCCTCAATGCTCAATCTTCAATCCTCAATACTCAATCTTCAATAACCAATCCTCAGTTCTCAATCCTCAATCCTCAATCCTCAATCCTCAACCCTCAGCCCTCATCCTCAATCCTCAATCCTCAATCCTCAATCCTCAATCTTCAATCCTCAATACTCAATCTTCAATAATCAATCCTCAATTCTCAATCCACAATCCTCAATCATCAATCCTCAGACCTGAAACATAAATACTCAACCCTCAGTCCTCGTCCTCAATCCACAACCCTCAATCCTCGATCCTCAATCTTCAATCCTCATTCTTCAATCCTCAACACCCAATCCTCAATCTTCAATCCTCAATCCTCAATCCTCAATTCTCAATCCTCAATCCTCAATCCTCAGTCCTCAATCCTTAATCCTGAATCCTCAATCCTGAATACTCTATCTTCAGACCTCAGTCCTCAACAATCAGTTGTCAATCCTCAATCCTCAATAGAATATCATCAATTCACAGTTTTCAATACTCAATACTCAACCTGCAATCTTCAAATCTCTATCCACAAACATCAATTCTCATCACTCAACCCTCAACACTCCGTCCCCAATCCACAATCTTCAATCCTCAATCCTCAATCATCAATTCTCAACCCTCAATCCTCAATCCACAGAACTCAATCCTCAATCTTCAATCCTCAATACTCAATCTTCAATCCTCAATCCTCAATCCCCAATCCTCAATCCTCATTCTTCAATCCTCAACACCCAATCCTCAATCTTCAATCCTCAATCCTCAGTCCTCAAATCTCAAACCTGAATCCTCAATCCTCAGACCTCAGGCATCAATACTCAACCCTCAGTCCTCGTCCTCATTCCACAACCCTCAATCCTCAATCCTCAATCTTCAATCCTCAATACTCAATCTTCAATCCTCAATCCTCAGTCCTCAAACCTCAATTCTGAATCCTCAATACTCAATCTTCAATCCTCAATCTTCAGTCCTCAATACTCAACTATCAGTCCTCAATTCTCAATACTCAATCCTCTGTCCTCAATCTTCAATCCTCAATACTCAATCTTCAATCCACAATCCTCAATCCTCAATCCTCAATGCTCAATCCTCAATCCTCAATCCTCAACACTCAATATTCAATCCTCAATACTCAATCTGCAATCCTCAATCCTCAATCCTCAATCCTCAATCCTCATTCTTCAATCCTCAATACACAATCCTCAATTTTCAATCCTCAATCCTCAATCCTCAATCCTCAATCCTCATTCTTCAATCCTCAACACCCAATCCTCAATCTTCAATCCTCAATCCTCAACCATCAGAACTCAATCCTCAATCCTCAATCCTCAATACTCAATCTTCAATCCTCAATCCTCAATCCTCAATCCTCAATGCTCATTCTTCAATCCTCAACGCCCAATCCTCAAACTTCAATCCTCATTCTTCAATCCCCAACATCCAATCCACAATCTTCAATCCTCAATCCTCAATCCTCAATCCTCAGACCTCAAACATCAATACTCAACCATCAGTCCTCGTCCTCAATCCACAACCCTCAATCCTCGATCCTCCATCTTCAATCATAAATATTCAATCTTCAATCCTCAATCCTCAATCCTCGATACTGAATCCTCAATCCTTAATCCTCAATCCTCAATACTCAACCATCAATCCTCAATTCTCAATACTCAATAGAATATCCTGAATTCTCAGGATTCAATACTCAAACCTCAACACTCAACCCTCAATCCTCAATCCTCAATCCTCAATCCTCAATCTTCAATCCTCAATACTCAATCTTCAATCCTCCATCCTCAATCCACAATCCTCAATCCTCAATCCCCAATCGTCAGGCTTCAATCCTCAATACTCAATCTTCAATCCTCAATCCTCAATCCTCATTCGTCAATCCTCATTCTCCAAACCTCAATAACCAATCCTCAATCTTCAATCTTCAATCCTCAATACTCAATCTTCAATAATCAATCCTCAATTCTCAATCCACAATCCTCAATCATCAATCCTCAGACCTGAAACATAAATACTCAACCCTCAGTCCTCGTCCTCAATCCACAACCCTCAATCCTCGATCCTCAATCTTCAATCCTCATTCTTCAATCCTCAACACCCAATCCTCAATCTTCAATCCTCAATCCTCAGTCCTCAAATCTCAAACCTGAATCCTCAATCCTCAGACCTCAGGCATCAATACTCAACCCTCAGTCCTCGTCCTCATTCCACAACCCTCAATCCTCAATCCTCAATCTTCAATCCTCAATACTCAATCTTCAATCCTCAATCCTCAGACCTCAAACCTCAATTCTGAATCCTCAATACTCAATCTTCAATCCTCAATCTTCAGTCCTCAATACTCAACTATCAGTCCTCAATTCTCAATACTCAATCCTCTGTCCTCAATCTTCAATCCTCAATACTCAATCTTCAATCCACAATCCTCAATCCTCAATCCTCAATGCTCAATCCTCAATCCTCAATCCTCAACACTCAATATTCAATCCTCAATACTCAATCTGCAATCCCCAATCCTCAATCCTCAATCCTCAATCCTCATTCTTCAATCCTCAATACACAATCCTGAATTTTCAATCCTCAATCCTCAATCCTCAATCCTCAATCCTCATTCTTCAATCCTCAACACCCAATCCTCAATCTTCAATCCTCAATCCTCAACCATCAGAACTCAATCCTCAATGCTCAATCCTCAATACTCAATCTTCAATCCTCAATCCTCAATCCTCAATCCTCAATGCTCATTCTTCAATCCTCAACACCCAATCCTCTAACTTCAATCCTCAATCCTCAATCCTCAATCCTCATTCTTCAATCCTCAACACCCAATCCTCAATCTTCAATCCTCAATCCTCAATCCTCAATTCTCCGTCCTCAATCCTCAATCTTCAATCCTCTATACTCAATCCTCAATCCTCAATCCTCATTCTTCAATCCTCAACACCCAATCCTCAATCCTCAATTCTCAATTCTCAATCCTCAGTCCTCAGTCCTCAGTCCTCAAACCTCAATCCTCAACCCTCAGCCCTCATTCTCAATCCTCAATCCTCAATTCTCAGTCCTCAGCCCTCAAACCTCAATCCTCAACCCTCAGACCTCATCCTCAATACTCAATTATCAATCCTCAATCCTCAATCCTCAATCCTCAATACTCAATCTTCAATCCTCAATCCTCAATCTTCAATCCTCAACAACCCAATCCTCAATCTTCAATCCTCAATCCTCAATCCTCAATTCTCAGTCCTCAATCCTCAATCCTCAATCCCCAATCCTCAATCTTCAATCCTCAACACCCAATCCTCAATCTTCAATCCTCAATCCTCAATCCTCAATCCTCAATCCTCAATCTTCAATCCTCTATACTCAATCCTCAATCCTCAATTCTCATTCTTCAATCCTCAACTCCCAATCCTCAATCCTCAATCCTCAATTCTCAATCCTCAATCCTCAATGCTCAATCCTCAATCCTCAAACCACAACCCTCAATTTTCAATCCTCAATACGCAATCTGCTATCCTCAATCCTCAATCCTCAATCCTCAATCCTCAATCCTCATTCTTCAATCCTCAATACGCAATCCTCAATCTTCAATCCTCAATCCACAATCCTCAACCCTCAATCCTCATTCTTCAATCCTCAACACCCAATCCTCAGTCTTCAATCCTCAATCCTCAATCATCAGACATCAATCCTCAATCTTCAATCCTCAATCCTCAACCTTCAATCATCAATATTCAATCTTCAGTCCTCAATCCTCAGCCCTCAATCCTCAATCCTCAATCCTCAATGTTCAATCCGCAATACCCAATCCTCAATCTTCAATCCACAATCCTCAATCCTCAATCCTCGACCCTCGATCCTCAATCCTCAATCATCAATCTTCGATCCTCAATCCTCAACCCTCAGCCCTCATTCTCAATCCTCAATCCTCAATCCTCAATCCTCAATCTTCAATCCTCAATACTCAATCTTCAATAACCAATCCTCAGTTCTCAATCCTCAATCCTCAATCCTCAATCCTCAACCCTCAGCCCTCATCCTCAATCCTCAATCCTCAATCCTCAATCCTCAATCTTCAATCCTCAATACTCAATCTTCAATAATCAATCCTCAATTCTCAATCCACAATCCTCAATCATCAATCCTCAGACCTGAAACATAAATACTCAACCCTCAGTCCTCGTCCTCAATCCACAACCCTCAATCCTCGATCCTCAATCTTCAATCCTCATTCTTCAATCCTCAACACCCAATCCTCAATCTTCAATCCTCAATCCTCAATCCTCAATTCTCAATCCTCAATCCTCAATCCTCAGTCCTCAATCCTTAATCCTGAATCCTCAATCCTGAATACTCTATCTTCAGACCTCAGTCCTCAACAATCAGTTGTCAATCCTCAATCCTCAATAGAATATCATCAATTCACAGTTTTCAATACTCAATACTCAACCTGCAATCTTCTAATCTCTATCCACAAACATCAATTCTCATCACTCAACCCTCAACACTCCGTCCCCAATCCACAATCTTCAATCCTCAATCCTCAATCATCAATTCTCAACCCTCAATCCTCAATCCACAGAACTCAATCCTCAATCTTCAATCCTCAATACTCAATCTTCAATCCTCAATCCTCAATCCCCAATCCTCAATCCTCATTCTTCAATCCTCAACACCCAATCCTCAATCTTCAATCCTCAATCCCCAGTCCTCAAATCTCAAACCTGAATCCTCAATCCTCAGACCTCAGGCATCAATACTCAACCCTCAGTCCTCGTCCTCATTCCACAACCCTCAATCCTCAATCCTCAATCTTCAATCCTCAATACTCAACCTTCAATCCTCAATCCTCAGTCCTCAAACCTCAATTCTGAATCCTCAATACTCAATCTTCAATCCTCAATCTTCAGTCCTCAATACTTAACTATCAGTCCTCAATTCTCAATACTCAATCCTCTGTCCTCAATCTTCAATCCTCAATACTCAATCTTCAATCCACAATCCTCAATCCTCAATCCTCAATGCACAATCCTCAATCCTCAATCCTCATTCTTCAATCCTCAACACCCAATCCTGAATCTTCAATCCTCAATCCTCAGTCCTCAATCCTCAATCCTCTTTCTTCAATCCTCAACACCCAATCCTCAATCTTCAATCCTCAATCCTCAACCATCAGAACTCAATCCTCAATCCCCAATCCTCAATACTCAATCTTCAATCCTCAATCCTCAATCCTCAATCCTCAATGCTCATTCTTCAATCCTCAACGCCCAATCCTCAAACTTCAATCCTCAATCCTCAATCCTCAATCCTCATTCTTCAATCCTCAACACCCAATCCTGAATCTTCAATCCTCAATCCTCAATCCTCAATTCTCAGTCCTCAATCCTCAATCCTCAATCCTCTATACTCAATCCTCAATCCTCAATCCTCATTCTTCAATCCTCAACAACCAATCCTCAATCCTCAATCCTCAATTCTCAATCCTCAATCCTCAGTCCTCAGTCCTCAAACCTCAATCCTCAACCCTCAGCCCTCATTCTCAATCCTCAATCATCAATTCTCAGTCCTCAGCCCTCAAACCTCAATCCTCAACCCTCAGACCTCATCCTCAATACTCAATTATCAATCCTCAATCCTCAATCCTCAATCCTCAATACTCAATCTTCAATCCTCAATCCTCAATCTTCAATCCTCAACACCCAATCCTCAATCTTCAATCCTCAATCCTCAGTCCTCAATTCTCAGTCCTCAATCCTCAATCCTCAATCCCCAATCCTCAATCTTCAATCCTCAACAACCAATCCTCAATCTTCAGTCCTCAATCCTCAATCCTCAATCCTCAATCCTCAACCTTCAATCCTCTATACTCAATCCTCAATCCTCAATTCTCATTCTTCAATCCTCAACACCCAATCCTCAATCCTCAATCCTCAATTCTCAATCCTCAATCCTCAGTCCTCAGTCCTCAATCCTCAATCCTCAACCCTCAGCCCCCATTCTCATTCCTCAATCCTCAATCCTCAATTCTCAGTCCTCAGCCCTCAAACCTCTATCCTCAACCCTCAGAGCTCATCCTCAATCCTCAATTATCAATCCTCAATCCTCAACCTTCAATCCTCAATCCTCAGTCCTCAAACTTCAATTCTGAATCCTCAATACTCAATCTTCAATCCTCAATCCTCTGTCCTCAATACTCAACTATCAGTCCTCAATTCTCAATACTCAATCCTCAATCCTCAATCTTCAATCCTCAATACTCAATCTTCAATCCTCAATCCTCAATCCTCAATCCTCAATCCTCATTCTTCAATCCTCAACACCCAATCCTCAATTTCAATCCTCAATCCTCAATCCTCAATTCTCAGTCTTCAATCCTCAATCCTCAATCCTCAGACCACAATCATCAAAACTCAACCCTCAGTCCTCGTCCTCAATCCACAACCCTCAATCCTCGATCCTCAATCTTCAATCATCAATATTCAATCTTCAATCCTCAATCCTCAATCGTCAATACTCAATCCTCAATCCTCAATCCTCAATCCTCAATACTCAACCATCAGTCCTCAATTCTCAATACTCAATAGAATATCCTGAATTCGCAGGATTCAATACTCAAACCTCAACACTCAACCCTCAATCCTCAATCCTCAATCCTCAATCCTCAATCTTCAATCCTCAATACACAATCTTCAATCCTCCATCCTAAATCCTCAATCCTCAATCCTCAATCCTCAATCGTCTTGCTTCAATCCTCAATACCCAATACTCGGTCTTCAATCTTCAATCCTCATTCCTCAATTCTCAATCCTCAATCCTCAGTCCTCAGACCTCAATTCTGAATCCTCAATCCTGAACCCTCAATCTTCAGACCTCAGACCTGAACAATCAGATGTCAATCCTCAATCCTCAATAGAATATCATCGATTCACAGTTTTCAATACTCAATACTCAATCTGCAATCTTCAAACTTCTTTCCACAAATGTCAATTCTCATCACTCAACCCTCAACACTCAATCCTCAACCGTCAGTCCTAGTCCTCAATCCTCAACCCTCAATCCTCAATCCTCAATCTTCAATCCTCAATACTCAATATTCAATCCTCAATCCTCAATCCTCAATCCTCAATCTTCAATCCTCTATCCTCAATCCTCAAACCTCAATCCTCAATCCTCAGTCCTCAAAACTCAAACCTGAATCCTCAATCCTCAGACCTCAGGCATCAATACTCAACCCTCAGTACTCGTCCTCAACCCACAACCCTCAATCCTCAATCCTCAATCTTCATTCATCAATATTCAACCGTGTATCCTCAATCCTCAATCCTCAATCCTCAATTCTCATTCTTCAATCCTGAACACCCAATCCTCAATCTTCAATCCTGAACACCCAATCCTCAATCTTCAATCCTCAATCCTCAATCCTCAATCCTCAATCCTCAATCCTCAATCCTCATTCTACAATCCTCAATACCCAATCCTCAATCTTCAATCCTCAATCCTCAATCCTCAATCCTCAGTCCTCAGTCCTCAAACCTCAATCCTCAACACTCAGCCCTCATCCTCAATCTTCAATCCTAAATTCTCAATCCTCAAACCTCAAACCTCAATCCTCAACCGGCAGTCCTCGTCCTCAATCCTCAACCCTCAATCCTCAATCCTCAATCTTCAATCACCAATACTCAATGTTCAATCCACAATCCTCAATCTTCAATCCTCAATGCTCAATCCTCAATCCACAATCCTCAATCCTCAGTCCTCAAAACTCAAACCTGAATCCTCAATCCTGAACCCTCAACCTTCAGAACTCAGTCCTCAACAATCAGTTGTCAGTTCTCAATCCTCAATAGAATATAATCAATTCACAGTTTTCAATACTGAATACTCAATCTGCAATCTTCAAATCTATATCCACAAACATCAGTTCTCATCATTCAACCCTCAACACTCAGTCCCCAATCCTCAATCTTCAACACTCAATCCTCAATCCTCAATCCTCAATCCTCAATCTTCAATCCTCAATACTCAACCTTCAATCCTCCATCCTCAATCCACAATCCTCAATCCTCAATCCTCCATCGTCAGGCAACAATCCTCAATACTCAATCTTCAATCCTCAAAGCTCAATCCTAAATTCTCAGTCCTCAGCCCTCAAACCTCAATCCTCAACCCTCAGACCTCATCATCAATCCTCAATTATCAATCCTCAATCCTCAATTTTCAATCCTGAATACTCAATCTTCAATTCTCAATCCTCAATTCTCAATCCTCAATCCTCAGTCCTCAGTCCTCAAACCACAATCCTCAACCCTCAGCCCTGGCCCTCAATCCTCAATCCTCAATCCTCAATCCTCAATCCTCAATCCTCAATCCTCAATCCTCGTTCTACAATCCTCAATACCCAATCCTCAATCTTCAATCCTCAATCCTCAATCCTCAATCCTCAGTCCTCAGTCCTCAAACCTCAATCCTCAACACTCAGCCCTCATCCTCAGTCTTCAATCCTAAATTCTCAATCCTCAAACCTCAAACCTCAATCCTCAAACGGCAGTCCTCGTCCTCAATCCTCAACCCTCAATCCTCAATCCTCAATCCTCAATCTTCAATCCTCAATACTCAACCTTCAATCCTCCATCCTCAATCCACAATCCTCAATCCTCAATCCTCCATCGGCAGGCAACAATCCTCAATACTCAATCTGCAATCTTCAAATCTCTATCCACAAACATCAATTCTCATCACCCAATCCTCAACACTCAGTCCTCAATGTTCAACACTCAATCCTCAATTCTCAGCCTTCAATCCTCAATACTGAATCTTCAATCCTCAATCCTCAATCCACTGTCCTCAATCCTCAATCCTCAGTCCTCGATCCTCAGTCCTCAATCCTCAATCCTCACTCCTCAATGTTCAATCCTCAATCCTCAATTCTCAATCGTCAATCCTCAATACTGAATCTTCAATCCTCAATCCTCAATCCTCAATCCTCAATCCTCAATCCTCTGTCCTCAAACCGCAATCCTGAATCCTCAATACTGAATCCTCAATCCTCAGCACTCGGTTCTCAACAATCAGTTGTCAATCCTCAATCCTCAATAGATTGTCATCAATTCACATTTTTCAATACTCAATATTCAATCTGCAATCTTCAAATCTCTCTCCACAAATATCAATTCTCATCACTCAACCATCAACGCTCAGTCCTCAATGTTCAATCCTCAATCCTCAATCCTCGATCCTCAATCCTCAATCCCCAATCATCAATTTTCAATCCTCAATACTCAATTTTCAATCCTCAATTCTCAAACCTCAACCCTTAATCCTCAATCGTCAGTCTTCAATCCTCAATATCCAACCCTCAATCTTCAATCCTCAATCCTCAATCCTCAATACTCAATTTTCAATCCTCAATCCTCAGACCTCAAACATCAACACTCAACCCTCAGTCCTCGTCCTCAATCCACAACCCTCAATCCTCGATCCTCAATCTTCAATCCTCATTCTTCAATCCTCAACACCCAATCCTCAATCTTCAATCCTCAATCCTCAATCCTCAATTCTCAATCCTCAATCCTCAATCCTCAGACCTCAAACATTAATACTCAACCCTCAGTCCTCGTCCTCAATCCACAACCATCAATCCTCAATCCTCAATCTTCAATCATCAATACTCAATCTTCAGTCCTCAATCCTAAATCCTCAATCCTCAATCCTTAATCCTCAATTTTCAATCCGCAATACCCAATCCTCAATCTTCAATCCTCAATCCTCAATCCTCAATTCTCAATCCTCGATCCTGAATCCTCAATCCTCAACCCTCAATTTTCACTCTTCAATCCTCAATCCTCAATCGTCAAACCTCGATCCTCAATTCTCAATCCTCAATCTTCAATCCTCAATACTCAATCCTCAATCCTCAATACTCTCCTGAATCCTCAATCCTCAACCCTCAATTTTCACTCTTCAATCCTCAATCCTCAATCGTCAATCCTCGATCCTCAATCGTCAGTCTTCATTCCTCAATACTCAATCTTCAATCCTCAATCCTCAATCCTCAATCCTCAATCCTCAATCCTCAAACCTCATTCTACAATCCTCAATGCCCAATCCTCAATCTTCAATCCTCAATCGTCAATCCTCAATACTCAATCCTCAATCCTCACTCTTCAATCCTCAATACTCAATCTTCAATTCTCAGTACTCAATCTTCAATTATCAATCCTCAATCCTCAATCCTCAATCCTCAATTCTCATTCTTCAATCCTCAACACCCAATCCTCAATCTTCAATCCTCAATCCTCAATCCTCAATCCTCAATCCTCAATCCTGAATCCTCATTCTACAATCCTGAATACCCAGTCCTCAATCTTCAATCCTCAATCCTCAATCCTCAATTCTCAAACCTCAATCCTCAGTCCTCAGCCCTCAAACCACAATCCTCAATCCTCAGCCCTCATTCTCAATCCTCAATCCTTATTTCTCAGTCCTCAGCCCTCAAACCTCAATCCTCAACCCTAAGACCTCATCCTCAATCCTCAGTTATCAATACTCAATCCTCAATCTTCAATCCTCAATACTCCATCTTCAATCCTCAATCCTCAATCCTCAGACCTCAATCCTCAATCTTCAATCCTCAATACTCAATCTTCAATCCTCAATCCTCAATCCTCAATCCTCAATCCTCATTCTTCAATTCTCAACACCCAATCCTCAATCTTCAATCCTCAATCCTCAATCCTCAATTCTCAATACTCAATAGAATATCGTGAACACCCAATCCTCAATCTTCAATCCTGAACACCCAATCCTCAATCTTCAATCCTCAATCCTCAATCCTCAATCCTCAATCCTCAATCCTCAATCCTCATTCTACAATCCTCAATACCCAATCCTCAATCTTCAATCCTCAATCCTCAATCCTCAATCCTCAGCCATCAATTATCAATTCTCAATACTCAATCCTCAACCATCAATCCTCAGACCTAAAACATAAATACTCAACCCTCAGTCCTCGTCCTCAATCCACAACCCTCAATCCTCGATCCTCAATCTTCAATCATCAATATTCAATCTTCAATCCTCAATCCTCAATCCTCAATACTCAATCTTCAATCCTCAATCCTCAATCCTCAATACTCAACCATCAATCCTCAATTCTGAATACTCAATAGAATATCCTGAATTCTCAGGATTCAATACTCAAACCTCAACACACAACCCTCAATCCTCAATCCTCAATCCTCAATCCTCAACCTTCAATCCTCAATACTCAATCTTCAATCCTCCATTCTCAATCCTCAATCCTCAATCCTCAATCCTCAATCATCAGGCCTCAATCCTCAATACCCAATCCTCAGTCTCCAATAATCAATCCTCAATCCTCAATACTCAATCCTCAATCCTCAGTCCTCAGACCTCAAACCTCAATCCTCTGTCCTCAAACCGCAATCCTGAATCCTCAATACTGAATCCTCAATCCTCAGCACTCGGTCCTCAACAATCAGTTGTCAATCCTCAATCCTCAATAGATTGTCATCAATTCACATTTTTCAATACTCAATATTCAATCTGCAATCTTCAAATCTCTCTCCACAAATATCAATTCTCATCACTCAACCATCAACGCTCAGTCCTCAATGTTCAATCCTCAATCCTCAATCCTCGATCCTCAATCCTCAATCCCCAATCATCAATTTTCAATCCTCAATACTCAATTTTCAATCCTCAATTCTCAAACCTCAACCCTTAATCCTCAATCGTCAGTCTTCAATCCTCAATATCCAACCCTCAATCTTCAATCCTCAATCCTCAATCCTCAATACTCAATTTTCAATCCTCAATCCTCAGACCTCAAACATCAACACTCAACCCTCAGTCCTCGTCCTCAATCCACAACCCTCAATCCTCGATCCTCAATCTTCAATCCTCATTCTTCAATCCTCAACACCCAATCCTCAATCTTCAATCCTCAATCCTCAATCCTCAATTCTCAATCCTCAATCCTCAATCCTCAGACCTCAAACATTAATACTCAACCCTCAGTCCTCGTCCTCAATCCACAACCATCAATCCTCAATCCTCAATCTTCAATCATCAATACTCAATCTTCAGTCCTCAATCCTAAATCCTCAATCCTCAATCCTTAATCCTCAATTTTCAATCCGCAATACCCAATCCTCAATCTTCAATCCTCAATCCTCAATCCTCAATTCTCAATCCTCGATCCTGAATCCTCAATCCTCAACCCTCAATTTTCACTCTTCAATCCTCAATCCTCAATCGTCAAACCTCGATCCTCAATTCTCAATCCTCAATCTTCAATCCTCAATACTCAATCCTCAATCCTCAATACTCTCCTGAATCCTCAATCCTCAACCCTCAATTTTCACTCTTCAATCCTCAATCCTCAATCGTCAATCCTCGATCCTCAATCGTCAGTCTTCATTCCTCAATACTCAATCTTCAATCCTCAATCCTCAATCCTCAATCCTCAATCCTCAATCCTCAAACCTCATTCTACAATCCTCAATGCCCAATCCTCAATCTTCAATCCTCAATCGTCAATCCTCAATACTCAATCCTCAATCCTCACTCTTCAATCCTCAATACTCAATCTTCAATTCTCAGTACTCAATCTTCAATTATCAATCCTCAATCCTTAATCCTCAATCCTCAATTCTCATTCTTCAATCCTCAACACCCAATCCTCAATCTTCAATCCTCAATCCTCAATCCTCAATCCTCAATCCTCAATCCTGAATCCTCATTCTACAATCCTGAATACCCAGTCCTCAATCTTCAATCCTCAATCCTCAATCCTCAATTCTCAAACCTCAATCCTCAGTCCTCAGCCCTCAAACCACAATCCTCAATCCTCAGCCCTCATTCTCAATCCTCAATCCTTATTTCTCAGTCCTCAGCCCTCAAACCTCAATCCTCAACCCTAAGACCTCATCCTCAATCCTCAGTTATCAATACTCAATCCTCAATCTTCAATCCTCAATACTCCATCTTCAATCCTCAATCCTCAATCCTCAGACCTCAATCCTCAATCTTCAATCCTCAATACTCAATCTTCAATCCTCAATCCTCAATCCTCAATCCTCAATCCTCATTCTTCAATTCTCAACACCCAATCCTCAATCTTCAATCCTCAATCCTCAATCCTCAATTCTCAGTCCTCAATCCTCAATCCTCAATACTCAACCATCAATCCTCAATTCTCAATACTCAATCCTCAATCCTCAATCCTCAATCCTCAATCCTCAATACTCAACCATCAATCCTCAATTCTCAATACTCAATAGAATACCCTGAATTCTCAGGATTCAATACTCAAACCTCAACACTCAACCCTCAATCCTCAGTCCTCAGACCTCAAACCTCAAACCCCAATCCGCAGCCCTCATCCTCATTCCTCATTCCTCAATCGTCAATCCTCAATCCTCAATCCTCAACCCTCAATCCTCAATGTTCAATCCTAAATACCCAATCCTCAGTCTTCAATCCTCAATCCTCAATACTCAATCCTCAATCTTCAATCCTCAATCCTCAGTCCTCAAACCTCAATTCTGAATCTGGAATCCTGATCCCTCAATCTTCAGACCTCAGACCTGAACAATCAGATGTCAATACTCAATCCTCAATAGAATATCATCAATTCACAGTTTTCAATACTCAATACTCAATCTGCAATCTTCAAATTTCTGTCCACAAATGTCAATTCTCATCACTCAACCCTCAACACTCAGTCCCCAATCCTCAATCTTCAATCCTCAATCCTCAATCCTCAATTCTCAATCCTCAATCTTCAATCCTCAATGCTCAATCCTCAATCCTCAGTCCTCATTCCTGAATCCTCAATCCTCAATCCTCAATTTTCAATCTTCAATCCTCAATCCTCAATCCTCAATCCTCAATCCTCAATCGTCTGTCTTCAATCCTCAATACTCAATCCTCAATCCTCGATTCTCAATCCTCATTCCTCAATCCTCAATCGTCATTCCTCAACCCTCAATCCTCAACCCTCAATCCTCAATGTTCAACCCTCAATACCCAATCCTGAGTCTTCAATCCTCAATCCTCAATCCTCAATCTTCAATCCTCAATCCTCAGTCCTCAAACCTCAATTCTGAATCCTCAATCCTGAATCCTCAATCTTCAGCCCTCAGTCCTCAACAATCAGTTG
This sequence comes from Calliopsis andreniformis, assembly GCF_051401765.1. Classification (NCBI taxonomy): domain Eukaryota; kingdom Metazoa; phylum Arthropoda; class Insecta; order Hymenoptera; family Andrenidae; genus Calliopsis; species Calliopsis andreniformis. The sequence continues at coordinate 885,292 of NW_027480458.1, forward strand.
TCATTCCTCAATCCTCAATAGAATATCCTCAATTCACAGCTTTCAATACTCAATACTCAATCTGCAATCTTCCAACGTGTATCCACAAACATCAATTTTCACCACTCAACCCTCAGCACTCATCCCTCAATGTTCAATCCTCAATCCTCAGCTCTCAATCTTCGATCCTCAATACTGAATCTTCAATCCTCAATCCTCAATCCTCAATTCTCAACCCTCAACCCTCATTCTTCAATCCTCAATACCCAATCCTCAATCTTCAATCCTCAATCCTCAATCCTCAATTCTCAATTCTCAATCCTCAATCCTCAATCCTCAATCCTCATACCTCAAACATCATTCATCAATATTCAGCCTTCTATCCTCAATCCTCAATCCTCAATCCTCAATCTTCAATCCTCAATACTCAATCCTCAATCTTCAATCCTCATTCTTCAATCCCCAACACCCAATCCACAATCTTCAATCCTCAATCCTCAATCCTCAATCCTCAGACCTCAAACATCAATACTCAACCATCAGTCCTCGTCCTCAATCCACAACCCTCAATCCTCGATCCTTAATCTTCAATCATCAATATTCAATCTTCAATCCTCAATCCTCAATCCTCAATACTGAATCCTCAATCCTCAATCCTCAATCCTCAATACTCAGCCATCAATACTCAATTCTCAATACTCAATAGACTATCCTGAATTCTCAGGATTCAATACTCAAACCTCAACACTCAACCCTCAATCCTCAGTCCTCAATCCTCAATCCTCAATCTTCAATCCTCAATACTCAATCTTCAATCCTCCATCCTAAATCCTCAATCCTCAATCCTCAATCCTCAATCGTCTGGCTTCAATCCTCAATACCCAATCCTCGGTCTTGAATCTTCAATCCTCAATCCTCAATTCTCAATCCTCAATCCTCAGTCCTCAGACCTGAAACCTCAATCCCCAATCCGCAGCCCTCATCCTCATTCCTCATTCCTCAATCGTCAATCCTCAATCCTCAATCCTCAACCTTCAATCCTCAATGTTCAATCCTCCACACCCAATCCTCAGTCTTCAATCCTCAATCCTCAATCCTCAATCCTCAATCTTCAATCCTCAATCCTCAGTCCTCAAACCTCAATTCTGAATCTTCAATCCTGATCCCTCAATCTTCAGACCTCAGACCTGAACAATCAGATGTCAATACTCAATCCTCAATAGAATATCATCAATTCACAGTTTTCAATACTCAATACTCAATCTGCAATCTTCAAATTTCTGCCCACAAATGTCAATTCTCATCACTCAACCCTCAACACTCAATCCCCAATCCTCAATCTTCAATCCTCAATCCTCAATCCTCAATTCTCAATCCTCAATCTTCAATCCTCAATACTCAATTCTCAATACTCAATCCTCATTCCTGAATCCTCAATCCTCAATCCTTAATTTTCAATCTTCAATCCTCAACCCTCAATCCTCAATCCTCAATCCTCAATCCTCAATCCTCAATCCTCAGACCTCAAACATCAATACTCAACCATCAGTCCTCGTCCTCAATCCACAACCCTCAATCCTCGATCCTCAATCTTCAATCATGAATATTCAATCTTCAATCCTCAATCCTCAATCCTCAATACTGAATCCTCAATCCTCAATCCTCAATCCTCAATCCTCAATACTCAACCATCAATCCTCAATTCTCAATACTCAATAGAATATCCTGAATTCTCAGGATTCAATACTCAAACCTCAACACTCAACCCTCAATCCTCAATCCTCAATCCTCAATCTTCAATCTTCATTCATCAATATTCAACCTTCTATCCTCAATCCTCAATCCTCAATCCTCAATCTTCAATCCTCAATACTCAATCCTCAATACTCAACCATCAATCCTCAATTCTCAATACTCAATCCTCAACCATCAATCCTCAGACCTAAAACATAAATACTCAACCCTCAGTCCTCGTACTCAATCCACAACCCTCAATCCTCGATCCTCAATCTTCAATCATCAATATTCAATCTTCAATCCTCAATCCTCAATCCTCAATACTCAATCTTCAATCCTCAATCCTCAATCCTCAATACTCAACCATCAATCCTCAATTCTGAATACTCAATAGAGTATCCTGAATTCTCAGGATTCAATACTCAAACCTCAACACACAACCCTCAATCCTCAATCCTCAATCCTCAATCCTCAACCTTCAATCCTCAATACTCAATCTTCAATCCTCCATTCTCAATCCTCAATCCTCAATCCTCAATCCTCAATCATCAGGCCTCAATCCTCAATACCCAATCCTCAGTCTTCAATAATCAATCCTCAATCCTCAATACTCAATCCTCAATCCTCAGTCCTCAGACCTCAAACCTCAATCCTCTGTCCTCAAACCACAATCCTGAATCCTCAATACTGAATCCTCAATCCTCAGCACTCGGTCCTCAACAATCAGTTGTCAATCCTCAATCCTCAATAGATTGTCATCAATTCACATTTTTCAATACTCAATATTCAATCTGCAATCTTCAAATCTCTATCCACAAATATCAATTCTCATCACTCAACCATCAACACTCAGTCCTCAATGTTCAATCCTCAATCCTCAATTCTCAATCGTCAATCCTCAATACTGAATCTTCAATCCTCAATCCTCAATCCTCAATCCTCGATCCTCAATCCTCAATCCTCAATCTTCAATCCTCAATACACAATCTTCAATCCTCCATCCTAAATCCTCAATCCTCAATCCTCAATCCTCAATCGTCTTGCTTCAATCCTCAATACCCAATACTCGGTCTTCAATCTTCAATCCTCATTCCTCAATTCTCAATCCTCAATCCTCAGTCCTCAGACCTCAATTCTGAATCCTCAATCCTGAACCATCAATCTTCAGACCTCAGACCTGAACAATCAGATGTCAATCCTCAATCCTCAATAGAATATCATCGATTCACAGTTTTCAATACTCAATACTCAATCTGCAATCTTCAAACTTCTTTCCACAAATGTCAATTCTCATCACTCAACCCTCAACACTCAATCCTCAACCGTCAGTCCTAGTCCTCAATCCTCAACCCTCAATCCTCAATCCTCAATCTTCAATCCTCAATACTCAATATTCAATCCTCAATCCTCAATCCTCAATCCTCAATCTTCAATCCTCAATCCTCAATCCTCAAACCTCAATCCTCAATCCTCAGTCCTCAAAACTCAAACCTGAATCCTCAATCCTCAGACCTCAGGCATCAATACTCAACCCTCAGTACTCGTCCTCAACCCACAACCCTCAATCCTCAATCCTCAATCTTCATTCATCAATATTCAACCGTGTATCCTCAATCCTCAATCCTCAATCCTCAATTCTCATTCTTCAATCCTGAACACCCAATCCTCAATCTTCAATCCTGAACACCCAATCCTCAATCTTCAATCCTCAATCCTCAATCCTCAATCCTCAATCCTCAATCCTCAATCCTCATTCTACAATCCTCAATACCCAATCCTCAATCTTCAATCCTCAATCCTCAATCCTCAATCCTCAGTCCTCAGTCCTCAAACCTCAATCCTCAACACTCAGCCCTCATCCTCAATCTTCAATCCTAAATTCTCAATCCTCAAACCTCAAACCTCAATCCTCAACCGGCAGTCCTCGTCCTCAATCCTCAACCCTCAATCCTCAATCCTCAATCTTCAATCACCAATACTCAATGTTCAATCCACAATCCTCAATCTTCAATCCTCAATGCTCAATCCTCAATCCACAATCCTCAATCCTCAGTCCTCAAAACTCAAACCTGAATCCTCAATCCTGAACCCTCAACCTTCAGAACTCAGTCCTCAACAATCAGTTGTCAGTTCTCAATCCTCAATAGAATATAATCAATTCACAGTTTTCAGTACTGAATACTCAATCTGCAATCTTCAAATCTATATCCACAAACATCAGTTCTCATCATTCAACCCTCAACACTCAGTCCCCAATCCTCAATCTTCAACACTCAATCCTCAATCCTCATTCCTCAATCCTCAATCTTCAATCCTCAATCCTCAATCTTCAATCATCAATACTCAATCTTCAGTCCTCAATCCTAAATCCTCAATCCTCAATCCTTAATCCTCAATTTTCAATCCGCAATACCCAATCCTCAATCTTCAATCCTCAATCCTCAATCCTCAATTCTCAATCCTCGATCCTGAATCCTCAATCCTCAACCCTCAATTTTCACTCTTCAATCCTCAATCCTCAATCGTCAAACCTCGATCCTCAATTCTCAATCCTCAATCTTCAATCCTCAATACTCAATCCTCAATCCTCAATACTCTCCTGAATCCTCAATCCTCAACCCTCAATTTTCACTCTTCAATCCTCAATCCTCAATCGTCAATCCTCGATCCTCAATCGTCAGTCTTCATTCCTCAATACTCAATCTTCAATCCTCAATCCTCAATCCTCAATCCTCAATCCTCAATCCTCAAACCTCATTCTACAATCCTCAATGCCCAATCCTCAATCTTCAATCCTCAATCGTCAATCCTCAATACTCAATCCTCAATCCTCACTCTTCAATCCTCAATACTCAATCTTCAATTCTCAGTACTCAATCTTCAATTATCAATCCTCAATCCTCAATCCTCAATCCTCAATTCTCATTCTTCAATCCTCAACACCCAATCCTCAATCTTCAATCCTCAATCCTCAATCCTCAATCCTCAATCCTCAATCCTGAATCCTCATTCTACAATCCTGAATACCCAGTCCTCAATCTTCAATCCTCAATCCTCAATCCTCAATTCTCAAACCTCAATCCTCAGTCCTCAGCCCTCAAACCACAATCCTCAATCCTCAGCCCTCATTCTCAATCCTCAATCCTTATTTCTCAGTCCTCAGCCCTCAAACCTCAATCCTCAACCCTAAGACCTCATCCTCAATCCTCAGTTATCAATACTCAATCCTCAATCTTCAATCCTCAATACTCCATCTTCAATCCTCAATCCTCAATCCTCAGACCTCAATCCTCAATCTTCAATCCTCAATACTCAATCTTCAATCCTCAATCCTCAATCCTCAATCCTCAATCCTCATTCTTCAATTCTCAACACCCAATCCTCAATCTTCAATCCTCAATCCTCAATCCTCAATTCTCAGTCCTCAATCCTCAATCCTCAATACTCAACCATCAATCCTCAATTCTCAATACTCAATCCTCAATCCTCAATCCTCAATCCTCAATCCTCAATACTCAACCATCAATCCTCAATTCTCAATACTCAATAGAATACCCTGAATTCTCAGGATTCAATACTCAAACCTCAACACTCAACCCTCAATCCTCAGTCCTCAGACCTCAAACCTCAAACCCCAATCCGCAGCCCTCATCCTCATTCCTCATTCCTCAATCGTCAATCCTCAATCCTCAATCCTCAACCCTCAATCCTCAATGTTCAATCCTAAATACCCAATCCTCAGTCTTCAATCCTCAATCCTCAATACTCAATCCTCAATCTTCAATCCTCAATCCTCAGTCCTCAAACCTCAATTCTGAATCTGGAATCCTGATCCCTCAATCTTCAGACCTCAGACCTGAACAATCAGATGTCAATACTCAATCCTCAATAGAATATCATCAATTCACAGTTTTCAATACTCAATACTCAATCTGCAATCTTCAAATTTCTGTCCACAAATGTCAATTCTCATCACTCAACCCTCAACACTCAGTCCCCAATCCTCAATCTTCAATCCTCAATCCTCAATCCTCAATTCTCAATCCTCAATCTTCAATCCTCAATGCTCAATCCTCAATCCTCAGTCCTCATTCCTGAATCCTCAATCCTCAATCCTCAATTTTCAATCTTCAATCCTCAATCCTCAATCCTCAATCCTCAATCCTCAATCGTCTGTCTTCAATCCTCAATACTCAATCCTCAATCCTCGATTCTCAATCCTCATTCCTCAATCCTCAATCGTCATTCCTCAACCCTCAATCCTCAACCCTCAATCCTCAATGTTCAACCCTCAATACCCAATCCTGAGTCTTCAATCCTCAATCCTCAATCCTCAATCTTCAATCCTCAATCCTCAGTCCTCAAACCTCAATTCTGAATCCTCAATCCTGAATCCTCAATCTTCAGCCCTCAGTCCTCAACAATCAGTTGTCATTCCTCAATCCTCAATAGAATATCCTCAATTCACAGCTTTCAATACTCAATACTCAATCTGCAATCTTCCAACGTGTATCCACAAACATCAATTTTCACCACTCAACCCTCAGCACTCATCCCTCAATGTTCAATCCTCAATCCTCAGCTCTCAATCTTCGATCCTCAATACTGAATCTTCAATCCTCAATCCTCAATCCTCAATTCTCAACCCTCAACCCTCATTCTTCAATCCTCAATACCCAATCCTCAATCTTCAATCCTCAATCCTCAATCCTCAATTCTCAATTCTCAATCCTCAATCCTCAATCCTCAATCCTCATACCTCAAACATCATTCATCAATATTCAGCCTTCTATCCTCAATCCTCAATCCTCAATCCTCAATCTTCAATCCTCAATACTCAATCCTCAATCTTCAATCCTCATTCTTCAATCCCCAACACCCAATCCACAATCTTCAATCCTCAATCCTCAATCCTCAATCCTCAGACCTCAAACATCAATACTCAACCATCAGTCCTCGTCCTCAATCCACAACCCTCAATCCTCGATCCTTAATCTTCAATCATCAATATTCAATCTTCAATCCTCAATCCTCAATCCTCAATACTGAATCCTCAATCCTCAATCCTCAATCCTCAATACTCAGCCATCAATACTCAATTCTCAATACTCAATAGACTATCCTGAATTCTCAGGATTCAATACTCAAACCTCAACACTCAACCCTCAATCCTCAGTCCTCAATCCTCAATCCTCAATCTTCAATCCTCAATACTCAATCTTCAATCCTCCATCCTAAATCCTCAATCCTCAATCCTCAATCCTCAATCGTCTGGCTTCAATCCTCAATACCCAATCCTCGGTCTTGAATCTTCAATCCTCAATCCTCAATTCTCAATCCTCAATCCTCAGTCCTCAGACCTGAAACCTCAATCCCCAATCCGCAGCCCTCATCCTCATTCCTCATTCCTCAATCGTCAATCCTCAATCCTCAATCCTCAACCTTCAATCCTCAATGTTCAATCCTCCACACCCAATCCTCAGTCTTCAATCCTCAATCCTCAATCCTCAATCCTCAATCTTCAATCCTCAATCCTCAGTCCTCAAACCTCAATTCTGAATCTTCAATCCTGATCCCTCAATCTTCAGACCTCAGACCTGAACAATCAGATGTCAATACTCAATCCTCAATAGAATATCATCAATTCACAGTTTTCAATACTCAATACTCAATCTGCAATCTTCAAATTTCTGCCCACAAATGTCAATTCTCATCACTCAACCCTCAACACTCAATCCCCAATCCTCAATCTTCAATCCTCAATCCTCAATCCTCAATTCTCAATCCTCAATCTTCAATCCTCAATACTCAATTCTCAATACTCAATCCTCATTCCTGAATCCTCAATCCTCAATCCTTAATTTTCAATCTTCAATCCTCAACCCTCAATCCTCAATCCTCAATCCTCAATCCTCAATCCTCAATCCTCAGACCTCAAACATCAATACTCAACCATCAGTCCTCGTCCTCAATCCACAACCCTCAATCCTCGATCCTCAATCTTCAATCATCAATATTCAATCTTCAATCCTCAATCCTCAATCCTCAATACTGAATCCTCAATCCTCAATCCTCAATCCTCAATCCTCAATACTCAACCATCAATCCTCAATTCTCAATACTCAATAGAATATCCTGAATTCTCAGGATTCAATACTCAAACCTCAACACTCAACCCTCAATCCTCAATCCTCAATCCTCAATCTTCAATCTTCATTCATCAATATTCAACCTTCTATCCTCAATCCTCAATCCTCAATCCTCAATCTTCAATCCTCAATACTCAATCCTCAATACTCAACCATCAATCCTCAATTCTCAATACTCAATCCTCAACCATCAATCCTCAGACCTAAAACATAAATACTCAACCCTCAGTCCTCGTACTCAATCCACAACCCTCAATCCTCGATCCTCAATCTTCAATCATCAATATTCAATCTTCAATCCTCAATCCTCAATCCTCAATACTCAATCTTCAATCCTCAATCCTCAATCCTCAATACTCAACCATCAATCCTCAATTCTGAATACTCAATAGAGTATCCTGAATTCTCAGGATTCAATACTCAAACCTCAACACACAACCCTCAATCCTCAATCCTCAATCCTCAATCCTCAACCTTCAATCCTCAATACTCAATCTTCAATCCTCCATTCTCAATCCTCAATCCTCAATCCTCAATCCTCAATCATCAGGCCTCAATCCTCAATACCCAATCCTCAGTCTTCAATAATCAATCCTCAATCCTCAATACTCAATCCTCAATCCTCAGTCCTCAGACCTCAAACCTCAATCCTCTGTCCTCAAACCACAATCCTGAATCCTCAATACTGAATCCTCAATCCTCAGCACTCGGTCCTCAACAATCAGTTGTCAATCCTCAATCCTCAATAGATTGTCATCAATTCACATTTTTCAATACTCAATATTCAATCTGCAATCTTCAAATCTCTATCCACAAATATCAATTCTCATCACTCAACCATCAACACTCAGTCCTCAATGTTCAATCCTCAATCCTCAATTCTCAATCGTCAATCCTCAATACTGAATCTTCAATCCTCAATCCTCAATCCTCAATCCTCGATCCTCAATCCTCAATCCTCAATCTTCAATCCTCAATACACAATCTTCAATCCTCCATCCTAAATCCTCAATCCTCAATCCTCAATCCTCAATCGTCTTGCTTCAATCCTCAATACCCAATACTCGGTCTTCAATCTTCAATCCTCATTCCTCAATTCTCAATCCTCAATCCTCAGTCCTCAGACCTCAATTCTGAATCCTCAATCCTGAACCATCAATCTTCAGACCTCAGACCTGAACAATCAGATGTCAATCCTCAATCCTCAATAGAATATCATCGATTCACAGTTTTCAATACTCAATACTCAATCTGCAATCTTCAAACTTCTTTCCACAAATGTCAATTCTCATCACTCAACCCTCAACACTCAATCCTCAACCGTCAGTCCTAGTCCTCAATCCTCAACCCTCAATCCTCAATCCTCAATCTTCAATCCTCAATACTCAATATTCAATCCTCAATCCTCAATCCTCAATCCTCAATCTTCAATCCTCAATCCTCAATCCTCAAACCTCAATCCTCAATCCTCAGTCCTCAAAACTCAAACCTGAATCCTCAATCCTCAGACCTCAGGCATCAATACTCAACCCTCAGTACTCGTCCTCAACCCACAACCCTCAATCCTCAATCCTCAATCTTCATTCATCAATATTCAACCGTGTATCCTCAATCCTCAATCCTCAATCCTCAATTCTCATTCTTCAATCCTGAACACCCAATCCTCAATCTTCAATCCTGAACACCCAATCCTCAATCTTCAATCCTCAATCCTCAATCCTCAATCCTCAATCCTCAATCCTCAATCCTCATTCTACAATCCTCAATACCCAATCCTCAATCTTCAATCCTCAATCCTCAATCCTCAATCCTCAGTCCTCAGTCCTCAAACCTCAATCCTCAACACTCAGCCCTCATCCTCAATCTTCAATCCTAAATTCTCAATCCTCAAACCTCAAACCTCAATCCTCAACCGGCAGTCCTCGTCCTCAATCCTCAACCCTCAATCCTCAATCCTCAATCTTCAATCACCAATACTCAATGTTCAATCCACAATCCTCAATCTTCAATCCTCAATGCTCAATCCTCAATCCACAATCCTCAATCCTCAGTCCTCAAAACTCAAACCTGAATCCTCAATCCTGAACCCTCAACCTTCAGAACTCAGTCCTCAACAATCAGTTGTCAGTTCTCAATCCTCAATAGAATATAATCAATTCACAGTTTTCAGTACTGAATACTCAATCTGCAATCTTCAAATCTATATCCACAAACATCAGTTCTCATCATTCAACCCTCAACACTCAGTCCCCAATCCTCAATCTTCAACACTCAATCCTCAATCCTCATTCCTCAATCCTCAATCTTCAATCCTCAATACTCAACCTTCAATCCTCCATCCTCAATCCACAATCCTCAATCCTCAATCCTCCATCGTCAGGCAACAATCCTCAATACTCAACCTTCAATCCTCAAAACTCAATCCTAAATTCTCAGTCCTCAGCCCTCAAACCTCAATCCTCAACCCTCAGACCTCATCATCAATCCTCAATTATCAATCCTCAATCCTCAATTTTCAATCCTGAATACTCAATCTTCAATTCTCAATCCTCAATTCTCAATCCTCAATCCTCAGTCCTCAGTCCTCAAACCACAATCCTCAACCCTCAGCCCTGGCCCTCAATCCTCAATCCTCAATCCTCAATCCTCAATCCTCAATCCTCAATCCTCAATCCTCGTTCTACAATCCTCAATACCCAATCCTCAATCTTCAATCCTCAATCCTCAATCCTCAATCCTCAATCCTCAGTCCTCAGTCCTCAAACCTCAATCCTCAACACTCAGCCCTCATCCTCAATCTTCAATCCTAAATTCTCAATCCTCAAACCTCAAACCTCAATCCTCAAACGGCAGTCCTCGTCCTCAATCCTCAACCCTCAATCCTCAATCCTCAATCCTCAATCTTCAATCCTCAATACTCAACCTTCAATCCTCCATCCTCAATCCACAATCCTCAATCCTCAATCCTCCATCGGCAGGCAACAATCCTCAATACTCAATCTGCAATCTTCAAATCTCTATCCACAAACATCAATTCTCATCACCCAATCCTCAACACTCAGTCCTCAATGTTCAACACTCAATCCTCAATTCTCAGCCTTCAATCCTCAATACTGAATCTTCAATCCTCAATCCTCAATCCACTGTCCTCAATCCTCAATCCTCAGTCCTCGATCCTCAGTCCTCAATCCTCAATCCTCACTCCTCAATGTTCAATCCTCAATCCTCAATTCTCAATCGTCAATCCTCAATACTGAATCTTCAATCCTCAATCCTCAATCCTCAATCCTCAATCCTCAATCCTCAATCCTCAATCATCAATTTTCAATCCTAAATACTCAATTTTCAATCCTCAATCCTCAAACCTCAATCCTTAATCCTCAATCGTCAGGCTTCAATCCTCAATATCCAACACTCAATCTTCAATCCACAATCCTCAATCCTCAATTCTCAATCCTCAATCCCCAGTCCTCAGTCCTCAAACCTCAATGCTCAAACCTTAGCCCACATCCTCAATCCTCAATCCTCAATCCTCAATCTTCAATCCTCAATCCTCAGACCTCAAACCACAACCATCAATTTTCAATCCTCAATACTCAATCTGCTATCCTCAATCCTCAATCCTCAATCCTCAATCCTCAATACTCAATCTTCAACCCTCAATCCTCAATCCTCAATCCTCAATCCTCATTCTTCAATCCTCAACACCCAATCCTCAATTTCAATCCTCAATCCTCAATCCTCAATTCTCAGTCCTCAATCCTCAATCCTCAATCCTCAGACCTCAATCATCAAAACTCAACCCTCAGTCCTCGTCCTCAATCCACAACCCTCAATCCTCGATCCTCAATCTTCAATCATCAATATTCAATCTTCAAACCTCAATCCTCAATCCTCAATACTCAATCCTCAATCCTCAATCCTCAATCCTCAATACTCAACCATCAATCCTCAATTCTCAATACTCAATAGAATATCCTGAATTCTCAGGATTCAATACTCAAACCTCAACACTCAACCCTCAATCCTCAGTCCTCAATCCTCAATCCTCAATCTTCAATCCTCAATACTCAATCTTCAATCCTCCATCCTAAATCCTCAATCCTCAATCCTCAATCCTCAATCGTCTGGCTTCAATCCTCAATACCCAATCCTCGGTCTTGAATCTTCAATCCTCAATCCTCAATTCTCAATCCTCAATCCTCAGTCCTCAGACCTGAAACCTCAATCCCCAATCCGCAGCCCTGATCCTCATTCCTCATTCCTCAACCGTCAATCCTCAATCCTCAATCCTCAACCCTCAATCCTCAATGTTCAATCCTCAACACCCAATCCTCAGTCTTCAATCCTCAATCCTCAATCCTCAATCCTCAATCTTCAATCCTCAATCCTCAGTCCTCAAACCTCAATTCTGAATCTTCAATCCTGACCCCTCAATCTTCAGACCTCAGACCTGAACAATCAGATGTCAATACTCAATCCTCAATAGAATATCATCAATTCACAGTTTTCAATACTCAATACTCAATCTGCAATCTTCAAATTTCTGCCCACAAATGTCATTTCTCATCACTCAACCCTCAACACTCAATCCCCAATCCTCAATCTTCAATCCTCAATCCTCAATCCTCAATTCTCAATCCTCAATCTTCAATCCTCAATACTCAATCCTCAATCCTCAATCCTCATTCCTGAATCCTCAATCCTCAATCCTCAATTTTCAATCTTCAATCCTCAATCCTCAATGTTCAATCCTCAATACCCAATCCTCAGTCTTCAATCCTCAATCCTCAATCCTCAATCTTCAATCCTCAGTCCTCAGTCCTCAAACCTCAATTCTGAATCCTCAATCCTGAATCCTTAATCTTCAGCCCTCAGTCCTCAACAATCAGTTGTCATTCCTCAATCCTCAATAGAATATCCTCAATTCACAGCTTTCAATACTCAATACTCAATCTGCAATCTTCCAACGTTTATACACAAACATCAATTTTCACCACTCAACCCTCAGTACTCATTCCTCAATGTTCAATCCTCAATCCTCAGCTCTCAATCTTCGATCCTCAATACTGAATCTTCAACCCTCAATCCTCAATCCTCAATCCTCAACCCTCAACCCTCATTCTTCAATCCTCAATACCCAATCCTCAATCTTCAATCCTCAATCCTCAATCCTCAATTCTCAATTCTCAATCCTCAATCCTCAATCCTCAATCCTCATACCTCAAACGTCAATATTCAACACTCAGTCCTCGTCCTCAATCCACAAACCTCAATCCTCAACCCTCAATCTTCAATCATCAATACTCAATCTTCAATCCTCAATACTCTATCCTCAATCCTCAATACTCAATACTCAATCTTCAATCCCCAATACTCAATCTTCGATCCTCAATCCTCAATACTCAATCTTCAATCCTCAATCCTCGTTCTACAATCCTCAATACCCAATCCTCAATCTTCAATCCTCAATCCTCAATCCTCAATCCTCAATCCTCAGTCCTCAGTCCTCAAACCTCAATCCTCAACACTCAGCCCTCATCCTCAATCTTCAATCCTAAATTCTCAATCCTCAAACCTCAAACCTCAATCCTCAAACGGCAGTCCTCGTCCTCAATCCTCAACCCTCAATCCTCAATCCTCAATCCTCAATCTTCAATCCTCAATACTCAACCTTCAATCCTCCATCCTCAATCCACAATCCTCAATCCTCAATCCTCCATCGGCAGGCAACAATCCTCAATACTCAATCTGCAATCTTCAAATCTCTATCCACAAACATCAATTCTCATCACCCAATCCTCAACACTCAGTCCTCAATGTTCAACACTCAATCCTCAATTCTCAGCCTTCAATCCTCAATACTGAATCTTCAATCCTCAATCCTCAATCCACTGTCCTCAATCCTCAATCCTCAGTCCTCGATCCTCAGTCCTCAATCCTCAATCCTCACTCCTCAATGTTCAATCCTCAATCCTCAATTCTCAATCGTCAATCCTCAATACTGAATCTTCAATCCTCAATCCTCAATCCTCAATCCTCAATCCTCAATCCTCAATCCTCAATCATCAATTTTCAATCCTAAATACTCAATTTTCAATCCTCAATCCTCAAACCTCAATCCTTAATCCTCAATCGTCAGGCTTCAATCCTCAATATCCAACACTCAATCTTCAATCCACAATCCTCAATCCTCAATTCTCAATCCTCAATCCCCAGTCCTCAGTCCTCAAACCTCAATGCTCAAACCTTAGCCCACATCCTCAATCCTCAATCCTCAATCCTCAATCTTCAATCCTCAATCCTCAGACCTCAAACCACAACCATCAATTTTCAATCCTCAATACTCAATCTGCTATCCTCAATCCTCAATCCTCAATCCTCAATCCTCAATACTCAATCTTCAACCCTCAATCCTCAATCCTCAATCCTCAATCCTCATTCTTCAATCCTCAACACCCAATCCTCAATTTCAATCCTCAATCCTCAATCCTCAATTCTCAGTCCTCAATCCTCAATCCTCAATCCTCAGACCTCAATCATCAAAACTCAACCCTCAGTCCTCGTCCTCAATCCACAACCCTCAATCCTCGATCCTCAATCTTCAATCATCAATATTCAATCTTCAAACCTCAATCCTCAATCCTCAATACTCAATCCTCAATCCTCAATCCTCAATCCTCAATACTCAACCATCAATCCTCAATTCTCAATACTCAATAGAATATCCTGAATTCTCAGGATTCAATACTCAAACCTCAACACTCAACCCTCAATCCTCAGTCCTCAATCCTCAATCCTCAATCTTCAATCCTCAATACTCAATCTTCAATCCTCCATCCTAAATCCTCAATCCTCAATCCTCAATCCTCAATCGTCTGGCTTCAATCCTCAATACCCAATCCTCGGTCTTGAATCTTCAATCCTCAATCCTCAATTCTCAATCCTCAATCCTCAGTCCTCAGACCTGAAACCTCAATCCCCAATCCGCAGCCCTGATCCTCATTCCTCATTCCTCAACCGTCAATCCTCAATCCTCAATCCTCAACCCTCAATCCTCAATGTTCAATCCTCAACACCCAATCCTCAGTCTTCAATCCTCAATCCTCAATCCTCAATCCTCAATCTTCAATCCTCAATCCTCAGTCCTCAAACCTCAATTCTGAATCTTCAATCCTGACCCCTCAATCTTCAGACCTCAGACCTGAACAATCAGATGTCAATACTCAATCCTCAATAGAATATCATCAATTCACAGTTTTCAATACTCAATACTCAATCTGCAATCTTCAAATTTCTGCCCACAAATGTCATTTCTCATCACTCAACCCTCAACACTCAATCCCCAATCCTCAATCTTCAATCCTCAATCCTCAATCCTCAATTCTCAATCCTCAATCTTCAATCCTCAATACTCAATCCTCAATCCTCAATCCTCATTCCTGAATCCTCAATCCTCAATCCTCAATTTTCAATCTTCAATCCTCAATCCTCAATGTTCAATCCTCAATACCCAATCCTCAGTCTTCAATCCTCAATCCTCAATCCTCAATCTTCAATCCTCAGTCCTCAGTCCTCAAACCTCAATTCTGAATCCTCAATCCTGAATCCTTAATCTTCAGCCCTCAGTCCTCAACAATCAGTTGTCATTCCTCAATCCTCAATAGAATATCCTCAATTCACAGCTTTCAATACTCAATACTCAATCTGCAATCTTCCAACGTTTATACACAAACATCAATTTTCACCACTCAACCCTCAGTACTCATTCCTCAATGTTCAATCCTCAATCCTCAGCTCTCAATCTTCGATCCTCAATACTGAATCTTCAACCCTCAATCCTCAATCCTCAATCCTCAACCCTCAACCCTCATTCTTCAATCCTCAATACCCAATCCTCAATCTTCAATCCTCAATCCTCAATCCTCAATTCTCAATTCTCAATCCTCAATCCTCAATCCTCAATCCTCATACCTCAAACGTCAATATTCAACACTCAGTCCTCGTCCTCAATCCACAAACCTCAATCCTCAACCCTCAATCTTCAATCATCAATACTCAATCTTCAATCCTCAATACTCTATCCTCAATCCTCAATACTCAATACTCAATCTTCAATCCCCAATACTCAATCTTCGATCCTCAATCCTCAATACTCAATCTTCAATCCTCATTCTTCAATCCCCAACACCCAATCCACAATCTTCAATCCTCAATCCTAAATCCTCAATCCTCAGACCTCAAACATCAATACTCAACCATCAGTCCTCGTCCTCAATCCACAACCCTCAATCCTCGATCCTCAATCTTCAATCATCAATATTCAATCTTCAATCCTCAATCCTCAATCCTCAATACTGAATCCTCAATCCTCGATCCTCAATCCTCAATACTCAACCATCAATCCTCAATTCTCAATACTCAATAGAATATCCTGAATTCTCAGGATTCAATACTCAAACCTCAACACTCAACCCTCTATCCTCAATCCTCAATCCTCAATCCTCAATCTTCATTCATCAATATTCAACCTTCTATCCACAACACTCAATCCTCGATCCTCAATCTTCAATCATCAATATTCAATCTTCAATCCTCAATCGTCAATCCTCAATACTCAATCTTCAATCCTCAATCCTCAATCATCAATACTCAACCATCAATCCTCAATTCTCAATACTCAATAGAATATCGTGAATTCTCAGGATTCAATACTCAAACCTCAACACTCAACCCTCAATCCTCAATCCGCAATCCTCAATCCTCAATCTTCATTCATCAATATTCAACCTTCTATCCTCAATCCTCAATCCTCAATCCTCAATCTTCAATCCTCAATACTCAATCCTCAATACTCAGCCATCAATTATCAATTCTCAATACTCAATCCTCAACCATCAATCCTCAGACCTAAAACATAAATACTCAACCCTCAGTCCTCGTCCTCAATCCACAACCCTCAATCCTCGATCCTCAATCTTCAATCATCAATATTCAATCTTCAATCCTCAATCCTCAATCCTCAATACTCAATCTTCAATCCTCAATCCTCAATCCTCAATACTCAACCATCAATCCTCAATTCTGAATACTCAATAGAATATCCTGAATTCTCAGGATTCAATACTCAAACCTCAACACACAACCCTCAATCCTCAATCCTCAATCCTCAATCCTCAACCTTCAATCCTCAATACTCAATCTTCAATCCTCCATTGTCAATCCTCAATCCTCAATCCTCAATCCTCAATCATCAGGCCTCAATCCTCAATACCCAATCCTCAGTCTCCAATAATCAATCCTCAATCCTCAATACTCAATCCTCAATCCTCAGTCCTCAGACCTCAAACCTCAATCCTCTGTCCTCAAACCGCAATCCTGAATCCTCAATACTGAATCCTCAATCCTCAGCACTCGGTCCTCAACAATCAGTTGTCAATCCTCAATCCTCAATAGATTGTCATCAATTCACATTTTTCAATACTCAATATTCAATCTGCAATCTTCAAATCTCTATCCACAAATATCAATTCTCATCACTCAACCATCAACACTCAGTCCTCAATGTTCAATCCTCAATCCTCAATTCTCAATCGTCAATCCTCAATACTGAATCTTCAATACTCAATCCTCAATCCTCAATCCTCGATCCTCAATCCTCAATCCTCAATCCCCAATCATCAATTTTCAATCCTTAATACTCAATTTTCAATCCTCAATTCTCAAACCTCAATCCTTAATCCTCAATCGTCAGTCTTCAATCCTCAATATCCAACCCTCAATCTTCAATCCTCAATCCTCAATCCTCAATACTCAATTTTCAATCCTCAATCCTCAGACCTCAAACATCAACACTCAACCCTCAGTCCTCGTCCTCAATCCACAACCCTCAATCCACGATCCTCAATCTTCAATCCTCATTCTTCAATCCTCAACACCCAATCCTCAATCTTCAATCCTCAATCCTCAATCCTCAATTCTCAATCCTCAATCCTCAATCCTCAGACCTCAAACATCAATACTCAACCCTCAGTCCTCGTCCTCAATCCACAACCATCAATCCTCAATCCTCAATCTTCAATCATCAATACTCAATCTTCAGTCCTCAATCCTAAATCCTCAATCCTCAATCCTTAATCCTCAATTTTCACTCTTCAATCCTCAATCCTCAATCGTCAATCCTCGATCCTCAATCGTCAGTCTTCATTCCTCAATACTCAATCTTCAATCCTCAATCCTCAATCCTCAATCCTCAAACCTCATTCTACAATCCTCAATGCCCAATCCTCAATCTTCAATCCTCAGTCGTCAATCCTCAATACTCAATCCTCAATGCTCACTCTTCAATCCTCAATACTCAATCTTCAATTCTCAATACTCAATCTTCAATTATCAATCCTCAATCCTCAATCCTCAATTCTCATTCTTCAATCCTCAACACCCAATCCTCAATCTTCAATCCTCAATCCTCAATCCTCAATCCTCAATCCTCAATCCTGAATCCTCATTCTACAATCCTGAATACCCAATCCTCAATCTTCAATCCTCAATCCTCAATCCTCAATTCTCAAACCTCAATCCTCAGTCCTCAGCCCTCAAACCTCAATCCTCAATCCTCAGCCCTCATTCTCAATCCTCAATCCTTATTTCTCAGTCCTCAGCCCTCAAACCTCAGTCCTCAACCCTCAGACCTCATCCTCAATCCTCAGTTATCAATACTCAATCCTCAATCTTCAACCCTCAATACTCCATCTTCAATCCTCAATCCTCAATCCTCAGACCTCAATCCTCAATCTTCAATCCTCAATACTCAATCTTCAATCCTCAATCCTCAATCCTCAATCCTCAATCCTCATTCTTCAATTCTCAACACCCAATCCTCAATCTTCAATCCTAAATCCTCAATCCTCAATTCTCAGTCCTCAATCCTCAATCCTCAATCCTCAGACCTCAAGCATTAATACTCAACCCTCAATCCTTAGACCTCAATCCTCAATCTTCAATCCTCAATACTCAATCTTCAATCCTCAATCATCAATCCTCAATCCTCAATCCTCATCCTCATTCTTCAATCCTCAACACCCAATCCTCAATCTTCAATCCTCAATCCTCAATCCTCAATTCTCTGTCCTCAATCCTCAATCCTCAATCCTCAGACCTCAAGCATCAATTCTCAACCCTCAGTCCTCGTCCTCAATCCACAACCCTCAATCCTCGATCCTCAATCTTCAATCATCAATATTCAATCTTCAATACTCAATCCTCAATCCTCAATACTCAATCCTCAATCCTCAATCCTCAATCCTCAATCCTCAATACTCAACCATCAATCCTCAATTCTCAATACTCAATAGAATACCCTGAATTCTCAGGATTCAATACACAAACCTCAACACTCAACCTTCAATCCTCAGTCCTCAGACCTCAAACCTCAATCCCCAATCCGCAGCCCTCATCCTCATTCCTCATTCCTCAATCGTCAATCCTCAATCCTCAATCCTCAACCCTCAATCCTCAATGTTCAATCCTAAATACCCAATCCTCAGTCTTCAATCCTCAATCCTCAATCCTCAATCCTCAATCTTCAATCCTCAATCCTCAGTCCTCAAACCTCAATTCTGAATCTGCAATCCTGATCCCTCAATCTTCAGACCTCAGACCTGAACAATCAGATGTCAATACTCAATCCTCAATAGAATATCATCAATTCACAGTTTTCAATACTCAATTCTCAATCTGCAATCTTCAAATTTCTGTCCACAAATGTCAATTCTCATCACTCAACACTCAACACTCAGTCCCCAATCCTCAATCTTCAATCCTCAATCCTCAATCCTCAATTCTCAATCCTCAATCTTCAATCCTCAATACTCAATCCTCAATCCTCAGTCCTCATTCCTGAATCCTCAATCCTCAATCCTCAATTTTCAATCTTCAATCCTCAATCCTCAATCCTCAATCCTCAATCCTCAATCGTCTGTCTTCAATCCTCAATACTCAATCCTCAATCCTCGATTCTCAATCCTCATTCCTCAATCCTCAATCGTCATTCCTCAACCCTCAATCCTCAACCCTCAATCCTCAATGTTCAATCCTCAATACCCAATCCTGAGTCTTCAATCCTCAATCCTCAATCCTCAATCTTCAATCCTCAATCCTCAGTCCTCAAACCTCAATTCTGAATCCTCAATCCTGAATCCTCAATCTTCAGCCCTCAGTCCTCAACAATCAGTTGTCATTCCTCAATCCTCAATAGAATATCCTCAATTCACAGCTTTCAATACTCAATACTCAATCTGCAATCTTCCAACGTGTATCCACAAACATCAATTTTCACCACTCAACCCTCAGCACTCATTCCTCAATGTTCAATCCTCAATCCTCAGCTCTCAATCTTCGATCCTCAATACTGAATCTTCAATCCTCAATCCTCAATCCTCAATCCTCAACACTCAACCCTGATTCTTCAATCCTCAATACCCAATCCTCAATCTTCAATCCTCAATCCTCAATCCTCAATTCTCAATTCTCAATCCTCAATCCTCAATCCTCAATCCTCATACCTCAAACATCAATATTCAACACTCAGTCCTCGTCCTCAATCCACAAACCTCAATCCTCAACCCTCAATCTTCAGTCATCAATATTCAATCTTCAATCCTCAATACTCAATCCTCAATCCTCAATCCTCAATCCTCAATCTTCAATCCCCAATACTCAACCTTCAATCCTCAATCCTCAATACTCAATCCCCAATCCTCATTCTTCAATCCTCAATCCTCAATCTTCAATCCACAATTCCCAATCCTCAGTTCGCAATCCTCAATCCTCAATACTCAGACCTCAGGCATCAATACTCTACCCTCAGTCCTCGTCCTCAATCCACAACATTCAATCCTCAATCCTCAATCTTCATTCATCATTATTCAACCTTCTATCCACAATCCTCAATCCTCAATCCTCAATCTTCAATCCTCAATACTCAATCCTCAATCTTCAACCCTCATTCTTCAATCCCCAACACCCAATCCACAATCTTCAATCCTCAATCCTCAATCCCCAATCCTCAGACCTCAAACATCAATACTCAACCATCAGTCATCGTCCTCAATCCACAACCCTCAATCCTCGATCCTTAATCTTCAATCATCAATATTCAATCTTCAATCCTCAATCCTCAAGCCTCAATACTGAATCCTAAATCCTCAATCCTCAATCCTCAATACTCAATCTTCAATCCTCAATCCTCAATATTCAATCCTCAATCCTCATTCTTCAATCCTCAATACCCAATCCTCAATCTTCAATCCACAATTCCCAATCCTCAGTTCGCAATCCTCAACCCTCAATACTCAGACCTCAGGCATCAACACTCTACCTTCAGTCCTCGTCCTCAATCCACAACACTCAATCCTCAATCCTCAATCTTCATTCATCAATATTCAACCTTCTATCCTCAATCCTCAATCCTCAATCCTCAATCTTCAATCCTCAATACTCAATCCTCAATCTTCAATCCTCATTCTTCAATCCCCAACACCCAATCCACAATCTTCGATCCTCAATCCTCAATCCTCAATCCTCAGACCTCAAACATCAATACTCAACCATCAGTCCTCGTCCTCAATCCACAACCCTCAATCCTCGATCCTTAATCTTCAATCATCAATATTCAATCTTCAATCCTCAATCCTCAATCCTCAATACTGAATCCTCAATCCTCAATCCTCAATCCTCAATACTCAACCATCAATCCTCAATTCTCAATACTCAATAGACTATCCTGAATTCTCAGGATTCAATACTCAAACCTCAACACTCAACCCTCAATCCTCAATCCTCAATCCTCAATCCTCAATCTTCAATCCTCAATACTCAATCTTCAATCCTCAATCCTCAATCCTCAATCCTCAATGCTCAATCCTCAATCCTCACTCCTCAACCCTCAATCTTCAATCCTCAATACTCAATCTGCAATCCTCAATCCTCAATCCTCAAACCTCAATCCTCATTCTTCAATCCTCAATACCCAATCCTCAATACCCAATCCTCAATCTTCAATCCTCAATCCTCAATCCTCAATTCTCAATCCTCGATCCTCAATCCACAGACCTCAATCCTCAATCTTCAATCCTCAATACTCAATGTTCAATCCTCAATCCTCAATCCCCAATCCTCAATCCTCATTCTTCAATCCTCAACAACCAATCCTCAATCTTCAACCCTCAATCCTCAATCCTCAATTCTCAATCCTCAATCCTCAATCCTCAGACCTCAAACATCAACACTCAACCCTCAGTCCTCAACCTCAATCCACAACCCTCAATCCTCGATCCTCAATCTTCAATCATCAATATTCAATCTTCAATCCTCAATCCTCAATCCTCAATACTCAAACCTCACTCCTCAATACTCAACTATCAATCCTCATCCTCATTCCTCAATCCTCAATCGTCAATCCTCAATCCTCAATCCTCAACCCTCAATCCTCAATGTTCAATCCTCAATCCTCAATCTTCAATCTTCAATCCTCAATACCCAATCCTCAATCTTCAATCCTCAATCCTCAGTCCTCAAACCTCAATTCTGTATCCTCAATCCTGAATCCCCAATCTTCAGCCCTCAGTCCTCAACAATCAGTTGTCATTCCTCAATCCTCAATAGAATATCCTCAATTCACAGCTTTCAATACTCAATACTCAATCTGCAATCTTCCAACGTATATCCACAAACATCAGTTTTCACAACTCAAACCTCAGCACTCATTCCTCAATGTTCAATCCTCAATCCTCAGCTATCAATCTTCGATCCTCAATACTGAATCTTCAATCCTCAATCCTCAATTCTCAATCCTCAATCCTCAATCCTCTTACCTCAATCCTCTGTCCTCAAACCTCAATCCTGAATCCTCAATGCTGAATCCTCAACCTTCAGCACTCAGTCCTCAACAATCAGTTGTCAATCCTCAATCCTCAATAGAATGTCATCAATTTACATTTTACAATACTCAATACTCAATCTGCAATCTTCAAATCTCTATCCACAAATATCAATTCTCATCACTCAACCATCAGCACTCAGTCCTCAATGTTCAATCCTCAATCCTCAATTCTCAATCGTCAATCCTCAATACTGAATCTTCAATCCTCAATCCTCAATCCTCAATCCTCAATCCTCAATCCTCAATCCTCAATCCTCAATCATCAATTATCAATCATCAATACTCAATTTTCAATCCTCAATCCTCAAACCTCAATCCTTAATCCTCAATCGTCAGTCTTCAATCCTCAATATCCAACAATCAATCTTCAATCCTCAATCCTCAATCCTCAATTCTCAATCCTCAATCCTCAATCCTCAATCCTCAATCCTCAATACTCAACCATCATTCCTCAATTCTCAATACTCAATAGAATATCCTGAATTCTCAGGATTCAATACTCAAACCTCAACACTCAACCCTCAATCCTCAGTCCTCAGACCTCAAACCTCAATCGCCAGTCCGCAGCCCTCATCCTCATTCCTCGTTCCTCAATCGTCAATCCTCAATCCTCAATCCTCAACCCTCAATACTCAATGTTCAATCCTAAATACCCAATCCTCAGTCTTCAATCCTCAATCCTCAATCCTCAATCCTCAATCTTCAATCCTCAATCCTCAGTCCTCAGACCTCAATTCTGAATCTTCAATCCTGATCCCTCAATCTTCAGACCTCAGACCTGAACAATCAGATGTCAATACTCAATCCTCAATAGAATATCATCAATTCACAGTTTTCAATACTCAATACTCAATCTGCAATCTTCAAATTTCTGTCCACAAATGTCAATTCTCATCACTCAACCCTCAACACTCAGTCCCCAATCCTCAATCTTCAATCCTCAATACCCAATCCTCATTCTTCAATCCACAATTCCCAATCCTCAGTTCGCAATCCTCAGTCCTCAATACTCAGACTTCATTCATCAATATTCAACCTTCTATCCTCAATCCTCAATCCTCAATCCTCAATCCTCAATCTTCAACCCTCAATACTCAATACTCAATCTTCAATACTCATTCTTCAATCCTCAACACCCAATCCACAATCTTCAATCCTCAATCCTCAATCCTCAATCCTCAGACCTCAAACATCAATACTCAACCATCAGTCCTCGTCCTCAATCCACAACCCTCAATCCTCGATCCTCAATCTTCAATCATCAATATTCAACCTTCAATCCTCAATCCTCAATCCTCAATACTGAATCCTCAATCCTCAATCCTCAATCCTCAATACTCAACCATCAATCCTCAAATCTCAATACTCAATAGAATATCCTGAATTCTCAGGATTCAATACTCAGACCTCAACACTCAACACTCAATCCTCAATCCTCAATCCTCAATCCTCAATCTTCGATCCTCAATACTCAATCTTCAATCCTCCATCCTCAATCCACAATCCTCAATACCCAATCCTCAATCGTCAGCCTTCAATCCTCAATACTCAATCTTCAATCCTCAATCCTCAATCCTCATTCGTCAATCCTCATTCTTCAAACCTCAATAACCAATCCTCAATCTTCAATCTTCAATCCTCAATCCTCAATTCTCAATCCCCAATCCTCAATCCTCAGTCCTCAAAACTCAAACCTGAACCCTCAAACCTGAATCCTCAATCTTCAGAACTCAGTCCTCAACAATCAGTTGCCAATCCTCAATCCTCAAGAGAATATAATCAATTCACAGTTTTCAATACTCAATACTCAATCTGCAATCTTTAAATCTCTATCCACAAACATCAATTCTCATCATTCAACCCTCAACACTCAGTCCCCAATCCTCAATCTTCAACACTCAATCCTCAATCCTCAATCCTCAATACTCAATCTTCAATCCACAATCCTCACTCCTCAATCCTCAATGCTAAATCCTCAACCCTCAATCCTCAACACTCAATATTCAATCCTCAATACTCAATCTGCAATCCTCAATCCTCAATCCTCAATCCTCAATCCTCATTCTTCAATCCTCAGTCCACAAACCTCAATCCTCAACCCTCAGCCCTCATCCTCAACCCTCAATCCTAAGCTCTCAATCCTCAAACCTCAATCCTCAATCCTCAACTGTCGGTCCTCGTCCTCAATCCTCAGCCATCAATCCTCAATCCTCAATCTTCAATCCTCAATACTCAATATTCAATCCTCAATCATCAATCCTCTATCCTCAATCTTCAATCCTCAATCCTTAATCCTCAATCCTCAATCCTCAATCCTCAGTCCTCAAAACTCAAACCTGAATCCTCAATCCTCAGACCTCAGGCATCAATACTCAACCCTCAGTCCTCGTACTCAATCCACAACCCTCAATCCTCAATCCTCAATCTTCATTCATCAATATTCAACCGTCTATCCTCAATCCTCAATACTCAATCCTCAATCCTCATTAGAATGTCATCAATTCACAGTTTTCAATACCCAATACTCAATCTGCAATATTCAAATCTCTATCCACAAATATCAATTCTCATCACTCAACCCTCAACACTCAGTCCTCAATGACCAACCCTCACTCCTCAATTCTCAATCGTCAATCCTCAATACTGAATCTTCAATCCTCAATACTCAATCCTCAATCCTCAATCCTCAATCCTCAATCCTCAATCATCAATCCTCAATCTTCAATCCTCAATACTCAATCTTCAATCCTCAATCCTCAAACCTCAATACTTAATCCTCAATCGTCAGTCTTCAATCCTCAATATCCAACCCTCAATCTTCAATCCTCAATCCTCAATCCTCAATCCTCAACCCTCAAACCTCAATCCTCTGCCCTCAGACCTCAATCCTGAATCTTCAATCTTCAATCCTCAATACTCAATCTTCAATAATCAATCCTCAATTCTCAATCCTCAATACTCAATCCTCAGACCAGAAACATAAATACTCAACCCTCAGTCCTCGTCCTCAATCCACAAACCTCAATCCTCGATCCTCAATCTTCAATCATCAATATTCAATCTTCAATCCTCAATCCTCAATCCTCAATACCCAATCCTCAGTCTTCAATCCTCAATCCTCAATCCTCAATCCTCAATCTTCAATCCTCAATCCTCAGTCCTCAAACCTCAATTCTGAATCCTCAATCCTCATTCTTCAATCCTCAATACCCAATCCTCAATCTTCAACCTTCAACCCTCAATACTCAATCCTCAATCTTCAATCCTCATTCTTCAATCCTCAACACCCAATCCTCAATCTTCAATGCCCAATCCTCAATCCTCAATTCTAAATCCTCAATCCTCAATCGTCAGGCTTCAATCCTCAATACTCAATCTTCAATCCTCAATCCTCAATCCTCATTCCTCAATCCTCATTCTTCAATCCTCAATACCCAATCCTCAATCTTCAATCTTCAACCCTCAATCCTCAATTCTCAATCCTCAATCCTCAGTCCTCAGACCTCAAACATCAATCCTCAACCCTCAGCCCTCATCCTCAATCCTCAATCCTCAATCTTCAATCCTCAGTCCTCAATCCTCATGCCTCAATCCTCAATCCTCATTCCTCAGTCATCAAACCTCAATCCTGAATCCTCAATCCTGAATCCTCAATCCTCAGACCTCAGTCCTCAACAATCAGTTGTCATTCCTCAATCCTCAATAGAATATCCTCAATTCACAGCTTTTAATACTCAATACTCAATCTGCAATCTTCCAACGTGTATCCACAAACATCAATTTTTACCACTCAACCCTCAGCACTCATTCCTCAATGTTCAATCCTCAATCCTCAGCTCTCAATTTTCGATCCTCAATACTGAACCTTCAAACCTCAATCCTCAATTCTCAATCATCAATCCTCAACCCTCATTCTTCAATCCTCAATACGCAATCCTCAATCTTCAATCCTCAATCCACAATCCTCAACTCTCAATCCTCATTCTTCAATCCTCAACACCCAATCCTCAATCTTCAATCCTCAATCCTCAATCCTCAATCCTCAATACTCAATCTGCAATCCTCAATCCTCAATCCTCAATCCTCAATCCTCATTCTTCAATCCTCAATACCCAATCCTCAATCTTCAATCCTCAATCCACAATCCTCAACTCTCAATCCTCATTCTTCAATCCTCAACACCCAATCCTCAATCTTCAATCCTCAATCCTCAATCCTCAGACCTCAATCCTTAATCTTCAATCCTCAATACTCAATCCTCAATCCTCAATCCTCAATCCTGAATCCTCAATCCTCAATCCTCAATTTTCAATATTCAATCATCAATCCTTAATCCTCAATCCTCAGTCCTCAATGCTAAATCCTCAATCCTCAATTCTCAACACTCAATATTCAATCCTCAATACTCAATCTGCAATCCTCAATCATCAATCCTCAATCCTCATTCTTCAATCCTCAACACCCAATCCTCAATCCTCAAGCCTCAATTCTCAATCCTCAATCCTCAGTCCTCAGTCCTCAAACCTCAATCCTCAACCCTCAGCCCTCATTCTCAATCCTCAATCCTCAATTCTCAGTCCTCAGCCCTCAAACCTCAATCCTCAACCCTCAGACCTCATCCTCAATACTCAATTATCAATCCTCAATCCTCAATCTTCAATCCTCAATACTCAATCTTCAATCCTCAATCCTCAGTTCTCAAACTTCAATTCTGAATCCTCAATACTCAATCTTCAATCCTCAATCCTCTGTCCTCAATACTCAACTATCAGTCCTCAATTCTCAATACTCAATCCTCAATCCTCAATCTTCAATCCTCAATGCTCAATCCTCAATTCTCAATCCTCAATCCTCTATCCTCAATGCTCAATCATCAATCCTCAAACCACAACCCTCAATCTTCAATCCTCAAAACTCAATCTGCAATCCTCAATCCTCAATCCTCAATCCTCAATCCTCATTCTTCAATCCTCAATACCCAATCCTCAATCTTCAATCCTCAATCCACAATCCTCAACTCTCAATCCCCATTCTTCAATCCTCAACACCCAATCCTCAATCTTCAATCCTCAATCCTCAATCCTCAGACCTCAATCCTCAATCTTCAATCCTCAATACTCAATCCTCAATCCTCAATCCTCAATCCTGAATCCTCAATCCTCAATCCTCAATCCTCAATCCTCAATGCTCAATCATCAATCCTCAAACCACAACCCTCAATCTTCAATCCTCATTCTTCAATCCTCAATACCCAATCCTCAATCTTTAATCCACAATTCCCAATCCTCAGTTCGCAATCCTCAGTCCTCAATCCTCAGACTTCATTCATCAATATTCAACCTTCTATCCTCAATCCTCAATCCTCAATCCTCAATCTTCAACCCTCAATACTCAATACTCAATCCTCAATCCTCATTCTTCAATCCTCAACACCCAATCCACAATCTTCAATCCTCAATCCTCAATCCTCAATCCTCAGACCTCAAACATCAATACTCAACCATCAGTCCTCGTCCTCAATCCACAACCCTCAATCCTCGATCCTCAATCTTCAATCATCAATATTCAATCTTCAATCCTCAATCCTCAATCCTCAATACTGAATCCTCAATCCTCAATCCTCAATCCTCAATACTCAACCATCAATCCTCAATTCTCAATACTCAATAGAATATCCTGAATTCTCAGGATTCAATACTCAGACCTCAACACTCAACCCTCAATCCTCAATCCTCAATCCTCAATCCTCAATCTTCGATCCTCAATACTCAATCTTCAATCCTCCATCCTCAATCCACAATCCTCAATACTCAATCCTCAATCGTCAGCCTTCAATCCTCAATACTCAATCTTCAATCCTCAATCCTCAATCCTCATTCGTCAATCCTCATTCTTCAAACCTCAATAACCAATCCTCAATCTTCAATCTTCAATCCTCAATCCTCAATTCTCAATCCCCAATCCTCAATCCTCAGTCCTCAAAACTCAAACCTGAACCCTCAAACCTGAATCCTCAATCTTCAGAACTCAGTCCTCAACAATCAGTTGCCAATCCTCAATCCTCAAGAGAATATAATCAATTCACAGATTTCAATACTCAATACTCAATCTGCAATCTTTAAATCTCTATCCACAAACATCAATGCTCATCATTCAACCCTCAACTCTCAGTCCCCAATCCTCAATCTTCAACACTCAATCCTCAATCCTCAATCCTCAATTCTCAATCCTCAATCCTCAATCTTCAACCCTCAATCCTCAATTCTCAATCCTCAATCCTCAGTCCTCAGACCTCAAACATCAATCCTCAACCCTCAGCCCTCATCCTGAACCCTCAATCCTAAGCTCTCAATCCTCAAACCTCAAACCTCAATCCTCAACTGTCGGTCCTCGTCCTCAATC
The DNA here is from genome assembly GCF_051401765.1 of Calliopsis andreniformis. NCBI lineage: Eukaryota > Metazoa > Arthropoda > Insecta > Hymenoptera > Andrenidae > Calliopsis > Calliopsis andreniformis. The sequence continues at coordinate 914,500 of NW_027480458.1, forward strand.
CTCAGCCATCAATCCTCAATCCTCAATCTTCAATCCTCAATACTCAATATTCAATCCTCAATCATCAATCCTCAATCCTCAATCTTCAATCCTCAATCCTCAATCCTCAATCCTCAATCCTCAATCCTCAGTCCTCAAAACTCAAACCTGAATCCTCAATCCTCAGACCTCAGGCATCAATACTCAACCCTCAGTCCTCGTCCTCAATCCACAACCCTCAATCCTCAATCCTCAATCTTCATTCATCAATATTCAACCGTCTATCCTCAATCCTCAATACTCAATCCTCAATCCTCATTAGAATGTCATCAATTCACAGTTTTCAATACCCAATACTCAATCTGCAACCTTCAAATCTCTATCCACAAATATCAATTCTCATCACTCAACCCTCAACACTCAGTCCTCAATGATCAATCCTCACTCCTCAATTCTCAATCGTCAATCCTCAATACTGAATCTTCAATCCTCAATACTCAATCCTCAATCCTCAATCCTCAATCCTCAATCCTCAATCCTCAATCTTCAATCCTCAATACTCAATCTTCAATCCTCAATACTCAATCCTCAATCCTCAATCCTCAATCCTGAATCCTCAATCCTCAATCCTCAATCCTCAATCCTCAATCCTCATTCGTCAATCCTCATTCTTCAAACCTCAATAACCAATCCTCAATCTTCAATCTTCAATCCTCAATCCTCAATTCTCAATCCCCAATCCTCAATCCTCAGTCCTCAAAACTCAAACCTGAACCCTCAAACCTGAATCCTCAATCTTCAGAACTCAGTCCTCAACAATCAGTTGCCAATCCTCAATCCTCAAGAGAATATAATCAATTCACAGATTTCAATACTCAATACTCAATCTGCAATCTTTAAATCTCTATCCACAAACATCAATGCTCATCATTCAACCCTCAACTCTCAGTCCCCAATCCTCAATCTTCAACACTCAATCCTCAATCCTCAATCCTCAATTCTCAATCCTCAATCCTCAATCTTCAACCCTCAATCCTCAATTCTCAATCCTCAATCCTCAGTCCTCAGACCTCAAACATCAATCCTCAACCCTCAGCCCTCATCCTCAACCCTCAATCCTAAGCTCTCAATCCTCAAACCTCAAACCTCAATCCTCAACTGTCGGTCCTCGTCCTCAATCCTCAGCCATCAATCCTCAATCCTCAATCTTCAATCCTCAATACTCAATATTCAATCCTCAATCATCAATCCTCAATCCTCAATCTTCAATCCTCAATCCTCAATCCTCAATCCTCAATCCTCAATCCTCAGTCCTCAAAACTCAAACCTGAATCCTCAATCCTCAGACCTCAGGCATCAATACTCAACCCTCAGTCCTCGTCCTCAATCCACAACCCTCAATCCTCAATCCTCAATCTTCATTCATCAATATTCAACCGTCTATCCTCAATCCTCAATACTCAATCCTCAATCCTCATTAGAATGTCATCAATTCACAGTTTTCAATACCCAATACTCAATCTGCAACCTTCAAATCTCTATCCACAAATATCAATTCTCATCACTCAACCCTCAACACTCAGTCCTCAATGATCAATCCTCACTCCTCAATTCTCAATCGTCAATCCTCAATACTGAATCTTCAATCCTCAATACTCAATCCTCAATCCTCAATCCTCAATCCTCAATCCTCAATCCTCAATCTTCAATCCTCAATCCTCAATCTTCAATCCTCAACCCTCATTCTTCAATCCTCAATACGCAATCCTCAATCTTCAATCCTCAATCCACAATCCTCAACTATCAATCCTCATTCTTCAATCCTCAACACCCAATCCTCAATCTTCAATCCTCAATCCTCAATCCTCAATCCTCAATACTCAATCTGCAATCCTCAATCCTCAATCCTCAATCCTCAATCCTCATTCTTCAATCCTCAATACCCAATCCTCAATCTTCAATCCTCAATCCACAATCCTCAACTCTCAATCCTCATTCTTCAATCCTCAACACCCAATCCTCAATCTTCAATCCTCAATCCTCAATCCTCAGACCTCAATCCTCAATCTTCAATCCTCAATACTCAATCCTCAATCCTCAATCCTCAATCCTGTATCCTCAATCCTCAATCCTCAATTTTCAATCTTCAATCATCAATCCTTAATCCTCAATCCTCAATCCTCAATGCTAAATCCTCAATCCTCAATTCTCAACACTCAATCCTCAACACTCAATATTCAATCCTCAATACTCAATCTGCAATCCTCAATCCTCAATCCTCAATCCTCAATCCTCATTCTTCAATCCTCAGTCCACAAACCTCAATTCTCAACCCTCAGCCCTCATCCTCAACCCTCAATCCTAAGCTCTCAATCCTCAAACCTCAATCCTCAATCCTCAACTGTCGGTCCTCGTCCTCAATCCTCAGCCATCAATCCTCAATCCTCAATCTTCAATCCTCAATACTCAATATTCAATCCTCAATCATCAATCCTCTATCCTCAATCTTCAATCCTCAATCCTCAATCCTCAATCCTCAATCCTCAATCCTCAGTCCTCAAAACTCAAACCTGAATCCTCAATCCTCAGACCTCAGGCATCAATACTCAACCCTCAGTCCTCGTACTCAATCCACAACCCTCAATCCTCAATCCTCAATCTTCATTCATCAATATTCAACCGTCTATCCTCAATCCTCAATACTCAATCCTCAATCCTCATTAGAATGTCATCAATTCACAGTTTTTAATACCCAATACTCAATCTGCAATCTTCAAATCTCTATCCACAAATATCAATTCTCATCACTCAACCCTCAACACTCAGTCCTCAATGATCAACCCTCACTCCTCAATTCTCAATCGTCAATCCTCAATACTGAATCTTCAATCCTCAATACTCAATCCTCAATCCTCAATCCTCAATCCTCAATCATCAATCCTCAATCTTCAATCCTCAATACTCAATCTTCAATCCTCAATCCTCAAACCTCAATACTTAATCCTCAATCGTCAGTCTTCAATCCTCAATATCCAACCCTCAATCTTCAATCCTCAATCCTCAATCCTCAATCCTCAACCCTCAAACCTCAATCCTCTGCCCTCAGACCTCAATCCTGAATCCTCAATCTTCAATCCTCAATACTCAATCTTCAATAATCAATCCTCAATTCTCAATCCTCAATCCTCAATCCTCAGACCAGAAACATAAATACTCAACCCTCAGTCCTCGTCCTCAATCCACAAACCTCAATCCTCGATCCTCAATCTTCAATCATCAATATTCAATCTTCAATCCTCAATCCTCAATCCTCAATACCCAATCCTCAGTCTTCAATCCTCAATCCTCAATCCTCAATCCTCAATCTTCAATCCTCAATCCTCAGTCCTCAAACCTCAATTCTGAATCCTCAATCCTCATTCTTCAATCCTCAATACCCAATCCTCAATCTTCAACCTTCAACCCTCAATACTCAATCCTCAATCTTCAATCCTCATTCTTCAATCCTCAACACCCAATCCTCAATCTTCAATGCCCAATCCTCAATCCTCAATTCTAAATCCTCAATCCTCAATCGTCAGGCTTCAATCCTCAATACTCAATCTTCAATCCTCAATCCTCAATCCTCATTCCTCAATCCTCATTCTTCAATCCTCAATACCCAATCCTCAATCTTCAATCTTCAACCCTCAATCCTCAATTCTCAATCCTCAATCCTCAGTCCTCAGACCTCAAACATCAATCCTCAACCCTCAGCCCTCATCCTCAATCCTCAATCCTCAATCTTCAATCCTCAGTCCTCAATCCTCATGCCTCAATCCTCAATCCTCATTCCTCAGTCATCAAACCTCAATCCTGAATCCTCAATCCTGAATCCTCAATCCTCAGACCTCAGTCCTCAACAATCAGTTGTCATTCCTCAATCCTCAATAGAATATCCTCAATTCACAGCTTTTAATACTCAATACTCAATCTGCAATCTTCCAACGTGTATCCACAAACATCAATTTTTACCACTCAACCCTCAGCACTCATTCCTCAATGTTCAATCCTCAATCCTCAGCTCTCAATTTTCGATCCTCAATACTGAACCTTCAAACCTCAATCCTCAATTCTCAATCATCAATCCTCAACCCTCATTCTTCAATCCTCAATACGCAATCCTCAATCTTCAATCCTCAATCCACAATCCTCAACTCTCAATCCTCATTCTTCAATCCTCAACACCCAATCCTCAATCTTCAATCCTCAATCCTCAATCCTCAATCCTCAATACTCAATCTGCAATCCTCAATCCTCAATCCTCAATCCTCAATCCTCATTCTTCAATCCTCAATACCCAATCCTCAATCTTCAATCCTCAATCCACAATCCTCAACTCTCAATCCTCATTCTTCAATCCTCAACACCCAATCCTCAATCTTCAATCCTCAATCCTCAATCCTCAATCCTCAATACTCAATCTGCAATCCTCAATCCTCAATCCTCAATCCTCAATCCTCATTCTTCAATCCTCAATACCCAATCCTCAATCTTCAATCCTCAATCCACAATCCTCAACTCTCAATCCTCATTCTTCAATCCTCAACACCCAATCCTCAATCTTCAATCCTCAATCCTCAATCCTCAGACCTCAATCCTTAATCTTCAATCCTCAATCCTCAATCCTCAGACCTCAATCCTCAATCTTCAATCCTCAATACTCAATCCTCAATCCTCAATCCTCAATCCTGAATCCTCAATCCTCAATCCTCAATCCTCAATCCTCAATGCTCAATCATCAATCCTCAAACCACAACCCTCAATCTTCAATCCTCATTCTTCAATCCTCAATACCCAATCCTCAATCTTTAATCCACAATTCCCAATCCTCAGTTCGCAATCCTCAGTCCTCAATCCTCAGACTTCATTCATCAATATTCAACCTTCTATCCTCAATCCTCAATCCTCAATCCTCAATCTTCAACCCTCAATACTCAATACTCAATCCCCAATCCTCATTCTTCAATCCTCAACACCCAATCCACAATCTTCAATCCTCAATCCTCAATCCTCAATCCTCAGACCTCAAACATCAATACTCAACCATCAGTCCTCGTCCTCAATCCACAACCCTCAATCCTCGATCCACAATCTTCAATCATCAATATTCAATCTTCAATCCTCAATCCTCAATCCTCAATACTGAATCCTCAATCCTCAATCCTCAATCCTCAATACTCAACCATCAATCCTCAATTCTCAATACTCAATAGAATATCCTGAATTCTCAGGATTCAATACTCAGACCTCAACACTCAACCCTCAATCCTCAATCCTCAATCCTCAATCCTCAATCTTCGATCCTCAATACTCAATCTTCAATCCTCCATCCTCAATCCACAATCCTCAATACTCAATCCTCAATCGTCAGCCTTCAATCCTCAATACTCAATCTTCAATCCTCAATCCTCAATCCTCATTCGTCAATCCTCATTCTTCAAACCTCAATAACCAATCCTCAATCTTCAATCTTCAATCCTCAATCCTCAATTCTCAATCCCCAATCCTCAATCCTCAGTCCTCAAAACTCAAACCTGAACCCTCAAACCTGAATCCTCAATCTTCAGAACTCAGTCCTCAACAATCAGTTGCCAATCCTCAATCCTCAAGAGAATATAATCAATTCACAGATTTCAATACTCAATACTCAATCTGCAATCTTTAAATCTCTATCCACAAACATCAATGCTCATCATTCAACCCTCAACACTCAGTCCCCAATCCTCAATCTTCAACACTCAATCCTCAATCCTCAATCCTCAATTCTCAATCCTCAATCCTCATTCCTCAATCCTCATTCTTCAATCCTCAATACCCAATCCTCAATCTTCAATCTTCAACCCTCAATCCTCAATTCTCAATCCTCAATCCTCAGTCCTCAGACCTCAAACATCAATCCTCAACCCTCAGCCCTCATCCTCAACCCTCAATCCTAAGCTCTCAATCCTCAAACCTCAAACCTCAATCCTCAACTGTCGGTCCTCGTCCTCAATCCTCAGCCATCAATCCTCAATCCTCAATCTTCAATCCTCAATACTCAATATTCAATCCTCAATCATCAATCCTCAATCCTCAATCTTCAATCCTCAATCCTCAATCCTCAATCCTCAATCCTCAATCCTCAGTCCTCAAAACTCAAACCTGAATCCTCAATCCTCAGACCTCAGGCATCAATACTCAACCCTCAGTCCTCGTCCTCAATCCACAACCCTCAATCCTCAATCCTCAATCTTCATTCATCAATATTCAACCGTCTATCCTCAATCCTCAATACTCAATCCTCAATCCTCATTAGAATGTCATCAATTCACAGTTTTCAATACCCAATACTCAATCTGCAATCTTCAAATCTCTATCCACAAATATCAATTCTCATCGCTCAACCCTCAACACTCAGTCCTCAATGATCAATCCTCACTCCTCAATTCTCAATCGTCAATCCTCAATACTGAATCTTCAATCCTCAATACTCAATCCTCAATCCTCAATCCTCAATCCTCAATCCTCAATCCTCAATCTTCAATCCTCAATACTCAATCTTCAATCCTCAACCCTCATTCTTCAATCCTCAATACGCAATCCTCAATCTTCAATCCTCAATCCACAATCCTCAACTCTCAATCCTCATTCTTCAATCCTCAACACCCAATCCTCAATCTTCAATCCTCAATCCTCAATCCTCAATCCTCAATACTCAATCTGCAATCCTCAATCCTCAATCCTCAATCCTCAATCCTCATTCTTCAATCCTCAATACCCAATCCTCAATCTTCAATCCTCAATCCACAATCCTCAACTCTCAATCCTCATTCTTCAATCCTCAACACCCAATCCTCAATCTTCAATCCTCAATCCTCAATCCTCAGACCTCAATCCTCAATCTTCAATCCTCAATACTCAATCCTCAATCCTCAATCCTCAATCCTGTATCCTCAATCCTCAATCCTCAATTTTCAATCTTCAATCATCAATCCTTAATCCTCAATCCTCAATCCTCAATGCTAAATCCTCAATCCTCAATTCTCAACACTCAATCCTCAACACTCAATATTCAATCCTCAATACTCAATCTGCAATCCTCAATCCTCAATCCTCAATCCTCAATCCTCATTCTTCAATCCTCAGTCCACAAACCTCAATCCTCAACCCTCAGCCCTCATCCTCAACCCTCAATCCTAAGCTCTCAATCCTCAAACCTCAATCCTCAATCCTCAACTGTCGGTCCTCGTCCTCAATCCTCAGCCATCAATCCTCAATCCTCAATCTTCAATCCTCAATACTCAATATTCAATCCTCAATCATCAATCCTCTATCCTCAATCTTCAATCCTCAATCCTCAATCCTCAATCCTCAATCCTCAATCCTCAGTCCTCAAAACTCAAACCTGAATCCTCAATCCTCAGACCTCAGGCATCAATACTCAACCCTCAGTCCTCGTACTCAATCCACAACCCTCAATCCTCAATCCTCAATCTTCATTCATCAATATTCAACCGTCTATCCTCAATCCTCAATACTCAATCCTCAATACTCATTAGAATGTCATCAATTCACAGTTTTCAATACCCAATACTCAATCTGCAATCTTCAAATCTCTATCCACAAATATCAATTCTCATCACTCAACCCTCAACACTCAGTCCTCAATGATCAACCCTCACTCCTCAATTCTCAATCGTCAATCCTCAATACTGAATCTTCAATCCTCAATACTCAATCCTCAATCCTCAATCCTCAATCCTCAATCATCAATCCTCAATCTTCAATCCTCAATACTCAATCTTCAATCCTCAATCCTCAAACCTCAATACTTAATCCTCAATCGTCAGTCTTCAATCCTCAATATCCAACCCTCAATCTTCAATCCTCAATCCTCAATCCTCAATCCTCAACCCTCAAACCTCAATCCTCTGCCCTCAGACCTCAATCCTGAATCCTCAATCTTCAATCCTCAATACTCAATCTTCAATAATCAATCCTCAATTCTCAATCCTCAATCCTCAATCCTCAGACCAGAAACATAAATACTCAACCCTCAGTCCTCGTCCTCAATCCACAAACCTCAATCCTCGATCCTCAATCTTCAATCATCAATATTCAATCTTCAATCCTCAATCCTCAATCCTCAATACCCAATCCTCAGTCTTCAATCCTCAATCCTCAATCCTCAATCCTCAATCTTCAATCCTCAATCCTCAGTCCTCAAACCTCAATTCTGAATCCTCAATCCTCATTCTTCAATCCTCAATACCCAATCCTCAATCTTCAACCTTCAACCCTCAATACTCAATCCTCAATCTTCAATCCTCATTCTTCAATCCTCAACACCCAATCCTCAATCTTCAATGCCCAATCCTCAATCCTCAATTCTAAATCCTCAATCCTCAATCGTCAGGCTTCAATCCTCAATACTCAATCTTCAATCCTCAATCCTCAATCCTCATTCCTCAATCCTCATTCTTCAATCCTCAATACCCAATCCTCAATCTTCAATCTTCAACCCTCAATCCTCAATTCTCAATCCTCAATCCTCAGTCCTCAGACCTCAAACATCAATCCTCAACCCTCAGCCCTCATCCTCAATCCTCAATCCTCAATCTTCAATCCTCAGTCCTCAATCCTCATGCCTCAATCCTCAATCCTCATTCCTCAGTCATCAAACCTCAATCCTGAATCCTCAATCCTGAATCCTCAATCCTCAGACCTCAGTCCTCAACAATCAGTTGTCATTCCTCAATCCTCAATAGAATATCCTCAATTCACAGCTTTTAATACTCAATACTCAATCTGCAATCTTCCAACGTGTATCCACAAACATCAATTTTTACCACTCAACCCTCAGCACTCATTCCTCAATGTTCAATCCTCAATCCTCAGCTCTCAATTTTCGATCCTCAATACTGAACCTTCAAACCTCAATCCTCAATTCTCAATCATCAATCCTCAACCCTCATTCTTCAATCCTCAATACGCAATCCTCAATCTTCAATCCTCAATCCACAATCCTCAACTCTCAATCCTCATTCTTCAATCCTCAACACCCAATCCTCAATCTTCAATCCTCAATCCTCAATCCTCAATCCTCAATACTCAATCTGCAATCCTCAATCCTCAATCCTCAATCCTCAATCCTCATTCTTCAATCCTCAATACCCAATCCTCAATCTTCAATCCTCAATCCACAACTGTCGGTCCTCGTCCTCAATCCTCAGCCATCAATCCTCAATCCTCAATCTTCAATCCTCAATACTCAATATTCAATCCTCAATCATCAATCCTCTATCCTCAATCTTCAATCCTCAATCCTCAATCCTCAATCCTCAATCCTCAATCCTCAGTCCTCAAAACTCAAACCTGAATCCTCAATCCTCAGACCTCAGGCATCAATACTCAACCCTCAGTCCTCGTACTCAATCCACAACCCTCAATCCTCAATCCTCAATCTTCATTCATCAATATTCAACCGTCTATCCTCAATCCTCAATACTCAATCCTCAATACTCATTAGAATGTCATCAATTCACAGTTTTCAATACCCAATACTCAATCTGCAATCTTCAAATCTCTATCCACAAATATCAATTCTCATCACTCAACCCTCAACACTCAGTCCTCAATGATCAACCCTCACTCCTCAATTCTCAATCGTCAATCCTCAATACTGAATCTTCAATCCTCAATACTCAATCCTCAATCCTCAATCCTCAATCCTCAATCATCAATCCTCAATCTTCAATCCTCAATACTCAATCTTCAATCCTCAATCCTCAAACCTCAATACTTAATCCTCAATCGTCAGTCTTCAATCCTCAATATCCAACCCTCAATCTTCAATCCTCAATCCTCAATCCTCAATCCTCAACCCTCAAACCTCAATCCTCTGCCCTCAGACCTCAATCCTGAATCCTCAATCTTCAATCCTCAATACTCAATCTTCAATAATCAATCCTCAATTCTCAATCCTCAATCCTCAATCCTCAGACCAGAAACATAAATACTCAACCCTCAGTCCTCGTCCTCAATCCACAAACCTCAATCCTCGATCCTCAATCTTCAATCATCAATATTCAATCTTCAATCCTCAATCCTCAATCCTCAATACCCAATCCTCAGTCTTCAATCCTCAATCCTCAATCCTCAATCCTCAATCTTCAATCCTCAATCCTCAGTCCTCAAACCTCAATTCTGAATCCTCAATCCTCATTCTTCAATCCTCAATACCCAATCCTCAATCTTCAACCTTCAACCCTCAATACTCAATCCTCAATCTTCAATCCTCATTCTTCAATCCTCAACACCCAATCCTCAATCTTCAATGCCCAATCCTCAATCCTCAATTCTAAATCCTCAATCCTCAATCGTCAGGCTTCAATCCTCAATACTCAATCTTCAATCCTCAATCCTCAATCCTCATTCCTCAATCCTCATTCTTCAATCCTCAATACCCAATCCTCAATCTTCAATCTTCAACCCTCAATCCTCAATTCTCAATCCTCAATCCTCAGTCCTCAGACCTCAAACATCAATCCTCAACCCTCAGCCCTCATCCTCAATCCTCAATCCTCAATCTTCAATCCTCAGTCCTCAATCCTCATGCCTCAATCCTCAATCCTCATTCCTCAGTCATCAAACCTCAATCCTGAATCCTCAATCCTGAATCCTCAATCCTCAGACCTCAGTCCTCAACAATCAGTTGTCATTCCTCAATCCTCAATAGAATATCCTCAATTCACAGCTTTTAATACTCAATACTCAATCTGCAATCTTCCAACGTGTATCCACAAACATCAATTTTTACCACTCAACCCTCAGCACTCATTCCTCAATGTTCAATCCTCAATCCTCAGCTCTCAATTTTCGATCCTCAATACTGAACCTTCAAACCTCAATCCTCAATTCTCAATCATCAATCCTCAACCCTCATTCTTCAATCCTCAATACGCAATCCTCAATCTTCAATCCTCAATCCACAATCCTCAACTCTCAATCCTCATTCTTCAATCCTCAACACCCAATCCTCAATCTTCAATCCTCAATCCTCAATCCTCAATCCTCAATACTCAATCTGCAATCCTCAATCCTCAATCCTCAATCCTCAATCCTCATTCTTCAATCCTCAATACCCAATCCTCAATCTTCAATCCTCAATCCACAATCCTCAACTCTCAATCCTCATTCTTCAATCCTCAACACCCAATCCTCAATCTTCAATCCTCAATCCTCAATCCTCAATCCTCAATACTCAATCTGCAATCCTCAATCCTCAATCCTCAATCCTCAATCCTCATTCTTCAATCCTCAATACCCAATCCTCAATCTTCAATCCTCAATCCACAATCCTCAACTCTCAATCCTCATTCTTCAATCCTCAACACCCAATCCTCAATCTTCAATCCTCAATCCTCAATCCTCAGACCTCAATCCTTAATCTTCAATCCTCAATCCTCAATCCTCAGACCTCAATCCTCAATCTTCAATCCTCAATACTCAATCCTCAATCCTCAATCCTCAATCCTGAATCCTCAATCCTCAATCCTCAATCCTCAATCCTCAATGCTCAATCATCAATCCTCAAACCACAACCCTCAATCTTCAATCCTCATTCTTCAATCCTCAATACCCAATCCTCAATCTTTAATCCACAATTCCCAATCCTCAGTTCGCAATCCTCAGTCCTCAATCCTCAGACTTCATTCATCAATATTCAACCTTCTATCCTCAATCCTCAATCCTCAATCCTCAATCTTCAACCCTCAATACTCAATACTCAATCCTCAATCCTCATTCTTCAATCCTCAACACCCAATCCACAATCTTCAATCCTCAATCCTCAATCCTCAATCCTCAGACCTCAAACATCAATACTCAACCATCAGTCCTCGTCCTCAATCCACAACCCTCAATCCTCGATCCACAATCTTCAATCATCAATATTCAATCTTCAATCCTCAATCCTCAATCCTCAATACTGAATCCTCAATCCTCAATCCTCAATCCTCAATACTCAACCATCAATCCTCAATTCTCAATACTCAATAGAATATCCTGAATTCTCAGGATTCAATACTCAGACCTCAACACTCAACCCTCAATCCTCAATCCTCAATCCTCAATCCTCAATCTTCGATCCTCAATACTCAATCTTCAATCCTCCATCCTCAATCCACAATCCTCAATACTCAATCCTCAATCGTCAGCCTTCAATCCTCAATACTCAATCTTCAATCCTCAATCCTCAATCCTCATTCGTCAATCCTCATTCTTCAAACCTCAATAACCAATCCTCAATCTTCAATCTTCAATCCTCAATCCTCAATTCTCAATCCCCAATCCTCAATCCTCAGTCCTCAAAACTCAAACCTGAACCCTCAAACCTGAATCCTCAATCTTCAGAACTCAGTCCTCAACAATCAGTTGCCAATCCTCAATCCTCAAGAGAATATAATCAATTCACAGATTTCAATACTCAATACTCAATCTGCAATCTTTAAATCTCTATCCACAAACATCAATGCTCATCATTCAACCCTCAACACTCAGTCCCCAATCCTCAATCTTCAACACTCAATCCTCAATCCTCAATCCTCAATTCTCAATCCTCAATCCTCATTCCTCAATCCTCATTCTTCAATCCTCAATACCCAATCCTCAATCTTCAATCTTCAACCCTCAATCCTCAATTCTCAATCCTCAATCCTCAGTCCTCAGACCTCAAACATCAATCCTCAACCCTCAGCCCTCATCCTCAACCCTCAATCCTAAGCTCTCAATCCTCAAACCTCAAACCTCAATCCTCAACTGTCGGTCCTCGTCCTCAATCCTCAGCCATCAATCCTCAATCCTCAATCTTCAATCCTCAATACTCAATATTCAATCCTCAATCATCAATCCTCAATCCTCAACCTTCAATCCTCAATCCTCAATCCTCAATCCTCAATCCTCAATCCTCAGTCCTCAAAACTCAAACCTGAATCCTCAATCCTCAGACCTCAGGCATCAATACTCAACCCTCAGTCCTCGTCCTCAATCCACAACCCTCAATCCTCAATCCTCAATCTTCATTCATCAATATTCAACCGTCTATCCTCAATCCTCAATACTCAATCCTCAATCCTCATTAGAATGTCATCAATTCACAGTTTTCAATACCCAATACTCAATCTGCAATCTTCAAATCTCTATCCACAAATATCAATTCTCATCACTCAACCCTCAACACTCAGTCCTCAATGATCAATCCTCACTCCTCAATTCTCAATCGTCAATCCTCAATACTGAATCTTCAATCCTCAATACTCAATCCTCAATCCTCAATCCTCAATCCTCAATCCTCAATCCTCAATCTTCAATCCTCAATACTCAATCTTCAATCCTCAACCCTCATTCTTCAATCCTCAATACGCAATCCTCAATCTTCAATCCTCAATCCACAATCCTCAACTCTCAATCCTCATTCTTCAATCCTCAACACCCAATCCTCAATCTTCAATCCTCAATCCTCAATCCTCAATCCTCAATACTCAATCTGCAATCCTCAATCCTCAATCCTCAATCCTCAATCCTCATTCTTCAATCCTCAATACCCAATCCTCAATCTTCAATCCTCAATCCACAATCCTCAACTCTCAATCCTCATTCTTCAATCCTCAACACCCAATCCTCAATCTTCAATCCTCAATCCTCAATCCTCAGACCTCAATCCTCAATCTTCAATCCTCAATACTCAATCCTCAATCCTCAATCCTCAATCCTGTATCCTCAATCCTCAATCCTCAATTTTCAATCTTCAATCATCAATCCTTAATCCTCAATCCTCAATCCTCAATGCTAAATCCTCAATCCTCAATTCTCAACACTCAATATTCAATCCTCAATACTCAATCTGCAATCCTCAATCCTCAATCCTCAATCCTCAATCCTCATTCTTCAATCCTCAACACCCAATCCTCAATCCTCAAGCCTCAATTCTCAACCCTCAATCCTCAATCCTCAATCCTCAATCCTCAATCTTCGATCCTCAATACTCAATCTTCAATCCTCCATCCTCAATCCACAATCCTCAATACTCAATCCTCAATCGTCAGCCTTCAATCCTCAATACTCAATCTTCAATCCTCAATCCTCAATCCTCATTCGTCAATCCTCATTCTTCAAACCTCAATAACCAATCCTCAATCTTCAATCTTCAATCCTCAATCCTCAATTCTCAATCCCCAATCCTCAATCCTCAGTCCTCAAAACTCAAACCTGAACCCTCAAACCTGAATCCTCAATCCTCAGACCTCAGGCATCAATACTCAACCCTCAGTCCTCGTCCTCAATCCACAACCCTCAATCCTCAATCCTCAATCTTCATTCATCAATATTCAACCGTCTATCCTCAATCCTCAATAATCAATCCTCAATCCTCATTAGAATGTCATCAATTCACAGTTTTCAATACCCAATACTCAATCTGCAATCTTCAAATCTCTATCCACAAATATCAATTCTCATCACTCAACCCTCAACACTCAGTCCTCAATGATCAATCCTCACTCCTCAATTCTCAATCGTCAATCCTCAATACTGAATCTTCAATCCTCAATACTCAATCCTCAATCCTCAATCCTCAATCCTCAATCCTCAATCCTCAATCTTCAATCCTCAATACTCAATCTTCAATCCTCAACCCTCATTCTTCAATCCTCAATAAGCAATCCTCAATCTTCAATCCTCAATCCACAATCCTCAACTCTCAATCCTCATTCTTCAATCCTCAACACCCAATCCTCAATCTTCAACCCTCAATCCTCAATCCTCAATCCTCAATACTCAATCTGCAATCCTCAATCCTCAATCCTCAATCCTCAATCCTCATTCTTCAATCCTCAATACCCAATCCTCAATCTTCAATCCTCAATCCACAATCCTCAACTCTCAATCCTCATTCTTCAATCCTCAACACCCAATCCTCAATCTTCAATCCTCAATCCTCAATCCTCAGACCTCAATCCTCAATCTTCAATCCTCAATACTCAATCCTCAATCCTCAATCCTCAATCCTGTATCCTCAATCCTCAATCCTCAATTTTCAATCTTCAATCATCAATCCTTAATCCTCAATCCTCAATCCTCAATGCTAAATCCTCAATCCTCAATTCTCAACACTCAATATTCAATCCTCAATACTCAATCTGCAATCCTCAATCCTCAATCCTCAATCCTCAATCCTCATTCTTCAATCCTCAACACCCAATCCTCAATCCTCAAGCCTCAATTCTCAATCCTCAATCCTCAGTCCTCAGTCCTCAAACCTCAATCCTCAACCCTCAGCCCTCATTGTCAATCCTCAATCCTCAATTCTCAGTCCTCAGACCTCAAACCTCAATCCTCAAACCTCAGACCTCATCCTCAATACTCAATTATCAATCCTCAATCCTCAATCTTCAATCCTCAATACTCAATCTTCAATCCTCAATCCTCAGTCCTCAAACTTCAATTCTGAATCCTCAATACTCAATCTTCAATCCTCAATCCTCTGTCCTCAATACTCAACTATCAGTCCTCAATTCTCAATACTCAATCCTCAATCCTCAATCTTCAATCCTCAATACTCAATCCTCAATCCTCAATCCTCAATCCTCAATCCTCAATCCTCAATCCTGAATCCTCAATCCTCAATCCTCAATCCTCAATCCTCAATGCTCAATCATCAATCCTCAAACCACAACCCTCAATCTTCAATCCTCATTCTTCAATCCTCAATACCCAATCCTCATTCTTCAATCCACAATTCCCAATCCTCAGTTCGCAATCCTCAGTCCTCAATCCTCAGACTTCATTCATCAATATTCAACCTTCTATCCTCAATCCTCAATCCTCAATCCTCAATCTTCAACCCTCAATACTCAATACTCAATCTTCAATCCTCATTCTTCAATCCTCAACACCCAATCCACAATCTTCAATCCTCAATCCTCAATCCTCAATCCTCAGACCTCAAACATCAATACTCAACCATCAGTCCTCGTCCTCAATCCACAACACTCAATCCTCGATCCTCAATCTTCAATCATCAATATTCAATCTTCAATCCTCAATCCTCAATCCTCAATACTGAATCCTCAATCCTCAATCCTCAATCCTCAATACTCAACCATCAATCCTCAATTCTCAATACTCAATAGAATATCCTGAATTCTCAGGATTCAATACTCAGACCTCAACACTCAACCCTCAATCCTCAATCCTCAATCCTCAATCCTCAATCTTCGATCCTCAATACTCAATCTTCAATCCTCCATCCTCAATCCACAATCCTCAATACTCAATCCTCAATCGTCAGCCTTCAATCCTCAATACTCAATCTTCAAACCTCAATCCTCAATCCTCATTCGTCAATCCTTATTCTTCAAACCTCAATAACCAATCCTCAATCTTCAATCTTCAATCCTCAATCCTCAATTCTCAATCCCCAATCCTCAATCCTCAGTCGTCAAAACTCAAACCTGAACCCTCAAACCTGAATCCTCAATCTTCAGAACTCAGTCCTCAACAATCAGTTGCCAATCCTCAATCCTCAAGAGAATATAATCAATTCACAGATTTCAATACTCAATACTCAACCTGCAATCTTTAAATCTCTATCCACAAACATCAATGCTCATCATTCAACCCTCAACACTCAGTCCCCAATCCTCAATCTTCAACACTCAATCCTCAATCCTCAATCCTCAATTCTCAATCCTCAATCCTCAATCCTCAGACATCAAACATCAATACCTAACCCTCAGTCCTCGTCCTCAATCCACAACCATCAATACTCAATCCTCAACTTTCAATCATCAATATTCAATCTTCAGTCCTCAGTCCTCAGCCCTCAATCCTCAATCCTCAATCCTCAATGTTCAATCAGCAATACCCAATCCTCAATCTTCAATCCACTATCCTCAATCCTCAATCCTCAATCCTCGATTCTCAATCCTCAATCATCAATCTTCAATCCTCAATCCTCAACCCTCAATACTCAATCCTCATTCTACAATCCTCAATACCCAATCCTCAATCGTCAATCCTCAATCCTCAATCCTCAATTCTCAAACCTCAATTCTGAATCCTCAATACTCAATCTTCAATCCTCAATCTTCGGTCCTCAATACTCAACTATCAGTCCTCAATTCTCAATACTCAATCCTCTGTCCTCAATCTTCAATCCTCAATACTCAATCTTCAATCCACAATCCTCAATCCTCAATCCTCAATGCTAAATCCTCAATCCTCAATCCTCAACACTCAATATTCAATCCTCAATACTCAATCTGCAATCCTCAATCCTCAATCCTCAATCCTCAATCCTCAGTCCTCAGTCCTCAAACCTCAATCCTCAACCCTCAGCCCTCATTCTCAATCCTCAATCCTCAATTCTCAGTCCTCAGCCCTCAAACCTCAATCCTCAACCCTCAGACCTCATCCTCAATACTCAATTATCAATCCTCAATCCTCAATCTTCAATCCTCAATACTCAATCTTCAATCCTCAATCCTCAGTCCTCAAACTTCAATTCTGAATCCTCAATACTCAATCTTCAATCCTCAATCCTCTGTCCTCAATACTCAACTATCAGTCCTCAATTCTCAATACTCAATCCTCAATCCTCAATCTTCAATCCTCAATCCACAATCCTCAACTCTCAATCCTCATTCTTCAATCCTCAACACCCAATCCTCAATCTTCAATCCTCAATCCTCAATCCTCAGACCTCAATCCTCAATCTTCAATCCTCAATACTCAATCCTCAATCCTCAATCCTCAACCCTGAATCCTCAATCCTCAATCCTCAATCCTCAATCCTCAATGCTCAATCATCAATCCTCAAACCACAACCCCCAATCTTCAATCCTCAATACTCAATCTGCAATCCTCAATCCTCAATCCTCAATCCTCAATCCTCATTCTTCAATCCTCAATACCCAATCCTCAATCTTCAATCCTCAATCCACAATCCTCAACTCTCAATCCTCATTCTTCAATCCTCAACACCCAATCCTCAATCTTCAATCCTCAATCCTAAATCCTCAATCCTCAATCCTCAATCCTCAATCGTCTGGCTTCAATCCACAATACCCAATCCTCGGTCTTGAATCTTCAATCCTCAATCCTCAATTCTCAATCCTCAATCCTCAGTCCTCAGACCTCAAACCTCAATCCCCAATCCGCAGCCCTCATCCTCATTCCTCATTCCTCAATCGTCAATCCTCAATCCTCAATCCTCAATCCTCAATCGTCAGCCTTCAATCCTCAATACTCAATCTTCAAACCTCAATCCTCAATCCTCATTCGTCAATCCTTATTCTTCAAACCTCAACAACCAATCCTCAATCTTCAATCTTCAATCCTCAATCCTCAATTCTCAATCCCCAATCCTCAATCCTCAGTCGTCAAAACTCAAACCTGAACCCTCAAACCTGAATCCTCAATCTTCAGAACTCAGTCCTCAACAATCAGTTGCCAATCCTCAATCCTCAAGAGAATATAATCAATTCACAGATTTCAATACTCAATACTCAACCTGCAATCTTTAAATCTCTATCCACAAACATCAATGCTCATCATTCAACCCTCAACACTCAGTCCCCAATCCTCAATCTTCAACACTCAATCCTCAATCCTCAATCCTCAATTCTCAATCCTCAATCCTCAATCCTCAGACATCAAACATCAATACCTAACCCTCAGTCCTCGTCCTCAATCCACAACCATCAATACTCAATCCTCAACTTTCAATCATCAATATTCAATCTTCAGTCCTCAGTCCTCAGCCCTCAATCCTCAATCCTCAATCCTCAATGTTCAATCAGCAATACCCAATCCTCAATCTTCAATCCACTATCCTCAATCCTCAATCCTCAATCCTCGATTCTCAATCCTCAATCATCAATCTTCAATCCTCAATCCTCAACCCTCAATACTCAATCCTCATTCTACAATCCTCAATACCCAATCCTCAATCGTCAATCCTCAATCCTCAATCCTCAATTCTCAAACCTCAATTCTGAATCCTCAATACTCAATCTTCAATCCTCAATCTTCGGTCCTCAATACTCAACTATCAGTCCTCAATTCTCAATACTCAATCCTCTGTCCTCAATCTTCAATCCTCAATACTCAATCTTCAATCCACAATCCTCAATCCTCAATCCTCAATGCTAAATCCTCAATCCTCAATCCTCAACACTCAATATTCAATCCTCAATACTCAATC
This sequence comes from Calliopsis andreniformis, assembly GCF_051401765.1. Lineage (NCBI taxonomy): Eukaryota > Metazoa > Arthropoda > Insecta > Hymenoptera > Andrenidae > Calliopsis > Calliopsis andreniformis. Next base: position 933,764 of record NW_027480458.1, read on the forward strand.
TGCAATCCTCAATCCTCAATCCTCAATCCTCAATCCTCAGTCCTCAGTCCTCAAACCTCAATCCTCAACCCTCAGCCCTCATTCTCAATCCTCAATCCTCAATTCTCAGTCCTCAGCCCTCAAACCTCAATCCTCAACCCTCAGACCTCATCCTCAATACTCAATTATCAATCCTCAATCCTCAATCTTCAATCCTCAATACTCAATCTTCAATCCTCAATCCTCAGTCCTCAAACTTCAATTCTGAATCCTCAATACTCAATCTTCAATCCTCAATCCTCTGTCCTCAATACTCAACTATCAGTCCTCAATTCTCAATACTCAATCCTCAATCCTCAATCTTCAATCCTCAATCCACAATCCTCAACTCTCAATCCTCATTCTTCAATCCTCAACACCCAATCCTCAATCTTCAATCCTCAATCCTCAATCCTCAGACCTCAATCCTCAATCTTCAATCCTCAATACTCAATCCTCAATCCTCAATCCTCAACCCTGAATCCTCAATCCTCAATCCTCAATCCTCAATCCTCAATGCTCAATCATCAATCCTCAAACCACAACCCCCAATCTTCAATCCTCAATACTCAATCTGCAATCCTCAATCCTCAATCCTCAATCCTCAATCCTCATTCTTCAATCCTCAATACCCAATCCTCAATCTTCAATCCTCAATCCACAATCCTCAACTCTCAATCCTCATTCTTCAATCCTCAACACCCAATCCTCAATCTTCAATCCTCAATCCTAAATCCTCAATCCTCAATCCTCAATCCTCAATCGTCTGGCTTCAATCCACAATACCCAATCCTCGGTCTTGAATCTTCAATCCTCAATCCTCAATTCTCAATCCTCAATCCTCAGTCCTCAGACCTCAAACCTCAATCCCCAATCCGCAGCCCTCATCCTCATTCCTCATTCCTCAATCGTCAATCCTCAATCCTCAATCCTCAACACTCAATCCTCAATGTTCAATCCTGAATACCCAATCCTCAGTCTTCAATCTTCAATCCTCAATCCTCAATCCTCAATCTTCAATCCTCAATCCTCAGTCCTCAAACCTCAATTCTTACTCCTCAATCCTGAACGCTCAATCTTCAGACCTCAGACCTGAACAATCAGATGTCAGTCCTCAATCCTCAATAGAATATCATCAATTCACAGTTTTTAATACTCAATACTCAATCTGCAATCTTCAAATTTCTGTCCACAAATGTCAATTCTCATCACTCAACCCTCAACACTCAGTCCCCAATCCTCAATCTTCAATCCTCAATCCTCAATCCTCAATTCTCAATCCTCAATCTTCAATCCTCAATACTCAATCCTCAATCCTCAATCCTCAATCCTGAATCTTCAATCCTCAATCCTCAATTTTCAATCTTCGATCCTCAATCCTCAATCCTCAATCCTCAATCCTCAATCGTCAGTCTTCATCCTCAATACTCAATCTTCAATCCTCAATCCTCAATCCTCAGTCCACAAACCTCATTCTACAATCCTCAATACCCATTCCTCAATCATCAATCCTCAGTCCTCAATCCTCAATACTCAATCCTCAATCCTCAGTCCTCAGTCCTCAAACCTCAATCCTCAACCCTCAGCCCTCATCCTAAACCCTCAATCCTAAACTCTCAATCCTCAAACCTCAAACCTCAATCCCCAACCGTCAGTCCTCGTCCTCAATCCTCAACCCTGAATCCTCAATCCTCAATCCTCAATCCTCGATCCTCAATCCTCATTCCTCAATCCTCAATCGTCATTCCTCAACCCTCAATCCTCAACCCTCAATCCTCAATGTTCAATCCTCAATACCCAATCCTCAGTCTTCAATCCTCAATCCTCAATCCTTAATCTTGAATCCTCAATCCTCAGTCCTCAAACCTCAATTCTGAATCCTCAATCCTGAATCCTCAATCTTCAGCCCTCAGTCCTCAACAATCAGTTGTCATTCCTCAATCCTCAATAGAATATCCTCAATTCACAGCTTTCAATACTCAATACTCAATCTGCAATCTTCCAACGAGTATCCACAAACATCAATTTTCACCACTCAACTCTCAGCACTCATTCCTCAATGTTCAATCCTCAATCCTCAGCTCTCTATCTTCGATCCTCAATACTGAATCTTCAATCCTCAATCCTCAATCCTCAATCCTCAATCCTCAACCCTCATTCTTCACTCCTCAATTTCCAATCCTCAACCTTCAATCCTCAATCCTCAATCCTCAATTCTCAATTCTCAATCCTCAATCCTCAATCCTCAATCCTCATACCTCAAACATCAATATTCAACCCTCAGTCCTCGTCCTCAATCCACAAACCTCAATCCTCAACCCTCAATCTCCAATCATCAATATTCAATCTTCAATCCTCAATACTCAATCCTCAATCCTCAATCCTCAATCCTCAATCTTCAATCCCCAGTACTCAATCTTCAATCCTCAATCCTCAATACTCAATCCTCAATCCTAATTCTTCAATCCTCAATACCCAATCCTCAACCTTCAATCCACAATTCCCAATCCTCAGTTCGCAATCCTCAGTCCTCAATACTCAGACTTCATTCATCAATATTCAACCTTCTATCCTCAATCCTCAATCCTCAATCCTCAATCTTCAACCCTCAATACTCAATACTCAATCTTCAATCCTCATTCTTCAATCCTCAACACCCAAACCACAATCTTCAATCCTCAATCCTCAATCCTCAATCCTCAGACCTCAAACATCAATACTCAACCATCAGTCCTCGTCCTCAATCCACAACCCTCAATCCTCGATCCTCAATCTTCAATCTTCAATATTCAATCTTCAAACCTCAATCCTCAATCCTCAATACTGAATCCTCAATCCTCAATCCTCAATCCTCAATACTCAACCATCAATCCTCAATTCTCAATACTCAATAGAATATCCTGAATTCTCAGGATTCAATACTCAAACCTCAACACTCAACCCTCAATCCTCAATCCTCAATCCTCAATCCTCAATCTTCGATCCTCAATACTCAATCTTCAATCCTCCATCCTCAATCCACAATCCTCAATACTCAATCCTCAATCGTCAGCCTTCAATCCTCAATACTCAATCTTCAATCCTCATTCGTCAATCCTCATTCTTCAAACCTCAATAACCAATCCTCAATCTTCAATCTTCAATCCTCAATCCTCAATTCTCAATCCCCAATCCTCAATCCTCAGTCCTCAAAACTCAAACCTGAACCCTCAATCCTGAATCCTCAATCTTCAGAACTCAGTCCTCAACAATCAGTTGCCAATCCTCAATCCTCAAGAGAGTATAATCAATTCACAGTTTTCAATACTCAATACTCAATCTGCAATCTTTAAATCTCTATCCACAAACATCAATTCTCATCATTCAACCCTCAACACTCAGTCCCCAATCCTCAATCTTCAACACTCAATCCTTAATCCTCAATCCTCAATTCTCAATCCTCAATCCTCAATCCTCAGACCTCAAACATCAATACTCAACCCTCAGTCCTCGTCCTCAATCCACAACCATCAATCCTCAATCCTCAACCTTCAATCATCAATATTCAATCTTCAGTCCTCAGTCCTCAGCCCTCAATCCTCAATCCTCAATCCTCAATGTTCAATCAGCAATACCCAATCCTCAATCTTCAATCCACTATCCTCAATCCTCAATCCTCAATCCTCGATCCTCAGTCCTCAATCATCAATCTTCAATCCTCAATCCTCAACCCTCAATACTCAATCCTCATTCTACAATCCTCAATACCCAATCCTCAATCTTCAATCCTCAATCCTCAATCCTCAATTCTCAAACCTCAATTCTGAATCCTCAATACTCAATCTTCAATCCTCAATCTTCGGTCCTCAATACTCAACTATCAGTCCTCAATTCTCAATACTCAATCCTCTGTCCTCAATCATCAATCCTCAATACTCAATCTTCAATCCACAATCCTCAATCCTCAATCCTCAATGCTAAATCCTCAATCCTCAATCCTCAACACTCAATATTCAATCCACAATACTCAATCTGCAATCCTCAATCCTCAATCCTCAATCCTCAATCCTCATTCTTCAATCCTCAACACCCAATCCTCAATCCTCAAGCCTCAATTCTCAATTCTCAATCCTCAATCCTCAGTCCTCAGTCCTCAAACCTCAATCCTCAACCCTCAGCCCTCATTCTCAATCCTCAATCCTCAATTCTCAGTCCTCAGCCCTCAAACCTCAATCCTCAACCCTCAGACCTCATCCTCAATACTCAATTATCAATCCTCAATCCTCAATCTTCAATCCTCAATACTCAATCTTCAATCCTCAATCCTCAGTCCTCAAACTTCAATTCTGAATCCTCAATACTCAATCTTCAATCCTCAATCCTCTGTCCTCAATAATCAACTATCAGTCCTCAATCCTCAATACTCAATCCTCAATCCTCAATCCTCAATCCTCAATCCTCAATGCTCAATCATCAATCCTCAAACCACAACCCTCAATCTTCAATCCTCAATACACAATCTGCAATCCTCAATCCTCAATCCTCAATCCTCAATCCTCATTCTTCAATCCTCAATACCCAATCCTCAATCTTCAATCCTCAATCCACAATCCTCAACACTCAATCCTCATTCTTCAATCCTCAACACCCAATCCTCAATCTTCAATCCTCAATCCTCAATCCTCAGACCTCAATCCTCAATCTTCAATCCTCAATACTCAATCCTCAATCCTCAATCCTCAATCCTCAATCCTGAATCCTCAATCCTCAATCCTCAATTTTCAATCTTCAATCATCAATCCTTAATCCTCAATCCTCAATCCTCAATCGTCAGTCTTCAATCCTCAATACTCAATCTTCAATCCTCAATCCTCAATCCTCAGTCCTCAATCCTCATTCTACAATCCTCAACACCCATTCCTCAATCTTCAGCCCTCAATCCTCAATCCTCAATACTCAATCCTCAATCCTCAGTCCTCAGTCCACAAACCTCAATCCTCAACCCTCAGCCCTCATCCTCAACCCTCAATCCTAAGCTCTCAATCCTCAAACCTCAAACCTCAATCCTCAACTGTCGGTCCTCGTCCTCAATCCTCAACCATCAATCCTCAATCCTCAATCTTCAATCCTCAATACTCAATATTCAATCCTCAATCATCAATCCTCAACACCCAATCCTCAATCTTCAATGCCCAATCCTCAATCCTCAATTCTCAATCCTCAATCCTCAATCGTCAGGCTTCAATCCTCAATACTCAATCTTCAATCCTCAATCCTCAATCCTCATTCCTCAATCCTCATTCTTCAATCCTCAATACCCAATCCTCAATCTTCAATCTTCAACCCTCAATCCTCAATTCTCAATCCTCAATCCTCAGTCCTCAGACCTCAAACATCAATCCTCAACCCTCAGCCCTCATCCTCAATCCTCAATCCTCAATCTTCAATCCTCAGTCCTCAATCCTCATGCCTCAATCCTCAATCCTCATTCCTCAGTCATCAAACCTCAATCCTGAATCCTCAATCCTGAATCCTCAATCTTCAGACCTCAGTCCTCAACAATCAGTTGTCATTCCTCAATCCTCAATAGAATATCCTCAATTCACAGCTTTTAATACTCAATACTCAATCTGCAATCTTCCAACGTGTATCAAGAAACATCAATTTTTACCACTCAACCCTCAGCACTCATTCCTCAATGTTCAATCCTCAATCCTCAGCTCTCAATTTTCGATCCTCAATACTGAACCTTCAAACCTCAATCCTCAATTCTCAATCATCAATCCTCAACCCTCATTCTTCAATCCTCAATACGCAATCCTCAATCTTGAGTCCTCAACCTCAATCCTCAATTCTCAATTCTCAATTCTCAATCCTCAATCCTCAATCCTCAATCCTCATACCTCAAACATCAATATTCAAACCTCAGTCCTCGTCCTCAATCCACAAACCTCAATCCTCAACCCTCAACCTTCAATCATCAATATTCAATCTTCAATCCTCAATACTCAATCCTCAATCCTCAATCCTCAATCCTCAATCCTCAATCTTCAATCCTCAATCCTCAATCCTCAATCCTCAATCCTCAATGCTCAATCATCAATCCTCAAACCACAACCCTCAATCTTCAATCCTCAATACTCAATCTGCAATACTCAATCCTCAATCCTCAATCCTCAATCCTCGTTCTTCAATCCTCAATACCCAATCCTCAATCTTCAATCCTCAATACTCAATCTGCAATCCTCAATCCTCAATCCTCAATCCTCAATCCTCATTCTTCAATCCTCAATACCCAATCCTCAATCCTCAATCCTCAATCCTCAGTCCTCAAACCTCAATTCTGAATCCTCAATCCTCATTCTTCAATCCTCAATACCCAATCCTCAACCTTCAACCTTCAACCCTCAATACTCAATCCTCAATCTTCAATCCTAATTCTTCAATCCTCAACACCCAATCCTCAATCTTCAATGCCCAATCCTCAATCCTCAATTCTAAATCCTCAATCCTCAATCGTCAGGCTTCAATCCTCAATACTCAACCTTCAATCCTCAATCCTCAATCCTCATTCCTCAATCCTCATTCTTCAATCCTCAATACCCAATCCTCAATCTTCAATCTTCAACCCTCAATCCTCATGCCTCAATCCTCAATCCTCATTCCTCAGTCATCAAACCTCAATCCTGAATCCTCAATCCTGAATCCTCAATCTTCAGACCTCAGTCCTCAACAATCAGTTGTCATTCCTCAATCCTCAATAGAATATCCTCAATTCACAGCTTTTAATACTCAATACTCAATCTGCAATCTTCCAACGTGTATCCACAAACATCAATTTTTACCACTCAACCCTCAGCACTCATTCCTCAATGTTCAATCCTCAATCCTCAGCTCTCAATTTTCGATCCTCAATACTGAACCTTCAAACCTCAATCCTCAATTCTCAATCATCAATCCTCAACCCTCATTCTTCAATCCTCAATACGCAATCCTCAATCTTCAGTCCTCAACCTCAATCCTCAATTCTCAATTCTCAATCCTCAATCCTCAATCCTCAATCCTCATACCTCAAACATCAATATTCAAACCTCAGTCCTCGTCCTCAATCCACAAACCTCAATCCTCAACCCTCAACCTTCAATCATCAATATTCAATCTTCAATCCTCAATACTCAATCCTCAATCCTCAATCCTCAATCCTCAATCCTCAATCTTCAATCCTCAATCCTCAATCCTCAATCCTCAATCCTCAATCCTCAATGCTCAATCATCAATCCTCAAACCACAACCCTCAATCTTCAATCCTCAATACTCAATCTGCAATCCTCAATCCTCAATCCTCAATCCTCAATCCTCATTCTTCAATCCTCAATACCCAATCCTCAATCTTCAATACCCAATCCACAATCCTCAACTCTCAATCCTCATTCTTCAATCCTCAACACCCAATCCTCAATCTTCAATACTCAATCCTCAATCCTCAGACCTCAATCCTCAATCTTCAATCCTCAATACTCAATCCTCAATCCTCAATCCTCAATCCTGAATCCTCAATCCTCAATCCTCAATTTTCAATCTTCAATCATCAATCCTTAATCCTCAATCCTCAATCCTCAATGCTAAATCCTCAATCCTCAATCCTCAACACTCAATATTCAATCCTCAATACTCAATCTGCAATCCTCAATCCTCAATCCTCAATCCTCAATCCTCATTCTTCAATCCTCAGCACCCAATCCTCAATCCTCAAGCCTCAATTCTCAATCCTCAATCCTCAGTCCTCAGTCCTCAAACCTCAATCCTCAACCCTCAGCCCTCATTCTCAATCCTCAATCCTCAATTCTCAGTCCTCAGCCCTCAAACCTCAATCCTCAACCCTCAGACCTCATCCTCAATACTCAATTATCAATCCTCAATCCTCAATCTTCAATCCTCAATACTCAATCTTCAATCCTCAATCCTCAGTCCTCAAACTTCAATTCTGAATCCTCAATACTCAATCTTCAATCCTCAATCCTCTGTCCTCAATACTCAACTATCAGTCCACAATTCTCAATACTCAATCCTCAATCCTCAATCTTCAATCCTCAATACTCAATCCTCAATCCTCAATCCTCAATCCTCAATCCTCAATGCTCAATCATCATTCCTCAAACCACAACCCTCAATCTTCAATCCTCAATACTCAATCTGCAATCCTCAATCCTCAATCCTCAATCCTCAATCCTCATTCTTCAATCCTCAATACCCAATCCTCAATCTTCAATCCTCAATCCACAATCCTCAACTCTCAATCCTCATTCTTCAATCCTCAACACCCAATCCTCAATCTTCAATCCTCAATCCTCAATCCTCGGACCTCAATCCTCAATCTTCAATCCTCAATACTCAATCCTCAATCCTCAATCCTCAATCCTGAATCCTCATTCCTCATTCCTCAATCGTCAATCCTCAATCCTCAATCCTCAACACTCAATCCTCAATGTTCAATCCTCAATACCCAATCCTCAGTCTTCAATCTTCAATCCTCAATCCTCAATCCTCAATCTTCAATCCTCAATCCTCAGTCCTCAAACCTCAATTCTGAATCCTCAATCCTGAACCCTCAATCTTCAGACCTCAGACCTGAACAATCAGATGTCAATCCTCAATCCTCAATTGAATATCATCAATTCACAGTTTTTAATACTCAATACTCAATCTGCAATCTTCAAATTTCTGTCCACAAATGTCAATTCTCATCACTCAACCCTCAACACTCAGTCCCCAACCCTCAATCTTCAATCCTCAATCCTCAATCCTCAATTCTCAATCCTCAATCTTCAATCCTCAATACTCAATCCTCAATCCTCAATCCTCAATCCTGAATCTTCAATCCTCAATATTCAATTTTCAATCTTCGATCCTCAATCCTCAATCCTCAATCCTCAATCCTCAATCGTCAGTCTTCAATCCTCAATACTCAATCTTCAATCCTCAATCCTCAATCCTCAGTCCTCAAACCTCATTCTACAATCCTCAATACCCATTCCTCAATCATCAATCCTCAGTCCTCAATCCTCAATACTCAATCCTCAATCCTCAGTCCTCAGTCCTCAAACCTCAATCCTCAACCCTCAGCCCTCATCCTAAACCCTCAATCCTAAACTCTCAATCCTCAAACCTCAAACCTCAATCCTCAACCGTCAGTCCTCGTCCTCAATCCTCAACCCTCAATCCTCAATCCTCAATCCTCAATCCTCGATCATCAATCCTCATTCCTCACTCCTCAATCGTCATTCCTCAACCCTCAATCCTCAACACTCAATCCTCAATGTTCAATCCTCAATAGCCAATCCTCAGTCTTCAATCCTCAATCCTCAATCCTTAATCTTCAATCCTCAATCCTCAGTCCTCAAACCACAATTCTGAATCCTCAATCCTGAATCCTCAATCTTCAGCCCTCAGTCCTCAACAATCAGTTGTCATTCCTCAATCCTCAATAGAATATCCTCAATTCACAGCTTTCAATACTCAATACTCAATCTGCAATCTTCCAACGAGTATCCACAAACATCAATTTTCACCACTCAACTCTCAGCACTCATTCCTCAATGTTCAATCCTCAATCCTCAGCTCTCAATCTTCGATCCTCAATACTGAACCTTCAATCCTCAATCCTCAATCCTAAATCCTCAATCCTCAACCCTCATTCTTCAATCCTCAATATCCAATCCTCAATCTTCAATCCTCAATCCTCAATCCTCAATTCTCAATTCTCAATCCTCAATCCTCAATCCTCAATCCCCAGTACTCAATCTTCAATCCTCAATCCTCAATACTCAATCCTCAATCCTCATTCTTCAATCCTCAATACCCAATCCTCAATCTTCAATCCACAATTCCCAATCCTCAGTTCGCAATCCTCAGTCCTCAATACTCAGACTTCATTCATCAATATTCAACCTTCTATCCTCAATCCTCAATCCTCAATCCTCAATCTTCAACCCTCAATACTCAATACTCAATCTTCAATCCTCATTCTTCAATCCTCAACACCCAATCCACAATCTTCAACCCTCAATCCTCAATCCTCAATCTTCAATCCTCAATACTCAATCCTCAATCCTCAATCCTCAATCCTCAATCCTCAATGCTCAATCATCAATCCTCAAACCACAAGCCTCAATCTTCAATCCTCAATACTCAATCTGCAATCCTCAATCCTCAATCCTCAATCCTCAATCCTCATTCTTCAATCCTCAATACCCAATCCTCAATCTTCAATCCTCAATCCACAATCCTCAACTCTCAATCCTCATTCTTCAATCCTCAACACCCAATCCTCAATCTTCAATCCTCAATCCTCAATCCTCAATCCTCAGACCTCAATCCTCAATCTTCAATCCTCAATACTCAATCCTCAATCCCCAATCCTCAATCCTGAATCCTCAATCCTCAATCCTCAATCCTCAATCCTCAATTTTCAATCTTCAATCATCAACCCTTAATCCTCAATCCTCAATCCTCAATCGTCAGTCTTCAAACCTCAATACTCAATCTTCAATCCTCAATCCTCAATCCTCAGTCCTCAAACCTCATTCTACAATCCTCAATACCCATTCCTCAATCTTCAACCCTCAATCCTCAATCCTCAATACTCAATCCTCAATCCTCAGTCCTCAGTCCACAAACCTCAATCCTCAACCCTCAGCCCTCATCCTCAACCCTCAATCCTAAGCTCTCAATCCTCAATCTTCAATCCTCAATCCTCAGTCCTCAAACCTCAATTCTGAATCCTCAATCCTCATTCTTCAATCCTCAATACCCAATCCTCAATCTTCAACCTTCAACCCTCAATACTCAATCCTCAATCTTCAATCCTCATTCTTCAATCCTCAACACCCAATCCTCAATCTTCAATGCCCAATCCTCAATCCTCAATTCTAAATCCTCAATCCTCAATCGTCAGGCTTCAATCCTCAATACTCAATCTTCAATCCTCAATCCTCAATCCTCATTCCTCAATCCTCATTCTTCAATCTTCAATACCCAATCCTCAATCTTCAATCTTCAACCCTCAATCCTCAATTCTCAATCCTCAATCCTCAGTCCTCAGACCTCAAACATCAATCCTCAACCCTCAGCCCTCATTCTCAATCCTCAATCCTCAATCTTCAATCCTCAGTCCTCAACCCTCATGCCTCAATCCTCAATCCTCATTCCTCAGTCATCAAACCTCAATCCTGAATCCTCAATCCTGAATCCTCAATCTTCAGATCTCAGTCCTCAACAATCAGTGTCATTCCTCAATCCTCAATAGAATATCCTCAATTCACAGCTTTTAATACTCAATACTCAATATGCAATCTTCCAACGTGTATCCACAAACATCAATTTTTACCACTCAACCCTCAGCACTCATTCCTCAATGTTCAATCCTCAATCCTCAGCTCTCAATTTTCGATCCTCAATACTGAACCTTCAAACCTCAATCCTCAATTCTCAATCATCAATCCTCAACCCTCATTCTTCAATCCTCAATACGCAATCCTCAATCTTCAGTCCTCAACCTCAATCCTCAATTCTCAATTCTCAATCCTCAATCCTCAATCCTCAATCCTCATACCTCAAACATCAATATTCAAACCTCAGTCCTCGTCCTCAATCCACAAACCTCAATCCTCAACCCTCAATCTTCAATCATCAATATTCAATCTTCAATCCTCAATACTCAATCCTCAATCCTCAATCCTCAATCCTCAATCCTCAATCTTCAATCCTCAATCCTCAATCCTCAATCCTCAATCCTCAATCCTCAATGCTCAATCATCAATCCTCAAACCACAACCCTCAATCTTCAATCCTCAATACTCAATCTGCAATCCTCAATCCTCAATCCTCAACCCTCAATCTTCATTCTTCAATCCTCAACACCCAATCCTCAATCCTCAAGCCTCAATTCTCAATCCTCAATCCTCAGTCCTCAGACATCAAACCTCAATCCTCAAACCTCAGCCCTCATTCTCAATCCTCAATCCTCAATTCTCAGTCCTCAGCCCTCAAACCTCAATCCTCAACCCTCAGACCTCATCCTCAATACTCAATTATCAATCCTCAATCCTCAATCTTCAATCCTCAATACTCAATCTTCAATCCTCAATCCTCAGACCTCAAACATCAATACTCAACCATCAGTCCTCGTCCTCAATCCACAACCCTCAATCCTCGATCCTTAATCTTCAATCATCAATATTCAATCTTCAATCCTCAATCCTCAATCCTCAATACTGAATCCTCAATCCTCAATCCTCAATCCTCAATACTCAACCATCAATCCTCAATTCTCAATACTCAATAGACTATCCTGAATTCTCAGGATTCAATACTCAAACCTCAACACTCAACCCTCAATCCTCAATCCTCAATCCTCAATCCTCAATCTTCAATCCTCAATACTCAATCTTCAATCCTCAATCCTCAATCCTCAATCCTCAATGCTCAATCCTCAATCCTCACTCCTCAACCCTCAATCTTCAATCCTCAATACTCAATCTGCAATCCTCAATCCTCAATCCTCAAACCTCAATCCTCATTCTTCAATCCTCAATACCCATCCTCAATACCCAATCCTCAATCTTCAATCCTCAATCCTCAATCCTCAATTCTCAATCCTCGATCCTCAATCCACAGACCTCAATCCTCAATCTTCAATACTCAATACTCAATCTTCAATCCTCAATCCTCAATCCCCAATCCTCAATCCTCATACTTCAATCCTCAACAACCAATCGTCAATCTTCAATCCTCAATCCTCAATCCTCAATTCTCAATCCTCAATCCTCAATCCTCAGACCTCAAACATCAACACTCAACCCTCAGTCCTCGACCTCAATCCACAAACCTCAATCCTCGATCCTCAATCTTCAATCATCAATATTCAATCTTCAATCCTCAATCCTCAATCCTCAATACTCAAACCTCACTCCTCAATACTCAACTATCAATCCTCATCCTCATTCCTCAATCCTCAATCGTCAATCCTCAATCCTCAATCCTCAACCCTCAATCCTCAATGTTCAATCCTCAATCCTCAATCTTCAATCTTCAATCCTCAATACCCAATCCTCAATCTTCAATCCTCAATCCTCAGTCCTCAAACCTCAATTCTGTATCCTCAATCCTGAATCCCCAATCTTCAGCCCTCAGTCCTCAACAATCAGTTGTCATTCCTCAATCCTCAATAGAATATCCTCAATTCACAGCTTTCAATACTCAATACTCAATCTGCAATCTTCCAACGTATATCCACAAACATCAGTTTTCACAACGAAAACCTCAGCACTCATTCCTCAATGTTCAATCCTCAATCCTCAGCTCTCAATCTTCGATCCTCAATACTGAATCTTCAATCCTCAATCCTCAATTCTCAATCCTCAATCCTCAATCCTCAATCCTCAATCCTCTTACCTCAATCCTCGGTCCTCAATCCTCAATCCTGAATCCTCAATACTGAATCCTCAACCTTCAGCACTCAGCCCTCAACAATCAGTTGTCAATCCTCAATCCTCAATAGAATGTCATCAATTCACATTTTACAATACTCAATACTCAATCTGCAATCTTCAAATCTCTATCCACAGATATCAATTCTCATCACTCAACCAGCAACACTCAGTCCTCAATGTTCAATCCTCAATCCTCAATTCTCAATCGTCAATCCTCAATACTGAATCTTCAATCCTCAATCCTCAATCCTCAATCCTCAATCCTCAATTCTCAATCCTCAATCATCAATTATCAATCATCAATACTCAATTTTCAATCCTCAATCCTCAAACCTCAATCCTTAATCCTCAATCGTCAGTCTTCAATCCTCAATATCCAACACACAATCTTCAATCCTCAATCCTCAATCCTCAATTCTCAATCCTCAATCCCCAGTCCTCAGTCCTCAAACCTCAATGCTCAAACCTAAGCCCACATCCTCAATCCTCAATCCTCAATCCTCAATCTTCAACCCTCACTCCTCAGACCTCAAACATCAACACTCAACCCTCAGTCCTCGTCCTCTGTCAACAACCCTCAATCCTCGATCCTCAATCTTCAATCCTCATTCTTCAATCCTCAACACCCAATCCTCAATCTTCAATCCTCAATCCTCAATCCTCAATCCTCAGACATCAAACATCAATACTCAACCATCAGTCCTCGTCCTCAATCCACAACCCTCAATCCTCGATCCTCAATCTTCAATCATCAATATTCAATCTTCAATCCTCAATCCTCAATACTCAATACTGAATCCTCAATCCTCAATCCTCAATCCTCAATCCTCAATCGTCAGCCTTCAATCCTCAATACTCAATCTTCAATCCTCAATCCTCAATCCTCAATTCTCAAACCTCAATTCTGAATCCTCAATACTCAATCTTCAATCCTCAATCTTCGGTCCTCAATACTCAACTATCAGTCCTCAATTCTCAATACTCAATCTTCTGTCCTCAATCTTCAATCCTCAATACTCAATCTTCAATCCACAATCCTCAATCCTCAATCCTCAATGCTAAATCCTCAATCCTCAATCCTCAACACTCAATATTCAATCCTCAATACTCAATCTGCAATCCTCAATCCTCAATCCTCAATCCTCAGTCCTCAAAACTCAAACCTGAATCCTCAATCCTCAGACCTTAGGCATCAATACTCAGCCCTCAGTCCTCGTCCTCAATCCACAACACTCAATCCTCAATCCTCAATCTTCATTCATCAATATTCAACCGTCTATCCTCAATCCTCAATACTCAATCCTCAATCCTCATTAGAATGTCATCAATTCACAGTTTTCAATACCCAATACTCAATCTGCAATCTTCAAATCTCTATCCACAAATATCAATTCTCATCACTCAACCCTCAACACTCAGTCCTCAATGATCAATCCTCACTCCTCAATTCTCAATCGTCAATCCTCAATACTGAACCTTCAATCCTCAATACTCAATCCTCAATCCCCAATCCTCAATCCTCAATCCTCAATCCTCAATCTTCAATCCTCAATACTCAATCTTCAATCCTCAATCCTGAAACCTCAATACTTAATCCTCAATCGTCAGTCTTCAATCCTCAATATCCAACCCTCAGTCTTCAATCGTCAATCCTCAATCCTCAATCCTCAACCCTCAAACCTCAATCTTCTGCCCTCAGACCTCAATCCTGAATCCTCAATATTCAATCCTCAATACTCAATCTTCAATAATCAATCCTCAATTCTCAATCCTCAATCCTCAATCCTCAGACCAGAAACATAAATACTCAACCCTCAGTCCTCGTCCTCAATCCACAACCCTCAATCCTCTATCCTCAATCTTCAATCATCAATATTCAATATTCAATCCTCAATCCTCAATCCTCAATACCCAATACTCAATCCTCAATCCTCAATCCTCAATCCTCAACACTCAACCCTCAATCCTCAGTCCTCAGACCTCAAACCTCAATCCCCAATCCGCAGCCCTCATCCTCATTCCTCATTCCTCAATCGTCAATCCTCAATCCTCAATCCTCAACCCTCAATCCTCAATGTTCAATCCTAAATACGCAATCCTCAGTCTTCAATCCTCAATCCTCAATCCTCAATCCTCAATCTTCAATCCTCAATCCTCAGTCCTCAAACCTCAATTCTGAATCTTCAATCCTGATCCCTCAATCTTCAGACCTCAGACCTGAACAATCAGATGTCAATACTCAATCCTCAATAGAATATCATCAATTCACAGTTTTCAATACTCAATACTCAATCTGCAATCCTCAAATTTCTGTCCACAAATGTCAATTCTCATCACTCAACCCTCAACACTCAGTCCCCAATCCTCAATCTTCAATCCTCAATCCTCAATCCTCAATTCTCAATCCTCAATCTTCAATCCTCAATACTCAATCCTCAATCCTCAGTCCTCATTCCTGAATCCTCAATCCTCAATCCTCAATTTTCAATCTTCAATCCTCAATCCTCAATCCTCAATCCTCAATCCTCAATCGTCTGTCTTCAATCCTCAATACTCAATCCTCAATCCTCGATTCTCAATCCTCATTCCTCAATCCTCAATTCTCAATCCTCGATCCTCAATCCACAGACCTCAATCCTCAATCTTCAATCCTCAATACTCAATCTTCAATCCTCAATCCTCAATCCTCAATCCTCAATTCTCAATCCTCGATCCTCAATCCACAGACCTCAATCCTCAATCTTCAATCCTCAATACTCAATCTTCAATCCTCAATCCTCAATCCCCAATCCTCAATCCTCATTCTTCAATCCTCAACAACCAATCCTCAATCTTCAATCCTCAATCGTCAATCCTCAATTCTCAATCCTCAATCCTCAATCCTCAGACCTCAAACATCAACACTCAACCCTCAGTCCTCGACCTCAATCCACAACCCTCAATCCTCGATCCTCAATCTTCAATCATCAATATTCAATCTTCAATCGTCAATCCTCAATCCTCAATACTCAATACTGAATCCTCAATCCTCAATCCTCAATCCTCAATCCTCAATCGTCAGCCTTCAATCCTCAATACTCAATCTTCAATCCTCAATCCTCAATCCTCAATTCTCAAACCTCAATTCTGAATCCTCAATACTCAATCTTCAATCCTCAATCTTCGGTCCTCAATACTCAACTATCAGTACTCAATTCTCAATACTCAATCCTCTGTCCTCACTCTTCAATCCTCAATACTCAATCTTCAATCCACAATCCTCAATCCTCAATGTTCAATCCTCAATCCTCAATCTTCAATCTTCAATCCTCAATACCCAATCCTCAATCCTCAGTCCTCAAAACTCAAACCTGAATCCTCAATCATGAATCCTCAACCTTCAGATATCAGTCCTCAACAATCAGTTGCCAATTCTCAATCCTCAATAGAATATAATCAACTCACAGTTTTCAATACTCAATACTCAATCTGCAATCTTCAAATTTCTATCCACAAACATCAATTCTCATCACTCAACCCTCAACACTCAGCCCCAATCCTCAATCTTCAATTTCAATACTCAATCCCCAATTCTCAATCCTCAACATTCAATCCTCAATACTCAATTCTCAATTCTCATTCTTCAATCCTCAACACCCAATCCTCAATCTTCAATCCTCAATCCTCAATCCTCAATCCTCAATCCTCATTCTACAATCCTCAATACCCAATCCTCAGTCTTCAATCCTCAATCCTCAATCCTCAGTTCTCAATCCTCAATCCTCAGTCCTCAGTCCTCAAACCTCAATCCTCAAACCTCAGCCCTCATTCTCAATCCTCAATCCTCAATTCTCAGTCCTCAGCCCTAAAACCTCAATCCTCAACACTAAGACCTCATCCTCAATCCTCAACTATCAATCCTCAATCCTCAATCTTCAATCCTCAATCCTTAGTCCTCAAACCTCAATTCTGAATCCTCAATACTCAATCTTCAATCCTCAATCTTCGGTCCTCAATACTCAACTATCAGTCCTCAATTTTCAATACTCAATCCTCTGTCCTCAATCTTCAGTCCTCAATACTCAATCTTCAATCCACAATCCTCAATCCTCAATCCTCAATGCTCAATCCTCAATCCTCAACCCTCAACACTCAATATTCAATCCTCAATACTCAATCTGCAATCCTCAATCCTCAATCCTCAATCCTCAATCCTCATTCTTCAATCCTCAATACCCAATCCTCAATCCTCAATCTTCAATCCTCAATCCTCAATCCTCAATCCTCAATCCTCAATCCTCATTCTTCAATCCTCAATCTTCAATCCTCAATCCTCAATCCTCAGACCTCAATCCTCAATCTTCAATCCTCAGTACTCAATCTTCAATCCTCAATCCTCATTCTTCAATCCTCAACACCCAATCCTCAATCCTCAAGCCTCAATTCTCAATCCTCAATCCTCAGTCCTCAGCCCTCAAACCTCAATCCTCAACCCTCAGCCCTCATTCTCAATCCTCAATCCTCAATTCTCAGTCCTCAGCCCTCAAACCTCAATCCTCAACCCTCAGACCTCATCCTCAATACTCAATTATCAATCCTCAATCCTCAATCTTCAATCCTCAATACTCAATCTTCAATCCTCAATCCTCAGTCCTCAAACTTCAATTCTGAATCCTCAATACTCAATCTTCAATCCTCAATCCTCTGTCCTCAATACTCAACTATCAGTCCTCAATTATCAATACTCAATCCTCCATCCTCAATCTTCAATCCTCAATACTCAATCCTCAATCCTCCATCCTAAATCCTCAATCCTCAATCCTCAATCCTCAATCGTCTTGCTTCAATCCTCAACCCTCAATCTTCAATCATCAATATTCAATCTTCAATCCTCAATACTCAATCCTCAATCCTCAATCCTCAATCTTCAATCCCCAATACTCAATCTTCAATCCTCAATCCTCAATACTCAATCCTCAATCCTCATTCTTCAATCCTCAATACCCAATCCTCAATCTTCAATCCACAATCCCCAATCCTCAGTGCGCAATCCTCAATCCTCAATCCTCAGACCTCAGGCATCAATACTCTACCCTCAGTCCTCGTCCTCAATCCAGAACACTCAATCCTCAATTCTCAATCTTCATTCATCAATATTCAACCTTCTATCCTCAATCCTCAATCCTCAATCCTCAATCCCCAATACTCAATCTTCAATCCTCAACACCCAATCCTCAATCTTCAATCCTCAATCCTCAATCGTCAATCCTCAATCCTCAATCCTCAGTCCTCAAAACTCAAACCTGAATCCTCAATCCTCAGTCCTCAGTCCTCAAACCTCAATCCTCAACCCTCAGCCCTCATCCTCAACCCTCAATCCTAAACTCTCAATCCTCAAACCTCAAACCTCAATCCTCAACTGTCGGTCCTCGTCCTCAATCCTCAACCATCAATCCTCAATCCTCAATCTTCAATCATCAATACTCAATCTTCAGTCCTCAATCCTAAATCCTCAATCCTCAATCCTTAATCCTCAATTTTCAATCCGCAATACCCAATCCTCAATCTTCAATCCTCAACCCTCAATCCTAAACTCTCAATCCTCAAACCTCAAACCTCAATCCTCAACTGTCGGTCCTCGTCCTCAATCCTCAACCATCAATCCTCAATCCTCATTCTTCAATCCTCAATACACAATCCTCAATCTTCAATCCACAATTCACAATCCTCAGTTCGCAATCCTCAGTCCTCAATACTCAGACTTCATTCATCAATATTCAACCTTCTATCCTCAATCCTCAATCCTCAATCCTCAATCTTCAACCCTCAATACTCAATACTCAATCTTCAATCCTCATTCTTCAATCCTCAACACACAATCCACAATCTTCAAACCTCAATCCTCAATCCTCAATCCTCAGACCTCAAACATCAATACTCAACCATCAGTCCTCGTCCTCAATCCACAACCCGCAATCCTCGATCCTCAATCTTCAATCATCAATATTCAATCTTCAATCCTCAATCCTCAATCCTCAATACTGAATCCTCAATCCTCAATCCTCAATCCTCAATACTCAACCATCAATACTCAATTCTCAATACTCAATAGAATATACTGAATTCTCAGGATTCAATACTCAAACCTCAACACTCAACCCTCAATCCTCAATCCTCAATCCTCAATCCTCAATCTTCGATCCTCAATACTCAATCTTCAATCCTCCATCCTCAATCCACAATCCTCAATACTCAATCCTCAATCGTCAGCCTTCAATCCTCAATACTCAATCTTCAATCCTCAATCCTCAATCCTCATTCGTCAATACTCATTCTTCAAACCTCAATAACCAATCCTCAATCTTCAATCTTCAATCCTCAATCCTCAATTCTCAATCCCCAATCCTCAATCCTCAGTCCTCAAAACTCAAACCTGAACCCTCAATCCTGAATCCTCAATCTTCAGAACTCAGTCCTAAACAATCAGTTGCCAATCCTCAATCCTCAAGAGAATATAATCAATTCACAGTTTTCAATACTCAATACTCAATCTGCAATCTTTAAATCTCTATCCACAAACATCAATTCTCATCATTCAACCCTCAACACTCAGTCCCCAATCCTCAATCTTCAACACTCAATCCTCAATCCTCAATCCTCAATTCTCAATCCTCAATCCTCAATCCTCAGACCTCAAACATCAATACTCAACCCTCAGTCCTCGTCCTCAAACCACAACCATCAATCCTCAATCCTCAACCTTCAATCATCAATATTCAATCTTCAGTCCTCAGTCCTCAGCCCTCAATCCTCAATCCTCAATCCTCAATGTTCAATCAGCAATTCCCAATCCTCAATCTTCAATCCACTATCCTCAATCCTCAATCCTCAATCCTCGATCCTCAATCCTCAATCATCAATCTTCAATCCTCAATCCTCAACCCTCAATACTCAATCCTCAATACTCAATCCTCAATCCTCATTCTTCAATCCTCAATACACAATCCTCAATCTTCAATCCACAATTCCCAATCCTCAGTTCGCAATCCTCAGTCCTCAATACTCAGACTTCATTCATCAATATTCAACCTTCTATCCTCAATCCTCAATCCTCAATCCTCAATCTTCAACCCTCAATACTCAATACTCAATCTTCAATCCTCATTCTTCAATCCTCAACACCCAATCCACAATCTTCAAACCTCAATCCTCAATCCTCAATCCTCAGACCTCAAACATCAATACTCAACCATCAGTCCTCGTCCTCAATCCACAACCCGCAATCCTCGATCCTCAATCTTCAATCATCAATATTCAATCTTCAATCCTCAATCCTCAATTCTCAATCCCCAATCCTCAATCCTCAGTCCTCAAAACTCAAACCTGAACCCTCAATCCTGAATCCTCAATCTTCAGAACTCAGTCCTAAACAATCAGTTGCCAATCCTCAATCCTCAAGAGAATATAATCAATTCACAGTTTTCAATACTCAATACTCAATCTGCAATCTTTAAATCTCTATCCACAAACATCAATTCTCATCATTCAACCCTCAACACTCAGTCCCCAATCCTCAATCTTCAACACTCAATCCTCAATCCTCAATCCTCAATTCTCAATCCTCAATCCTCAATCCTCAGACCTCAAACATCAATACTCAACCCTCAGTCCTCGTCCTCAATCCACAACCATCAATCCTCAATCCTCAACCTTCAATCATCAATATTCAATCTTCAGTCCTCAGTCCTCAGCCCTCAATCCTCAATCCTCAATCCTCAATGTTCAATCAGCAATTCCCAATCCTCAATCTTCAATCCACTATCCTCAATCCTCAATCCTCAATCCTCGATCCTCAATCCTCAATCATCAATCTTCAATCCTCAATCCTCAACCCTCAATACTCAATCCTCATTCTACAATCCTCAATACCCAATCCTCAATCTTCAATCCTCAATCCTCAATCCTCAATTCTCAAACCTCAATTCTGAATCCGCAATACTCAATCTTCAATCCTCAATCTTCGGTCCTCAATACTCAACTATCAGTCCTCAATTCTCAATACTCAATCCTCTGTCCTCAATCTTCAATCCTCAATACTCAATCTTCAATCCACAATCCTCAATCCTCAATCCTCAATGCTAAATCCTCAATCCTCAATCCTCAACACTCAATATTCAATCCTCAATACTCAATCTGCAATCCTCAATCCTCAATCCTCAATCCTCAATCCTCATTCTTCAATCCTCAACACCCAATCCTCAATCCTCAAGCCTCAATTCTCAATCCTCAATCCTCAGTCCTCAGTCCTCAAACCTCAATCCTCAACCCTCAGCGCTCATTCTCAATCCTCAATCCTCAATTCTCAGTCCTCAGCCCGCAAACCTCAATCCTCAAACCTCAGACCTCATCCTCAATACTCAATTATCAATCCTCAATCCTCAATCTTCAATCCTCAATACTCAATCTTCAATCCTCAATCCTCAGTCCTCAAACTTCAATTCTGAATCCTCAATACTCAATCTTCAATCCTCAATCCTCTGTCCTCAATACTCAACTATCAGTCCTCAATTCTCAATACTCAATCCTCAATCCTCAATCTTCAATCCTCAATACTCAATCCTCAATCCTCAATCCTCAATCCTCAATCCTCAATGCTCAATCATCAATCCTCAAACCACAACCCTCAATCTTCAATCCTCAATACTCAATCTGCAATCCTCAATCCTCAATCCTCAATCCTCAATCCTCATTCTTCAATCCTCAATACCCAATCCTCAATCTTCAATCCTCAATCCACAATCCTCAACTCTCAATCCTCAATCTTCAATCCTCAACACCCAATCCTCAATCTTCAATCCTCAATCCTCAATCCTCAGACCTCAATCCTCAATCTTCAATCCTCAATACTCAATCCTCAATCCTCAAACCTCAATCCTGAATCCTCAATCCTCAATCCTCAATTTTCAATCTTCAATCATCATCCCTTAATCCTCAATCCTCAATCCTCAATCCTCAGTCCTCAAACCTCATTCTACAATCCTCAATACCCATTCCTCAATCTTCAACCCTCAATCCTCAATCCTCAATACTCAATCCTCAATCCTCAGTCCTCAGTCCACAAACCTCAATCCTCAACCCTCAGCCCTCATCCTCAACCCTCAATCCTAAGCTCTCAATCCTCAATCTTCAATCCTCAATCCTCAGTCCTCAAACCTCAATTCTGAATCCTCAATCCTCATTCTTCAATCCTCAATACCCAATCCTCAATCTTCAACCTTCAACCCTCAATACTCAATCCTCAATCTTCAATCCTCATTCTTCAATCCTCAACACCCAATCCTCAATCTTCAATGCCCAATCCTCAATCCTCAATTCTAAATCCTCAATCCTCAATCGTCAGGCTTCAATCCTCAATACTCAATCTTCAATCCTCAATCCTCAATCCTCATTCCTCAATACTCATTCTTCAATCTTCAATACCCAATCCTCAATCTTCAATCTTCAACCCTCAATCCTCAATTCTCAATCCTCAATCCTCAGTCCTCAGACCTCAAACATCAATCCTCAACCCTCAGCCCTCATTCTCAATCCTCAATCCTCAATCTTCAATCCTCAGTCCTCAACCCTCATGCCTCAATCCTCAATCCTCATTCCTCAGTCATCAAACCTCAATCCTGAATCCTCAATCCTGAATCCTCAATCTTCAGATCTCAGTCCTCAACAATCAGTGTCATTCCTCAATCCTCAATAGAATATCCTCAATTCACAGCTTTTAATACTCAATACTCAATATGCAATCTTCCAACGTGTATCCACAAACATCAATTTTTACCACTCAACCCTCAGCACTCATTCCTCAATGTTCAATCCTCAATCCTCAGCTCTCAATTTTCGATCCTCAATACTGAACCTTCAAACCTCAATCCTCAATTCTCAATCATCAATCCTCAACCCTCATTCTTCAATCCTCAATACGCAATCCTCAATCTTCAGTCCTCAACCTCAATCCTCAATTCTCAATTCTCAATCCTCAATCCTCAATCCTCAATCCTCATACCTCAAACATCAATATTCAAACCTCAGTCCTCGTCCTCAATCCACAAACCTCAATCCTCAACCCTCAATCTTCAATCATCAATATTCAATCTTCAATCCTCAATACTCAATCCTCAATCCTCAATCCTCAATCCTCAATCCTCAATCTTCAATCCTCAATCCTCAATCCTCAATCCTCAATCCTCAATGCTCAATCATCAATCCTCAAACCACAACCCTCAATCTTCAATCCTCAATACTCAATCTGCAATCCTCAATCCTCAATCCTCAACCCTCAATCCTCATTCTTCAATCCTCAACACCCAATCCTCAATCCTCAAGCCTCAATTCTCAATCCTCAATCCTCAGTCCTCAGACCTCAAACCTCAATCCGCAACCCTCAGCCCTCATTCTCAATCCTCAATCCTCAATTCTCAGTCCTCAGCCCTCAAACCTCAATCCTCAACCCTCAGACCTCATCCTCAATACTCAATTATCAATCCTCAATCCTCAATCTTCAATCCTCAATACTCAATCTTCAATCCTCAATCCTCAGACCTCAAACATCAATACTCAACCATCAGTCCTCGTCCTCAATCCACAACCCTCAATCCTCGATCCTTAATCTTCAATCATCAATATTCAATCTTCAATCCTCAATCCTGAATCCTCAATACTAAATCCTCAATCCTCAATCCTCAATCCTCAATACTCAACCATCAATCCTCAATTCTCAATACTCAATAGACTATCCTGAATTCTCAGGATTCAATACTCAAACCTCAACACTCAATCCTCAATCCTCAATCCTCAATCCTCAATCCTCAATCTTCAATCCTCAATACTCAATCTTCAATCCTCAATCCTCAATCCTCAATCCTCAATGCTCAATCCTCAATCCTCACTCCTCAACCCTCAATCTTCAATCCTCAATCCTCAATCCTCAATTCTCAAACCTCAATTCTGAATCCGCAATACTCAATCTTCAATCCTCAATCTTCGGTCCTCAATACTCAACTATCAGTCCTCAATTCTCAATACTCAATCCTCTGTCCTCAATCTTCAATCCTCAATACTCAATCTTCAATCCACAATCCTCAATCCTCAATCCTCAATGCTAAATCCTCAATCCTCAATCCTCAACACTCAATATTCAATCCTCAATACTCAATCTGCAATCCTCAATCCTCAATCCTCAATCCTCAATCCTCATTCTTCAATCCTCAACACCCAATCCTCAATCCTCAAGCCTCAATTCTCAATCCTCAATCCTCAGTCCTCAGTCCTCAAACCTCAATCCTCAACCCTCAGCGCTCATTCTCAATCCTCAATCCTCAATTCTCAGTCCTCAGCCCGCAAACCTCAATCCTCAAACCTCAGACCTCATCCTCAATACTCAATTATCAATCCTCAATCCTCAATCTTCAATCCTCAATACTCAATCTTCAATCCTCAATCCTCAGTCCTCAAACTTCAATTCTGAATCCTCAATACTCAATCTTCAATCCTCAATCCTCTGTCCTCAATACTCAACTATCAGTCCTCAATTCTCAATACTCAATCCTCAATCCTCAATCTTCAATCCTCAATACTCAATCCTCAATCCTCAATCCTCAATCCTCAATCCTCAATGCTCAATCATCAATCCTCAAACCACAACCCTCAATCTTCAATCCTCAATACTCAATCTGCAATCCTCAATCCTCAATCCTCAATCCTCAATCCTCATTCTTCAATCCTCAATACCCAATCCTCAATCTTCAATCCTCAATCCACAATCCTCAACTCTCAATCCTCAATCTTCAATCCTCAACACCCAATCCTCAATCTTCAATCCTCAATCCTCAATCCTCAGACCTCAATCCTCAATCTTCAATCCTCAATACTCAATCCTCAATCCTCAAACCTCAATCCTGAATCCTCAATCCTCAATCCTCAATTTTCAATCTTCAATCATCATCCCTTAATCCTCAATCCTCAATCCTCAATCCTCAGTCCTCAAACCTCATTCTACAATCCTCAATACCCATTCCTCAATCTTCAACCCTCAATCCTCAATCCTCAATACTCAATCCTCAATCCTCAGTCCTCAGTCCACAAACCTCAATCCTCAACCCTCAGCCCTCATCCTCAACCCTCAATCCTAAGCTCTCAATCCTCAATCTTCAATCCTCAATCCTCAGTCCTCAAACCTCAATTCTGAATCCTCAATCCTCATTCTTCAATCCTCAATACCCAATCCTCAATCTTCAACCTTCAACCCTCAATACTCAATCCTCAATCTTCAATCCTCATTCTTCAATCCTCAACACCCAATCCTCAATCTTCAATGCCCAATCCTCAATCCTCAATTCTAAATCCTCAATCCTCAATCGTCAGGCTTCAATCCTCAATACTCAATCTTCAATCCTCAATCCTCAATCCTCATTCCTCAATACTCATTCTTCAATCTTCAATACCCAATCCTCAATCTTCAATCTTCAACCCTCAATCCTCAATTCTCAATCCTCAATCCTCAGTCCTCAGACCTCAAACATCAATCCTCAACCCTCAGCCCTCATTCTCAATCCTCAATCCTCAATCTTCAATCCTCAGTCCTCAACCCTCATGCCTCAATCCTCAATCCTCATTCCTCAGTCATCAAACCTCAATCCTGAATCCTCAATCCTGAATCCTCAATCTTCAGATCTCAGTCCTCAACAATCAGTGTCATTCCTCAATCCTCAATAGAATATCCTCAATTCACAGCTTTTAATACTCAATACTCAATATGCAATCTTCCAACGTGTATCCACAAACATCAATTTTTACCACTCAACCCTCAGCACTCATTCCTCAATGTTCAATCCTCAATCCTCAGCTCTCAATTTTCGATCCTCAATACTGAACCTTCAAACCTCAATCCTCAATTCTCAATCATCAATCCTCAACCCTCATTCTTCAATCCTCAATACGCAATCCTCAATCTTCAGTCCTCAACCTCAATCCTCAATTCTCAATTCTCAATCCTCAATCCTCAATCCTCAATCCTCATACCTCAAACATCAATATTCAAACCTCAGTCCTCGTCCTCAATCCACAAACCTCAATCCTCAACCCTCAATCTTCAATCATCAATATTCAATCTTCAATCCTCAATACTCAATCCTCAATCCTCAATCCTCAATCCTCAATCCTCAATCTTCAATCCTCAATCCTCAATCCTCAATCCTCAATCCTCAATGCTCAATCATCAATCCTCAAACCACAACCCTCAATCTTCAATCCTCAATACTCAATCTGCAATCCTCAATCCTCAATCCTCAACCCTCAATCCTCATTCTTCAATCCTCAACACCCAATCCTCAATCCTCAAGCCTCAATTCTCAATCCTCAATCCTCAGTCCTCAGACCTCAAACCTCAATCCGCAACCCTCAGCCCTCATTCTCAATCCTCAATCCTCAATTCTCAGTCCTCAGCCCTCAAACCTCAATCCTCAACCCTCAGACCTCATCCTCAATACTCAATTATCAATCCTCAATCCTCAATCTTCAATCCTCAATACTCAATCTTCAATCCTCAATCCTCAGACCTCAAACATCAATACTCAACCATCAGTCCTCGTCCTCAATCCACAACCCTCAATCCTCGATCCTTAATCTTCAATCATCAATATTCAATCTTCAATCCTCAATCCTGAATCCTCAATACTAAATCCTCAATCCTCAATCCTCAATCCTCAATACTCAACCATCAATCCTCAATTCTCAATACTCAATAGACTATCCTGAATTCTCAGGATTCAATACTCTAACCTCAACACTCAATCCTCAATCCTCAATCCTCAATCCTCAATCCTCAATCTTCAATCCTCAATACTCAATCTTCAATCCTCAATCCTCAATCCTCAATCCTCAATGCTCAATCCTCAATCCTCACTCCTCAACCCTCAATCTTCAATCCTCAATACTCAATCTGCAATCCTCAATCCTCAATCCTCAAACCTCAATCCTCATTCTTCAATCCTCAATACCCATCCTCAATACCCAATCCTCAATCTTCAATCCTCAATCCTCAATCCTCAATTCTCAATCCTCGATCCTCAATCCACAGACCTCAATCCTCAATCTTCAATACTCAATACTCAATCTTCAATCCTCAATCCTCAATCCCCAATCCTCAATCCTCATACTTCAATCCTCAACAACCAATCCTCAATCTTCAATCCTCAATCCTCAATCCTCAATTCTCAATCCTCAATCCTCAATCCTCAGACCTCAAACATCAACACTCAACCCTCAGTCCTCGACCTCAATCCACAAACCTCAATCCTCGATCCTCAATCTTCAATCATCAATATTCAATCTTCAATCCTCAATCCTCAATCCTCAATACTCAAACCTCACTCCTCAATACTCAACTATCAATCCTCATCCTCATTCCTCAATCCTCAATCGTCAATCCTCAATCCTCAATCCTCAACCCTCAATCCTCAATGTTCAATCCTCAATCCTCAATCTTCAATCTTCAATCCTCAATACCCAATCCTCAATCTTCAATCCTCAATCCTCAGTCCTCAAACCTCAATTCTGTATCCTCAATCCTGAATCCCCAATCTTCAGCCCTCAGTCCTCAACAATCAGTTGTCATTCCTCAATCCTCAATAGAATATCCTCAATTCACAGCTTTCAATACTCAATACTCAATCTGCAATCTTCCAACGTATATCCACAAACATCAGTTTTCACAACTCAAACCTCAGCACTCATTCCTCAATGTTCAATCCTCAATCCTCAGCTCTCAATCTTCGATCCTCAATACTGAATCTTCAATCCTCAATCCTCAATTCTCAATCCTCAATCCTCAATCCTCAATCCTCAATCCTCTTACCTCAATCCTCGGTCCTCAATCCTCAATCCTGAATCCTCAATACTGAATCCTCAACCTTCAGCACTCAGCCCTCAACAATCAGTTGTCAATCCTCAATCCTCAATAGAATGTCATCAATTCACATTTTACAATACTCAATACTCAATCTGCAATCTTCAAATCTCTATCCACAAATATCAATTCTCATCACTCAACCAGCAACACTCAGTCCTCAATGTTCAATCCTCAATCCTCAATTCTCAATCGTCAATCCTCAATACTGAATCTTCAATCCTCAATCCTCAATCCTCAATACTGAATCCTCAATCCTCAATCCTCAATCCTCAATACTCAACCATCAATCCTCAATTCTCAGTACTCAATAGACTATCCTGAATTCTCAGGATTCAATACTCAAACCTCAACACTCAATCCTCAATCCTCAATCCTCAATCCTCAATCCTCAATCTTCAATCCTCAATACTCAATCTTCAATCCTCAATCCTCAATCCTCAATCCTCAATGCTCAATCCTCAATCCTCACTCCTCAACCCTCAATCTTCAATCCTCAATACTCAATCTGCAATCCTCAATCCTCAATCCTCAAACCTCAATCCTCATTCTTCAATCCTCAATACCCATCCTCAATACCCAATCCTCAATCTTCAATCCTCAATCCTCGATCCTCAATTCTCAATCCTCGATCCTCAATCCACAGACCTCAATCCTCAATCTTCAATACTCAATACTCAATCTTCAATCCTCAATCCTCAATCCCCAATCCTCAATCCTCATACTTCAATCCTCAACAACCAATCCTCAATCTTCATTCCTCAATCCTCAATCCTCAATTCTCAATCCTCAATCCTCAATCCTCAGACCTCAAACATCAACACTCAACCCTCAGTCCTCGACCTCAATCCACAAACCTCAATCCTCGATCCTCAATCTTCAATCATCAATATTCAATCTTCAATCCTCAATCCTCAATCCTCAATACTCAAACCTCACTCCTCAATACTCAACTATCAATCCTCATCCTCATTCCTCAATCCTCAATCCTCAATCCTCAATCCTCATACCTCAAACATCAATATTCAAACCTCAGTCCTCGTCCTCAATCCACAAACCTCAATCCTCAACCCTCAATCTTCAATCATCAATATTCAATCTTCAATCCTCAATACTCTATCCTCAATCCTCAATCCTCAATCCTCAATCCTCAATCTTCAATCCTCAATCATCAATACTCAATCCTCAATCCTCAATGCTCAATCATCAATCCTCAAACCACAACCCTCAATCTTCAATCCTCAATACTCAATCTGCAATCCTCAATCCTCAATCCTCAATCCTCAATCCTCAATCCTCAATCCTCATTCTTCAATCCTCAATACCCAATACTCAATCTTCAATCCTCAATCCACAATCCTCAACTCTCAATCCTCATTCTTCAATCCTCAACACCCAATCCTCAATCCTCAATCCTTAATCCTCAGAGCTCAATCCTCAATCTTCAATCCTCAATACTCAATCCACAATCCTCAATCCTCAATCCTGAATCCTCAATCCTCAATCCTCAATTTTCAATCTTCAATCATCAATCCTTAATCCTCAATCCTCAATCCTCAATGCTAAATCCTCAATCCTCAATCCTCAACACTCAATATTCAATCCTCAATACTCAATCTGCAATCCTCAATCCTCAATCCTCAATCCTCAATCCTCATTCTTCAATCCTCAACACCCAATCCTCAATCCTCAATCCTCAATTGTCAGTCCTCAGCCCTCAAACCTCAATCCTCAACCCTCAGACCTCATCCTCAATACTCAATTATCAATCCTCAACCCTCAATCTTCAATCCTCAATACTCAATCTTCAATCCTCAATCCTCAGTCCTCAAACTTCAATTCTGAATCCTCAATACTCAATCTTCAATCCTCAATCCTCTGTCCTCAATACTCAACTATCAGTCCTCAATTCTCAATACTCAATCCTCAATCCTCAATCTTCAATCCTCAATACTCAATCCTCAATCCTCAATCCTCAATCCTGAATCCTCAATGCTCAATCATCAATCCTCAAACCACAACCCTCAATCTTCAATCCTCAATACTCAATCTGCAATCCTCAGTCCTCAATCCTCAATCCTCAATCCTCATTCTTCAATCCTCAATACCCAATACTCAATCTTCAATCCTCAATCCACAATCCTCAACTCTCAATCCTCATTCTTCAATCCTCAACACCCAATCCTCAATCTTCAATCCTCAATCCTCAATCCTCAGACCTCAACCCTCACTCTTCAATCCTCAATACTCAATCCTCAATCCTCAATCCTCAATCCTGAATCCTCAATCCTCAATCCTCAATCCTCAATCCTTAATATTCAATCCTCAATCCTCAGTCCTCAAACCTCAATTCTGAATCCTCAATCCTGAATCCTCAATCTTCAGCCCTCAGTCCTCAACAATCAGTTGTCATTCCTCAATCCTCAATAGAATATCCTCAATTCACAGCTTTCAATACTCAATACTCAATCTGCAATCTTCCAACGAGTATCCACAAACATCAATTTTCACCACTCAACTCTCAGCACTCATTCCTCAATGTTCAATCCTCAATCCTCAGCTCTCAATCTTCGATCCTCAATACTGAATCTTCAATCCTCAATCCTCAATCCTCAATCCTCAATCCTCAACCCTCATTCTTCAATCCTCAATATCCAATCCTCAATCTTCAATCCTCAATCCTCAATCCTCAATTCTCAATTCTCAATCCTCAATCCTCAATCCTCAATCCTCATACCTCAAACATCAATATTCAACCCTCAGTCCTCGTCCTCAATCCACAAACCTCAATCCTCAACCCTCAATCTTCAATCATCGATATTCAATCTTCAATCCTCAATACTCAATCCTCAATCCTCAATCCTCAATCCTCAATCTTCAATCCCCAGTACTCAATCTTCAATCCTCAATCCTCAATACTCAATCCTCAATCCTCATTCTTCAATCCTCAATACACAATCCTCAATCTTCAATCCACAATTCCCAATCCTCAGTTCGCAATCCTCAGTCCTCAATACTCAGACTTCATTCATCAATATTCAACCTTCTATCCTCAATCCTCAATCCTCAATCCTCAATCTTCAACCCTCAATACTCAATACTCAATCTTCAATCCTCATTCTTCAATCCTCAACACCCAATCCACAATCTTCAAACCTCAATCCTCAATCCTCAATCCTCAGACCTCAAACATCAATACTCAACCATCAGTCCTCGTCCTCAATCCACAACCCGCAATCCTCGATCCTCAATCTTCAATCATCAATATTCAATCTTCAATCCTCAATCCTCAATCCTCAATACTGAATCCTCAATCCTCAATCCTCAATCCTCAATACTCAACCATCAATACTCAATTCTCAATACTCAATAGAATATACTGAATTCTCAGGATTCAATACTCAAACCTCAACACTCAACCCTCAATCCTCAATCCTCAATCCTCAATCCTCAATCTTCGATCCTCAATACTCAATCTTCAATCCTCCATCCTCAATCCACAATCCTCAATACTCAATCCTCAATCGTCAGCCTTCAATCCTCAATACTCAATCTTCAATCCTCAATCCTCAATCCTCATTCGTCAATACTCATTCTTCAAACCTCAATAACCAATCCTCAATCTTCAATCTTCAATCCTCAATCCTCAATTCTCAATCCCCAATCCTCAATCCTCAGTCCTCAAAACTCAAACCTGAACCCTCAATCCTGAATCCTCAATCTTCAGAACTCAGTCCTAAACAATCAGTTGCCAATCCTCAATCCTCAAGAGAATATAATCAATTCACAGTTTTCAATACTCAATACTCAATCTGCAATCTTTAAATCTCTATCCACAAACATCAATTCTCATCATTCAACCCTCAACACTCAGTCCCCAATCCTCAATCTTCAACACTCAATCCTCAATCCTCAATCCTCAATTCTCAATCCTCAATCCTCAATCCTCAGACCTCAAACATCAATACTCAACCCTCAGTCCTCGTCCTCAAACCACAACCATCAATCCTCAATCCTCAACCTTCAATCATCAATATTCAATCTTCAGTCCTCAGTCCTCAGCCCTCAATCCTCAATCCTCAATCCTCAATGTTCAATCAGCAATTCCCAATCCTCAATCTTCAATCCACTATCCTCAATCCTCAATCCTCGATCCTCAATCCTCAATCATCAATCCTCAATCCTCAATCCTCGATCCTCAATCCTCAATCATCAATCTTCAATCCTCAATCCTCAACCCTCAATACTCAATCCTCAATACTCAATCCTCAATCCTCATTCTTCAATCCTCAATACACAATCCTCAATCTTCAATCCACAATTCCCAATCCTCAGTTCGCAATCCTCAGTCCTCAATACTCAGACTTCATTCATCAATATTCAACCTTCTATCCTCAATCCTCAATCCTCAATCCTCAATCTTCAACCCTCAATACTCAATACTCAATCTTCAATCCTCATTCTTCAATCCTCAACACCCAATCCACAATCTTCAAACCTCAATCCTCAATCCTCAATCCTCAGACCTCAAACATCAATACTCAACCATCAGTCCTCGTCCTCAATCCACAACCCGCAATCCTCGATCCTCAATCTTCAATCATCAATATTCAATCTTCAATCCTCAATCCTCAATCCTCAATACTGAATCCTCAATCCTCAATCCTCAATCCTCAATACTCAACCATCAATACTCAATTCTCAATACTCAATAGAATATCCTGAATTCTCAGGATTCAATACTCAAACCTCAACACTCAACCCTCAATCCTCAATCCTCAATCCTCAATCCTCAATCTTCGATCCTCAATACTCAATCTTCAATCCTCCATCCTCAATCCACAATCCTCAATACTCAATCCTCAATCGTCAGCCTTCAATCCTCAATACTCAATCTTCAATCCTCAATCCTCAATCCTCATTCGTCAATACTCATTCTTCAAACCTCAATAACCAATCCTCAATCTTCAATCTTCAATCCTCAATCCTCAATTCTCAATCCCCAATCCTCAATCCTCAGTCCTCAAAACTCAAACCTGAACCCTCAATCCTGAATCCTCAATCTTCAGAACTCAGTCCTAAACAATCAGTTGCCAATCCTCAATCCTCAAGAGAATATAATCAATTCACAGTTTTCAATACTCAATACTCAATCTGCAATCTTTAAATCTCTATCCACAAACATCAATTCTCATCATTCAACCCTCAACACTCAGTCCCCAATCCTCAATCTTCAACACTCAATCCTCAATCCTCAATCCTCAATTCTCAATCCCCAATCCTCAATCCTCAGACCTCAAACATCAATACTCAACCCTCAGTCCTCGTCCTCAATCCACAACCATCAATCCTCAATCCTCAACCTTCAATCATCAATATTCAATCTTCAGTCCTCAGTCCTCAGCCCTCAATCCTCAATCCTCAATCCTCAATGTTCAATCAGCAATTCCCAATCCTCAATCTTCAATCCACTATCCTCAATCCTCAATCCTCAATCCTCGATCCTCAATCCTCAATCATCAATCTTCAATCCTCAATCCTCAACCCTCAATACTCAATCCTCATTCTACAATCCTCAATACCCAATCCTCAATCTTCAATCCTCAATCCTCAATCCTCAATTCTCAAACCTCAATTCTGAATCCGCAATACTCAATCTTCAATCCTCAATCTTCGGTCCTCAATACTCAACTATCAGTCCTCAATTCTCAATACTCAATCCTCTGTCCTCAATCTTCAATCCTCAATACTCAATCTTCAATCCACAATCCTCAATCCTCAATCCTCAATGCTAAATCCTCAATCCTCAATCCTCAACACTCAATATTCAATCCTCAATACTCAATCTGCAATCCTCAATCCTCAATCCTCAATCCTCAATCCTCATTCTTCAATCCTCAACACCCAATCCTCAATCCTCAAGCCTCAATTCTCAATCCTCAATCCTCAGTCCTCAGTCCTCAAACCTCAATCCTCAACCCTCAGCGCTCATTCTCAATCCTCAATCCTCAATTCTCAGTCCTCAGCCCGCGAACCTCAATCCTCAAACCTCAGACCTCATCCTCAATACTCAATTATCAATCCTCAATCCTCAATCTTCAATCCTCAATACTCAATCTTCAATCTTCAATCCTCAATCCTCAGTCCTCAATCCTCAATACTCAATCCTCAATGCTCAATCATCAATCCTCAAACCACAACCCTCAATCTTCAATCCTCAATACTCAATCTGCAATCCTCAATCCTCAATCCTCAATCCTCAATCCTCATTCTTCAATCCTCAATACCCAATCCTCAATCTTCAATCCTCAATCCACAATCCTCAACTCTCAATCCTCAATCTTCAATCCTCAACACCCAATCCTCAATCTTCAATCCTCAATCCTCAATCCTCAGACCTCAATCCTCAATCTTCAATCCTCAATACTCAATCCTCAATCCTCAATCCTCAATCCTGAATCCTCAATCCTCAATCCTCAATTTTCAATCTTCAATCATCAACCCTTAATCCTCAATCCTCAATCCTCAATCGTCAGTCTTCAATCCTCAATACTCAATCTTCAATCCTCAATCCTCAATCCTCAGTCCTCAAACCTCATTCTACAATCCTCAATACCCATTCCTCAATCTTCAACCCTCAATCCTCAATCCTCAATACTCAATCCTCAATCCTCAGTCCTCAGTCCACAAACCTCAATCCTCAACCCTCAGCCCTCATCCTCAACCCTCAATCCTAAGCTCTCAATCCTCAATCTTCAATCCTCAATCCTCAGTCCTCAAACCTCAATTCTGAATCCTCAATCCTCATTCTTCAATCCTCAATACCCAATCCTCAATCTTCAACCTTCAACCCTCAATACTCAATCCTCAATCTTCAATCCTCATTCTTCAATCCTCAACACCCAATCCTCAATCTTCAATGCCCAATCCTCAATCCTCAATTCTAAATCCTCAATCCTCAATCGTCAGGCTTCAATCCTCAATACTCAATCTTCAATCCTCAATCCTCAATCCTCATTCCTCAATCCTCATTCTTCAATCTTCAACACCCAATCCTCAATCCTCAAGCCTCAATTCTCAATCCTCAATCCTCAGTCCTCAGTCCTCAAACCTCAATCCTCAACCCTCAGCGCTCATTCTCAATCCTCAATCCTCAATTCTCAGTCCTCAGCCCGCGAACCTCAATCCTCAAACCTCAGACCTCATCCTCAATACTCAATTATCAATCCTCAATCCTCAATCTTCAATCCTCAATACTCAATCTTCAATCCTCAATCCTCAGTCCTCAAACTTCAATTCTGAATCCTCAATACTCAATCTTCAATCCTCAATCCTCTGTCCTCAATACTCAACTATCAGTCCTCAATTCTCAATACTCAATCCTCAATTCTCAATCTTCAATCCTCAATACTCAATCCTCAATCCTCAATCCTCAATCCTCAATCCTCAATGCTCAATCATCAATCCTCAAACCACAACCCTCAATCTTCAATCCTCAATACTCAATCTGCAATCCTCAATCCTCAATCCTCAATCCTCAATCCTCATTCTTCAATCCTCAATACCCAATCCTCAATCTTCAATCCTCAATCCACAATCCTCAACTCTCAATCCTCAATCTTCAATCCTCAACACCCAATCCTCAATCTTCAATCCTCAATCCTCAATCCTCAGACCTCAATCCTCAATCTTCAATCCTCAATACTCAATCCTCAATCCTCAATCCTCAATCCTGAATCCTCAATCCTCAATCCTCAATTTTCAATCTTCAATCATCAACCCTTAATCCTCAATCCTCAATCCTCAATCGTCAGTCTTCAATCCTCAATACTCAATCTTCAATCCTCAATCCTCAATCCTCAGTCCTCAAACCTCATTCTACAATCCTCAATACCCATTCCTCAATCTTCAACCCTCAATCCTCAATCCTCAATACTCAATCCTCAATCCTCAGTCCTCAGTCCACAAACCTCAATCCTCAACCCTCAGCCCTCATCCTCAACCCTCAATCCTAAGCTCTCAATCCTCAATCTTCAATCCTCAATCCTCAGTCCTCAAACCTCAATTCTGAATCCTCAATCCTCATTCTTCAATCCTCAATACCCAATCCTCAATCTTCAACCTTCAACCCTCAATACTCAATCCTCAATCTTCAATCCTCATTCTTCAATCCTCAACACCCAATCCTCAATCTTCAATGCCCAATCCTCAATCCTCAATTCTAAATCCTCAATCCTCAATCGTCAGGCTTCAATCCTCAATACTCAATCTTCAATCCTCAATCCTCAATCCTCATTCCTCAATCCTCATTCTTCAATCTTCAATACCCAATCCTCAATCTTCAATCTTCAACCCTCAATCCTCAATTCTCAATCCTCAATCCTCAGTCCTCAGACCTCAAACATCAATCCTCAACCCTCAGCACTCATTCTCAATCCTCAATCCTCAATCTTCAATCCTCAGTCCTCAACCCTCATGCCTCAATCCTCAATCCTCATTCCTCAGTCATCAAACCTCAATCCTGAATCCTCAATCCTGAATCCTCAATCTTCAGATCTCAGTCCTCAACAATCAGTGTCATTCCTCAATCCTCAATAGAATATCCTCAATTCACAGCTTTTAATACTCAATACTCAATATGCAATCTTCCAACGTGTATCCACAAACATCAATTTTTACCACTCAACCCTCAGCACTCATTCCTCAATGTTCAATCCTCAATCCTCAGCTCTCAATTTTCGATCCTCAATACTGAACCTTCAAACCTCAATCCTCAATTCTCAATCATCAATCCTCAACCCTCATTCTTCAATCCTCAATACGCAATCCTCAATCTTCAGTCCTCAACCTCAATCCTCAATTCTCAATTCTCAATCCTCAATCCTCAATCCTCAATCCTCATACCTCAAACATCAATATTCAAACCTCAGTCCTCGTCCTCAATCCACAAACCTCAATCCTCAACCCTCAATCTTCAATCATCAATATTCAATCTTCAATCCTCAATACTCAATCCTCAATCCTCAATCCTCAATCCTCAATCCTCAATCTTCAATCCTCAATCCTCAATCCTCAATCCTCAATCCTCAATGCTCAATCATCAATCCTCAAACCACAACCCTCAATCTTCAATCCTCAATACTCAATCTGCAATCCTCAATCCTCAATCCTCAACCCTCAATCCTCATTCTTCAATCCTCAACACCCAATCCTCAATCCTCAAGCCTCAATTCTCAATCCTCAATCCTCAGTCCTCAGACCTCAAACCTCAATCCGCAACCCTCAGACCTCATCCTCAATACTCAATTATCAATCCTCAATCCTCAATCTTCAATCCTCAATACTCAATCTTCAATCCTCAATCCTCAGACCTCAAACATCAATACTCAACCATCAGTCCTCGTCCTCAATCCACAACCCTCAATCCTCGATCCTTAATCTTCAATCATCAATATTCAATCTTCAATCCTCAATCCTCAATCCTCAATACTGAATCCTCAATCCTCAATCCTCAATCCTCAATACTCAACCATCAATCCTCAATTCTCAATACTCAATAGACTATCCTGAATTCTCAGGATTCAATACTCAAACCTCAACACTCAACCCTCAATCCTCAATCCTCAATCCTCAATCCTCAATCTTCAATCCTCAATACTCAATCTTCAATCCTCAATCCTCAATCCTCAATCCTCAATGCTCAATCCTCAATCCTCACTCCTCAACCCTCAATCTTCAATCCTCAATACTCAATCTGCAATCCTCAATCCTCAATCCTCAAACCTCAATCCTCATTCTTCAATCCTCAATACCCATCCTCAATACCCAATCCTCAATCTTCAATCCTCAATCCTCAATCCTCAATTCTCAATCCTCGATCCTCAATCCACAGACCTCAATCCTCAATCTTCAATACTCAATACTCAATCTTCAATCCTCAATCCTCAATCCCCAATCCTCAATCCTCATACTTCAATCCTCAACAACCAATCCTCAATCTTCAATCCTCAATCCTCAATCCTCAATTCTCAATCCTCAATCCTCAATCCTCAGACCTCAAACATCAACACTCAACCCTCAGTCCTCGACCTCAATCCACAAACCTCAATCCTCGATCCTCAATCTTCAATCATCAATATTCAATCTTCAATCCTCAATCCTCAATCCTCAATACTCAAACCTCACTCCTCAATACTCAACTATCAATCCTCATCCTCATTCCTCAATCCTCAATCGTCAATCCTCAATCCTCAATCCTCAACCCTCAATCCTCAATGTTCAATCCTCAATCCTCAATCTTCAATCTTCAATCCTCAATACCCAATCCTCAATCTTCAATCCTCAATCCTCAGTCCTCAAACCTCAATTCTGTATCCTCAATCCTGAATCCCCAATCTTCAGCCCTCAGTCCTCAACAATCAGTTGTCATTCCTCAATCCTCAATAGAATATCCTCAATTCACAGCTTTCAATACTCAATACTCAATCTGCAATCTTCCAACGTATATCCACAAACATCAGTTTTCACAACTCAAACCTCAGCACTCATTCCTCAATGTTCAATCCTCAATCCTCAGCTCTCAATCTTCGATCCTCAATACTGAATCTTCAATCCTCAATCCTCAATTCTCAATCCTCAATCCTCAATCCTCAATCCTCAATCCTCTTACCTCAATCCTCGGTCCTCAATCCTCAATCCTGAATCCTCAATACTGAATCCTCAACCTTCAGCACTCAGCCCTCAACAATCAGTTGTCAATCCTCAATCCTCAATAGAATGTCATCAATTCACATTTTACAATACTCAATACTCAATCTGCAATCTTCAAATCTCTATCCACAAATATCAATTCTCATCACTCAACCAGCAACACTCAGTCCTCAATGTTCAATCCTCAATCCTCAATTCTCAATCGTCAATCCTCAATACTGAATCTTCAATCCTCAATCCTCAATCCTCAATCCTCAATCCTCAATTCTCAATCCTCAATCATCAATTATCAATCATCAATACTCAATTTTCAATCCTCAATCCTCAAACCTCAATCCTTAATCCTCAATCGTCAGTCTTCAATCCTCAATATCCAACACACAATCTTCAACCCTCAATCCTCAATCCTCAATTCTCAATCCTCAATCCCCAGTCCTCAGTCCTCAAACCTCAATGCTCAAACCTAAGCCCACATCCTCAATCCTCAATCCTCAATCCTCAATCTTCAACCCTCACTCCTCAGACCTCAAACATCAACACTCAACCCTCAGTCCTCGTCCTCTATCAACAACCCTCAATCCTCGATCCTCAATCTTCAATCCTCATTCTTCAATCCTCAACACCCAATCCTCAATCTTCAATCCTCAATCCTCAATCCTCAATCCTCAGACCTCAAACATCAATACTCAACCATCAGTCCTCGTCCTCAATCCACAACCCTCAATCCTCGATCCTCAATCTTCAATCATCAATATTCAATCTTCAATCCTCAATCCTCAATACTCAATACTGAATCCTCAATCCTCAATCCTCAATCCTCAATCCTCAATCGTCAGCCTTCAATCCTCAATACTCAATCTTCAATCCTCAATCCTCAATCCTCAATTCTCAAACCTCAATTCTGAATCCTCAATACTCAATCTTCAATCCTCAATCTTCGGTCCTCAATACTCAACTATCAGTCCTCAATTCTCAATACTCAATCTTCTGTCCTCAATCTTCAATCCTCAATACTCGATCTTCAATCCACAATCCTCAATCCTCAATCCTCAATGCTAAATCCTCAATCCTCAATCCTCAACACTCAATATTCAATCCTCAATACTCAATCTGCAATCCTCAATCCTCAATCCTCAATCCTCAATCCTCATTCTTCAATCCTCAACACCCAATCCTCAATCCTCAAGCCTCAATTCTCAATCCTCAATCCTCAGTCCTCAGTCCTCAAACCTCAATCCTCAACCCTCAGCCCTCATTCTCAATCCTCAATCCTCAATCCTCAATCTTCAATCCTCAATACTCAATATTCAATCCTCAATCATCAATCCTCAATCCTCAATCCTCAATCCTCAGTCCTCAAAACTCAAACCTGAATCCTCAATCCTCAGACCTTAGGCATCAATACTCAGCCCTCAGTCCTCGTCCTCAATCCACAACACTCAATCCTCAATCCTCAATCTTCATTCATCAATATTCAACCGTCTATCCTCAATCCTCAATACTCAATCCTCAATCCTCATTAGAATGTCATCAATTCACAGTTTTCAATACCCAATACTCAATCTGCAATCTTCAAATCTCTATCCACAAATATCAATTCTCATCACTCAACCCTCAACACTCAGTCCTCAATGATCAATCCTCACTCCTCAATTCTCAATCGTCAATCCTCAATACTGAATCTTCAATCCTCAATACTCAATCCTTAATCCCCAATCCTCAATCCTCAATCCTCAATCCTCAATCTTCAATCCTCAATACTCAATCTTCAATCCTCAATCCTCAAACCTCAATACTTAATCCTCAATCGTCAGTCTTCAATCCTCAATATCCAACCCTCAGTCTTCAATCGTCAATCCTCAATCCTCAATCCTCAACCCTCAAACCTCAATCTTCTGCCCTCAGGCCTCAATCCTGAATCGTCAATATTCAATCCTCAATACTCAATCTTCAATCGTCAATCCTCAATCCTCAATCCTCAACCCTCAATCCTCAATGTTCAATCCTAAATACCCCATCCTCAGTCTTCAATCCTCAATCCTCAATCCTCAATCCTCAATCTTCAATCCTCAATCCTCAGTCCTCAAACCTCAATTCTGAATCTTCAATCCTGATCCCTCAATCTTCAGACCTCAGACCTGAACAATCAGATGTCAATACTCAATCCTCAATAGAATATCATCAATTCACAGTTTTCAATACTCAATACTCAATCTGCAATCTTCAAATTTCTGTCCACAAATGTCAATTCTCATCACTCAACCCTCAACACTCAGTCCCCAATCCTCAATCTTCAATCCTCAATCCTCAATCCTCAATTCTCAATCCTCAATCTTCAATCCTCAATACTCAATCCTCAATCCTCAGTCCTCATTCCTGAATCCTCAATCCTCAATCCTCAATTTTCAATCTTCAATCCTCAATCCTCAATCCTCAATCCTCAATCCTCAATCGTCTGTCTTCAATCCTCAATACTCAATCCTCAATCCTCGATTCTCAATCCTCATTCCTCAATCCTCAATCGTCATTCCTCAACCCTCAATCCTCATCCCTCAATCCTCAATGTTCAATCCTCAATACCCAATCCTGAGTCTTCAATCCTCAATCCTCAATCCTCAATCTTCAATCCTCAATCCTCAGTCCTCAAACCTCAATTCTGAATCCTCAATCCTGAATCCTCAATCTTCAGCCCTCAGTCCTCAACAATCAGTTGTCATTCCTCAATCCTCAATAGAATATCCTCAATTCACAGCTCTCAATACTCAATACTCAATCTGCAATCTTCCAACGTGTATCCACAAACATCAATTTTCACCACTCAACCCTCAGCACTCATCCCTCAATGTTCAATCCTCAATCCTCAGCTCTCAATCTTCGATCCTCAATACTGAATCTTCAATCCTCAATCCTCAATTCTCAATCCTCAACCCTCAACCCTCATTCTTCAATCCTCAATACCCAATCCTCAATCTTCAATCCTCAATCATCAATCCTCAATTCTCAATTCTCAATCCTCAATCCTCAATCCTCAAACATCAATATTCAACACTCAGTCCTCGTCCTCAATCCACAAACCTCAATCCTCAACCCTCAATCTTAAGTCATCAATATTCAATCTTCAATCCTCAATACTCAATCCTCAATCCTCAATCCTCAATCCTCAATCTTCAATCCCCAATACTCAATCTTCAATCCTCAATCCTCAATACTCAATCCTCAATCCTCATTCTTCAATCCTCAATACCCAATCCTCAATCTTCAATCCACAATTCCCAATCCTCAGTTCGCAATCCTCAACCCTCAATACTCAGACCTCAGGCATCAACACTCTACCCTCAGTCCTCGTCCTCAATCCACAACACTCAATCCTCAATCCTCAATCTTCATTCATCAATATTCAACCTTCTATCCTCAATCCTCAATCCTCAATCCTCAATCTTCAATCCTCAATACTCAATCCTCAATCTTCAATCCTCATTCTTCAATCCCCAACACCCAATCCACAATCTTCAATCCTCAATCCTCAGTCCTCAATCCTCAGACCTCAAACATCAATACTCAACCATCAGTCCTCGTCCTCAATCCACAACCCTCAATCCTCGATCCTTAATCTTCAATCATCAATATTCAGTCTTCAATCCTCAATCCTCAATCCTCAATACTGAATCCTCAATCCTCAATCCTCAATCCTCAATACTCAACCATCAATCCTCAATTCTCAATACTCAATAGACTATCCTGAATTCTCAGGATTCAATACTCAAACCTCAACACTCAACCCTCAATCCTCAATCCTCAATCCTCAATCCTCAATCTTCAATCCTCAATACTCAATCTTCAATCCTCAATCCTCAATCTTCAATCCTCAATGCTCAATCCTCAATCCTCACTCCTCAACCCTCAATCTTCAATCCTCAATACTCAATCTGCAATCCTCAATCCTCAATCCTCAAACCTCAATCCTCATTCTTCAATCCTCAATACCCAATCCTCAATCTTCAATCCTCAATCCTCAATCCTCAATTCTCAATCCTCGATCCTCAATCCACAGACCTCAATCCTCAATCTTCAATCCTCAATACTCAATCTTCAATCCTCAATCCTCAATCCTCAATCCTCAATTCTCAATACTGAATCCTCAATCCTCAATCCTCAATCCTCAGACCTCAAACATCAACACTCAACCCTCAGTCCTCGACCTCAATCCACAACCCTCAATCCTCGATCCTCAATCTTCAATCATCAATATTCAATCTTCAATCGTCAATCCTCAATCCTCAATACTCAATACTGAATCCTCAATCCTCAATCCTCAATCCTCAATCCTCAATCGTCAGCCTTCAATCCTCAATACTCAATCTTCAATCCTCAATCCTCAATCCTCAATTCTCAAACCTCAATTCTGAATCCTCAATACTCAATCTTCAATCCTCAATCTTCGGTCCTCAATACTCAACTATCAGTACTCAATTCTCAATACTCAATCCTCTGTCCTCACTCTTCAATCCTCAATACTCAATCTTCAATCCACAATCCTCAATCCTCAATGTTCAATCCTCAATCCTCAATCTTCAATCTTCAATCCTCAATACCCAATCCTCAATCCTCAATCCTCATTCTTCAATCCTCAACAACCAATCCTCAATCTTCAATCCTCAATCCTCAATCCTCAATTCTCAATCCTCAATCCTCAATCCTCAGACCTCAAACATCAACACTCAACCCTCAGTCCTCGCCCTCAATCCACAACCCTCAATCCTCGATCCTCAATCTTCAATCATCAATATTCAATCTTCAATCGTCAATCCTCAATCCTCAATACTCAATACTGAATCCTCAATCCTCAATCCTCAATCCTCAATCCTCAATCGTCAGCCTTCAATCCTCAAT
Organism: Calliopsis andreniformis; assembly: GCF_051401765.1. Classification (NCBI taxonomy): domain Eukaryota; kingdom Metazoa; phylum Arthropoda; class Insecta; order Hymenoptera; family Andrenidae; genus Calliopsis; species Calliopsis andreniformis. Next base: position 977,786 of record NW_027480458.1, read on the forward strand.
ACTCAATCTTCAATCCTCAATCCTCAATCCTCAATTCTCAAACCTCAATTCTGAATCCTCAATACTCAATCTTCAATCCTCAATCTTCGGTCCTCAATACTCAACTATCAGTACTCAATTCTCAATACTCAATCCTCTGTCCTCACTCTTCAATCCTCAATACTCAATCTTCAATCCACAATCCTCAATCCTCAATGTTCAATCCTCAATCCTCAATCTTCAATCTTCAATCCTCAATACCCAATCCTCAATCCTCAGTCCTCAAAACTCAAACCTGAATCCTCAATCATGAATCCTCAACCTTCAGATATCAGTCCTCAACAATCAGTTGCCAATTCTCAATCCTCAATAGAATATAATCAACTCACAGTTTTCAATACTCAATACTCAATCTGCAATCTTCAAATTTCTATCCACAAACATCAATTCTCATCACTCAACCCTCAACACTCAGCCCCAATCCTCAATCTTCAATTTCAATACTCAATCCCCAATTCTCAATCCTCAACATTCAATCCTCAATACTCAATTCTCAAATCTCATTCTTCAATCCTCAACACCCAATCCTCAATCTTCAATCCTCAATCCTCAATACTCAATCCTCAATCCTCATTCTACAATCCTCAATACCCAATCCTCAGTCTTCAATCCTCAATCCTCAATCCTCAGTTCTCAATCCTCAAACCTCAGTCCTCAGTCCTCAAACCTCAATCCTCAAACCTCAGCCCTCATTCTCAATCCTCAATCCTCAATTCTCAGTCCTCAGCCCTAAAACCTCAATCCTCAACACTAAGACCTCATCCTCAATCCTCAACTATCAATCCTCAATCCTCAATCTTCAATCCTCAATCCTTAGTCCTCAAACCTCAATTCTGAATCCTCAATACTCAATCTTCAATCCTCAATCTTCGGTCCTCAATACTCAACTATCAGTCCTCAATTCTCAATACTCAATCCTCTGTCCTCAATCTTCAGTCCTCAATACTCAATCTTCAATCCACAATACTCAATCCTCAATCCTCAATGCTCAATCCTCAATCCTCAACCCTCAACACTCAATATTCAATCCTCAATACTCAATCTGCAATCCTCAATCCTCAATCCTCAATCCTCAATCCTCATTCTTCAATCCTCAATACCCAATGCTCAATCTTCAATCCTCAATCCTCAATCCTCAATCCTCAATCCTCAATCCTCATTCTTCAATCCTCAACACCCAATCCTCAATCTTCAATCCTCAATCCTCAATCCTCAGACCTCAATCCTCAATCTTCAATCCTCAGTACTCAATCTTCAATCCTCAATCCTCATTCTTCAATCCTCAACACCCAATCCTCAATCCTCAAGCCTCAATTCTCAATCCTCACTCCTCAACCCTCAATCTTCAATCCTCAATACTCAATCTGCAATCCTCAATCCTCAATCCTCAAACCTCAATCCTCATTCTTCAATCCTCAATACCCATCCTCAATACCCAATCCTCAATCTTCAATCCTCAATCCTCGATCCTCAATTCTCAATCCTCGATCCTCAATCCACAGACCTCAATCCTCAATCTTCAATACTCAATACTCAATCTTCAATCCTCAATCCTCAATCCCCAATCCTCAATCCTCATACTTCAATCCTCAACAACCAATCCTCAATCTTCATTCCTCAATCCCCAATCCTCAATTCTCAATCCTCAATCCTCAATCCTCAGACCTCAAACATCAACACTCAACCCTCAGTCCTCGACCTCAATCCACAAACCTCAATCCTCGATCCTCAATCTTCGATCATCAATATTCAATCTTCAGTCCTCAATCCTAAATCCACAATCCTCAATCCTCAATCCTCAATCTTCAATCCCCAATACTCAATCTTCAATCCTCAATCCTCAATACTCAATCCTCAATCCTCATTCTTCAATCCTCAATGCCCAATCCTCAATCTTCAATCCACAATCCCCAATCCTTAGTTCGCAATCCTCAATCCTCAATCCTCAGAGCTCAGGCATCAATACTCTACCCTCAGTCCTCGTCCTCAATCCACAACACTGAATCCTCAATCCTCAATCTTCACTCATCAATATTCAACCTTCTATCCTCAATCCTCAATCCTCAATCCTCAATACTCAATCCTCAATCCTCACTCTTCAATCCTCAATACTCAATCTTCAATCCTCAATACTCAATCTTCAATCCTCAATCCTCAATCCTCAATCCTCAATTCTCATTCTTCAATCCTCAACACCCAATCCTCAATCTTCAATCCTCAATCCTCAATCCTCAATCCTCAATCCTCAATCCTCATTCTACAATCCTCAATACCCAATCCTCAAACCTCAGCCCTCATTCTCAATCCTCAATCCTCAATTCTCAGTCCTCAGCCCACAAACATCAATCCTCAACCCTAAGACCTCATCCTCAATCCTCAATTATCAATCCTCAATCCTCAATCCTCATTCTTCAATCCTCAATACCCAATCCTCAATCTTCAATCCTCAATCCTCAATACTCAATACTCAATCCTCAATCCTCAGTCCTCAGTCCTCAAACCTCAATCCTCAACCCTCAGCCCTCATCCTCAATCCTCAATCCTCAATTCTCAATCCTCAATGTTCAATCCTCAATACCCAATCCTCAGTCTTCAATCCTCAATCCTCAATCCTCAATCTTCAATCCTCAATCCTCAGTCCTCAAACCTCAATTCTGAATCCTCAATCCTGAATCCTCATCCTTCAGCCCTCAGTCCTCAACAATCGGTTGTCAATCCTCAATCCTCAATAGAATATACTCAATTCACAGCTTTCAATACACAATACTCAATCTGCAATCTTCAAATATCTATCCACAAACATCAATTCTCATCACCCAACCCTCAACACTCAGTCCTCAATGTTTAATACTCAATCCTCAATTCTCAGCCTTCAATCCTCAATACTGAATCTTCAATCCTCAATCTTCAATCCTCAGTCCTCAATCCTCAAACCTCAGTCCTCAGACCACAATCCTCAACCCTCAGCCCTGGACCTCAATCCACAATCCTCAATCCTCAATCCTCAATCTTCAATCCTCAATACTCAATCTTCAATCCTCAATCCTCAGTCCTCAAACCTCAATTCTGAATCCTCAATCCTGAATCCTCATCCTTCAGCCCTCAGTCCTCAACAATCGGTTGTCAATCCTCAATCCTCAATAGAATATACTCAATTCACAGCTTTCAATACACAATACTCAATCTGCAATCTTCAAATATCTATCCACAAACATCAATTCTCATCACCCAACCCTCAACACTCAGCCCTCAATGTTTAATACTCAATCCTCAATTCTCAGCCTTCAATCCTCAATACTGAATCTTCAATCCTCAATCTTCAATCCTCAGTCCTCAATCCTCAAACCTCAGTCCTCGATCCTCAGTCCTCAATCCTCAATCCTCAATCCTCAATGTTCTATCCGCAATAACCAATTCTCAATCTTCAATCCTCAATCCTCAATCCTCAATCCTCAGTCCTCAATCCTCAATCCTCAGTCCTCAAACCTTAATCCTGAATCCTCAATCCTGAATACTCTACCTTCAGCCCTCAGTCCTTAACAATCAGTTGTCAATCCTCAATCCTCAAAAGAATATCATCAATTCACAGTTTTCAATACTCTATACTCAATCTGCAATCTTCAAATCTCTATCCACAAACATCAATTCTCATCACTCAACCCTCAACACTCCGTCAGCAATCCTCAATCTTCAATCCTCAACCCTCAATCCTCAATTTTCAATCCTCAATACTCAATCTTCAATCCTCAATGCTCAATCCTCAATCCTCAATCTTCAGTCCTCAATCCACAATCATCTATCCTCAATCCCCAATCCTCAGTCTTCAATCCTCAATCCTCAATCCTCAATCCTGAATCCTCAATCTTCAATCCTCAATACTCAATCTGCAATCCTCAATCCTCAATCCTCAATTCTCAATGCTCAATCCTCAATCCTCAATCCTCAACCCTCAATCTTCAATCCCCAATACTCAATCTGCAATCCTCAAACCTCAATCATCAAACCTCAATCCTCATTCTTCAGCCCTCAATGCCCAATCCTCAATACCCAATCCTCAATCTTCAATCCTCAATCCTCAATCCTCAATCCTCAATTCTCAATTCTCAATCCTCAATCCTCAATCCTCAATCCTCATACCTCAAACGTCAATATTAAACCCTCAGTCCTCGTCCTCAATCCACAAACCACAATCCTCAACCCTCAATCTTCAATCATCAATATTCAATCTTCAATCCTCAATACTCAATCCTCAATCCTCAATCCTCAATCCTCAATCTTCAATCCCCAATACTCAATCTTCAATCCTCAATCCTCAATACTCAATCCTCAATCCTCATTCTTCAATCCTCAATGCCCAATCCTCAATCTTCAATCCACAATCCCCAATCCTTAGTTCGCAATCCTCAATCCTCAATCCTCAGAGCTCAGGCATCAATACTCTACCCTCAGTCCTCGTCCTCAATCCACAACACTGAATCCTCAATCCTCAATCTTCACTCATCAATATTCAACCTTCTATCCTCAATCCTCAATCCTCAATCCTGAATCCTCAATCCTCAATCTTCAATCCTCAACACCCAATCCTCAATCTTCAATCCTCAATCCTCAATCCTCAATCCTCAATCCTCAAACCTCAATCCTCAGTCCTCAAACCTCAATCCTGAATCCTCAATACTGAATCCTCAATCTTCAGCACTCAGTCCTCAACAGTCAGTTGTCAACCCTCAATCCTCAATAGAATATCATCAATTCACATTTCTCAATTCTCAATACTCAATCTGCAATCTTCAAATCTCTATCCACAAATATCAATTCTCATCACTCAACCATCAACACTCAGTCCTCAATGTTCAATCCTCAATCCTCAATTATCAATCCTCAATCCTCAATCTTCAATCCTCAATCCTCAGTCCTCAAACCTCAATTCTGAATCCTCAATACTAAATCTTCAATCCTCAATCTTCAGTCCTCAATACTCAACTATCAGTCCTCAATTCTCAATACTCAATCCTCAATCCTCATTCTTCAATCCTCAATACCCAATCCTCAATCTTCAATCCTCATTCCTCAATCCCCAATCCTCAATCCTCATCCTTCAATCCTCAACACCCAATCCTCAATCTTCAATGCTCAATCCTCAATCCTCAATTCTCAATCCTCAATCGTCAGCCTTCAATCCTCAATACTCAATCTTCAACCCTCAATCCTCAATCCTCATTCCTCAGTCCTCATTCTTCAATCCTCAATACCCAATCCTCAATCTTCAATCTTGAACCCTCAATCCACAATTCTCAATCCTCAATCCTCAGTCCTCAGACCTCAAACATCAATCCTCAAACCTCAGCCCTCATCCTCAATCCTCAATCCTCAATCTTCAATCCTCAGTCCTCAATCCTCATGCCTCAATCCTCAATGCTCATTCCTCAGTCATCAAACCTCAATCCTGAATCCTCAATCCTGAATCCTCAATCCTGAGTCCTCAATCTTCAGACCTCAGACCTGAACAATCAGATGTCAATCCTCAATCCTCAATAGAATGTCATCAATTCACAGCTTTCAATACTCAATACTCAATCTGCAATCTTCAAATTTCTATCCACAAACATCAATTCTCATCACTCAACCCTCAACACTCAGTCCCCAATCATCAATATTCAATCTTCAATCCTCAATCCTCAATGCTCAATACTCAATCTTCAATCCTCAATCCTCAATCTCAATACTCAACCATCGATCCTCAATTCTCAATACTCAACAGAATATCCTGAATTCTCAGGGTTCAATACTAAAACCTCAACGCTCAACCCTCAATCCTCAATCCTCAATCCTCAATCCTCAACCTTCAATCCTCAATACTCAATCTTCAATCCTCCATTCTCAATCCTAAATCCTCAATCCTCAATCCTCAATCGTCAGGCCTCAATCCTCAATACCCAATCCTCAGTCTTCAATCATCAGTCCTCAATCCTCAATAATCAATCCTCAATCCTCAGACCTGAAACATAAATACTCAACCCTCAGTCATCGTCCTCAATCCACAACCCTCAATCCTCGATCCTCAATCTTCAATCATCAATATTCAATCTTCAATCCTCAATCCTCAATGCTCAATACTCAATCTTCAATCCTCAATCCTCAATCTCAATACTCAACCATCAATCCTCAATTCTCAATACTCAATAGAATATCCTGAATTCTCAGGGTTCAATACTAAAACCTCAACGCTCAACCCTCAATCCTCAATCCTCAATCCTCAATCCTCAACCTTCAATCCTCAATACTCAATCTTCAATCCTCCATTCTCAATCCTCAATCCTCAGTCCTCAATCCTCAGTCCTCAGTCCTCACACCTCAATCCCCAACCCTCAGCCCTCATCCTCATTCCTCAATCCTCAATCGTCAATCCTCAACCCTCAATCCTCAACCCTCAATCCTCAATGTTCAATCCTCAATCCTCAGCTCTCAATCTTCGATCCTCAATACTGAACCTTCAATCCTCAATCCTCAATTCTCAATCCTCAATCCTCAACCCTCAGTCTTCAATCCTCAATACCCAATCCTCAATCTTCAGTCCTCAATCCTCAATCCTCAATTCTCAATTCTCAATCCTCAATCCTCAATCCTCAATCTTCACTCCTCAATACTCAATCCTCAATCCTCAATCCTCAGTCCTCAAACCTCAATTCTGAATCCTCAATCCTGAATCCTCATCCTTCAGCCCTCAGTCCTCAACAATCGGTTGTCAATCCTCAATCCTCAATAGAATATACTCAATTCACAGTTTTCAATACACAATACTCAATCTGCAATCTTCAAATATCTATCCACAAACATCAATTCTCATCACCCAACCCTCAACACTCAGTCCTCAATGTTTAATACTCAATCCTCAAATCTCAGCCTTCAATCCTCAATACTGAATCTTCAATCCTCAATCTTCAATCCTCAGTCCTCAATCCTCAATCCTCAGTCCTCGACCCTCAGTCCTCAATCCTCAATCCTCAATCCTCAATGTTCAATCCGCAATAACCAATTCTCAATCTTCAATCCTCAATCCTCAATCCTCAATCCTCAGTCCTCAATCCTCAATCCTCAGTCCTCAAACCTTAATCCTGAATCCTCAATCCTGAATACTCTACCTTCAGCCCTCAGTCCTTAACAATCAGTTGTCAATCCTCAATCCTCAATAGAATATCATCAATTCACAGTTTTCAATACTCTATACTCAATCTGCAATCTTCAAATCTCTGTCCACAAACATCAATTCTCATCACTCAACCCTCAAGACTCCGTCAGCAATCGTCAATCTTCAATCCTCAATCCTCAATCCTCAATTTTCAATCCTCAATACTCAATCTTCAATCCTCAATGCTCAACCCTCAATCCTCAATCTTCAGTCCTCAATCCACAATCATCTATCCTCAATCCCCAATCCTCAGTCTTCAATCCTCAATCCTCAATCCTCAATCCTGAATCCTCAATCTTCAATCCTCAATACTCAATCTGCAATCCTCAATCCTCAATCCTCAATTCTCAATGCTCAATCCTCAATCCTCAATCCTCAACCCTCAATCTTCAGTCCCCAATACCCAATCTGCAATCCTCAATCCTCAATCCTCAAACCTCAATCCTCATTCTTCAACCCTCAATACCCAATCCTCAATACCCAATCCTCAATCTTCAAGCCTCAATCCTCAATCCTCAATTCTCAATTCTCAATCCTCAATCCTCAATCCTCAATCCTCATACCTCAAACATCAATATTAAACCCTCAGTCCTCGTCCTCAATTCACAAACCTCAATCCTCAACCCTCAATCTTCAATCATCAATATTCAATCTTCAATCCTCAATACTCAATCCTCAATCCTCAATCCTCAATCCTCAATCTTCAATCCCCAATACTCAATCTTCAATCCTCAATCCTCAATACTCAATCCTCAATCCTCATTCTTCAATCCTCAATGCCCAATCCTCAATCTTCAATCATCAATCATCAATCCTCAATTCTCAATCCACAATCCTCAATCCTCAGACCTCAAACATCAATACTCAAGCCTCAGTCCTCGTCCTCAATCCACAACCATCAATCCTCAATCCTCAATCTTCAATCATCAATATTCAATCTTCAGTCCTCAATCCTAAATCCTCAATCCGCAATCCTTAATCCTCAATTTTCAATCCGCAATAACCAATCCTCAATCTTCAATCCTCAATCCTCAATCCTCAATCCTCAATCCTCGATCCTCAATCCTCAATCCTCAGTCCTCAAAACTCAAACCTGAATCCTCAATCCTGAATCCTCAACCTTCAGAACTCAGTCCTCAACAATCAGTTGCCAATTCTCAATCCTCAATAGAATATAATCAACTCACAGTTTTCAATACTCAATACTCAATCTGCAATCTTCAAATTTCTATCCACAAACATCAATTCTCATCACTCAACCCTCAACACTCAGTCCCCAATCCTCAATCTTCAATCCTCAATACTCAATCCCCAATTCTCAAACCTCAGTCTTCAGTCCCCAATACTCAATCCTCAATCCTCAATCCTCAATCCTGAATCCTCAATCCTCAATCCTCAATTTTCACTCTTCAATCCTCAATCCTCAATCGTCAATCCTCGATCCTCAATCGTCAGTCTTCAATCCTCAGTACTCAATCTTCAATCCTCAATGCTCAATACTCAATCCTCAAACCTCATTCTACAATCCTCAATGCCCAATTTCTCTATCTTCAATCCTCAATCGCCAATCCTCAATACTCAATCCTCAATCCTCACTCTTCAATCCTCAATACTCAATCTTCAATCCTCAATCCTCAATCCCCAATCCTCAATCCTCATTCTTCAAGCCTCAACACCCAATCCTCAATCTTCAATCCTCAATACTCAATCCCCAATCCTCAATCCTCATTCTTCAATCCTCAACACCCAATCCTCAATCTTGAATCCTCAATCCTCAATCCTCAATTCTCAATCCTCAATCCTCAATCCTCAGACCTCAAACATCAACACTCAACCCTCAGTCCTCGACCTCAATCCACAACCCTCAATCCTCGATCCTCAATCTTCAATCATCAATAATCAATCTTCAATCCTCAATCCTCAATCCTCAATACTCAAACCTCACTCCTCAATACACAACTATCAATCCTCATCCTCATTCCTCAATCCTCAATCGTTAATCCTCATTCCTCAATCCTCAGTCTTCAATCTTCAATCCTCAATACCCAATCCTCAATCTTCAATCCTCAATCCTCAGTCCTCGAACCTCAATTCCGAATCCTCAATCCTGAATCCCCAATCTTCAGCCCTCAGTCCACAACAATCAGTTGTCATTCCTCAATCCTCAATAGAATATCCTCAATTCACAGCTTTCAATACTCAATACTCAATCTGCAATCTTAAAACGTGAATCCACAAACATCAATTTTCACCACTCAAACCTCGGCACTCATTCCTCAATGTTCAATCCTCAATTCTCAGCTCTCAATCTTCGATCCTCAATACTGAACCTACAATCCTCAATCCTCAATTCTCAATCCTCAATCCTCAACCCTCATTCTACAATCCTCAGTACACAATCCTCAATCTTCAATCCTCAATCCTCAATCCTCAATTCTCAATTCTCAATCCTCAATCCTCAATCCTCAATCCTCATACCTCAAACATCAATATTAAACCCTTAGTCCTCGTCCTCAATCCACAAACCTCAATCCTCAACCCTCAATTCTCAATCCTCAATCTTCAATCCCCAATAATCAATCTTCAATCCTCAATCCTCAATCCTCAATCCTGAATCCTCAATCCTCATTCCTCAATCTTCAATCCACAATCCCCAATCCTCAGTTCGCAATCCTCAATCCTCAGTCCTCAGACCTCAGGCATCAATACTCAACCCTCAGTCCTCGTCCTCAATCCACAACCCTCAATCCTCAATCCTCAATATTCATTCATCAATATTCAACCTTCTATCCTCAATCCTCAATCCTCAATCCTCAATCCTCAATCCTCAATGTTCAATCCGCAATACCCAATGCTCAATCTTCAATCCTCAATCCTCAATCCTCAATCCTCAGTCCTCAATCCTCAATCCTCAGTCCTCAAACCTTAATCCTGAATCCTCAATCCTGAATACTCTATCTTCAGCCCTCAGTCCTCAACAATCAGTTGTCAATCCTCAATCCTCAATAGAATATCATCAATTCACAGATTTCAGTACTCAATACTCAATCTGCAATCTTCAAATCTCTATCCACAAGCATCTATTCTCATCACTCAACCTCAACACTACGTCCCCAATCCTCAATCTTCAATCCTCAATCCTCAATCCTCAATTTTCAATCCTCAATACACAATCTTCAATCCTCAATGCTCAATCCTCAATCCTCACTCCTCAGTCCTCAATCCACAATCATCAATCCTCAATCCCCAATCCTCAATCTTCAATCCTCAATCCTCAATCCTCAATCCTCAATCCTCAATCTTCAGTCCTCAATACTCAATCTTCAATCCTCAATCCTCAATCCTCAATCCTCAATGCTCAATCCTCAATCCTCAATCCTCAACCCTCAATCTTCAATCCTCATTATTCAATCTGCAATCCTCAATCCTCAATCCTCAAACCTCAATCCTCATTCTTCAATCCTCAATACCCAATCCTCAATACCCAATCCTCATCTTCAATACTCAATCCTCAATCCTCAATTCTCAATCATCAATCCTCAATCCACAGACCTCAATCCTCAATCTTCAATCCTCAATACTCAATTTTCAATCCTCAATCCTCAATCCCCAATCCTCAATCCTCATTCTTCAATCCTCAACACCCAATCCTCAATCTTCAATCCTCAATCCTCAATCCTCAATTCTCAATCCTCTATCCTCAATCCTCAGACCTCACTCCTCAATACTCAACTGTCAATCCTCAATTCTCAATACTCAATATAATATCCTGAATTCTCAGGATTCAATACTCAAACCTCAACCCTCAATAATCAGCCCTCATCCTCAATCCTCAATCCTCAATCCTCAACCCTCAATCTTCAATCCTCAATCCTCAATCCTCAATCCTCAACCTTCAATCCTCAATACTCAATCTTCAATCCTCCATTCTCAATCCTCAATCCTCAATCCTCAATCCTCAATCGTCAGGCCTCAATCCTCAATACCCAATCCTCAGTCTTCAATCATCAATCTTCAATCCTCAATCTTCAATCCTCAATCCTCAGTCCTCAAACCTCAATTCTGAATCCTCAATCCTGAATCCTCAATCTTCAGCCCTCAGTCCTCAACAATCAGTTGTCATTCCTCAATCCTCAATAGAATATCCTCAATTCACAGATTTTAATACTCAATACTCAATCTGCAATCTTCCAACGTGGATCCACAAACATCAATTTTCACCACTCAATCCTCAGCACTCATTGCTCAATGTTCAATCCTCAATCCTCAGCTCTCAATCTTCGATCCTCAATACTGAACCTTCGATCCTCAATCCTCAATTCTCAATCCTCAATCCTCAACCCTCATTCTTCAATCCTCAATACCCAATCCTCAATCTTCAGTCCTCAATTCTCAATCCTCAATTCTCAATTCTCAATCCTCAATCCTCAATCCTCAATCCTCATACCTCAAACATCAATATTCAACCCTCAGTCCTCGTCCTCAATCCACAAACCTCAATCCTCAACCCTCAATCTTCAATCATCAATATTCAACCTTCAATCCTCAATACCCAATCCTCAATCCTCAATCCTCAATCCTCAATCTTCAATCCCCAATACTCAATCTTCAATCCTCAATCCTCAATACTCAATCCTCAATCCTCATTCTTCAATCCTCAATACCCAATCCTCAATCTTCAATCCACAATCCCCAATCCTCAGTTCGCAATCCTCAATCCTCAGTCCTCAGACCTCAGGCATCAATACTCTACCCTCAGTCCTCGTCCTCAGTCCACAACCCTCAATCCTCAATCCTCAATCTTCATCCATGAATATTCAACCTTCTATCCTCAATCCTCAATCCTCAATCCTCAATCCTCAATCCTCAATCTTCTATCCTCAACACCCAATCCTCAATCTTCAATCCTCAATCCTCAATCCTCAATCCTCAATCCTCAATCCTCAATCGTCAGGCCTCAATCCTCAATACCCAATCCTCAGTCTTCAACCATCAATCTTCAATCCTCAATCTTCAATCCTCAATCCTCAGTCCTCAAACCTCAATTCTGAATCCTCAATCCTGAATCCTCAATCTTCAGCCCTCAGTCCCCAACAATCAGTTGTCATTCCTCAATCCTCAATAGAATATCCTCAATTCACAGATTTTAATACTCAATACTCAATCTGCAATCTTCCAACGTGGTCCCACAAACATCAATTTTCACCACTCAACCTTCAGCACTCATTCCTCAATGTTCAATCCTCAATCCTCAGCTCTCAATCTTCGATCCTCAATACTGAACCTTCAATCCTCAATCCTCAATTCTCAATCCTCAATCCTCAACCCTCATTCTTCAATCCTCAATACCCAATCCTCAATCTTCAGACCTCAATCCTCAATCCTCAATCCTCAATCCTCAAACCTCAATCCTCTGTCCTCAAACCTCAATCCTGAATCCTCAATACTGAATCCTCAATCTTCAGCACTCAGTCCTCAACAATCAGTTGTCAATCCGCAATCCTCAATACAATGTCATCAATTCACATTTCTCAATACTCAATACTCAATCTGCAATCTTCAAATCTCTATCCACAAATATCAATTCTCATCACTCAACCATCAACACTCAGTCCTCAATGTTCAATCCTCAATCCTCAATCCTCATTCCTCAGTCCTCATTCTTCAATCCTCCATACCCAATCTTCAATCCTCAACACCCAATCCTCAATCTTCAATCCTCAATCCTCAATCCTCAATCCTCAATCCTCAAACCTCAATCCTCTGTCCTCAAACCTCAATCCTGAATCCTCAATCCTCAATCCTGAATACTGAATCCTCTATCCTCAATCCTCAAGTTTCACTCTTCAATCCTCAATCCTCAATCGTCAATCCTCGATACTCAATCGTCAGTCTTCAATCCTCAATACTCAATCTTCAATCCTCAATCCTCAATCCTCAATCCTCAATTCTCATTCTTCAATCCTCAACACCCAATCCTCAATCTTCAATCCTCAATCCTCAATCCTCAATCCTCAATCCTCAATCCTCATTCTACAATCCTCAATACCCAATCCTCAATCTTCAACCGTCAATCCTCAATCCTCAATTCTCAAACCTCAATCCTCAGTCCTCAGCCCTCAAACCTCAATCCGCAAACCTCAGCCCTCGTTCTCAACCCTCAATCCTCAATTCTCAGTCCTCAGGACTCAAACCTCAATCCTCAAACCTAAGACCTCATCCTCAATCCTCAATTATCAATCCTCAATCCTCAATCTTCAATCCTCAATCCTCAGTCCTCAAACCTCAATTCTGAATCCTCAATACTAAATCTTCAATCCTGAATCTTCAGTCCTCAATACTCAACTATCAGTCCTCAATTCTCAATACTCAATCCTCAATCCTCATTCTTCAATCCTCAATACCCAATCCTCAATCTTCAATCCTCATTCCTCAATCCACAATCCTCAGTCCTCAATCCTCAATCCTCAGTCCTCAAACCTTAATCCTGAATCCTCAATCCTGAATACTCTATCTTCAGCCCCCAGTCCTCAACAATCAGTTGTCATCCTCAATCCTCAATAGAATATCATCAATTCACAGTTTTCAGTACTCAATACACAATCTGCAATCTTCAAATCTCTATCCACAAGCATCTATTCTCATCACTCAACCTCAACACTCCGTCCCCAATCCCCAATCTTCAATCCTCAATCCTCAATCCCCAATTTTCAATCCTCAATACTCAATCTTCAATCCTCAATGCTCAATCCTCAATCCTCAATCCTCAGTCCTCAATCCACAATCATCAATCCTCAATCCCCAATCCTCAATCCTCATTCCTCTATCCCCAATCCTCAATCCTCATTCTTCAATCCTCAACATCCAATCCTCAACCTTCAATGCTCAATCCTCAATCCTCAATTCTCAATCCTCAATCCTCAATCGTCAGGCTTCAATCCTCAATACTCAATCTTCAATCCTCAATCCTCAATCCTCATTCCTCAGTCCTCATTCTTCAATCCTCAAAACCCAATCCTCAATCTTCAATCTTGAACCCTCAATCCACAATTCTCAATCCTCAATCCTCAGTCCTCAGACCTCAAGCATCAATCCTCAAACCTCAGCCCTCATCCTCAATCCTCAATCCTCAATCTTCAATCCTCAGTCCTCAATCCTCATGCCTCAATCCTCAATGCTCATTCCTCAGTCATCAAACCTCAATCCTGAATCCTCAATCCTGAATCCTCAATCCTGAATCCTCAATCTTCAGACCTCAGACCTGAACAATCAGATGTCAATCCTCAATCCTCAATAGAATGTCATCAATTCACAGTTTTCAATACTCAATACTCAATCTGCAATCTTCAAATTTCTATCCACAAACATCAATTCTCATCACTCAACCCTCAACACTCAGTCCCCAATCATCAATATTCAATCTTCAGTCCTCAATCCTCAATGCTCAATACTCAATCTTCAATCCTCAATCCTCAATCTCAATACTCAACCATCAATCCTCAATTCTCAATACTCAATAGAATATCCTGAATTCTCAGGGTTCAATACTAAAACCTCAACGCTCAACCCTCAATCCTCAATCCTCAATCCTCAATCCTCAACCTTCAATCCTCAATACTCAATCTTCAATCCTCCATTCTCAATCCTAAATCCTCAATCCTCAATCCTCAATCGTCAGGCCTCAATCCTCAATACCCAATCCTCAGTCTTCAATCATCAGTCCTCAATCCTCAATAATCAATCCTCAATCCTCAGACCTGAAACATAAATACTCAACCCTCAGTCATCGTCCTCAATCCACAACCCTCAATCCTCGATCCTCAATCTTCAATCATCAATATTCAATCTTCAATCCTCAATCCTCAATGCTCAATACTCAATCTTCAATCCTCAATCCTCAATCTCAATACTCAACCATCAATCCTCAATTCTCAATACTCAATAGAATATCCTGAATTCTCAGGGTTCAATACTAAAACCTCAACGCTCAACCCTCAATCCTCAATCCTCAATCCTCAATCCTCAACCTTCAATCCTCAATACTCAATCTTCAATCCTCCATTCTCAATCCTCAATCCTCAGTCCTCAATCCTCAGTCCTCAGTCCTCACACCTCAATCCCCAACCCTCAGCCCTCATCCTCATTCCTCAATCCTCAATCGTCAATCCTCAACCCTCAATCCTCAACCCTCAATCCTCAATGTTCAATCCTCAATCCTCAGCTCTCAATCTTCGATCCTCAATACTGAACCTTCAATCCTCAATCCTCAATTCTCAATCCTCAATCCTCAACCCTCAGTCTTCAATCCTCAATACCCAATCCTCAATCTTCAGTCCTCAATCCTCAATCCTCAATTCTCAATTCTCAATCCTCAATCCTCAATCCTCAATCTTCACTCCTCAATACTCAATCCTCAATCCTCAATCCTCAGTCCTCAAACCTCAATTCTGAATCCTCAATCCTGAATCCTCATCCTTCAGCCCTCAGTCCTCAACAATCGGTTGTCAATCCTCAATCCTCAATAGAATATACTCAATTCACAGTTTTCAATACACAATACTCAATCTGCAATCTTCAAATATCTATCCACAAACATCAATTCTCATCACCCAACCCTCAACACTCAGTCCTCAATGTTTAATACTCAATCCTCAAATCTCAGCCTTCAATCCTCAATACTGAATCTTCAATCCTCAATCTTCAATCCTCAGTCCTCAATCCTCAATCCTCAGTCCTCGACCCTCAGTCCTCAATCCTCAATCCTCAATCCTCAATGTTCAATCCGCAATAACCAATTCTCAATCTTCAATCCTCAATCCTCAATCCTCAATCCTCAGTCCTCAATCCTCAATCCTCAGTCCTCAAACCTTAATCCTGAATCCTCAATCCTGAATACTCTACCTTCAGCCCTCAGTCCTTAACAATCAGTTGTCAATCCTCAATCCTCAATAGAATATCATCAATTCACAGTTTTCAATACTCTATACTCAATCTGCAATCTTCAAATCTCTGTCCACAAACATCAATTCTCATCACTCAACCCTCAAGACTCCGTCAGCAATCGTCAATCTTCAATCCTCAATCCTCAATCCTCAATTTTCAATCCTCAATACTCAATCTTCAATCCTCAATGCTCAACCCTCATCCTCAATCTTCAGTCCTCAATCCACAATCATCTATCCTCAATCCCCAATCCTCAGTCTTCAATCCTCAATCCTCAATCCTCAATCCTGAATCCTCAATCTTCAATCCTCAATACTCAATCTGCAATCCTCAATCCTCAATCCTCAATTCTCAATGCTCAATCCTCAATCCTCAATCCTCAACCCTCAATCTTCAGTCCCCAATACCCAATCTGCAATCCTCAATCCTCAATCCTCAAACCTCAATCCTCATTCTTCAACCCTCAATACCCAATCCTCAATACCCAATCCTCAATCTTCAAGCCTCAATCCTCAATCCTCAATTCTCAATTCTCAATCCTCAATCCTCAATCCTCAATCCTCATACCTCAAACATCAATATTAAACCCTCAGTCCTCGTCCTCAATTCACAAACCTCAATCCTCAACCCTCAATCTTCAATCATCAATATTCAATCTTCAATCCTCAATACTCAATCCTCAATCCTCAATCCTCAATCCTCAATCTTCAATCCCCAATACTCAATCTTCAATCCTCAATCCTCAATACTCAATCCTCAATCCTCATTCTTCAATCCTCAATGCCCAATCCTCAATCTTCAATCATCAATCATCAATCCTCAATTCTCAATCCACAATCCTCAATCCTCAGACCTCAAACATCAATACTCAAGCCTCAGTCCTCGTCCTCAATCCACAACCATCAATCCTCAATCCTCAATCTTCAATCATCAATATTCAATCTTCAGTCCTCAATCCTAAATCCTCAATCCGCAATCCTTAATCCTCAATTTTCAATCCGCAATAACCAATCCTCAATCTTCAATCCTCAATCCTCAATCCTCAATCCTCAATCCTCGATCCTCAATCCTCAATCCTCAGTCCTCAAAACTCAAACCTGAATCCTCAATCCTGAATCCTCAACCTTCAGAACTCAGTCCTCAACAATCAGTTGCCAATTCTCAATCCTCAATAGAATATAATCAACTCACAGTTTTCAATACTCAATACTCAATCTGCAATCTTCAAATTTCTATCCACAAACATCAATTCTCATCACTCAACCCTCAACACTCAGTCCCCAATCCTCAATCTTCAATCCTCAATACTCAATCCCCAATTCTCAAACCTCAGTCTTCAGTCCCCAATACTCAATCCTCAATCCTCAATCCTCAATCCTGAATCCTCAATCCTCAATCCTCAATTTTCACTCTTCAATCCTCAATCCTCAATCGTCAATCCTCGATCCTCAATCGTCAGTCTTCAATCCTCAGTACTCAATCCTCAATCCTCAATCCTCAATTTTCAATCCTCAATACACAATCTTCAATCCTCAATGCTCAATCCTCAATCCTCACTCCTCAGTCCTCAATCCACAATCATCAATCCTCAATCCCCAATCCTCAATCTTCAATCCTCAATCCTCAATCCTCAATCCTCAATCCTCAATCTTCAGTCCTCAATACTCAATCTTCAATCCTCAATCCTCAATCCTCAATCCTCAATGCTCAATCCTCAATCCTCAATCCTCAACCCTCAATCTTCAATCCTCATTATTCAATCTGCAATCCTCAATCCTCAATCCTCAAACCTCAATCCTCATTCTTCAATCCTCAATACCCAATCCTCAATACCCAATCCTCATCTTCAATACTCAATCCTCAATCCTCAATTCTCAATCATCAATCCTCAATCCACAGACCTCAATCCTCAATCTTCAATCCTCAATACTCAATTTTCAATCCTCAATCCTCAATCCCCAATCCTCAATCCTCATTCTTCAATCCTCAACACCCAATCCTCAATCTTCAATCCTCAATCCTCAATCCTCAATTCTCAATCCTCTATCCTCAATCCTCAGACCTCACTCCTCAATACTCAACTGTCAATCCTCAATTCTCAATACTCAATATAATATCCTGAATTCTCAGGATTCAATACTCAAACCTCAACCCTCAATAATCAGCCCTCATCCTCAATCCTCAATCCTCAATCCTCAACCCTCAATCTTCAATCCTCAATCCTCAATCCTCAATCCTCAACCTTCAATCCTCAATACTCAATCTTCAATCCTCCATTCTCAATCCTCAATCCTCAATCCTCAATCCTCAATCGTCAGGCCTCAATCCTCAATACCCAATCCTCAGTCTTCAATCATCAATCTTCAATCCTCAATCTTCAATCCTCAATCCTCAGTCCTCAAACCTCAATTCTGAATCCTCAATCCTGAATCCTCAATCTTCAGCCCTCAGTCCTCAACAATCAGTTGTCATTCCTCAATCCTCAATAGAATATCCTCAATTCACAGATTTTAATACTCAATACTCAATCTGCAATCTTCCAACGTGGATCCACAAACATCAATTTTCACCACTCAATCCTCAGCACTCATTGCTCAATGTTCAATCCTCAATCCTCAGCTCTCAATCTTCGATCCTCAATACTGAACCTTCGATCCTCAATCCTCAATTCTCAATCCTCAATCCTCAACCCTCATTCTTCAATCCTCAATACCCAATCCTCAATCTTCAGTCCTCAATTCTCAATCCTCAATTCTCAATTCTCAATCCTCAATCCTCAATCCTCAATCCTCATACCTCAAACATCAATATTCAACCCTCAGTCCTCGTCCTCAATCCACAAACCTCAATCCTCAACCCTCAATCTTCAATCATCAATATTCAACCTTCAATCCTCAATACCCAATCCTCAATCCTCAATCCTCAATCCTCAATCTTCAATCCCCAATACTCAATCTTCAATCCTCAATCCTCAATACTCAATCCTCAATCCTCATTCTTCAATCCTCAATACCCAATCCTCAATCTTCAATCCACAATCCCCAATCCTCAGTTCGCAATCCTCAATCCTCAGTCCTCAGACCTCAGGCATCAATACTCTACCCTCAGTCCTCGTCCTCAGTCCACAACCCTCAATCCTCAATCCTCAATCTTCATCCATGAATATTCAACCTTCTATCCTCAATCCTCAATCCTCAATCCTCAATCCTCAATCCTCAATCTTCTATCCTCAACACCCAATCCTCAATCTTCAATCCTCAATCCTCAATCCTCAATCCTCAATCCTCAATCCTCAATCGTCAGGCCTCAATCCTCAATACCCAATCCTCAGTCTTCAACCATCAATCTTCAATCCTCAATCTTCAATCCTCAATCCTCAGTCCTCAAACCTCAATTCTGAATCCTCAATCCTGAATCCTCAATCTTCAGCCCTCAGTCCCCAACAATCAGTTGTCATTCCTCAATCCTCAATAGAATATCCTCAATTCACAGATTTTAATACTCAATACTCAATCTGCAATCTTCCAACGTGGTCCCACAAACATCAATTTTCACCACTCAACCTTCAGCACTCATTCCTCAATGTTCAATCCTCAATCCTCAGCTCTCAATCTTCGATCCTCAATACTGAACCTTCAATCCTCAATCCTCAATTCTCAATCCTCAATCCTCAACCCTCATTCTTCAATCCTCAATACCCAATCCTCAATCTTCAGACCTCAATCCTCAATCCTCAATCCTCAATCCTCAAACCTCAATCCTCTGTCCTCAAACCTCAATCCTGAATCCTCAATACTGAATCCTCAATCTTCAGCACTCAGTCCTCAACAATCAGTTGTCAATCCGCAATCCTCAATACAATGTCATCAATTCACATTTCTCAATACTCAATACTCAATCTGCAATCTTCAAATCTCTATCCACAAATATCAATTCTCATCACTCAACCATCAACACTCAGTCCTCAATGTTCAATCCTCAATCCTCAATCCTCATTCCTCAGTCCTCATTCTTCAATCCTCCATACCCAATCTTCAATCCTCAACACCCAATCCTCAATCTTCAATCCTCAATCCTCAATCCTCAATCCTCAATCCTCAAACATCAATCCTCTGTCCTCAAACCTCAATCCTGAATCCTCAATCCTCAATCCTGAATACTGAATCCTCTATCCTCAATCCTCAAGTTTCACTCTTCAATCCTCAATCCTCAATCGTCAATCCTCGATACTCAATCGTCAGTCTTCAATCCTCAATACTCAATCTTCAATCCTCAATCCTCAATCCTCAATCCTCAATTCTCATTCTTCAATCCTCAACACCCAATCCTCAATCTTCAATCCTCAATCCTCAATCCTCAATCCTCAATCCTCAATCCTCATTCTACAATCCTCAATACCCAATCCTCAATCTTCAACCGTCAATCCTCAATCCTCAATTCTCAAACCTCAATCCTCAGTCCTCAGCCCTCAAACCTCAATCCGCAAACCTCAGCCCTCGTTCTCAACCCTCAATCCTCAATTCTCAGTCCTCAGGACTCAAACCTCAATCCTCAAACCTAAGACCTCATCCTCAATCCTCAATTATCAATCCTCAATCCTCAATCTTCAATCCTCAATCCTCAGTCCTCAAACCTCAATTCTGAATCCTCAATACTAAATCTTCAATCCTCAATCTTCAGTCCTCAATACTCAACTATCAGTCCTCAATTCTCAATACTCAATCCTCAATCCTCATTCTTCAATCCTCAATACCCAATCCTCAATCTTTAATCCTCATTCCTCAATCCACAATCCTCAGTCCTCAATCCTCAATCCTCAGTCCTCAAACCTTAATCCTGAATCCTCAATCCTGAATACTCTATCTTCAGCCCCCAGTCCTCAACAATCAGTTGTCATCCTCAATCCTCAATAGAATATCATCAATTCACAGTTTTCAGTACTCAATACACAATCTGCAATCTTCAAATCTCTATCCACAAGCATCTATTCTCATCACTCAACCTCAACACTCCGTCCCCAATCCCCAATCTTCAATCCTCAATCCTCAATCCCCAATTTTCAATCCTCAATACTCAATCTTCAATCCTCAATGCTCAATCCTCAATCCTCAATCCTCAGTCCTCAATCCACAATCATCAATCCTCAATCCCCAATCCTCAATCCTCATTCCTCTATCCCCAATCCTCAATCCTCATTCTTCAATCCTCAACATCCAATCCTCAATCTTCAATGCTCAATCCTCAATCCTCAATTCTCAATCCTCAATCCTCAATCGTCAGGCTTCAATCCTCAATACTCAATCTTCAATCCTCAATCCTCAATCCTCATTCCTCAGTCCTCATTCTTCAATCCTCAATACCCAATCCTCAATCTTCAATCTTGAACCCTCAATCCACAATTCTCAATCCTCAATCCTCAGTCCTCAGACCTCAAGCATCAATCCTCAAACCTCAGCCCTCATCCTCAATCCTCAATCCTCAATCTTCAATCCTCAGTCCTCAATCCTCATGCCTCAATCCTCAATGCTCATTCCTCAGTCATCAAACCTCAATCCTGAATCCTCAATCCTGAATCCTCAATCCTGAATCCTCAATCTTCAGACCTCAGACCTGAACAATCAGATGTCAATCCTCAATCCTCAATAGAATGTCATCAATTCACAGTTTTCAATACTCAATACTCAATCTGCAATCTTCAAATTTCTATCCACAAACATCAATTCTCATCACTCAACCCTCAACACTCAGTCCCCAATCATCAATATTCAATCTTCAGTCCTCAATCCTCAATGCTCAATACTCAATCTTCAATCCTCAATCCTCAATCTCAATACTCAACCATCAATCCTCAATTCTCAATACTCAATAGAATATCCTGAATTCTCAGGGTTCAATACTAAAACCTCAACGCTCAACCCTCAATCCTCAATCCTCAATCCTCAATCCTCAACCTTCAATCCTCAATACTCAATCTTCAATCCTCCATTCTCAATCCTAAATCCTCAATCCTCAATCCTCAATCGTCAGGCCTCAATCCTCAATACCCAATCCTCAGTCTTCAATCATCAGTCCTCAATCCTCAATAATCAATCCTCAATCCTCAGTCCTCAGACCTCACACCTCAATCCCCAACCCTCAGCCCTCACCCTCATTCCTCAATCCTCAATCGTCAATCTTCAACCCTCAATCCTCAACCCTCAATCCTCAACCCTCAATCCTCAATGTTCAATCCTCAATACCCAATCCTCAGTCTTCAATCCTCAATCCTCAATCCTCAATATTCAATCCTCAATCCTCAGTCCTCAAACCTCAATTCTGAATCCTCAATCCTGAATCCTCAACCTTCAGCCCTCAGTCCTCAACAATCAGTTGTCATTCCTCAATCCTCAATAGAATATCCTCAATTCACAGCTTTTAATACTCAATACTCAATCTGCAATCTTCCAACGTGTATCCACAAACATCAATTTTCACCACTCAACCCTCAGCACTCATTCCTCAATGTTCAATCCTCAATCATCAGCTCTCAATCTTCGATCCTCAATACTGAACCTTCAATACTCAATCCTCAATTCTCAATACTCAATCCTCAACCCTCACTCTTGAATCCTCAATACCCAATCCTCAATCTTCAGTCCTCAATCCTCAATCCTCAATTCTCAATTCTCAATCCTCAATCCTCAGTCCTCAATCCTCATACCTCAAACATCAATATTCAACCCTCAGTCCTGGTCCTCAATCCACAAACCTCAATCCTCAACCCTCAATCTTCAATCATCAATATTCAATCTTCAATCCTCAATACTCAATCCTCAATCCTCAATCCTCAATCCTCAATCCTCAATCTTCAATCCCCAATACTCAATCCTCAATCCTCAATCCTCAATACTCAATCCTCAATCCTCATTCTTCAATCCTCAGTACCCAATCCTCAATCTTCAATCCACAATCCCCAATCCTCAGTTCGCAATCCTCAATCCTCAATCCTCAGACCTAAGGCATCAATACTCTACCCTCAGTCCTCGTCCTCAATCCACAACCCTGAATCCTCAATCCTCAATCTTCATTCATCAATATTCAACCTTCTATCCTCAATCCTCAATCCTCAATCCTCAATCCTCAATCCTCAATCTTCAATCCTCAACACCCAATCCTCAATCTTCAATCCTCAATCCTCAATCCTCAATCCTCAATCCTCAAACCTCAATCCTCTGTCCTCAAACCTCAATCCTGAATCCTCAATACTGAATCCTCAATCTTCAGCACTCAGCCCTCAACAATCAGTTGTCAATCCTCAATCCTCAATAGAATGTCATCAATTCACATTTCTCAATACTCAATACTCAATCTGCAATCTTCAAATCTCTATCCACAAATATCAATTCTCATCACTCACCCATCAACACTCAGTCCTCAATGTTGAATCCTCAATCCTCAATTCTCAATAGTCAATCCTCAATACTGAATCTTCAATCCTCAATCCTCAATCCTCAATCCTCAATCCACAATCCTCAATCCTCAATCATCAATTTTCAATCCTTAATACTCAACTTTCAATCCTCAATCCTCAAACCTCAATCCTTAATCCTCAATCGTCAGTCTTCAATCCTCAATATCCAACTTTCAATCTTCAATCCTCAATCCTCAATCCTCAATCCTCAATTCTCAATCCTCAATCCCCAGTCCTCAGTCCTCAAACTCACAATGCTCAAACCTTAGCCCACATCGTCAGTCCTCAATCCTCAATCCACAATCTTCAATCCTCAATCCTCATACCTCAAACATCAACACTCAACCGACAGTCCTCGTCCTCAGTCCACAACCCTCAATCCTCGACCTCAATCTTCAATCCTCATTCTTCTATCCTCAACACCCAAACCTCAATCTTCAATCCTCAATCCTCAATCCTCAATTCTGAATCCTCAATCCTCAATCCTCAGACCTCAAACATCAATACTCAAGCCTCAGTCCTCGTCCTCAATCCACAACCATCAATCCTCAATCCTCAATCTTCGATCATCAATATTCAATCTTCAGTCCTCAATCCTAAATCCACAATCCTCAATCCTTAATCCCCAATTTTCAATCCGCAATACCCAATCCTCAATCTTCAATCCTCAATCAACAATCCTCAATCCTCAATCCTCGATCCTCAATCCTCAATCCTCAGTCCTCAAAACTCAAACCTGAATCCTCAATCCTGAATCCTCAACCTTCAGAACTCAGTCCTCAACAATCAGTTGCCAATTCTCAATCCTCAATAGAATATAATCAACTCACAGTTTTCAATACTCAATACTCAATCTGCAATCTTCAAATTTCTATCCACAAACATCAATTCTCATCACTCAACCCTCAACACTCAGTCCCCAATCCTCAATCTTCAATCCTCAATACTCAATCCCCAATTCTCAATTCTCAATCTTCAATCCCCAATACTCAATCCTCAATCCTCAATCCTCAATCCTGAATCCTCAATCCTCAATCCTCAATTTTCACTCTTCAATCCTCAATCCTCAATCGTCAATCCTCGATCCTCAATCGTCAGTCTTCAATCCTCAATACTCAATCTTCAATCCTCAATGCTCAATCCTCAATCCTCAAACCTCATTCTACAATCCTCAATGCCCAATCCTCTATCTTCAATCCTCAATCGTCAATCCTCAATACTCAATCCTCAATCCTCACTCTTCAATCCTCAATACTCAATCTTCAATCCTCAATACTCAATCTTCAATCCTCAATTCTCAATCCTCAATCCTCAATTCTCATTCTTCAATCCTCAACACCCAATCCTCAATCTTCAATCCTCAATCCTCAATCCTCAATCCTCAATCCTCAATCCTCATTCTACAATCCTCAATACCCAATCCTCAAACCTCAGCCCTCATTCTCAATCCTCAATCCTCAATTCTCAGTCCTCAGCCCACAAACATCAATCCTCAACCCTAAGACCTCATCCTCAATCCTCAATTATCAATCCTCAATCCTCAATCCTCATTCTTCAATCCTCAATACCCAATCCTCAATCTTCAATCCTCAATCCTCAATACTCAATACTCAATCCTCAATCCTCAGTCCTCAGTCCTCAAACCTCAATCCTCAACCCTCAGCCCTCATCCTCAATCCTCAATCCGCAATTCTCAATCCTCAATGTTCAATCCTCAATACCCAATCCTCAGTCTTCAATCCTCAATCCTCAATCCTCAATCTTCAATCCTCAATCCTCAGTCCTCAAACCTCAATTCTGAATCCTCAATCCTGAATCCTCATCCTTCAGCCCTCAGTCCTCAACAATCGGTTGTCAATCCTCAATCCTCAATAGAATATACTCAATTCACAGCTTTCAATACACAATACTCAATCTGCAATCTTCAAATATCTATCCACAAACATCAATTCTCATCACCCAACCCTCAACACTCAGTCCTCAATGTTTAATACTCAATCCTCAATTCTCAGCCTTCAATCCTCAATACTGAATCTTCAATCCTCAATCTTCAATCCTCAGTCCTCAATCCTCAAACCTCAGTCCTCAGACCACAATCCTCAACCCTCAGCCCTGGACCTCAATCCACAATCCTCAATCCTCAATCCTCAATCTTCAATCCTCAATACTCAATCTTCAATCCTCAATCCTCAGTCCTCAAACCTCAATTCTGAATCCTCAATCCTGAATCCTCATCCTTCAGCCCTCAGTCCTCAACAATCGGTTGTCAATCCTCAATCCTCAATAGAATATACTCAATTCACAGCTTTCAATACACAATACTCAATCTGCAATCTTCAAATATCTATCCACAAACATCAATTCTCATCACCCAACCCTCAACACTCAGTCCTCAATGTTTAATACTCAATCCTCAATTCTCAGCCTTCAATCCTCAATACTGAATCTTCAATCCTCAATCTTCAATCCTCAGTCCTCAATCCTCAAACCTCAGTCCTCGATCCTCAGTCCTCAATCCTCAATCCTCAATCCTCAATGTTCTATCCGCAATAACCAATTCTCAATCTTCAATCCTCAATCCTCAATCCTCAATCCTCAGTCCTCAATCCTCAATCCTCAGTCCTCAAACCTTAATCCTGAATCCTCAATCCTGAATACTCTACCTTCAGCCCTCAGTCCTTAACAATCAGTTGTCAATCCTCAATCCTCAAAAGAATATCATCAATTCACAGTTTTCAATACTCTATACTCAATCTGCAATCTTCAAATCTCTATCCACAAACATCAATTCTCATCACTCAACCCTCAACACTCCGTCAGCAATCCTCAATCTTCAATCCTCAACCCTCAATCCTCAATTTTCAATCCTCAATACTCAATCTTCAATCCTCAATGCTCAATCCTCAATCCTCAATCTTCAGTCCTCAATCCACAATCATCTATCCTCAATCCCCAATCCTCAGTCTTCAATCCTCAATCCTCAATCCTCAATCCTGAATCCTCAATCTTCAATCCTCAATACTCAATCTGCAATCCTCAATCCTTAATCCTCAATTCTCAATGCTCAATCCTCAATCCTCAATCCTCAACCCTCAATCTTCAATCCCCAATACTCAATCTGCAATCCTCAAACCTCAATCATCAAACCTCAATCCTCATTCTTCAGCCCTCAATGCCCAATCCTCAATACCCAATCCTCAATCTTCAATCCTCAATCCTCAATCCTCAATCCTCAATTCTCAATTCTCAATCCTCAATCCTCAATCCTCAATCCTCATACCTCAAACGTCAATATTAAACCCTCAGTCCTCGTCCTCAATCCACAAACCACAATCCTCAACCCTCAATCTTCAATCATCAATATTCAATCTTCAATCCTCAATACTCAATCCTCAATCCGCAATCCTCAATCCTCAATCTTCAATCCCCAATACTCAATCTTCAATCCTCAATCCTCAATACTCAATCCTCAATCCTCATTCTTCAATCCTCAATGCCCAATCCTCAATCTTCAATCCACAATCCCCTATCCTTAGTTCGCAATCCTCAATCCTCAATCCTCAGAGCTCAGGCATCAATACTCTACCCTCAGTCCTCGTCCTCAATCCACAACACTGAATCCTCAATCCTCAATCTTCACTCATCAATATTCAACCTTCTATCCTCAATCCTCAATCCTCAATCCTGAATCCTCAATTCTCAATCTTCAATCCTCAACACCCAATCCTCAATCTTCAATCCTCAATCCTCAATCCTCAATCCTCAATCCTCAAACCTCAATCCTCAGTCCTCAAACCTCAATCCTGAATCCTCAATACTGAATCCTCAATCTTCAGCACTCAGTCCTCAACAGTCAGTTGTCAACCCTCAATCCTCAATAGAATATCATCAATTCACATTTCTCAATTCTCAATACTCAATCTGCAATCTTCAAATCTCTATCCACAAATATCAATTCTCATCACTCAACCATCAACACTCAGTCCTCAATGTTCAATCCTCAATCCTCAATTATCAATCCTCAATCCTCAATCTTCAATCCTCAATCCTCAGTCCTCAAACCTCAATTCTGAATCCTCAATACTAAATCTTCAATCCTCAATCTTCAGTCCTCAATACTCAACTATCAGTCCTCAATTCTCAATACTCAATCCTCAATCCTCATTCTTCAATCCTCAATACCCAATCCTCAATCTTCAATCCTCATTCCTCAATCCCCAATCCTCAATCCTCATCCTTCAATCCTCAACACCCAATCCTCAATCTTCAATGCTCAATCCTCAATCCTCAATTCTCAATCCTCAATCCTCAATCGTCAGCCTTCAATCCTCAATACTCAATCTTCAACCCTCAATCCTCAATCCTCATTCCTCAGTCCTCATTCTTCAATCCTCAATACCCAATCCTCAATCTTCAATCTTGAACCCTCAATCCACAATTCTCAATCCTCAATCCTCAGTCCTCAGACCTCAAACATCAATCCTCAAACCTCAACCCTCATCCTCAATCCTCAATCCTCAATCTTCAATCCTCAGTCCTCAATCCTCATGCCTCAATCCTCAATGCTCATTCCTCAGTCATCAAACCTCAATCCTGAATCCTCAATCCTGAATCCTCAATCCTGAGTCCTCAATCTTCAGACCTCAGACCTGAACAATCAGATGTCAATCCTCAATCCTCAATAGAATGTCATCAATTCACAGCTTTCAATACTCAATACTCAATCTGCAATCTTCAAATTTCTATCCACAAACATCAATTCTCATCACTCAACCCTCAACACTCAGTCCCCAATCATCAATATTCAATCTTCAATCCTCAATCCTCAATGCTCAATACTCAATCTTCAATCCTCAATCCTCAATCTCAATACTCAACCATCAATCCTCAATTCTCAATACTCAACAGAATATCCTGAATTCTCAGGGTTCAATACTAAAACCTCAACGCTCAACCCTCAATCCTCAATCCTCAATCCTCAATCCTCAACCTTCAATCCTCAATACTCAATCTTCAATCCTCCATTCTCAATCCTAAATCCTCAATCCTCAATCCTCAATCGTCAGGCCTCAATCCTCAATACCCAATCCTCAGTCTTCAATCATCAGTCCTCAATCCTCAATAATCAATCCTCAATCCTCAGACCTGAAACATAAATACTCAACCCTCAGTCATCGTCCTCAATCCACAACCCTCAATCCTCGATCCTCAATCTTCAATCATCAATATTCAATCTTCAATCCTCAATCCTCAATGCTCAATACTCAATCTTCAATCCTCAATCCTCAATCTCAATACTCAACCATCAATCCTCAATTCTCAATACTCAATAGAATATCCTGAATTCTCAGGGTTCAATACTAAAACCTCAACGCTCAACCCTCAATCCTCAATCCTCAATCCTCAATCCTCAACCTTCAATCCTCAATACTCAATCTTCAATCCTCCATTCTCAATCCTCAATCCTCAGTCCTCAATCCTCAGTCCTCAGTCCTCACACCTCAATCCCCAACCCTCAGCCCTCATCCTCATTCCTCAATCCTCAATCGTCAATCCTCAACCCTCAATCCTCAACCCTCAATCCTCAATGTTCAATCCTCAATCCTCAGCTCTCAATCTTCGATCCTCAATACTGAACCTTCAATCCTCAATCCTCAATTCTCAATCCTCAATCCTCAACCCTCAGTCTTCAATCCTCAATACCCAATCCTCAATCTTCAGTCCTCAATCCTCAATCCTCAATTCTCAATTCTCAATCCTCAATCCTCAATCCTCAATCTTCACTCCTCAATACTCAATCCTCAATCCTCAATCCTCAGTCCTCAAACCTCAATTCTGAATCCTCAATCCTGAATCCTCATCCTTCAGCCCTCAGTCCTCAACAATCGGTTGTCAATCCTCAATCCTCAATAGAATATACTCAATTCACAGTTTTCAATACACAATACTCAATCTGCAATCTTCAAATATCTATCCACAAACATCAATTCTCATCACCCAACCCTCAACACTCAGTCCTCAATGTTTAATACTCAATCCTCAATTCTCAGCCTTCAATCCTCAATACTGAATCTTCAATCCTCAATCTTCAATCCTCAGTCCTCAATCCTCAAACCTCAGTCCTCGATCCTCAGTCCTCAATCCTCAATCCTCAATCCTCAATGTTCTATCCGCAATAACCAATTCTCAATCTTCAATCCTCAATCCTCAATCCTCAATCCTCAGTCCTCAATCCTCAATCCTCAGTCCTCAAACCTTAATCCTGAATCCTCAATCCTGAATACTCTACCTTCAGCCCTCAGTCCTTAACAATCAGTTGTCAATCCTCAATCCTCAAAAGAATATCATCAATTCACAGTTTTCAATACTCTATACTCAATCTGCAATCTTCAAATCTCTATCCACAAACATCAATTCTCATCACTCAACCCTCAACACTCCGTCAGCAATCCTCAATCTTCAATCCTCAACCCTCAATCCTCAATTTTCAATCCTCAATACTCAATCTTCAATCCTCAATGCTCAATCCTCAATCCTCAATCTTCAGTCCTCAATCCACAATCATCTATCCTCAATCCCCAATCCTCAGTCTTCAATCCTCAATCCTCAATCCTCAATCCTGAATCCTCAATCTTCAATCCTCAATACTCAATCTGCAATCCTCAATCCTCAATCCTCAATTCTCAATGCTCAATCCTCAATCCTCAATCCTCAACCCTCAATCTTCAATCCCCAATACTCAATCTGCAATCCTCAAACCTCAATCATCAAACCTCAATCCTCATTCTTCAGCCCTCAATGCCCAATCCTCAATACCCAATCCTCAATCTTCAATCCTCAATCCTCAATCTTCAATCCTCAATTCTCAATTCTCAATCCTCAATCCTCAATCCTCAATCCTCATACCTCAAACGTCAATATTAAACCCTCAGTCCTCGTCCTCAATCCACAAACCACAATCCTCAACCCTCAATCTTCAATCATCAATATTCAATCTTCAATCCTCAATACTCAATCCTCAATCCGCAATCCTCAATCCTCAATCTTCAATCCCCAATACTCAATCTTCAATCCTCAATCCTCAATACTCAATCCTCAATCCTCATTCTTCAATCCTCAATGCCCAATCCTCAATCTTCAATCCACAATCCCCAATCCTTAGTTCGCAATCCTCAATCCTCAATCCTCAGAGCTCAGGCATCAATACTCTACCCTCAGTCCTCGTCCTCAATCCACAACACTGAATCCTCAATCCTCAATCTTCACTCATCAATATTCAACCTTCTATCCTCAATCCTCAATCCTCAATCCTGAATCCTCAATTCTCAATCTTCAATCCTCAACACCCAATCCTCAATCTTCAATCCTCAATCCTCAATCCTCAATCCTCAATCCTCAAACCTCAATCCTCAGTCCTCAAACCTCAATCCTGAATCCTCAATACTGAATCCTCAATCTTCAGCACTCAGTCCTCAACAGTCAGTTGTCAACCCTCAATCCTCAATAGAATATCATCAATTCACATTTCTCAATTCTCAATACTCAATCTGCAATCTTCAAATCTCTATCCACAAATATCAATTCTCATCACTCAACCATCAACACTCAGTCCTCAATGTTCAATCCTCAATCCTCAATTATCAATCCTCAATCCTCAATCTTCAATCCTCAATCCTCAGTCCTCAAACCTCAATTCTGAATCCTCAATACTAAATCTTCAATCCTCAATCTTCAGTCCTCAATACTCAACTATCAGTCCTCAATTCTCAATACTCAATCCTCAATCCTCATTCTTCAATCCTCAATACCCAATCCTCAATCTTCAATCCTCATTCCTCAATCCCCAATCCTCAATCCTCATCCTTCAATCCTCAACACCCAATCCTCAATCTTCAATGCTCAATCCTCAATCCTCAATTCTCAATCCTCAATCCTCAATCGTCAGCCTTCAATCCTCAATACTCAATCTTCAACCCTCAATCCTCAATCCTCATTCCTCAGTCCTCATTCTTCAATCCTCAATACCCAATCCTCAATCTTCAATCTTGAACCCTCAATCCACAATTCTCAATCCTCAATCCTCAGTCCTCAGACCTCAAACATCAATCCTCAAACCTCAGCCCTCATCCTCAATCCTCAATCCTCAATCTTCAATCCTCAGTCCTCAATCCTCATGCCTCAATCCTCAATGCTCATTCCTCAGTCATCAAACCTCAATCCTGAATCCTCAATCCTGAATCCTCAATCCTGAGTCCTCAATCTTCAGACCTCAGACCTGAACAATCAGATGTCAATCCTCAATCCTCAATAGAATGTCATCAATTCACAGCTTTCAATACTCAATACTCAATCTGCAATCTTCAAATTTCTATCCACAAACATCAATTCTCATCACTCAACCCTCAACACTCAGTCCCCAATCATCAATATTCAATCTTCAATCCTCAATCCTCAATGCTCAATACTCAATCTTCAATCCTCAATCCTCAATCTCAATACTCAACCATCAATCCTCAATTCTCAATACTCAACAGAATATCCTGAATTCTCAGGGTTCAATACTAAAACCTCAACGCTCAACCCTCAATCCTCAATCCTCAATCCTCAATCCTCAACCTTCAATCCTCAATACTCAATCTTCAATCCTCCATTCTCAATCCTAAATCCTCAATCCTCAATCCTCAATCGTCAGGCCTCAATCCTCAATACCCAATCCTCAGTCTTCAATCATCAGTCCTCAATCCTCAATAATCAATCCTCAATCCTCAGACCTGAAACATAAATACTCAACCCTCAGTCATCGTCCTCAATCCACAACCCTCAATCCTCGATCCTCAATCTTCAATCATCAATATTCAATCTTCAATCCTCAATCCTCAATGCTCAATACTCAATCTTCAATCCTCAATCCTCAATCTCAATACTCAACCATCAATCCTCAATTCTCAATACTCAATAGAATATCCTGAATTCTCAGGGTTCAATACTAAAACCTCAACGCTCAACCCTCAATCCTCAATCCTCAATCCTCAATCCTCAACCTTCAATCCTCAATACTCAATCTTCAATCCTCCATTCTCAATCCTCAATCCTCAGTCCTCAATCCTCAGTCCTCAGTCCTCACACCTCAATCCCCAACCCTCAGCCCTCATCCTCATTCCTCAATCCTCAATCGTCAATCCTCAACCCTCAATCCTCAACCCTTAATCCTCAATGTTCAATCCTCAATCCTCAGCTCTCAATCTTCGATCCTCAATACTGAACCTTCAATCCTCAATCCTCAATTCTCAATCCTCAATCCTCAACCCTCAGTCTTCAATCCTCAATACCCAATCCTCAATCTTCAGTCCTCAATCCTCAATCCTCAATTCTCAATTCTCAATCCTCAATCCTCAATCCTCAATCTTCACTCCTCAATACTCAATCCTCAATCCTAAATCCTCAGTCCTCAAACCTCAATTCTGAATCCTCAATCCTGAATCCTCATCCTTCAGCCCTCAGTCCTCAACAATCGGTTGTCAATCCTCAATCCTCAATAGAATATACTCAATTCACAGTTTTCAATACACAATACTCAATCTGCAATCTTCAAATATCTATCCACAAACATCAATTCTCATCACCCAACCCTCAACACTCAGTCCTCAATGTTTAATACTCAATCCTCAAATCTCAGCCTTCAATCCTCAATACTGAATCTTCAATCCTCAATCTTCAATCCTCAGTCCTCAATCCTCAATCCTCAGTCCTCGACCCTCAGTCCTCAATCCTCAATCCTCAATCCTCAATGTTCAATCCGCAATAACCAATTCTCAATCTTCAATCCTCAATCCTCAATCCTCAATCCTCAGTCCTCAATCCTCAATCCTCAGTCCTCAAACCTTAATCCTGAATCCTCAATCCTGAATACTCTACCTTCAGCCCTCAGTCCTTAACAATCAGTTGTCAATCCTCAATCCTCAATAGAATATCATCAATTCACAGTTTTCAATACTCTATACTCAATCTGCAATCTTCAAATCTCTGTCCACAAACATCAATTCTCATCACTCAACCCTCAAGACTCCGTCAGCAATCGTCAATCTTCAATCCTCAATCCTCAATCCTCAATTTTCAATCCTCAATACTCAATCTTCAATCCTCAATGCTCAACCCTCAATCCTCAATCTTCAGTCCTCAATCCACAATCATCTATCCTCAATCCCCAATCCTCAGTCTTCAATCCTCAATCCTCAATCCTCAATCCTGAATCCTCAATCTTCAATCCTCAATACTCAATCTGCAATCCTCAATCCTCAATCCTCAATTCTCAATGCTCAATCCTCAATCCTCAATCCTCAACCCTCAATCTTCAGTCCCCAATACCCCATCTGCAATCCTCAATCCTCAATCCTCAAACCTCAATCCTCATTCTTCAACCCTCAATACCCAATCCTCAATACCCAATCCTCAATCTTCAAGCCTCAATCCTCAATCCTCAATTCTCAATTCTCAATCCTCAATCCTCAATCCTCAATCCTCATACCTCAAACATCAATATTAAACCCTCAGTCCTCGTCCTCAATTCACAAACCTCAATCCTCAACCCTCAATCTTCAATCATCAATATTCAATCTTCAATCCTCAATACTCAATCCTCAATCCTCAATCCTCAATCCTCAATCTTCAATCCCCAATACTCAATCTTCAATCCTCAATCCTCAATACTCAATCCTCAATCCTCATTCTTCAATCCTCAATGCCCAATCCTCAATCTTCAATCATCAATCATCAATCCTCAATTCTCAATCCACAATCCTCAATCCTCAGACCTCAAACATCAATACTCAAGCCTCAGTCCTCGTCCTCAATCCACAACCATCAATCCTCAATCCTCAATCTTCAATCATCAATATTCAATCTTCAGTCCTCAATCCTAAATCCTCAATCCGCAATCCTTAATCCTCAATTTTCAATCCGCAATAACCAATCCTCAATCTTCAATCCTCAATCCTCAATCCTCAATTCTCAATTCTCAATCCTCAATCCTCAATCCTCAATCCTCATACCTCAAACATCAATATTAAACCCTTAGTCCTCGTCCTCAATCCACAAACCTCAATCCTCAACCCTCAATTCTCAATCCTCAATCTTCAATCCCCAATAATCAATCTTCAATCCTCAATTCTCAATCCTCAATCCTGAATCCTCAATCCTCATTCCTCAATCTTCAATCCACAATCCCCAATCCTCAGTTCGCAATCCTCAATCCTCAGTCCTCAGACCTCAGGCATCAATACTCAACCCTCAGTCCTCGTCCTCAATCCACAACCCTCAATCCTCAATCCTCAATATTCATTCATCAATATTCAACCTTCTATCCTCAATCCTCAATCCTCAATCCTCAATCCTCAATCCTCAATGTTCAATCCGCAATACCCAATGCTCAATCTTCAATCCTCAATCCTCAATCCTCAATCCTCAGTCCTCAATCCTCAATCCTCAGTCCTCAAACCTTAATCCTGAATCCTCAATCCTGAATACTCTATCTTCAGCCCTCAGTCCTCAACAATCAGTTGTCAATCCTCAATCCTCAATAGAATATCATCAATTCACAGATTTCAGTACTCAATACTCAATCTGCAATCTTCAAATCTCTATCCACAAGCATCTATTCTCATCACTCAACCTCAACACTACGTCCCCAATCCTCAATCTTCAATCCTCAATCCTCAATCCTCAATTTTCAATCCTCAATACTCAATCTTCAATCCTCAATGCTCAATCCTCAATCCTCACTCCTCAGTCCTCAATCCACAATCATCAATCCTCAATCCCCAATCCTCAATCTTCAATCCTCAATCCTCAATCCTCAATCCTCAATCCTCAATCTTCAGTCCTCAATACTCAATCTTCAATCCTCAATCCTCAATCCTCAATCCTCAATGCTCAATCCTCAATCCTCAATCCTCAACCCTCAATCTTCAATCCTCATTATTCAATCTGCAATCCTCAATCCTCAATCCTCAAACCTCAATCCTCATTCTTCAATCCTCAATACCCAATCCTCAATACCCAATCCTCATCTTCAATACTCAATCCTCAATCCTCAATTCTCAATCATCAATCCTCAATCCACAGACCTCAATCCTCAATCTTCAATCCTCAATACTCAATTTTCAATCCTCAATCCTCAATCCCCAATCCTCAATCCTCATTCTTCAATCCTCAACACCCAATCCTCAATCTTCAATCCTCAATCCTCAATCCTCAATTCTCAATCCTCTATCCTCAATCCTCAGACCTCACTCCTCAATACTCAACTGTCAATCCTCAATTCTCAATACTCAATATAATATCCTGAATTCTCAGGATTCAATACTCAAACCTCAACCCTCAATAATCAGCCCTCATCCTCAATCCTCAATCCTCAATCCTCAACCCTCAATCTTCAATCCTCAATCCTCAATCCTCAATCCTCAACCTTCAATCCTCAATACTCAATCTTCAATCCTCCATTCTCAATCCTCAATCCTCAATCCTCAATCCTCAATCGTCAGGCCTCAATCCTCAATACCCAATCCTCAGTCTTCAATCATCAATCTTCAATCCTCAATCTTCAATCCTCAATCCTCAGTCCTCAAACCTCAATTCTGAATCCTCAATCCTGAATCCTCAATCTTCAGCCCTCAGTCCTCAACAATCAGTTGTCATTCCTCAATCCTCAATAGAATATCCTCAATTCACAGATTTTAATACTCAATACTCAATCTGCAATCTTCCAACGTGGATCCACAAACATCAATTTTCACCACTCAATCCTCAGCACTCATTCCTCAATGTTCAATCCTCAATCCTCAGCTCTCAATCTTCGATCCTCAATACTGAACCTTCGATCCTCAATCCTCAATTCTCAATCCTCAATCCTCAACCCTCATTCTTCAATCCTCAATACCCAATCCTCAATCTTCAGTCCTCAATTCTCAATCCTCAATTCTCAATTCTCAATCCTCAATCCTCAATCCTCAATCCTCATACCTCAAACATCAATATTCAACCCTCAGTCCTCGTCCTCAATCCACAAACCTCAATCCTCAACCCTCAATCTTCAATCATCAATATTCAACCTTCAATCCTCAATACCCAATCCTCAATCCTCAATCCTCAATCCTCAATCCTCAATCCTCAATCGTCAGGCCTCAATCCTCAATACCCAATCCTCAGTCTTCAACCATCAATTTTCAATCCTCAATCTTCAATCCTCAATCCTCAAACCTCAATCCTCAATCCTCAATCTTCAATCCTCAATGCTCAATCCTCAATCCTCAATCCTCAATCCTCAGTCCTCAAAACTCAAACCTGAATCCTCAATCCTCAGACCTCAGGCATTAATACTCAACCCTCAGTCCTCGTCCTCAATCCACAACCCTCAATCCTCAATCCTCAATCTTCATTCATCAATATTCAACCGTCTATCCTCAATCCTCAATCCTCAATCCTCAATTCTCATTCTTCAATCCTCAACACCCAATCCTCAATATTCAATCCTCAATCCTCAATCCTCAATCCTCAGTCCTCAATCCTCAATCCTCATTCTACAATCCTCCATACCCAATCCTCAATCTTCAATCCTCAATCCTGAATCCTCAATTCTCAAACCTCAATCCACAGTCCTCAGCACTCAAACCTCAATCCTCAAACCTCAGCCCTCATTCTCAATCCTCAATCCTCAATTCTCAGTCCTCAGCCCTCAAACCTCAATCCTCAACCCTAAGACCTCATCCTCAATCCTCAATTATCAATCCTCACTCCTCAATACACAACTATCAATCCTCATCCTCATTCCTCAATCCTCAATCGTTAATCCTCATTCCTCAATCCTCAGTCTTCAATCTTCAATCCTCAATACCCAATCCTCAATCTTCAATCCTCAATCCTCAGTCCTCAAACCTCAATTCCGAATCCTCAATCCTGAATCCCCAATCTTCAGCCCTCAGTCCACAACAATCAGTTGTCATTCCTCAATCCTCAATAGAATATCCTCAATTCACAGCTTTCAATACTCAATACTCAATCTGCAATCTTAAAACGTGAATCCACAAACATCAATTTTCACCACTCAAACCTCGGCACTCATTCCTCAATGTTCAATCCTCAATTCTCAGCTCTCAATCTTCGATCCTCAATACTGAACCTACAATCCTCAATCCTCAATTCTCAATCCTCAATCCTCAACCCTCATTCTACAATCCTCAGTACACAATCCTCAATCTTCAATCCTCAATCCTCAATCCTCAATTCTCAATTCTCATTCCTCAATCCTCAATCCTCAATCCTCATACCTCAAACATCAATATTAAACCCTTAGTCCTCGTCCTCAATCCACAAACCTCAATCCTCAACCCTCAATTCTCAATCCTCAATCTTCAATCCCCAATAATCAATCTTCAATCCTCAATCCTCAATCCTCAATCCTGAATCCTCAATCCTCATTCCTCAATCTTCAATCCACAATCCCCAATCCTCAGTTCGCAATCCTCAATCCTCAGTCCTCAGACCTCAGGCATCAATACTCAACCCTCAGTCCTCGTCCTCAATCCACAACCCTCAATCCTCAATCCTCAATATTCATTCATCAATATTCAACCTTCTATCCTCAATCCTCAATCCTCAATCCTCAATCCTCAATCCTCAATGTTCAATCCGCAATACCCAATGCTCAATCTTCAATCCTCAATCCTCAATCCTCAATCCTCAGTCCTCAATCCTCAATCCTCAGTCCTCAAACCTTAATCCTGAATCCTCAATCCTGAATACTCTATCTTCAGCCCTCAGTCCTCAACAATCAGTTGTCAATCCTCAATCCTCAATAGAATATCATCAATTCACAGATTTCAGTACTCAATACTCAATCTGCAATCTTCAAATCTCTATCCACAAGCATCTATTCTTATCACTCAACCTCAACACTACGTCCCCAATCCTCAATCTTCAATCCTCAATCCTCAATCCTCAATTTTCAATCCTCAATACTCAATCTTCAATCCTCAATGCTCAATCCTCAATCCTCACTCCTCAGTCCTCAATCCACAATCATCAATCCTCAATCCCCAATCCTCAATCTTCAATCCTCAATCCTCAATCCTCAATCCTCAATCCTCAATCTTCAGTCCTCAATACTCAATCTTCAATCCTCAATCCTCAATCCTCAATCCTCAATGCTCAATCCTCAATCCTCAATCCTCAACCCTCAATCTTCAATCCTCATTATTCAATCTGCAATCCTCAATCCTCAATCCTCAAACCTCAATCCTCATTCTTCAATCCTCAATACCCAATCCTCAATACCCAATCCTCATCTTCAATACTCAATCCTCAATCCTCAATTCTCAATCATCAATCCTCAATCCACAGACCTCAATCCTCAGTCTTCAATCCTCAATACTTAATCTTCAATCCTCAATCCTCAATCCCCAATCCTCAATCCTCAATCTTCAATCCTCAACACCCAATCCTCAATCTTCAATCCTCAATCCTCAATCCTCAATTCTCAATCCTCTATCCTCAATCCTCAGACCTCACTCCTCAATACTCAACTGTCAATCCTCAATTCTCAATACTCAATATAATATCCTGAA
Source organism: Calliopsis andreniformis (assembly GCF_051401765.1). Taxonomy (NCBI): domain Eukaryota; kingdom Metazoa; phylum Arthropoda; class Insecta; order Hymenoptera; family Andrenidae; genus Calliopsis; species Calliopsis andreniformis. Next base: position 1,017,021 of record NW_027480458.1, read on the forward strand.
TTCTCAGGATTCAATACTCAAACCTCAACCCTCAATAATCAGCCCTCATCCTCAATCCTCAATCCTCAATCCTCAACCCTCAATCTTCAATCCTCAATCCTCAATCCTCAATCCTCAACCTTCAATCCTCAATACTCAATCTTCAATCCTCCATTCTCAATCCTCAATCCTCAATCCTCAATCCTCAATCGTCAGGCCTCAATCCTCAATACCCAATCCTCAGTCTTCAATCATCAATCTTCAATCCTCAATCTTCAATCCTCAATCCTCAGTCCTCAAACCTCAATTCTGAATCCTCAATCCTGAATCCTCAATCTTCAGCCCTCAGTCCTCAACAATCAGTTGTCATTCCTCAATCCTCAATAGAATATCCTCAATTCACAGATTTTAATACTCAATACTCAATCTGCAATCTTCCAACGTGGATCCACAAACATCAATTTTCACCACTCAATCCTCAGCACTCATTGCTCAATGTTCAATCCTCAATCCTCAGCTCTCAATCTTCGATCCTCAATACTGAACCTTCGATCCTCAATCCTCAATTCTCAATCCTCAATCCTCAACCCTCATTCTTCAATCCTCAATACCCAATCCTCAATCTTCAGTCCTCAATTCTCAATCCTCAATTCTCAATTCTCAATCCTCAATCCTCAATCCTCAATCCTCATACCTCAAACATCAATATTCAACCCTCAGTCCTCGTCCTCAATCCACAAACCTCAATCCTCAACCCTCAATCTTCAATCATCAATATTCAACCTTCAATCCTCAATACCCAATCCTCAATCCTCAATCCTCAATCCTCAATCTTCAATCCCCAATACTCAATCTTCAATCCTCAATCCTCAATACTCAATCCTCAATCCTCATTCTTCAATCCTCAATACCCAATCCTCAATCTTCAATCCACAATCCCCAATCCTCAGTTCGCAATCCTCAATCCTCAGTCCTCAGACCTCAGGCATCAATACTCTACCCTCAGTCCTCGTCCTCAGTCCACAACCCTCAATCCTCAATCCTCAATCTTCATCCATGAATATTCAACCTTCTATCCTCAATCCTCAATCCTCAATCCTCAATCCTCAATCCTCAATCTTCTATCCTCAACACCCAATCCTCAATCTTCAATCCTCAATCCTCAATCCTCAATCCTCAATCCTCAATCCTCAATCGTCAGGCCTCAATCCTCAATACCCAATCCTCAGTCTTCAACCATCAATCTTCAATCCTCAATCTTCAATCCTCAATCCTCAGTCCTCAAACCTCAATTCTGAATCCTCAATCCTGAATCCTCAATCTTCAGCCCTCAGTCCTCAACAATCAGTTGTCATTCCTCAATCCTCAATAGAATATCCTCAATTCACAGATTTTAATACTCAATACTCAATCTGCAATCTTCCAACGTGGTCCCACAAACATCAATTTTCACCACTCAACCTTCAGCACTCATTCCTCAATGTTCAATCCTCAATCCTCAGCTCTCAATCTTCGATCCTCAATACTGAACCTTCAATCCTCAATCCTCAATTCTCAATCCTCAATCCTCAACCCTCATTCTTCAATCCTCAATACCCAATCCTCAATCTTCAGACCTCAATCCTCAATCCTCAATCCTCAATCCTCAAACCTCAATCCTCTGTCCTCAAACCTCAATCCTGAATCCTCAATACTGAATCCTCAATCTTCAGCACTCAGTCCTCAACAATCAGTTGTCAATCCGCAATCCTCAATACAATGTCATCAATTCACATTTCTCAATACTCAATACTCAATCTGCAATCTTCAAATCTCTATCCACAAACATCAATTCTCATCACTCAACCATCAACACTCAGTCCTCAATGTTCAATCCTCAATCCTCAATTGTCAATCCTCAATCCTCAACCCTCATTCTTCAATCGTCAATACCCAATCCTCAATCTTCAGTCCTCAATCCTCAATCCTCAATCCTCAATCCTCAAACCTCAATCCTCTGTCCTCAAACCTCAATCCTGAATCCTCAATACTGAATCCTCAATCTTCAGCACTCAGTCCTCAACAATCAGTTGTCAATCCGCAATCCTCAATAGAATGTCATCAATTCACATTTCTCAATACTCAATACTCAATCTGCAATCTTCAAATCTCTATCCACAAACATCAATTCTCATCACTCAACCATCAACACTCAGTCCTCAATGTTCAATCCTCAATCCTCAATTCTCAATCGTCAATCCTCAATACTAAATCTTCAATCCTCAATCCTCAATCCTCAATCCTCAATCCTCAATCCTCAATCCTCAATCATCAATTTTCAATCCTCAATTCTCAATACTCAATAGAATATCCTGAATTCTCAGGATTCAATACTCAAACCTCAACACTCAACCCTCAATCGTCTATCCTCAATCCTCAATTCTCAATCTTCAATCCTCAATACTCAATCTTCGATCCTCCATCGTAAATCCTCAATCCTCAATCCTCAATCCTCAATCGTCTTGCTTCAATCCTCAATACCCAATCCTCGGTCTTCAATCTTCAATCCTCATTCCTCAATTCTTAATCCTCAATCCTCAGTCCTCAGACCTCAAACCTCATTCTACAATCCTCAATACCCATTCCTCAATTCTCAATCCTCAATCCTCAATCATCAATACTCAATCCTCAATCCTCAGTCCTCAGTCGTCAAACCTCAATCCTCAACCCTCAGCCCTCATCCTCAAACCTCAATCCTAAACTCTCAATCCTCAAACCTCAAACCTCAATCCTCAACCGTCAGTTCTCGTCCTCAATCCTCAACCCTCAATCCTCAATCCTCAATCTTCAATCCTCAATACTCAATATTCAATCCTCAATCCTCAATCCTCAATCCTCAATCTTCAATCCTCAATGCTCAATCCTCAATCCTCAATCCTCAATCCTCAGTCCTCAAAACTCAAACCTGAATCCTCAATCGTCAGACCTCAGGCATTAATACTCAACCCTCAGTCCTCGTCCTCAATCCACAACCCTCAATCCTCAATCCTCAATCTTCATTCATCAATATTCAACCGTCTATCCTCAATCCTCAATCCTCAATCCTCAATTCTCATTCTTCAATCCTCAACACCCAATCCTCAATATTCAATCCTCAATCCTCAATCCTCAATCCTCAGTCCTCAATCCTCAATCCTCATTCTACAATCCTCCATACCCAATCCTCAATCTTCAATCCTCAATCCTGAATCCTCAATTCTCAAACCTCAATCCACAGTCCTCAGCACTCAAACCTCAATCCTCAAACCTCAGCCCTCATTCTCAATCCTCAATCCTCAATTCTCAGTCCTCAGCCCTCAAACCTCAATCCTCAACCCTCAGACCTCATCCTCAATCCTCAATTATCAATCCTCAATCCTCAATCTTCAACCCTCAATACTCAATCTTCAATCCTCAATCCTCAGTCCTCAAACTTCAATTCTGAATCCTCAATACTCAATCTTCAATCCTCAATCCTCTGTCCTCAATACTCAACTATCAGTCCTCAATTGTCAATACTCAATCCTCAATCCTCAATCTTCAATCCTCAATACTCAATCTTCAATCCTCAATCCTCAATCCTCAATCCTCAATGCTCAATCCTCAATCCTCAAACCACAACCCTCAATCTTCAATCCTCAATACTCAATCTGCAATCCTCAATCCTCAATCCTCAATCCTCAATCCTCATTCTTCAATCCTCAATACCCAATCCTCAATCTTCAATCCTCAATCCTCAATCCTCAATCCTCAATTCTCATTCTTCAATCCTCAACACCCAATCCTCAATCTTCAATCCTCAATCCTCAATCCTCAGTCCTCAATCCTCAATCCTCATTCTACAATCCTCAATACCCAATCCTCAATCTTCAATCCTCAATCCTGAATCCTCAATTCTCAATCCTCAATCCTCAATCCTCAAACCTCAATCCTCTGTCCTCAAACCTAAATCCTGAATCCTCAATACTGAATCCTCAATCTTCAGCACTCAGTCCTCAACAATCAGTTGTCAATCCTCAATCCTCAATAGAATGTCATCAATTCACATTTCTCAATACTGAATACTCAATCTGCAATCTTCAAATCTCTATCCACAAATATCAATTCTCATCACTCAACCATCAACACTCAGTCCTCAATGTTCAATCCTCAATCCTCAATTCTCAATAGTCAATCCTCAATACTGAATCTTCAATCCTCAATCCTCAATCCTCAATCCTCAATCCACAATCCTCAATCCTCAATCATCAATTTTCAATCCTTAATACTCAACTTTCAATCCTCAATCCTCAAACCTCAATCCTTAATCCTCAATCGTCAGTCTTCAATCCTCAATACTCAATCTTCAATCCTCAATGCTCAATCCTCAATCCTCAAACCTCATTCTACAATCCTCAATGCCCAATCCTCTATCTTCAATCCTCAATCGTCAATCCTCAATACTCAATCCTCAATCCTCACTCTTCAATCCTCAATACTCAAACTTCAATCCTCAATACTCAATCTTCAATCCTCAATCCTCAGTCCTCAATACTCAAACCTCACTCCTCAATACTCAACTGTCAATCCTCAATTCTCAATACTCAATATAATATCCTGAATTCTCAGGATTCAATACTCAAACCTCAACCCTCAATAATCAGCCCTCATCCTCAATCCTCAATCCTCAATCCTCAACCCTCAATCTTCAATCCTCAATCCTCAATCCTCAATCCTCAACCTTCAATCCTCAATACTCAATCCCCAATTCTCAATCCTCAATCTTCAATCCCCAATACTCAATCATCAATCCTCAATCCTCAATCCTGTATCCTCAATCCTCAATCCTCAATTTTCACTCTTCAATCCTCAATCCTCAATCGTCAATCCTCGATCCTCAATCGTCAGTCTTCAATCCTCAATACACAATCTTCAATCCTCAATGCTGAATCCTCAATCCTCAAACCTCATTATACAATCCTCAATGCCCAATCCTCTATCTTCAATCCTCAATCGTCAATCCTCAATACTCAATCCTCAATCCTCACTCTTCAATCCTCAATACTCAACCTTCAATCCTCAATACTCAATCTTCAATCCTCAATCCTCAATCCTCAATCCTCAATTCTCATTCTTCAATCCTCAACACCCAATCCTCAATCTTCAATCCTCAATCCTCAATCCTCAGTCCTCAATCCTCAATCCTCATTCTACAATCCTCAATACCCAATCCTCAATCTTCAATCCTCAATCCTGAATCCTCAATTCTCAAACCTCAATCCACAGTCCTCAGCCCTCAAACCTCAATCCTCAAACCTCAGCCCTCATTCTCAATCCTCAATCCTCAATTCTCAGTCCTCAGCCATCAAACCTCAATCCTCAAACCTCAATACCCAATCCTCAATCTTCAGTCCTCAATCCTCAATCCTCAATTCTCAATTCTCAATCCTCGATCCTCAATCCTCAATCCTCATACCTCAAACATCAATATTCAACCCTCAGTCCTCGTCCTCAATCCACAAACCTCAATCCTCAACCCTCAACCTTCAATCATCAATATTCAACCTTCAATCCTCAATACTCAATCCTCAATCCTCAATCCTCAATCCTCAATCTTCAATCCCCAATACTCAATCTTCAATCCTCAATCCTCAATACTCAATCCTCAATCCTCATTCTTCAATCCTCAATACCCAATCCTCAATCTTCAATCCACAATCCCCAATCCTCAGTTCGCAATCCTCAATCCTCAATCCTCAGACCTCAGGCATCAATACTCTACCCTCAGTCATCGTCCTCAATCCACAACCCTGAATCCTCAATCCTCAATCTTAATTCATCAATATTCAACCTTCTATCCTCAATCCTCAATCCTCAATCCTCAATCCTCAATCCTCAATCTTCAATCCTCAACACCCAATCCTCAATCTTCAATCCTCAATCCTCAATCCTCAATCCTCATACCTCAAACATCAATATTAAACCCTCAGTCCTCGTCCTCAATCCACAAACCTCAATCCTCAACCCTCAATCTTCAATCATCAATATTCAATCTTCAATCCTCAATACTCAATCCTCAATCCTCAATCCTCAATCCTCAATCCTCAATCTTCAATCCCCAATACTCAATCTTCAATCCTCAATCCTCAATGCTCAATCCTCAATCCTCATTCTTCCATCCTCAACACCCAATCCTCAATCTTCAATCATCAATCATCAATCCTCAATTCTCAATCCACAATCCTCAATCCTCAGACCTCAAACATCAATACTCAAGCCTCAGTCCTCGTCCTCAATCCACAACCATCAATCCTCAATCCTCAATCTTCAATCATCAATATTCAATCTTCAGTCCTCAATCCTAAATCCTCAATCCTCAATCCTTAATCCTCAATTTTCAATCCGCAATACCCAATCCTCAATCTTCAATCCTCAATCCTCAATCCTCAATCCTCAATCCTCGATCCTCAATCCTCAATCCTCAGTCCTCAAAACTCAAACCTGAATCCTCAATCCTGAATCCTCAACCTTCAGAACTCAGTCCTCAACAATCAGTTGCCAATTCTCAATCCTCAATAGAATATAATCAACTCACAGTTTTCAATACTCAATACTCAATCTACAATCTTCAAATTTCTATCCACAAACATCAATTCTCATCACTCAACCCTCAACACTCAGTCCCCAATCCTCAATCTTCAATCCTCAATACTCAATCCCCAATTCTCAATCCTCAATCTTCAATCCCCAATACTCAATCCTCAATCCTCAATCCTCAATCCTGAATCCTCAATCCTCATTCCTCAATCGTCAATCCTCAATCCTCAATCCTCAACCCTCAATCCTCAATGTTCAATCCTCAATACCCAATCCTCAGTCTTCAATCCTCAATCCTCAATCCTCAATCCTCAATCTTCAATCCTCAATCCTCAGTCCTCAAACCTCAATTCTGAATCCTCAATCCTGAACCCTCAATCTTAAGACCTCAGACATGAACAATCAGATGTCAATCCTCAATCCTCAATAGAATATCATCAATTCACAGTTTTCAATACTCAATACTCAACCTGCAATCTTCAAATTTCTGTCAACAAATGTCAATTCTCATCACTCAACCCTCAACACTCAATCCTCAATCCTCATTCCTCAATCCTCATTCTTCAATCCTCAATACCCAATCCTCAATCTTCAATGTTCAACCCTCAATCCTCAATTCTCAATCCACAATCCTCAGTCCTCAGACCTCAAACATCAATCCTCAACCCTCAGCCCTCATCCTCAATCCTCAATCCTCAATCTTCAATCCTCAGTCCTCAATCCTCATGCCTCAATCCTCAATCCTCATTCCTCAGTCATCAAACCTCAATCCTGAATCCTCAATCCTGAATCCTCAATCTTCAGACCTCAGTCCTCAACAATCAGTTGTCATTCCTCAATCCTCAATAGAATATCCTCAATTCACAGCTTTTAATACTCAATACTCAATCTGCAATCTTCCAACGTGTATCCACAAACATCAATTTTCAGCACTCAACCCTCAGCACTCATTGCTCAATGTTCAATCCTCAATCCTCAGCTCTCAATCTTCGATCCTCAATACTGAACCTTCAAACCTCAATCCTCAATTCTCAATCATCAATCCTCAACCCTCATTCTTCAATCCTCAATACGCAATCCTCAATCTTCAGTCCTCAACCTCAATCCTCAATTCTCAATTCTAAATCCTCAATCCTCAATCCTCAATCCTCATACCTCAAACATCAATATTCAACCCTCAGTCCTCGTCCTCAATCCACAAACCTCAATCCTCAACCCTCAATTTTCAATCATCAATATTCAATCTTCAATCCTCAATCCTCAATTCTCAATCCTCAATCCCCAGTCCTCAGTCCTCAATCCTCAATGCTCAAACCTTAGCCCACATCCACAAACCTCAATCCTCAATCCTCAATCTTCAATTCTCAATAATCAATCCTCAATCTGCAATCCTCAGTCCTCAATCCTCAAACCTCAATCCTCATTCTTCAATCCTCAATACCCAATCCTCAATACCCAATCCTCAATCTTCAATCCTCAATTCTCAATCCTCAATTCTCAATCCTCAATCCTCAATCCACAGACCTCAATCCTCAATCTTCAATCCTCAATACTCAATCTTCAATCCTCAATCCTCAATCCCCAATCCTCAATCCTCATTCTTCAATCCTCAACACCCAATCCTCAATCTTCAACCGTCAATCCTCAATCCTCAATTCTCAAACCTCAATCCTCAGTCCTCAGCCCTCAAACCTCAATCCTCAGACCTCAGCCCTCATTCTCAATCCTCAATCCTCAATTCTCAGTCCTCAGCCCTCAAACCTCAATCCTCAACCCTAAGACCTCATCCTCAATCCTCAATTATCAATCCTCAATCCTCAACCTTCAATCCTCAATACTCAATCTTCAATCCTCAATCCTCAGTCCTCAAACCTCAATTCTGAATCCTCAATACTCAATCTTCAATCCTCAATCTTCAATCCTCAATACTCAACTATCAGTCCTCAATACTCAATACTCAATCCTCAATCCTCATTCTTCAATCCTCAATACCCAATCCTCAATCTTCAATCCTCATTCCTCAATCCTCAATCCTCAATCCTCATTCTTCAATCCTCAACACCCAATCCTCAATCTTCAATCCTCAATCCTCAATCCTCAGACCTCAATCCTCAATCTTCAATCCTCAATACTCAATCTTCAATCTTCAATCCTCAATCCTCAATCCTCAATTCTCAATCCTCAATCTTCAATCCCCAATACTCAGTCCTCCATACTCAATCCTCAATCCTGAATCCTCAATCCTCAATCCTCAATTTTCAATCTTTAATCCTCAATCCTCAATCCTCAATTCTCAATCCTCAATCGTTAGCCTTCAATCCTCAATACTCAATCTTCAATCCTCAATCCTAAATCCTCAGTCCTCAAACCTCATTCTACAATCCTCAATAACCAATCCTCAATCTTCAATCCTCAATCCTCAATCCTCAATTCTCAAACCTCAATCCTCAGTCCTCAGCCCTCAAACCTCAATCCTCAAACCTCAGCCCTCATTCTCAATCCTCAATCCTCAATTCTCAGTCCTCAGCCCTCAAACCTCAATCCTCAACCCTAAGACCTCATCCTCAATCCTCAATTATCAATCCTCAATCCTCAATCCTCAATCTTCAATCCTCAATACTCAATCTACAATCCTCAATCCTCAATTCTCAATCCTCAATCCCCAGTCCTCAGACCTCAATCCTCAATGCTCAAACCTTAGCCCACATCCTCAATCCTCAATCCTCAATCTTCAATCCTCAATACTCAATCCTCAATCTTCAATCCTCATTCTTCAATCCTCAACACCCAATCCTCAATCTTCAATGCTCAATCCTCAATCCTCAATTCTCAATCCTCAATCCTCAATCGTCAGGCTTCGATCCTCAATACTCAATCTTCAATCCTCAATCCTCAATCCTCATTCCTCAGTCCTCATTCTTCAATCCTCAATCCTGAATCCTCAATCCTGAATCCTCAATCCTGAATCCTCAATCTTCAGACCTCAGACCTGAACAATCAGATGTCAATCCTCAATCCTCAATAGAATGTCATCAATTCACAGTTTTCAATACTCAATACTCAATCTGCAATCTTCAAATTTCTAACCATAAACATCAATTCTCATCACTCAACCCTCAACACTCAGTCCCCAATCCTCAATCTTCAATCCTCAATCCTCAGTCCTCAATTCTCAATCCTCAATCTTCAATCCTCAATACTCTATCTTCAATCCTCAATCCTCTATCCTCAATCCCCAAACCTCATTCTAAAATCCTCAATACCCAATCCTCAATCTTCAATCCTCAATCCTCAATACTCAATACTCAATCCTCAATCCTCAGTCCTCAGTCCTCAAACCTCAATCCTCAATCCTCAGCCCTCATCCTCAATCCTCAATCCTCAATTCTCAATCCTCAATGTTCAATCCTCAATACCAAATCCTCAGTCTTCAATCCTCAATCCTCAATCCTCAATCTTCAATCCTCAATCCTCAGTCCTCAAACCTCAATTCTGAATCCTCAATCCTGAATCCTCAATCTTCAGCCCTCAGTCCTCAACAATCAGTTGTCATTCCTCAATCCTCAATAGAATATCCTCAATTCACAGCTTTTAATACTCAATACTCAATCTGCAATCTTCCAACGTGTATCCACAAACATCAATTTTCACCAATCAACCCTCAGCACTCATTCCTCAATGTTCAATCCTCAATCCTCAGCTCTCAATCTTCGATCCTCATTACTGAACTTTCAATCCTCAATCCTCAATTCTCAATCCTCAATCCTCAACCCTCATTCTTCAATCCTCAATACCCAATCCTCAATCTTCAGTCCTCAATCCTCAATCCTCAATTCTCAATTCTCAATCCTCGATCCTCAATCCTCAATCCTCATACCTCAAACATCAATATTCAACCCTCAGTCCTCATACCTCAAACATCATTATTCAACCCTCAGTCCTCGTCCTCAATCCACAAACCTCAATCCTCAACCCTCAATCTTCAATCATCAATATTCAATCTTCAATCCTCAATACTCAATCCTCAATCCTCAATCCTCAATCCTCAATCTTCAATCCCCAATACTCAATCTTCAATCCTCAATCCTCAATACTCAATCCTCAATCCTCATTCTTCAACCCTCAATACCCAATCCTCAATCTTCAATCCACAATCCCCAATCCTCAGTTCGCAATCCTCAATCCTCAATCCTCAGACCTCAGGCATCAATACTCTACCCTCAGTCCTCGTCCTCAATCCACAACCCTGAATCCTCAATCCTCAATCTTCATTCATCAATATTCAACCTTCTATCCTCAATCCTCAATCCTCAATCCTCAATCCTCAATCCTCAATCTTCAATCCTCAACACCCAATCCTCAATCTTCAATCCTCAATCCTCAATCCTCAATCCTCAATCCTCAATCCTCAATCCTCTGTCCTCAAACCTCAATCCTGAATCCTCAATACTGAATCCTCAATCTTCAGCACTCAGTCCTCAACAATCAGTTGTCAATCCTCAATCCTCAATAGAATGTCATCAATTCACATTTCTCAATACTCAATACTCAATCTGCAATCTTCAAATCTCTATCCACAAATATCAATTCTCATCACTCAACCATCAACACTCAGTCCTCAATGTCCAATCCTCAATCCTCAATTCTCAATAGTCAATCCTCAATACTGAATCTTCAATCCTCAATCCTCAATCCTCAATCCTCAATCCACAATCCTCAATCCTCAATCATCAATTTTCAATCCTTAATACTCAACTTTCAATCCTCAATCCTCAAACCTCAATCCTTAATCCTCAATCGACAGTCTTCAATCCTCAATATCCAACTTTCAATCTTCAATCCTCAATCCTCAATCCTCAACTCTCAATCCTCAATCCCCAGTCCTCAGTCCTCAAACTTCAATGCTCAAACCTTAGCCCACATCGTCAGTCCTCAATCCTCAATCCTCAATCTTCGATCCTCAATCCTCATACCTCAAACATCAACACTCAACCCTCAGTCCTCGTCCTCAGTCCACAACCCTCAATCCTCGACCTCAATCTTCAATCCTCATTCTTCCATCCTCAACACCCAATCCTCAATCTTCAATCTTCAATCCTCAATCCTCAATTCTCAATCCTCAATCCTCAATCCTCAGACCTCAAATATCAATACTCAAGCCTCAGTCCTCGTCCTCAATCCACAACCATCAATCCTCAATCCTCAATCTTCAATCATCAATATTCAATCTTCGGTCCTCAATCCTAAATCCTCAATCCTCAATCCTTAATCCTCAATTTTCAATCCGCAATACCCAATCCTCAATCTTCAATCCTCGATCCTCAATCCTCAATCCTCAATCCTCGATCCTCAATCCTCAATCCTCAGTCCTCAAAACTCAAACCTGAATCCTCAATCCTGAATCCTCAACCTTCAGAACTCAGTCCTCAACAATCAGTTGCCAATTCTCAATCCTCAATAGAATATAATCAACTCACAGTTTTCAATACTCAATACTCAATCTGCAATCTTCAAATTTCTATCCACAAACATCAATTCTCATCACTCAACCCTCAACACTCAGTCCCCAATCCTCAATCTACAATCCTCAATACTCAATCCCCAATTCTCAATTCTCAATCTTCAATCCCCAATACTCAATCCTCAATCCTCAATCCTCAATCCTGAATCCTCAATCCTCAATCCTCAATTTTCACTCTTCAATCCTCAATCCTCAATCGTCAATCCTCGATCCTCAATCGTCAGTCTTCAATCCTCAATCTTCAATCCTCAATATTCAACCCTCAATCTTCAATCCTCAATCCTCAATCCTCAATCCTCAACCTTCAATCCTCAATACTCAATCCCCAATTCTCAATCCTCAATCCTCAATCCCCAATACTCAATCCTCAATCCTCAATAGAATATCCTCAATTCACAGCTTTTAATACTCAATACTCAATCTGCAATCTTCCAACGTGTATCCACAAACATCAATTTTCAGCACTCAACCCTCAGCACTCATTGCTCAATGTTCAATCCTCAATCCTCAGCTCTCAATCTTCGATCCTCAATACTGAACCTTCAAACCTCAATCCTCAATTCTCAATCATCAATCCTCAACCCTCATTCTTCAATCCTCAATACGCAATCCTCAATCTTCAGTCCTCAACCTCAATCCTCAATTCTCAATTCTCAATCCTCAATCCTCAATCCTCAATCCTCATACCTCAAACATCAATATTCAACCCTCAGTCCTCGTCCTCAATCCACAAACCTCAATCCTCAACCCTCAATCTTCAATCATCAATATTCAATCTTCAATCCTCAATCCTCAATTCTCAATCCTCAATCCCCAGTCCTCAGTCCTCAATCCTCAATGCTCAAACCTTAGCCCACATCCACAAACCTCAATCCTCAATCCTCAATCTTCAATTCTCAATACTCAATCCTCAATCTCCAATCCTCAATCTTCATTCCTCAATCCTCTATCCTCAATCCTCAATCCTCAATCTTCAATCCTCAATACTCAATCTTCAATCCTCAATCCTCCATCCTCAATCCTCAATGCTCAATCCTCAATCCTCAATCCTCAACCATCAATCTTCAATCCTCATTATTCAATCTGCAATCCTCAGTCCTCAATCCTCAAACCTCAATCCTCATTCTTCAATCCTCAATACCCAATCCTCAATACCCAATCCTCAATCTTCAATCCTCAATTCTCAATCCTCAATTCTCAATCCTCAATCCTCAATCCACAGACCTCAATCCTCAATCTTCAATCCTCAATACTCAATCTTCAATCCTCAATCCTCAATCCCCAATCCTCAATCCTCATTCTTCAATCCTCAACACCCAATCCTCAATCTTCAATCCTCAATCCTCAATCCTCAATCCTCAATCCTCAACCCTCAATCTTCAATCCTCAATCCTCAATCCTCAATCCTCAACCTTCAATCCTCAATACTCAATCTTCAATCCTCCATTCTCAATCCTCAATCCTCAATCCTCAATCCTCCATCGTCAGGCCTCAATCCTGTATCCTCAATCCTCAATCCTCAATTTTCACTCTTCAATCCTCAATCCTCAATCGTCAATCCTCGATCCTCAATCGTCAGTCTTCAATCCTCAATACTTAATCTTCAATCCTCAATGCTGAATCCTCAATCCTCAAACCTCATTCTACAATCCTCAATGCCCAATCCTCTATCTTCAATCCTCAATCGTCAATCCTCAATACTCAATCCTCAATCCTCACTCTTCAATCCTCAATACTCAATCTTCAATCCTCAATACTCAATCTTCAATCCTCAATCCTCAACCCTCAATCCTCAATTCTCATTCTTCAATCCTCAACACCCAATCCTCAATCTTCAATCCTCAATCCTCAATCCTCAATCCTCAATCCTCAATCCTCATTCTACAATCCTCAATACCCAATCCTCAATCTTCAATCGTCAATCCTCAATCCTCAATTCTCAAACCTCAATCCTCAGTCCTCAGCCCTCAAACCTCAATCCTCAAACCTCAGCCCTCATTCTCAATCCTCAATCCTCAATTCTCAGTCCTCAGCCCTCAAACCTCAATCCTCAACCCTAAGACCTCATCCTCAAACCTCAATTATCAATCCTCAATCCTCAATCTTCAATCCTCAATACTCAATCTTCAATCCTCAATCCTCAGTCCTCAAACCTCAATTCTGAATCCTCAATACTCAATCTTCAATCCTCAATCTTCAGTCCTCAATACTCAACTATCAGTCCTCAATACTCAATACTCAATCCTCAATCCTCATTCTTCAATCCTCAATACCCAATCCTCAATCTTCAATCCTCATTCCTCAATCCTCAATCCTCAATCCTCATTCTTCAATCCTCAACACCCAATCCTCAATCTTCAATCCTCAATACTCAATCTTCAATCTTCAATCCTCAATCCTCAATCCTCAATTCTCAATCCTCAATCTTCAATCCCCAATACTCAGTCCTCAATCCTCAATCCTCAATTTTCAATCTTTAATCCTCAATCCTCAATCCTCAATCCTCAATCCTCAATCGTCAGTCTTCAATCCTCAATACTCAATCTTCAATCCTCAATCCTAAATCCTCAATCCTCAAACCTCATTCTACAATCGTCAATAACCAATCCTCAATCTTCAATCCTCAATCCTCAATCCTCAATTCTCAAACCTCAATCCTCAGTCCTCAGCCCTCAAACCTCAATCCTCAAACCTCAGCCCTCATTCTCAATCCTCAATACGCAATCCTCAATCTTCAGTCCTCAACCTCAATCCTCAATTCTCAATTCTCAATCCTCAATCCTCAATCCTCAATCCTCATACCTCAAACATCAATATTCAACCCTCAGTCCTCGTCCTCAATCCACAAACCTCAATCCTCAACCCTCAATCTTCAATCATCAATATTCAATCTTCAATCCTCAATCCTCAATTCTCAATCCTCAATCCCAAGTCCTCAGTCCTCAATCCTCAATGCTCAAACCTTAGCCCACATCCACAAACCTCAATCCTCAATCCTCAATCTTCAATTCTCAATACTCAATCCTCAATCTTCAATCCTCAATCTTCATTCCTCAATCCTCTATCCTCAATCCTCAATCCTCAATCTTCAATCCTCAATACTCAATCTTCAATCCTCAATCCTCAATCCTCAATCCTCAATGCTCAATCCTCAATCCTCAATCCTCAACCCTCAATCTTCAATCCTCATTATTCAATCTGCAATCCTCAGTCCTCAATCCTCAAACCTCAATCCTCATTCTTCAATCCTCAATACCCAATCCTCAATACCCAATCCTCAATCTTCAATCCTCAATTCTCAATCCTCAATTCTCAATCCTCAATCCTCAATCCACAGACCTCAATCCTCAATCTTCAATCCTCAATACTCAATCTTCAATCCTCAATCCTCAATCCCAATCCTCAATCCTCATTCTTCAATCCTCAACACCCAATCCTCAATCTTCAAACCTCAATCCTCAATCCTCAATTCTCAATCCTCAATCCTCAATCCTCAGACCTCACTCCTCAATACTCAACTGTCAATCCTCAATTCTCAATACTCAATCTAATATCCTGAATTCTCAGGATTCAATACTCAAACCTCAACCCTCAATAATCAGCCCTCATCCTCAATCCTCAATCCTCAATCCTCATCCCTCAATCTTCAATCCTCAATCCTCAATCCTCAATCCTCAATCCTCAATCCTCCATCGTCCAGGCCTCAATCCTGTATCCTCAATCCTCAATCCTCAATTTTCACTCTTCAATCCTCAATCCTCAATCGTCAAATCCTCGATCCTCAATCGTCAGTCTTCAATCCTCAATACTTAATCTTCAATCCTCAATGCTGAATCCTCATCCTCAAACCTCATTCTACAATCCTCAATGCCCAATCCTCTATCTTCAATCCTCAATCGTCAATCCTCAATACTCAATCCTCAATCCTCACTCTTCAATCCTCAATACTCAATCTTCAATCCTCAATACTCAATCTTCAATCCTCAATCCTCAACCCTCAATCCTCAATTCTCATTCTTCAATCCTCAACACCCAATCCTCAATCTTCAATCCTCAATCCTCAATCCTCAATCCTCAATCCTCAATCCTCATTCTACAATCCTCAATACCCAATCCTCAATCTTCAATCGTCAATCCTCAATCCTCAATTCTCAAACCTCAATCCTCAGTCCTCAGCCCTCAAACCTCAATCCTCAAACCTCAGCCCTCATTCTCAATCCTCAATCCTCAATTCTCAGTCCCCAGCCCTCAAACCTCAATCCTCAACCCTAAGACCTCATCCTCAAACCTCAATTATCAATCCTCAATCCTCAATCTTCAATCCTCAATACTCAATCTTCAATCCTCAATCCTCAGTCCTCAAACCTCAATTCTGAATCCTCAATACTCAATCTTCAATCCTCAATCTTCAGTCCTCAATACTCAACTATCAGTCCTCAATACTCAATACTCAATCCTCAATCCTCATTCTTCAATCCTCAATACCCAATCCTCAATCTTCAATCCTCATTCCTCAATCCTCAATCCTCAATCCTCATTCTTCAATCCTCAACACCCAATCCTCAATCTTCAATCCTCAATACTCAATCTTCAATCTTCAATCCTCAATCCTCAATCCTCAATTCTCAATCCTCAATCTTCAATCCCCAATACTCAGTCCTCAATCCTCAATCCTCAATTTTCAATCTTTAATCCTCAATCCTCAATCCTCAATCCTCAATCCTCAATCGTCAGTCTTCAATCCTCAATACTCAATCTTCAATCCTCAATCCTAAATCCTCAATCCTCAAACCTCATTCTACAATCGTCAATAACCAATCCTCAATCTTCAATCCTCAATCCTCAATCCTCAATTCTCAAACCTCAATCCTCAGTCCTCAGCCCTCAAACCTCAATCCTCAAACCTCAGCCCCCATTCTCAATCCTCAATACGCAATCCTCAATCTTCAGTCCTCAACCTCAATCCTCAATTCTCAATTCTCAATCCTCAATCCTCAATCCTCAATCCTCATACCTCAAACATCAATATTCAACCCTCAGTCCTCGTCCTCAATCCACAAACCTCAATCCTCAACCCTCAATCTTCAATCATCAATATTCAATCTTCAATCCCCAATCCTCAATTCTCAATCCTCAATCCCAAGTCCTCAGTCCTCAATCCTCAATGCTCAAACCTTAGCCCACATCCACAAACCTCAATCCTCAATCCTCAATCTTCAATTCTCAATACTCAATCCTCAATCTTCAATCCTCAATCTTCATTCCTCAATCCTCTATCCTCAATCTTCAATCCTCAATCTTCAACCCTCAATACTCAATCTTCAATCCTCAATCCTCAATCCTCAATCCTCAATGCTCAATCCTCAATCCTCAATCCTCAACCCTCAATCTTCAATCCTCATTATTCAATCTGCAATCCTCAGTCCTCAATCCTCAAACCTCAATCCTCATTCTTCAATCCTCAATACCCAATCCTCAATACCCAATCCTCAATCTTCAATCCTCAATTCTCAATCCTCAATTCTCAATCCTCAATCCTCAATCCACAGACCTCAATCCTCAATCTTCAATCCTCAATACTCAATCTTCAATCCTCAATCCTCAATCCCCAATCCTCAATCCTCATTCTTCAATCCTCAACACCCAATCCTCAATCTTCAAACCTCAATCCTCAATCCTCAATTCTCAATCCTCAATCCTCAATCCTCAGACCTCACTCCTCAATACTCAACTGTCAATCCTCAATTCTCAATACTCAATCTAATATCCTGAATTCTCAGGATTCAATACTCAAACCTCAACCCTCAATAATCAGCCCTCATCCTCAATCCTCAATCCTCAATCCTCAACCCTCAATCTTCAATCCTCAATCCTCAATCCTCAATCCTCAACCTTCAATCCTCAATACTCAATCTTCAATCCTCCATTCTCAATCCTCAATCCTCAATCCTCAATCCTCAATCCTCAACCCTCAATCGTCAGGCCTCAATCCTCAATACCCAATCCTCAGTCTTCAATCATCAATCTTCAATCCTCAATCTTCAATCCTCAATGTTCAATACTCAATCTTCAGTTCTCAATAATCAACTATCAGTCCTCAATACTCAATACTCAATCCTCAATCCTCATTCTTCAATCCTCAATACCCAATCCTCAATCTTCAATCCTCATTCCTCAATCCTCAATCCTCAATCCTCATTCTTCAATCCTCAACACCCAATCCTCAAACTTCAATCCTCAATCCTCAATCCTCAGACCTCAATCCTCAATCTTCAATCCTCAATATTCAATCTTCAATCTTCAATCCTCAATCCTCAATCCTCAATTCTCAAACCTCAATCCTCAGTCCTCAGCCCTCAAACCTCAATCCTCAAACCTCAGCCCTCATTCTCAATCCTCAATCCTCAATTCTCAGTCCTCAGCCCTCAAACCTCAATCCTCAACCCTAAGACCTCATCCTCAATCCTCAATTATCAATCCTCAATCCTCAACCTTCAATCCTCAATACTCAATCTTCAATCCTCAATCCTCAGTCCTCAAACCTCAATTCTGAATCCTCAATACTCAATCTTCAATCCTCAATCTTCAGTCCTCAATACTCAACTATCAGTCCTCAATACTCAATACTCAATCCTCAATCCTCATTCTTCAATCCTCAATACCCAATCCTCAATCTTCAATCCTCAATCCTCAATCCTCAATCCTCAATCCTCAACCCTCAATCTTCAATCCTCAATCCTCAATCCTCAATCCTCAACCTTCAATCCTCAATACTCAATCTTCAATCCTCAATACTCAATCTTCAATCTTCAATCCTCAATCCTCAATCCTCAATTCTCAATCCTCAATCTTCAATCCCCAATACTCAGTCCTCCATACTCAATCCTCAATCCTGAATCCTCAATCCTCAATCCTCAATTTTCAATCTTTAATCCTCAATCCTCAATCCTCAATTCTCAATCCTCAATCGTCAGCCTTCAATCCTCAATACTCAATCTTCAATCCTCAATCCTAAATCCTCAGTCCTCAAACCTCATTCTACAATCCTCAATAACCAATCCTCAATCTTCAATCCTCAATCCTCAATCCTCAATTCTCAAACCTCAATCCTCAGTCCTCAGCCCTCAAACCTCAATCCTCAAACCTCAGCCCTCATTCTCAATCCTCAATCCTCAATTCTCAGTCCTCAGCCCTCAAACCTCAATCCTCAACCCTAAGACCTCATCCTCAATCCTCAATTATCAATCCTCAATCCTCAATCCTCAATCTTCAATCCTCAATACTCAATCTACAATCCTCAATCCTCAATTCTCAATCCTCAATCCCCAGTCCTCAGACCTCAATCCTCAATGCTCAAACCTTAGCCCACATCCTCAATCCTCAATCCTCAATCTTCAATCCTCAATACTCAATACTCAATCTGCAATCTTCAAATTTCTAACCACAAACATCAATTCTCATCACTCAACCCTCAACACTCAGTCCCCAATCCTCAATCTTCAATCCTCAATCCTCAGTCCTCAATTCTCAATCCTCAATCTTCAATCCTCAATACTCTATCTTCAATCCTCAATCCTCTATCCTCAATCCCCAAACCTCATTCTAAAATCCTCAATACCCAATCCTCAATCTTCAATCCTCAATCCTCAATACTCAATACTCAATCCTCAATCCTCAGTCCTCAGTCCTCAGTCCTCAAACCTCAATCCTCAATCCTCAGCCCTCATCCTCAATCCTCAATCCTCAATTCTCAATCCTCAATGTTCAATCCTCAATACCAAATCCTCAGTCTTCAATCCTCAATCCTCAATCCTCAATCTTCAATCCTCAATCCTCAGTCCTCAAACCTCAATTCTGAATCCTCAATCCTGAATCCTCAATCTTCAGCCCTCAGTCCTCAACAATCAGTTGTCATTCCTCAATCCTCAATAGAATATCCTCAATTCACAGCTTTTAATACTCAATACTCAATCTGCAATCTTCCAACGTGTATCCACAAACATCAATTTTCACCAATCAACCCTCAGCACTCATTCCTCAATATTCAATCCTCAATCCTCAGCTCTCAATCTTCGATCCTCATTACTGAACTTTCAATCCTCAATCCTCAATTCTCAATCCTCAATCCTCGACCCTCATTCGTCAATCCTCAATACCCAATCCTCAATCTTCAGTCCTCAATCCTCAATCCTCAATTCTCAATTCTCAATCCTCGATCCTCAATCCTCAATCCTCATACCTCAAACATCAATATTCAACCCTCAGTCCTCGTCCTCAATCCACAAACCTCAATCCTCAACCCTCAACCTTCAATCATCAATATTCAACCTTCAATCCTCAATACTCAATCCTCAATCCTCAATCCTCAATCCT
Source organism: Calliopsis andreniformis (assembly GCF_051401765.1). Lineage (NCBI taxonomy): Eukaryota > Metazoa > Arthropoda > Insecta > Hymenoptera > Andrenidae > Calliopsis > Calliopsis andreniformis. The sequence continues at coordinate 1,037,488 of NW_027480458.1, forward strand.
CAATCTTCAATCCCCAATACTCAATCTTCAATCCTCAATCCTCAATACTCAATCCTCAATCCTCATTCTTCAATCCTCAATACCCAATCCTCAATCTTCAATCCACAATCCCCAATCCTCAGTTCGCAATCCGCAATCCTCAATCTTCAGACCTCAGGCATCAATACTCTACCCTCAGTCATCGTCCTCAATCCACAACCCTGAATCCTCAATCCTCAATCTTCATTCATCAATATTCAACCTTCTATCCTCAATCCTCAATCCTCAATCCTCAATCCTCAATCCTCAATCTTCAATCCTCAACACCCAATCCTCAATCTTCAATCCTCAATCCTCAATCCTCAATCCTCATACCTCAAACATCAATATTAAACCCTCAGTCCTCGTCCTCAATCCACAAACCTCAATCCTCAACCCTCAATCTTCAATCATCAATATTCAATCTTCAATCCTCAATACTCAATCCTCAATCCTCAATCCTCAATCCTCAATCTTCAATCCCCAATACTCAATCTTCAATCCTCAATCCTAAATACTCAATCCTCAATCCTCATTCTTCCATCCTCAACACCCAATCCTCAATCTTCAATCATCAATCATCAATCCTCAATTCTCAATCCACAATCCTCAATCGTCAGACCTCAAACATCAATACTCAAGCCTCAGTCCTCGTCCTCAATCCACAACCATCAATCCTCAATCCTCAATCTTCAATCATCAATATTCAATCTTCAGTCCTCAATCCTAAATCCTCAATCCTCAATCCTTAATCCTCAATTTTCAATCCGCAATACCCAATCCTCAATCTTCAATCCTCAATCCTCAATCCTCAATCCTCAATCCTCGATCCTCAATCCTCAATCCTCAGTCCTCAAAACTCAAACCTGAATCCTCAATCCTGAATCCTCAACCTTCAGAACTCAGTCCTCAACAATCAGTTGCCAATTCTCAATCCTCAATAGAATATAATCAACTCACAGTTTTCAATACTCAATACTCAATCTACAATCTTCAAATTTCTATCCACAAACATCAATTCTCATCACTCAACCCTCAACACTCAGTCCCCAATCCTCAATCTTCAATCCTCAATACTCAGTCCCCAATTCGCAATCCTCAATCTTCAATCCCCAATACTCAATCCTCAATCCTCAATCCTCAATCCTGAATCCTCAAACCTCAATCCTCAATTTTCACTCTTCAATCCTCAATCCTCAATCGTCAATCCTCGATCCTCAATCGCCAGTCTTCAATCCTCAATACTCAATCTTCAATCCTCAATGCTCAATCCTCAATCCTCAAACCTCATTCTACAATCCTCAACGCCCAATCCTCTATCTTCAATCCTCAATCGTCAATCCTCAATACTCAATCCTCAATCCTCACTCTTCAATCCTCAATACTCAATCTTCAATCCTCAATCCTCAATCCCCAATCCTCAATCCTCATTCTTCAAGCCTCAACACCCAATCCTCAATCTTCAATCCTCAATACTCAATCCCCAATCCTCAATCCTCATTCTTCAATCCTCAACACCCAATCCTCAATCTTCAATCCTCAATCCTCAATCCTCAATCCTCAATCCTCAATCCTCAATCCTAAGACCTCAAACATCAACACTCAACCCTCAGTCCTCGACCTCTATCCACAACCCTCAATCCTCGATCCTCAATCTTCAATCATCAATAATCAATCTTCAATCCTCAATCCTCAATCCTCAATACTCAAACCTCACTCCTCAATACACAACTATCAATCCTCATCCTCATTCCTCAATCCTCAATCGTTAATCCTCATTCCTCAATCCTCAGTCTTCAATCTTCAATCCTCAATACCCAATCCTCAATCTTCAATCCTCAATCCTCAGTCCTCAAACCTCAATTCTGAATCCTCAATCCTGAATCCCCAATCTTCAGCCCTCAGTCCACAACAATCAGTTGACATTCCGCAATCCTCAATAGAATATCCTCAATTCACAGCTTTCAATACTCAATACTCAATCTGCAATCCTAAAACGTGTATCCACAAACATCAATTTTCACCACTCAAACCTCGGCACTCATTCCTCAATGTTCAATCCTCAATCCTCAGCTCTCAATCTTCGATCCTCAATACTGAACCTACAATCCTCAATCCTCAATTCTCAATCCTCAATCCTCAACCCTCATTCTTCAATCCTCAGTACCCAATCCTCAATCTTCAATCCTCAATCCTCAATCCTCAATTCCCAATTCTCAATCCTCAATCCTCAATCCTCAATCCTCATACCTCAAACATCAATATTAAACCCTCAGTCCTCGTCCTCAATCCACAAACCTCAATCCTCAACCCTCAATTCTCAATCCTCAATCTTCAATCCCCAATAATCAATCTTCAATCCTCAATCCTCAATCCTCAATCCTGAATCCTAAATCCTCATTCCTCAATCTTCAATCCACAATCCCCAATCCTCAGTTCGCAATCCTCAATCCTCAATCCTCAGACCTCAGGCATCAATACTCAACCCTCAGTCCTCGTCCTCAATCCACAACCCTCAACCCTCAATCCTCAATATTCATTCATCAATATTCAACTTTCTATCCTCAATCCTCAATCCTCAATCCTCAATCCTCAATCATCAATTTTCAATCCTCAATTCTCAATACTCAATAGAATATCCTGAATTCTCAGGATTCAATACTCAAACCTCAACACTCAACCCTCAATCCTCTATCCTCAATCCTCAATTCTCAATCTTCAATCCTCAATACTCAATCTTCGATCCTCCATCGTAAATCCTCAATCCTCAATCCTCAATCCTCAATCGTCTTGCTTCAATCCTCAATACCCAATCCTCGGTCTTCAATCTTCAATCCTCATTCCTCAATTCTTAATCCTCAATCCTCAGTCCTCAGACCTCAAACCTCATTCTACAATCCTCAATACCCATTCCTCAATTCTCAATCCTCAATCCTCAATCCTCAATACTCAATCCTCAATCCTCAGTCCTCAGTCCTCAAACCTCAATCCTCAACCCTCAGCCCTCATCCTCGAACCTCAATCCTAAACTCTCAATCCTCAAACCTGAAACCTCAATCCTCAACCGTCAGTTCTAGTCCTCAATCCTCAACCCTCAATCCTCAATCTTCAATCTTCAATCCTCAACACTCAATATTCAATCCTCAATCCTCAATCCTCAATCCTCAATCTTCAATCCTCAATCCTCAATACTCAGTCCTCAATCCTCAATCCTCATTCTACAATCCTCAATACCCAATCCTCAATCTTCAATCCTCAATCCTGAATCCTCAATTCTCAAACCTCAATCCACAGTCCTCAGCCCTCAAACGTCAATCCTCAAACCTCAGCCCTCATTCTCAATCCTCAATCCTCAATTCTCAGTCCTCAGCCATCAAACCTCAATCCTCAACCCTAAGACCTCGTCCTCAATCCTCAATTATCAATCCTCAATCCTCATCTTCAATCCTCAGTACTCAATCTTCAATCCTCAATCCTCAGTCCTCAAACCTCAATTCTGAATCCTCAATACTCAATCTTCAATCCTCAACCTTGAGTCCTCAATACTCAACTATCAGTCCTCAATTCTCAATACTCTATCCTCTGTCCTCAATCTTCAATCCTCAATACTCAATCTTGAATCCACAATCCTCAATCCTCAATCCTCAATCTTCAATCCTCAATACTCAATCTTCAATCCTCAATCCTCAATCCTCAATACTCAACCATCAATTCTCAATTCTCAATACTCAAGAGAATATCCTGAATTCTCAGGATTCAGTCCTCAAACCTCAACACTCAACCCTCAATCCTCAATCCTCAATCCTCAATCCTCAATCTTCAATCCTCCATCCTAAATCCTCAATCCTCAATCCTCAATCCTCAATCGTCTTGCTTCAATCCTCAATACCCAATCCTCGGTCTTCAATCTTCAATCCTCATTCCTCAATTCTCAATCCTCAATCCTCAGTCCTCAGACCTCAAACCTCAATCCCCAATCCGCAGCCCTCATCCTCATTCCTCATTCCTCAATCGTCAATCCTCAATTCTCAATCCTCAATCCTCAACCCTCATTCTTCAATCCTCAATACCCAATCCTCAATCTTCAGTCCTCAATTCTCAATCGTCAATTCTCAGTTCTCAATCCTCAGTCCTCAATCCTCAGACCTGAAACATAAATACTCAACCCTCAGTCATCGTCCTCAAACCACAACACTCAATCCTCGATTCTCAATACTCAATCCTCAACCTTCAATCCTCAATACTCAATCTTCAATCCTCAATCCTCAATTCTCAATTCTCAATCCTCAATCCTCAATCCTCAATCCTCATACCTCAAACATCATTATTCAACCCTCAGTCCTCGTCCTCAATCCACAAACCTCAATCCTCAACCCTCAATCTTCAATCATCAATATTCAATCTTCAATCCTCAATACTCAATCCTCAATCCTCAATCCTCAATCCTCAATCTTCAATCCCCAATACTCAATCTTCAATCCTCAATCCTCAATACTCAATCCTCAATCCTCATTCTTCAACCCTCAATACCCAATCCTCAATCTTCAATCCACAATCCCCAATCCTCAGTTCGCAATCCTCAATCCTCAATCCTCAGACCTCAGGCATCAATACTCTACCCTCAGTCCTCGTCCTCAATCCACAACCCTGAATCCTCAATCCTCAATCTTCATTCATCAATATTCAACCTTCTATCCTCAATCCTCAATCCTCAATCCTCAATCCTCAATCCTCAATCCACAATCCTCAATCCTCAATCATCAATTTTCAATCCTTAATACTCAACTTTCAATCCTCAATCCTCAAACCTCAATCCTTAATCCTCAATCGACAGTGTTCAATCCTCAATATCCAACTTTCCATCTTCAATCCTCAATCCTCAATCCTCAATTCTCAATCCTCAATCCCCAGTCCTCAGTCCTCAAACTTCAATGCTCAAACCTTAGCCCACATCGTCAGTCCTCAATCCTCAATCCTCAATCTTCGATCCTCAATCCTCAATCCTCATACCTCAAACATCAACACTCAACCCTCAGTCCTCGTCCTCAGTCCACAACCCTCAATCCTTGACCTCAATCTTCAATCCTCATTCTTCCATCCTCAACACCCAATCCTCAATCTTCAATCCTCAATCCTCAATCCTCAATTCTCAATCCTCAATCCTCAATCCTCAGACCTCAAATATCAATACTCAAGCCTCAGTCCTCGTCCTCAATCCACAACCATCAATCCTCAATCCTCAGTCTTCAATCATCAATATTCAATCTTCAGTCCTCAATCCTAAATCCTCAATCCTCAATCCTTAATCCTCAATTTTCAATCCGCAATACCCAATCCTCAATCTTCAATCCTCGATCCTCAATCCTCAATCCTCAATCCTCGATCCTCAATCCTCAATCCTCAGTCCTCAAAACTCAAACCTGAATCCTCAATCCTGAATCCTCAACCTTCAGAACTCAGTCCTCAACAATCAGTTGCCAATTCTCAATCCTCAATAGAATATAATCAACTCACAGTTTTCAATACTCAATACTCAATCTGCAATCTTCAAATTTCTATCCACACACATCAATTCTCATCACTCAACCCTCAACACTCAGTCCCCTATCCTCAATCTACAATCCTCAATACTCAATCCCCAATTCTCAATTCTCAATCTTCAATCCCCAATACTCAATCCTCAATCCTCAATCCTCAATCCTGAATCCTCAATCCTCAATCCTCAATTTTCACTCTTCAATCCTCAATCCTCAATCGTCAATCCTCGATCCTCAATCGTCAGTCTTCAATCCTCAATCTTCAATCCTCAATATTCAACCCTCAATCTTCAATCCTCAATCCTCAATCCTCAATCCTCAACCTTCAATCCTCAATACTCAATCCCCAATTCTCAATCCTCAATCCTCAATCCCCAATACTCAATCCTCAATCCTCAATAGAATATCCTCAATTCACAGCTTTTAATACTCAATACTCAATCTGCAATCTTCCAACGTGTATCCACAAACATCAATTTTCAGCACTCAACCCTCAGCACTCATTGCTCAATGTTCAATCCTCAATCCTCAGCTCTCCATCTTCGATCCTCAATACTGAACCTTCAAACCTCAATCCTCAATTCTCAATCATCAATCCTCAACCCTCATTCTTCAATCCTCAATACGCAATCCTCAATCTTCAGTCCTCAACCTCAATCCTCAATTCTCAATTCTCAATCCTCAATCCTCAATCCTCAATCCTCATACCTCAAACATCAATATTCAACCCTCAGTCCTCGTCCTCAATCCACAAACCTCAATCCTCAACCCTCAATCTTCAATCATCAATATTCAATCTTCAATCCTCAATCCTCAATTCTCAATCCTCAATCCCCAGTCCTCAGTCCTCAATCCTCAATGCTCAAACCTTAGCCCACATCCACAAACCTCAATCCTCAATCCTCAATCTTCAATTCTCAATACTCAATCCTCAATCTCCAATCCTCAATCTTCATTCCTCAATCCTCTATCCTCAATCCTCAATCCTCAATCTTCAATCCTCAATACTCAATCTTCAATCCTCAATCCTCCATCCTCAATCCTCAATGCTCAATCCTCAACCATCAATCTTCAATCCTCATTATTCAATCTGCAATCCTCAATCCTCAATCCTCAAATCTCAATCCTCATTCTTCAATCCTCAATACCCAATCCTCAATACCCAATCCTCAATCTTCAATCCTCAATTCTCAATCCTCAATTCTCAATCCTCAATCCTCAATCCACAGACCTCAATCCTCAATCTTCAATCCTCAATACTCAATCTTCAATCCTCAATCCTCAATCCCCAATCCTCAATCCTCATTCTTCAATCCTCAACACCCAATCCTCAATCTTCAATCCTCAATCCTCAATCCTCAATTCTCAATCCTCAATCCTCAATCCTCAGACCTCACTCCTCAATACTCAACTGTCAATCCTCAATTCTCAATACTCAATATAATATCCTGAATTCTCAGGATTCAATACTCAAACCTCAACCCTCAATAATCAGCCCTCATCCTCAATCCTCAATCCTCAATCCTCAACCCTCAATCTTCAATCCTCAATCCTCAATCCTCAATCCTCAACCTTCAATCCTCAATACTCAATCTTCAATCCTCCATTCTCAATCCTCAATCCTCAATCCTCAATCCTCCATCGTCAGGCCTCAATCCTGTATCCTCAATCCTCAATCCTCAATTTTCACTCTTCAATCCTCAATCCTCAATCGTCAATCCTCGATCCTCAATCGTCAGTCTTCAATCCTCAATACTTAATCTTCAATCCTCAATGCTGAATCCTCAATCCTCAAACCTCATTCTACAATCCTCAATGCCCAATCCTCTATCTTCAATCCTCAATCGTCAATCCTCAATACTCAATCCTCAATCCTCACTCTTCAATCCTCAATACTCAATCTTCAATCCTCAATACTCAATCTTCAATCCTCAATCCTCAACCCTCAATCCTCAATTCTCATTCTTCAATCCTCAACACCCAATCCTCAATCTTCAATCCTCAATCCTCAATCCTCAATCCTCAATCCTCAATTCTCATTCTACAATCCTCAATACCCAATCCTCAATCTTCAATCGTCAATCCTCAATCCTCAATTCTCAAACCTCAATCCTCAGTCCTCAGCCCTCAAACCTCAATCCTCAAACCTCAGCCCTCATTCTCAATCCTCAATCCTCAATTCTCAGTCCTCAGCCCTCAAACCTCAATCCTCAACCCTAAGACCTCACCCTCAAACCTCAATTATCAATCCTCAATCCTCAATCTTCAATCCTCAATACTCAATCTTCAATCCTCAATCCTCAGTCCTCAAACCTCAATTCTGAATCCTCAATACTCAATCTTCAATCCTCAATCTTCAGTCCTCAATACTCAACTATCAGTCCTCAATACTCAATACTCAATCCTCAATCCTCATTCTTCAATCCTCAATACCCAATCCTCAATCTTCAATCCTCATTCCTCAATCCTCAATCCTCAATCCTCATTCTTCAATCCTCAACACCCAATCCTCAATCTTCAATCCTCAATACTCAATCTTCAATCTTCAATCCTCAATCCTCAATCCTCAATTCTCAATCCTCAATCTTCAATCCCCAATACTCAGTCCTCAATCCTCAATCCTCAATTTTCAATCTTTAATCCTCAATCCTCAATCCTCAATCCTCAATCCTCAATCGTCAGTCTTCAATCCTCAATACTCAATCTTCAATCCTCAATCCTAAATCCTTAATCCTCAATCCTCAATCCTCAATGCTCAATCCTCAATCCTCAATCCTCAACCCTCAATCTTCAATCCTCATTATTCAATCTGCAATCCTCAGTCCTCAATCCTCAAACCTCAATCCTCAAACCTCAGCCCTCATTCTCAATCCTCAATACGCAATCCTCAATCTTCAGTCCTCAACCTCAATCCTCAATTCTCAATTCTCAATCCTCAATCCTCAATCCTCAATCCTCATACCTCAAACGTCAATATTCAACCCTCAGTCCTCGTCCTCAATCCACAAACCTCAATCCTCAATCCTCAATCTTCAATCATCAATATTCAATCTTCAATCCTCAATCCTCAATTCTCAATCCTCAATCCCAAGTCCTCAGTCCTCAATCCTCAATGCTCAAACCTTAGCCCACATCCACAAACCTCAATCCTCAATCCTCAATCTTCAATTCTCAATACTCAATCCTCAATCTTCAATCCTCAATCTTCATTCCTCAATCCTCTATCCTCAATCCTCAATCCTCAATCTTCAATCCTCAATACTCAATCTTCAATCCTCAATCCTCAATCCTCAATCCTCAATGCTCAATCCTCAATCCTCAATCCTCAACCCTCAATCTTCAATCCTCATTATTCAATCTGCAATCCTCAGTCCTCAATCCTCAAACCTCAATCCTCATTCTTCAATCCTCAATACCCAATCCTCAATACCCAATCCTCAATCTTCAATCCTCAATTCTCAATCCTCAATTCTCAATCCTCAATCCTCAATCCACAGACCTCAATCCTCAATCTTCAATCCTCAATACTCAATCTTCAATCCTCAATCCTCATTCCCCAATCCTCAATCCTCATTCTTCAATCCTCAACACCCAATCCTCAATCTTCAAACCTCAATCCTCAATCCTCAATTCTCAATCCTCAATCCTCAATCCTCAGACCTCACTCCTCAATACTCAACTGTCAATCCTCAATTCTCAATACTCAATCTAATATCCTGAATTCTCAGGATTCAATACTCAAACCTCAACCCTCAATAATCAGCCCTCATCCTCAATCCTCAATCCTCAATCCTCAACCCTCAATCTTCAATCCTCAATCCTCAATCCTCAATCCTCAACCTTCAATCCTCAATACTCAATCTTCAATCCTCCATTCTCAATCCTCAATCCTCAATCCTCAATCCTCAATCCTCAATCCTCAATCGTCAGGCCTCAATCCTCAATACCCAATCCTCAGTCTTCAATCATCAATCTTCAATCCTCAATCTTCAATCCTCCATGTTCAATACTCAATCTTCAGTTCTCAATAATCAACTATCAGTCCTCAATACTCAATACTCAATCCTCAATCCTCATTCTTCAATCCTCAATACCCAATCCTCAATCTTCAATCCTCATTCCTCAATCCTCAATCCTCAATCCTCATTCTTCAATCCTCAACACCCAATCCTCAATCTTCAATCCTCAATCCTCAATCCTCAGACCTCAATCCTCAATCTTCAATCCTCAATATTCAATCTTCAATCTTCAATCCTCAATCCTCAATCCTCAATTCTCAATCCTCAATCTTCAATCCCCAATACTCAGTCCTCCATACTCAATCCTCAATCCTGAATCCTCAATCCTCAATCCTCAATTTTCAATCTTTAATCCTCAATCCTCAATCCTCAAACCTCAATCCTCAATCGTCAGTCTTCAATCCTCAATACTCAATCTTCAATCCTCAATCCTAAATCCTCAATCCTCAAACCTCATTCTACAATCGTCAATAACCAATCCTCAATCTTCAATCCTCAATCCTCAATCCTCAATTCTCAAACCTCAATCCTCAGTCCTCAGCACTCAAACCTCAATGCTCAAACCTCAGCCCTCATTCTCAATCCTCAATCCTCAATTCTCAGTCCTCAGCCCTCAAACCTCAATCCTCAACCCTAAGACCTCATCCTCAATCCTCAATTATCAATCCTCAATCCTCAATCTTCAATCCTCAATTCTCAATCTACAATCCTCAATCCTCAATTCTCAATCCTCAATCCCCAGTCCTCAGTCCTCAATCCTCAATGCTCAAACCTTAGCCCACATCCTCAATCCTCAATCCTCAATCTTCAATCCTCAATACTCAATCCTCAATCTTCAATCCTCATTCTTCAATCCTCAACACCCAATCCTCAATCCTCAATGCTCATTCCTCAGTCATCAAACCTCAATCCTGAATCCTCAATCCTGAATCCTCAATCCTCAATCCTCAATCCTCAATCCTCAATCCTCATTCTACAATCCTCAATACCCAATCCTCAATCTTCAATCGTCAATCCTCAATCCTCAATTCTCAAACCTCAATCCTCAGTCCTCAGCCCTCAAACCTCAATCCTCAAACCTCAGCCCTCATTCTCAATCCTCAATCCTCAATTCTCAGTCCTCAGCCCTCAAACCTCAATCCTCAACCCTAAGACCTCATCCTCAATCCTCAATTATCAATCCTCAATCCTCAACCTTCAATCCTCAATACTCAATCTTCAATCCTCAATCCTCAGTCCTCAAACCTCAATTCTGAATCCTCAATACTCAATCTTCAATCCTCAATCTTCAGTCCTCAATACTCAACTATCAGTCCTCAATACTCAATACTCAATCCTCAATCCTCATTCTTCAATCCTCAATACCCAATCCTCAATCTTCAATCCTCATTCCTCAATCCTCAATCCTCAATCCTCATTCTTCAATCCTCAACACCCAATCCTCAATCTTCAATCCTCAATCCTCAATCCTCAGACCTCAATCCTCAATCTTCAATCCTCAATACTCAATCTTCAATCTTCAATCCTCAATCCTCAATCCTCAATTCTCAATCCTCAATCTTCAATCCCCAATACTCAGTCCTCCATACTCAATCCTCAATCCTGAATCCTCAATCCTCAATCCTCAATTTTCAATCTTTAATCCTCAATCCTCAATCCTCAATTCTCAATCCTCTATCGTCAGCCTTCAATCCTCAATACTCAATCTTCAATCCTCAATCCTAAATCCTCAGTCCTCAAACCTCATTCTACAATCCTCAATAACCAATCCTCAATCTTCAATCCTCAATCCTCAATCCTCAATTCTCAAACCTCAATCCTCAGTCCTCAGCCCTCAAACCTCAATCCTCAAACCTCAGCCCTCATTCTCAATCCTCAGTCCTCAATTCTCAGTCCTCAGCCCTCAAACCTCAATCCTCAACCCTAAGACCTCATCCTCAATCCTCAATTATCAATCCTCAATCCTCAATCCTCAATCTTCAATCCTCAATACTCAATCTACAATCCTCAATCCTCAATTCTCAATCCTCAATCCCCAGTCCTCAGACCTCAATCCTCAATGCTCAAACCTTAGCCCACATCCTCAATCCTCAATCCTCAATCTTCAATCCTCAATACTCAATCCTCAATCTTCAATCCTCATTCTTCAATCCTCAACACCCAATCCTCAATCTTCAATGCTCAATCCTCAATCCTCAATTCTCAATCCTCAATCCTCAATCGTCAGGCTTCAATCCTCAATACTCAATCTTCAATCCTCAATCCTCAATCCTCATTCCTCAGTCCTCATTCTTCAATCCTCAATCCTGAATCCTCAATCCTGAATCCTCAATCCTGAATCCTCAATCTTCAGACCTCAGACCTGAACAATCAGATGTCAATCCTCAATCCTCAATAGAATGTCATCAATTCACAGTTTTCAATACTCAATACTCAACCTGCAATCTTCAAATTTCTAACCACAAACATCAATTCTCATCACTCAACCCTCAACACTCAGTCCCCAATCCTCAATCTTCAATCCTCAATCCTCAGTCCTCAATTCTCAATCCTCAATCTTCAATCCTCAATACTCTATCTTCAATCCTCAATCCTCTATCCTCAATCCCCAAACCTCATTCTAAAATCCTCAATACCCAATCCTCAATCTTCAATCCTCAATCCTCAATACTCAATACTCAATCCTCAATCCTCAGTCCTCAGTCCTCAAACCTCAATCCTCAATCCTCAGCCCTCATCCTCAATCCTCAATCCTCAATTCTCAATCCTCAATGTTCAATCCTCAATACCAAATCCTCAGTCTTCAATCCTCAATCCTCAATCCTCAATCTTCAATCCTCAATCCTCAGTCCTCAAACCTCAATTCTGAATCCTCAATCCTGAATCCTCAATCTTCAGCCCTCAGTCCTCAACAATCAGTTGTCATTCCTCAATCCTCAATAGAATATCCTCAATTCACAGCTTTTAATACTCAATACTCAATCTGCAATCTTCCAACGTGTATCCACAAACATCAATTTTCACCAATCAACCCTCAGCACTCATTCCTCAATATTCAATCCTCAATCCTCAGCTCTCAATCTTCGATCCTCATTACTGAACTTTCAATCCTCAATCCTCAATTCTCAATCCTCAATCCTCAACCCTCATTCTTCAATCCTCAATACCCAATCCTCAATCTTCAGTCCTCAATCCTCAATCCTCAATTCTCAATTCTCAATCCTCGATCCTCAATCCTCAATCCTCATACCTCAAACATCAATATTCAACCCTCAGTCCTCGTCCTCAATCCACAAACCTCAATCCTCAACCCTCAACCTTCAATCATCAATATTCAACCTTCAATCCTCAATACTCAATCCTCAATCCTCAATCCTCAATCCTCAATCTTCAATCCCCAATACTCAATCTTCAATCCTCAAACCTCAATACTCAATCCTCAATCCTCATTCTTCAATCCTCAATACCCAATCCTCAATCTTCAATCCACAATCCCCAATCCTCAGTTCGCAATCCTCAATCCTCAATCTTCAGACCTCAGGCATCAATACTCTACCCTCAGTCATCGTCCTCAATCCACAACCCTGAATCCTCAATCCTCAATCTTCATTCATCAATATTCAACCTTCTATCCTCAATCCTCAATCCTCAATCCTCAATCCTCAATCCTCAATCTTCAATCCTCAACACCCAATCCTCAATCTTCAATCCTCAATCCTCAATCCTCAATCCTCATACCTCAAACATCAATATTAAGCCCTCAGTCCTCGTCCTCAATCCACAAACCTCAATCCTCAACCCTCAATCTTCAATCATCAATATTCAATCTTCAATCCTCAATACTCAATCCTCAATCCTCAATCCTCAATCCTCAATCTTCAATCCCCAATACTCAATCTTCAATCCTCAATCCTAAATACTCAATCCTCAATCCTCAATCTTCCATCCTCAACACCCAATCCTCAATCTTCAATCATCAATCATCAATCCTCAATTCTCAATCCACAATCCTCAATCGTCAGACCTCAAACATCAATACTCAAGCCTCAGTCCTCGTCCTCAATCCACAACCATCAATCCTCAATCCTCAATCTTCAATCATCAATATTCAATCTTCAGTCCTCAATCCTAAATCCTCAATCCTCAATCCTTAATCCTCAATTTTCAATCCGCAATACCCAATCCTCAATCTTCAATCCTCAATCCTCAATCCTCAATCCTCAATCCTCGATCCTCAATCCTCAATCCTCAGTCCTCAAAACTCAAACCTGAATCCTCAATCCTGAATCCTCAACCTTCAGAACTCAGTCCTCAACAATCAGTTGCCAATTCTCAATCCTCAATAGAATATAATCAACTCACAGTTTTCAATACTCAATACTCAATCTACAATCTTCAAATTTCTATCCACAAACATCAATTCTCATCACTCAACCCTCAACACTCAGTCCCCAATCCTCAATCTTCAATCCTCAATACTCAATCCCCAATTCTCAATCCTCAATCTTCAATCCCCAATACTCAATCCTCAATCCTCAATCCTCAATCCTGAATCCTCAATCCTCAATCCTCAATTTTCACTCTTCAATCCTCAATCCTCAATCGTCAATCCTCGATCCTCAATCGTCAGTCTTCAATCCTCAATACTCAATCTTCAATCCTCAATGCTCAATCCTCAATCCTCAAACCTCATTCTACAATCCTCAATGCCCAATCCTCTATCTTCAATCCTCAATCGTCAATCCTCAATACTCAATCCTCAATCCTCACTCTTCAATCCTCAATACTCAATCTTCAATCCTCAATCCTCAATCCCCAATCCTCAATCCTCATTCTTCAAGCCTCAACACCCAATCCTCAATCTTCAATCCTCAATACTCAATCCCCAATCCTCAATCCTCATTCTTCAATCCTCAACACCCAATCCTCAATCTTCAATCCTCAATCCTCAATCCTCAATCCTCAATCCTCAATCCTCAATCCTCAGACCTCAAACATCAACACTCAACCCTCAGTCCTCGACCTCTATCCACAACCCTCAATCCTCGATCCTCAATCTTCAATCATCAATAATCAATCTTCAATCCTCAATCCTCAATCCTCAATACTCAAACCTCACTCCTCAATACACAACTATCAATCCTCATCCTCATTCCTCAATCCTCAATCGTTAATCCTCATTCCTCAATCCTCAGTCTTCAATCTTCAATCCTCAATACCCAATCCTCAATCTTCAATCCTCAATCCTCAGTCCTCAAACCTCAATTCTGAATCCTCAATCCTGAATCCCCAATCTTCAGCCCTCAGTCCACAACAATCAGTTGACATTCCGCAATCCTCAATAGAATATCCTCAATTCACAGCTTTCAATACTCAATACTCAATCTGCAATCCTAAAACGTGTATCCACAAACATCAATTTTCACCACTCAAACCTCGGCACTCATTCCTCAATGTTCAATCCTCAATCCTCAGCTCTCAATCTTCGATCCTCAATACTGAACCTACAATCCTCAATCCTCAATTCTCAATCCTCAATCCTCAACCCTCATTCTTCAATCCTCAGTACCCAATCCTCAATCTTCAATCCTCAATCCTCAATCCTCAATTCTCAATTCTCAATCCTCAATCCTCAATCCTCAATCCTCATACCTCAAACATCAATATTAAACCCTCAGTCCTCGTCCTCAATCCACAAACCTCAATCCTCAACCCTCAATTCTCAATCCTCAATCTTCAATCCCCAATAATCAATCTTCAATCCTCAATCCTCAATCCTCAATCCTGAATCCTCAATCCTCATTCCTCAATCTTCAATCCACAATCCCCAATCCTCAGTTCGCAATCCTCAATCCTCAATCCTCAGACCTCAGGCATCAATACTCAACCCTCAGTCCTCGTCCTCAATCCACAACCCTCAACCCTCAATCCTCAATATTCATTCATCAATATTCAACATTCTATCCTCAATCCTCAAACCTCAATCCTCAATCCTCAATCCTCAATGTTCAATCCGCAATACCCAATGCTCAATCTTCAATCCTCAATCCTCAATCCTCAATCCTCAGTCCTCAATCCTCAATCCTCAGTCCTCAAACCTTAATCCTGAATCCTGAATCCTGAATACTCTATCTTCAGCCCTCAGTCCTCAACAATCAGTTGTCAATCCTCAATCCTCAATAGAATATCATCAATTCACAGATTTCAGTACTCAATACTCAATCTGCAATCTTCAAATCTCTATCCACAAGCATCTATTCTCATCACTGAACCATCCACACTCAGTCCTCAATGTTCAATCCTCAATCCTCAATTCTCAATCGTCAATCCTCAATACTAAATCTTCAATCCTCAATCCTCAATCCTCAATCCTCAATCCTCAATCCTCAATCCTCAATCATCAATTTTCAATCCTCAATTCTCAATACTCAATAGAATATCCTGAATTCTCAGGATCCAATACTCAAACCTCAACACTCAACCCTCAATCCTCTATCCTCAATCCTCAATTCTCAATCTTCAATCCTCAATACTCAATCTTCGATCCTCCATCGTAAATCCTCAATCCTCAATCCTCAATCCTTAATCGTCTTGCTTCAATCCTCAATACCCAATCCTCGGTCTTCAATCTTCAATCCTCATTCCTCAATTCTTAATCCTCAATCCTCAGTCCTCAGACCTCAAACCTCATTCTACAATCCTCAATACCCATTCCTCAATTCTCAATCCTCAATCCTCAATCCTCAATACTCAATCCTCAATCCTCAGTCCTCAGTCCTCAAACCTCAATCCTCAACCCTCAGCCCTCATCCTCAAACCTCAATCCTAAACTCTCAATCCTCAAACCTGAAACCTCAATCCTCAACCGTCAGTTCTCGTCCTCAATCCTCAACCCTCAATCCTCAATCCTCAATCTTCAATCCTCAACACTCAATATTCAATCCTCAATCCTCAATCCTCAATCCTCAATCTTCAATCCTCAATCCTCAATCCTCAGTCCTCAATCCTCAATCCTCATTCTACAATCCTCAATACCCAATCCTCAATCTTCAATCCTCAATCCTGAATCCTCAATTCTCAAACCTCAATCCACAGTCCTCAGCCCTCAAACGTCAATCCTCAAACCTCAGCCCTCATTCTCAATCCTCAATCCTCAATTCTCAGTCCTCAGCCATCAAACCTCAATCCTCAACCCTAAGACCTCATCCTCAATCCTCAATTATCAATCCTCAATCCTCATCTTCAATCCTCAGTACTCAATCTTCAATCCTCAATCCTCAGTCCTCAAACCTCAATTCTGAATCCTCAATACTCAATCTTCAATCCTCAACCTTGAGTCCTCAATACTCAACTATCAGTCCTCAATTCTCAATACTCTATCCTCTGTCCTCAATCTTCAATCCTCAATACTCAATCTTGAATCCACAATCCTCAATCCTCAATCCTCAATCTTCAATCCTCAATACTCAACCTTCAATCCTCAATCCTCAATCCTCAATACTCAACCATCAATTCTCAATTCTCAATACTCAAGAGAATATCCTGAATTCTCAGGATTCAGTCCTCAAACCTCAACACTCAACCCTCAATCCTCAATCCTCAATCCTCAATCCTCAATCTTCAATCCTCCATCCTAAATCCTCAATCCTCAATCCTCAATCCTCAATCGTCTTGCTTCAATCCTCAATACCCAATCCTCGGTCTTCAATCTTCAATCCTCATTCCTCAATTCTCAATCCTCAATCCTCAGTCCTCAGACCTCAAACCTCAATCCCCAATCCGCAGCCCTCATCCTCATTCCTCATTCCTCAATCGTCAATCCTCAATTCTCAATCCTCAATCCTCAACCCTCATTCTTCAATCCTCAATACCCAATCCTCAATCTTCAGTCCTCAATTCTCAATCCTCAATTCTCAATTCTCAATCCTCAGTCCTCAATCCTCAATACTCATACCTCAAACATCAATATTCAACCCTCAGTCCTCGTCCTCAATCCACAAACCTCAATCCTCAGCCCTCAATCTTCAATCATCAATATTCAATCTTCAATCCTCCATACTCAATCCTCAATCCTCAATCCTCAATCCTCAATCTTCAATCCCCAATACTCAATCTTCAATCCTCAGTCCTCAATACTCAATCCTCAATCCTCAATCCTCATTCTTCAATCCTCAATACCCAATCCTCAATCTTCAATCCACAATCCCCAATCCTCAGTTCGCAATCCTCAATCCTCAATCCTCAGACATCAGGCATCAATACTCTACCCTCAGTCCTCGTCCTCAATCCACAACCCTCAATCCTCAATCCTCAATCTTCATTCATCAATATTCAACCTTCTATCCTCAATCCTCAATCCTCAATCCTCAATCCTCAATCCTCAATCTTCAATCCTCAACACACAATCCTCAATCTTCAATCCTCAATCCTCAATCCTCAATCCTCAACCCTCAAACCTCAATCCTCTGTCCTCAAACCTCAATCCTGAATCCTCAATCTTCAATCCTCAATACTCAATCTTCAATAATCAATCCTCAATTCTCAATCCTCAATACTCAATCCTCAATCCTCAGACCTGAAACATAAATACTCAACCCTCAGTCATCGTCCTCAAACCACAACCCTCAATCCTCGATTCTCAATCTTCAATCATCAATATTCAATCTTCAATCCTCAATCCTCAATGCTCAATACTCAATCTTCAATCCTCAATCCTCAATCTCAATACTCAACCATCAATCCTCAATTCTCAATACTCAATAGAATATCCTGAATTCTCAGGGTTCAATACTAAAACCTCAACGCTCAACCCTCAATCCTCAATCCTCAATACTCAATCCTCAACCTTCAATCCTCAATACTCAATCTTCAATCCTCAATCCTCAATTCTCAATTCTCAATCCTCAATCCTCAATCCTCAATCCTCATACCTCAAACATCATTATTCAACCCTCAGTCCTCGTCCTCAATCCACAAACCTCAATCCTCAACCCTCAATCTTCAATCATCAATATTCAATCTTCAATCCTCAATACTCAATCCTCAATCCTCAATCCTCAATCCTCAATCTTCAATCCCCAATACTCAATCTTCAATCCTCAATCCTCAATACTAAATCCTCAATCCTCATTCTTCAACCCTCAATACCCAATCCTCAATCTTCAATCCACAATCCCCAATCCTCAGTTCGCAATCCTCAATCCTCAATCCTCAGACCTCAGGCATCAATACTCTACCCTCAGTCCTCGTCCTCAATCCACAACCCTGAATCCTCAATCCTCAATCTTCATTCATCAATATTCAACCTTCTATCCTCAATCCTCAATCCTCAATCCTCAATCCTCAATCCTCAACCTTCAATCCTCGACACCCAATCCTCAACCTTCAATCCTCAATCCTCAATCCTCAATCCTCAATCCTCAATCCTCAATCCTCTGTCCTCAAACCTCAATCCTGAATCCTCAATACTGAATCCTCAATCTTCAGCACTCAGTCCTCAACAATCAGTTGTCAATCCTCAATCCTCAATAGAATGTCATCAATTCACATTTCTCAATACTCAATACTCAATCTGCAATCTTCAAATCTCTATCCACAAATATCAATTCTCATCACTCAACCATCAACACTCAGTCCTCAATGTTCCATCCTCAATCCTCAATTCTCAATAGTCAATCCTCAATACTGAATCTTCAATCCTCAATCCTCAATCCTCAATCCTCAATCCACAATCCTCAATCCTCAATCATCAATTTTCAATCCTTAATACTCAACTTTCAATCCTCAATCCTCAAACCTCAGTCCTTAATCCTCAATCGACAGTCTTCAATCCTCAATATCCAACTTTCAATCTTCAATCCTCAATCCTCAATCCTCAATTCTCAATCCTCAAGCCCCAGTCCTCAGTCCTCAAACTTCAATGCTCAAACCTTAGCCCACATCGTCAGTCCTCAATCCTCAATCCTCAATCTTCGATCCTCAATCCTCATACCTCAAACATCAACACTCAACCCTCAGTCCTCGTCCTCAGTCCACAACCCTCAATCCTCGACCTCAATCTTCAATCCTCATTCTTCCATCCTCAACACCCAATCCTCAATCTTCAATCCTCAATCCTCAATCCTCAATTCTCAATCCTCAATCCTCAATCCTCAGACCTCAAATATCAATACTCAAGCCTCAGTCCTCGTTCTCAATCCACAACCATCAATCCTCAATCCTCAATCTTCAATCATCAATATTCAATCTTCAGTCCTCAATCCTAAATCCTCAATCCTCAATCCTTAATCCTCAATTTTCAATCCGCAATACCCAATCCTCAATCTTCAATCCTCAATCCTCAATCCTCAATCCTCAATCCTCGATCCTCAATCCTCAATCCTCAGTCCTCAAAACTCAAACCTGAATCCTCAATCCTGAATCCTCAACCTTCAGAACTCAGTCCTCAACAATCAGTTGCCAATTCTCAATCCTCAATAGAATATAATCAACTCACAGTTTTCAATACTCAATACTCAACCTGCAATCTTCAAATTTCTATCCACAAACATCAATTCTCATCACTCAACCCTCAACACTCAGTCCCCAATCCTCAATCTTCAATCCTCAATCCTCAATACTCAATACTCAATCCTCAATCCTCAGTCCTCAGTCCTCAAACCTCAATCCTCAATCCTCAGCCCTCATCCTCAATCCTCAATCCTCAATTCTCAATCCTCAATGTTCAATCCTCAATACCCAATCCTCAGTCTTCAATCCTCAATCCTCAATCCTCAATCTTCAATCCTCAATCCTCAGTCCTCAAACCTCAATTCTGAATCCTCAATCCTGAATCCTCAATCATCAGCCCTCAGGCCTCAACAATCAGTTGTCATTCCTCAATCCTCAATAGAATATCCTCAATTCACAGCTTTTAATACTCAATACTCAATCTGCAATCTTCCAACGTGTATCCACAAACATCAATTTTCACCAATCAACCCTCAGCACTCATTCCTCAATGTTCACTCCTCAATCTTCAATCCCCAATACTCAATCTTCAATCCTCAATCCTCAATGCTCAATCCTCAATCCTCATTCTTCAATCCTCAATACCCAAGCCTCAATCTTCAATCCACAATCCCCAATCCTCAGTTCGCAATCCTCAATCCTCAATCCTCAGACCTCAGGCATCAATACTCTACCCTCAGGCCTCGTCCTCAATCCACAACCCTCAATCCTCAATCCTCAATACACATTCATCAATATTCAACCTTCTATCCTCAATCCTCAATCCTCAATCCTCAATCCTCAATCCTCAATCTTCAATCCTCAACACCCAATCCTCAATCTTCATTCCTCAATCCTCAATCCTCAATCCTCAACACTCAAACCTCAATCCTCTGTCCTCAAACCTCAACCCTGAATCCTCAATCTTCAATCCTCAATACTCAATCTTCAATAATAAATCCTCAATTCTCAATCCTCAATCCTCAATCCTCAATCCTCAGACCTGAAACATAAATACTCAACCCTCAGTCCTCGTCCTCAATCCACAACCCTCAATCCTCGATCCTCAATCTTCAATCATCAATATTCAATCTTCAATCCTCAATCCTCAATGCTCAATACTCAATCTTCAATCCTCAATCCTCAATCCTCAATACTCAACCATCAATCCTCAATTCTCAATACTCAATAGTATATCCTGAATTCTCAGGATTCAATAATAAAACCTCAACACTCAACCCTCAATCCTCAATCCTCAATCCTCAATCCTCAACCTTCAATCCTCAATACTCAATCTTCAATCCTCCATTCTCAATCCTCAATCCTTAATCCTCAATCCTCAATCGTCAGGCCTCAATCCTCAATACCCAATCCTCAGTCTTCAATCATCAATCCTCAATCCTCAATACTCAATCCTCAATCCTCAGTCCTCAGACCTCACACCTCAATCCCCAACCCTCAGCCCTCATCCTCATTCCTCAATCCTCAATCGTCAATCTTCAACCCTCAATCCTCAACCCTCAATCCTCAATGTTCAATCCTCAATACCCAATCCTCAGTCTTCAATCCTCAATCCTCAATCCCCAATTCTCAATTCTCAATCCTCAATCCTCAATCCTCAGTCCTCAAACCTCAATTCTGAATCCTCAATCCTGAATCCTCAATCTTCAGCCCTCAGTCCTCAACAATCAGCTGTCTTTCCTCAATCCTCAATAGAATATCCTCAATTCACAGCTTTTAATACTCAATACTCAGTCTGCAATCTTCCAACGTGTATCCACAAACATCAATTTTCACCACTCAACCCTCAGCACTCATTCCTCAATGTTCAATCCTCAATCCTCAGCTCTCAATCTTCGATCCTCAATACTGAACCTTCAATCCTCAATCCTCAATTCTCAATCCTCAATCCTCAACCCTCATTCTTCAATCCTCAATACCCAATCCTCAATCTTCAGTCCTCAATTCTCAATCCTCAATTCTCAATTCTCAATCCTCAATCCTCAATCCTCAATCCTCATACCTCAAACATCAATATTCAACCCTCAGTCCTCGTCCTCAATCCACAAACCTCAATCTTCAACCCTCAATCTTCAATCATCAATATTCAATCTTCAATCCTCAATACTCAATCCTCAATCCTCAATCCTCAATCCTGAATCTTCAATCCCCAATACTCAATCTTCAATCCTCAATCCTCAATGCTCAATCCTCAATCCTCATTCTTCAATCCTCAATACCCAAGCCTCAATCTTCAATCCACAATCCCCAATCCTCAGTTCGCAATCCTCAATCCTCAATCCTCAGACCTCAGGCATCAATACTCTACCCTCAGTCCTCGTCCTCAATCCACAACCCTCAATCCTCAATCCTCAATCTTCATTCATCAATATTCAACCTTCTATCCTCAATCCTCAATCCTCAATCCTCAACCCTCAATCCTCAATCTTCAATCCTCAACACCCAATCCTCAATCTTCAATCCTCAATCCTCAATCCTCAATCCTCAACACTCAAACCTCAATCCTCTGTCCTCAAACCTCAATCCTGAATCCTCAATCTTCAATCCTCAATACTCAATCTTCAATAATAAATCCTCAATTCTCAATCCTCAATCCTCAATCCTCAATCCTCAGACCTGAAACATAAATACTCAACCCTCAGTCCTCGTCCTCATCCACAACCCTCAATCCTCGATCCTCAATCTTCAATCATCAATATTCAATCTTCAATCCTCAATCCTCAATGCTCAATACTCAATCTTCAATCCTCAATCCTCTGTCATCAATACTCAACGATGAATCCTCAATTCTCAATACTCAATAGTATATCCTGAATTCTCAGGATTCAATACTAAAACCTCAACACTCAACCCTCAATCCTCAATCCTCAATCCTTCAATCCTCAACCTTCAATCCTCAATACTCAATCTTCAATCCTCCATTCTCAATCCTCAATCCTTAATCCTCAATCCTCAATCGTCAGGCCTCAATCCTCAATACCCAATCCTCAGTCTTCAATCATCAATCCTCAATCCTCAATACTCAATCCTCAATCCTCAGTCCTCAGACCTCACACCTCAATCCCCAACCCTCAGCCCTCATCCTCATTCCTCAATCCTCAATCGTCAATCTTCAACCCTCAATCCTCAACCCTCAATCCTCAATGTTCAATCCTCAATACCCAAGCCTCAGTCTTCAATCCTCAATCCTCAATCCCCAATTCTCAATTCTCAATCCTCAATCCTCAATCCTCAGTCCTCAAACCTCAATTCTTAATCCTCAATCCTGAATCCTCAATCCTCAGCCCTCAGTCCTCAACAGTCAGTTGTCATTCCTCAATCCTCAATAGAATATCGTCAATTCACAGCTTTTAATACTCAATACTCAATCTGCACTCTTCCAACGTGTATCCACAAACATCAGTTTTCACCACTCAATCCTCAGCACTCATTCCTCAATGTTGAATCCTCAATCCTCAGCTCTCAATCTTCGATCATCAATACTGAACCTTCAATCCTCAATCCTCAATTCTCAATCCTCAATCCTCAACCCTCATTCTTCAATCCTCAATACCCAATCCTCAATCTTCAGTCCTCAATCCTCAATCCTCAATTCTCAATTCTCAATCCTCAATCCTCAATCCTCAATCCTCATACCTCAAACATCAATATTCAACCCTCAGTCCTCGTCCTCAATCCACAAACCTCAATCCTCAACCCTCAATCTTCAATCATCAATATTCAATCTTCAATCCTCAATACTCAATCCTCAATCCTCAATCCTCAATCCTCAATATTCAATCCCCAATACTCAATCTTCAATCCTCAATCCTCAATGCTCAATCCTCAATCCTCATTCTTCAATCCTCAATACCCAAGCCTCAATCTTCAATCCACAATCCCCAATCCTCAGTTCGCAATCCTCAATCCTCAATCCTCAGACCTGAGGCATCAATACTCTACCCTCAGTCCTCGTCCTCAATCCACAAGCCTGAATCCTCAATCCTCAACCTTCATTCATCAATATTCAACCTTCTATCCTCAATCCTCAATTCTCAATCCTCAATCCACAACCCTCAATCCTCAATCCACAATCTTCATTCATCAATATTCAACCTTCTATCCTCAATCCTCAATCCTCAATCCTCAATCCTCAAAACTCATTCTACAATCCTCAATAACCAATCCTCAATCCTCAATCCTCAATCCTCAATTTTCAATCCTCAATACTCAACCTTCAATCCTCCATCCTCAATCCACAATCCTCAATCCTCAATCCTCCATCGTCAGGCAACAATGCTCAATACTCATTCTTCTATCCTCAATCCTCAATCCTAAATTCTCAGTCCTCAGCCCTCAAACCTCAATGCTCAACCCTCAGACCTGATCCTCAATCCTCAATTATCAGTCCTCAATCCTCAATCTTCAATCCTGAAGACTCAATCTTCAATCCTCAATCCTCAATTCTCAATCCTCAATCCTCAGTCCTCAGTCCTCAAACCACAATCCTCAACCCTCAGCCCTGGACCTCAATCCTCTATCCTCAATCCTCAATCCTCAATCTTCAATCCTCAATACTCAATCTTCAATCCTCAATCCTCAGTCCTCAAACCTCAATTCTGAATCCTCAATCCTGAATCCTCAACCTTCAGCCCTCAGTCCTCAACAATCGGTTGTCAATCCTCAATCCTCAATAGAATATACTCAATTCACAGTTTTCAATACACAATACTCAATCTGCAATCTTCAAACCTCTATCCACAAACATCAACTCTCATCACCCAACCCTCAACACTCAGTCCTCAATGTTTAATACTCAATCCTCAATTCTCAGCATTCAATCCTCAATACTGAATCTTCAATCCTCAATCCTCAATCCTCAGTCCTCAATCCTCCATCCTCAGTCCTCGATCCTCAGTCCTCAATCCTGAATCCTCAATCCTCAATGTTCAATCCGCAATACCCAATTCTCAATCTTCAATCCTCAATCCTGAATCCTCAATCCTCAGTCCTCAATCCTCAATCCTCAGTCCTCAAACCTTAATCCTGAATCCTCAATCCTGAATACTCTACCTTCAGCCCTCAGTCCTTAACAAACAGTCGTCAATCCTCAATCCTCAATAGAATATCATCAATTCACAGATTTCAATACTCAATACTCAATCTGCAATCTTCAAATCTCTATCCACAAACATCAATTCTCATCACTCAACACTCAACACTCCGTCAGCAATCCTCAATCCTCAATCCTCAATCCTCAATCCTCAACTTTCAATCCTCAATACTCAGTCTTCAATCCTCAATGCTCAATCCTCAATCCTCAATCCTCAGTCCTCAATCCACAATCATCTATCCTCAATCCCCAATCCTCAATCTTCAATCCTCAATCCTCAATCCTCAATCCTGAATCCTCAATCTTCAATCCTCAATACTCACTCTGCAATCCTCAATCCTCAATCCTCAATTCTCAATCCTCAATCCTCAATCCACAGACCTCAATCCTCAATCTTCAATCCTCAATACTCAATCTTCAATCCTCAATCCTCAATCCCCAATACTCAATCCTCATTCTTCAATCCTCAACTCCCAATCCTCAATCTTCAATCCTCAATCCTCAATCCCCAATCCTCAATCCTCATTCTTCAATCCTCAACACCCAATCCTCAATCTTCAATCCACAATCCTCAATCCTCAATTCTCAATCCTCAATCCTCAATCCTCAGACCTCAAACATCAACACTCAACCCTCAGTCCTCGACCTCAGTCCACAACCCTCAATCCTCGATCCTCAATCTTCAATCATCAATATTCAATCTTCAATCCTCAATCCTCAATCCTCAATACTCAAACCTCACTCCTCAATACACAACTATCATTCCTCATCCTCATTCCTCAATCCTCAATCGTTAATCCTCAATCCTCAATCCTCAACCCTCAATCCTCAATTTTCAATCCTCAATCCTCAATCTTCAATCTTCAATCCTCAATACCCAATCCTCAATCTTCAATCCTCAATCCTCAGTCCTCAAACCTCAATTCTGAATCCTCAATCTTGAATCCCCAACCTTCAGCCCTCAGTTCTCAACAATCAGTTGTCATTCCTCAATCCTCAATAGAATATCCTCAATTCACAGCTTTCAATACACAATACTCAATACTCAATCTGCAATCTTAAAACGTGTATCCACAAACATCAATTTTCACCACTCAAACCTCGGCACTCATTCCTCAATGTTCAATCCTCAATCCTCAGCTCTCAATCTTCGATCCTCAGTACTGAACCTTCAATCCTCAATCCTTAATTCTCAATCCTCAATCCTCAACCCTCATTCTTCAATCCTCAGTACCCAATCCTCAATCTTCAATTCTCAATCCTCAATCCTCAATTCTCAATTCTCAATCCTCAATCCTCAATCCTCAATCCTCATACCTCAGACATCAATATTAAACCCTCAGTCCTCGTCCTCAATCCACAAACCTCAATCCTCAACCCTCAATCTTCAATCATCAATATTCAATCTTCAATCCTCAATACTCAATCCTCAATCCTCAATCCTCAATCCGCAATCTTCAATCCCCAATACTCAATCTTCAATCCTCAATCCTCAATACTCAATCCTCAATGCTCATTCTTCAATCCTCAATACCCAATCCTCAATCTTCAATCCACAATCCCCAATCCTCAGTTCGTAATCCTCAATCCTCAATCCTCAGACCTCAGGCATCAATACTCAACCCTCAGTCCTCGTCCTCAATCCACAACCCTCAATCCTCAATCCTCAACCTTCATTAATCAATATTCAACCTTCTATCCTCAATCCTCAATCCTCAATCCTCAATCTTCAATCCTCAACACCCAATCCTCAATCTTCAATCCTCAATCCTCAATCATCAATCCTCAATCCTCAAACCTCAATCCTCTGTCCTCAAACCTCAATCCTGAATCCTCAATACTGAATGCTCAATCTTCAGCACTCAGTCCTCAACAATCAGTTGTCAATCCTCAATCCTCAATAGAATGTCATCAATTCACACTTTTCAATACTCAATACTCAATCTGCAATCTTCAAATCTCTATCCACAAATATCAATTCTCATCACTCAGCCATCAACACTCAGTCCTCAACGTTCAATCCTCAATCCTCAATTCTCAATCGTCAATCCTCAATACTGAATCTTCAATCCTCAATCCTCAATCCTCAATCCTCAATCCTCAATCCTCAATCCTCAATCATCAATTTTCAATCCTCAATACTCAATTTTCAATCCTCAATCCTCAATCCACAATCCTCAATCCTCAATCCTCAATCGTCAGGCTTCAATCCTCAATACTCAATCTTCAATCCTCAATCCTCAATCCTCATTCCTCAATCCTCATTCTTCAAACCGCAATACCCAATCCTCAATCTTCAACCTTCAATCCTCAATCCTCAATTCTCAATACTCAATCCTCAATCCTCAGTCCTCAAAACTCAAACCTGAACCCTCAATCCTGAATCCTCAACCTTCAGAACTCAGTCCTCAACAATCAGTTGTCAATCCTCAATCCTCAAAAGAATATAATCAATTCACAGTTTTCAATACTCAATACTCAATCTGCAATCTGTAAATCTCCATCCACAAACATCAATTCTCATCATTCAACCATCAACACTCAGTCCCCAATCCTCAATCTTCAACACTCAATCCTCAATCCTCAATCCTCAATCCTCAATCTTCAATCCTCAATACTCAATCTTCAATCATCAATCCTCAATACTCAGTCTTCAATCCTCAATCCTCAATCCTCAATCTTCATTCCTCAGTCCTCAATCCTCATGCCTCAATCCTCAGTCCTCAATCCTCAGTCCTCAAACCTCAATTCTGAATCCTCAATCCTGAATACCCAATCTTCAGCCCTCAGTTCTCAACAATCAGTTGTCATTCCTCAATCCTCAATAGAATATCCTCAATTCACAGCTTTCAATACACAATACTCAATACTCAATCTGCAATCTTAAAACGTGTATCCACAAACATCAATTTTCACCACTCAAACCTCGGCACTCATTCCTCAATGTTCAATCCTCAATCCTCAGCTCTCAATCTTCGATCCTCAGTACTGATGCTTCAATCCTCAATCCTTAATTCTCAATCCTCAATCCTCAACCCTCATTCTTCTATCCTCAGTACCCAATGCTCAATCTTCAATTCTCAATCCTCAATCCTCAATTCTCAATTCTCAATCCTCAATCCTCAATCCTCAATCCTCATACCTCAAACATCAATATTAAACCCTCAGTCTTCGTCCTCAATCCACAAACCTCAATCCTCAACCCTCAATCTTCAATCATCAATATTCAATCTTCAATCCTCAATACTCAATCCTCAATCCTCAATCCTCAATCTGCAATCTTCAATCCCCAATACTCAATCTTCAATCCTCAATCCTCAATACTCAATCCTCAATGCTCATTCTTCAATCCTCAATACCCAATCCTCAATCTTCAATCCACAATCCCCAATCCTCAGTTCGTAATACTCAATCCTCAATCCTCTGTCCTCAAACCTCAATCCTGAATCCTCAATACTGAATGCTCAATCTTCAGCACTCAGTCCTCAACAATCAGTTGTCAATCCTCAATCCTCAATAGAATGTCATCAATTCACACTTTTCAATACTCAATACTCAATCTGCAATCTTCAAATCTCTATCCACAAATATCAATTCTCATCACTCAGCCATCAACACTCAGTCCTCAATGTTCAATCCTCAATCCTCAATTCTCAATCGTCAATCCTCAATACTGAATCTTCAATCCTCAATCCTCAATCCTCAATCCTCAATCCTCAATCCTCAATCCTCAATCATCAATTTTCAATCCTCAATACTCAATTTTCAATCCTCAATCCTCAATCCACAATCCTCAATCCTCAATCCTCAATCGTCAGGCTTCAATCCTCAATACTCAATCTTCAATCCTCAATCCTCAATCCTCATTCCTCAATCCTCATTCTTCAAACCGCAATACCCAATCCTCAATCTTCAACCTTCAATCCTCAATCCTCAATTCTCAATACTCAATCCTCAATCCTCAGTCCTCAAAACTCAAACCTGAACCCTCAATCCTGAATCCTCAACCTTCAGAACTCAGTCCTCAACAATCAGTTGTCAATCCTCAATCCTCAAAAGAATATAATCAATTCACAGTTTTCAATACTCAATACTCAATCTGCAATCTGTAAATCTCCATCCACAAACATCAATTCTCATCATTCAACCATCAACACTCAGTCCCCAATCCTCAATCTTCAACACTCAATCCTCAATCCTCAATCCTCAATCCTCAATCTTCAATCCTCAATACTCAATCTTCAATCATCAATCCTCAATACTCAGTCTTCAATCCTCAATCCTCAATCCTCAATCTTCATTCCTCAGTCCTCAATCCTCATGCCTCAATCCTCAGTCCTCAATCCTCAGTCCTCAAACCTCAATTCTGAATCCTCAATCCTGAATCCCCAATCTTCAGCCCTCAGTTCTCAACAATCAGTTGTCATTCCTCAATCCTCAATAGAATATCCTCAATTCACAGCTTTCAATACACAATACTCAATACTCAATCTGCAATCTTAAAACGTGTATCCACAAACATCAATTTTCACCACTCAAACCTCGGCACTCATTCCTCAATATTCAATCCTCAATCCTCAGCTCTCAATCTTCGATCCTCAGTACTGATGCTTCAATCCTCAATCCTTAATTCTCAATCCTCAATCCTCAACCCTCATTCTTCTATCCTCAGTACCCAATCCTCAATCTTCAATTCTCAATCCTCAATCCTCAATTCTCAATTCTCAATCCTCAATCCTCAATCCTCAATCCTCATACCTCAAACATCAATATTAAACCCTCAGTCTTCGTCCTCAATCCACAAACCTCAATCCTCAACCCTCAATCTTCAATCATCAATATTCAATCTTCAATCCTCAATACTCAATCCTCAATCCTCAATCCTCAATCTGCAATCTTCAATCCCCAATACTCAATCTTCAATCCTCAATCCTCAATACTCAATCCTCAATGCTCATTCTTCAATCCTCAATACCCAATCCTCAATCTTCAATCCACAATCCCCAATCCTCAGTTCGTAATACTCAATCCTCAATCCTCAGACCTCAGGCATCAATACTCAACCCTCAGTCCTCGTCCTCAATCCACAACCCTCAATCCTCAATCCTCAACCTTCATTAATCAATATTCAACCTTCTATCCTCAATCCTCAATCCTCAATCCTCAATCTTCAATCCTCAACACCCAATCCTCAATCTTCAATCCTCAATCCTCAATCATCAATCCTCAATCCTCAAACCTCAATCCTCTGTCCTCAAACCTCAATCCTGAATCCTCAATACTGAATGCTCAATCTTCAGCACTCAGTCCTCAACAATCAGTTGTCAATCCTCAATCCTCAATAGAATGTCATCAATTCACACTTTTCAATACTCAATACTCAATCTGCAATCTTCAAATCTCTATCCACAAATATCAATTCTCATCACTCAGCCATCAACACTCAGTCCTCAATGTTCAATCCTCAATCCTCAATTCTCAATCGTCAATCCTCAATACTGAATCTTCAATCCTCAATCCTCAATCCTCAATCCTCAATCCTCAATCCTCAATCCTCAATCATCAATTTTCAATCCTCAATACTCAATTTTCAATACTCAATCCTCAATCAACAATCCTCAATCCTCAATCCTCAATCGTCAGGCTTCAATCCTCAATACTCAATCTTCAATCCTCAATCCTCAATCCTCATTCCTCAATCCTCATTCTTCAAACCGCAATACCCAATCCTCAATCTTCAACCTTCAATCCTCAATCCTCAATTCTCAATACTCAATCCTCAATCCTCAGTCCTCAAAACTCAAACCTGAACCCTCAATCCTGAATCCTCAACCTTCAGAACTCAGTCCTCAACAATCAGTTGTCAATCCTCAATCCTCAAAAGAATATAATCAACTCACAGTTTTCAATACTCAATACTCAATCTGCAATCTGTAAATCTCTATCCACAAACATCAATTCTCATCATTCAACCCTCAACACTCAGTCCCCAATCCTCAATCTTCAACACTCAATCCTCAATCCTCAATCCTCAATCCTCAATCTTCAATCCTCAATACTCAATCTTCAATCATCAATCCTCAATACTCTATCTTCAATCCTCAATCCTCTATCCTCAATCCCCATACCTCATTCTAAAATCCTCAATACCCAATCCTCAATCTTCAATCCTCAATCCTCAGCTCTCAATCTTCGATCCTCAGTACTGAACCTTCAATCCTCAATCCTTAATTCTCAATCCTCAATCCTCAACCCTCATTCTTCAATCCTCAGTACCCAATCCTCAATCTTCAATTCTCAATCCTCAATCCTCAATTCTCAATTCTCAATCCTCAATCCTCAATCCTCAATCCTCATACCTCAGACATCAATATTAAACCCTCAGTCCTCGTCCTCAATCCACAAACCTCAATCCTCAACCCTCAATCTTCAATCATCAATATTCAATCTTCAATCCTCAATACTCAATCCTCAATCCTCAATCCTCAATCCGCAATCTTCAATCCCCAATACTCAATCTTCAATCCTCAATCCTCAATACTCAATCCTCAATGCTCATTCTTCAATCCTCAATACCCAATCCTCAATCTTCAATCCACAATCCCCAATCCTCAGTTCGTAATCCTCAATCCTCAATCCTCAGACCTCAGGCATCAATACTCAACCCTCAGTCCTCGTCCTCAATCCACAACCCTCAATCCTCAATCCTCAACCTTCATTAATCAATATTCAACCTTCTATCCTCAATCCTCAATCCTCAATCCTCAATCTTCAATCCTCAACACCCAATCCTCAATCTTCAATCCTCAATCCTCAATCATCAATCCTCAATCCTCAAACCTCAATCCTCTGTCCTCAAACCTCAATCCTGAATCCTCAATACTGAATGCTCAATCTTCAGCACTCAGTCCTCAACAATCAGTTGTCAATCCTCAATCCTCAATAGAATGTCATCAATTCACACTTTTCAATACTCAATACTCAATCTGCAATCTTCAAATCTCTATCCACAAATATCAATTCTCATCACTCAGCCATCAACACTCAGTCCTCAATGTTCAATCCTCAATCCTCAATTCTCAATCGTCAATCCTCAATACTGAATCTTCAATCCTCAATCCTCAATCCTCAATCCTCAATCCTCAATCCTCAATCCTCAATCATCAATTTTCAATCCTCAATACTCAATTTTCAATCCTCAATCCTCAATCCACAATCCTCAATCCTCAATCCTCAATCGTCAGGCTTCAATCCTCAATACTCAATCTTCAATCCTCAATCCTCAATCCTCATTCCTCAATCCTCATTCTTCAAACCGCAATACCCAATCCTCAATCTTCAACCTTCAATCCTCAATCCTCAATTCTCAATACTCAATCCTCAATCCTCAGTCCTCAAAACTCAAACCTGAACCCTCAATCCTGAATCCTCAACCTTCAGAACTCAGTCCTCAACAATCAGTTGTCAATCCTCAATCCTCAAAAGAATATAATCAATTCACAGTTTTCAATACTCAATACTCAATCTGCAATCTGTAAATCTCCATCCACAAACATCAATTCTCATCATTCAACCATCAACACTCAGTCCCCAATCCTCAATCTTCAACACTCAATCCTCAATCCTCAATCCTCAATCCTCAATCTTCAATCCTCAATACTCAATCTTCAATCATCAAT
Source organism: Calliopsis andreniformis (assembly GCF_051401765.1). Lineage (NCBI taxonomy): Eukaryota > Metazoa > Arthropoda > Insecta > Hymenoptera > Andrenidae > Calliopsis > Calliopsis andreniformis. The sequence goes on from NW_027480458.1 coordinate 1,070,342, forward strand.
CCTCAATACTCAGTCTTCAATCCTCAATCCTCAATCCTCAATCTTCATTCCTCAGTCCTCAATCCTCATGCCTCAATCCTCAGTCCTCAATCCTCAGTCCTCAAACCTCAATTCTGAATCCTCAATCCTGAATACCCAATCTTCAGCCCTCAGTTCTCAACAATCAGTTGTCATTCCTCAATCCTCAATAGAATATCCTCAATTCACAGCTTTCAATACACAATACTCAATACTCAATCTGCAATCTTAAAACGTGTATCCACAAACATCAATTTTCACCACTCAAACCTCGGCACTCATTCCTCAATGTTCAATCCTCAATCCTCAGCTCTCAATCTTCGATCCTCAGTACTGATGCTTCAATCCTCAATCCTTAATTCTCAATCCTCAATCCTCAACCCTCATTCTTCTATCCTCAGTACCCAATGCTCAATCTTCAATTCTCAATCCTCAATCCTCAATTCTCAATTCTCAATCCTCAATCCTCAATCCTCAATCCTCATACCTCAAACATCAATATTAAACCCTCAGTCTTCGTCCTCAATCCACAAACCTCAATCCTCAACCCTCAATCTTCAATCATCAATATTCAATCTTCAATCCTCAATACTCAATCCTCAATCCTCAATCCTCAATCTGCAATCTTCAATCCCCAATACTCAATCTTCAATCCTCAATCCTCAATACTCAATCCTCAATGCTCATTCTTCAATCCTCAATACCCAATCCTCAATCTTCAATCCACAATCCCCAATCCTCAGTTCGTAATACTCAATCCTCAATCCTCTGTCCTCAAACCTCAATCCTGAATCCTCAATACTGAATGCTCAATCTTCAGCACTCAGTCCTCAACAATCAGTTGTCAATCCTCAATCCTCAATAGAATGTCATCAATTCACACTTTTCAATACTCAATACTCAATCTGCAATCTTCAAATCTCTATCCACAAATATCAATTCTCATCACTCAGCCATCAACACTCAGTCCTCAATGTTCAATCCTCAATCCTCAATTCTCAATCGTCAATCCTCAATACTGAATCTTCAATCCTCAATCCTCAATCCTCAATCCTCAATCCTCAATCCTCAATCCTCAATCATCAATTTTCAATCCTCAATACTCAATTTTCAATCCTCAATCCTCAATCCACAATCCTCAATCCTCAATCCTCAATCGTCAGGCTTCAATCCTCAATACTCAATCTTCAATCCTCAATCCTCAATCCTCATTCCTCAATCCTCATTCTTCAAACCGCAATACCCAATCCTCAATCTTCAACCTTCAATCCTCAATCCTCAATTCTCAATACTCAATCCTCAATCCTCAGTCCTCAAAACTCAAACCTGAACCCTCAATCCTGAATCCTCAACCTTCAGAACTCAGTCCTCAACAATCAGTTGTCAATCCTCAATCCTCAAAAGAATATAATCAATTCACAGTTTTCAATACTCAATACTCAATCTGCAATCTGTAAATCTCCATCCACAAACATCAATTCTCATCATTCAACCATCAACACTCAGTCCCCAATCCTCAATCTTCAACACTCAATCCTCAATCCTCAATCCTCAATCCTCAATCTTCAATCCTCAATACTCAATCTTCAATCATCAATCCTCAATACTCAGTCTTCAATCCTCAATCCTCAATCCTCAATCTTCATTCCTCAGTCCTCAATCCTCATGCCTCAATCCTCAGTCCTCAATCCTCAGTCCTCAAACCTCAATTCTGAATCCTCAATCCTGAATCCCCAATCTTCAGCCCTCAGTTCTCAACAATCAGTTGTCATTCCTCAATCCTCAATAGAATATCCTCAATTCACAGCTTTCAATACACAATACTCAATACTCAATCTGCAATCTTAAAACGTGTATCCACAAACATCAATTTTCACCACTCAAACCTCGGCACTCATTCCTCAATATTCAATCCTCAATCCTCAGCTCTCAATCTTCGATCCTCAGTACTGATGCTTCAATCCTCAATCCTTAATTCTCAATCCTCAATCCTCAACCCTCATTCTTCTATCCTCAGTACCCAATCCTCAATCTTCAATTCTCAATCCTCAATCCTCAATTCTCAATTCTCAATCCTCAATCCTCAATCCTCAATCCTCATACCTCAAACATCAATATTAAACCCTCAGTCTTCGTCCTCAATCCACAAACCTCAATCCTCAACCCTCAATCTTCAATCATCAATATTCAATCTTCAATCCTCAATACTCAATCCTCAATCCTCAATCCTCAATCTGCAATCTTCAATCCCCAATACTCAATCTTCAATCCTCAATCCTCAATACTCAATCCTCAATGCTCATTCTTCAATCCTCAATACCCAATCCTCAATCTTCAATCCACAATCCCCAATCCTCAGTTCGTAATACTCAATCCTCAATCCTCAGACCTCAGGCATCAATACTCAACCCTCAGTCCTCGTCCTCAATCCACAACCCTCAATCCTCAATCCTCAACCTTCATTAATCAATATTCAACCTTCTATCCTCAATCCTCAATCCTCAATCCTCAATCTTCAATCCTCAACACCCAATCCTCAATCTTCAATCCTCAATCCTCAATCATCAATCCTCAATCCTCAAACCTCAATCCTCTGTCCTCAAACCTCAATCCTGAATCCTCAATACTGAATGCTCAATCTTCAGCACTCAGTCCTCAACAATCAGTTGTCAATCCTCAATCCTCAATAGAATGTCATCAATTCACACTTTTCAATACTCAATACTCAATCTGCAATCTTCAAATCTCTATCCACAAATATCAATTCTCATCACTCAGCCATCAACACTCAGTCCTCAATGTTCAATCCTCAATCCTCAATTCTCAATCGTCAATCCTCAATACTGAATCTTCAATCCTCAATCCTCAATCCTCAATCCTCAATCCTCAATCCTCAATCCTCAATCATCAATTTTCAATCCTCAATACTCAATTTTCAATACTCAATCCTCAATCAACAATCCTCAATCCTCAATCCTCAATCGTCAGGCTTCAATCCTCAATACTCAATCTTCAATCCTCAATCCTCAATCCTCATTCCTCAATCCTCATTCTTCAAACCGCAATACCCAATCCTCAATCTTCAACCTTCAATCCTCAATCCTCAATTCTCAATACTCAATCCTCAATCCTCAGTCCTCAAAACTCAAACCTGAACCCTCAATCCTGAATCCTCAACCTTCAGAACTCAGTCCTCAACAATCAGTTGTCAATCCTCAATCCTCAAAAGAATATAATCAACTCACAGTTTTCAATACTCAATACTCAATCTGCAATCTGTAAATCTCTATCCACAAACATCAATTCTCATCATTCAACCCTCAACACTCAGTCCCCAATCCTCAATCTTCAACACTCAATCCTCAATCCTCAATCCTCAATCCTCAATCTTCAATCCTCAATACTCAATCTTCAATCATCAATCCTCAATACTCTATCTTCAATCCTCAATCCTCTATCCTCAATCCCCATACCTCATTCTAAAATCCTCAATACCCAATCCTCAATCTTCAATCCTCAATCCTCAATACTCAATACTCAATCCTCAATCCTCAGTCCTCAGTCCTCAAACCTCAATCCTCAACCCTCAGCCCTCATCCTCAATCCTCAATCCTCAATTCTCAATCCTCAAACCTCAAACCTCAATCATCAACCGACAGTCCTAGTCCTCAATCCTCAACCCTCAATCCTCAATCCTCAATCTTCAATCCTCAATACTCAATATTCAATCCTCAATCCTCAGTCCTCAATCATCAGTACTCAATACTCAATCGTCAATCCTCAATCCCCAATCCTCAATCTTCAATCCTCAATCCTCAATCCTCAATCCTCAATCCTCAACCTTCAATCCCCAATAATCAATCTTCAATCCTCAATCCTCAATCCTCAATCCTGAATCCTCAATCCTCAATCCTCATACCTCAAACATCAATACTCAACCCTCAGTCCTCGTCCTCAATCCACAACCATCAATCCTCAATCCTCAACATTCAATCAAGGATATTCAACCTTCAGTCCTCAATCCTCAGTCCGCAATCCTCAATCCTCAATCCTCAATGTTCAATCCGCAATACCCAATCCTCAATCTTCAATCAACAATCCTCAATCCTCAATCGTCAATCCACAATCCTCGATCCACAATCCTCAATCCTCATACCTCAAACATCAATATTCAACCCTCAGTCCCCGTCCTCAATCCACAAACCTCAATCCTCAACCCTCAATCTTCAATCATCAATATTCAATCTTCAATCCTCAATATTCAATCCTCAATCCTCAATCCTCAGTCCTCAAACCACAATTCTGAATCCCCAATACTCAATCTTCAATCCTCAATCTTCAGTCCTCAATACTCAACTATCAGTCCTCAATTCACAATACTCAATCCACAATCTTCAATCTTCAATCCTCAATACTGAATCTTCAATCCTCAATCCTCAATCCTCAATCCTCAATGCTCAATCCTCAATCCTCAATCCTCAACCCTCAATCTTCAATCCTCAATACACAATCTGCAATCCTCAATCCTCAATCCTCAATCCTCAATCCTCAATCCTCATTGTTTAATCCTCAATACCCAATCCTCAATCTTCAATCCTCAACCCTCAATCCTCAATTCTCAATCCTCATTCTTCAATCCTCAACACCCAATGCTCAATCTTCAATCCTCAATCCTCAATCCTCAATCCTCAATCTTCAATCCTCAATACTCAATCTTCAATCCTCAATCCTCAGTCCTCAAACCTCAATTCTGAATCCTCAATCCTGAATCCTCAACCTTCAGCCCTCAGTCCTCAACAATCGGTTGTAAATCCTCAATCCTCAATAGAATATACTCAATTCACAGTTTTCAATACACAATACTCAATCTGCAATCTTCAAATCTCTATCCACAAACATCAATTCTCATCAACCAACCCTCAACACTCAGTCCTCAATGTTTAATACTCAATCCTCAATTCTCAGCCTTCAATCCTCAATACTGAATCTTCAATCCTCAATCCTCAATCCTCAGTCCTCAATCCTCAATCCTCAGTCCTCGATCCTCAGTCCTCAAACCTCAATCCTCAATCCTCAATGTTCAATCCGCAATACCCAATTCTCAATCTTCAATCCTCAATCCTCAATCCTCAATCATCAGTCCTCAATCCTCAATCCTCAGTCCTCAAACCTTAATCCTGAATCCTCAATCCTGAATACTCTACCTTCAGCCCTCAGTCCTTAACAAACAGTCGTCAATCCTCAATCCTCAATAGAATATCATCAATTCACAGTTTTCAATACTTAATACTCAATCTGCAATCTTCAAATCTCTATCCACAAACATCAATTCTCATTGCTCAACACTCAACACTCCGTCAGCAATACTCAACCTTCAATCCTCCATCCTCAATCCTCAATTTTCAATCCTCAATACTCAGTCTTCAATCCTCAATGCTCAATCCTCAATCCTCAATCCTCAGTCCTCAATCCACAATCATCTATCCTCAATCCCCAATCCTCAATCTTCAATCCTCAATCCTCAATCATCAATCCTGAATCCTCAATCTTCAATCCTCAATACTCAATCTGCAATCCTCAATCCTCAATCCTCAATCCTCAATGCTCAATCCTCAATCCTCAATCCTCAACCCTCAATCTTCAATCCCCAATACTCAATCTGCAATCCTCAATCCTCAATCCTCAAACCTCAATCCTCATTCTTCAATCATCAATACCCAATCCTCAATACCCAATCCTCAATCCTCAATCCTCAATCCTCAATCCTCAATTCTCAATCCTCAATCCTCAATCCTCAACCCTCAATCCTCAATGTTCAATCCTCAATCCTCAATCTTCAATCTTCAATCCTCAATACCCAATCCTCAATCTTCAATCCTCAATCCTCAGTCCTCAAACCTCAATTCTGAATCCTCACTCCTGAATCCCCAATCTTCAGCCCTCAGTCCTCAACAATCAGTTGTCATTCCTCAATCCTCAATAGAATATCCTCAATTCACAGCTTTCAATACTCAATACTCAATCTGCAATCTTCAAATCTCTATCCACAAATATCAATTCCCATCACTCAGCCATCAACACTCAGTCCTCAATGTTCAATCCTCAATCCTCAATTCTCAATCGTCAATCCTCAATACTGAATCTTCAATCCTCAATCCTCAATCCTCAATCCTCAAACCTCAATCCTCAATCCTCAATCATCAATTTTCAATCCTCAATACACAATCTGCAATCCTCAATCCTCAATCCTCAATCCTCAATCCTCAATCCTCATTGTTCAATCCTCAATACCCAATCCTCAATCTTCAATCCTCATCCCTCAATCCTCAATTCTCAATCCTCATTCTTCAATCCTCAACACCCAATGCTCAATCTTCAATCCTCAATCCTCAATCCTCAATCCTCAATCCTCAATCCTCACTCCACAATCATCAATAACCAACCCTCAATCTTCAATTCTGAATCCTCAATCCTCAATTCTCAATCCTCAATCCTCAGTCCTCAGTCCTCAAACATCAATCCCCAACCCTCAGCCCTCATTCTCAACCCTCAATCCTCAATTCTCAGACCTCAGCCCTCAAACCTCAATCCTCAGCCCTCATACCTCATCCTCAATCCTCAATCTTCAATCATCAATATTCAATCTTCAATCCTCAATCCTCAATCCTCAATACTGAATCCTCAGTCCTCAATCCTCAATCCTCAATACTCAACCATCATTCCTCAATTCTGAATACTCAATAGAATATCCCGAATTCTCAGGATCCAATACTCAAACCTCAACACACAACCCTCAATCCTCAATCCTCAATCCTCAATCCTCAATCTTCAATCCTCAATACTCAATCTTCAATCCTCCATCCTCAATCCACAATCCTCAATCCTCAATCCTCAATCGTCAGGCTTCAATCCTCAATACTCAATATTCAATCCTCAATCCTCAATCCTCATTCCTCAATCCTCATTCTTCAAACCTCAATACCCAATGCTCAATCTTCAACACTCAATCCTCAATCCTCAATCCTCAATCCTCAATCCTCAATCCTCAATCTTCAATCCTCAATACTCAATCTTCAATCATCAATCCTCAATACTCAGTCTTCAATCCTCAATCCTCAATCCTCAATCTTCATTCCTCAGTCCTCAATCCTCATGCCTCAATCCTCAATCCTCAATCCTCAGTCATCAAACCTCAATCCTGAATCCTCAATCCTGAAACCTCTATCTTCAGACCTCAGACCTGAACAATCAGATGTCAATCCTCAATCCTCAATAGAATATCATCAATTCACAGTTTTCAATACTCAATACTCAATCTGCAATCATCAAATTTCTTTCCACAAACATCAATTCTCATCACTCAAACCTCAACTCTGAGTCCCCAATCCTCAATCTTCAATCCTCAATCCTCAATGCTCAATTCTCAATCCTCAATCTTCAATCCTTAATACTCTATCTTCAATCCTCAATCCACTATCCTCAATCCCCAAACCTCATTCTAAAATCCTCAATACCCAATCCTCAATCTTCAATCCTCAATCCTCAATACTCAATATTCAATCCTCAATCCTCAGTCCTCAGTCCTCAAACCTCAATCCTCAACCGGCAGCCCTCATCCTCAATCCTCAATCCTCAATTCTCAATCCTCAAACCTCAAACCTCAATCATCAACCGACAGTACTAGTCCTCAATCCTCAACCCTCAATCCTCAATCCTCAATCTTCAATCCTCAATACTCGATATTCAATCCTCAATCCTCAATCCTCAATCATCAATACTCAATCCTCAATCGTCAATCCTCAATCCCCAATCCTCAATCTTCAATCCTCAATCCTCAATCCTCAATCCTCAATCCTCAATCTTCAATCCCCAATAATCAATCTTCAATCCTCAATCCTCAATCCTCAATCCTGAATCCTCAATCCTCAATCCTCAATCTTCAATCCTCAATACTCAGTCTTCAATCCTCAATCCTCAATCCTCAAACCTCAATCCTCTGTCCTCAAACCACAATCCTGAATCCTCAATACTGAATCCTCAATCTTCAGCACTCAGTCCTCAACAATCAGTTGTCAATCCTCAATCCTCAATAGAATGTCATCAATTCACATTTTCCAATACTCAATACTCAATCTGCAATCTTCAAATCTCTATCCACAAATATCAATTCACATCACTCAACCATCAACACTCAGTCCTCAATGTTCAATCCTCAATCCTCAATTCTCAATCGTCAAGCCTCAATACTGAATCTTCAATCATCAATCCTCAGTCCTCAATCCTCAATCCTCAATCCTCAAACTTCAATCTTCAATCCTCAATCCTCAGACCTCAAACATCAACACTCAACACTCAGTCCTCGTCCTCAATCCTCAATCTTCAATCCTCAATACTCAATATTCAATCCTCAATCCTCAATCCTCAATCCTCAATCCTCAATCCTCAATCCTCAATCCTCAGTCTTCAAAACTCAAACCTGAATCCTCAATCCTCAGACCTCAGGCATCAATACTCAACCCTCAGTCCTCGTCCTCAATCCACAACCCTCAATCCTCAATCCTCAATCTTCATTAATCAATATTCAACCTTCTATCCTCCATCCTCAATCCTCAATCCTCAATCCTCAAACCTCAATCTTCAATCCTCAACACCCAATCCTCAATCTTCAATCCTCAATCCTCAATCATCAATCCTCAATCCTCAAACATCAATCCTCTGTCCTCAAACCTCAATCCTGAATCCTCAATACTGAATCCTCAGTCTTCAGCACTCAGTCCTCAACAATCAGTTGTCAATCCTCAATCCTCAATAGAATGTCATCAATTCACACTTTTCAATACTCAATACTCAATCTGCAATTTTCAAATCTCTATCCACAAATATCAATTCTCAACACTCAGCCATCAACACTCAGTCCTCAATGTTCAATCCTCAATCCTCAATTCTCAATCGTCAATCCTCAATACTGAATCTTCAATCCTCAATCCTCAATCCTCAATCCTCAAATCTCAATCCTCAATTCTCAATCATCAATTTTCAATCCTCAATACTGAATCTTCAATCCTCAATCCTCAAATCTCAATCCTCAATTCTCAATCCTCAATTCTCATTCCTCAATCCTCATTCTTCAATCCTCAATACCCAATACTCAATCTTCAATCTTCAACCCTCAATCCTCAATTCTCAATCCTCAATCCTCAGTCCTCAGACCTCAAACATCAATCCTCAACCCTCAGCCCTCATCCTCAATCCTCAATCCTCAATCTTCAATCCTCAGTCCTCTATCCTCATGCCTCAATCCTCAATCCTCATTCCTCTGTCATCAAACTTCAATCCCCAACCCTCAGCCCTCATCCTCAATCCTCAATCCTCAATTCTCAATCCTCAAACCTCAAACCTCAATCATCAACCGACAGTCCTAGTCCTCAATCCTCAACCCTCAATCCTCAATCCCCAATCTTCAATCCTCTATACTCAATATTCAATCCTCAATCCTCAATACTCAATCATCATTCTTCAACCCTCAACCCTCAACCCTCAACCCTCAGCCCTCATCCTCAATCCTCAAACCTCAACCCTCAATCCTCAATCTTCACTCCTCAATACTCAATATTCAATAATCAATCCTGAATTCACAATCTTCAATACTCAATCCTCAATCGTCAATCCTCAATCCCAAATACTCAATCTTCAATCCTCAATCCTCAATCCTCATTCCTCAATCCTCATTCTTCAATCCTCAATACCCAATCCTCAATCTTCAATCTTCAACCCTCAATCCTCAATTCTCAATCCTCAATCCTCAGTCCTCAGACCTCGAACATCAATCCTCAAACCTCAGCCCTCATCCTCAATCCTCAATCCTCAATCTTCAATCCTCAGTCCTCAATCCTCATGCCTCACCCCTCAATGCTCAATCCTCTGTCATCAAACTTCAATCCTCAACCCTTAGCCCTCATCCTCAATCCTCAATCCTCAATTCTCAATCCTCAAACCTCAAACCTCAATCATCAACCGGCAGTCCTAGTCCTCAATCCTCAACCCTCAATCCTCAATCCTCAATCTTCAATCCTCAATACTCAATATTCAATCCTCAATCCTTAATACTCAATCATCAATCTTCAACCCTCAAACCTCAACCCTCAGCCCTCATCCACAATCCTCAATCCTCAATCCTCAATCCTCAATCTTCACTCCTCAATACTCAATCTTCAATAATCAATCCTCAATTCTCAATCCTCATTCCTCAATCCTCATTCTTCAATCCTCAATGCCCAATCCTCAATCTTCAATCTTCAACCCTCAATCCTCAATTCTCAATCCGCAATCCTCAGTCCTCCGACCTCGAACATCAATCCTCAACCCTCAGCCCTCATCCTCAATCCTCAATCCTCAATCTTCAATCCTCAGTCCTCAATCCTCATGCCTCAACCCTCAATCCTCAATCCTCTGTCATCAAACTTCAATCCTCAACCCTCAGCCCTCATCCTCAATCCTCAATACCCAATCCTCAATCTTCAATCTTCAACCCTCAATCCTCAATTCTCAATCCTCAATCCTCAGCCCTCAGACCTCAAACATCAATCCTCAACCCTCAGCCCTCATCCTGAATCCTCAATCCTCAATCTACAATCCTCAATACTCAATATTCAATCCTCAATCCTCAATCCTCAATCATCAATACTCAATCCTCAATCGTCAATCCTCAATCCCCAATCCTCAATCTTCAATCCTCATTCCTCAATCCTCAATCCTCAATCCTCATTCTTCAATCCTCAACACCTAATCCTCAATCTTCAATCCTCAATCCTCAATCCTCAGACCTCAATCCTCAATCTTCAATCCTCAATACTCAATCTTCAATCTTCAATCCTCAATCCTCAATCCTCAATTCTCAATCCTCAATCTTCAATCCTCAATACTCAGTCCTCCATTCTCAATCCTCAATCCTGAATCCTCAATCCTCAATCATCAATTTTCAGTCTTCAATCCTCAATCCTCTATCCTCAATCCTCAATCCTCAATCGTCAGTCTTCAATCCTCAATACTCAACCCTCAGCCCTGGACCTCAATCCTGAATCCTCAATCCTCAATCCTCAATCTTCAATTCTCAATACTCAATCTTCAATCCTCAATCCTCAGTCCTCAAACCTCAATTCTGAATCCTCAATCCTGAATCCTCAACCTTCAGCCCTCAGTCCTCAACAATCGGTTGTCAATCCTCAATCCTCAATAGAATATACTCAATTCACAGTTTTCAATACACAATACTCAATCTGCAATCTTCAAATCTCTATCCACAAACATCAATTCTCATCAACCAACCCTCAACACTCAGTCCTCAATGTTTAATACTCAATCCTCAATTCTCAGCCTTCAATCCTCAATACTGAATCTTCAATCCTCAATCCTCAATCCTCAGTCCTCACTCCTCAATCCTCAGTCCTCGATCCTCAGTCCTCAAACCTCAATCCTCAATCCTCAATGTTCAATCCGCAATACCCAATTCTCAATCTTCAATCCTCAATCCTCAATCCTCAATCATCAGTCCTCAATCCTCAATCCTCAGTCCTCAAACCTTAATCCTGAATCCCCAATCCTGAATACTCTACCTTCAGCCCTCAGTCCTTAACAAACAGTCGTCAATCCTCAATCCTCAATAGAATATCATCAATTCACAGTTTTCAATACTCAATACTCAATCTGCAATCTTCAAATCTCTATCCACAAACATCAATTCTCATTGCTCAACACTCAACACTCCGTCAGCAATACTCAACCTTCAATCCTCCATCCCCAATCCTCAATTTTCAATCCTCAATACTCAGTCTTCAATCCTCAATGCTCAATCCTCAATCCTCAATCCTCAGTCCTCAATCCACAATCATCTATCCTCAATCCCCAATCCTCAATCTTCAATCCTCAATCCTCAATCCTCAATCCTGAATCCTCAATCTTCAATCCTCAATACTCAATCTGCAATCCTCAATCCTCAATCCTCAATCCTCAATGCTCAATCCTCAATCCTCAATCCTCAACCCTCAATCTTCAATCCCCAATACTCAATCTGCAATCCTCAATCCTCAATCCTCAAACCTCAATCCTCATTCTTCAATCATCAATACCCAATCCTCAATACCCAATCCTCAATCTTCAATCCTCAATCCTCAATCCTCAATTCTCAATCCTCAATCCTCAATCCTCAACCCTCAATCCTCAATGTTCAATCCTCAATCCTCAATCTTCAATCTTCAATCCTCAATACCCAATCCTCAATCTTCAATCCTCAATCCTCAGTCCTCAAACCTCAATTCTGAATCCTCACTCCTGAATCCCCAATCTGCAGCCCTCAGTCCTCAACAATCAGTTGTCATTCCTCAATCCTCAATAGAATATCCTCAATTCACAGCTTTCAATACTCAATACTCAATACTCAATCTGCAATCTTAAAACGTGTATCCACAAACATCAATTTTCACCACTCAAACCTCGGCACTCATTCCTCAATGTTCAATCCTCAATCCTCAGCTCTCAATCTTCGATCCTCAGTACTGATGCTTCAATCCTCAATCCTTAATTCTCAATCCTCAATCCTCAACCCTCATTCTTCTATCCTCAGTACCCAATCCTCAATCTTCAATTCTCAATCCTCAATCCTCAATTCTCAATTCTCAATCCTCAATCCTCAATCCTCAATCCTCATACCTCAAACATCAATATTAAACCCTCAGTCTTCGTCCTCAATCCACAAACCTCAATCCTCAACCCTCAATCTTCAATCATCAATATTCAATCTTCAATCCTCAATACTCAATCCTCAATCCTCAATCCTCAATCTGCAATCTTCAATCCCCAATACTCAATCTTCAATCCTCAATCCTCAATACTCAATCCTCAATGCTCATTCTTCAATCCTCAATACCCAATCCTCAATCTTCAATCCACAATCCCCAATCCTCAGTTCGTAATACTCAATCCTCAATCCTCAGACCTCAGGCATCAATACTCAACCCTCAGTCCTCGTCCTCAATCCACAACCCTCAATCCTCAATCCTCAACCTTCATTAATCAATATTCAACCTTCTATCCTCAATCCTCAATCCTCAATCCTCAATCTTCAATCCTCAACACCCAATCCTCAATCTTCAATCCTCAATCCTCAATCATCAATCCTCAATCCTCAAACCTCAATCCTCTGTCCTCAAACCTCAATCCTGAATCCTCAATACTGAATGCTCAATCTTCAGCACTCAGTCCTCAACAATCAGTTGTCAATCCTCAATCCTCAATAGAATGTCATCAATTCACACCTTTCAATACTCAATACTCAATCTGCAATCTTCAAATCTCTATCCACAAGTATCAATTCTCATCACTCAGCCATCAACACTCAGTCCTCAATGTTCAATCCTCAATCCTCAATTCTCAATCGTCAATCCTCAATACTGAATCTTCAATCCTCAATCCTCAATCCTCAATCCTCAATCCTCAATCCTCAATCCTCAATCATCAATTTTCAATCCTCAATACTCAATTTTCAATACTCAATCCTCAATCAACAATCCTCAATCCTCAATCCTCAATCGTCAGGCTTCAATCCTCAATACTCAATCTTCAATCCTCAATCCTCAATCCTCATTCCTCAATCCTCATTCTTCAAACCGCAATACCCAATCCTCAATCTTCAACCTTCAATCCTCAATCCTCAATTCTCAATACTCAATCCTCAATCCTCAGTCCTCAAAACTCAAACCTGAACCCTCAATCCTGAATCCTCAACCTTCAGAACTCAGTCCTCAACAATCAGTTGTCAATCCTCAATCCTCAAAAGAATATAATCAACTCACAGTTTTCAATACTCAATACTCAATCTGCAATCTGTAAATCTCTATCCACAAACATCAATTCTCATCATTCAACCCTCAACACTCAGTCCCCAATCCTCAATCTTCAACACTCAATCCTCAATCCTCAATCCTCAATCCTCAATCTTCAATCCTCAATACTCAATCTTCAATCATCAATCCTCAATACTCTATCTTCAATCCTCAATCCTCTATCCTCAATCCCCATACCTCATTCTAAAATCCTCAATACCCAATCCTCAATCTTCAATCCTCAATCCTCAATACTCAATACTCAATCCTCAATCCTCAGTCCTCAGTCCTCAAACCTCAATCCTCAACCCTCAGCCCTCATCCTCAATCCTCAATCCTCAATTCTCAATCCTCAAACCTCAAACCTCAATCATCAACCGACAGTCCTAGTCCTCAATCCTCAACCCTCAATCCTCAATCCTCAATCTTCAATCCTCAATACTCAATATTCAATCCTCAATCCTCAGTCCTCAATCATCAGTACTCAATACTCAATCGTCAATCCTCAATCCCCAATCCTCAATCTTCAATCCTCAATCCTCAATCCTCAATCCTCAATCCTCAACCTTCAATCCCCAATAATCAATCTTCAATCCTCAATCCTCAATCCTCAATCCTGAATCCTCAATCCTCAATCCTCATACCTCAAACATCAATACTCAACCCTCAGTCCTCGTCCTCAATCCACAACCATCAATCCTCAATCCTCAACATTCAATCAAGGATATTCAACCTTCAGTCCTCAATCCTCAGTCCGCAATCCTCAATCCTCAATCCTCAATGTTCAATCCGCAATACCCAATCCTCAATCTTCAATCAACAATCCTCAATCCTCAATCGTCAATCCACAATCCTCGATCCACAATCCTCAATCCTCATACCTCAAACATCAATATTCAACCCTCAGTCCCCGTCCTCAATCCACAAACCTCAATCCTCAACCCTCAATCTTCAATCATCAATATTCAATCTTCAATCCTCAATATTCAATCCTCAATCCTCAATCCTCAGTCCTCAAACCACAATTCTGAATCCCCAATACTCAATCTTCAATCCTCAATCTTCAGTCCTCAATACTCAACTATCAGTCCTCAATTCTCAATACTCAATCCACAATCTTCAATCTTCAATCCTCAATACTGAATCTTCAATCCTCAATCCTCAATCCTCAATCCTCAATGCTCAATCCTCAATCCTCAATCCTCAACCCTCAATCTTCAATCCTCAATACACAATCTGCAATCCTCAATCCTCAATCCTCAATCCTCAATCCTCAATCCTCATTGTTTAATCCTCAATACCCAATCCTCAATCTTCAATCCTCAACCCTCAATCCTCAATTCTCAATCCTCATTCTTCAATCCTCAACACCCAATGCTCAATCTTCAATCCTCAATCCTCAATCCTCAATCCTCAATCTTCAATCCTCAATACTCAATCTTCAATCCTCAATCCTCAGTCCTCAAACCTCAATTCTGAATCCTCAATCCTGAATCCTCAACCTTCAGCCCTCAGTCCTCAACAATCGGTTGTCAATCCTCAATCCTCAATAGAATATACTCAATTCACAGTTTTCAATACACAATACTCAATCTGCAATCTTCAAATCTCTATCCACAAACATCAATTCTCATCAACCAACCCTCAACACTCAGTCCTCAATGTTTAATACTCAATCCTCAATTCTCAGCCTTCAATCCTCAATACTGAATCTTCAATCCTCAATCCTCAATCCTCAATCCTCAAACCTCAATCCTCAATCCTCAATCATCAATTTTCAATCCTCAATACACAATCTGCAATCCTCAATCCTCAATCCTCAATCCTCAATCCTCAATCCTCATTGTTCAATCCTCAATACCCAATCCTCAATCTTCAATCCTCATCCCTCAATCCTCAATTCTCAATCCTCATTCTTCAATCCTCAACACCCAATGCTCAATCTTCAATCCTCAATCCTCAATCCTCAATCCTCAATCCTCAATCCTCACTCCACAATCATCAATAACCAACCCTCAATCTTCAATTCTCAATCCTCAATCCTCAATTCTCAATCCTCAATCCTCAGTCCTCAGTCCTCAAACATCAATCCCCAACCCTCAGCCCTCATTCTCAACCCTCAATCCTCAATTCTCAGACCTCAGCCCTCAAACCTCAATCCTCAGCCCTCATACCTCATCCTCAATCCTCAATCTTCAATCATCAATATTCAATCTTCAATCCTCAATCCTCAATCCTCAATACTGAATCCTCAGTCCTCAATCCTCAATCCTCAATACTCAACCATCATTCCTCAATTCTGAATACTCAATAGAATATCCCGAATTCTCAGGATCCAATACTCAAACCTCAACACACAACCCTCAATCCTCAATCCTCAATCCTCAATCCTCAATCTTCAATCCTCAATACTCAATCTTCAATCCTCCATCCTCAATCCACAATCCTCAATCCTCAATCCTCAATCGTCAGGCTTCAATCCTCAATACTCAATATTCAATCCTCAATCCTCAATCCTCATTCCTCAATCCTCATTCTTCAAACCTCAATACCCAATGCTCAATCTTCAACACTCAATCCTCAATCCTCAATCCTCAATCCTCAATCCTCAATCCTCAATCTTCAATCCTCAATACTCAATCTTCAATCATCAATCCTCAATACTCAGTCTTCAATCCTCAATCCTCAATCCTCAATCTTCATTCCTCAGTCCTCAATCCTCATGCCTCAATCCTCAATCCTCAATCCTCAGTCATCAAACCTCAATCCTGAATCCTCAATCCTGAAACCTCTATCTTCAGACCTCAGACCTGAACAATCAGATGTCAATCCTCAATCCTCAATAGAATATCATCAATTCACAGTTTTCAATACTCAATACTCAATCTGCAATCATCAAATTTCTTTCCACAAACATCAATTCTCATCACTCAAACCTCAACTCTGAGTCCCCAATCCTCAATCTTCAATCCTCAATCCTCAATGCTCAATTCTCAATCCTCAATCTTCAATCCTTAATACTCTATCTTCAATCCTCAATCCACTATCCTCAATCCCCAAACCTCATTCTAAAATCCTCAATACCCAATCCTCAATCTTCAATCCTCAATCCTCAATACTCAATATTCAATCCTCAATCCTCAGTCCTCAGTCCTCAAACCTCAATCCTCAACCGGCAGCCCTCATCCTCAATCCTCAATCCTCAATTCTCAATCCTCAAACCTCAAACCTCAATCATCAACCGACAGTACTAGTCCTCAATCCTCAACCCTCAATCCTCAATCCTCAATCTTCAATCCTCAATACTCGATATTCAATCCTCAATCCTCAATCCTCAATCATCAATACTCAATCCTCAATCGTCAATCCTCAATCCCCAATCCTCAATCTTCAATCCTCAATCCTCAATCCTCAATCCTCAATCCTCAATCTTCAATCCCCAATAATCAATCTTCAATCCTCAATCCTCAATCCTCAATCCTGAATCCTCAATCCTCAATCCTCAATCTTCAATCCTCAATACTCAGTCTTCAATCCTCAATCCTCAATCCTCAAACCTCAATCCTCTGTCCTCAAACCACAATCCTGAATCCTCAATACTGAATCCTCAATCTTCAGCACTCAGTCCTCAACAATCAGTTGTCAATCCTCAATCCTCAATACAATGTCATCAATTCACATTTTCCAATACTCAATACTCAATCTGCAATCTTCAAATCTCTATCCACAAATATCAATTCACATCACTCAACCATCAACACTCAGTCCTCAATGTTCAATCCTCAATCCTCAATTCTCAATCGTCAAGCCTCAATACTGAATCTTCAATCATCAATCCTCAGTCCTCAATCCTCAATCCTCAATCCTCAAACTTCAATCTTCAATCCTCAATCCTCAGACCTCAAACATCAACACTCAACACTCAGTCCTCGTCCTCAATCCTCAATCTTCAATCCTCAATACTCAATATTCAATCCTCAATCCTCAATCCTCAATCCTCAATCCTCAATCCTCAATCCTCAATCCTCAGTCTTCAAAACTCAAACCTGAATCCTCAATCCTCAGACCTCAGGCATCAATACTCAACCCTCAGTCCTCGTCCTCAATCCACAACCCTCAATCCTCAATCCTCAATCTTCATTAATCAATATTCAACCTTCTATCCTCAATCCTCAATCCTCAATCCTCAATCCTCAAACCTCAATCTTCAATCCTCAACACCCAATCCTCAATCTTCAATCCTCAATCCTCAATCATCAATCCTCAATCCTCAAACATCAATCCTCTGTCCTCAAACCTCAATCCTGAATCCTCAATACTGAATCCTCAGTCTTCAGCACTCAGTCCTCAACAATCAGTTGTCAATCCTCAATCCTCAATAGAATGTCATCAATTCACACTTTTCAATACTCAATACTCAATCTGCAATTTTCAAATCTCTATCCACAAATATCAATTCTCAACACTCAGCCATCAACACTCAGTCCTCAATGTTCAATCCTCAATCCTCAATTCTCAATCGTCAATCCTCAATACTGAATCTTCAATCCTCAATCCTCAATCCTCAATCCTCAAATCTCAATCCTCAATTCTCAATCATCAATTTTCAATCCTCAATACTGAATCTTCAATCCTCAATCCTCAAATCTCAATCCTCAATTCTCAATCCTCAATTCTCATTCCTCAATCCTCATTCTTCAATCCTCAATACCCAATACTCAATCTTCAATCTTCAACCCTCAATCCTCAATTCTCAATCCTCAATCCTCAGTCCTCAGACCTCAAACATCAATCCTCAACCCTCAGCCCTCATCCTCAATCCTCAATCCTCAATCTTCAATCCTCAGTCCTCTATCCTCATGCCTCAATCCTCAATCCTCATTCCTCTGTCATCAAACTTCAATCCCCAACCCTCAGCCCTCATCCTCAATCCTCAATCCTCAGTTCTCAATCCTCAAACCTCAAACCTCAATCATCAACCGACAGTCCTAGTCCTCAATCCTCAACCCTCAATCCTCAATCCCCAATCTTCAATCCTCTATACTCAATATTCAATCCTCAATCCTCAATACTCAATCATCATTCTTCAACCCTCAACCCTCAACCCTCAACCCTCAGCCCTCATCCTCAATCCTCAAACCTCAATCCTCAATCCTCAATCTTCACTCCTCAATACTCAATATTCAATAATCAATCCTGAATTCACGATCTTCAATACTCAATCCTCAATCGTCAATCCTCAATCCCAAATACTCAATCTTCAATCCTCAATCCTCAATCCTCATTCCTCAATCCTCATTCTTCAATCCTCAATACCCAATCCTCAATCTTCAATCTTCAACCCTCAATCCTCAATTCTCAATCCTCAATCCTCAGTCCTCAGACCTCGAACATCAATCCTCAAACCTCAGCCCTCATCCTCAATCCTCAATCCTCAATCTTCAATCCTCAGTCCTCAATCCTCATGCCTCACCCCTCAATGCTCAATCCTCTGTCATCAAACTTCAATCCTCAACCCTTAGCCCTCATCCTCAATCCTCAATCCTCAATTCTCAATCCTCAAACCTCAAACCTCAATCATCAACCGGCAGTCCTAGTCCTCAATCCTCAACCCTCAATCCTCAATCCTCAATCTTCAATCCTCAATACTCAATATTCAATCCTCAATCCTTAATACTCAATCATCAATCTTCAACCCTCAAACCTCAACCCTCAGCCCTCATCCACAATCCTCAATCCTCAATCCTCAATCCTCAATCTTCACTCCTCAATACTCAATCTTCAATAATCAATCCTCAATTCTCAATCCTCATTCCTCAATCCTCATTCTTCAATCCTCAATGCCCAATCCTCAATCTTCAATCTTCAACCCTCAATCCTCAATTCTCAATCCGCAATCCTCAGTCCTCCGACCTCGAACATCAATCCTCAACCCTCAGCCCTCATCCTCAATCCTCAATCCTCAATCTTCAATCCTCAGTCCTCAATCCTCATGCCTCAACCCTCAATCCTCAATCCTCTGTCATCAAACTTCAATCCTCAACCCTCAGCCCTCATCCTCAATCCTCAATACCCAATCCTCAATCTTCAATCTTCAACCCTCAATCCTCAATTCTCAATCCTCAATCCTCAGCCCTCAGACCTCAAACATCAATCCTCAACCCTCAGCCCTCATCCTGAATCCTCAATCCTCAATCTACAATCCTCAATACTCAACATTCAATCCTCAATCCTCAATCCTCAATCCTCAATCATCAATACTCAATCCTCAATCGTCAATCCTCAATCCCCAATCCTCAATCTTCAATCCTCAATCCTCAATCCCCAATCCTCAATCCTCAATCTTCAATCCCCAATAATCAATCTTCAATCCTCAATCCTCAATCCTCTGTCCTCAAACCTCAATCCTGAATCCTCAATACTGAATACTCAATCTTCAGCACTCAGTCCTCAACAATCAGTTGTCAATCCTCAATCCTCAATAGAATGTCATCAATTCACATTTTTCAATACTCAATACTCAATCTGCAATCTTCAAATCTCTATCCACAAATATCAATTCACATCACTCAACCATCAACACTCAGTCCTCAATGTTCAATCATCAATCCTCAATTCTCAATCGTCAATCCTCAATACTGAATCTTCAATCATCAATCCTCAGTCCTCAATCCTCTATCCTCAATCCTCAATCTTCAATATTCAATCCTCAATCTTCAGACCTCAAACATCAACACTCAACCCTCAGTCCTCGTCGTCAATCCTCAATCTTCAATCCTCAATACTCAATATTCAATCCTCAATCCTCAATCCTCAATCCTCAATCCTCAATCCTCAATCCTCAATCCTCAGTCTTCAAAACTCAAACCTGAATCCTCAATCCTCAGACCTCAGGCATCAGTACTCAACCCTCAGTCCTCGTCCTCAATCCACAACCCTCAATCCTCAATCCTCAATCTTCACTCATCAATATTCAACCGTCTATCCTCAATCCTCAATCCTCAATCCTCAATCCTCAATCCTCAATCCTCAATCCTCAATCCTCAATCCTCAATCCTCAATCCTCAATCCTCAATCTTCAATCCTCAATACTCAATCTTCAGCCCTCAATCCTCAATTCTCAATCCTCAATCCTCAGTCCTCAGTCCTCAAACCTCAATCGTCAACCCTCAGCCCTCATCCTCAATCCTCAACCCTCAATCCTCAATCCTCAATCCTCAATCCTCAATCTTCAATCCTCCATCCTCAATCCTCAATCCTCAGTCCTCAATCCTCAATCGTCAGGCTTCAATCATCAATACTCAATCTTCAACCCTCAACCCTCAATTCTCATTCCTCAATCCTCATTCTTCAATCCTCAATACCCAATCCTCAATCTTCAATCTTCAACCCTCAATCCTCAATTCTCAATCCTCAATCTTCAATCCTCAGTCCTCAATCCTCATGCCTCAATCCTCAATCCTCATTCCTCAGTCATCAAACTTCAATCCCCAACCCTCAGCCCACATCCTCAATCCTCAATCCTCAATTCTCAATCCTCAAACCTCAAACCTCAATCATCAACCGACAGTCCTAGTCCTCAATCCTCAACCCTCAATCCTCAATCCTCAATCTTCAATCCTCAATACTCAATATTCAATCCTCAATCCTCAATCCTCAATCATCATTCTTCAACCCTCAACCCTCAACCCTCAGCCCTCATCCTCAATCCTCAAACCTCAATCCTCAATCCTCAATCTTCACTCCTCAATACTCAATATTCAATAATCAATCCTCAATTCTCAATCCTCAATACTCAATCCTCAATCGTCAATCCTCAATCCCCAATCCTCAATCTTCAATCCTGAATCCTCAATCCTCATTCCTCAATCCTCATTCTTCAATCCTCAATACCCAATCCTCAATCTTCAATCTTCAACACTCAATCCTCAATTCTCAATCCTCAATCCTCAGTCCTCAGACCTCGAACACCAATCCTCAACCCTCAGCCCTCATCCTCAATCCTCAATCCTCAATCTTCTATCCTCAATCCTCAATCCTAAATTCTCAGTCCTGAGCCCTCAAACCTCAATCCTCAACCCTCAGACCTCATCCTCAATCCTCAATTATCAATCCTCAATCCTCAATCTTCAATCCTGAATACTCAATCTTCAATCCTCAATCCTCAATTCTCAATCCTCAATCCTCAGTCCTCAGTCCTCAAACCACAATCCTCTACCCTCAGCCCTGGACCTCAATCCTCAATCCTCAATCCTCAATCCTCAATCTTCAATCCTCAATACTCAATCTTCAATCCTCAATCCTCAGTCCTCAAACCTCAATTCTGAATCCTCAATCCTGAATCTTCAACCTTCAGCCCTCAGTCCTCAACAATCTGTTGTCAATCCTCAATCCTCAATAGAATATACTCAATTCACAGTTTTCAATACACAATACTCAATCTGCAATCTTCAAATGTCTATCCACAAACATCAGTTCTCATCACCCAACCCTCAACACTCAGTCCTCAATGTTCAATACTCAATCCTCAATTCTCAGCCTTCAATCCTCAATACTGAATCTTCAATCCTCAATCGTCAACCCTCAGTCCTCAATCCTCAATCCTCAATCCTCAATTCTCAATTCTCAATCCTCAATCCTCAATCCTCAATCCTCATACCTCAAACATCAATATTAAACCCTCAGTCCGCGTCCTCAATCCACAATCCTCAATCCTCAACCCTCAATCTTCAATCATCAATATTCAATCTTCAATCCTCAATACTCAATCCTCAATCCTCAATCCTCAATCCTCATTCTTCAATCCTAAACACCCAATCCTCAATCTTCAATCCTCAATCCTCAATCCCCAATCCTCAATACTCATTCTTCAATCCTCAACACCCAATCCTCAATCTTCAATCCTCAATCCTCAATCCTCAATTCTTAATTCTCAATCCTCAATCCTCAGACCTCGAACATCAGCACTCAACCCTCAGTCCTCGACCTCAATCCACAACCCTCAATCCTCGATCCTCAATCTTCAATCATCAATATTCAATCTTCAATCATCAATCCTCAATCCTCAATACTCAAACCTCACTCCTCAATACACAACTGTCATTCCTCATCCTCATTCCTCAATCCTCAATCGTTAATCCTCAATCCTCAATCCTCAACCCTCAATCCTCAATGTTCAATCCTCAATCCTCAATCTTCAATCTTCAATCCTCAATACCCAATCCTCAATCTTCAATCCTCAATCCTCAATCCTCAATCCTCAATCCTCAATTCTCAATCCTCAATTCTCAATCCTCATACCTCAAACATCAATATTAAACCCTCAGTCCTCGTCCTCAATCCACAATCCTCAATCCTCAACCCTCAATCTTCAATCATCAATATTCAATCTTCAATCCTCAATACTCAATCCTCAATCCTCAATCCTCAATCCTCAATCCGCAATCTTCAATCCCCAATACTCAATCTTCAATCCTCAATCCTCAATACTCAATCCTCAATGCTCATTCTTCAATCCTCAATACCCAATCCTCAATCTTCAATCCACAATCCCCAATCCTCAGTTCGTAATCCTCAATCCTCAATCCTCAGACCTCAGGCATCAATACTCAACCCTCAGTCCTCGTCCTCAATCCACAACCCTCAATCCTCAATCCTCAATCTTCATTAATCAATATTCAACCTTCTATCCTCAATCCTCAATCCTCAATCCTCAATCCTCAATCCTCAATCTTCAATCCTCAACACCCAATCCTCAATCTTCAATCCTCAATCCTCAATCATCAATCCTCAATCCTCAAACCTCAATCCTCTGTCCTCAAACCTCAATCCTGAATCCTCAATACTGAATCCTCAATCTTCAGCACTCAGTCCTCAAAAATCAATTGTCAATCCTCAATCCTCAATAGAATATCCTCAATTCACAGTTTTCAATACTGAACCCCACCCTTCAATCTTCAAATCTCAATCCACAAACATCAATTCTCATCACTCAACCATCAACACCCAGTCCTCAATCTTCAATCCTCAATCCTCAATCCTCAACCTTCAATCCTCAATACTCAATACTCAATCCTCAATCCTCAATTCTCAGTCCTCAATACTCAATCCTCAATCGTCAATCCTCAATCCCCAGTCCTCAACCTTCAATCCTCAATTCTCAATCCTCAATCCTCAATCCTCAATATTCAACACACAACCCTCAACCATCAATCCTCAACACTCAACCATCAATCCTCAATTCTCAATACTCAATCCTCAATCTACAATCCTCAATACTCAGTCTTCAATCCTCAATCCTCAATCCTCAATCCTCAATCCTCATTCTTCAATCCTCAATACACAATGCTCAATATTCAATCCTCAATCCTCAATCCTCAATTCTCAATCCTCAATCCTCAATCCTCAATATTCAACACTCAAGCCTCAAACATCAATCCTCAATAATCAATCATCAATCCTCAATTCTCAATACTCAATGGAATATCCTGAATTCTCATGGTTCAATACACAATCCACAATATTCAATAATCAAATCTCAATCCTCAAACATCAATTCTCAACACTCAATACTCAACACTCAGTCCTCTCTCTTCAAACCTCCATCCTCAACCCTCAATCCTCAAGCGTCAATCCTCAATCCTCAATCCTCAACCCTCAATCCTCAGTCCTCAAACCTCAATCCCGAATCCTCAATCCTGAATCCTCTATCTTCAGCCCTCAGTCCTCAAAAATCAATTTTCAATCCTCAATCCTCAATAGAATATCCTCAATTCACAGTTTTCAATACTGAACCCCATCCTTCAATCTTCAAATCTCAATCCACAAACATCAATACTCATCACTCAACCATCAACACCCAGTCCTCAATCTTCAATCCTCAATCCTCAATCCTCAATCTTCAATCCTCAAAACTCAATACTCAATCCCCAATCCTCAATTCTCAGTCCTCAATACTCAATCCTCTATCCTCAATCGTCAATCCTCAACACCAATCCTCAATCTTCAATCCTCAATCCTCAATCCTCAGTCCTCAAATCTCTATTCTGAATCCTCAATCCTGCATCCTCAATCCTCAGCACTCAGTCCTCAACAATCAGTTGTCAATCCTCAATCCCCAAGAGAATATCCTCAATTCACAGTTTTCAATACTCAATACTCAATCTGCATTCCACAAATCTCTATCCAGAGACATCAATTCTCATCACTCAACCCTGAACGCTCAGTCCCCAATGTTCAATCCTCAATCCTCAATTCTCAACCTTCAATCCTCGATACTGAATCTTCAATCCTCAATCCTCAATCCTCAATCCTCAATCCTCAATCCTCAATCCTCAGTAATCAATGCTCAATCTTCAATACTCAATCGTCAATCCTCATTCCTCAATCCTCAATCCTCAATCCTCGTTCCTCAAACCTCAATCGTCAACCCTCAGTACTCACACTCAATTCTCAATTCTCAATCCTCAATCCTCAATCCTCAATCCTCAATCTTCAATCCTCAATAATCAATCTCCAATCCTAGATCCTCAATCCCCAATCCTCAATCCTCAACCCTCAATCTTCAATCCTCAATACTCAATCCTCAATCTTCAATCCTCATTCTTCAATCCTCAACACCCAATCCTCAATCTTCAATCCTCAATCTTCAATCCTCAATTCTCAATCCTCAATCCTCAATCCTCAGACCTCAAACATCAATACTCAACCATCAGTCCTCGTCCTCAATCCACAACACTCAATCCTCGATCCTCAATCTTCAATCATCAATATTCAATCTTCAATCCTCAATCCTCAATCCTCAATACTGAATCCTCAGTCCTCAATCCTCAATCCTCAATACTCAACCATCATTCCTCAATTCTGAATACTCAATAGAATATCCTGAATTCTCAGGATCCAATACTCAAACCTCAACACACAACCCTCAATCCTCAATCCTCAATCCTCAATCCTCAATCTTCAATCCTCAATACTCAATCTTCAATCCTCCATCCTCAATCCACAATCCTCAATCCTCAATCCTCAATCGTCAGGCTTCAATCCTCAATACTCAATCTTCAATCCTCAATCCTCAATCCTCATTCCTCAATCCTCATTCTTCAAACCTCAATACCCAATCCTCAATCTTCAACCTTCAATCCTCAATCCTCAATTCTCAATACTCAATCCTCAATCCTCAGTCCTCAAAACTCAAACCTGAACCCTCAGTCCTGAATCCTCAACCTTCAGAACTCAGTCCTCAACAATCAGTTGTCAATCCTCAATCCTCAAAAGAATATAATCAATTCACAGTTTTCAATACTCAATACTCAATCTGCAATCTGTAAATCTCCATCCACAAACATCAATTCTCATCATTCAACCATCAACACTCAGTCCCCAATCCTCAATCTTCAACACTCAATCCTCAATCCTCAATCCTCAATCCTCAATTTTCAATCCTCAATACTCAATCTTCAATCATCAATCCTCAATACTCAGTCTTCAATCCTCAATCCTCAATCCTCAATCTTCATTCCTCCGTCCTCAATCCTCATGCCTCAATCCTCAGTCCTCAATCCTCAGTCATCAAACCTCAATCCTGAATCCTCAATCCTGAAACCTCAATCTTCAGACCTCAGACCTGAACAATCAGATGTCAATCCTCAATCCTCAATAGAATATGATCAATTCACAGTTTTCAATACTCAATACGCAATCTGCAATCATCAAATTTCTCTCCACAAACATCAATTCTCATCACTCAAACCTCAACTCTCAGTCCCCAATCCTCAATCTTCAATCCTCAATCCTCAATCCTCAATTCTCAATCCTCAATCTTCAATCCTCAATACTCTATCTTCAATCCTAAATCCTCTATCCTCAATCCCCAAACATCATTCTAAAATCCTCAATACCCAATCCTCAATCTTCAATCCTCAATACTCAATCTTCAATCCTCAATCCTCAGTCCTCAAACCTCAATTCTGAATCCTCAATACTCATTCTTCAATCCTCAATCTTCAGTCCTCAATACTCAACTATCAGTCCTCAATTCTCAATACTCAACCCTCAATCCTCATTCTTCAATCCTCAATACCCAATCCTCAATCTTCAATCCTCATTCCTCAATCATCAATCCTCAATCCTCATTCGTCAATCCTCAACACCCAATCCTCAATCTTCAATCCTCAATCCTCAATCCTCAGACCTCAATCCTCAATCTTCAATCCTCAATACTCAATCTTCAATCCTCAATCCTCAATCCTCAATCCTCAAAACTCATTCTACAATCCTCAATAACCAATCCTCAATCCTCAATCCTCAATCCTCAATTTTCAATCCTCAATACTCAACCTTCAATCCTCCATCCTCAATCCACAATCCTCAATCCTCAATCCTCCATCGTCAGGCAACAATGCTCAATACTCATTCTTCTATCCTCAATCCTCAATCCTAAATTCTCAGTCCTCAGCCCTCAAACCTCAATGCTCAACCCTCAGACCTGATCCTCAATCCTCAATTATCAATCCTCAATCCTCAATCTTCAATCCTGAATACTCAATCTTCAATCCTCAATCCTCAGTCCTCAATCCACAATCATCTATCCTCAATCCCCAATCCTCAATCTTCAATCCTCAATCCTCAATCCTCAATCCTGAATCCTCAATCTTCAATCCTCAATACTCACTCTGCAATCCTCAATCCTCAATCCTCAATTCTCAATCCTCAATCCTCAATCCACAGACCTCAATCCTCAATCTTCAATCCTCAATCCTCAATCTTCAATCCTCATTCCTCAATCCTCAATCCTCAATCCTCATTCTTCAATCCTCAACACCTAATCCTCAATCTTCAATCCTCAATCCTCAATCCTCAGACCTCAATCCTCAATCTTCAATCCTCAATACTCAATCTTCAATCTTCAATCCTCAATCCTCAATCCTCAATTCTCAATCCTCAATCTTCAATCCTCAATACTCAGTCCTCCATTCTCAATCCTCAATCCTGAATCCTCAATCCTCAATCATCAATTTTCAATCTTCAATCCTCAATCCTCTATCCTCAATCCTCAATCCTCAATCGTCAGTCTTCAATCCTCAATACTCAACCCTCAGCCCTGGACCTCAATCCTGAATCCTCAATCCTCAATCCTCAATCTTCAATTCTCAATACTCAATCTTCAATCCTCAGTCCTCAGTCCTCAAACCTCAATTCTGAATCCTCAATCCTGAATCCTCAACCTTCAGCCCTCAGTCCTCAACAATCGGTTGTCAATCCTCAATCCTCAATAGAATATACTCAATTCACAGTTTTCAATACACAATACTCAATCTGCAATCTTCAAATCTCTATCCACAAACATCAATTCTCATCAACCAACCCTCAACACTCAGTCCTCAATGTTTAATACTCAATCCTCAATTCTCAGCCTTCAATCCTCAATACTGAATCTTCAATCCTCAATCCTCAATCCTCAGTCCTCAATCCTCAATCCTCAGTCCTCGATCCTCAGTCCTCAAACCTCAATCCTCAATCCTCAATGTTCAATCCGCAATACCCAATTCTCAATCTTCAATCCTCAATCCTCAATCCTCAATCATCAGTCCTCAATCCTCAATCCTCAGTCCTCAAACCTTAATCCTGAATCCCCAATCCTGAATACTCTACCTTCAGCCCTCAGTCCTTAACAAACAGTCGTCAATCCTCAATCCTCAATAGAATATCATCAATTCACAGTTTTCAATACTCAATACTCAATCTGCAATCTTCAAATCTCTATCCACAAACATCAATTCTCATTGCTCAACACTCAACACTCCGTCAGCAATACTCAACCTTCAATCCTCCATCCCCAATCCTCAATTTTCAATCCTCAATACTCAGTCTTCAATCCTCAATGCTCAATCCTCAATCCTCAATCCTCAGTCCTCAATCCACAATCATCTATCCTCAATCCCCAATCCTCAATCTTCAATCCTCAATCCTCAATCCTCAATCCTGAATCCTCAATCTTCAATCCTCAATACTCAATCTGCAATCCTCAATCCTCAATCCTCAATCCTCAATGCTCAATCCTCAATCCTCAATCCTCAACCCTCAATCTTCAATCCCCAATACTCAATCTGCAATCCTCAATCCTCAATCCTCAAACCTCAATCCTCATTCTTCAATCATCAATACCCAATCCTCAATACCCAATCCTCAATCTTCAATCCTCAATCCTCAATCCTCAATTCTCAATCCTCAATCCTCAATCCTCAACCCTCAATCCTCAATGTTCAATCCTCAATCCTCAATCTTCAATCTTCAATCCTCAATACCCAATCCTCAATCTTCAATCCTCAATCCTCAGTCCTCAAACCTCAATTCTGAATCCTCACTCCTGAATCCCCAATCTTCAGCCCTCAGTCCTCAACAATCAGTTGTCATTCCTCAATCCTCAATAGAATATCCTCAATTCACAGCTTTCAATACTCAATACTCAATACTCAATCTGCAATCTTAAAACGTGTATCCACAAACATCAATTTTCACCACTCAAACCTCGGCACTCATTCCTCAATGTTCAATCCTCAATCCTCAGCTCTCAATCTTCGATCCTCAGTACTGAACCTTCAATACTCAATCCTTAATTCTCAATCCTCAATCCTCAACCCTCATTCTTCAATCCTCAGTACCCAATCCTCAATCTTCAATCCTCAATCCTCAATCCTCAATTCTCAATTCTCAATCCTCAATCCTCAATCCTCAATCCTCATACCTCAAACATCAATATTAAACCGTCAGTCCTCGTCCTCAATCCACAAACCTTAATCCTCAACCCTCAATCTTCAATCATCAATATTCAATCTTCAATCCTCAATACTCAATCCTCAGTCCTCAATCCTCAATCCGCAATCTTCAATCCCCAATACTCAATCTTCAATCCTCAATCCTCAATACTCAATCCTCAATGCTCATTCTTCAATCCTCAATACCCAATCCTCAATCTTCAATCCACAATCCCCAATCCTCAGTTCGTAATCCTCAATCCTCAATCCTCAGACCTCAGGCATCATACTCAACCCTCAGTCCTCGTCCTCAATCCACAACCCTCAATCCTCAATCCTCAATCTTCATTAATCAATATTCAATCTTCTATCCTCTATCCTCAATCCTCAATCCTCAATCCTCAATCCTCAATCTTCAATCCGCAACACCCAATCCTCAATCTTCAATCCTCAATCCTCAATCATCAATCTTCAATCCTCAAACATCAATCCTCTGTCCTCAAACCTCAATCCTGAATCCTCAATACTGAATCCTCAGTCTTCAGCACTCAGTCCTCAACAATCAGTTGTCAATCCTCAATCCTCAATAGAATGTCATCAATTCACACTTTTCAATACTCAATACTCAATCTGCAATCTTCAAATCTCTATCCACAAATATCAATTCTCATCACTCAGCCATCAACAATCAGTCCTCAATGTTCAATCCTCAATCCTCAATTCTCAATCGTCAATCCTCAATACTGAATCTTCAATCCTCAATCCTCAATCCACAATCCTCAATCCTCAATCCTCAATCGTCAGGCTTCAATCCTCAATACTCAATATTCAATCCTCAATCCTCAATCCTCATTCCTCAATCATCATTCTTCAAACCTCAATACCCAATGCTCAATCTTCAACACTTAATCCTCAATCCTCAATCCTCAATCCTCAATCCTCAATCCTCAATCTTCAATCCTCAATACTCAATCTTCAATCATCAATCCTCAATACTCAGTCTTCAGTCCTCAATCCTCAATCCTCAATCTTCATTCCTCAGTCCTCAATCCTCATGCCTCAATCCTCAATCCTCAATCCTCAGTCATCAAACCTCAATCCTGAATCCTCAATCCTGAAACCTCTATCTTCAGACCTCAGACCTGAACAATCAGATGTCAATCCTCAATCCTCAATAGAATATCATCAATTCACAGTTTTCAATACTCAATACTCAATCTGCAATCATCAAATTTCTTTCCACAAACATCAATTCTCATCACTCAAACCTCAACTCTCAGTCCCCAATCCTCAATCTTCAATCCTCAATCCTCAATGCTCAATTCTCAATCCGCAATCTTCAATCCTCAATACTCTATCTTCAATCCTCAATCCACTATCCTCAATCCCCAAACCTCATTCTAAAATCCTCAATACCCAATCCTCAATCTTCAATCCTCAATCCTCAATACTCAATATTCAATCCTCAATCCTCAGTCCTCAGTCCTCAAACCTCAATCCTCAACCGGCAGCCCTCATCCTCAATCCTCAATCCTCAATTCTCAATCCTCAAACCTCAAACCTCAATCATCAACCGACAGTACTAGTCCTCAATCCTCAACCCTCAATCCTCAATCCTCAATTTTCAATCCTCAATACTCGATATTCAATCCTCAATCCTCAATCCTCAATCCTCAATCCTCAATCCTCAATCCTCAATCCTCAATCCTCAGTCTTCAAAACTCAAACCTGAATCCTCAATCCTCAGACCTCAGGCATCAGTACTCAACCCTCAGTCCTCGTCCTCAATCCACAACCCCCAATCCTCAATCCTCAATCTTCATTCATCAATATTCAACCGTCTATCCTCAATCCTCAATCCTCAATCCTCAATCCTCAATCCTCAATCCTCAATCCTCAATCCTCAATCCTCAATGTTCAATCCTGAACACCGAATCCTCAATCTTCAATCCTCAATCCTCAATCCTCAATCCTGAAACCTCAATCCTCAATCCTCTGTCCGCAAACCTCAATCCTGAATCCTCAATACTGAATCCTCAATCTTCAGCACTCAGTCCTCAACAATCAGTCGTCAATCCTCAATCCTCATTAGAATGTCATCAATTCACAGTTTTTAATACTCAATACTCAATCTGCAATCTTCAAATCTCTATCCGCAAACGTCATCTCTCATCATTTAACCCTCAACACTCAGTCCCCAATCCTCAATCTTCAACACTCAATCCTCAATCCTCAATCCTCAATCCTCAATCTTCAATCCTCAATACTCAATCTTCAACACTCAATCCTCAATTCTCAATCCTCAATCCTCAGTCCTCAGTCCTCAAACCTCAATCGTCATCCCTCAGCCATCATCCTCAATCCTCAACCCTCAATCCTCAATCCTCAATCCTCAATCCTCAATCTTCAATCCTCCATCCTCAATCCTCAATCCTCAGTCCTCAATCCTCAATCGTCAGGCTTCAATCATCAATACTCAATCTTCAATCCTCAACCCTCAATTCTCATTCCTCAATCCTCATTCTTCAATCCTCAATACCCAATCCTCAATCTTCAATCTTCAACCCTCAATCCTCAATTCTCAATCCTCAATCTTCAATCCTCAGTCCTCAATCCTCATGCCTCAATCCTCAATCCTCATTCCTCAGTCATCAAACTTCAATCCCCAACCCTCAGCCCTCATCCTCAATCCTCAATCCTCAATTCTCAATCCTCAAACCTCAAACCTCAATCATCAACCGACAGTCCTAGTCCTCAATCCTCAACCCTCAATCCTCAATCCTCAATCTTCAATCCTCAATACTCAATATTCAATCCTCAATCCTCAATCCTCAATCATCATTCTTCAACCCTCAACCCTCAACCCTCAGCCCTCATCCTCAATCCTCAAACCTCAATCCTCAATCCTCAATCTTCACTCCTCAATACTCAATATTCAATAATCAATCCTCAATTCTCAATCCTCAATACTCAATCCTCAATCGTCAATCCTCAATCCCCAATCCTCAATCTTCAATCCTGAATCCTCAATCCTCATTCCTCAATCCTCATTCTTCAATCCTCAATACCCAATCCTCAATCTTCAATCTTCAACACTCAATCCTCAATTCTCAATCCTCAATCCTCAGTCCTCAGACCTCGAACACCAATCCTCAACCCTCAGCCCTCATCCTCAATCCTCAATCCTCAATCTTCTATCCTCAATCCTCAATCCTAGATTCTCAGTCCTGAGCCCTCAAACCTCAATCCTCAACCCTCAGACCTCATACTCAATCCTCAATTATCAATCCTCAATCCTCAATCTTCAATCCTGAATACTCAATCTTCAATCCTCAATCCTCAATTCTCAATCCTCAATCCTCAGTCCTCAGTCCTCAAACCACAATCCTCAACCCTCAGCCCTGGACCTCAATCCTGAATCCTCAATCCTCAATCCTCAATCTTCAATCCTCAATACTCAATCTTCAATCCTCAATCCTCAGTCCTCTATCCTCAATCGCCAATCCTCAATCCCCAATCCTCAATCTTCAATCCTCAGTCCTCAGTCCTCAATCGTCAATACTCAATGATCAATCCTCAATACTCAACCTACAATCCTCAACCCTCAATACTCAAACCAAAATCCTCAATTCTCAA
The DNA here is from genome assembly GCF_051401765.1 of Calliopsis andreniformis. Classification (NCBI taxonomy): domain Eukaryota; kingdom Metazoa; phylum Arthropoda; class Insecta; order Hymenoptera; family Andrenidae; genus Calliopsis; species Calliopsis andreniformis. The sequence continues at coordinate 1,103,628 of NW_027480458.1, forward strand.
TCCTCAATCCTCAGTCCTCAGTCCTCAAACCTCAATCCTCAATCCTCAATACTCAACCTTCAACCCTCCATACTCAATCTTCAATCCGCAATCCTCAATCATCAATCCTCAATCCTCAATCCTCAGTCATCAATCCTCAATCTTCAATACTCAATCCTCAATTCTCAATCCTCAATCCTCAATCCTCAGTCCTCAATCCACAATCATCAATCCACAATCTTCAATCCTCAATGCTCAATCCTCAATCCTAAATCCTCAGTCATCAGTCCTCAATCCTCACTCCCCAAACCTGAATCCTCAACCGTCAGTCCTCGTCCTCAAACCTCAATCCGGAATCCTAAATCCTGTATCGTCAATCTTCAGCCCTCAGTCCTCAACAATCAATTGTCAATCCTCAGTCCTCATTAGAATATCCTCAATTCACAGTTTTCAGTACTCAATCCCCAATCTTCAATCTTCAAATCTTAGTCTACAAACATCAATTCGCATCACTCAAAACTCAACACTCAGTCCTCAATCTTCAGTCCTCAATCCTCAATCCTCAATCTTCAATCCTCAATACTCAATCTTCAATCCTCAATCATCAATTCTCAATCCTCAGTCCTCAATCCTCAATCGCCAATCCTCAATCCCCAATCCTCAATCTTCAATCCTCAGTCCTCAGTCCTCAATCGTCAATACTCAATGATCAATAATCAATACTCAAACTTCAATCCTCAACCCTCAATACTCAAACCACAATCCTCAATCCTCAGTCATCAACATTCAATCCTCAATACTCAATCTTCAATCCTCAATTCCCAATCCTCAATGGTCAATCCTCAATCCTCAATCCTCAGTCATCAATCCTCAGTCTTCAATACTCAATCCTCACTCCTCAATCCTCAATCCTCAATCCTCAAACCTCAATCCTCATTCCTCAAACCTCAATCCTCGACCCTCAGTTCTCATCCTCAATTCTCAATTCTCAATCCTCAATCATCAATCCTCAATCTTCAATCCTCAATAATCAATCTCCTATCATAGATCCTCAATCCCCAATAGTCTATCCTTAATCCTCAACATTCAATCCTCTATCCCCAGTCCACAATCTTCAATCCCCAAAGCTCAATAATCAATCCTCAATCCTCAGTCCTCAATCGTCAATCATCAGTCCACAATCTTCAATACCCAATCCTCAATCCTCAATCCTCAATCCTAAACCGTCAATCCTCAATCATCAATCCTGAATCTTCAATACTCAATCCTCAATCCCCAATCCTCAATCGTCAATCGTCAATCCTCATTCTTCAATCCTCAATACCCAATCCTAAATCCTCAATCCTCAATCCTCAATTCTCAATCCTCAATCCTCAGTCCTCAGTCCTCAAACCTCAATCCTCAATCCTCAATACTCAAACTTCAATCCTCCATACTCAATCTTCAATCCGCAATCCTCAATCATCAATCCTCAATCCTCAATCCTCAGTCATCAATCCTCAATCTTCAATACTCAATCCTCAATTCTCAATCCTCAATCCTCAATCCTCAGTCCTCAATCCACAATCATCAATCCTCAATCTTCAATACTCAATCCTCAATCCTCAATCCTCAATCTTCAGTCATCAGTCCTCAATCCTCAATCCTCAAACCTGAATCCTCAACCGTCAGTCCTCGTCCTCAAACCTCAATCCCGAATCCTCAATCCTGAATCGTCAATCTTCAGCCCTCAGTCCTCAACAATCAATTGTCAATCCTCAGTCCTCATGAGAGTATCCTCAATTCACAGTTTTCAGTACTCAATCCCCAATCTTCAATCTTCAATCCTCAATACTCAATCTTCAATCATCACTCCTCAATTCTCAATCATCAGTCCTCAATCCTCAATCTTCAATCCTCAATAATCAATCATCAATACTCAGTCTTCAATCCTCAATCCTCAATCCGCAATCCTCAGTCCGCAATCCTCAATCATCGATCCTCAACCTTCAATACTCAATCCTCAATCCTCAATCCTCAATCCTCAATACTCAACCTTCAACCCTCCATACTCAATCTTCAATCCTCAATACTCAATCATCAATCCTCAATCCTCAATCCTCAGTCATCAATCCTCAATCTTCAATACTCAATCCTCAATCCTCAATCCTCAATCCTCAATCCTCAATCCTCATTCTTCAATCCTCAATACCCAATCCTGAATCTTCAATCCTCAATCCCCAATCCTCAATCCTTAATCCTCATTCTTCAATCCTCAATCCCCAGTCCACAATCTTCAATCCTCAATGCTCAGTCCACAATCCTCAATTCTCAATACTCAATAGAATATCCTGAATTCTCAGTATTCAATACTTAAACCTCAATCCTCAACCCTCAGCCCTCATCCTCCATCCTCATTCCTCAATCCTCAAACCTCAATCTTCAATCCTCAATACTCAATCTTCGATCCTCAATCCTCAACCCTCAATCCTCAATCCTCAATACTCAGTCATGAATACTCAATCTTCAATACTCAGTCCTCAATCCTCAATCCTCCATCCTCAACCCTCAATCCTCAATCCTCAATCTTCAATCATCAATACCCAATCTTCAATGCTCAATCCTCAATCCTCAATCTTCAATCCTCAATCCTCAATATTCAATACACAACCCTCAAACATCAATCCTCAATACTCAACCGTCAGTCTTCAATCCTCAATACTCAATCTCCAATCCTCAATCCTCAATCCTCAATCCTCAATCCTCAATCCTCAATACTCAACCTTCAACCCTCCATACTCAATCTTCAATCCGCAATCCTCAATCATCAATCCTCAATCCCCAATCCTCAGTCATCAATCCTCAATCTTCAATACTCAATCCTCAATTCTCAATCCTCAATCCTCAATCCTCAGTCCTCAATCCACAATCATCAATCCACAATCTTCAATCCTCAATGCTCAATCCTCAATCCTAAATCCTCAGTCATCAGTCCTCAATGCTCACTCCCCAAACCTGAATCCTCAACCGTCAGTCCTCGTCCTCAAACCTCAATCCCGAATCCTAAATCCTGTATCGTCAATCTTCAGCCCTCAGTCCTCAACAATCAATTGTCAATCCTCAGTCCTCATTAGAATATCCTCAATTCACAGTTTTCAGTACTCAACCCCAATCTTCAATCTTCAAATCTCAGCCTACAAACATCAATTCGCATCACTCAAATCTCAACACTCAGTCCTCAATCTTCAGTCCTCAATCCTCAATCCTCAATCTTCAATCCTCAATACTCAATCTTCAATCCTCAATCCTCAATTCTCAATCCTCAGTCCTCAATCCTCAATCGCCAATCCTCAATCCCCAATCCTCAATCTTCAATCCTCAGTCCTCAGTCCTCAATCGTCAATACTCAATGATCAATCCTCAATACTCAACCTTCAATCCTCAACCCTCAATACTCAAACCACAATCCTCAATTCTCAATACTCAATCCTCAGTCCTCAGTCCTCAAACCTCAATCCTCAATCCTCAATACTCAACCTTCAACCCTCCACACTCAATCTTCAATCCGCAATCCTCAATCATCAATCCTCAATCCTCAATCCTCAGTCATCAATCCTCAATCTTCAATACTCAATCCTCAATTCTCAATCCTCAATCCTCAATCCTCAGTCCTCAATCCACAATCATCAATCCTCAATCTTCAATACTCAATCCTCAATCCTCAATAATCAATCTTCAGTCATCAGTCCTCAATCCTCAATCCTCAAACCTGAATCCTCAACCGTCAGTCCACGTCCTCAAACCTTAATCCCGAATCCTCAATCCTGAATCGTCAATCTTCAGCCCTCAGTCCTCAACAATCAATTGTCAATCCTCAGTCCTCATTAGAGTATCCTCAATTCACAGTTTTCGGTACTCAATCCCCAATCTTCAATCTTCAATCCTCAATACTCAATCTCCAATCATCACTCCTCAATTCTCAATCATCAGTCCTCAATCCTCAATGTTCAATCCTCAATAATCAATCATCAATACTCAGTCTTCAATCCTCAATCCTCAATCCGCAATCCTCAGTCCGCAATCCTCAATCATCAATCCTCAACCTTCAATACTCAATCCTCAATCCTCAATCCTCAATCCTCAATACTCAACCTTCAACCCTCCATACTCAATCTTCAATCCTCAATCCTCTATCATCAATCCTCAATCCTCAATCCTCAGTCATCAATCCTCAATCTTCAATACTCAATCCTCAATCCTCAATCCTCAATCCTCAATCCTCAGTCCTCAATCCACAATCATCAATCCTCAACCTTCAATACTCAATCCTCATTCCTCAATCCTCAATCCTCAATCCTCAATCCTCAATCCTCAATTCTCAATCCGCAATCCTCAGTCCTCAGTCCTCAAACCTCAGTCCTCAAACCTCAGCCACCATCCTCAATCGTCAACCATCGTTCCTCAATCCTCAATCCTCAATCTTCAATCCTCCATACTCAATCTTGAATCCTCAATCCTCAATCATCAATCATCAATCCTCAATCCTCAATCCTCAGTCATCAATCCTCAATCTTCAATACTCAATCCTCAATCATCAATCCTCAACCTTCAATACTCAATCCTCAATCGTCAATCCTCAATCCTCAATACTCAATCTTCAATCCTCAATCCTCAATCCTCAATCCTCAATCCTCAATCCCCAGACATCAATCCTCAATCTTCAATACTCAATCGTCAATCCTCAGTCCTCAATTCTCAATCCTCAATCCTCGTTCGTCAAACCTCAATCCTCAACCCTCAGTCCTCATCCTCAATTCTCAATTCTCAATCCTCAAACCTCAATCTTCAATCCTCAAAACTCAATCCTCAATCCTCAATACTCAACCATCAATCCTCAATTCTCAATACTCAATAGAATATCCTGAATTCTCAGTATTCAATACTCAAACCTCAACGCTCAACCCTCAGCCCTCATCCTCCAACCTCAATCCTCAATCATCAACCTTCAATCCTCAATACTCAATCTTCAATCCTCAATACTCAATCCACAATAGTCAATTCTCATTCTTCAATCCTCAATACACAATCCTCAATCCTCAATCCCCAATCCTCCATCCTCAATTCTCAATCCTCAATCCTCTGTGCACAGTCCTCAAACATCAACCCTCAACCATCAGCCCTCATCCTCAATCCTCAATCCTGAATTCTCAATCCTCAATCTTCAATCCTCAATACTCAGTCTTCAATCCTCAATCCTCAATCCTCAGTCCTCAATCCTCAATCCTCAATGCTCAATCCTCAATCCTCAATCCTCAGTCCTCAATCCACAATCATCAATCCTCAATCCTCAATCCACAGTCCTCAATCCACAATCATCAATCCTCAATCTTCAATACTCAATCCTCAATCCTCAATCCTCAATCCTCAATAGTCAATCTCCAATCCTTGATCCTCAATCCCCAATCCTCAATCCTTAATCCTCAATCTTCAATCCTCAATCCTCAATACTCAATCCTCAATACTCAATCCTCAATCCTCAATCCTCAATCCTCAATACTCAATCCTCAATCGTCAGTCTTCAATCCTCAATACCCAATCTTCAATCCTCAATCCTCAATCCTCAATCCTCAATCCTCAATCCTCAATCCTCAATCGTCAGTCTTCAATCCTCAATACCCAATCTTCAATCCTCAATCCTCAATCCTCAATCCTCAATCCTCATTCTTTAATCCTCAATACCCAATCCTCAATCTTGAATCCTCAATCCCCAATACTCAATCCTCAGCCCTCAGTCCTCAAATCTCAATGCTCAATCCTCAATACCCAATCCTCAATCCTCAATCCTCAATCATCAATCCTCAATCATCAATACTCAATCCTCGACCCTCAACCCTCAATCCTCAATCCTCAATCATCAATCCTCAATACTCAATCTTCAATCCTCTATCCTCAGTCCTCAAACCTCAATCCTCAATCCTCAGTGAGTAATACTCAATCTTCAATACTCAATCCTCAATCCTCAATCCTCAATCCTCAATCCACAATCCTCAATCTTCAATCCTCATTTCTCAAACCTCAATCCTCAACCCTCAGTCCTCATCCTCAACTCTCAATTTTCAATCCTCAATCCTCAATCCTCAATCTTCAATCCTCAATAATCAATCTCCAATCCTAGATACTCAATCCTCAATCCTCAATCCCCAATCTTCAATCATCAATAATCAATCTCCGATCCTAGATCCTCAACCCTCAATCCTCAATCCTCAATCCTCAATCCTCATTCTTCAATCCTCAATACCCAATCCTCAATCTTCAATCCTCTATCAACAATCCTTAATTCTCAATCCTCAATCCTCAGTCCTCAGCCGTCAAACCTCAATCCCCGACCCTCAGCCCTCATCCTCAATCCTCAGTCCTCAATCCTCAGTCCTCGGTCCTCAAACCTCAATCCTCAACCCTCAGACATCATCCGCAATCCTCAATACTCAATCCTCAATCCTCAATCCTCAATCATCAATACTCAATACTCAACCTTCAATCCTCAACCCTCAATACTCAAACCACAATCCTCAATCCTCAGTCATCAACATTCAATCCTCAATACTCAATCTTCAATCCTCAATTCCCAATCCTCAATCGTCAATCCTCAATCCTCAATCCTCAGTCATCAATCCTCAATCTTCAATACTTAATCCTCACTCCTCAATCCTCAATCCTCAATCCTCAATCCTCAATCCTCATACCTCAAACCTCAATCCTCGACCCTCAGTTCTCATCCTCAATTCTCAATTCTCAATCCTCAATCCTCAATCCTCAATCTTCAATCCTCAATAATCAATCTCCTATCATAGATCCTCAATCCCCAATACTCTATCCTTAATCCTCAACATTCAATCCTCTATCCCCAGTCCACAATCTTCAATCCCCAAAGCTCAATAGTCAATCCTCAATCCTCAGTCCTCAATCGTCAATCATCAGTCCACAATCTTCAATACTCAATCCTCAATCCTCAATCCTCAATCCTCAATCCTCAACCGTCAATCCTCAATCATCAATCCTGAATCTTCAATACTCAATCCTCAATCCCCAATCCTCAATCGTCAATCGTCAATCCTCATTCTTCAATCCTCAATACCCAATCCTAAATCCTCAATCCTCAATCCTCAATTCTCAATCCTCAATCCTCAGTCCTCAGTCCTCAAACCTCAATCCTCAATCATCAATACTCAACCTTCAATACTCCATACTCAATCTTCAATCCGCAATCCTCAATCATCAATCCTCAATCCTCAATCCTCAGTCATCAATCCTCAATCTTCAATACTCAATCCTCAATTCTCAATCCTCAATCCTCAATCCTCAATCCTCAGTCCTCAATCCACAATCATCAATGCTCAATCTTCAATACTCAATCCTCAATCCTCAATCCTCAATCTTCAGTCATCAGTCCTCAATCCTCAATCCTCAAACCTGAATCCTCAACCGTCAGTCCTCGTCCTCAAACCTCAATCCCGAATCCTCAATCCTGAATCGTCAATCTTCAGCCCTCAGTCCTCAACAATCAATTGTCAATCCTCAGTCCTCATTAGAGTATCCTCAATTCACAGTTTTCAGTACTCAATCCCCAATCTTCAATCTTCAATCCTCAATACTCAATCTCCAATCATCACTCCTCAATTCTCAATCATCAGTCCTCAATCCTCAATGTTCAATCCTCAATAATCAATCATCAATACTCAGTCTTCAATCCTCAATCCTCAATCCGCAATCCTCAGTCCGCAATCCTCAATCATCAATCCTCAACCTTCAATACTCAATCCTCAATCCTCAATCCTCAATCCTCAATACTCAACCATCAACTCTCCATACTCAATCTTCAATCCTCAATCCTCTATCATCAATCCTCAATCCTCAATCCTCAGTCATCAATCCTCAATCTTCAGTACTCAATCCTCAATCCTCAATCCTCAATCCTCAATCCTCAGTCCTCAATCCTCAATCATCAACATTCAATCCTCAATACTCAATCTTCAAACCTCAATACTCAATCCACAATAGTCAATTCTCATTCTTCAATCCTCAATACACAATCCTCAATCCTCAATCCCCAATCCTCCATCCTCAATTCTCAATACTCAATCCTCTGTGCTCAGTCCTCAAACATCAACCCTCAACCATCAGCCCTCATCCTCAATCCTCAATCCTGAATTCTCAATCCTCAATCTTCAATCTCCAATACTCAGCCTTCAATCCCCAATACTCGGTCTTCAATCCACAATACTCTATCCTCAATCCTCAGTCCTCAATCCTCAATCATCAATCCTCAATCTTCAATACTCAATCCTCAATCCTCAATCCTCAACCGTCAGCCCTCATCCTCATTCCTCAATCCTGAATCCTCAAACCTCAATCTTCAATCCTCAATACTCAGTCTTCAATCCTCAATCCTCAATCCTCAGTCCTCAATCCTCAATCCTCAATGCTCAATCCTCAATCCTCAATCCTCAGTCCTCAATCCACAATCATCAATCCTCAATAGTCAATCTCCAATCCTTGATCCTCAATCCCCAATCCTCAATCCTTAATCCTCAATCTTCAATCCTCAATCCTCAATACTCAATCCTCAATACTCAATCCTCAATCCTCAATCCTCAATCCTCAATACTCAATCCTCAATCGTCAGTCTTCAATCCTCAATACCCAATCTTCAATCCTCAATCCTCAATCCTCAATCCTCAATCCTCAATCCTCAATACTCAATCCTCAATCGTCAGTCTTCAATCCTCAATACCCAATCTTCAATCCTCAATCCTCAATCCTCAATCCTCAATCCTCAATCCTCAATCGTCAGTCTTCAATCCTCAATACCCAATCTTCAATCCTCAATCCTCAATCCTCAATCCTCAATCCTCATTCTTTAATCCTCAATACCCAATCCTCAATCTTCAATCCTCAATCCCCAATACTCAATCCTCAGCCCTCAGTCCTCAAATCTCAATGCTCAATCCTCAATACCCAATCCTCAATCCTCAATCCTCAATCATCAATCCTCAATCATCAATACTCAATCCTCGACCCTCAACCCTCAATCCTCAATCCTCAATCATCAATCCTCAATACTCAATCTTCAATCCTCTATCCTCAGTCCTCAAACCTCAATCCTCAATCCTCAGTGATCAATACTCAATCTTCAATACTCAATCCTCAATCCTCAATCCTCAATCCTCAATCCACAATCCTCAATCTTCAATCCTCATTCCTCAAACCTCAATCCTCAACCCTCAGTCCTCATCCTCAACTCTCAATTTTCAATCCTCAATCCTCAATCCTCAATCTTCAATCCTCAATAATCAATCTCCAATCCTAGATACTCAATCCTCAATCCTCAATCCCCAATCTTCAATCATCAATAATCAATCTCCAATCCTAGATCCTCAACCCTCAATCCTCAATCCTCAATCCTCAATCCTCATTCTTCAATCCTGAATACCCAATCCTCAATCTTCAATCCTCTATCAACAATCCTTAATTCTCAATCCTCAATCCTCAGTCCTCAGCCGTCAAACCTCAATCCCCGACCCTCAGCCCTCATCCTCAATCCTCAGTCCTCAATCCTCAGTCCTCGGTCCTCAAACCTCAATCCTCAACCCTGAGACATCATCCGCAATCCTCAATACTCAATCCTCAATACTCAATCTTCAATCCTCAATCCTCAATCCTCAATCCTCAATCCTCAATTTACAATCCTCAATCCTCAATCCTCAGACCTCAGTCATCAATATTCAACCCTCAGTACTCGTCCTCAATCCACAACCCTCAATCCTCAATCCTCAATCTTCAATCATCAATATTCAATCTTCAATCCTCAATGCTGAATCCTCAATCATCAATCCTCAATCCTCAATCTTCAATCCTCAATCCTCAATCCTCAATCCTCAATCCTCAATCTTCAATCCACAATACTCAATCTTCAATCCTCAATCCTCAATCCTCAATCCTCAATCCTCAATCTTCAATCCTCAATACTCAATTTTCAATCCTCAATCCTCAATCCTCAATCCTCAATCCTCATTCTACAATACTCAATACCCAATCCTCAATCTTCAATCTTCAATCCTCAATTCGCAATCCTCAATCCTCAATCCTCAGACCTCAAGTAACAATACTCAACCCTCAGTCCTCGTCCTCAATCCACAACCCTCAATCCTCAATCGTTAATCTTCATTCATCAATATTCAACCTTCAATCCTCAATCCTCAATCCTCAATGTTCAGTCCTCAATACCCAATCCTCAATCTTCAATCCTCAATCCTCAATCCTCAATCCTCAATACTCAAACCTCAATCGTCAATCTTCAATACTCAATACTCAATCTTCAATCCTCAGTCCTCAATCCTCAGTCCTCAGTCCTCAAACCTCAATCCTCAACCCTCAGACATCATCCTCAATCCTCAATCCTCAATCCTCATTCCTCAATCCTCAATCCTCAATCTTCAATCCTCAATACTCAATCTTCAACCCTCAATCCTCAATCCTCAACCTTCAATCGTCAATACTGAATCTTCAATCCTCAATCCTCAATCCTCAATCCTCAGCCCTCAGTCCTCAAATCTCAATCCTCAATCCTCAATACCCTATCCTCAGTCCTCAATCCTCAATCATCAATCCTCAATCATCAATACTCAATCCTCGACCCTCAATCCTCAATCCTCAATCCTCAATCATCAATCCTCAATACTCAACCTTCAATCCTCAATCCTCAGTCCTCAAACCTCAATCCTCAGTGATCAATACTCAATCTTCAATACTCAATCCTCAATCCTCAATCCTCAATCCTCAATCCTCAATCCTCAATCTTCAATCCTCATTTCTCAAACCTCAACCCTCAACCCTCAGTCCTCATCCTCAACACTCAATTTTCAATCCTCAATCCTCAATCCTCAATCTTCAATCCTCAATAATCAATCTCCAATCCTAGATACTCAATTCTCAATCCTCAATCCCCAATCTTCAATCCTCAATAATCAATCTCCAATCCTAGATACTCAATCCTCAATCCTCAATCCCCAATCTTCAATCCTCAATAATCAATCTCCAATTCTAGATCCTCAACCCTCAATCCTCAATCCTCAATCCTCAATCCTCATTCTTCAATCCTCAATACCCAATCCTCAATCTTCAGTCCTCTATCAACAATCCTTAATTCTCAATCCTCAATCCTCAGTCCTCAGCCGCCAACCCTCAATCCCCGACCATCAGCCCTCATCCTCAATCCTCAGTCCTCAATCCTCAGTCCTCAGTCCTCAAACCTCAATCCTCAACCCTCAGACATCATCCTCAACCCTCAATCCTCAGTCCTCAATCCTCAATCCTCAATCTTCAATCCTCAATACTCAATCTTCAATCCTCAATCATCAGTCCTCAAACCTCAATTCTCAATCCTCAATACTCAACCTTCAATCTTCAATCCTCAGTTCTCAGTACTCAACCGTCAATCCTCAATTCTCAATACTCAATAGAATATCCTGAATTCTCAGGATTCAATACTCAAACCTCAATCGTCAACCCTCAGCCCTCATTCTCCATCCACAATCCTCAATCCTCAATCCTCAATCTTCAATTCTCAGTCCTCAATATTCAATCCCCAATCCTCAATCCTCAATCCTCAATCCTCAGGCATCAATACTCAACCTTCAATAATCAATCCTCAATCCTCAATCCTCAATCCTCAACCCTCAACCCTCAATCCCCATTCTTCAAACCTCAATGCTCAACCCTCAGTCCTCATCCTCAATTCTCAATCCTCAATCCTCAATCCTCAATCCTCAATCCTCAATCTTCAATCCTCAATAATCAATCTCCAATCCTAGATCCTCAATCCACAATCTTCAACCCTTAATTCTCAATCATCAATCCTCAATCCCCTGTCTTGAATCTTCAATCCTCAATGCTTAATCCTCAATCCTCAATCCTCAGTCCTCAATCCTCAATCCTCAAACCACAAACCTCAATCCTCTACCGTCAGGCCACGTCCTCAATCCTCAAACCTCAATCCTCAATCCTCAGTATTCAATCATCAATACTCAATCTTCAATCCTCAATCCTCAATCTTCAATCCTCAATCCTCAGTCCTCAAACCTCAATCCTGAATCTTCAATACTCAACCTTCAAGCCTCAATCCTCAGTCCTCAATCCTCAATCCTCAATATCCAATCTTCAATCCTCAATCCTCAATCCTCAATCCTCAATCCTCAATTTTCAATCCTCAATCCTCAATCCTCAGACCTCAATCATCAATATTCAACCCTCAGCCCTCGTCCTCAATCCACAACACTCAATCCTCAATCCTCAATCTTCAATCATCAATATTCAATCTTCAATCCTCAATGCTCAGTCCTCAATCCTCAATACTCAATCCTCAATCTTCAATCCTCAATCCTCAATCCTCAATCCTCAATCCTCAATCTTCAATCCTCAATACTCAATCTTCAATCCTCAATCCTCAATCGTCAATCCTCAATCCTCAATCTTCAGTCCTCAATACTCAATTTTCAATCCTCAATCCTCAATCCTCAATCCTCAATCCTCTACCTTCAATCCTCGATACTCAATCTTCAATCCTCAATCCTCAATCCCCAATCCTCAATCCTCAATTTTCAATCCTCAATCCTCAATCCTCAGACCTCAATCATCAATATTCAACCCTCAGTACTCGTCCTCAATCCACAACACTCAATCCTCAATCCTCAATCTTCAATCATCAATACTCAATCTTCAATCCTCAATGCTCAATCCTCAATCCTCAATCCTCAATCCTCAATCTTCAATCCTCAATCCTCAATCCTCAATCCTCAATCCTCAATATTCAATCCTCAATACTCAATCTTCAATCCTCAATCCTCAATCCTCAATACTCAATCCTCAATCTTCAATCCTCAATACTCAATTTTCAATCCTCAATCCTCAATCCTCAATCCTCAATCCTCATTCTACAATCCTCAATACCCGATCCTCATACTTCAATCTTCAATCCTCAATTCGCCATCCTCAATCCTCAATCCTCAGCCCTCAAGTATCAATACTGATCCCTCATTCCTCGTCCTCAATCCACAACACTCAATCCTCAATCGTTAATATTCATTCATCAATATTCAACCTTCAATCCTGAATCCACAATCCTCAATGTTCAGTCCTCAATACCCAATCCTCAATCTTCAATCCTCAACCCTCAATCCTCAATTCTCAATCCTCAATCCTCAGTCCTCAGTCCTCAAACCTCAATCCTCAACCCTCAGCCCTCATCCTCCATCCTCAATCCTTAATCATCAACCCTCAATCTTCAATCCTCAATATTCAATTTTCAACCCTCAATCATCAATACCTCAATTCTCAATCCTCAATCCTCAATCCTCAATCCTCAATCCTCAACTCTCGATCCCCAATCCTCAGTCCTCAGTCCTCAAACCTCAATCCTCAACCCTCAGCCCTCATCATCCATCCTCAACCCTCAATCCTCAATCCTCAATCTTCAATCCTCAATATTCAATCTTCAATCCTCAATCCTCAATCCTCAATCCTCAGTCCTCAATCGTCAGCGATCAATCCTCAATCTTCCATCCTCAGTACTCAATATTCAATCCCCAATCCTCAATCCTAAATCTTCAATCCTCAATCCTCAATCCTCAATCCTCAATCCTCAACCCTCAATCCTCATTCCTCAAACCTCAATCCTCAACCCTCAGTCCTCATCCTCAATTCTCAATCCTCAATCCTCAATCCTCAATCCTCAATCTTCAATCCTCAATAATCAATCTCCAATCCTAGATCGTCGATCCACAATCTTCAATCCTTAATTCTCAATCTTCAATCCTCAATCCCCAGTCTTCAATATTCAATCCTCAATGCTCAATCCTCAATCCTCAATCCTCAGTCCTCAATCCTCAGTCCTCAATCCTCAAACCTAAATCCTCTACCGTCAGTCCACGTCCTCAATCCTCAAACCTCAATCCTCAATTCTCAATATTCAATCATCAATACTCAATCTTCAATCCTCAATCCTCAGTCCTCAGTCCTCAATCCTCAACCCTCAATATTCAACACACAATCCTCAGCCATGAATCCTCAATGCTCAACCATCAATCCTCAATTCTCAATGCTCAATCCTCAATCGCCAATCCTCAATCCCCAATCCTCAATCTCCAATCCTCAGTCCTCAATCCTCAATCCTCAATCCTCAATCCTCAATCTTCAATCCTCAATAATCAATCTCCAATCCTACATCCTCAATCCCCAATCCTCAATCCTTAATCCTCAATCTTCAATCCTCATTCGCCAGTCCTCAATCTTCAATCCTCAATGCTCAATCCTCAATCCTCAATCCTCAATCCTCAATCCTCAATCCCCAATCCTCAATCCTCAACCCTCAATCCTCATTCCTCAAACCTCAATCCTCAACCCTCAGTCCTCATCCTCAATTCTCAATCCTCAATCCTCAATCCTCAATCCTCAATCTTCAATCCTCAATAATCAATCTCCAATCCTAGATCGTCGATCCACAATCTTCAATCCTTAATTCTCAATCTTCAATCCTCAATCCCCAGTCTTCAATATTCAATCCTCAATGCTCAATCCTCAATCCTCAATCCTCAGTCCTCAATCCTCAGTCCTCAATCCTCAAACCTAAATCCTCTACCGTCAGTCCACGTCCTCAATCCTCAAACCTCAATCCTCAATTCTCAATATTCAATCATCAATACTCAATCTTCAATCCTCAGTCCTCAGTCCTCAGTCCTCAATCCTCAACCCTCAATATTCAACACACAATCCTCAGCCATGAATCCTCAATGCTCAACCATCAATCCTCAATTCTCAATGCTCAATCCTCAATCGCCAATCCTCAATCCCCAATCCTCAATCTCCAATCCTCAATCCTCAATCCTCAATCCTCAATCCTCAATCCTCAATCTTCAATCCTCAATAATCAATTTCCAATCCTACATCCTCAATCCCCAATCCTCAATCCTTAATCCTCAATCTTGAATCCTCAATCGCCAGTCCTCAATCTTCAATCCTCAATGCTCAATCCTCAATCCTCAATCCTCAGTCCTCAATCCTCAATCCTCAAACCTCAATCCTCAACCGTCAGTCCTCGTCCTCAATCCTCAACCCTCAATCCTCAATCCTCAATCTTCAATCTCCAATCCTAGATCCTCAATCCTCAATCCTCAATCCCCAATCTTCAATCCTCAAGAATCAATCTCCAATCCTAGATCCTCAATCCTCAATCCTCAATCCCCAATCTTCAATCGTCAATAATCAATCTCCAATCCTAGATCCTCAACCCTCAATCCTCAATGCTCAATCCTCAATCCTCAATCCTCTATCCTCAATCTTCAATCCTCAATCCTCAATCCTCAATCCTCCATCCTCAATCTTCAATCCTCAATACTCAATCTTCAATCCACAATCCACAATCGTCAATCCTCAATCCTCAATCTTCAATCCTCAATACTCAATTTTCAATCCTCAATCCTCAATCCTCAATCCTCAATTCTGAATCCTCAATCCTCTGTCCTCAGTCCTCAAACCTCAATCCTCAACACTCAGCCCTCATCCTCCATCCTCAATCCTTAATCATCAATCCTCAATCTTCAATCCTCAATATTCAATCATCAACCCTCAATCATCAACCCTCAATCCTCAATCCCCAATCCTCAATCTTCAATCCTCGATACTCAATCTTCAATCCTCAAGCCTCAGTCCTCAAACCTCAATTCTGAATCCTCAATACTCAACCTTCAATCCTCAATCCTCAGTCCTCAGTACTCAACCATCAATCCTCAATTCTCAATACTCAATAGAATATCCTGAATTCTCAGGATTCAATGCTCAAACCTCAATCCTCAACCCTCAGCCCTCATCCTCCATCCTCAATCCTCAATCCTCAACCCTCAATATTCAACACACAACCCTCAGACATGAATCCTCAATACTCAACGATCAATCCTCAATTCTCAATACTCAATAGAATATCCTGAATTCTCATGGTTCAATAATCAATCCACAATATTCAATAATCAAATCTCAATCCTCAATCTTCAATCCTCAATACTCAATTTCAAACCTCAATCCTCAATTCTCAATCCTCAGTACTCAATCCTCAATCGTCAATCCTCAATCCCCAATCCTCAATCTTCAATCCTCAATCCTCAAACCTCAATCCTCAATCCTCAATCCTCAATCTTCAATCTTCAATACACAATCTTCAATCATCAATCCCCAATCCTCAATCCTCAATCCTTAATCTTCAATCCTCAATACTCAACCTTCAATCCTCAATCCTCAATCCTCAATCGTCAATCCTCAATTTTCAATCCTCAATCCTCAATCCTCAGACCTCAATCATCAATATTCAACCCTCAGTACTCGTCCTCAATCCACAACCCTCAATCCTCAATCCTCAATCCTCAATTTTCAATCCTCAATCCTCAATCCTCAGACCTCAATCATCAATATTCAACCCTCAGTCCTCGTCCTCAATCCACAACACTCAATCCTCAATCCTCAATCTTCAATCATCAATATTCAATCTTCAATCCTCAATGCTCAATCCTCAATCCTCAATCCTCAATCCTCAACCTTCAATCCTCAATCCTCAATCCTCAATCCTCAATCCTCAATCTTCAATCCTCAATACTCAATCTTCAATCCTCAATCCTCAATCGTCAATCCTCAATCCTCAATCTTCAGTCCTCAATACTCAATTTTCAATCCTCAATCCTCAATCCTCAATCCTCAATTCTCAATCCTCAATCCTCTGTCCTCAGTCCTCAAACCTCAATCCTCAACACTCAGCGCTCATCCTCCATCCTCAATCCTTAATCATCAATCCTCAATCTTCAATCCTCAATATACAATCGTCAACCCTCAATCATCAACCCTCAATCCTCAATCCTCAATCCTCAGTGATCAATACTCAATCTTTAATACACATTCCTCAATCCTCAATCCTCAATCCTCAATCCTCAACCCTCAATCCTCATTTCTCAAACCTCAATCCACAACCCTCAGTCCTCATCCTCAATTCTCAATTCTCAATCCTCAATCATCGATCCTCAATCTTCAATCCTCAATAATCAATCTCCAATTCAAGGTCCTCAATCCTCAATCCTCAATCCTGAATCCTCAATCTTCAATCCTCAATATTCAATCGTCAACCCTCAATCATCAACCCTCAATCCTCAATCCTCAATCCTCAGTGATCAATACTCAATCTTTAATACACATTCCTCAATCCTCAATCCTCAATCCTCAATCCTCAGCCCTCAATCCTCATTTCTCAACCCTCAATCCTCATTCCTCAAACCTCAATCCTCAACCCTCAGTCCTCATCCTCAATTCTCAATCCTCAATCCTCAATCCTCAATCCTCAATCTTCAATCCTCAATAATCAATCTCCAATCCTAGATCGTCGATCCACAATCTTCAATCCTTAATTCTCAATCTTCAATCCTCAATCCCCAGTCTTCAATATTCAATCCTCAATGCTCAATCCTCAATCCTCAATCCTCAGTCCTCAATCCTCAGCCCTCAATCCTCAAACCTAAATCCTCTACCGTCAGTCCACGTCCTCAATCCTCAAACCTCAATCCTCAATTCTCAATATTCAATCATCAATACTCAATCTTCAATCCTCAGTCCTCAGACCTCAGTCCTCAATCCTCAACCCTCAATATTCAACACACAATCCTCAGCCATGAATCCTCAATGCTCAACCATCAATCCTCAATTCTCAATGCTCAATCCTCAATCGCCAATCCTCAATCCCCAATCCTCAATCTCCAATCCTCAATCCTCAATCCTCAATCCTCAATCCTCAATCCTCAATCTTCAATCCTCAATAATCAATTTCCAATCCTACATCCTCAATCCCCAATCCTCAATCCTTAATCCTCAATCTTGAATCCTCAATCGCCAGTCCTCAATCTTCAATCCTCAATGCTCAATCCTCAATCCTCAATCCTCAGTCCTCAATCCTCAATCCTCAAACCTCAATCCTCAACCGTCAGTCCTCGTCCTCAATCCTCAACCCTCAATCCTCAATCCTCAATCTTCAATCTCCAATCCTAGATCCTCAATCCTCAATCCTCAATCCCCAATCTTCAATCCTCAAGAATCAATCTCCAATCCTAGATCCTCAATCCTCAATCCTCAATCCCCAATCTTCAATCCTCAATAATCAATCTCCAATCCTAGATCCTCAACCCTCAATCCTCAATGCTCAATCCTCAATCCTCAATCCTCTATCCTCAATCTTCAATCCTCAATCCTCAATCCTCAATCCTCCATCCTCAATCTTCAATCCTCAATACTCAATCTTCAATCCACAATCCACAATCGTCAATCCTCAATCCTCAATCTTCAATCCTCAATACTCAATTTTCAATCCTCAATCCTCAATCCTCAATCCTCAATTCTGAATCCTCAATCCTCTGTCCTCAGTCCTCAAACCTCAATCCTCAACACTCAGCCCTCATCCTCCATCCTCAGTCCTTAATCATCAATCCTCAATCTTCAATCCTCAATATTCAATCATCAACCCTCATTCATCAACCCTCAATCCTCAATCCCCAATCCTCAATCTTCAATCCTCGATACTCAATCTTCAATCCTCAAGCCTCAGTCCTCAAACCTCAATTCTGAATCCTCAATACTCAACCTTCAATCCTCAATCCTCAGTCCTCAGTACTCAACCATCAATCCTCAATTCTCAATACTCAATAGAATATCCTGAATTCTCAGGATTCAATACTCAAACCTCAATCCTCAACCCTCAGCCCTCATCCTCCATCCTCAATCCTCAATCCTCAACCCTCAATCATCAACCCTCAATCCTCAATCCTCAATCCTCAGTGATCAATACTCAATCTTTAATACACATTCCTCAATCCTCAATCCTCAATCCTCAGTGATCAATACTCAATCTTTAATACACATTCCTCAATCCTCAATCCTCAATCCTCAATCCTCAGCCCTCAATCCTCATTTCTCAAACCTCAATCCACAACCCTCAGTCCTCATCCTCAATTCTCAATTCTCAATCCTCAATCATCGATCCTCAATCTTCAATCCTCAATAATCAATCTCCAATTCAAGGTCCTCAATCCTCAATCCTCAATCCTCAATCCTCAATCTTCAATCCTCAATATTCAATCGTCAACCCTCAATCATCAACCCTCAATCCTCAATCCTCAATCCTCAGTGATCAATACTCAATCTTTAATACACATTCCTCAATCCTCAATCCTCAATCCTCAATCCTCAGCCCTCAATCCTCATTTCTCAACCCTCAATCCTCATTCCTCAAACCTCAATCCTCAACCCTCAGACCTCATCCTCAATTCTCAATCCTCAATCCTCAATCCTCAATCCTCAATCTTCAATCCTCAATAATCAATCTCCAATCCTAGATCGTCGATCCACAATCTTCAATCCTTAATTCTCAATCTTCAATCCTCAATCCCCAGTCTTCAATATTCAATCCTCAATGCTCAATCCTCAATCCTCAATCCTCAGTCCTCAATCCTCAGCCCTCAATCCTCAAACCTAAATCCTCTACCGTCAGTCCACGTCCTCAATCCTCAAACCTCAATCCTCAATTCTCAATATTCAATCATCAATACTCAATCTTCAATCCTCAGTCCTCAGTCCTCAGTCCTCAATCCTCAACCCTCAATATTCAACACACAATCCTCAGCCATGAATCCTCAATGCTCAACCATCAATCCTCAATTCTCAATGCTCAATCCTCAATCGCCAATCCTCAATCCCCAATCCTCAATCTCCAATCCTCAATCCTCAATCCTCAATCCTCAATCCTCAATCCTCAATCTTCAATCCTCAATAATCAATTTCCAATCCTACATCCTCAATCCCCAATCCTCAATCCTTAATCCTCAATCTTGAATCCTCAATCGCCAGTCCTCAATCTTCAATCCTCAATGCTCAATCCTCAATCCTCAATCCTCAGTCCTCAATCCTCAATCCTCAAACCTCAATCCTCAACCGTCAGTCCTCGTCCTCAATCCTCAACCCTCAATCCTCAATCCTCAATCTTCAATCTCCAATCCTAGATCCTCAATCCTCAATCCTCAATCCCCAATCTTCAATCCTCAAGAATCAATCTCCAATCCTAGATCCTCAATCCTCAATCCTCAATCCCCAATCTTCAATCCTCAATAATCAATCTCCAATCCTAGATCCTCAACCCTCAATCCTCAATGCTCAATCCTCAATCCTCAATCCTCTATCCTCAATCTTCAATCCTCAATCCTCAATCCTCAATCCTCCATCCTCAATCTTCAATCCTCAATACTCAATCTTCAATCCACAATCCACAATCGTCAATCCTCAATCCTCAATCTTCAATCCTCAATACTCAATTTTCAATCCTCAATCCTCAATCCTCAATCCTCAATTCTGAATCCTCAATCCTCTGTCCTCAGTCCTCAAACCTCAATCCTCAACACTCAGCCCTCATCCTCCATCCTCAGTCCTTAATCATCAATCCTCAATCTTCAATCCTCAATATTCAATCATCAACCCTCAATCATCAACCCTCAATCCTCAATCCCCAATCCTCAATCTTCAATCCTCGATACTCAATCTTCAATCCTCAAGCCTCAGTCCTCAAACCTCAATTCTGAATCCTCAATACTCAACCTTCAATCCTCAATCCTCAGTCCTCAGTACTCAACCATCAGTCCTCAATTCTCAATACTCAATAGAATATCCTGAATTCTCAGGATTCAATACTCAAACCTCAATCCTCAACCCTCAGCCCTCATCCTCCATCCTCAATCCTCAATCCTCAACCCTCAATATTCAACACACAACCCTCAGACATGAATCCTCAATACTCAACGATCAATCCTCAATTCTCAATACTCAATAGAATATCCTGAATTCTCATGGTTCAATAATCAATCCACAATATTCAATAATCAAATCTCAATCCTCAATCTTCAATCCTCAATACTCAATTTCAAACCTCAATCCTCAATTCTCAATCCTCAGTACTCAATCCTCAATCGTCAATCCTCAATCCCCAATCCTCAATCTTCAATCCTCAATCCTCAAACCTCAATCCTCAATCCTCAATCCTCAATCTTCAATCTTCAATACACAATCTTCAATCATCAATCCCCAATCCTCAATCCTCAATCCTTAATCTTCAATCCTCAATACTCAACCTTCAATCCTCAATCCTCAATCCTCAATCGTCAATCCTCAATTTTCAATCCTCAATCCTCAATCCTCAGACCTCAATCATCAATATTCAACCCTCAGTACTCGTCCTCAATCCACAACCCTCAATCCTCAATCCTCAATCCTCAATTTTCAATCCTCAATCCTCAATCCTCAGACCTCAATCATCAATATTCAACCCTCAGTCCTCGTCCTCAATCCACAACACTCAATCCTCAATCCTCAATCTTCAATCATCAATATTCAATCTTCAATCCTCAATGCTCAATCCTCAATCCTCAATCCTCAATCCTCAACCTTCAATCCTCAATCCTCAATCCTCAATCCTCAATCCTCAATCTTCAATCCTCAATACTCAATCTTCAATCCTCAATCCTCAATCGTCAATCCTCAATCCTCAATCTTCAGTCCTCAATACTCAATTTTCAATCCTCAATCCTCAATCCTCAATCCTCAATTCTCAATCCTCAATCCTCTGTCCTCAGTCCTCAAACCTCAATCCTCAACACTCAGCGCTCATCCTCCATCCTCAATCCTTAATCATCAATCCTCAATCTTCAATCCTCAATATTCAATCGTCAACCCTCAATCATCAACCCTCAATCCTCAATCCTCAATCCTCAGTGATCAATACTCAATCTTTAATACACATTCCTCAATCCTCAATCCTCAATCCTCAATCCTCAGCCCTCAATCCTCATTTCTCAAACCTCAATCCACAACCCTCAGTCCTCATCCTCAATTCTCAATTCTCAATCCTCAATCATCGATCCTCAATCTTCAATCCTCAATAATCAATCTCCAATTCAAGGTCCTCAATCCTCAATCCTCAATCCTCAATCTTCAATCCTCAATAATCAATCTCCAATCCTAGATCCTCAATCCTCAATCCTCAATCCTCAATCCTCAATCCTCATTCTTCAATCCTCAATACCCAATCCTCAATCTTCAATCCTCAATCATCAATCCTCAATTCTCAATCCTCAGTCCTCAATCCTCAGTCGTCAAACCTCAATCCCTGACCCTCTGCCCGCATCCACAACCATCAGTCTTCAATCCACAGTCCTCAGTCTCCAAACCTCAATCCTCAACCCTCAATATTCAACACACAACCCTCAGCCATGAATCCTCAATACTCAACGATCAATCCTCAATTCTCAATACTCAATAGAATATCCTGAATTCTCATGGTTCAATACTCAATCCACAATATTCAATAATCAAATCTCAATCCTCAATCTTTAATCCTCAATACTCAATTTCAAACCTCAATCCTCAATTCTCAATCCTCAATCCTCAATCCTCAATCCTCAATCTTCAATCCTCAATAATCAATCTCCAATCCTAGATCGTCGATCCACAATCTTCAATCCTTAATTCTCAATCTTCAATCCTCAATCCCCAGTCTTCAATATTCAATCCTCAATGCTCAATCCTCAATCCTCAATCCTCAGTCCTCAATCCTCAGTCCTCAATCCTCAAACCTAAATCCTCTACCGTCAGTCCACGTCCTCAATCCTCAAACCTCAATCCTCAATTCTCAATATTCAATCATCAATACTCAATCTTCAATCCTCAATCCTCAGTCCTCAGTCCTCAATCCTCAACCCTCAATATTCAACACACAATCCTCAGCCATGAATCCTCAATGCTCAACCATCAATCCTCAATTCTCAATGCTCAATCCTCAATCGCCAATCCTCAATCCCCAATCCTCAATCTCCAATCCTCAATCCTCAATCCTCAATCCTCGATCCTCAATCCTCAATCTTCAATCCTCAATAATCAATCTCCAATCCTACATCCTCAATCCCCAATCCTCAATCCTTAATCCTCAATCTTCAATCCTCAATCGCCAGTCCTCAATCTTCAATCCTCAATGCTCAATCCTCAATCCTCAATCCTCAATCCTCAATCCTCAATCCCCAATCCTCAATCCTCAACCCTCAATCCTCATTCCTCAAACCTCAATCCTCAACCCTCAGTCCTCATCCTCAATTCTCAATCCTCAATCCTCAATCCTCAATCCTCAATCTTCAATCCTCAATAATCAATCTCCAATCCTAGATCGTCGATCCACAATCTTCAATCCTTAATTCTCAATCTTCAATCCTCAATCCCCAGTCTTCAATATTCAATCCTCAATGCTCAATCCTCAATCCTCAATCCTCAGTCCTCAATCCTCAGTCCTCAATCCTCAAACCTAAATCCTCTACCGTCAGTCCACGTCCTCAATCCTCAAACCTCAATCCTCAATTCTCAATATTCAATCATCAATACTCAATCTTCAATCCTCAGTCCTCAGTCCTCAGTCCTCAATCCTCAACCCTCAATATTCAACACACAATCCTCAGCCATGAATCCTCAATGCTCAACCATCAATCCTCAATTCTCAATGCTCAATCCTCAATCGCCAATCCTCAATCCCCAATCCTCAATCTCCAATCCTCAATCCTCAATCCTCAATCCTCAATCCTCAATCCTCAATCTTCAATCCTCAATAATCAATTTCCAATCCTACATCCTCAATCCCCAATCCTCAATCCTTAATCCTCAATCTTGAATCCTCAATCGCCAGTCCTCAATCTTCAATCCTCAATGCTCAATCCTCAATCCTCAATCCTCAGTCCTCAATCCTCAATCCTCAAACCTCAATCCTCAACCGTCAGTCCTCGTCCTCAATCCTCAACCCTCAATCCTCAATCCTCAATCCTCAATTTTCAATCCTCAATCCTCAATCCTCAGACCACAATCATCAATACTCTACCCTCAATACTCGTCCTCAATCCACAACACTCAGTCCTCAATCCTCAATCTTCAATCATCAATACTCAATCTTCAATCCTCAATGCTCAATCCACAATCCTCAATCCTCAATCCTCAATCTTCAATCCTCAATCCTCAATCCTCAATCCTCAATCCTCAATCCTCAATCTTCAATCCTCAATATTCAATCTTCAATCCTGAATCCTCAATCCTCAATACTCAATCCTCAATCTTCAATCCTCAATACTCAATTTTCAATCCTCAATCCTCAATCCTCAATCCTCATTCTACAATCCTCAATACCCAATCCTCAATCTTCAATCTTCAATCCTCAATTCGCAATCCTCAATCCTCAATCCTCAGCCCTCAAATATCAATACTGATCCCTCATTCCTCGTCCTCAATCCACAATACTCAATCCTCAATCGTTAATATTCATTCATCAATATTCAACCTTCAATCCTGAATCCACAACCCTCAATGTTCAGTCCTCAATACCCAATCCTTAATCTTCAATCCTCAACCCTCAATCCTCAATTCTCAATCCTCAATCCTCAGTCCTCAGTCCTCAAACCTCAATCCTCAACCCTCAGCCCTCATCCTCCATCCTGAATCCTTAATCATCAACCCTCAATCTTCAATCCTCAATATTCAATTTTCAACCCTCAATCATCAATCCTCAATTCTCAATCCTCAATCCTCAATCCTCAATCCTCAATCCTCAACTCTCGATCCCCAATCCTCAGTCCTCAGTCCTCAAACCTCAATCCTCAACCCTCAGCCCTCATCATCCATCCTCAACCCTCAATCCTCAATCCTCAATCTTCAATCCTCAATATTCAATCTACAATCCTCAATCCTCAATCCTCAATTCTCAGTCCTCAATCCTCAGCGATCAATCCTCAATCTTCCATCCTCAGTACTCAATATTCAATCCCCAATCCTCAATCCTAAATCCTCAGTCCTCAATCCTCAATCCTCAATCCTCAATCCTCAACCCTCAATCCTCATTCCTCAAACCTCAATCCTCAACCCTCAGTCCTCATCCTCAATTCCCAATCCTCAATCCTCAATCCTCAATCCTCAATCTTCAATCCTCAATAATCAATCTCCAATCCTAGATCGTCGATCCACAATCTTCAATCCTTAATTCTCAATCTTCAATCCTCAATCCCCAGTCTTCAATATTCAATCCTCAATGCTCAATCCTCAATCCTCAATCCTCAGTCCTCAATCCTCAGTCCTCAATCCTCAAACCTAAATTCTCTACCGTCAGTCCACGTCCTTAATCCTCAAACCTCAATCCTCAATATTCAATCATCAATACTCAATCTTCAATCCTCAATCCTCAGTCCTCAGTCCTCAATCCTCAATCCTCAATCCTCAACCCTCAACCCTCAATATTCAACACACAACCCTCAGACATGAATCCTCAATACTCAACGATCAATCCCCAATTCTCAATACTCAATAGAATATCCTGAATTCTCATGGTTCAATACTCAATCCACAATATTCAATAATCAAATCTCAATCCTCAATCTTCAATCCTCAATACTCAATTTCAAACCTCAAGCCTCAATTCTCAATCCTCAATACTCAATCCTCAATCGTCAATCCTCAATACCCAATCCTCAATCTTCAATCCTCTATCAACAATCCTGAATTCTCAATCCTCAATCCTCAGTCCTCAGTCGTCAAACCTCAATCCCCGACCCTCAGGCCTCATCCTCAATCCTCAGTCCTCAATCCTCAGTCCTCAGTCCTCAAACCTCAATCCTCAACCCTCAGACATCATCCTCAATCCTTAATCCTGAATCCTAAATCCTCAACCATCAATCCTCAATACTCAATCTTCAATCCTCAATCCACAGCCCTCAAACCTCAATTCTGAATCCTCAATACTCAAGCTTCAATCCCCAATCCTCAGTCCTCAGTACTCAGCCATCAATCCTCAATTCTCAATACTCAATAGAATATCCTGAATTCTCAGGATTCAATACTCACACCACAATCCTCAACCCTCAGCCCTCATCCTCCATTGTCAAACCTCAATCCCTGACCGTCTGCCCTCATCCTCAACCCTCAGTCTTCAATCCTCAGTCCTCAGTCCTCAAACCTCAATCCTCAACCGTCAGACATCATCCTCAATCCTCAATCCTCAATCCTCAATCCTCAATCCTCAATCTTCACTCCCTAATACTCAATCTTCAATCCTCAATCCTCAGTCCTCAACCCTCAATCCTGAATATTCAATACTCAACCTTCAAGCCTCAATCCTCAGTCCTCAATCCTCGATCCTCATTCTTCAATCCTCAATATCCTATCTTCAATCCTCTATCCTCAATCCTCAATCCTCAATCCTCCGTCCTCAATCCTCAACCCTCAATCCTCAATGCTCAATCCTCAATACTCAACCCTCAATCCTCAACCCTCAATCCTCAAACCTCAATCCCCAATCCTCAATCCTCAATCCTCCGACCTGGAGCCTCAACCCTCAGTCCTCAATCTTCAATCCTCAATCCTCAATACTCAACCCTCAGTAATCAATCCTCAATCCTCAATCCTCAATCCACAATTCTCAATTCTCAAGTTAAAAACCTCAATTCTCAGTTTTCAATACTCAACACTCAATCTTCAATTTTCAAATCTCAGTCAACAGAAATCAATACTCATCACTCTGTTTTCAACACTCAGTCCTCAATCTTCAATCATCAATCCCCAATCCTTAATGTTCAATCCTCATTCCTCAATCCACAACCCTCAATCCTCAATCCTCAATCTTCAATCATCAATATTCAATTTTCAATCCTCAATGCTCAATCCTCAATCCCCAATCCTCAATCCTCAATCTTCAATCCTCAATCCTCAATCCTCAATCTTCAATCCTCAATCTTCAATCCTCAATACTCAATCTTCAATCCTCAATCCTCAATCCTCAATACTCAAAACTCAATCTTCAATCCTCAATACACAATTTTCAATCCTCAATCCTCAATCCTCAATCCTCATTCTACAATCCTCAATACCCAATCCTCAATCTTCAATCTTCAATCCTCAATTCGCAATCCTCAATCCTCAATCCTCAGACCTCATGTATCAATACTCAACCCTCAGTCCTCGTCCTCAATCCACAACCCTCAATCCTCAATCGTTAATCTTCATTCATCAATATTCAACCTTCAATCCTCAATCCACAATCCTCAATGTTCAGTCCTCAATACCCAATCCTCAATCTTCAATCCTCAATCCTCAATCCTCAATCCTCAATCCTCAATCCTCAATCGTCAATCTTCAATCCTCAATACTCAATCTTCAATCCTCAATCCTCAATCCTCAATCCTCAATCCTCATTCTTCAACCCTCAATACCCAATCCTCAATCTTCAATCCTCAACCCTTAATCCTCAATCCTCAATCCTCAATCCTCAATCCTCAATCCTCAATCGTCAATCCTCAACCCTCAACCCTGAGTCATCAATCCTCAACACTCAGTAATCAACCCTCAATCTTCAACCATCAATCCTCAATCATCCATTCTCAATCCTCAATCTTCAATCATCAGCACTCAATACTCAACCCTCAATGCTCAATCCTCAATCCTCAATCCTCAATCCTCAATCCTCAATCCTCAATCGTCAATCCTCAATCCTCAATCCTCAATCCTCAATCGTCAATCCTCAATCCTCAACCATCAATCCTCAATCCTCAATCCACAATCCTCAATCCACAATCGTCAATCCTCAAACCTCAAACTTCAATCCTCAACCCTTAATCCTCAATCCTCAATCCTCAATCCTCAATTTTCAATCCTCAATAGAATATCTTCAATTCTCAGTTTTCAATACTCTGTCCTCAATCTTCAATCCTCAATCATCAATTCACAATCCTCAATCTTCAATCCTCAACACTCAATCCTCAACGCTCAATCCTCAATCCTCAATCCTCAATCCTCAATCCTCAATCGTCAATCCTCAATCGTCTATCCTCAATCCTCAACCACCAATCCTAAATCCTCAATCCCCAACCATCAATCCTCAATCGTCAATCCTCAAACATCAGCCTTCAATCCTCAAACCTTGATCCTCAATCCTCAACCCTCTGTCCTCGTTCTTCAATACTCAATCCTCAGTCCTCAGTCTTCAATCGTCAATCCTCAGTCCTCAATCGTCAATCCTCAATCGTCAGTCGTCAATCCTCAATCCTCAGCCATCAATCCTCAACCCTCAATCGCCTATCCTCAATCCTCAATCCTCAATCCTCAAACCTCAACCTTCAATCCTCAACACTTAATCCTCAATCCACAATCCTCAATCCTCAATTTTCAATCCTCAATAAAATATCCTCAATTCTCAGTTTTTAATACTCAATACTCAATCCTCAGTACACGACACTCAATCTTCAATCCTCAATCCTCAATCGTCATTCCTCAATCCTCAACCATCAATCCTCAATCATCAATCATCAATCCTCAATC
Organism: Calliopsis andreniformis; assembly: GCF_051401765.1. NCBI lineage: Eukaryota > Metazoa > Arthropoda > Insecta > Hymenoptera > Andrenidae > Calliopsis > Calliopsis andreniformis. The sequence goes on from NW_027480458.1 coordinate 1,132,095, forward strand.
TTCAATCCACAATCCTCAATCCCCAACCCTCAATCCTCAACCCTCAGTAGTCAACCCTCAATACTCAATACTCAATCCTCAATCTTCAATCCTCAATCCTCAATCTTCAATCCTCAATTCTCTGTCCTCAATCCTCTATCCTCAATCCTTCATCCTCAATCCTCAATCCTCAATCCTCAATCCTCAATCCTCAATCCTCAATCCTCAATCCTCAATTGTCAATCCTCAATCCTCAGCCATCAATCCTCAATCCTCAATCCCCAATCATCAATCATCAATCCTCAATCCTCAATCTTCAATCCTCAACATTCATTCCTAAATACTCAATACTCTATCCTCAATCCTCAATCCTCAATCCTCAATCCTCAATCCTCAATCATCCGTCCTCAAACCTCAATCCTCAATCCTCAATCCTCAATACTCGATCCTCAATCCTCAATCCTCAATCCCCAAACCTCAATCCTCAATTGTCAATCCTCAAACCTCAGACTTCAATCCTCAAACCTTGATCCTCAATCCTCAACCCTCTGTCCTCATTCTTCAATACTCAATCCTCAACCCTCAATCGTCAATCCTCAATCCTCAACCATCAATCCTAAATCATCAATCCTCAATCCTCAATCCTCAATCCTCAATTCTCAGCCCTCAATAGAAAATCCTCAATTCGCAGTATTCAATACTCGATCCTCAACCTACAATCCTCAAATCTCAGTTCCCGTACATCAATTCTCAACACTCTATCCTCAACGCTCAGTCCTCAATCATCAATCAACAATCCTCAAACCTCTATATTCAATCTTCAATCCTCGACACTCAATACTCAATCCTCAATCCTCAATCCGCAATCCTCAATCCTCAATTCTCAAACCTCCTCAATCCTCAATCCTCAATCCTCATTCTACAATCCTCAATACCCAATCCTCAATCTTCAATCTTCAATCCTCAATTCGCAATCCTCAATCCTCAATCCTCAGACCTCAAGTATCAATACTCAACCCTCAGTCCTCGTCCTCAATCCACAACCCTCAATCCTCAATCGTTAATCTTCATTCATCAATATTCAACCTTCAATCCTCAATCCACAATCCTCAATGTTCAGTCCTCAATACCCAATCCTCAATCTTCAATCCTCAATCCTCAATCCTCAATCCTCAATCCTCAATCCTCAATCGTCAATCTTCAATCCTCAATACTCAATCTTCAATCCTCAATCCTCAATCCTCAATCCTCAATCCTCATTCTTCAATCCTCAATACCCAATCCTCAATCTTCAATCCTCAACCCTTAATCCTCAATCCTCAATCCTCAATCCTCAATCCTCAATCCTCAATCGTCAATCCTCAACCCTCAACCCTGAGTCATCAATCCTCAACACTCAGTAATCAACCCTCAATCTTCAGCCATCAATCCTCAATCATCCATTCTCAATCCTCAATCTTCAATCATCAGCACTCAATACTCAACCCTCAATGCTCAATCCTCAATCCTCAATCCTCAATCCTCAACCCTCAATCCTCAATCGTCAATCCTCAATCCTCAATCCTCAATCCTCAATCGTCAATCCTCAATCCTCAACCATCAATCCTCAATCCTCAATCCACAATCCTCAATCCACAATCGTCAATCCTCAAACCTCAAACTTCAATCCTCAACCCTTAATCCTCAATCCTCAATCCTCAATCCTCAATTTTCAATCCTCAATAGAATATCTTCAATTCTCAGTTTTCAATACTCTGTCCTCAATCTTCAATCCTCAATCATCAATTCTCAATCTTCAATCTTCAATTCTCAACACTCAATCCTCAACGCTCAATCCTCAATCCTCAATCCTCAATCCTCAATCCTCAATCGTCAATCCTCGATCGTCTATCCTCAATCCTTAACCACCAATCCTAAATCCTCAATCCCCAACCATCAATCCTCAATCGTCAATCCTCAAACATCAGCCTTCAATCCTCAAACCTTGATCCTCAATCCTCAACCCTCTGTCCTCGTTCTTCAATACTCAATCCTCAGTCCTCAGTCTTCAATCGTCAATCCCCAGTCCTCAATCGTCAATCCTCAATCGCCAGTCGTCAATCCTCAATCCTCAGCCATCAATCCTCAACCCTCAATCGCCTATCCTCAATCCTCAATCCTCAATCCTCAAACCTCAACCTTCAATCCTCAACACTTAATCCTCAATCCACAATCCTCAATCCTCAATTTTCAATCCTCAATAAAATATCCTCAATTCTCAGTTTTTAATACTCAATACTCAATCCTCAGTACACGACACTTAATCTTCAATCCTCAATCCTCAATCGTCATTCCTCAATCCTCAACCATCAATCCTCAATCATCAATCATCAATCCTCAATCTTCAATCCACAATCCTCAATCCCCAACCCTCAATCCTCAACCCTCAGTAGTCAACCCTCAATACTCAATACTCAATCCTCAATCTTCAATCCTCAATCCTCAATCTTCAATCCTCAATTCTCTGTCCTCAATCCTCTATCCTTAATCCTTCATCCTCAATCCTCAATCCTCAATCCTCAATCCTCAATCCTCAATCCTCAATCCTCAATCCTCAATTGTCAATCCTCAATCCTCAGCCATCAATCCTCAATCCTCAATCCCCAATCATCAATCATCAATCCTCAATCCTCAATCTTCAATCCTCAACATTCATTCCTAAATACTCAATACTCTATCCTCAATCCTCAATCCTCAATCCTCAATCCTCAATCCTCAATCATCCGTCCTCAAACCTCAATCCTCAATCCTCAATCCTCAATACTCGATCCTCAATCCTCAATCCTCAATCCCCAAACCTCAATCCTCAATTGTCAATCCTCAAACCTCAGCCTTCAATCCTCAAACCTTGATCCTCAATCCTCAACCCTCTGTCCTCATTCTTCAATACTCAATCCTCAACCCTCAATCGTCAATCCTCAATCCTCAACCATCAATCCTAAATCATCAATCCTCAATCCTCAATCCTCAATCCTCAATTCTCAGCCCTCAATAGAAAATCCTCAATTCGCAGTATTCAATACTCGATCCTCAACCTACAATCTTCAAATCTCAGTTCCCGGACATCAATTCTCAACACTCTATCCTCAACGCTCAGTCCTCAATCATCAATCAACAATCCTCAAACCTCTATATTCAATCTTCAATCCTCGACACTCAATACTCAATCCTCAATCCTCAATCCGCAATCCTCAATCCTCAATTCTCAAACCTCAATCCTCAACCTTCAGTCCTCTATCCTCAATCCTCAGTTATCAATCCTAAATCCTCAGACTTCAACCTCAATCCTCAATCTTGAAACATGAATACACAATCCTCAATCTCCAATCCTCGAACCTCAATCGTCAATCCTCAATCCTCAACACTGAGTCCTCAATCCTCAATACTCAACCTTCAATCCTTTTCCAGCAATCCCCAATTCTCAATCCTCAATACTCAATCCTCCATCCTGAACCTTCAATTCTCACCCTGCAGTAGCCAATCCTCCATCCTCAAACCTCAATTGTAAATCCTCAGTCGAATATCGTCAGTTCTCAGTTTTCATTAGTCAATCCACATTCTACAGTCTTCAAATGCCAATACTCAAACATAAAATCTCAAAACCCGATCCTCAACCCTAAATCCTCAATCTTCAATCTTCAAACCTCAATCCTCAATCTTCAATCCCCAACCCTCAATCCTCAATTTTCAATCCTCTATCCTCAATCCTCAATCGTCAATACTCAATCCTAAGTAATCAAGCCTCAATTCTCAATATTCAATTGTCAATCCTCAAATCTCAAACCTCAAACCTCAGCCATCAGTCCTCAATCCTCAGTCCTCAATCGTCAATCCTCAATCGTCAGTCGTCAATCCTCAATCCTCAGCCATCAATCCTCAACCCTCAATCGCCTATCCTCAATCCTCAATCCTCAATCCTCAAACCTCAATCCCCAATCCTCAATCCTGAATCCTCCGTCCTCAAACCTCAATCCACAATAATCAATGCTCAATCCTCGATCCTCAATCCTCAGTCATTAATTCTCAATCCTCAATATTCAATCCTCAATCCTCAGTCCTCAAGCCTCAATCCTCAATCCTCAATCCTCAATCTTCAATCCTCAATACTCAATCCTCAATCCTCAGTCTTCGAGCCTCAATACTCAATCCTCAATCCTCAGTCCTCGAGCCTCAATCCTCAATAGAAAATCCTCAATTCTCAGTTTTCAATACTCAATCCTCAATCTTCAATTTTTAAATCTCAGTTCACAGACATCAATCCTCGTCACTCTGTTCTCAACACTCAGTCCTGAATCTTCAATCATCTATCCTCAATCCTTAATCTTCAACCCTCAATCCTCAACCCTCTATCCTCGATCCTCAATCCTCATCTTCAATCCTCAAACCGCAGCCATCAATACTCAATCCTGAATCCTCAAACGTCAATACTCAAATCTCAATCCTCAACAGAATATCCTCATCTCTCAGTTTTCAATACTCTGTCCTCAATCTTCAATCCTCAATCATCAATTCTCAATCCTCAATCTTCAATCCTCAACACTCAATCCTCAATGCTCAATCCTCAATACTCAATCCCCAATCCTCACTCCACAATCGTCAATCCTCAACACTCAACCCTGAGTCATTAATCCTCAACACTCAGTAATCAACCCTCAATCTTCAATCATCAATCCTCAATCATCCATTCTCAATCCTCAATCTTCAATCATCAACACTTAATACTCAACCCTCAATGCTCAATCCTCAATCTTCAATCCTCAATCCTCAATCCTCAATCCTCAATCCTCAATCCTCAATCCTCAATCGTCAATCCTCAATCCTCAATCCTCAATCTTCAATCGTCAATCCTGAATCCTCAACCATCAATCCTCAATCCTCAATCCCCAATCCTCAATCCACAATCGTCAATCCTCAAACCTCAAACATCAATCCTCAACACTTAATCCTCAATCCTCAATCCTCAATCCTCAATTTTCAATCCTCAATAGAATATCTTCGATTCTCAGTTTTCAATACTCTGTCCTCAACCATCAATCCTCAATCCTCAATCCTCAATCCTCAATCCTCAATCCTCAATCCTCAATTCTCAGCCCACGATCCTCAATCCTCAATATTCAATTATCAATCCTGAATTCTGAAACCTCAATCCTCAACCCTCAGCCTTCAATCCTCAATCCTCAATAGAAAATCCTCAACTCTCAGTTTTCAATACTCAACCCTCAATCTTCAATCTTTAAATCTCAGTTCACAGACATCAATCCTCGTCACTCTGTTCTCAACACTCAGTCCTCAATCTTCAATCATCTATCCTCCATCCTTAATCTTCAATCCTCAATCCTCAATCCTCAACCCTCAATCCTCAACCCTCCATCTTCGATCCTCAATCCTCATCTTCAATCCTCAAACCGCAGCCATCAATACTCAATCCTGAATCCTCAATCGTCAATTCTCAAATCTCAATCCTCAACAGAATATCCTCAACTCTCAGTTTTCAATACTCTGTCCTCAATCTTCAATCCTCAATCATCAATTCTCAATCCTCAATCTTCAATCCTCAACACTCAATCCTCAATGCTCAATCCTCAATACTCAATCCACAATCCTCAATCCTCAACCCTCAACCCTGAGTCATCAATCCTCAACACTCAGTAATCAACCCTCAATCTTCAATCATCAATCCTCAATCATCCATTCTCAATCCTCAATCTACAATCATCAACACTCAATACTCAACCCTCAATGCTCAATCCTCAATCCTCAATCCTCAATCCTCAATCCTCAATCCTCAATCGTCAATCCTCAATCCTCAATCCTCAATCCTCAATCGTCAATCCTCAATCCTCAAACATCAATCCTCAATCCTCAATCCCCAATCCTCAATCCACAATCGTCAATCCTCAAACCTCAAACTTTAATCCTCAACCCTTAATCCTCAATCCTCAATCCTCAATACTCAAATTTCAATCCTCAATAGAATATCTTCAATTCTCAGTTTTCAATACTCTGTCCTCAATCTTCAATCCTCAATCATCAATTCTCAATCCTCAATCTTCAATACTCAACACTCAATCCTCAATGCTCAATCCTCAATCCTCAATCCTCAATCCTCAATCCTCAATCGTCAATCCTCAATCGTCTATCCTCAATCCTCAACAACCAATCCTCAATCCTCAATCCCCAAACCTCAATCCTCAATCGTCAATCCTCAAACCTCAGCCTTCAATCCACAAACCTTGATCCTCAATCCTCAACCCTCTGTCCTCATCCTTCAATACTCAGTCCTCAGTCCTCAGTCTTCAATCGTCAATCCTCAATCCTCAATCGTCAATCCTCAATCCTCAGCCATCAATCCTAAATCATCAATCCTCAATCCTCAATCCTCAATCCTCAATCCTCAATTCTCAGCCCTCAATAGAAAATCCTCAATTCCCAGTATTCAATACTCGATCCTCAACCTACAATCTTCAAATCTCAGTTCCCGTACATCAATTCTCAACACTCTATCCTCAACACTCAGTCCTCAATCATCAATCAACAACCCTCAAACCTCTATATTCAATCTTCAATCCTCGACACTCAATACTCAATCCTCAATCCTCAATCGTCATTCCTCAATCCTCAATCCTCAATCCTCAATCCTCAATCATCCGTCCTCAAACCTCAATCCTCAATCCTCAATCCTCAATACTCGATCCGCAATCCTCAGTCCTCAAGCCTCAACACTCAATATTCAATTGTCAATCATAAACTCACAGCACTCAAACCTCACCCATCATTCCTCAATCCTCAGTCCTCAATCTTCAATCATCAATAGTCAATCCTCAATCTTCAATCCTCATTCCTCAATCCTCAACCCTCAATCCTCAACCCTCAGTAATCAATCCTCAGTCCTCAATCCTCAATCCTCAATCATCAATTCTCAATCCTCAATCTTCAATCCTCAACACTCAACCCTCAATGCTCAATACTCTATCCTCAATCCTCAATCCTCAATCCTCAATCCTCAATCCTCAATCCTCAATCCTCAATCTTTAGTACTCAATTATCAATCCTCAACCCTCCGACCTCAAACATCAATCCTCAATATTCAATGCTCAATCCTCAATCCTCAATCCTCAGTCATCAGTTCTCAATCCTCAATATTCAATCCTCAATCCTTAGTCCTCAAGCCTTAATCCTCAATCCTCAATCCACAATCCTCAATCGTCAATCCTCAATCCTCAACCTTCAATCCTCAATACTCAATTTTCAATCCTCATTCCTCAATCCTCAATCCTCAATTCTCAATCCTCAATCCTCTGTCCTCAGTCTTCAAACCTCAATCCTCAACACTCAGCCCTCATCCTCCATCCTCAACGCTTAATCATCAATCCTCAATCTTCAATCCTCAATATTCAATCATCAACCCTCAATCCTCAACCCTCAGTCCTCAATCCTCAATCCTCAGTGATCAATACTCAATCTTTAATACACAATCCTCAATCCTCAATCCTCAATCCTCAATCCTCAATTCTCATTCCTCATTTCTCAAACCTCAATCCTCAACCCTCAGTCCTCATCCTCAATTCTCTATCCTCAATCCTCAATCATCAATCCTCAATCTTCAATCCTCAATAATCAATCTCCAATTCTAGATCCTCAATCCTCAATCCTCAATCCTCAATCCTCAATCCTCAATCCTCAATCCTCAAACCTCAATCTTCAATCCTCAATACTCAATCTTCAATCCTCAATCCTCAATCCTCAATACTCAAAACTCAATCTTCAATCCTCAATACTCAATTTTCAATCCTCAATCCTCAATCCTCAATCCTCAATCCTCATTCTACAATCCTCAATACCCAATCCTCAATCTTCAATCTTCAATCCTCAATCCTCAACCATCAATCCTCAATCCTCAATCCACAATCCTCAATCCACAATCGTCAATCCTCAAACCTCAAACTTCAATCCTCAACCCTTAATTCTCAATCCTCAATCCTCAATCCTCAATCCTCAATCGTCAGTCCTCAAGCGTCTATCCTCAATCATCAACCACCAATCCTCAATCCTCAATCCCCAAACCTCAATCCTCAATCGTCAATCCTCAAACCTCAGCCTTCAATCCTCAAACCTTGATCCTCAATCCTCAACCCTCTGTCCTCATTCTTCAATACTCAATCCTCAGTCCTCAGTCTTCAATCGTCAATCCTCAATCCTCAATCATCAATCCTCAATCATCAACCATCAATCCTAAATCCTCAATCCTCAATCCTCAATCCTCAATCCTCAATCCTCAATTCTCAGCCATCAATAGAAAATCCTCAGCTCCCAGTATTCAATACTCGATCCTCAACCTACAATCTTCAAATCTCAGTTCCCGTACATCAATTCTCAACACTCTATCCTCAACACTCAGTCCTCAATCATCAATCAACAATCCTCAAACCTCTATATTCAACCTTCAATCCTCGACATTCATTCCTCAATGCTCAATACTCAATCCTCAATCCTCAATCCTCAATTTTCAATCCTCAATAGAATATCTTCGATTCTCAGTTTTCAATACTCTGTCCTCAACCATCAATCCTCAATCCTCAATCCTCAATCCTCAATCCTCAATCCTCAATCCTCAGACCTCGATCCTCAATCCTCAATATTCAATTAACAATCCTGGATTCTGAAACCTCAATCCACAACCCTCAGTACTCAATCCTCAATCTTCAATCCTCAAACCTCTACCATCAATCCTCAATACTTAATCCTCAATCCTCAATCCTCAATGCTCAATAGAAAATCCTCAATCCTCTGTTTTCAATACTCAACCCTCAATCTTTAATTTTCAAATCTCAGTTCACAGACATCAATCCTCGTCACTCTGTGCTCAACACTCAGTCCTCAATCTTCAATCATCTATCCTCCATCCCTAATCTTCAATCCTCAATCCTCAATCCTCAACCCTCAATCCTCAACCCTCCATCTTCGATCCTCAATCCTCATCTTCAATCCTCAAACTGCAGCCATCAAGACTCAATCCTGAATCCTCAATCGTCAATTCTCAAATCTCAATCCTCAACAGAATATCCTCAACTCTCAGTTTTCAATACTCTGTCATCAATCTTCAATCCTCAATCATCAATTCTCAATCCTCAATCTTCAATCCTCAACACTCAATCCTCAATGCTCAATCCTCAATCCTCAATCCTCAATCCTCAATCCTCAATCGTCAATCCTCAACCCTCAACCCTGAGTCATCAATCCTCAACACTCAGTAATCAACCCTCAATCTTCAATCATGAATCCTCAATCATCCATTCTCAATCCTCAACCTTCAATCATCAACACTCAATACTCAACCCTCAGTGCTCAATCCTCAATCCTCAATCCTCAATCCTCAATCCTCAATCCTCAATCCTCAATCCTCAATTTTCAATCCTCTATCCTCAATCCTCAATCGTCAATACTCAATCCTAAGTAATCAAGCCTCAATTCTCAATATTCAATTGTCAATCCTCAAATCTCAAACCTCAAACCTCAGCCATCAGTCCTCAATCCTCAGTCCTCAATCGTCAATCCTCAATCGTCAGTCGTCAATCCTCAATCCTCAGCCATAAATCCTCAACACTCAATCGCCTATCCTCAATCCTCAATCCTCAATCCTCAAACCTCAACCTTCAATCCTCAACACTTAATCCTCAATCCACAATCCTCAATCCTCAATTTTCAATCCTCAATAGAATATCCTCAATTTTCAGTTTTTAATACTCAATGCTCAATCCTCAGTACACGACACTCAATCTTCAATCCTCAATCCTCAATCGTCGTTCCTCAATCCTCAACCATCGATCATCAATCATCAATCATCAATACTCAATCTTCAATCCACAATCCTCAATCCCCAACCCTCAACCCTCAACCCTCAGTAGTCAACCCTCAATACTCAATCCTCAATCCTCAATCTTCAATCCTCAATCCTCAATCTTCAATCCTCAATTCTCTGTCCTCAATCCTCAATCCTCAATCCTCAATCCTCAATCCTCAATCCTCAATCCTCAATCCTCAATCCTCAATTGTCAATCCTCAATCTTCAATCCTCAACACTCAACCCTCAATGCTCAATACTCTATCCTCAATACTCAATCCTCAATCCTCAATCCTCAATCCTCAATCCTCAATCATCAATCCTCAATCCTCAATCTTCAGTACTCAATCATCAATCCTCAACCCTCCGACCTCAAACATCAATCCTCAATATTCAATGCTCAATCCTCAATCCTCAATCCTCAGTCATCAGTTCTCAATCCTCAATATTCAATCCTCAATCCTCAGTCCTCAATCCTCAATCTTCAATCCTCAATATTCAATCTTCAATCCTCAATCCTCAATCCTCAATCCTCAATCCTCAATCCTCAATCCTCAGTGATCAATACTCAATCTTCAATACTCAATCATCGATCCTCAACCCTCAATCCTCAATCCTCAATCCTCAATCCTCATTTCTCAAACCTCAATTCTCAACCCTCAGTCCTCATCCTCAATTCTCAATCCTCAATCCTCAATCCTCAATCCTCAATTCTCAATACTCAATCTTCGATCCTCAATCCTCAATCCTCAATTCTCATTTCTCAAACCTCAATCCTCAGCCCTCAGCCCTCAGACCTCATCCTCAATTCTCAATTCTAAATCCTCAATCATCAATCCTCAATCTTCAATCCTCAATAATCAATCTCCAATCCTAGATCCTCAACCCTCAATCCTCAATCCTCAATCCTCAATCCTCATTCTTCAATCCTCAATACCCAATCCTCAATCTTCAATCCTCTATCAACAATCCTTAATTCTCAATCCTCAATCCTCAGTCCTCAGCCGTCAAACCTCAATCCCCGACCATCAGCCCTCATCCTCAATCCACAGTCCTCTATCCTCAGTCCACAATCCTCAATCCACAATCGTCAATCCTCATTCCTCAAAGTTCAATCCTCAACCCTTAATCCACAATCCTCAATCCTCAATCCTCAATTTTCAATCCTCAATAGAATATCTTCAATTCTCAGTTTTCAATACTCTGTCCTCAATCTTCAATCCTCAATCATCAATTCTCAATCCTCAATCTTCAATCCTCAGCACTCAATCCTCAATGCTCAATCCTCAATCCTCAATCCTCAATCCTCAATCCTCAATCGTCAATCCTCAATCGTCTATCTTCAATCCTCAACCACCAATCCTCAATCCTCAGTCCCCAAACCTGAATCCTCAATCGTCAATCCTCAATCCTCAATCTTCAATTGTCAATCCTCAATCCTCAGCCATCAATCCTCAATCCTCAATCCCCAATCATCAATCATCAATCCTCATTCCTCAATCTTCAATCCTCAACATTCATTCCTCAATGCTCAATACTCAATCCTCAATCCTCAATCCTCAGTCATCAGTTCTCAATCCTCAATATTCAATCCTCAATCCTCAGTCCTCAAGCCTTAATCCTCAATCCTCAATCCTTAATCTTCAATCCTCAATACTCAATCCTCAATCCTCAGACCTCGATCCTCAATCCTCAATATTCAATTAACAATCCTGGATTCTGAAACCTCAATCCACAACCCTCAGTACTCAATCCTCAATCTTCAATCCTCATACCTCTACCATCAATCCTCAATACTTAATCCTCAATCCTCAATCCTCAATGCTCAATAGAAAATCCTCAATTCTCTGTTTTCAATACTCAACCCTCAATCTTTAATTTTCAAATCTCAGTTCAGAGACATCAATCCTCAACACTCTGTCCTCAACACTCAGTCCCCAATCTTCAATCATCAAATCTCAATTCATTATCTTCAGTCATCAATCCTCAGTCCACAACATTCAATCCTCAATAATCAACACTCAATCCTCAATCCTCAATCCTCAATCCTCAATCCTCAATCCTCAATCCTCGATCCTCAATCCTCAATCCACAACCCTCAATCCTCAATCCTCAATCTTCAATCATCAATATTCAATCTTCAATCCTCAAAGCTCAATCCTCAATCCCCAATCCTCAATACTCAATCTTCAATCCTCAATCCTCAATCCTCAATCCTCAATCCTCAATCCTCAATCCTCAATCCTCAATCCTCAATCTTCAGTACTCAATCATCAATCCTCAACCCTCCGACCTCAAACATCAATCCTCAATATTCAATGCTCAATCCTCAATCCTCAATCCTCAGTCATCAGTTCTAAATCCTCAATATTCAATCCTCAATCCTCAGTCCTCAAGCCTTAATCCTCAATCCTCAATCCACAATCCTCAATCGTCAATCCTCAATCCTCAACCTTCAATCCTCAATACTCAATTTTCAATCCTCAATCCTCAATCCTCAATCCTCAATCCTCAATCCTCATTCTTCAATCCTCAATACCCAATCCTCAATCTTCAATCCTCTATCAACAATCCTGAATACTCAATCCTCAATCCTCAGTCCTCAGTCGTCAAACCTCAATCCCCGACCGTCAGCCCTCATCCTCAATCCTCATTCCTCAATCCTCAGTCCTCAGTCCTCAAACCTCAATCCTCAATCCTCAGACATCATCCTCAATCCTTAATCCTCAATCCTCAATCCTCAACCTTCAATCCTCAATACTCAATCTTCAATCCTCACTCCTCTGCCCTCAAACCTCAATTCTGAATCCTCAATACTCAACCTTCAATCCTCAATCCTCAGTCCTCAGTACTCAACCATCAATCCTCAATTCTCATTACTCAATAGAATATCCTGAATTCTCAGGATTCAATACTCAAACCTCAATCCTCAACCCTCAGCCCTCATCCTCCATCATCAATCCTCAATCCTCAATCCTCAATCTTCAATCCTCAGTACTCAATACTCAATCCCCAATCCTCAATCCTCAATCCTCAATCCTCAATCCTCAATCCTCAATCCTCAATCCTCAATCCTCAATCCTCAACCCTCAATCCTCATTCCTCAAACCTCAATCCTCAACCCTCAGTCCTCATCCTCAATTCTCAATCCTCAATCCTCAATCCTCAATCCTCAATCTTCAATCCTCAATAATCAATCTCCAATCCTAGATCCTCAATCCACAATCCTCAATTTTCAATCCTCAATCCTCAATCCTCAGACCTCAATCATCAATATTCAACCCTCAGTCCTCGTCCTCAATACACAACCCTCAATCCTCAATCCTCAATCTTCAATCATCAATATTCAAACCTCAATCCTCAATACTCAATTTTCAATCCTCAATCCTCAATCCTCAATCCTCTGTCCGCAGTCCTCAAACCTCAATCCTCAACACTCAAACCTCATCCTCCATCCTCAATTCTTAATCATCAATCCTCAATCTTCAAGCCTCAATATTCAATCATCAACCCTCAATCCTCAACCCTCAATCCTCAATCCTCAATCCTCAGTGATCAATACTCAATCTTTAATACACAATCCTCAATCCTCAATCCTCAATCCTCAATCCTCAATCCTCAATACTCATTTCTCAAACCTCAATCCTAAACCCTCAGTCCACAGTCCTCAATCCTCAACCTTCAGTCCCCTATCCTCAATCCTCAATTATCAATCCTAAATCCTCAAACTTCAACCTCAATCCTCAATCTTGAAACATGAATACACAATCCTCAATCTCCAATCCTCGAACCTCAATCGTCAATCCTCAATCCTCAACACTGAGTCCTCAATCCTCAATACTCAACCTTCAATCCTTTTCCCGCAATCCCCAATTCTCAATCCTCAATACTCAATCCTCAATCCTCAATCCTCAATCCTCAATCGTCAATCCTCAATCCTCAATCCTCAATCCTCAATCCTCAATCCTCAATTTTCAATCCTCAATAGAATATCTTCAATTCTCAGTTTTCAATACTCTGTCCTCAATCTTCAATCCTCAATCATCAATTCTCAATCCTCAATCTTCAATCCTCAACACTCAATCCTCAATGCTCAATCCTCAATCCTCAATCCTCAATCCTCAATCCTCAATCCTCAATCCTCAATCCTCCATCCTCAATCCTCAATATTCAAACCTCAATCCTCAATACTCAATTTTCAATCCTCAATCCTCAATCCTCAATCCTCAATTCTCAATCCTCAATCCTCTGTCCTCAGTCCTCAAACCTCAATCCTCAACACTCAGACCTCATCCTCCATCCTCAATCCTTAATCATCAATCCTCAATCTTCAAGCCTCAATATTCAATCATCAACCCTCAATCCTCAACCCTCAATCCTCAATCCTCAATCCTCAGTGATCAATACTCAATCTTTAATACACAATCCTCAATCCTCAATCCTCAATCCTCAATCCTCAATCCTCAATACTCATTTCTCAAACCTCAATCCTAAACCCTCAGTCCTCATCCTCAATTCTCAATTCTCAATACTCATTAATCAATCCTCAATCTTCAATCCTCAATAATCAATCTCCAATTCTAGATCCTCAATCCTCAATCCTCAATCCTCAATCTTCAATCCTCAATAATCTATCTCCAATCCTAGATCCTCAATCCTCAGTCCTCAATCCTCAATCCTCAATCCTCATTCTTCAATCCTCAATACCCAGTCCTCAATCTTCAATCCTCAATCGTCAATCCTCAATTCTCAATCCTCAATCCTCAATCCTCAGTGGTCAAACCTCAATCCCTGACCCTCTGCCCTCATCCTCAACCCTCAGTCTTTAATCCTCAGTCCTCAGTCCTCAATCCTCAATCCTCAACCCTCAGACATCATCCTCAATACTCAATCCTCAATCCTCAATCCTCAATCTTCAATCCCTAATACTCTATCTTCAATCCTCAATCCTCAGTCCCCAAACCTCAATCCTGAATCTTCAATACTCAACCTCCAAGCCACAATCCTCAGTCCTCAATACTCAACCCTCAATCCTCAGTGATCAATACTCAATCTTCAATACTCAATCATCGATCCTCAACCCTCAATCCTCAATCCTCAATCCTCAATCCTCATTTCTCAAACCTCAATTCTCAACCCTCAGTCCTCATCCTCAATACTCAATCCTCAATCCTCAATCCTCAATCCTCAATTCTCAATACTCAATCTTCGATCCTCAATCCTCAATCCTCAATCCTCATTTCTCAAACCTCAATCCTCAGCCCTCAGACCTCATCCTCAATTCTCAATTCTAAATCCTCAATCATCAATCCTCAATTTTCAATCCTCAATAATCAATCTCCAATCCTAGATCCTCAACCCTCAATCCTCAATCCTCAATCCTCAATCCTCATTCTTCAATCCTCAATACCCAATCCTCAATCTTCAATCCTCTATCAACAATCCTTAATTCTCAATCCTCAATCCTCAGTCCTCAGCCGTCAAACCTCAATCCCCGACCATCAGCCCTCATCCTCAATCCTCAGTCCTCAATCCTCAGTCCACAATCCTCAATCCACAATCGTCAATCCTCATTCCTCAAACTTCAATCCTCAACCCTTAATCCACAATCCTCAATCCTCAATCCTCAATTTTCAATCCTCAATAGAATATCTTCAATTCTCAGTTTTCAATACTCTGTCCTCAATCTTCAATCCTCAATCATCAATTCTCAATCCTCAATCTTCAATCCTCAACACTCAATCCTCAATGCTCAATCCTCAATCCTCAATCCTCAATCCTCAATCCTCAATCGTCAATCCTCAATCGTCTATCTTCAATCCTCAACCACCAATCCTCAATCCTCAATCCCCAAACCTCAATCCTCCATCGTCAATCCTCAATCCTCAATCCTCAATTGTCAATCCTCAATCCTCAGTCATCAATCCTCAATCCTCAATCCCCAATCATCAATCATCAATCCTCAATCCTCAATCTTCAATCCTCAACATTCATTCCTCAATGCTCAATACTCAATCCTCAATCCTCAATCCTCAGTCATCAGTTCTCAATCCTCAATATTCAATCCTCAATCCTCAGTCCTCAAGCCTTAATCCTCAATCCTCAATCCTCAATCTTCAATCCTCAATACTCAATCCTCTATCCTCAGACCTCGATCCTCAATCCTCAATATTCAATTAACAATCCTGGATTCTGAAACCTCAATCCACAACACTCAGTACTCAATCCTCAATCTTCAATCCTCATACCTCTACCATCAATCCTCAATACTTAATCCTCAATCCTCAATCCTCAATGCTCAATAGAAAATCCTCAATTCTCTGTTTTCAATACTCAACCCTCAATCTTTAATTTTCAAATTTCAGTTCAGAGACATCAATCCTCAACACTCTGTCCTCAACACTCAGTCCCCAATCTTCAATCATCAAATCTCAATTCATTATCTTCAGTCATCAATCCTCAGTCCACAACATTCAATCCTCAATAATCAACACTCAATCCTCAATCCTCAATCCTCAATCATCAACCCTCAGACATCATCCTCAATCCTTAATCCTCAATCCTCAATCCTCAACCTTCAATCCTCAATACTCAATCTTCAATCCTCCATCATCAGCCCTCAAACCTCAATTCTGAATCCTCAATACTCAACCTTCAATCCCCAATCCTCAGTCCTCAGTACTCAACCATCGATCCTCAATTCTCAATACTCAATAGAATATCCTGAATTCTCAGGATTCAATACTCAAACCTCAATCCTCAACCCTCAGCCCTCATCCTCCATCATCAATCCTCAATCCTCAATCCTCAATCTTCAATCCTCAGTACTGAATATTCAATCCCCAATCCTCAATCCTCAATCCTCAATCCTCAATCCTCAATCCTCAATCCTCAACCCTCAATCCTCATTCCTCAAACCTCAATCCTCAACCCTCAGTCCTCATCCTCAGTTCTCAATCCTCAATCCTCAATCCTCAATCCTCAATCCTCAATCCTCAATCTTCAATCCTCAATATTCAATCATCAACCCTCAATCCTCAATCCTCAATCCTCAGTGATCAATACTCAATCTTTAATACACAATCCTCAATCCTCAATCCTCAATCCTCAATCCTCAATCCTCAATCCTCATTTCTCAAACCTCAATCCTCAACCCTCAGTCCTCATCCTCAATTCTCAATTCTCAATCCTCAATCATCAATCCTCAATCTTCAATCCTCAATAATCAATCTCCAATTCTGGATCCTCAATCCTCAATCCTCAATCCTCAATCTGCAATCCTCAATAATCGATCTCCAATCCTAGATCCTCAATCCTCAATCCTCAATCCTCAATCCTCAATCCCCATTCTTCAATCCTCAATACCCAATCCTCAATCTTCAATCCTCAATCATCAATCCTCAATTCTCAATCCTCAATCCTCAATCCTCAGTCGTCAAACCTCAATCCCTGACCCTCTGCCCTCATCCTCAAGCCTCAGTCTTTAATCCTCAGCCCTCAGTCCTCAAACCTCAATCCTCAACCCCCAGACATCATCCTCAATCCTCAATCCTCAATCCTCAATCCTCAATCCTCAATCTTCAATCCCTAATACTCAATCTTCAATCCTCAATCCCCAGTCCCCAAACCTCAATCCTGAATCTTCAATACTCAACCTTCAAGCCTCAATCCTCAGTCCTCAATACTCAACCATCAATCCTCAATTCTCAATACTCAATAGAATATCCTGAATTCTCACGGCTCAATACTCAAACCTCAATCCTCAACCGTCAGCCCTCATCCTCCATCCTCAATCCTCAATCCTCAATCCTCAATCCTCAATCCTCAATCTTCAATCGTAGATCCTCAACCCTCATTTCTCAATCCTCAATCCTCAATCCTCATTCTTCAATCCTCAATACAGAATCCTCAATCCTCAATCCTCAATCTTCAATCCTCAATAATCAATCTCCAATCCTACATCCTCAATCCCCAATCCTCAATCCTTAATCCTCAATCTTCAATCCTCAGTCGCCAGTCCTCAATCTTCAATCCTCAATGCTCAATCCTCAACCCTCAAGCCTCAGTCCTCAATCCTCAATCCTCAATCCTCAAACCTCAATCCTCAACCGTCAGTCCTCGTCCTCAATCCTCCGTCCTCAATTCTCTAACCTCAATCCTCAATGCTCAATCCTCAATACTCAACCCTCAATCCTCAATCCTCAATCCTCAACATTTAATGCTCAACCCTCGATCCTCAATCCTCAGTCATTAATTATCAATCCTCAATATTCAATCCTCAATACTCAGACCTCAAGCCTCAACACTCAATATTCAATTGTCAATCATAAACTCACAGCACTCAAACCTCACCCCTCAGTCCTCAATCCTCAGTCCTCAATCATCAACCATCATTCATCAATACTCAATCTTCAATCCTCATTACTCAATCCTCAACCCTCAATCATCAATTCTCAATCCTCAATCTTCAATCCTCAACAGTCAATCCTCAATGCTCAATCCTCTATCCTCAATCCTCAATCCTCAATTTTCAATCCTCAATAGAATATCTTCGATTCTCAGTTTTCAATACTCTGTCCTCAACCATCACTCCTCAATCCTCAATCCTCAATCCTCAATCACCAATTCTCAGCCCACGATCCTCTATCCTCAATATTCAATTATCAATCCTGAATTCTGAAACCTCAATCCTCAACCCTCAGCCTTCAATCCTCAATCCTCAATAGAAAATCCTCAACTCTCAGTTTTCAATACTCAACCCTCAATCTTCAAGTTTTAAATCTCAGTTCACAGACATCAATCCTCGTCACTCTGTGCTCAACACTCAGTCCTCAATCTTCAATCATCTATCCTCCATCCTTAATCTTCAATCCTCAATCCTCAATCCACAACCCTCAATCCTCAACCCTCCATCTTCGATCCTGAATCCTCATCTTCAATCCTCAAACTGCAGCCATCAATACTCAATCCTGAATCCTCAGTCGTCAATTCTCAAATCTCAATCCTCAACAGAATATCCTCAACTCTCAGTCTTCAATACTCTGTCCTCAATCTTCAATCCTCAATCATCAATTCTCAATCCTCAATCTTCAATCCTCAACACTCAATCCTCAATGCTCAATCCTCAATCCTCAATCCTCAATCCTCAATCCTCAATCGTCAATCCTCAACCCTCAACCCTGAGTCATCAATCCTCAACACTCAGTAATCAACCCTCAATCTTCAATCATCAATCCTCAATCATCCATTCTCAATCCTCAATCTTCAATCATCAACACTCAATACTCAACCCTCAATGCTCAATCCTCAATCCTCAATCCTCAATCCTCAATCCTCAATCCTCGATCGTCAATCCTCAACCCTCAATCCTCAATCCTCAATCGTCAATCCTCAATCCTCAATCCTCAATCCTCAATCGTCAATCGTCAATCGTCTATCCTCAATCCTCAACCACCAATCCTCAATCCTCAATCCCCAAACCTCAATCCTCAATTGTCAATCCTCAAAACTCAGCCTTCAATCCTCAAACCTTGATCCTCAATCCTCAACCCTCTGTCCTCATTCTTCAATACTCAATCCTCAGTCCTCAGTCTTCAATCGTCAATCCTCAACCCTCAATCCTCAACCCTCAGTAATCAATCCTCAGTCCTCAATCCTCAATCCTCAACCATCAATTCTCAATCCTCAATCTTCAATCCTCAACACTCAACCCTCAATGCTCAATACTCTATCCTCAATCCTCAATCCTCAATCCTCAATCCTCAATCCTCAATCGTCAATCCCCAATATTCAATCCTCAATTCTCAGTCCTCAAGCCTTAATCCTCAATCCTCAATCCACAATCCTCAATCGTCAATCCTCAATGCTCAATCTTCAATCGTAGATCCTCAACCCTCATTTCTCAATCCTCAATCCTCAATCCCCATTCTTCAATCCTCAATACCCAATCCTCAATCTTCAATCCTCAATCATCAATCCTCAATTCTCAATCCTCAATCCTCAATCCTCAGTCGTCAAACCTCAATCCCTGACCCTCTGCCCTCATCCTCAAGCCTCAGTCTTTAATCCTCAGCCCTCAGTCCTCAAACCTCAATCCTCAACCCCCAGACATCATCCTCAATCCTCAATCCTCAATCCTCAATCCTCAATCCTCAATCTTCAATCCCTAATACTCAATCTTCAATCCTCAATCCCCAGTCCCCAAACCTCAATCCTGAATCTTCAATACTCAACCTTCAAGCCTCAATCCTCAGTCCTCAATACTCAACCATCAATCCTCAATTCTCAATACTCAATAGAATATCCTGAATTCTCACGGCTCAATACTCAAACCTCAATCCTCAACCGTCAGCCCTCATCCTCCATCCTCAATCCTCAATCCTCAATCCTCAATCCTCAATCCTCAATCTTCAATCGTAGATCCTCAACCCTCATTTCTCAATCCTCAATCCTCAATCCTCATTCTTCAATCCTCAATACAGAATCCTCAATCCTCAATCCTCAATCTTCAATCCTCAATAATCAATCTCCAATCCTACATCCTCAATCCCCAATCCTCAATCCTTAATCCTCAATCTTCAATCCTCAGTCGCCAGTCCTCAATCTTCAATCCTCAATGCTCAATCCTCAACCCTCAAGCCTCAGTCCTCAATCCTCAATCCTCAATCCTCAAACCTCAATCCTCAACCGTCAGTCCTCGTCCTCAATCCTCCGTCCTCAATTCTCTAACCTCAATCCTCAATGCTCAATCCTCAATACTCAACCCTCAATCCTCAATCCTCAATCCTCAACATTTAATGCTCAACCCTCGATCCTCAATCCTCAGTCATTAATTATCAATCCTCAATATTCAATCCTCAATACTCAGACCTCAAGCCTCAACACTCAATATTCAATTGTCAATCATAAACTCACAGCACTCAAACCTCACCCCTCAGTCCTCAATCCTCAGTCCTCAATCATCAACCATCATTCATCAATACTCAATCTTCAATCCTCATTACTCAATCCTCAACCCTCAATCATCAATTCTCAATCCTCAATCTTCAATCCTCAACAGTCAATCCTCAATGCTCAATCCTCTATCCTCAATCCTCAATCCTCAATTTTCAATCCTCAATAGAATATCTTCGATTCTCAGTTTTCAATACTCTGTCCTCAACCATCACTCCTCAATCCTCAATCCTCAATCCTCAATCACCAATTCTCAGCCCACGATCCTCTATCCTCAATATTCAATTATCAATCCTGAATTCTGAAACCTCAATCCTCAACCCTCAGCCTTCAATCCTCAATCCTCAATAGAAAATCCTCAACTCTCAGTTTTCAATACTCAACCCTCAATCTTCAAGTTTTAAATCTCAGTTCACAGACATCAATCCTCGTCACTCTGTGCTCAACACTCAGTCCTCAATCTTCAATCATCTATCCTCCATCCTTAATCTTCAATCCTCAATCCTCAATCCACAACCCTCAATCCTCAACCCTCCATCTTCGATCCTGAATCCTCATCTTCAATCCTCAAACTGCAGCCATCAATACTCAATCCTGAATCCTCAGTCGTCAATTCTCAAATCTCAATCCTCAACAGAATATCCTCAACTCTCAGTCTTCAATACTCTGTCCTCAATCTTCAATCCTCAATCATCAATTCTCAATCCTCAATCTTCAATCCTCAACACTCAATCCTCAATGCTCAATCCTCAATCCTCAATCCTCAATCCTCAATCCTCAATCGTCAATCCTCAACCCTCAACCCTGAGTCATCAATCCTCAACACTCAGTAATCAACCCTCAATCTTCAATCATCAATCCTCAATCATCCATTCTCAATCCTCAATCTTCAATCATCAACACTCAATACTCAACCCTCAATGCTCAATCCTCAATCCTCAATCCTCAATCCTCAATCCTCAATCCTCGATCGTCAATCCTCAACCCTCAATCCTCAATCCTCAATCGTCAATCCTCAATCCTCAATCCTCAATCCTCAATCGTCAATCGTCAATCGTCTATCCTCAATCCTCAACCACCAATCCTCAATCCTCAATCCCCAAACCTCAATCCTCAATTGTCAATCCTCAAAACTCAGCCTTCAATCCTCAAACCTTGATCCTCAATCCTCAACCCTCTGTCCTCATTCTTCAATACTCAATCCTCAGTCCTCAGTCTTCAATCGTCAATCCTCAACCCTCAATCCTCAACCCTCAGTAATCAATCCTCAGTCCTCAATCCTCAATCCTCAACCATCAATTCTCAATCCTCAATCTTCAATCCTCAACACTCAACCCTCAATGCTCAATACTCTATCCTCAATCCTCAATCCTCAATCCTCAATCCTCAATCCTCAATCGTCAATCCCCAATATTCAATCCTCAATTCTCAGTCCTCAAGCCTTAATCCTCAATCCTCAATCCACAATCCTCAATCGTCAATCCTCAATGCTCAATCCTCTATCCTCAATCCTCAATCCTCAATTTTCAATCCTCAATAGAATATCTTCGATTCTCAGTCTTCAATACTCTGTCCTCAACCATCAATCCTCAATCCTCAATCCTCAATCCTCAATCACCAATTCTCAGCCCACGATCCTCAATCCTCAATATTCAATTATCAATCCTGAATTCTGAAACCTCAATCCTCAACCCTCAGCCTTCAATCCTCAATCCTCAATAGAAAATCCTCAACTCTCAGTTTTCAATACTCAACCCTCAATCTTCAAGTTTTAAATCTCAGTTCACAGACATCAATCCTCGTCACTCTGTGCTCAACACTCAGTCCTCAATCTTCAATCATCTATCCTCCATCCTTAATCTTCAATCCTCAATCCTCAATCCTCAACCCTCAATCCTCAACCCTCCATCTTCGATCCTCAATCCTCATTTTCAATCCTCAAACTGCAGACATCAATACTCAATCCTGAATCCTCAGTCGTCAATTCTCAAATCTCAATCCTCAACAGAATATCCTCAACTCTCTGTTTTCAATACTCTGTCCTCAATCTTCAATCCTCAATCATCAATTCTCAATCCTCAATCTTCAATCCTCAACACTCAATCCTCAATGCTCAATCCCCAATCCTCAATCCTCAATCCTCAATCCTCAATCGTCAATCCTCAACCCTCAACCCTGAGTCATCAATCCTCAACACTCAGTAATCAACCCTCAATCTTCAATCATCAATCCTCAATCATCCATTCTCAATCCTCAATCTTCAATCATCAACACTCAATCCTCAATCCTCAATCCTCAATCCTCAATCCTCAATCCTCAATCCACAGTCCTCAATCCTCCGTCCTCAATTCTCTACCCTCAATCCTCAATGCTCAATCCTCAATACTCAACCCTCAATCCTCAATCCTCAATCCTCAACATTTAATGCTCAACCCTCGATCCTCAATCCTCAGTCATTAATTATCAATCCTCAATATTCAATCCTCAATCCTCAGACCTCAAGCCTCAACACTCAATATTCAATTGTCAATCATAAACTCACAGCACTCAAACCTCACCCCTCAGTCCTCAACCCTCAGTCCTCAATCATCAACCATCAATCATCAATACTCAATCTTCAATCCTCATTACTCAATCCTCAACCCTTAAACCTCAACCCTCAGTATTCAACCCTCAGTCATCAATCCTCAACCCTCAATCATCAATTCTCAATCCTCAATCTTCAATCCTCAACAGTCAATCCTCAGTGCTCAATCCTCTATCCTCAATCCTCAATCCTCAATCCTCAATCCTCAATCCTCAATCCTCAATCCTCAGTCCTCAAGCCTTAATCCTCAATCCTCAATCCTTAATCTTCAATCCTCAATACTCAATCCTCAATCCTCAGACCTCGATCCTCAATCCTCAATATTCAATTAACAATCCTGGATTCTGAAACCTCAATCCACAACCCTCAGTACTCAATCCTCAATCTTCAATCCTCATACCTCTACCATCAATCCTCAATACTTAATCCTCAATCCTCAATCCTCAATGCTCAATAGAAAATCCTCAATTCTCTGTTTTCAATACTCAACCCTCAATCTTTAATTTTCAAATCTCAGTTCAGAGACATCAATCCTCAACACTCTGTCCTCAACACTCAGTCCCCAATCTTCAATCATCAAATCTCAATTCATTATCTTCAGTCATCAATCCTCAGTCCACAACATTCAATCCTCAATAATCAACACTCAATCCTCAATCCTCAATCCTCAATCCTCAATCCTCAATCCTCAATCCTCGATCCTCAATCCTCAATCCACAACCCTCAATCCTCAATCCTCAATCTTCAATCATCAATATTCAATCTTCAATCCTCAAAGCTCAATCCTCAATCCCCAATCCTCAATACTCAATCTTCAATCCTCAATCCTCAATCCTCAATCCTCAATCCTCAATCCTCAATCCTCAATCCTCAATCCTCAATCTTCAGTACTCAATCATCAATCCTCAACCCTCCGACCTCAAACATCAATCCTCAATATTCAATGCTCAATCCTCAATCCTCAATCCTCAGTCATCAGTTCTAAATCCTCAATATTCAATCCTCAATCCTCAGTCCTCAAGCCTTAATCCTCAATCCTCAATCCACAATCCTCAATCGTCAATCCTCAATCCTCAACCTTCAATCCTCAATACTCAATTTTCAATCCTCAATCCTCAATCCTCAATCCTCAATCCTCAATCCTCATTCTTCAATCCTCAATACCCAATCCTCAATCTTCAATCCTCTATCAACAATCCTGAATACTCAATCCTCAATCCTCAGTCCTCAGTCGTCAAACCTCAATCCCCGACCGTCAGCCCTCATCCTCAATCCTCATTCCTCAATCCTCAGTCCTCAGTCCTCAAACCTCAATCCTCAATCCTCAGACATCATCCTCAATCCTTAATCCTCAATCCTCAATCCTCAACCTTCAATCCTCAATACTCAATCTTCAATCCTCACTCCTCTGCCCTCAAACCTCAATTCTGAATCCTCAATACTCAACCTTCAATCCTCAATCCTCAGTCCTCAGTACTCAACCATCAATCCTCAATTCTCATTACTCAATAGAATATCCTGAATTCTCAGGATTCAATACTCAAACCTCAATCCTCAACCCTCAGCCCTCATCCTCCATCATCAATCCTCAATCCTCAATCCTCAATCTTCAATCCTCAGTACTCAATATTCAATCCCCAATCCTCAATCCTCAATCCTCAATCCTCAATCCTCAATCCTCAATCCTCAATCCTCAATCCTCAATCCTCAACCCTCAATCCTCATTCCTCAAACCTCAATCCTCAACCCTCAGTCCTCATCCTCAATTCTCAATCCTCAATCCTCAATCCTCAATCCTCAATCTTCAATCCTCAATAATCAATCTCCAATCCTAGATCCTCAATCCACAATCCTCAATTTTCAATCCTCAATCCTCAATCCTCAGACCTCAATCATCAATATTCAACCCTCAGTCCTCGTCCTCAATACACAACCCTCAATCCTCAATCCTCAATCTTCAATCATCAATATTCAAACCTCAATCCTCAATACTCAATTTTCAATCCTCAATCCTCAATCCTCAATCCTCTGTCCGCAGTCCTCAAACCTCAATCCTCAACACTCAAACCTCATCCTCCATCCTCAATTCTTAATCATCAATCCTCAATCTTCAAGCCTCAATATTCAATCATCAACCCTCAATCCTCAACCCTCAATCCTCAATCCTCAATCCTCAGTGATCAATACTCAATCTTTAATACACAATCCTCAATCCTCAATCCTCAATCCTCAATCCTCAATCCTCAATACTCATTTCTCAAACCTCAATCCTAAACCCTCAGTCCACAGTCCTCAATCCTCAACCTTCAGTCCCCTATCCTCAATCCTCAATTATCAATCCTAAATCCTCAAACTTCAACCTCAATCCTCAATCTTGAAACATGAATACACAATCCTCAATCTCCAATCCTCGAACCTCAATCGTCAATCCTCAATCCTCAACACTGAGTCCTCAATCCTCAATACTCAACCTTCAATCCTTTTCCCGCAATCCCCAATTCTCAATCCTCAATACTCAATCCTCAATCCTCAATCCTCAATCCTCAATCGTCAATCCTCAATCCTCAATCCTCAATCCTCAATCCTCAATCCTCAATTTTCAATCCTCAATAGAATATCTTCAATTCTCAGTTTTCAATACTCTGTCCTCAATCTTCAATCCTCAATCATCAATTCTCAATCCTCAATCTTCAATCCTCAACACTCAATCCTCAATGCTCAATCCTCAATCCTCAATCCTCAATCCTCAATCCTCAATCCTCAATCCTCAATCCTCCATCCTCAATCCTCAATATTCAAACCTCAATCCTCAATACTCAATTTTCAATCCTCAATCCTCAATCCTCAATCCTCAATTCTCAATCCTCAATCCTCTGTCCTCAGTCCTCAAACCTCAATCCTCAACACTCAGACCTCATCCTCCATCCTCAATCCTTAATCATCAATCCTCAATCTTCAAGCCTCAATATTCAATCATCAACCCTCAATCCTCAACCCTCAATCCTCAATCCTCAATCCTCAGTGATCAATACTCAATCTTTAATACACAATCCTCAATCCTCAATCCTCAATCCTCAATCCTCAATCCTCAATACTCATTTCTCAAACCTCAATCCTAAACCCTCAGTCCTCATCCTCAATTCTCAATTCTCAATACTCATTAATCAATCCTCAATCTTCAATCCTCAATAATCAATCTCCAATTCTATATCCTCAATCCTCAATCCTCAATCCTCAATCTTCAATCCTCAATAATCTATCTCCAATCCTAGATCCTCAATCCTCAGTCCTCAATCCTCAATCCTCAATCCTCATTCTTCAATCCTCAATACCCAGTCCTCAATCTTCAATCCTCAATCGTCAATCCTCAATTCTCAATCCTCAATCCTCAATCCTCAGTGGTCAAACCTCAATCCCTGACCCTCTGCCCTCATCCTCAACCCTCAGTCTTTAATCCTCAGTCCTCAGTCCTCAATCCTCAATCCTCAACCCTCAGACATCATCCTCAATACTCAATCCTCAATCCTCAATCCTCAATCTTCAATCCCTAATACTCTATCTTCAATCCTCAATCCTCAGTCCCCAAACCTCAATCCTGAATCTTCAATACTCAACCTCCAAGCCACAATCCTCAGTCCTCAATACTCAACCCTCAATCCTCAGTGATCAATACTCAATCTTCAATACTCAATCATCGATCCTCAACCCTCAATCCTCAATCCTCAATCCTCAATCCTCATTTCTCAAACCTCAATTCTCAACCCTCAGTCCTCATCCTCAATACTCAATCCTCAATCCTCAATCCTCAATCCTCAATTCTCAATACTCAATCTTCGATCCTCAATCCTCAATCCTCAATCCTCATTTCTCAAACCTCAATCCTCAGCCCTCAGACCTCATCCTCAATTCTCAATTCTAAATCCTCAATCATCAATCCTCAATTTTCAATCCTCAATAATCAATCTCCAATCCTAGATCCTCAACCCTCAATCCTCAATCCTCAATCCTCAATCCTCATTCTTCAATCCTCAATACCCAATCCTCAATCTTCAATCCTCTATCAACAATCCTTAATTCTCAATCCTCAATCCTCAGTCCTCAGCCGTCAAACCTCAATCCCCGACCATCAGCCCTCATCCTCAATCCTCAGTCCTCAATCCTCAGTCCACAATCCTCAATCCACAATCGTCAATCCTCATTCCTCAAACTTCAATCCTCAACCCTTAATCCACAATCCTCAATCCTCAATCCTCAATTTTCA
The DNA here is from genome assembly GCF_051401765.1 of Calliopsis andreniformis. Taxonomy (NCBI): domain Eukaryota; kingdom Metazoa; phylum Arthropoda; class Insecta; order Hymenoptera; family Andrenidae; genus Calliopsis; species Calliopsis andreniformis. Next base: position 1,159,755 of record NW_027480458.1, read on the forward strand.
ATCCTCAATAGAATATCTTCAATTCTCAGTTTTCAATACTCTGTCCTCAATCTTCAATCCTCAATCATCAATTCTCAATCCTCAATCTTCAATCCTCAACACTCAATCCTCAATGCTCAATCCTCAATCCTCAATCCTCAATCCTCAATCCTCAATCGTCAATCCTCAATCGTCTATCTTCAATCCTCAACCACCAATCCTCAATCCTCAATCCCCAAACCTCAATCCTCCATCGTCAATCCTCAATCCTCAATCCTCAATTGTCAATCCTCAATCCTCAGTCATCAATCCTCAATCCTCAATCCCCAATCATCAATCATCAATCCTCAATCCTCAATCTTCAATCCTCAACATTCATTCCTCAATGCTCAATACTCAATCCTCAATCCTCAATCCTCAGTCATCAGTTCTCAATCCTCAATATTCAATCCTCAATCCTCAGTCCTCAAGCCTTAATCCTCAATCCTCAATCCTCAATCTTCAATCCTCAATACTCAATCCTCTATCCTCAGACCTCGATCCTCAATCCTCAATATTCAATTAACAATCCTGGATTCTGAAACCTCAATCCACAACACTCAGTACTCAATCCTCAATCTTCAATCCTCATACCTCTACCATCAATCCTCAATACTTAATCCTCAATCCTCAATCCTCAATGCTCAATAGAAAATCCTCAATTCTCTGTTTTCAATACTCAACCCTCAATCTTTAATTTTCAAATTTCAGTTCAGAGACATCAATCCTCAACACTCTGTCCTCAACACTCAGTCCCCAATCTTCAATCATCAAATCTCAATTCATTATCTTCAGTCATCAATCCTCAGTCCACAACATTCAATCCTCAATAATCAACACTCAATCCTCAATCCTCAATCCTCAATCCTCAACCCTCAGACATCATCCTCAATCCTTAATCCTCAATCCTCAATCCTCAACCTTCAATCCTCAATACTCAATCTTCAATCCTCCATCATCAGCCCTCAAACCTCAATTCTGAATCCTCAATACTCAACCTTCAATCCCCAATCCTCAGTCCTCAGTACTCAACCATCGATCCTCAATTCTCAATACTCAATAGAATATCCTGAATTCTCAGGATTCAATACTCAAACCTCAATCCTCAACCCTCAGCCCTCATCCTCCATCATCAATCCTCAATCCTCAATCCTCAATCTTCAATCCTCAGTACTGAATATTCAATCCCCAATCCTCAATCCTCAATCCTCAATCCTCAATCCTCAATCCTCAATCCTCAACCCTCAATCCTCATTCCTCAAACCTCAATCCTCAACCCTCAGTCCTCATCCTCAGTTCTCAATCCTCAATCCTCAATCCTCAATCCTCAATCCTCAATCCTCAATCTTCAATCCTCAATATTCAATCATCAACCCTCAATCCTCAATCCTCAATCCTCAGTGATCAATACTCAATCTTTAATACACAATCCTCAATCCTCAATCCTCAATCCTCAATCCTCAATCCTCAATCCTCATTTCTCAAACCTCAATCCTCAACCCTCAGTCCTCATCCTCAATTCTCAATTCTCAATCCTCAATCATCAATCCTCAATCTTCAATCCTCAATAATCAATCTCCAATTCTGGATGCTCAATCCTCAATCCTCAATCCTCAATCTGCAATCCTCAATAATCGATCTCCAATCCTAGATCCTCAATCCTCAATCCTCAATCCTCAATCCTCAATCCCCATTCTTCAATCCTCAATACCCAATCCTCAATCTTCAATCCTCAATCATCAATCCTCAATTCTCAATCCTCAATCCTCAATCCTCAGTCGTCAAACCTCAATCCCTGACCCTCTGCCCTCATCCTCAAGCCTCAGTCTTTAATCCTCAGCCCTCAGTCCTCAAACCTCAATCCTCAACCCCCAGACATCATCCTCAATCCTCAATCCTCAATCCTCAATCCTCAATCCTCAATCTTCAATCCCTAATACTCAATCTTCAATCCTCAATCCCCAGTCCCCAAACCTCAATCCTGAATCTTCAATACTCAACCTTCAAGCCTCAATCCTCAGTCCTCAATACTCAACCATCAATCCTCAATTCTCAATACTCAATAGAATATCCTGAATTCTCACGGCTCAATACTCAAACCTCAATCCTCAACCGTCAGCCCTCATCCTCCATCCTCAATCCTCAATCCTCAATCCTCAATCCTCAATCCTCAATCTTCAATCGTAGATCCTCAACCCTCATTTCTCAATCCTCAATCCTCAATCCTCATTCTTCAATCCTCAATACAGAATCCTCAATCCTCAATCCTCAATCTTCAATCCTCAATAATCAATCTCCAATCCTACATCCTCAATCCCCAATCCTCAATCCTTAATCCTCAATCTTCAATCCTCAGTCGCCAGTCCTCAATCTTCAATCCTCAATGCTCAATCCTCAACCCTCAAGCCTCAGTCCTCAATCCTCAATCCTCAATCCTCAAACCTCAATCCTCAACCGTCAGTCCTCGTCCTCAATCCTCCGTCCTCAATTCTCTAACCTCAATCCTCAATGCTCAATCCTCAATACTCAACCCTCAATCCTCAATCCTCAATCCTCAACATTTAATGCTCAACCCTCGATCCTCAATCCTCAGTCATTAATTATCAATCCTCAATATTCAATCCTCAATACTCAGACCTCAAGCCTCAACACTCAATATTCAATTGTCAATCATAAACTCACAGCACTCAAACCTCACCCCTCAGTCCTCAATCCTCAGTCCTCAATCATCAACCATCATTCATCAATACTCAATCTTCAATCCTCATTACTCAATCCTCAACCCTCAATCATCAATTCTCAATCCTCAATCTTCAATCCTCAACAGTCAATCCTCAATGCTCAATCCTCTATCCTCAATCCTCAATCCTCAATTTTCAATCCTCAATAGAATATCTTCGATTCTCAGTTTTCAATACTCTGTCCTCAACCATCACTCCTCAATCCTCAATCCTCAATCCTCAATCACCAATTCTCAGCCCACGATCCTCTATCCTCAATATTCAATTATCAATCCTGAATTCTGAAACCTCAATCCTCAACCCTCAGCCTTCAATCCTCAATCCTCAATAGAAAATCCTCAACTCTCAGTTTTCAATACTCAACCCTCAATCTTCAAGTTTTAAATCTCAGTTCACAGACATCAATCCTCGTCACTCTGTGCTCAACACTCAGTCCTCAATCTTCAATCATCTATCCTCCATCCTTAATCTTCAATCCTCAATCCTCAATCCACAACCCTCAATCCTCAACCCTCCATCTTCGATCCTGAATCCTCATCTTCAATCCTCAAACTGCAGCCATCAATACTCAATCCTGAATCCTCAGTCGTCAATTCTCAAATCTCAATCCTCAACAGAATATCCTCAACTCTCAGTCTTCAATACTCTGTCCTCAATCTTCAATCCTCAATCATCAATTCTCAATCCTCAATCTTCAATCCTCAACACTCAATCCTCAATGCTCAATCCTCAATCCTCAATCCTCAATCCTCAATCCTCAATCGTCAATCCTCAACCCTCAACCCTGAGTCATCAATCCTCAACACTCAGTAATCAACCCTCAATCTTCAATCATCAATCCTCAATCATCCATTCTCAATCCTCAATCTTCAATCATCAACACTCAATACTCAACCCTCAATGCTCAATCCTCAATCCTCAATCCTCAATCCTCAATCCTCAATCCTCGATCGTCAATCCTCAACCCTCAATCCTCAATCCTCAATCGTCAATCCTCAATCCTCAATCCTCAATCCTCAATCGTCAATCGTCAATCGTCTATCCTCAATCCTCAACCACCAATCCTCAATCCTCAATCCCCAAACCTCAATCCTCAATTGTCAATCCTCAAAACTCAGCCTTCAATCCTCAAACCTTGATCCTCAATCCTCAACCCTCTGTCCTCATTCTTCAATACTCAATCCTCAGTCCTCAGTCTTCAATCGTCAATCCTCAACCCTCAATCCTCAACCCTCAGTAATCAATCCTCAGTCCTCAATCCTCAATCCTCAACCATCAATTCTCAATCCTCAATCTTCAATCCTCAACACTCAACCCTCAATGCTCAATACTCTATCCTCAATCCTCAATCCTCAATCCTCAATCCTCAATCCTCAATCGTCAATCCCCAATATTCAATCCTCAATTCTCAGTCCTCAAGCCTTAATCCTCAATCCTCAATCCACAATCCTCAATCGTCAATCCTCAATGCTCAATCCTCTATCCTCAATCCTCAATCCTCAATTTTCAATCCTCAATAGAATATCTTCGATTCTCAGTCTTCAATACTCTGTCCTCAACCATCAATCCTCAATCCTCAATCCTCAATCCTCAATCACCAATTCTCAGCCCACGATCCTCAATCCTCAATATTCAATTATCAATCCTGAATTCTGAAACCTCAATCCTCAACCCTCAGCCTTCAATCCTCAATCCTCAATAGAAAATCCTCAACTCTCAGTTTTCAATACTCAACCCTCAATCTTCAAGTTTTAAATCTCAGTTCACAGACATCAATCCTCGTCACTCTGTGCTCAACACTCAGTCCTCAATCTTCAATCATCTATCCTCCATCCTTAATCTTCAATCCTCAATCCTCAATCCTCAACCCTCAATCCTCAACCCTCCATCTTCGATCCTCAATCCTCATTTTCAATCCTCAAACTGCAGACATCAATACTCAATCCTGAATCCTCAGTCGTCAATTCTCAAATCTCAATCCTCAACAGAATATCCTCAACTCTCTGTTTTCAATACTCTGTCCTCAATCTTCAATCCTCAATCATCAATTCTCAATCCTCAATCTTCAATCCTCAACACTCAATCCTCAATGCTCAATCCCCAATCCTCAATCCTCAATCCTCAATCCTCAATCGTCAATCCTCAACCCTCAACCCTGAGTCATCAATCCTCAACACTCAGTAATCAACCCTCAATCTTCAATCATCAATCCTCAATCATCCATTCTCAATCCTCAATCTTCAATCATCAACACTCAATCCTCAATCCTCAATCCTCAATCCTCAATCCTCAATCCTCAATCCACAGTCCTCAATCCTCCGTCCTCAATTCTCTACCCTCAATCCTCAATGCTCAATCCTCAATACTCAACCCTCAATCCTCAATCCTCAATCCTCAACATTTAATGCTCAACCCTCGATCCTCAATCCTCAGTCATTAATTATCAATCCTCAATATTCAATCCTCAATCCTCAGACCTCAAGCCTCAACACTCAATATTCAATTGTCAATCATAAACTCACAGCACTCAAACCTCACCCCTCAGTCCTCAACCCTCAGTCCTCAATCATCAACCATCAATCATCAATACTCAATCTTCAATCCTCATTACTCAATCCTCAACCCTTAAACCTCAACCCTCAGTATTCAACCCTCAGTCATCAATCCTCAACCCTCAATCATCAATTCTCAATCCTCAATCTTCAATCCTCAACAGTCAATCCTCAGTGCTCAATCCTCTATCCTCAATCCTCAATCCTCAATCCTCAATCCTCAATCCTCAATCCTCAATCCTCAGTCCTCAAGCCTTAATCCTCAATCCTCAATCCTCAATCTTCAATCCTCAATACTCAATCCTCAATCCTCAGACATCGATCCTCAATCCTCAATATTCAATTAACAATCCTGGATTCTGAAACCTCAATCCACAACCCTCAGTACTCAATCCTCAATCTTCAATCCTCAAACCTCTACCATCAATCCTCAATACTTAATCCTCAATCCTCAATCCTCAATGCTCAATAGAAAATCCTCAATTCTCTGTTTTCAATACTCAACCCTCAATCTTTAATTTTCAAATCACAGTTCACAGACATCAATCCTCAACACTCTGTCCTCAACACTCGGTCCTCAATCTTCAATCATCAAATCTCAATTCATTATCTTCAGTCATCAATCCTCAGTCCACAACATTCAATCCTCAATAATCAACACTCGATCCTCAATCCTCAATCCTCAATCCTTAATCCTCAATCCTCAATCCTCAATCCTCAATCCTCAATCCTCAATCCTCAATCCACAGTCCTCAATCCTCCGTCCTCAATTCTCTACCCTCAATCCTCAATGCTCAGTCCTCAATACTCAACCCTCAATACTCAATCCTCAATCCTCAACATTTAATGCTCAATCCTCGATCCTCAATCCTCAGTCATTAATTATCAATCCTCAATATTCAATCCTCAATCCTCAGACCTCATGCCTCAACACTCAATATTCAATTGTCAATCATAAACTCACAGCACTCAAACCTCACACCTCAGTCCTCAATCCTCAGTCCTCAATCATCAACCATCAATCATCAATACTCAATCTTCAATCCTCATTACTCAATCCTCAACACTTAAACCTCAACCCTCAGTATTCAACCCTCAGTCATCAATCCTCAACCCTCAATCATCAATTCTCAATCCCCAATCTTCAATCCTCAACAGTCAGTCCTCAATGCTCAATCCTCTATCCTCAATCCTCAATCCTCAATACCCAATCCTCAATCTTCAATCCTCTATCCTCAATCCTCAGTCATCAGTTCTCAATCCTCAACATTCAATCGTCAATCCTCAGTCCTCAAGCCTTAATCCTCAATCCTCAATCCTCAATCTTCAATCCTCAATACACAATCCTCAATCCTCAGACCTCGATCCTCAATCCTCAATATTCAATTAACAATCCTGGATTCTGAAACCTCAATCCACAACCCTCAGTACTCAATCCTCAATCTTCAATCCTCAAACCTCTACCATCAATCCTCAATACTTAATCCTCAATCCTCAATCCTCAATGCTCAATAGAAAATCCTCAATTCTCTGTTTTCAATACTCAACACTCAATCTTTAATTTTCAAATCTCAGTTCACAGACATCAATCCTCAACACTCTGTCCTCAACACTCAGTCCTCAATCTTCAATCATCAAATCTCAATTCATTATCTTCAGTCATCAATCCTCAGTCCACAACATTCAATCCTCAATAATCAACACTCAATCCTCAATCCTCAATCCGCAATCCTCAACCCTCAATCCTCAATCCACAGTCCTCAATCGTCCGTCCTCAATTCTCTACTCTCAATCCTCAACGCTCAATCCTCAATACTCAACCCTCAATCCTCAATCCTCAATCCTCAACATTTAATGCTCAATCATCGATCCTCAATCCTCAGTCATTAATTATCAATCCTCAATATTCAATCCTCAATCCTCAGACCTCAAGCCTCAACACTCAATATTCAATTGTCAATCATAAACTCACGGCACTCAAACCTCACCCCTCAGTCCTCAATCCTCAGTCCTCAATCCTCAATCGTCAATCCTCTATCCTCAACCTTCAATCCTCAATACTCAGTTTTCAATCCTCAATCCTCAATCCTCAATCCTCAATTCTCAATCCTCAATCCTCTGTCCTCAGTCCTCAAACCTCAATCCTCAACACTCAGCCCTCATCCTCCATCCTCAATCCTTAATCAGCAATCCTCAATCTTCAATCCTCAATATTCAATCATCACACCCTCAATCCTCAACCCTCAATCCTCAATCCTCAATCCTCAGTGATAAATACTCAATCTTTAATACACAATCCTCAATCCTCAATCCTCAATCCTCAATCCTCAATCCTCATTCCTCATTTCTCAGCCCTCAATCCTCAACCCTCAGTCCTCATCCTCAATTCTCAAACCTCAATCCTCAATCATCAATCCTCAATCTTCAATCCTCAATAATCAATCTCCAATTCTAGATCCTCAATCCTCAATCCTCAATCCTCAATCCTCAATCCTCAATCCTCAATCCTCAATCCTCAATCCTCAATCTTCAATCCTCAATACTCAATCTTCAATCCTCAATCCTCAATCCTCAATACTCAAAACTCAATCTTCAATCCTCAATACTCAATTTTCAATCCTCAATCCTCAATCCTCAATCCTCAATCCTCATTCTACAATCCTCAATACCCAATCCTCAATCTTCAATCTTCAATCCTCAATTCGCAATCCTCAATCCTCAATCCTCAGACCTCAAGTATCAATACTCAACATTCAATCGTCAATCCTCAGTCCTCAAGCCTTAATCCTCAATCCTCAATCCTCAATCTTCAATCCTCAATACTCAATCCTCAATCCTCAGACCTCGATCCTCAATCCTCAATATTCAATTAACAATCCTGGATTCTGAAACCTCAATCCACAACCCTCAGTACTCAATCCTCAATCTTCAATCCTCAAACCTCTACCATCAATCCTCAATACTTAATCCTCAATCCTCAATCCTCAATGCTCAATAGAAAATCCTCAATTCTCTGTTTTCAATACTCAACACTCAATCTTTAATTTTCAAATCTCAGTTCACAGACATCAATCCTCAACACTCTGTCCTCAACACTCAGTCCTCAATCTTCAATCATCAAATCTCAATTCATTATCTTCAGTCATCAATCCTCAGTCCACAACATTCAATCCTCAATAATCAACACTCAATCCTCAATCCTCAATCCTCAATCCTCAATCTTCAATACTCAATCCTCAATCCTCAATCCTCAATCCTCAATCCTCAATCCTCAATCCTCAATCCTCAATCCTCAATCCTCAATCATCAATCCTCAATACTCAATCTTCAATCCTCAATCCTCAATCCTCAATACTCAAAGCTCAATCTTCAACCCTCAATACTCAATTTTCAATCCTCAATCCTCAATCCTCAATCCTCAATCCTCATTCTACAATCCTCAATACCCAATCCTCAATCTTCACTCTTCAAGCCTCAATTCGCAATCCTCAATCCTCAATCCTCAGTCCTCAAGTATCAATACTCAACCCTCAGCCCTCGTCCTCAATCCACAACCCTCAATCCTCAATCGTTAATCTTCATTCATCAATATTCAACCTTCAATCCTCAATCCACAATCCTCAATGTTCAGTCCTCAATACCCAATCCTCAATCTCCAATCGTCAATCCTCAATCCTCAATCGTCAATCCTCAACCCTCAACCCTGAGTCATCAATCCTCAACACTCAGTAATCAACCCTCAATCTTCAATCATCAATCCTCAATCATCCATTCTCAATCCTCAATCTTCAATCATCAACACTCAATACTCAACCCTCAATGCTTAATCCTCAATCCTCAATCCTCAATCCTCAATCCTCAATCCTCAATCGTCAATACTCAACCCTCAATCCTCAATCCTCAATCGTCAATCCTCAATCCTCAGCCATCAATCCTCAATCTTCAATCCACAATCCTCAATCCACAATCGTCAATCCTCAAACCTCAAACTTCAATCATCAACCCTTAATCCTCAATCCTCAATACTCAATCCTCAATTCTCAGCCCTCAATAGAAAATCCTCAGTTCCCAGTATTCAATACTCGATCCTCAACCTACAACCTTCAAATCTCAGTTCCCGTACATCAATTCTCAACACTCTATCCTCAACCCTCAGTACTCAATCCTCAATCTTCAATCCTCAAACCTCTACCATCAATCCTCAATACTTAATCCTCAATCCTCAATCCTCAATGCTCAATAGAAAATCCTCAATTCTCTGTTTTCAGTACTCAACCCTCAATCTTTAATTTTCAAATCTCTGTTCACAGACATCAATCCTCAACACTCTGTCCTCAACGCTCAGTCCTCAATCTTCAATCATCAAATCTCAATTCATTATCTTCAGTCATCAAACCTCAGTCCACTACATTCAATCCTCAATAATCAACACTCAATCCTCAATCCTCAATCCTCAATCCTCAATCCTCAATCCTCAATCCTCAATCCTCAATCCTCAATCCTCAATCCTCAATCCTCAATCCTCAATCCACAGTCCTCAATCCTCCGTCCTCAATTCTCTACCCTCAATCCTCAATGCTCAATCCTCAATACTCAACCCTCAATCCTCAATCCTCAATCCTCAACATTTAATGCTCAACCCTCGATCCTCAATCCTCAGTCATTAATTATCAATCCTCAATATTCAATCCTCAATCCTCAGACCTCAAGCCTCAACACTCAATATTCAATTGTCAATCATAAACTCACAGCACTCAAACCTCACCCCTCAGTCCTCAACCCTCAGTCCTCAATCATCAACCATCAATCATCAATACTCAATCTTCAATCCTCATTACTCAATCCTCAACCCTTAAACCTCAACCCTCAGTATTCAACCCTCAGTCATCAATCCTCAACCCTCAATTATCAATTCTCAATCCTCAATCTTCAATCCTCAACAGTCAATCCTCAGTGCTCAATCCTCTATCCTCAATCCTCAATCCTCAATCCTCAATCCTCAATCCTCAATCCTCAATCCTCAGTCCTCAAGCCTTAATCCTCAATCCTCAATCCTCAATCTTCAATCCTCAATACTCAATCCTCAATCCTCAGACATCGATCCTCAATCCTCAATATTCAATTAACAATCCTGGATTCTGAAACCTCAATCCACAACCCTCAGTACTCAATCCTCAATCTTCAATCCTCAAACCTCTACCATCAATCCTCAATACTTAATCCTCAATCCTCAATCCTCAATGCTCAATAGAAAATCCTCAATTCTCTGTTTTCAATACTCAACCCTCAATCTTTAATTTTCAAATCACAGTTCACAGACATCAATCCTCAACACTCTGTCCTCAACACTCGGTCCTCAATCTTCAATCATCAAATCTCAATTCATTATCTTCAGTCATCAATCCTCAGTCCACAACATTCAATCCTCAATAATCAACACTCGATCCTCAATCCTCAATCCTCAATCCTTAATCCTCAATCCTCAATCCTCAATCCTCAATCCTCAATCCTCAATCCTCAATCCACAGTCCTCAATCCTCCGTCCTCAATTCTCTACCCTCAATCCTCAATGCTCAGTCCTCAATACTCAACCCTCAATACTCAATCCTCAATCCTCAACATTTAATGCTCAATCCTCGATCCTCAATCCTCAGTCATTAATTATCAATCCTCAATATTCAATCCTCAATCCTCAGACCTCATGCCTCAACACTCAATATTCAATTGTCAATCATAAACTCACAGCACTCAAACCTCACACGTCAGTCCTCAATCCTCAGTCCTCAATCATCAACCATCAATCATCAGTACTCAATCTTCAATCCTCATTACTCAATCCTCAACACTTAAACCTCAACCCTCAGTATTCAACCCTCAGTCATCAATCCTCAACCCTCAATCATCAATTCTCAATCCCCAATCTTCAATCCTCAACAGTCAGTCCTCAATGCTCAATCCTCTATCCTCAATCCTCAATCCTCAATACCCAATCCTCAATCTTCAATCCTCTATCCTCAATCCTCAATCCTCAATCCTCAATCCTCATTCGTCAATCTTCAATCCTCAATACTCAATCTTCAATCCTCAATCCTCAATCCTCAATCCTCAATCCTCATTCTTCAATCCTCAATACCCAATCCTCAATCTTCAATCCTCAACCCTTAATCCTCAATCCTCAATTCTCAATCCTCAATCCTCAATCCTCAATCGTCAATCCTCAACCCTCAACCCTGAGTCATCAATCCTCAACACTCAGTAATCAATCCTCAATCTTCAATCATCAATCCTCAATCATCCATTCTCAATCCTCAATCTTCAATCATCAACACTCAATACTCAACCCTCAATGCTCAATCCTCAATCCTCAATCCTCAATCCTCAATCCTCAATCCTCAATCGTCAATCCTCAATCCTCAATCCTCAATCCTCAATCGTCAATCCTCAATCCTCAACCATCAATCGTCAATCCTCAATCCTCAATCCTCAATCCTCAATCCTCAGTCATCAGTTCTCAATCCTCAACATTCAATCGTCAATCCTCAGTCCTCAAGCCTTAATCCTCAATCCTCAATCCTCAATCTTCAATCCTCAATACTCAATCCTCAATCCTCAGACCTCGATCCTCAATCCTCAATATTCAATTAACAATCCTGGATTCTGAAACCTCAATCCACAACCCTCAGTACTCAATCCTCAATCTTCAATCCTCAAACCTCAACCATCAATCCTCAATACTTAATCCTCAATCCTCAATCCTCAATGCTCAATAGAAAATCCTCAATTCTCTGTTTTCAATACTCAACACTCAATCTTTAATTTTCAAATCTCAGTTCACAGACATCAATCCTCAACACTCTGTCCTCAACACTCAGTCCTCAATCTTCAATCATCAAATCTCAATTCATTATCTTCAGTCATCAATCCTCAGTCCACAACATTCAATCCTCAATAATCAACACTCAATCCTCAATCCTCAATCCTCAATCCTCAATCCTCAATCCTCAATCCTCAATCCTTAATCTTCAATCCTCAATCATCAATCCTCAACCCTCAATCCCCAACCCTCAATCCTCAATTTTCAATCCTCTATCCTCAATCCTCAATCGTCAAAACTCAATCCTAAGTAATCAAGCCTCAATTCTCAATATTCAATTGTGAATCCTCAAATCTCAAACCTCAAACCTCAGCCATCAGTCCTCAATCCTCAGTCCTCAATCGTCAATCCTCAATCGTCAGTCGTCAATACTCAATCCTCAGCCATCAATCCTCAACCCTCAATCGCCTATCCTCAATCCTCAATCCTCAATCCTCAAACCTCAACCTTCAATCATCAACACTTAATCCTCAATCCACAATCCTCAATCCTCAATTTTCAATCCTCAATAGAATATCCTCAATTCTCAGTTTTTAATACTCAATGCTCAATCCTCAGTACACGACACTCAATCTTCAATCCTCAATCCTCAATCGTCATTCCTCAATCCTCAACCATCAATCCTCAATCATCAATCATCAATCCTCAATCTTCAATCCACGATCCTCAATCCCCAACCCTCAATCCTGAACCCTCAGTAGTCAACCCTCAATACTCAATCCTCAATCCTCAATCTTCAATCCTCAATCCTCAATCTTCAATCGTCAATCCTCAATCCTCAGCCATCAATCCTCAATCCTCAATCCCCAATCATCAATCATCAATCCTCAATCCTCAATCTTCAATCCTCAACATTCATTCCTAAATGCTCAATACTCTATCCTCAATCCTCAATCCTCAATCCTCAATCCTCAATCCTCATTCCTCATTTCTCAGCCCTCAATCCTCAACCCTCAGTCCTCATCCTCAATTCTCAATCCTCAATCCTCAATCATCAACCCTCAATCTTCAATCCTCAATAATCAATCTCCAATTCTAGATCCTCAATCCTCAATCCTCAATCCTCAATCCTCAATCCTCAATCCTCAATCCTCAATCTTCAATCCTCAATACTCAATCTTCAATCCTCAAGCCTCAATCCTCAATACTCAAAACTCAATCTTCAGTCCTCAACACTCAATTTTCAATCCTCAATCCTCAATCCTCAATCCTCAATCCTCATTCTACAATCCTCAATACCCAATCGTCAATCTTCAATCTTCAATCCTCAATTCGCAATCCTCAATCCTCAATCCTCAGACCTCAAGTATCAATACTCAACCCTCAGTCCTCGTCATCAATCCACAACCCTCAATCCTCAATCGTTAATCTTCATTCATCAATATTCAACCTTCAATCCTCAATCCACAATCCTCAATGTTCAGTCCTCAATACCCAATCCTCAATCTTCAATCCTCAATCCTCAATCCTCAATCCTCAATCCTCAATCCTCAATCGTCAATCTTCAATCCTCAATACTCAATCTTCAATCGTCAATCCTCAATCCTCAATCCTCAATCCTCAATCCTCATTCTTCAATCCTCAATACCCAATCCTCAATCTTCAATCCTCAACCCTTAATCCTCAATCCTCAATTCTCAATCCTCAATGCTCAATCCTCAATCGTCAATCCTCAACCCTCAACCCTGAGTCATTAATCCTCAACACTCAGTAATCAATCGTCAATCTTCAATCATCAATCCTCAATCATCCATTCTCAATCCTCAATCTTCAATCATCAACACTCAATACTCAACCCTCAATGCTCAATCCTCAATCCTCAATCCTCAATCGTCAATCCTCAATCCTCAATCCTCAATCCTCAATCGTCAATCCTCAATCCTCAACCGTCAATCCTCAATCCTCAATCCACAATCCTCAATCCACAATCGTCAATCCTCAAACCTCAAACATCAATCCTCAACCCTTAATCCTCAATCCTCAATCCTCAATCCTCAATTTTCAATCCTCAACAGAATATCTTCAATTCTCAGTTTTCAATACTCTGTCCTCAATCTTCAATCCTCAATCATCAATTCTCAATCCTCAATCTTCAATCCTCAGCACTCAATCCTCAATGCTCAATCCTCAATCCTCAATCCTCAATCATCAACCATCAATCCTAAGTCCTCAATCCTCAATCCTCAATCCTCAATCCTCAATCCTCAATTCTCAGCCCTCAATAGAAAATCCTCAGTTCCCAGTATTCAATACTCGATCCCCAACCTACAATCTTCAAATCTCAGTTCCCGTACATCAATTCTCAACACTCTATCCTCAACACTCAGTCCTCAATCATCAATCAACAATCCTCAAACCTCTATATTCAATCTTCAATCCTCGACATTCATTCCTGAATGCTCAATACCCAATCCTCAATCCTCAATCCTCAGTCATCAGTTCTCAATCCTCAATATTCAATCCTCAATCCTCAGTCCTCAAGCCTTAATCCTCAATCCTCAATCCTCAATCTTCAATCCTCAATACTCAATCCTCAATACTCAGACCTCGATCCTCAATCCTCAATCCTCAGTCCTCAAGCCTTAATCCTCAATCCTCAATCCTCAATCTTCAATCCTCAATACTCAGTCCTCAATCCTCAGACATCGATCCTCAATCCTCAATATTCAATTAACAATCCTGGATTCTGAAACCTCAATCCACAACCCTCAGTACTCAATCCTCAATCTTCAATCCTCAAACCTCTACCATCAATCCTCAATACTTAATCCTCAATCCTCAATCCTCAATGCTCAATAGAAAATCCTCAATTCTCTGTTTTCAATACTCAACCCTCAATCTTTAATTTTCAAATCACAGTTCACAGACATCAATCCTCAACACTCTGTCCTCAACACTCGGTCCTCAATCTTCAATCATCAAATCTCAATTCATTATCTTCAGTCATCAATCCTCAGTCCACAACATTCAATCCTCAATAATCAACACTCGATCCTCAATCCTCAATCCTCAATCCTTAATCCTCAATCCTCAATCCTCAATCCTCAATCCTCAATCCTCAATCCGCAATCCACAGTCCTCAATCCTCCGTCCTCAATTCTCTACCCTCAATCCTCAATGCTCAGTCCTCAATACTCAACCCTCAATACTCAATCCTCAATCCTCAACATTTAATGCTCAATCCTCGATCCTCAATCCTCAGTCATTAATTATCAATCCTCAATATTCAATCCTCAATCCTCAGACCTCATGCCTCAACACTCAATATTCAATGGTCAATCATAAACTCACAGCACTCAAACCTCACACCTCAGTCCTCAATCCTCAGTCCTCAATCATCAACCATCAATCATCAATACTCAATCTTCAATCCTCATTACTCAATCCTCAACACTTAAACCTCAACCCTCAGTATTCAACCCTCAGTCATCAATCCTCAACCCTCAATCATCAATTCTCAATCCCCAATCTTCAATCCTCAACAGTCAGTCCTCAATGCTCAATCCTCTATCCTCAATCCTCAATCCTCAATACCCAATCCTCAATCTTCAATCCTCTATCCTCAATCCTCAATCCTCAATCCTCAATCCTCATTCGTCAATCTTCAATCCTCAATACTCAATCTTCAATCCTCAATCCTCAATCCTCAATCCTCAATCCTCATTCTTCAATCCTCAATACCCAATCCTCAATCTTCAATCCTCAACCCTTAATCCTCAATCCTCAATTCTCAATCCTCAATCCTCAATCCTCAATCGTCAATCCTCAACCCTCAACCCTGAGTCATCAATCCTCAACACTCAGTAATCAATCCTCAATCTTCAATCATCAATCCTCAATCATCCATTCTCAATCCTCAATCTTCAATCATCAACACTCAATACTCAACCCTCAATGCTCAATCCTCAATCCTCAATCCTCAATCCTCAATCCTCAATCCTCAATCGTCAATCCTCAATCCTCAATCCTCAATCCTCAATCGTCAATCCTCAATCCTCAACCATCAATCGTCAATCCTCAATCCTCAATCCTCAATCCTCAATCCTCAGTCATCAGTTCTCAATCCTCAACATTCAATCGTCAATCCTCAGTCCTCAAGCCTTAATCCTCAATCCTCAATCCTCAATCTTCAATCCTCAATACTCAATCCTCAATCCTCAGACCTCGATCCTCAATCCTCAATATTCAATTAACAATCCTGGATTCTGAAACCTCAATCCACAACCCTCAGTACTCAATCCTCAATCTTCAATCCTCAAACCTCAACCATCAATCCTCAATACTTAATCCTCAATCCTCAATCCTCAATGCTCAATAGAAAATCCTCAATTCTCTGTTTTCAATACTCAACACTCAATCTTTAATTTTCAAATCTCAGTTCACAGACATCAATCCTCAACACTCTGTCCTCAACACTCAGTCCGCAATCTTCAATCATCAAATCTCAATCCATTATCTTCAGTCATCAATCCTCAGTCCACAACATTCAATCCTCAATAATCAACACTCAATCCTCAATCCTCAATCCTCAATCCTCAATCCTCAATCCTCAATCCTCAATCCTTAATCTTCAATCCTCAATCATCAATCCTCAACCCTCAATCCCCAACCCTCAATCCTCAATTTTCAATCCTCTATCCTCAATCCTCAATCGTCAATACTCAATCCTAAGTAATCAAGCCTCAATTCTCAATATTCAATTGTGAATCCTCAAATCTCAAACCTCAAACCTCAGCCATCAGTCCTCAATCCTCAGTCCTCAATCGTCAATCCTCAATCGTCAGTCGTCAATACTCAATACCCAATCCTCAATCTTCAATCCTCAACCCTTAATCCTCAATCCTCAATTCTCAATCCTCAATGCTCAATCCTCAATCGTCAATCCTCAACCCTCAACCCTGAGTCATTAATCCTCAACACTCAGTAATCAATCGTCAATCTTCAATCATCAATCCTCAATCATCCATTCTCAATCCTCAATCTTCAATCATCAACACTCAATACTCAACCCTCAATGCTCAATCCTCAATCCTCAATCCTCAATCGTCAATCCTCAATCCTCAATCCTCAATCCTCAATCGTCAATCCTCAATCCTCAACCATCAATCCTCAATCCTCAATCCACAATCCTCAATCCACAATCGTCAATCCTCAAACCTCAAACTTCAATCCTCAACCCTTAATCCTCAATCCTCAATCCTCAATCCTCAATTTTCAATCCTCAATAGAATATCTTCAATTCTCAGTTTTCAATACTCTGTCCTCAATCTTCAATCCTCAATCATCAATTCTCAATCCTCAATCTTCAATCCTCAGCACTCAATCCTCAATGCTCAATCCTCAATCCTCAATCCTCAATCATCAACCATCAATCCTAAGTCCTCAATCCTCAATCCTCAATCCTCAATCCTCAATCCTCAATTCTCAGCCCTCAATAGAAAATCCTCAGTTCCCAGTATTCAATACTCGATCCCCAACCTACAATCTTCAAATCTCAGTTCCCGTACATCAATTCTCAACACTCTATCCTCAACACTCAGTCCTCAATCATCAATCAACAATCCTCAAACCTCTATATTCAATCTTCAATCCTCGACATTCATTCCTGAATGCTCAATACCCAATCCTCAATCCTCAATCCTCAGTCATCAGTTCTCAATCCTCAATATTCAATCCTCAATCCTCAGTCCTCAAGCCTTAATCCTCAATCCTCAATCCTCAATCTTCAATCCTCAATACTCAATCCTCAATCCTCAGACCTCGATCCTCAATCCTCAATATTCAATTAACAATCCTGGATTCTGAAACCTCAATCCACAACCCTCTGTACTCAATCCTCAATCTTCAATCCTCAAACCTCTACCATCAATCCTCAATTCTTAATCCTCAATCCTCAATCCTCAATGCTCAATAGAAAATCCTCAATTCTCTGTTTTCAATACTCAACCCTCAATCCTTAATTTTCAAATCTCAGTTCACAGACATCAATCCTCAACACTCTGTCCTCAACACTCAGTCCTCAATCTTCAATCATCAAATCTCAATTCATTATCTTCAGTCATCAATCCTCAGTCCACAACATTCAATCCTCAATAATCAACACTCAATCCTCAATCCTCAATCCGCAATCCTCAACCCTCAATCCTCAATCCACAGTCCTCAATCGTCCGTCCTCAATTCTCTACTCTCAATCCTCAACGCTCAATCCTCAATACTCAACCCTCAATCCTCAATCCTCAATCCTCAACATTTAATGCTCAATCCTCGATCCTCAATCCTCAGTCATTAATTATCAATCCTCAATATTCAATCCTCAATCCTCAGACCTCAAGCCTCAACACTCAATATTCAATTGTCAATCATAAACTCACGGCACTCAAACCTCACCCCTCAGTCCTCAATCCTCAGTCCTCAATCCTCAATCGTCAATCCTCAATCCTCAACCTTCAATCCTCAATACTCAGTTTTCAATCCTCAATCCTCAATCCTCAATCCTCAATTCTCAATCCTCAATCCTCTGTCCTCAGTCCTCAAACCTCAATCCTCAACACTCAGCCCTCATCCTCCATCCTCAATCCTTAATCAGCAATCCTCAATCTTCAATCCTCAATATTCAATCATCACACCCTCAATCCTCAACCCTCAATCCTCAATCCTCAATCCTCAGTGATAAATACTCAATCTTTAATACACAATCCTCAATCCTCAATCCTCAATCCTCAATCCTCAATCCTCATTCCTCATTTCTCAGCCCTCAATCCTCAACCCTCAGTCCTCATCCTCAATTCTCAAACCTCAATCCTCAATCATCAATCCTCAATCTTCAATCCTCAATAATCAATCTCCAATTCTAGATCCTCAATCCTCAATCCTCAATCCTCAATCCTCAATCCTCAATCCTCAATCCTCAATCCTCAATCCTCAATCTTCAATCCTCAATACTCAATCTTCAATCCTCAATCCTCAATCCTCAATACTCAAAACTCAATCTTCAATCCTCAATACTCAATTTTCAATCCTCAATCCTCAATCCTCAATCCTCAATCCTCATTCTACAATCCTCAATACCCAATCCTCAATCTTCAATCTTCAATCCTCAATTCGCAATCCTCAATCCTCAATCCTCAGACCTCAAGTATCAATACTCAACATTCAATCGTCAATCCTCAGTCCTCAAGCCTTAATCCTCAATCCTCAATCCTCAATCTTCAATCCTCAATACTCAATCCTCAATCCTCAGACCTCGATCCTCAATACTCAATATTCAATTAACAATCCTGGATTCTGAAACCTCAATCCACAACCCTCAGTACTCAATCCTCAATCTTCAATCCTCAAACCTCTACCATCAATCCTCAATACTTAATCCTCAATCCTCAATCCTCAATGCTCAATAGAAAATCCTCAATTCTCTGTTTTCAATACTCAACACTCAATCTTTAATTTTCAAATCTCAGTTCACAGACATCAATCCTCAACACTCTGTCCTCAACACTCAGTCCTCAATCTTCAATCATCAAATCTCAATTCATTATCTTCAGTCATCAATCCTCAGTCCACAACATTCAATCCTCAATAATCAACACTCAATCCTCAATCCTCAATCCTCAATCCTCAATCCTCAATCCTCAATCCTCAATCCTTAATCTTCAATCCTCAATCATCAATCCTCAACCCTCAATCCCCAACCCTCAATCCTCAATTTTCAATCCTCTATCCTCAATCCTCAATCGTCAATACTCAATCCTAAGTAATCAAGCCTCAATTCTCAATATTCAATTGTGAATCCTCAAATCTCAAACCTCAAACCTCAGCCATCAGTCCTCAATCCTCAGTCCTCAATCGTCAATCCTCAATCGTCAGTCGTCAATACTCAATCCTCAGCCATCAATCCTCAACCCTCAAGCGCCTATCCTCAATCCTCAATCCTCAATCCTCAAACCTCAACCTTCAATCATCAACACTTAATCCTCAATCCACAATCCTCAATCCTCAATTTTCAATCCTCAATAGAATATCCTCAATTCTCAGTTTTTAATACTCAATGCTCAATCCTCAGTACACGACACTCAATCTTCAATCCTCAATCCTCAATCGTCATTCCTCAATCCTCAACCATCAATCCTCAATCATCAATCATCAATCCTCAATCTTCAATCCACGATCCTCAATCCCCAACCCTCAATCCTGAACCCTCAGTAGTCAACCCTCAATACTCAATCCTCAATCCTCAATCTTCAATCCTCAATCCTCAATCTTCAATCCACAATTCTCTGTCCTCAATCCTCTACCCTCAATCCTCAATCCTCAATCCTCAATCCTCAATCCTCAATCCTCAATCGTCAATCCTCAATCCTCAGCCATCAATCCTCAATCCTCAATCCCCAATCATCAATCATCAATCCTCAATCCTCAATCTTCAATCCTCAACATTCATTCCTAAATGCTCAATACTCTATCCTCAATCCTCAATCCTCAATCCTCAATCCTCATTCCTCATTTCTCAGCCCTCAATCCTCAACCCTCAGTCCTCATCCTCAATTCTCAATCCTCAATCCTCAATCATCAACCCTCAATCTTCAATCCTCAATAATCAATCTCCAATTCTAGATCCTCAATCCTCAATCCTCAATCCTCAATCCTCAATCCTCAATCCTCAATCCTCAATCTTCAATCCTCAATACTCAATCTTCAATCCTCAATCCTCAATCCTCAATACTCAAAACTCAATCTTCAGTCCTCAACACTCAATTTTCAATCCTCAATCCTCAATCCTCAATCCTCAATCCTCATTCTACAATCCTCAATACCCAATCGTCAATCTTCAATCTTCAATCCTCAATTCGCAATCCTCAATCCTCAATCCTCAGACCTCAAGTATCAATACTCAACCCTCAGTCCTCGTCATCAATCCACAACCCTCAATCCTCAATCGTTAATCTTCATTCATCAATATTCAACCTTCAATCCTCAATCCACAATCCTCAATGTTCAGTCCTCAATACCCAATCCTCAATCTTCAATCCTCTATCCTCAATCCTCAATCCTCAATCCTCAATCCTCAATCGTCAATCTTCAATCCTCAATACTCAATCTTCAATCGTCAATCCTCAATCCTCAATCCTCAATCCTCATTCTTCAATCCTCAATACCCAATCCTCAATCTTCAATCCTCAACCCTTAATCCTCAATCCTCAATTCTCAATCCTCAATGCTCAATCCTCAATCGTCAATCCTCAACCCTCAACCCTGAGTCATTAATCCTCAACACTCAGTAATCAATCGTCAATCTTCAATCATCAATCCTCAATCATCCATTCTCAATCCTCAATCTTCAATCATCAACACTCAATACTCAACCCTCAATGCTCAATCCTCAATCCTCAATCCTCAATCGTCAATCCTCAATCCTCAATCCTCAATCCTCAATCGTCAATCCTCAATCCTCAACCATCAATCCTCAATCCTCAATCCACAATCCTCAATCCACAATCGTCAATCCTCAAACCTCAAACTTCAATCCTCAACCCTTAATCCTCAATCCTCAATCCTCAATCCTCAATTTTCAATCCTCAATAGAATATCTTCAATTCTCAGTTTTCAATACTCTGTCCTCAATCTTCAATCCTCAATCATCAATTCTCAATCCTCAATCTTCAATCCTCAGCACTCAATCCTCAATGCTCAATCCTCAATCCTCAATCCTCAATCATCAACCATCAATCCTAAGTCCTCAATCCTCAATCCTCAATCCTCAATCCTCAATCCTCAATTCTCAGCCCTCAATAGAAAATCCTCAGTTCCCAGTATTCAATACTCGATCCCCAACCGACAATCTTCAAATCTCAGTTCCCGTACATCAATTCTCAACACTCTATCCTCAACACTCAGTCCTCAATCATCAATCAACAATCCTCAAACCTCTATATTCAATCTTCAATCCTCGACATTCATTCCTGAATGCTCAATACCCAAACCTCAATCCTCAATCCTCAGTCATCAGTTCTCAATCCTCAATATTCAATCCTCAATCCTCAGTCCTCAAGCCTTAATCCTCAATCCTCAATCCTCAATCTTCAATCCTCAATACTCAATCCTCAATCCTCAGACCTCGATCCTCAATCCTCAATATTCAATTAACAATCCTGGATTCTGAAACCTCAATCCACAACCCTCTGTACTCAATCCTCAATCTTCAATCCTCAAACCTCTACCATCAATCCTCAATTCTTAATCCTCAATCCTCAATACTCAACCCTCAATCCTCAATCCTCAATCCTCAACATTTAATGCTCAATCCTCGATCCTCAATCCTCAGTCATTAATTATCAATCCTCAATATTCAATCCTCAATCCTCAGACCTCAAGCCTCAACACTCAATATTCAATTGTCAATCATAAACTCACGGCACTCAAACCTCACCCCTCAGTCCTCAATCCTCAGTCCTCAATCCTCAATCGTCAATCCTCAATCCTCAACCTTCAATCCTCAATACTCAGTTTTCAATCCTCAATCCTCAATCCTCAATCCTCAATTCTCAATCCTCAATCCTCTGTCCTCAGTCCTCAAACCTCAATCCTCAACACTCAGCCCTCATCCTCCATCCTCAATCCTTAATCAGCAATCCTCAATCTTCAATCCTCAATATTCAATCATCACACCCTCAATCCTCAACCCTCAATCCTCAATCCTCAATCCTCAGTGATAAATACTCAATCTTTAATACACAATCCTCAATCCTCAATCCTCAATCCTCAATCCTCAATCCTCATTCCTCATTTCTCAGCCCTCAATCCTCAACCCTCAGTCCTCATCCTCAATTCTCAAACCTCAATCCTCAATCATCAATCCTCAATCTTCAATCCTCAATAATCAATCTCCAATTCTAGATCCTCAATCCTCAATCCTCAATCCTCAATCCTCAATCCTCAATCCTCAATCCTCAATCCTCAATCCTCAATCTTCAATCCTCAATACTCAATCTTCAATCCTCAATCCTCAATCCTCAATACTCAAAACTCAATCTTCAATCCTCAACACTCAATTTTCAATCCTCAATCCTCAATCCTCAATCCTCAATCCTCATTCTACAATCCTCAATACCCAATCCTCAATCTTCAATCTTCAATCCTCAATTCGCAATCCTCAATCCTCAATCCTCAGACCTCAAGTATCAATACTCAACCCTCAGTCCTCGTCCTCAATCCACAACCCTCAATCCTCAATCGTTAATCTTCATTCATCAATATTCAACCTTCAGTCCTCAATCCACAATCCTCAATGTTCAGTCCTCAATACCCAATCCTCAATCTTCAATCCTCTATCCTCAATCCTCAATCCTCAATCCTCAATCCTCAATCCTCAATCGTCAATCTTCAATCCTCAATACTCAATCTTCAATCCTCAATCCTCAATCCTCAATCCTCAATCCTCATTCTTCAATCCTCAATACCCAATCCTCAATCTTCAATCCTCAACCCTTAATCCTCAATCCTCAATTCTCAATCCTCAATCCTCAATCCTCAATCGTCAATCCTCACCCTCAACCCTGAGTCATCAATCCTCAACACTCAGTAATCAATCGTCAATCTTCAATCATCGATCCTCAATCATCCATTCTCAATCCTCAATCTTGAATCATCAACACTCAATACTCAACCCTCAATGCTCAATCCTCAATCCTCAATACTCAATCGTCAATCCTCAATCCTCAATCCTCAATCCTCAATCGTCAATCCTCAATCCACAACCATCAATCCTCAATCCTCAATCCACAATCCTCAATCCACAATCGTCAATCCTCAAATCTCAAACTTCAATCCTCAACCCTTAATCCTCCATCCTCAATCCTCAATCCTCAATTTTCAATCCTCAATAGAATATCTTCAATTCTCAGTTTTCAATACTCTGTCCTCAATCTTCAATCCTCAATCATCAATTCTCAATCCTCAATCTTCAATCCTCAACACTCAATCCTCAATGCTCAATCCTCAATCCTCAATCCTCAATCCTCAATCCTCAATCGTCAATCCTCAATCGTCTATCCTCAATCCTCAACCACCAATCCTCAATCCTCGATCCCCAAACCTCAATCCTCAATCGTCGATCCTCAAACATCAGCCTTCAATCCTCAAACCTTGATCCTCAATACTCAACCCTCTGTCCTCATTCTTCAATACTCAATCCTCAGTCCTCAGTCTTCAATCGTCAATCCTCAATCCTCAATCGTCAATCCTCAATCATCAACCATCAATCCTAAGTCCTCAATCCTCAATCCTCAATCCTCAATCCTCAATCCTCAATTCTCAGCCCTCAATAGAAAATCCTCAGTTCACAGTATTCAATACTCGATCCTCAACCTACAATCTTCAAATCTCAGTTCCCGTACATCAATTCTCAACACTCTATCCTCAACACTCAGTCCTCAATCATCAATCAACAATCCTCAAACCTCTATATTCAATCTTCAATCCTCGACATTCATTCCTGAATGCTCAATACCCAATCCTCAATCCTCAATCCTCAGTCATCAGTTCTCAATCCTCAATATTCAATCCTCAATCCTCAGTCCTCAAGCCTTAATCCTCAATCCTCAATCCTCAATCTTCAATCCTGAATACTCAATCCTCAATCCTCAGACCTCGATCCTCAATCCTCAATATTCAATTAACAATCCTGGGTTCTGAAACCTCAATCCACAACCCTCAGTACTCAATCCTCAATCTTCAATCCTCAAACCTCTACCATCAATCCTCAATACTTAATCCTCAATCCTCAATCCTCAATGCTCAATAGAAAATCCTCAATCCTCTGTTTTCAATACTCAACCCTCAATCTTTAATTTTCAAATCTCAGTTCACAGACATCAATCCTCAACACTCTGTCCTCAACACTCAGTCCTCAATCTTCAATCATCAAACCTCAATTCATTATCTTCAGTCATCAATCCTCAGTCCACTACATTCAATCCTCAATAATCAACACTCAATCCTCAATCCTCAATCCGCAATCCTCAACCCTCAATCCTCAATCCACAGTCCTCAATCGTCCGTCCTCAATTCTCTACTCTCAATCCTCAATGCTCAATCCTCAATACTCAACCCTCAATCCTCAATCCTCAATCCTCAACATTTAATGCTCAATCCTCGATCCTCAATCCTCAGTCATTAATTATCAATCCTCAATATTCAATCCTCAATCCTCAGACCTCAAGCCTCAACACTCAATATTCAATTGTCAATCATAAACTCACGGCACTCAAACCTCACCCCTCAGTCCTCAATCCTCAGTCCTCAATCATCAACCATCAATCATCAATACTCAATCTTCAATCCTCATTACTCAATCCTCAACCCTTAAACCTCAACCCTCAGTATTCAATCCTCAGTCATCAATCCTCAACCCTCAATCATCAATTCTCAATCCTCAATCTTCAATCCTCAACAGTCAATCCTCAATGCTCAATCCTCTATCCTCAATCCTCAATCCTCAATCCTCAATCCTCAATCCTCAATACTCAATCCTCAATCCTCAATCCTCAATCCTCAGTCCTCAATCCTCAATCCTCAATCCTCAATCATCCGTCCTCAAACCTCAATCCTCAATCCTCAATCCTCAATACTCGATCCTCAATCCTCAGTCCTCAAGCCTCAACACTCAATATTCAATTGTCAATCATAAACTCACAGCACTCAAACCTCACCCATCATTCCTCAATCGTCAGTCCTCAATCTTCAATCCTCAATATTCAATGCTCAATCCTCAATCCTCAATCCTCAGTCATCAGTTCTCAATCCTCAATATTCAATCCTCAATCCTCAGTCCTCAAGCCTTAATCCTCAATCCTCAATCCACAATCCTCAATCGTCAATCCTCAATCCTCAACCTTCAATCCTCAATACTCAATTTTCAATCCTCAATCCTCAATCCTCAATCCTCAATTCTCAATCCTCAATCCTCTGTCCTCAGTCCTCAAACCTCAATCCTCAACACTCAGCCCTCATCCTCCATCCTCAATGCTTAATCAGCAATCCTCAATCTTCAATCCTCAATATTCAATCATCACACCCTCAATCCTCAACCCTCAATCCTCAATCCTCAATCCTCAGTGATCAATACTCAATCTTTAATACACAATCCTCAATCCTCAATCCTCAATCCTCAATCCTCAATCCTCATTCCTCATTTCTCAGCCCTCAATCCTCAACCCTCAGTCCTCATCCTCAATTCTCAATCCTCAATCCTCAATCATCAATCCTCAATCTTCAATCCTCAATAATCAATCTCCACTTCTAGATCCTCAATCCTCAATCCTCAATCCTCAATCCTCAATCCTCAATCCTCAATCCTCAATCCTCAATCCTCAATCTTCAATCCTCAATACTCAATCTTCAATCCTCAATCCTCAATCCTCAATACTCAAAACTCAATCTTCAATCCTCAATACTCAATTTTCAATCCTCAATCCTCAATCCTCAATCCTCAATCCTCATTCTACAATCCTCAATACCCAATCCTCAATCTTCAATCTTCAATCCTCAATTCGCAATCCTCAATCCTCAATCCTCAGACCTCAAGTATCAATACTCAACCCTCAGTCCTCGTCCTCAATCCACAACCCTCAATCCTCAATCGTTAATCTTCATTCATCAATATTCAACCTTGAATCCTCAATCCACAATCCTCAATGTTCAGTCCTCAATACCCAATCCTCAATCTTCAATCCTCTATCCTCAATCCTCAATCCTCAATCCTCAATCCCCAATCGTCAATCTTCAATCCTCAATACTCAATCTTCAATCCTCAATCCTCAATCCTCAATCCTCAATCCTCATTCTTCAATCCTCAATACCCAATCCTCAATCTTCAATCCTCAACCCTTAATCCTCAATCCTCAATTCTCAATCCTCAATCCTCAATCCTCAATCGTCAATCCTCAACCCTCAACCCTGAGTCATCAATCCTCAACACTCAGTAATCAATCCTCAATCTTCAATCATCAATCCTCAACCATCCATTCTCAATCCTCAATCTTCAATCATCAACACTCAATACTCAACCCTCAATGCTCAATCCTCAATCCTCAATCCTCAATCCTCAATCCTCAATCCTCAATCTTCAATCCTCAGTCCTCAATCCTCAATCCTCAATCGTCAATCCTCAATCCTCAACCATCAATCGTCAATCCTCAATCCTCAATCCTCAATCCTCAATCCTCAATCCTCAGTCATCAGTTCTCAATCCTCAACATTCAATCGTCAATCCTCAGTCCTCAAGCCTTAATCCTCAATCCTCAATCCTCAATCTTCAATCCTCAATACTCAATCCTCAATCCTCAGACCTCGATCCTCAATCCTCAATATTCAATTAACAATCCTGGATTCTGAAACCTCAATCCACAACCCTCAGTACTCAATCCTCAATCTTCAATCCTCAAACCTCTACCATCAATCCTCAATACTTAATCCTCAATCCTCAATCCTCAATGCTCAATAGAAAATCCTCAATTCTCTGTTTTCAATACTCAACCCTCAATCTTTAATTTTCAAATCTCAGTTCACAGACATCAATCCTCAACACTCTGTCCTCAACACTCAGTCCTCAATCTTCAATCATCAAATCTCAATTCATTATCTTCAGTCATCAATCCTCAGTCCACAACATTCAATCCTCAATAATCAACACTCAATCCTCAATCCTCAATCCTCAATCTTCAATCCTCAATCCTCAATCCTCAATCCTTAATCCTCAATCCTCAATCCTCAATCCTCAATCCTCAATCCTCAATCCTCAATCATCAATCCTCAATACTCAATCTTCAATCCTCAATCCTCAATCCTCAATACTCAAAGCTCAATCTTCAACCCTCAATACTCAATTTTCAATCCTCAATCCTCAATCCTCAATCCTCAATCCTCATTCTACAATCCTCAATACCCAATCCTCAATCTTCACTCTTCAAGCCTCAATTCGCAATCCTCAATCCTCAATCCTCAGTCCTCAAGTATCAATACTCAACCCTCAGTCCTCGTCCTCAATCCACAACCCTCAATCCTCAATCGTTAATTTTCATTCATCAATATTTAACCTTCAATCCTCAATCCACAATCCTCAATGTTCAGTCCTCAATACCCAATCCTCAATCTCCAATCCTCAATCCTCAATCCTCAATCGTCAAACCTCAACCCTCAACCCTGAGTCATCAATCCTCAACACTCAGTAATCAACCCTCAATCTTCAATCATCAATCCTCAATCATCCATTCTCAATCCTCAATCTTCAATCATCAACACTCAATACTCAACCCTCAATGCTTAATCCTCAATCCTCAATCCTCAATCTTCAATCCTCTATCCTCAATCCTCAATCCTCAATCCTCAATCCTCAATCGTCAATCTTCAATCCTCAATACTCAATCTTCAATCCTCAATCCTCAATCCTCAATCCTCAATCCTCATTCTTCAATCCTCAATACCCAATCCTCAATCTTCAATCCTCAACCCTTAATCCTCAATCCTCAATTCTCAATCCTCAATGCTCAATCCTCAATCGTCAATCCTCAATCCTCAACCCTGAGTCATTAATCCTCAACACTCAGTAATCAATCGTCAATCTTCAATCATCAATCCTCAATCATCCATTCTCAATCCTCAATCTTCAATCATCAACACTCAATACTCAACCCTCAATGCTCAATCCTCAATCCTCAATCCTCAATCGTCAATCCTCAATCCTCAATCCTCAATCCTCAATCGTCAATCCTCAATCCTCAACCATCAACCCTCAATCCTCAATCCACAATCCTCAATCCACAATCGTCAATCCTCAAACCTCAAACTTCAATCCTCAACCCTTAATCCTCAATCCTCAATCCTCAATCCTCAATTTTCAATCCTCAATAGAATATCTTCAATTCTCAGTTTTCAATACTCTGTCCTCAATCTTCAATCCTCAATCATCAATTCTCAATCCTCAATCTTCAATCCTCAACACTCAATCCTCAATGCTCAATCCTCAATCCTCAATCCTCAATCCTCAATCCTCAATCGTCAATCCTCAATCGTCTATCCTCAATCCTCAACCACCAATCCTCAATCCTCGATCCCCAAACTTCAATCCTCAATCGTCGATCCTCAAACATCAGCCTTCAATCCTCAAACCTTGATCCTCAATACTCAACCCTCTGTCCTCATTCTTCAATACTCAATCCTCAGTCCTCAGTCTTCAATCGTCAATCCTCAATCCTCAATCGTCAATCCTCAATCATCAACCATCAATCCTAAGTCCTCAATCCTCAATCCTCAATCCTCAATCCTCAATCCTCAATTCTCAGCCCTCAATAGAAAATCCTCAGTTCACAGTATTCAATACTCGATCCTCAACCTACAATCTTCAAATCTCAGTTCCCGTACATCAATTCTCAACACTCTATCCTCAACACTCAGTCCTCAATCATCAATCAACAATCCTCAAACCTCTATATTCAATCTTCAATCCTCGACATTCATTCCTGAATGCTCAATACCCAATCCTCAATCCTCAATCCTCAGTCATCAGTTCTCAATCCTCAATATTCAATCCTCAATCCTCAGTCCTCAAGCCTTAATCCTCAATCCTCAATCCTCAATCTTCAATCCTGAATACTCAATCCTCAATCCTCAGACCTCGATCCTCAATCCTCAATATTCAATTAACAATCCTGGGTTCTGAAACCTCAATCCACAACCCTCAGTACTCAATCCTCAATCTTCAATCCTCAAACCTCTACCATCAATCCTCAATACTTAATCCTCAATCCTCAATCCTCAATGCTCAATAGAAAATCCTCAATCCTCTGTTTTCAATACTCAACCCTCAATCTTTAATTTTCAAATCTCAGTTCACAGACATCAATCCTCAACACTCTGTCCTCAACACTCAGTCCTCAATCTTCAATCATCAAACCTCAATTCATTATCTTCAGTCATCAATCCTCAGTCCACTACATTCAATCCTCAATAATCAACACTCAATCCTCAATCCTCAATCCGCAATCCTCAACCCTCAATCCTCAATCCACAGTCCTCAATCGTCCGTCCTCAATTCTCTACTCTCAATCCTCAATGCTCAATCCTCAATACTCAACCCTCAATCCTCAATCCTCAATCCTCAACATTTAATGCTCAATCCTCGATCCTCAATCCTCAGTCATTAATTATCAATCCTCAATATTCAATCCTCAATCCTCAGACCTCAAGCCTCAACACTCAATATTCAATTGTCAATCATAAACTCACGGCACTCAAACCTCACCCCTCAGTCCTCAATCCTCAGTCCTCAATCATCAACCATCAATCATCAATACTCAATCTTCAATCCTCATTACTCAATCCTCAACCCTTAAACCTCAATTTTCAATCCTCAATAGAATATCTTCGATTCTCAGTTTTCAATACTCTGTCCTCAGCCATCAATCCTCAATCCTCAATCCTCAATCCTCAATCCTCAATCCTCAACCCTCAATTCTCTGCCCTCAATAGAAAATCCTCAATTCCCAGTATTCAATACTCAATTCTCAACCTACAATCTTCAAATCTCAGTTCCCGAACATCAATTCTCAACTCTCTATCCTCAACACTCAGTCGTCAATCATCAATCAACAATCCTCAAACCTCTATATTCAATCTTCAACCCTCCACACTCAATACTCAATCCTCAATCCTCAATCCGCATCCCTCAATCCTCAATTCTCAAACCTCAATCCTCAACCCTCAGTCCACAGTCCTCAATCCTCAACCTTCAGTCCTCTATCCTCGATCCTCAATTATCAATCCTAAATCCTCAAACTTCAACCTCAATCCCCAATCTTGAAACATGAATACACAATCCTCAATCTCCAATCCTCGAACCTCAATCGTCAATCCTCAATCCTCAAAACTGAGTCCTCAATCCTCAATACTCAATCTTCAATCCTTTTCCCGCAATCCCCAATTCTCAATCCTCAATACTCAATCATCCATCCTGAACCTTCAATCCTCACCCTGCAATACCCAATCCTCCATACTCAAACCTCAATTGTAAATCCTCAGTCGAATATCGTCAGTTCTCAGTTTTCAATACTCAACTCTCAATCTTCAATTTTTAAATCTCAGTTCACAGACATCAATCCTCGTCACTCTGTTCTCAACACTCAGTCCTGAGTCTTCAATAATCTATCCTCAATCCTTAATCTTCAATCCTCAATCCTCAATCCTCAACCCTCAATCCCCAACCCTCAATCCTCAATTTTCAATCCTCTATCCTCAATCCTCAATCGTCAATACTCAATCCTAAGTAATCAAGCCTCAATTCTCAATATTCAATTGTGAATCCTCAAATCTCAAACCTCAAACCTCAGCCATCAGTCCTCAATCCTCAGTCCTCAATCGTCAATCCTCAATCGTCAGTCGTCAATACTCAATCCTCAGCCATCAATCCTCAACCCTCAATCGCCTATCCTCAATCCTCAATTCTCAATCCTCAAACCTCAACCTTCAATCCTCAACACTTAATCCTCAATCCACAATCCTCAATCCTCAATTTTCAATCCTCAATAGAATATCCTCAATTCTCAGTTTTTAATACTCAATGCTCAATCCTCAGTACACGACACTCAATCTTCAATCCTCAATCCTCAATCGTCATTCCTCAATCCTCAACCATCAATCCTCAATCATCAATCATCAATCCTCAATCTTCAATCCACGATCCTCAATCCCCAACCCTCAATCCTGAACCCTCAGTAGTCAACCCTAAATACTCAATCCTCAATCCTCAATCTTCAATCCTCAATCCTCAATCTTCAATCCTCAATTCTCTGTCCTCAATCCTCTACTCTCAATCCTCAATCCTCAATCCTCAATCCTCAATCCTCAATCCTCAATCCTCAATCCTCAATTGTCAATCCTCAATCCTCAGCCATCAATCCTCAATCCTCAAACCCCAATCATCAATCATCAATCCTCAATCCTCAATCTTCAATCCTCAACATTCATTCCTAAATGCTCAATACTCTATCCTCAATCCTCAATCCTCAATCCTCAATCCTCAATCCTCAATCATCCGTCCTCAAACCTCAATCCTCAATCCTCAATCCTCAATACTCGATCCTCAATCCTCAGTCCTCAAGCCTCAACACTCAATATTCAATTGTCAATCATAAACTCACAGCACTCAAACCTCACCCATCATTCCTCAATCCTCAGTCCTCAATCTTCAATCATCAATAGTCAATCCTCAATCTTCAATCCTCATTCCTCAATCCTCAACCCTCAATCCTCAACCGTCAGTAATCAATCCTCAGTCCTCAATCCTCAATCCTCAATCATCAATTCTCAATCCTCAACCTTCAATCCTCAACACTCAACCCTCAATGCTCAATACTCTATCCTCAATCCTCAATCCTCAATCCTCAATCCTCAATCCTCAATCCTCAATCCTCAATCCTCAATCCTCAATCTTCAGTACTCAATCATCAATCCTCAATCCTCCGACCTCAAACATCAATCCTCAATATTCAATGCTCAATCCTCAATCCTCAATCCTCTGTCCTCAGTCCTCAAACCTCAATCCTCAACACTCAGCCCCCATCCTCCATCCTCAATCCTTAATCAGCAATCCTCAATCTTCAATCCTCAATATTCAATCATCACACCCTCAATCCTCAACCCTCAATCCTCAATCCTCAATCCTCAGTGATAAATACTCAAACTTTAATACACAATCCTCAATCCTCAATCCTCAATCCTCAATCCTCAATCCTCATTCCTCATTTCTCAGCCCTCAATCCTCAACCCTCAGTCCTCATCCTCAATTCTCAATCCTCAATCCTCAATCATCAATCCTCAATATTCAATCCTCAACAATCAATCTCCAATTCTAGATCCTCAATCCTCAATCCTCAATCCTCAATCCTCAATCCTCAATCCTCAATCCTCAATCCTCAATCCTCAATCTTCAATCCTCAATACTCAATCTTCAATCCTCAATCCTCAATCCTCAATACTCAAAACTCAATCTTCAATCCTCAATACTCAATTTTCAATCCTCAATCCTCAATCCTCAATCCTCAATCCTCATTCTACAATCCTCAATACCCAATCCTCAATCTTCAGTCTTCAATCCTCAATTCGGAATCCTCAATCCTCAATCCTCAGACCTCAAGTATCAATACTCAACCCTCAGTCCTCGTCCTCAATCCACAACCCTCAATCCTCAATCGTTAATCTTCATTTATCAATATTCAACCTTCAATCCTCAATCCACAACCCTCAATGTTCAGTCCTCAATACCCAATCCTCAATCTTCAATCCTCTATCCTCAATCCTCAATCCTCAATCCACAATCCTCAATCGTCAATCTTCAATCCTCAATACTCAATCTTCAATCCTCAATCCTCAATCCTCAATCCTCAATCCTCATTCTTCAATCCTCAATACCCAATCCTCAATCTTCAATCCTCAACCCTTAATCCTCAATCCTCAATTCTCAATCCTCAATCCTCAATCCTCAATCGTCAATCCTCAACCCTCAACCCTGAGTCATCAATCCTCAACACTCAGTAATCAATCCTCAATCTTCAATCATCAATCCTCAATCATCCATTCTCAATCCTCAATCATCAATCATCAACACTCAATACTCAACCCTCAATGCTCAATCCTCAATCCTCAATCCTCAATCCTCAATCCTCAATCCTCAATCGTCAATCCTCAATTCTCAATCCTCAATCCTCAATCGTCAATCCTCAATCCTCAACCATCAATCGTCAATCCTCAATCCTCAAACCTCAATCCTCAATCCTCAGTCATCAGTTCTCAATCCTCAACATTCAATCGTCAATCCTCAGTCCTCAAGCCTTAATCCTCAATCCTCAATCCTCAATCTTCAATCCTCAATACTCAATCCTCAATCCTCAGACCTCGATCCTCAATCCTCAATATTCAATTAACAATCCTGGATTTTGAAACCTCAATCCACAACCCTCAGTACTCAATCCTCAATCTTCAATCCTCAAACCTCTACCATCAATCCTCAATACTTAATCCTCAATCCTCAATCCTCAATGCTCAATAGAAAATCCTCAATTCTCTGTTTTCAATACTCAACCCTCAATCTTTAATTTTCAAATCTCAGTTCACAGACATCAATCCTCAACACTCTGTCCTCAACACTCAGTCCTCAATCTTCAATCCTCAATCCTCAATCCTCAATCCTCAATCCTCAATCCTCAATCCTCAATCCTCAATCCTCAATCCTCAATCCTCAATCATCAATCCTCAATACTCAATCTTCAATCCTCAATCCTCAATCCTCAATACTCAAAGCTCAATCTTCAACCCTCAATACTCAATTTTCAATCCTCAATCCTCAATCCTCAATCCTCAATCCTCATTCTACAATCCTCAATAACCAATCCTCAATCTTCACTCTTCAAGCCTCAATTCGCAATCCTCAATCCTCAATCCTCAGTCCTCAATCTTCAATCATCAATAGTCAATCCTCAATCTTCAATCCTCATTCCTCAATCCTCAACCCTCAATCCTCAACCCTCAGTAATCAATCCTCAGTCCTCAATCCTCAATCCTCAATCATCAATTCTCAATCCTCAATCTTCAATCCTCAACACTCAACCCTCAATGCTCAATACTCTATCCTCAATCCTCAATCCTCAATCCTCAATCCACAATCCTCAAACCACAATCGTCAACCCTCAAACCTCAAACTTCAATCATCAACCCTTAATCCTCAATCCTCAATCCTCAATCCTCAATTTTCAATCCTCAATTCTCTGTCCTCAATCCTCTATCCTCAATCCTCAATCCTCAATCCTCAATCCTCAATCCTCAAACCTCAATCCTCAAATGTCAATCCTCAATCCTCTGCCATCAATCCTCAATCCTCAATCCCCAATCATCAATCATCAATCCTCAATCCTCAATCTTCAATCCTCAACATTCATTCCTCAATGCTCAATACTCAATCCTCAATCCTCAATCCTCAGTCATCAGTTCTCAATCCTCAATATTCAATCCTCAATCCTCAGTCCTCAAGCCTTAATCCTCAATCCTCAATCCTCAATCTTCAATCCTCAATAATCAATCCTCAATCCTCAGACCTCGATCCTCAATCCTCAATATTCAATTAACAATCCTGGATTCTGAAACCTCAATCGACAACCCTCAGTACTCAATCCTCCATCTTCAATCCTCAAACCTCTACCATCAATCCTCAATACTTAATCCTCAATCCTCAATCCTCAATGCTCAATAGAAAATCCTCAATTCTCTGTTTTCAATACTCAACCCTCAATCTTTAATTTTCAAATCTCAGTTCACAGACATCAATCCTCAACACTCTGTCCTCAACACTCAGTCCTCAATCTTCAATCATCAAATCTCAATTCATTATCTTCAGTCATCAATCCTCAGTCCACAACATTCAATCCTCAATAATCAACACTCAATCCTCAATCCTCAACCCGCAATCCTCAACCCTCAATCCTCAACCCTCAATCCTCAATCCACAGTCCTCAATCGTCCGTCCTCAATTCTCTACTCTCAATCCTCAATGCTCAATCCACAATACTCAACCCTCAATCCTCAATCCTCAATCCTCAACATTTAATGCTCAATCCTCGATCCTCAATCCTCAGTCATTAACTATCAATCCTCAATATTCAATCCTCAATCCTCAGACCTCATGCCTCAACACTCAATATTCAATTGTCAATCATAAACTCACGGCACTCAAACCTCACCCCTCAGTCCTCAATCCTCAGTCCTCAATCATCAACCATCAATCATCAATACTCAATCTTCAATCCTCATTACTCAATCCTCAACCCTTAAACCTCAACCCTCAGTATTCAACCCTCAGTCATCAATCCTCAACCCTCAATAATCAATTCTCAATCCTCAATCTTCAATCCTCAACAGTCAATCCTCAATCGTCAATCCTCAAACCTCAACCATCAATCCTCAATCGTCAATCCTCAAGCCTCAACCATCAATCCTCAATCCTCAATCCCCTATCCTCAAACCACAATCGTCAATCCTCAAACCTCAAACTTCAATCCTCAACCCTTAATCCTCAATCCTCAATCCTCAATCCTCAATTTTCAATCCTCAATAGAATATCTTCGATTCTCAGTTTTCAATACTCTGTCCTCAGCCATCAATCCTCAATCCTCAATCCTCAATCCTCAATCCTCAATCCTCAACCCTCAATTCTCTGCCCTCAATAGAAAATCCTCAATTCCCAGTATTCAATACTCAATTCTCAACCTACAATCTTCAAATCTCAGTTCCCGAATATCAATTCTCAACTCTCTATCCTCAACACTCAGTCGTCAATCATCAATCAACAATCCTCAAACCTCTATATTCAATCTTCAACCCTCCACACTCAATACTCAATCCTCAATCCTCAATCCGCAACCCTCAATCCTCAATTCTCAAACCTCAATCCTCAACCCTCAGTCCACAGTCCTCAATCCTCAACCTTCAGTCCTCTATCCTCGATCCTCAATTATCAATCCTAAATCCTCAAACTTCAACCTCAATCCCCAATCTTGAAACATGAATACACAATCCTCAATCTCCAATCCTCGAACCTCAATCGTCAATCCTCAATCCTCAAAACTGAGTCCTCAATCCTCAATACTCAATCTTCAATCCTTTTCCCGCAATCCCCAATTCTCAATCCTCAATACTCAATCATCCATCCTGAACCTTCAATCCTCACCCTGCAATACCCAATCCTCCATACTCAAACCTCAATTGTAAATCCTCAGTCGAATATCGTCAGTTCTCAGTTTTCAATACTCAACTCTCAATCTTCAATTTTTAAATCTCAGTTCACAGACATCAATCCTCGTCACTCTGTTCTCAACACTCAGTCCTGAGTCTTCAATAATCTATCCTCAATCCTTAATCTTCAATCCTCAATCCTCAATCCTCAACCCTCAATCCCCAACCCTCAATCCTCAATTTTCAATCCTCTATCCTCAATCCTCAATCGTCAATACTCAATCCTAAGTAATCAAGCCTCAATTCTCAATATTCAATTGTGAATCCTCAAATCTCAAACCTCAAACCTCAGCCATCAGTCCTCAATCCTCAGTCCTCAATCGTCAAACCTCAATCGTCAGTCGTCAATACTCAATCCTCAGCCATCAATCCTCAACCCTCAATCGCCTATCCTCAATCCTCAATTCTCAATCCTCAAACCTCAACCTTCAATCCTCAACACTTAATCCTCAATCCACAATCCTCAATCCTCAATTTTCAATCCTCAATAGAATATCCTCAATTCTCAGTTTTTAATACTCAATGCTCAATCCTCAGTACACGACACTCAATCTTCAATCCTCAATCCTCAATCGTCATTCCTCAATCCTCAACCATCAATCCTCAATCATCAATCATCAATCCTCAATCTTCAATCCACGATCCTCAATCCCCAACCCTCAATCCTGAACCCTCAGTAGTCAACCCTAAATACTCAATCCTCAATCCTCAATCTTCAATCCTCAATCCTCAATCTTCAATCCTCAATTCTCTGTCCTCAATCCTCTACTCTCAATCCTCAATCCTCAATCCTCAATCCTCAATCCTCAATCCTCAATCCTCAATCCTCAATTGTCAATCCTCAATCCTCAGCCATCAATCCTCAATCCTCAAACCCCAATCATCAATCATCAATCCTCAATCCTCAATCTTCAATCCTCAACATTCATTCCTAAATGCTCAATACTCTATCCTCAATCCTCAATCCTCAATCCTCAATCCTCAATCCTCAATCATCCGTCCTCAAACCTCAATCCTCAATCCTCAATCCTCAATACTCGATCCTCAATCCTCAGTCCTCAAGCCTCAACACTCAATATTCAATTGTCAATCATAAACTCACAGCACTCAAACCTCACCCATCATTCCTCAATCCTCAGTCCTCAATCTTCAATCATCAATAGTCAATCCTCAATCTTCAA
This sequence comes from Calliopsis andreniformis, assembly GCF_051401765.1. Taxonomy (NCBI): domain Eukaryota; kingdom Metazoa; phylum Arthropoda; class Insecta; order Hymenoptera; family Andrenidae; genus Calliopsis; species Calliopsis andreniformis. The sequence goes on from NW_027480458.1 coordinate 1,197,949, forward strand.
TCCTCATTCCTCAATCCTCAACCCTCAATCCTCAACCGTCAGTAATCAATCCTCAGTCCTCAATCCTCAATCCTCAATCATCAATTCTCAATCCTCAACATTCAATCCTCAACACTCAACCCTCAATGCTCAATACTCTATCCTCAATCCTCAATCCTCAATCCTCAATCCTCAATCCTCAATCCTCAATCCTCAATCCTCAATCCTCAATCTTCAGTACTCAATCATCAATCCTCAATCCTCCGACCTCAAACATCAATCCTCAATATTCAATGCTCAATCCTCAATCCTCAATCCTCTGTCCTCAGTCCTCAAACCTCAATCCTCAACACTCAGCCCCCATCCTCCATCCTCAATCCTTAATCAGCAATCCTCAATCTTCAATCCTCAATATTCAATCATCACACCCTCAATCCACAACCCTCAATCCTCAATCCTCAATCCTCAGTGATAAATACTCAAACTTTAATACACAATCCTCAATCCTCAATCCTCAATCCTCAATCCTCAATCCTCAATCGTCAATCTTCAATCCTCAATACTCAATCTTCAATCCTCAATCCTCAATCCTCAATCCTCAATCCTCATTCTTCAATCCTCAATACCCAATCCTCAATCTTCAATCCTCAACCCTTAATCCTCAATCCTCAATTCTCAATCCTCAATCCTCAATCCTCAATCGTCAATCCTCAACCCTCAACCCTGAGTCATCAATCCTCAACACTCAGTAATCAATCCTCAATCTTCAATCATCAATCCTCAATCATCCATTCTCAATCCTCAATCATCAATCATCAACACTCAATACTCAACCCTCAATGCTCAATCCTCAATCCTCAATCCTCAATCCTCAATCCTCAATCCTCAATCGTCAATCCTCAATTCTCAATCCTCAATCCTCAATCGTCAATCCTCAATCCTCAACCATCAATCGTCAATCCTCAATCCTCAAACCTCAATCCTCAATCCTCAGTCATCAGTTCTCAATCCTCAACATTCAATCGTCAATCCTCAGTCCTCAAGCCTTAATCCTCAATCCTCAATCCTCAATCTTCAATCCTCAATACTCAATCCTCAATCCTCAGACCTCGATCCTCAATCCTCAATATTCAATTAACAATCCTGGATTTTGAAACCTCAATCCACAACCCTCAGTACTCAATCCTCAATCTTCAATCCTCAAACCTCTACCATCAATCCTCAATACTTAATCCTCAATCCTCAATCCTCAATGCTCAATAGAAAATCCTCAATTCTCTGTTTTCAATACTCAACCCTCAATCTTTAATTTTCAAATCTCAGTTCACAGACATCAATCCTCAACACTCTGTCCTCAACACTCAGTCCTCAATCTTCAATCCTCAATCCTCAATCCTCAATCCTCAATCCTCAATCCTCAATCCTCAATCCTCAATCCTCAATCCTCAATCCTCAATCCTCAATCATCAATCCTCAATACTCAATCTTCAATCCTCAATCCTCAATCCTCAATACTCAAAGCTCAATCTTCAACCCTCAATACTCAATTTTCAATCCTCAATCCTCAATCCTCAATCCTCAATCCTCATTCTACAATCCTCAATAACCAATCCTCAATCTTCACTCTTCAAGCCTCAATTCGCAATCCTCAATCCTCAATCCTCAGTCCTCAAGTATCAATACTCAACCCTCAGTCCTCGTCCTCAATCCACAACCCTCAATCCTGAATCGTTAATCTTCATTCATCAATATTCAACCTTCAATCCTCAATCCACAATCCTTAATGTTCAGTCCTCAATACCCAATCCTCAATCTCCAATCCTCAATCCTCAATCCTCAATCGTCAATCCTCAACCCTCAACCCTGAGTCATCAATCCTCAACACTCAGTAATCAACCCTCAATCTTCAATCATCAATCCTCAATCATGCATTCTCAATCCTCAATCTTCAATCATCAACACTCAATACTCAACCCTCAATGCTTAATCCTCAATCCTCAATCCTCAATCCTCAATCCTCAATCCTCAATCGTCAATACTCAACCCTCAATCCTCAATCCTCAATCGTCAATCCTCAATCCTCAACCATCAATCCTCAATCCTCAATCCACAATCCTCAATCCACAATCGTCAATCCTCAAACCTCAAACCTCAATCCTCAATCATCAATCCTCAATACTCAATCTTCAATCCTCAATCCTCAATCCTCAATACTCAAAGCTCAATCTTCAACCCTCAATACTCAATTTTCAATCCTCAATCCTCAATCCTCAATCCTCAATCCTCATTCTACAATCCTCAATAACCAATCCTCAATCTTCACTCTTCAAGCCTCAATTCGCAATCCTCAATCCTCAATCCTCAGTCCTCAAGTATCAATACTCAACCCTCAGTCCTCGTCCTCAATCCACAACCCTCAATCCTGAATCGTTAATCTTCATTCATCAATATTCAACCTTCAATCCTCAATCCACAATCCTTAATGTTCAGTCCTCAATACCCAATCCTCAATCTCCAATCCTCAATCCTCAATCCTCAATCGTCAATCCTCAACCCTCAACCCTGAGTCATCAATCCTCAACACTCAGTAATCAACCCTCAATCTTCAATCATCAATCCTCAATCATGCATTCTCAATCCTCAATCTTCAATCATCAACACTCAATACTCAACCCTCAATGCTTAATCCTCAATCCTCAATCCTCAATCCTCAATCCTCAATCCTCAATCGTCAATACTCAACCCTCAATCCTCAATCCTCAATCGTCAATCCTCAATCCTCAACCATCAATCCTCAATCCTCAATCCACAATCCTCAATCCACAATCGTCAATCCTCAAACCTCAAACTTCAATCATCAACCCTTAATCCTCAATCCTCAATCCTCAATCCTCAATTCTCAGCCCTCAATAGAAAATCCTCAATTCCCAGTATTCAATACTCGATCCTCAACCTACAATCTTCAAATCTCAGTTCCCGTACATCAATTCTCAACACTCTATCCTCAACACTCAGTCCTCAATCATCAATCAACAATCCTCAAACCTCTATATTCAATCTTCAATCCTCGACACTCAATACTCAATCCTCAATCCTCAATCCCCAACACTCAATCCTCATCCCTCAGTAGTCAACCCTCAATACTCAATCCTCAATCCTCAATCTTCAATCCTCAATCCTCAATCTTCAATCCTCAATTCTCTGTCCTCAATCCTCTATCCTCAATCCTCAATCCTCAATCCTCAATCCTCAATCCTCAATCCTCAATCCTCAAATGTCAATCCTCAATACTCAGCCATCAATCCTCAATCCTCAATCCCCAATCATCAATCATCAATCCTCAATCCTCAATCTTCAATCCTCAACATTCATTCCTCAATGCTCAATACTCAATCCTCAATCCTCAATCCTCAGTCATCAGTTCTCAATCCTCAATATTCAATCCTCAATCCTCAGTCCTCAAGCCTTAATCCTCAATCCTCAATCCTCAATCTTCAATCCTCAATACTCAATCCTCAATCCTCAGACATCGATCCTCAATCCTCAATATTCAATTAACAATCCTGGATTCTGAAACCTCAATCGACAACCCTCAGTACTCAATCCTCCATCTTCAATCCTCAAACCTCTACCATCAATCCTCAATACTTAATCCTCAATCCTCAATCCTCAATGCTCAATAGAAAATCCTCAATTCTCTGTTTTCAATACTCAACCCTCAATGTTTAATTTTCAAATCTCAGTTCACAGACATCAATCCTCAACACTGTGTCCTCAACACTCAGTCCTCAATCTTCGATCATCAAATATCAATTCATTATCTTCAGTCATCAATCGTCAGTCCACAACATTCAATCCTCAATAATCAACACTCAATCCTCAATCCTCAATCCTCAATCCTCAATCCTCAATCCTCAATCCTCAATCCTTAATCTTCAATCCTCAATCCTCAATCCTCAACCCTCAATCCCCAACCCTCAATCCTCAATTTTCAATCCTCTATCCTCAATCCTCAATTGTCAATACTCAATCCTAAGTAATCAAGCCTCAATTCTCAATATTCAATTGTGAATCCTCAAATCTCAAACCTCAAACCTCAGCCATCAGTCCTCAATCCTCAGTCCTCAATCGTCAATCCTCAATCGTCAGTCGTCAATACTCAATCCTCAGCCATCAATCCTCAACCCTCAATCGCCTATCCTCAATAATCAATCCTCAATCCTCAAACCTCAACCTTCAATCCTCAACACTTAATCCTCAATCCACAACCCTCAATCCTCAATTTTCAATCCTCAATAGAATATCCTCAATTCTCAGTTTTTAATACTCAATGCTCAATCCTCAGTACACGACACTCAATCTTCAATCCTCAATCCTCAATCCTCATTCCTCAATCCTCAACCATCAATCCTCAATCATCAATCATCAATCCTCAATCTTCAATCCACGATCCTCAATCCCCAACCCTCAATCCTGAACCCTCAGTAGTCATCCCTCAATACTCAATCCTCAATCCTCAATCTTCAATCCTCAATCCTCAATCTTCAATCCACAATTCTCTGTCCTCAATCCTCTACCCTCAATCCTCAATCCTCAATCCTCAATCCTCAATCCTCAATCCTCAATCCTCAATCGTCAATCCTCAATCCTCAGCCATCAATCCTCAATCCTCAATCCCCAATCATCAATCATCAATCCTCAATCCTCAATCTTCAATCCTCAACATTCATTCCGAAATGCTCAATACTCTATCCTCAATCCTCAATCCTCAATCCCCAATCCTCAATCCTCAATCATCCGTCCTCAAACCTCAATCCTCAATCCTCAATCCTCAATACTCGATCCTCAATCCTCAGTCCTCAAGCCTCAACACTCAATATTCAATTGTCAATCATAAACTCACAGCACTCAAACCTCACCCATCATTCCTCAATCCTCAGTCCTCAGTCTTCAATCATCAATAGTCAATCCTCAATCTTCAATCCTCATTCCTCAATCCTCAACCCTCAATCCTCAACCCTCAGTAATCAATGCTCAGTCCTCAATCCTCAATCCTCAATCATCAATTCTCAATCCTCAATCTTAAATCCTCAACACTCATCCCTCAATGCTCAATACTCTATCCTCAATCCTCAATCCTCAATCCTCAATCCTCAATCCTCAATCCTCAATCCTCAATCCTCAATCTTCATTCCTCAATACTCAATCTTCAATCCTCAATCCTCAATCCTCAATACTCAAAACTCAATCTTCAATCCTCAATACTCAATTTTCAATCCACAATCCTCAATCCTCAATCCTCAATCCTCATTCTACAATCCTCAATACCCAATCCTCAATCTTCAATCTTCAATCCTCAATTCGCAATCCTAAATCCTCAATCCTCAGACCTCAAGTATCAATACTCAACCCTCAGTCCTCGTCCTCAATCCACAACCCTCAATCCTCAATCGTTAATCTTCATTCATCAATATTCAACCTTCAATCCTCAATCCACAATCCTCAATGTTCAGTCCTCAATACCCAATCCTCAATCTTCAATCCTCAATCCTCAATCCTCAATCCTCAATCCTCAATTCTCAATCGTCAATCTTCAATCCTCAATACTCAATCTTCAATCCTCAATCCTCAATCCTCAATCCTCAATCCTCATTCTTCAATCCTCAATACCCAATCCTCAATCTTCAATCCTCAACCGTTAATCCTGAATCCTCAATTCTCAATCCTCAATCCTCAATCCTCAATCGTCAATCCTCAACTCTCAACCCTGAGTCATCAATCCTCAACACTCAGTAATCAATCGTCAATCTTCAATCAACAATCCTCAATCATCCATTCTCAATCCTCAATCATCAATTCTCAATCCTCAATACTCAATCCTCAACACTCAATCCTCAATGCTCAATCCTCAATCCTCAATCCTCAATCCTCAATCCTCAATCGTCAATCCTCAATCGTCTATCCTCAATCCTCAACCACCAATCCTCAATCCTCGATCCCCAAACCTCAATCCTCAATCGTCGATCCTCAAACATCAGCCTTCAATCCTCAAACCTTGATCCTCAATACTCAACCCTCTGTCCTCATTCTTCAATACTCAATCCTCAGTCCTCAGTTTTCAATCGTCAATCCTCAATCCTCAATCGTCAATCCTCAATCATCAACCATCAATCCTAAGTCCTCAATCCTCAATCCTCAATCCTCAATCCTCATTCCTCAATTCTCAGCCCTCAATAGAAAATCCTCAGTTCCCAGTATTCAATACTCGATCCTCAACCTACAATCTTCAAATCTCAGTTCCCGTACATCAATTCTCAACACTCTATCCTCAACACTCAGTCCTCAATCATCAATCAACAATCCTCAAACCTCTATATTCAATCTTCAATCCTCGACACTCAATACTCAATCCTCAATCCTCAATCCGCAATCCTCAATCCTCAATTCTCAAACCTCAATCCTCAACCCTCAGTCCACAGTCCTCAATCCTCAACCTTCAGTCCTCTATCCTCAATCATCAATTATCAATCCTAAATCCTCAAACTTCAACATCAATCCTCAATCTTGAAACATGAATACACAATCCTCAATCTCCAATCCTCGAACCTCAATCGTCAATCCTCAATCCTCAACACTGAGTCCTCAATCCTCAATACTCAACCTTCAATCCTTTTCCCGCAATCCCCAATTCTCAATCCTCAATACTCAATCCTCCATCCTGAAACTTCAATTCTCACCCTGCAATACCCAATCCTCCATCCTCAAACCTCAATTGTAAATCCTCAGTCGAATATCGTCAGTTCTCAGTTTTCATTAGTCAATCCACATTCTACAGTCTTCAAATGCCAATACTCAAACATAAAATCTCAAAACCCGATCCTCAACCCTAAATCCTCAATCTTCAATCTTCAAACCTCAATCCTCAATCTTCAATCCCCAACACTCAATCCTGAATTTTCAATCCTCTATCCTCAATCCTCAATCGTCAATACTCAACCCTAAGTAATCAAGCCTCAATTCTCAATATTCAATTGTCAATCCTCAAATCTCAAACATCAAACCTCAGCCATCAGTCCTCAATCCTCAGTCCTCAATCGTCAATCCTCAATCGTCAACCGTCAATCCTCAATCCTCAGCCATCAATCCTCAACCCTCAATCGCCTATCCTCAATCCTCAATCCTCAATCCTCAAACCTCAACCTTCAATCCTCAACACTTAATCCTCAATCCACAATCCTCAATCCTCAATTCTCAATCCTCAATAGAATATCCTCAAATCTCAGTTTTTAATACTCAATGCTCAATCCTCAGTACACGACACTCAATCTTCAATCCTGAATCCTCAATCGTCATTCCTCAATCCTCAACCGTCAATCCTCAATCCTCAATCTTCAATCCTCAACATTCATTCGTAAATGCTCAATACTCTATCCTCAATCCTCAATCCTCAATCCTCAATCCTCATCCTCAATCATCCGTCCTCAAACCTCAATCCTCAATCCTCAATACTCGATCCTCAATCCTCACTCCTCAAGCCTCAACACTCAATATTCAATTGTCAATCATAAACTCACAGCACTCAAACCTCACCCATCATTCCTCAATCCTCAGTCCTCAATCTTCAATCATCAATAGTCAATCCTCAATCTTCAATCCTCATTCCTCAATCCTCAACCCTCAATCCTCAACCCTCAGTAATCAATCCTCAGTCCTCAATCCTCAATCCTCAATCATCAATTCTCAATCCTCAATCTTCAATCCTCAACACTCAACCCTCAATGCTCAATACTCTATCCTCAATCCTCAATCCTCAATCCTCAATCCACAATCCTCAAACCACAATCGTCAACCCTCAAACCTCAAACTTCAATCATCAACCCTTAATCCTCAATCCTCAATCCTCAATCCTCAATTTTCAATCCTCAATAGAATATCTTCAATTCTCAGTTTTCAATACTCTGTCCGCAATCTTCAATCCTCAATCATCAATCCTAAATCCTCAATCCTCAATCCTCAATCCTCAATCCTCAATTCTCAGCCCTCAATAGAAAATCCTCAATTCCCAGTATTCAATACTCGATCCTCAACCTACAATCTTCAAATCTCAGTTCCCGTACATCAATTCTCAACACTCTATCCTCAACACTCAGTCCTCAATCATCAATCAACAATCCTCAAACCTCTATATTCAATCTTCAATCCTCGACACTCAATACTCAATCCTCAATCCTCAATCCCCAACACTCAATCCTCATCCCTCAGTAGTCAACCCTCAATACTCAATCCTCAATCCTCAATCTTCAATCCTCAATCCTCAATCTTCAATCCTCAATTCTCTGTCCTCAATCCTCTATCCTCAATCCTCAATCCTCAATCCTCAATCCTCAATCCTCAAACCTCAATCCTCAAATGTCAATCCTCAATCCTCTGCCATCAATCCTCAATCCTCAATCCCCAATCATCAATCATCAATCCTCAATCCTCAATCTTCAATCCTCAACATTCATTCCTCAATGCTCAATACTCAATCCTCAATCCTCAATCCTCAGTCATCAGTTCTCAATCCTCAATATTCAATCCTCAATCCTCAGTCCTCAAGCCTTAATCCTCAATCCTCAATCCTCAATCTTCAATCCTCAATACTCAATCCTCAATCCTCAGACCTCGATCCTCAATCCTCAATATTCAATTAACAATCCTGGATTCTGAAACCTCAATCGACAACCCTCAGTACTCAATCCTCCATCTTCAATCCTCAAACCTCTACCATCAATCCTCAATACTTAATCCTCAATCCTCAATCCTCAATGCTCAATAGAAAATCCTCAATTCTCTGTTTTCAATACTCAACCCTCAATCTTTAATTTTCAAATCTCAGTTCACAGACATCAATCCTCAACACTCTGTCCTCAACACTCAGTCCTCAATCTTCAATCATCAAATCTCAATTCATTATCTTCAGTCATCAATCCTCAGTCCACAACATTCAATCCTCAATAATCAACACTCAATCCTCAATCCTCAATCCGCAATCCTCAACCCTCAATCCTCAACCCTCAATCCTCAATCCACAGTCCTCAATCGTCCGTCCTCAATTCTCTACTCTCAATCCTCAATGCTCAATCCACAATACTCAACCCTCAATCCTCAATCCTCAATCCTCAACATTTAATGCTCAATCCTCGATCCTCAATCCTCAGTCATTAACTATCAATCCTCAATATTCAATCCTCAATCCTCAGACCTCATGCCTCAACACTCAATATTCAATTGTCAATCATAAACTCACGGCACTCAAACCTCACCCCTCAGTCCTCAATCCTCAGTCCTCAATCATCAACCATCAATCATCAATACTCAATCTTCAATCCTCATTACTCAATCCTCAACCCTTAAACCTCAACCCTCAGTATTCAACCCTCAGTCATCAATCCTCAACCCTCAATAATCAATTCTCAATCCTCAATCTTCAATCCTCAACAGTCAATCCTCAATCGTCAATCCTCAAACCTCAACCATCAATCCTCAATCGTCAATCCTCAAGCCTCAACCATCAATCCTCAATCCTCAATCCCCTATCCTCAAACCACAATCGTCAATCCTCAAACCTCAAACTTCAATCCTCAACCCTTAATCCTCAATCCTCAATCCTCAATCCTCAATTTTCAATCCTCAATAGAATATCTTCGATTCTCAGTTTTCAATACTCTGTCCTCAGCCATCAATCCTCAATCCTCAATCCTCAATCCTCAATCCTCAATCCTCAACCCTCAATTCTCTGCCCTCAATAGAAAATCCTCAATTCCCAGTATTCAATACTCAATTCTCAACCTACAATCTTCAAATCTCAGTTCCCGAACATCAATTCTCAACTCTCTATCCTCAACACTCAGTCGTCAATCATCAATCAACAATCCTCAAACCTCTATATTCAATCTTCAACCCTCCACACTCAATACTCAATCCTCAATCCTCAATCCGCAACCCTCAATCCTCAATTCTCAAACCTCAATCCTCAACCCTCAGTCCACAGTCCTCAATCCTCAACCTTCAGTCCTCTATCCTCGATCCTCAATTATCAATCCTAAATCCTCAAACTTCAACCTCAATCCCCAATCTTGAAACATGAATACACAATCCTCAATCTCCAATCCTCGAACCTCAATCGTCAATCCTCAATCCTCAAAACTGAGTCCTCAATCCTCAATACTCAATCTTCAATCCTTTTCCCGCAATCCCCAATTCTCAATCCTCAATACTCAATCATCCATCCTGAACCTTCAATCCTCACCCTGCAATACCCAATCCTCCATACTCAAACCTCAATTGTAAATCCTCAGTCGAATATCGTCAGTTCTCAGTTTTCAATACTCAACTCTCAATCTTCAATTTTTAAATCTCAGTTCACAGACATCAATCCTCGTCACTCTGTTCTCAACACTCAGTCCTGAGTCTTCAATAATCTATCCTCAATCCTTAATCTTCAATCCTCAATCCTCAATCCTCAACCCTCAATCCCCAACCCTCAATCCTCAATTTTCAATCCTCTATCCTCAATCCTCAATCGTCAATACTCAATCCTAAGTAATCAAGCCTCAATTCTCAATATTCAATTGTGAATCCTCAAATCTCAAACCTCAAACCTCAGCCATCAGTCCTCAATCCTCAGTCCTCAATCGTCAATCCTCAATCGTCAGTCGTCAATACTCAATCCTCAGCCATCAATCCTCAACCCTCAATCGCCTATCCTCAATCCTCAATTCTCAATCCTCAAACCTCAACCTTCAATCCTCAACACTTAATCCTCAATCCACAATCCTCAATCCTCAATTTTCAATCCTCAATAGAATATCCTCAATTCTCAGTTTTTAATACTCAATGCTCAATCCTCAGTACACGACACTCAATCTTCAATCCTCAATTCTCAATCGTCATTCCTCAATCCTCAACCATCAATCCTCAATCATCAATCATCAATCCTCAATCTTCAATCCACGATCCTCAATCCCCAACCCTCAATCCTGAACCCTCAGTAGTCAACCCTAAATACTCAATCCTCAATCCTCAATCTTCAATCCTCAATCCTCAATCTTCAGTCCTCAATTCTCTGTCCTCAATCCTCTACTCTCAATCCTCAATCCTCAATCCTCAATCCTCAATCCTCAATCCTCAATCCTCAATCCTCAATTGTCAATCCTCAATCCTCAGCCATCAATCCTCAATCCTCAAACCCCAATCATCAATCATCAATCCTCAATCCTCAATCTTCAATCCTCAACATTCATTCCTAAATGCTCAATACTCTATCCTCAATCCTCAATCCTCAATCCTCAATCCTCAATCCTCAATCATCCGTCCTCAAACCTCAATCCTCAATCCTCAATCCTCAATACTCGATCCTCAATCCTCAGTCCTCAAGCCTCAACACTCAATATTCAATTGTCAATCATAAACTCACAGCACTCAAACCTCACCCATCATTCCTCAATCCTCAGTCCTCAATCTTCAATCATCAATAGTCAATCCTCAATCTTCAATCCTCATTCCTCAATCCTCAACCCTCAATCCTCAACCGTCAGTAATCAATCCTCAGTCCTCAATCCTCAATCCTCAATCATCAATTCTCAATCCTCAACCTTCAATCCTCAACACTCAACCCTCAATGCTCAATACTCTATCCTCAATCCTCAATCCTCAATCCTCAATCCTCAATCCTCAATCCTCAATCCTCAATCCTCAATCTTCAGTACTCAATCATCAATCCTCAATCCTCCGACCTCAAACATCAATCCTCAATATTCAATGCTCAATCCTCAATCCTCAGTCATCAGTTCTCAATCCTCAATATTCAATCCTCAATCCTCAGTCCTCAAGCCTTAATCCTCAATCCTCAATCCACAATCCTCAATCGTCAATCCTCAATCCTCAACCTTCAATCCTCAATACTCAATTTTCAATCCTCAATCCTCAATCCTCAATCCTCAATTCTCAAACCTCAATCCTCTGTCCTCAGTCCTCAAACCTCAATCCTCAACACTCAGCCCTCATCCTCCATCCTCAATCCTTAATCAGCAATCCTCAATCTTCAATCCTCAATATTCAATCATCACACCCTCAATCCTCAACCCTCAATCCTCAATCCTCAATCCTCAGTGATCAATACTCAATCTTTAATACACAATCCTCAATCCTCAATCCTCAATCCTCAATCCTCAATCCTCATTCCTCATTTCTCAGCCCTCAATCCTCAACCCTCAGTCCTCATCCTCAATTCTCAATCCTCAATCCTCAATCATCAATCCTCAATCTTCAATCCTCAATAATCAATCTCCAATTCTAGATCCTCAATCCTCAATCCTCAATCCTCAATCCTCAATCCTCAATCCTCAATCCTCAATCCTCAATCCTCAATCTTCAATCCTCAATACTCAATCTTCAATCCTCAATCCACAATCCTCAATACTCAAAACTCAATCTTCAATCCTCAATACTCAATTTTCAATCCTCAATCCTCAATCCTCAATCCTCAATCCTCATTCTACAATCCTCAATACCCACTCCTCAATCTTCAATCTTCAATCCTCAATTCGCAATCCTCAATCCTCAATCCTCAGACCTCAAGTATCAATACTCAACCCTCAGTCCTCGTCCTCAATCCACAACCCTCAATCCTCAATCGTTAATCTTCATTCATCAATATTCAACCTTCAATCCTCAATCCACAATCCTCAATGTTCAGTCCTCAATACCCAATCCTCAATCTTCAATCCTCTATCCTCAATTCTCAATCCTCAATCCTCAATCCTCAATCGTCAATCTTCAATCCTCAATACTCAATCTTCAATCCTCAATCCTCAATCCTCAATCCTCAATCCTCATTCTTCAATCCTCAATACCCAATCCTCAATCTTCAATCCTCAACCCTTAATCCTCAATCCTCAATTCTCAATCCTCAATCCTCAATCCTCAATCGTCAATCCTCAACCCTCAACCCTGAGTCATCAATCCTCAACACTCAGTAATCAATCCCCAATCTTCAATCATCAATCCTCAATCATCCATTCTCAATCCTCAATCTTCAATCATCAACACTCAATACTCAACCCTCAATGCTCAATCCTCAATCCTCAATCCTCAATCCTCAATCCTCAATCCTCAATCGTCAATCCTCAATCCTCAATCCTCAATCCTCAATCGTCAATCCTCAATCCTCAACCATCAATCGTCAATCCTCAATCCTCAATCCTCAATCCTCAATCCACAGTCATCAGTTCTCAATCCTCAACATTCAATCGTCAATCCTCAGTCCTCAAGCCTTAATCCTCAATCCTCAATCCTCAATCTTCAATCCTCAATACTCAATCCTCAATCCTCAGACCTCGATCCTCAATCCTCAATATTCAATTAACAATCCTGGATTCTGAAACCTCAATCCACAACCCTCAGTACTCAATCCTCAATCTTCAATCCTCAAACCTCTACCATCAATCCTCAATACTTAATCCTCAATCCTCAATCCTCAATGCTCAATAGAAAATCCTCAATTCTCTGTTTTCAATACTCAACCCTCAATCTTTAATTTTCAAATCTCAGTTCACAGACATCAATCCTCAACACTCTGTCCTCAACACTCAGTCCTCAATCTTCAATCATCAAATCTCAATTCATTATCTTCAGTCATCAATCCTCAGTCCACAACATTCAATCCTCAATAATCAACACTCAATCCTCAATCCTCAATCCTCAATCTTCAAACCTCAATCCTCAATCCTCAATCCTCAATCCTCAATCCTCAATCCTCAATCCTCAATCCTCAATCCTCAATCCTCAATCCTCAATCATCAATCCTCAATACTCAATCTTCAATCCTCAATCCTCAATCCTCAATATTTAAAGCTCAATCTTCAACCCTCAATACTCAATTTTCAATCCTCAATCCTCAATCCTCAATCCTCAATCCTCATTCTACAATCCTCAATACCCAATCCTCAATCTTCACTCTTCAAGCCTCAATTCGCAATCCTCAATCCTCAATCCTGAGTCCTCAAGTATCAATACTCAACCCTCAGTCCTCGTCCTCAATCCACAACCCTCAATCCTCAATCGTTAATCTTCATTCATCAATATTCAACCTTCAATCCTCAATCCACAATCGTCAATGTTCAGTCCTCAATACCCAATCCTCAATCTCCAATCCTCAATCCTCAATCCTCAATCGTCAATCCTCAACCCTCAGCCCTGAGTCATCAATCCTCAACGCTCAGTAATCAACCCTCAATCTTCAATCATCAATCCTCAATCATCCATTCTCAATCCTCAATCTTCAATCATCAACACTCAATACTCAACCCTCAATGCTTAATCCTCATTCCTCAATCCTCAATCCTCAATCCTCAATCCTCAATCGTCAATACTCAACCATCAATCCTCAATCCTCAATCGTCAATCCTCAATCCTCAACCATCAATCCTCAATCCTCAATCCACAATCCTCAATCCACAATCGTCAATCCTCAAACCTCAAACTTCAATCATCAACCCTTAAACCTCAATCCTCAATCCTCAATCCTCAATTCTCAGCCCTCAATAGAAAATCCTCAATTCCCAGTATTCAATACTCGATCCTCAACCTACAATCTTCAAATCTCAGTTCCCGTACATCAATTCTCAACACTCTATCCTCAACACTCAGTCCTCAATCATCAATCAACAATCCTCAAACCTCTATATTCAATCTTCAATCCTCGACACTCAATACTCAATCCTCAATCCTCAATCCCCAACACTCAATCCTCATCCCTCAGTAGTCAACCCTCAATACTCAATCCTCAATCCTCAATCTTCAATCCTCAATCCTCAATCTTCAATCCTCAATTCTCTGTCCTCAATCCTCTATCCTCAATCCTCAATCCTCAATCCTCAATCCTCAAATGTCAATCCTCAATACTCAGCCATCAATCCTCAATCCTCTATCCCCAATCATCAATCATCAATCCTCAATCCTCAATCTTCAATCCTCAACATTCATTCCTCAATGCTCAATACTCAATCCTCAATCCTCAATCCTCAGTCATCAGTCCCCAATCCTCAATATTCAATCCTCAATCCTCAGTCCTCAAGCCTTAATCCTCAATCCTCAATCCTCAATCTTCAATCCTCAATCCTCAATCCGCAATCCTCAATCCTCAATCCTCAATCCTCAATCCTTAATCTTCAATCCTCAATCCTCAATCCTCAACCCTCAATCCCCAACACTCAATCCTCAATTTTCAATCCTCTATCCTCAATCCTCAATTGTCAATACTCAATCCTAAGTAATCAAGCCTCAATTCTCAATATTCAATTGTGAATCCTCAAATCTCAAACCTCAAACCTCAGCCATCAGTCCTCAATCCTCAGTCCTCAATCGTCAATCCTCAATCGTCAGTCGTCAATACTCAATCCTCAGCCATCAATCCTCAACCCTCAATCGCCTATCCTCAATCCTCAATCCTCAATCCTCAAACCTCAACCTTCAATCCTCAACACTTAATCCTCAATCCACAATCCTCAATCCTCAATTTTCAATCCTCAATAGAATATCCTCAATTCTCAGTTTTTAATACTCAATGCTCAATCCTCAGTACACGACACTCAATCTTCAATCCTCAATCCTCAATCGTCATTCCTCAATCCTCAACCATCAATCCTCAATCATCAATCATCAATCCTCAATCTTCAATCCACGATCCTCAATCCCCAACCCTCAATCCTGAACCCTCAGTAGTCAACCCTCAATACTCAATCCTCAATCCTCAATCTTCAATCCTCAATCCTCAATCTTCAATCCACAATTCTCTGTCCTCAATCCTCTACCCTCAATCCTCAATCCTCAATCCTCAATCCTCAATCTTCAATCCTCAATCCTCAATCGTCAATCCTCAATCCTCAGCCATCAATCCTCAATCCTCAATCCCCAATCATCAATCATCAATCCTCAATCCTCAATCTTCAATCCTCAACATTCATTCCGAAATGCTCAATACTCTATCCTCAATCCTCAATCCTCAATCCCCAATCCTCAATCCTCAATCATCCGTCCTCAAACCTCAATCCTCAATCCTCAATCCTCAATACTCGATCCTCAATCCTCAGTCCTCAACCCTCAACACTCAATATTCAATTGTCAATCATAAACTCACAGCACTCAAACCTCACCCATCATTCCTCAATCCTCAGTCCTCAATCTTCAATCATCAATAGTCAATCCTCAATCTTCAATCCTCATTCCTCAATCCTCAACCCTCAATCCTCAACCCTCAGTAATCAATGCTCAGTCCTCAATCCTCAATCCTCAATCATCAATTCTCAATCCTCAATCTTAAATCCTCAACACTCATCCCTCAATGCTCAATACTCTATCCTCAATCCTCAATCCTCAATCCTCAATCCTCAATCCTCAATCCTCAATCCTCAATCCTCAATCTTCAATCCTCAATACTCAATCTTCAATCCTCAATCCTCAATCCTCAATACTCAAAACTCAATCTTCAATCCTCAATACTCAATTTTCAATCCTCAATGCTCAATCCTCAATCCTCAATCCTCATTCTACAACCCTCAATACCCAATCCTCAATCTTCAATCTTCAATCCTCAATTCGCAATCCTCAATCCTCAATCCTCAGACCTCAAGTATCAATACTCAACCCTCAGTCCTCGTCCTCAATCCACAACCCTCAATCCTCAATCGTTAATCTTCATTCATCAATATTCAACCTTCAATCCTCAATCCACAATCCTCAATGTTCAGTCCTCAATACCCAATCCTCAATCTTCAATCCTCTATCCTCAATCCTCAATCCTCAATCCTCAATTCTCAATCGTCAATCTTCAATCCTCAATACTCAATCTTCAATTCTCAATCCTCAATCCTCAATCCTCAATCCTCATCCTTCAATCCTCAATACCCAATCCTCAATCTTCAATCCTCAACCCTTAATCCTCAATCCTCAATTCTCAATCCTCAATCCTCAATCCTCAATCGTCAATCCTCAACTCTCAACCCTGAGTCATCAATCTTCAACACTCAGTAATCAATCGTCAATCTTCAATCAACAATCCTCAATCATCCATTCTCAATCCTCAATCATCAATCCTCAATCCTCAATACTCAATCCTCAACACTCAATCCTCAATGCTCAATCCTCAATCCTCAATCCTCAATCCTCAATCCTCAATCCTCAATCGTCAATCCTCAATCGTCTATCCTCAATCCTCAACCACCAATCCTCAATCCTCGATCCCCAAACCTCAATCCTCAATCGTCGATCCTCAAACATCAGCCTTCAATCCTCAAACCTTGATCCTCAATACTCAACCCTCTGTCCTCATTCTTCAATACTCAATCCTCAGTCCTCAGTTTTCAATCGTCAATCCTCAATCCTCAATCGTCAATCCTCAATCATCAACCATCAATCCTAAGTCCTCAATCCTCAATCCTCAATCCTCAATCCTCATTCCTCAATTCTCAGCCCTCAATAGAAAATCCTCAGTTCCCAGTATTCAATACTCGATCCTCAACCTACAATCTTCAAATCTCAGTTCCCGTACATCAATTCTCAACACTCTATCCTCAACACTCAGTCCTCAATCATCAATCAACAATCCTCAAACCTCTATATTCAATCTTCAATCCTCGACACTCAATACTCAATCCTCAATCCTCAATCCGCAATCCTCAATCCTCAATTCTCAAACCTCAATCCTCAACCCTCAGTCCACAGTCCTCAATCCTCAACCTTCAGTCCTCTATCCTCAATCATCAATTATCAATCCTAAATCCTCAAACTTCAACATCAATCCTCAATCTTGAAACATGAATACACAATCCTCAATCTCCAATCCTCGAACCTCAATCGTCAATCCTCAATCCTCAACACTGAGTCCTCAATCCTCAATACTCAACCTTCAATCCTTTTCCCGCAATCCCCAATTCTCAATCCTCAATACTCAATCCTCCATCCTGAAACTTCAATTCTCACCCTGCAATACCCAATCCTCCATCCTCAAACCTCAATTGTAAATCCTCAGTCGAATATCGTCAGTTCTCAGTTTTCATTAGTCAATCCACATTCTACAGTCTTCAAATGCCAATACTCAAACATAAAATCTCAAAACCCGATCCTCAACCCTAAATCCTCAATCTTCAATCTTCAAACCTCAATCCTCAATCTTCAATCCCCAACACTCAATCCTGAATTTTCAATCCTCTATCCTCAATCCTCAATCGTCAATACTCAACCCTAAGTAATCAAGCCTCAATTCTCAATATTCAATTGTCAATCCTCAAATCTCAAACATCAAACCTCAGCCATCAGTCCTCAATCCTCAGTCCTCAATCGTCAATCCTCAATCGTCAACCGTCAATCCTCAATCCTCAGCCATCAATCCTCAACCCTCAATCGCCTATCCTCAATCCTCAATCCTCAATCCTCAAACCTCAACCTTCAATCCTCAACACTTAATCCTCAATCCACAATCCTCAATCCTCAATTCTCAATCCTCAATAGAATATCCTCAATTCTCAGTTTTTAATACTCAATGCTCAATCCTCAGTACACGACACTCAATCTTCAATCCTGAATCCTCAATCGTCATTCCTCAATCCTCAACCGTCAATCCTCAATCCTCAATCTTCAATCCTCAACATTCATTCGTAAATGCTCAATACTCTATCCTCAATCCTCAATCCTCAATCCTCAATCCTCATCCTCAATCATCCGTCCTCAAACCTCAATCCTCAATCCTCAATACTCGATCCTCAATCCTCACTCCTCAAGCCTCAACACTCAATATTCAATTGTCAATCATAAACTCACAGCACTCAAACCTCACCCATCATTCCTCAATCCTCAGTCCTCAATCTTCAATCATCAATAGTCAATCCTCAATCTTCAATCCTCATTCCTCAATCCTCAACCCTCAATCCTCAACCCTCAGTAATCAATCCTCAGTCCTCAATCCTCAATCCTCAATCATCAATTCTCAATCCTCAATCTTCAATCCTCAACACTCAACCCTCAATGCTCAATACTCTATCCTCAATCCTCAATCCTCAATCCTCAATCCACAATCCTCAAACCACAATCGTCAACCCTCAAACCTCAAACTTCAATCATCAACCCTTAATCCTCAATCCTCAATCCTCAATCCTCAATTTTCAATCCTCAATAGAATATCTTCAATTCTCAGTTTTCAATACTCTGTCCTCAATCTTCAATCCTCAATCATCAATCCTAAATCCTCAATCCTCAATCCTCAATCCTCAATCCTCAATTCTCAGCCCTCAATAGAAAATCCTCAATTCCCAGTATTCAATACTCGATCCTCACCCTACAATCTTCAAATCTCAGTTCCCGTACATCAATTCTCAACACTCTATCCTCAACACTCAGTCCTCAATCATCAATCAACAATCCTCAAACCTCTATATTCAATCTTCAATCCTCGACACTCAATACTCAATCCTCAATCCTCAATCCCCAACACTCAATCCTCATCCCTCAGTAGTCAACCCTCAATACTCAATCCTCAATCCTCAATCTTCAATCCTCAATCCTCAATCTTCAATCCTCAATTCTCTGTCCTCAATCCTCTATCCTCAATCCTCAATCCTCAATCCTCAATCCTCAATCCTCAAACCTCAATCCTCAAATGTCAATCCTCAATCCTCTGCCATCAATCCTCAATCCTCAATCCCCAATCATCAATCATCAATCCTCAATCCTCAATCTTCAATCCTCAACATTCATTCCTCAATGCTCAATACTCAATCCTCAATCCTCAATCCTCAGTCATCAGTTCTCAATCCTCAATATTCAATCCTCAATCCTCAGTCCTCAAGCCTTAATCCTCAATCCTCAATCCTCAATCTTCAATCCTCAATACTCAATCCTCAATCCTCAGACCTCGATCCTCAATCCTCAATATTCAATTAACAATCCTGGATTCTGAAACCTCAATCGACAACCCTCAGTACTCAATCCTCCATCTTCAATCCTCAAACCTCTACCATCAATCCTCAATACTTAATCCTCAATCCTCAATCCTCAATGCTCAATAGAAAATCCTCAATTCTCTGTTTTCAATACTCAACCCTCAATCTTTAATTTTCAAATCTCAGTTCACAGACATCAATCCTCAACACTCTGTCCTCAACACTCAGTCCTCAATCTTCAATCATCAAATCTCAATTCATTATCTTCAGTCATCAATCCTCAGTCCACAACATTCAATCCTCAATAATCAACACTCAATCCTCAATCCTCAATCCGCAATCCTCAACCCTCAATCCTCAACCCTCAATCCTCAATCCACAGTCCTCAATCGTCCGTCCTCAATTCTCTACTCTCAATCCTCAATGCTCAATCCACAATACTCAACCCTCAATCCTCAATCCTCAATCCTCAACATTTAATGCTCAATCCTCGATCCTCAATCCTCAGTCATTAACTATCAATCCTCAATATTCAATCCTCAATCCTCAGACCTCATGCTTCAACACTCAATATTCAATTGTCAATCATAAACTCACGGCACTCAAACCTCACCCCTCAGTCCTCAATCCTCAGTCCTCAATCACCAACCATCAATCATCAATACTCAATCTTCAATCCTCATTACTCAATCCTCAACCCTTAAACCTCAACCCTCAGTATTCAACCCTCAGTCATCAATCCTCAACCCTCAATAATCAATTCTCAATCCTCAATCTTCAATCCTCAACAGTCAATCCTCAATCGTCAATCCTCAAACCTCAACCATCAATCCTCAATCGTCAATCCTCAAGCCTCAACCATCAATCCTCAATCCTCAATCCCCTATCCTCAAACCACAATCGTCAATCCTCAAACCTCAAACTTCAATCCTCAACCCTTAATCCTCAATCCTCAATCCTCAATCCTCAATTTTCAATCCTCAATAGAATATCTTCGATTCTCAGTTTTCAATACTCTGTCCTCAGCCATCAATCCTCAATCCTCAATCCTCAATCCTCAATCCTCAATCCTCAACCCTCAATTCTCTGCCCTCAATAGAAAATCCTCAATTCCCAGTATTCAATACTCAATTCTCAACCTACAATCTTCAAATCTCAGTTCCCGAACATCAATTCTCAACTCTCTATCCTCAACACTCAGTCGTCAATCATCAATCAACAATCCTCAAACCTCTATATTCAATCTTCAACCCTCCACACTCAATACTCAATCCTCAATCCTCAATCCGCAACCCTCAATCCTCAATTCTCAAACCTCAATCCTCAACCCTCAGTCCACAGTCCTCAATCCTCAACCTTCAGTCCTCTATCCTCGATCCTCAATTATCAATCCTAAATCCTCAAACTTCAACCTCAATCCCCAATCTTGAAACATGAATACACAATCCTCAATCTCCAATCCTCGAACCTCAATCGTCAATCCTCAATCCTCAAAACTGAGTCCTCAATCCTCAATACTCAATCTTCAATCCACGATCCTCAATCCCCAACCCTCAATCCTGAACCCTCAGTAGTCAACCCTAAATACTCAATCCTCAATCCTCAATCTTCAATCCTCAATCCTCAATCTTCAATCCTCAATTCTCTGTCCTCAATCCTCTACTCTCAATCCTCAATCCTCAATCCTCAATCCTCAATCCTCAATCCTCAATCCTCAATCCTCAATTGTCAATCCTCAATCCTCAGCCATCAATCCTCAATCCTCAAACCCCAATCATCAATCATCAATCCTCAATCCTCAATCTTCAATCCTCAACATTCATTCCTAAATGCTCAATACTCTATCCTCAATCCTCAATCCTCAATCCTCAATCCTCAATCCTCAATCATCCGTCCTCAAACCTCAATCCTCAATCCTCAATCCTCAATACTCGATCCTCAATCCTCAGTCCTCAAGCCTCAACACTCAATATTCAATTGTCAATCATAAACTCACAGCACTCAAACCTCACCCATCATTCCTCAATCCTCAGTCCTCAATCTTCAATCATCAATAGTCAATCCTCAATCTTCAATCCTCATTCCTCAATCCTCAACCCTCAATCCTCAACCGTCAGTAATCAATCCTCAGTCCTCAATCCTCAATCCTCAATCATCAATTCTCAATCCTCAACCTTCAATCCTCAACACTCAACCCTCAATGCTCAATACTCTATCCTCAATCCTCAATCCTCAATCCTCAATCCTCAATCCTCAATCCTCAATCCTCAATCCTCAATCTTCAGTACTCAATCATCAATCCTCAATCCTCCGACCTCAAACATCAATCCTCAATATTCAATGCTCAATCCTCAATCCTCAGTCATCAGTTCTCAATCCTCAATATTCAATCCTCAATCCTCAGTCCTCAAGCCTTAATCCTCAATCCTCAATCCACAATCCTCAATCGTCAATCCTCAATCCTCAACCTTCAATCCTCAATACTCAATTTTCAATCCTCAATCCTCAATCCTCAATCCTCAATTCTCAAACCTCAATCCTCTGTCCTCAGTCCTCAAACCTCAATCCTCAACACTCAGCCCTCATCCTCCATCCTCAATCCTTAATCAGCAATCCTCAATCTTCAATCCTCAATATTCAATCATCACACCCTCAATCCTCAACCCTCAATCCTCAATCCTCAATCCTCAGTGATCAATACTCAATCTTTAATACACAATCCTCAATCCTCAATCCTCAATCCTCAATCCTCAATCCTCATTCCTCATTTCTCAGCCCTCAATCCTCAACCCTCAGTCCTCATCCTCAATTCTCAATCCTCAATCCTCAATCATCAATCCTCAATCTTCAATCCTCAATAATCAATCTCCAATTCTAGATCCTCAATCCTCAATCCTCAATCCTCAATCCTCAATCCTCAATCCTCAATCCTCAATCCTCAATCCTCAATCTTCAATCCTCAATACTCAATCTTCAATCCTCAATCCACAATCCTCAATACTCAAAACTCAATCTTCAATCCTCAATACTCAATTTTCAATCCTCAATCCTCAATCCTCAATCCTCAATCCTCATTCTACAATCCTCAATACCCACTCCTCAATCTTCAATCTTCAATCCTCAATTCGCAATCCTCAATCCTCAATCCTCAGACCTCAAGTATCAATACTCAACCCTCAGTCCTCGTCCTCAATCCACAACCCTCAATCCTCAATCGTTAATCTTCATTCATCAATATTCAACCTTCAATCCTCAATCCACATTCCTCAATGTTCAGTCCTCAATACCCAATCCTCAATCTTCAATCCTCTATCCTCAATTCTCAATCCTCAATCCTCAATCCTCAATCGTCAATCTTCAATCCTCAATACTCAATCTTCAATCCTCAATCCTCAATCCTCAATCCTCAATCCTCATTCTTCAATCCTCAATACCCAATCCTCAATCTTCAATCCTCAACCCTTAATCCTCAATCCTCAATTCTCAATCCTCAATCCTCAATCCTCAATCGTCAATCCTCAACCCTCAACCCTGAGTCATCAATCCTCAACACTCAGTAATCAATCCCCAATCTTCAATCATCAATCCTCAATCATCCATTCTCAATCCTCAATCTTCAATCATCAACACTCAATACTCAACCCTCAATGCTCAATCCTCAATCCTCAATCCTCAATCCTCAATCCTCAATCCTCAATCGTCAATCCTCAATCCTCAATCCTCAATCCTCAATCGTCAATCCTCAATCCTCAACCATCAATCGTCAATCCTCAATCCTCAATCCTCAATCCTCAATCCACAGTCATCAGTTCTCAATCCTCAACATTCAATCGTCAATCCTCAGTCCTCAAGCCTTAATCCTCAATCCTCAATCCTCAATCTTCAATCCTCAATACTCAATCCTCAATCCTCAGACCTCGATCCTCAATCCTCAATATTCAATTAACAATCCTGGATTCTGAAACCTCAATCCACAACCCTCAGTACTCAATCCTCAATCTTCAATCCTCAAACCTCTACCATCAATCCTCAATACTTAATCCTCAATCCTCAATCCTCAATGCTCAATAGAAAATCCTCAATTCTCTGTTTTCAATACTCAACCCTCAATCTTTAATTTTCAAATCTCAGTTCACAGACATCAATCCTCAACACTCTGTCCTCAACACTCAGTCCTCAATCTTCAATCATCAAATCTCAATTCATTATCTTCAGTCATCAATCCTCAGTCCACAACATTCAATCCTCAATAATCAACACTCAATCCTCAATCCTCAATCCTCAATCTTCAAACCTCAATCCTCAATCCTCAATCCTCAATCCTCAATCCTCAATCCTCAATCCTCAATCCTCAATCCTCAATCCTCAATCCTCAATCATCAATCCTCAATACTCAATCTTCAATCCTCAATCCTCAATCCTCAATATTTAAAGCTCAATCTTCAACCCTCAATACTCAATTTTCAATCCTCAATCCTCAATCCTCAATCCTCAATCCTCATTCTACAATCCTCAATACCCAATCCTCAATCTTCACTCTTCAAGCCTCAATTCGCAATCCTCAATCCTCAATCCTGAGTCCTCAAGTATCAATACTCAACCCTCAGTCCTCGTCCTCAATCCACAACCCTCAATCCTCAATCGTTAATCTTCATTCATCAATATTCAACCTTCAATCCTCAATCCACAATCCTCAATGTTCAGTCCTCAATACCCAATCCTCAATCTCCAATCCTCAATCCTCAATCCTCAATCGTCAATCCTCAACCCTCAGCCCTGAGTCATCAATCCTCAACGCTCAGTAATCAACCCTCAATCTTCAATCATCAATCCTCAATCATCCATTCTCAATCCTCAATCTTCAATCATCAACACTCAATACTCAACCCTCAATGCTTAATCCTCATTCCTCAATCCTCAATCCTCAATCCTCAATCCTCAATCGTCAATACTCAACCATCAATCCTCAATCCTCAATCGTCAATCCTCAATCCTCAACCATCAATCCTCAATCCTCAATCCACAATCCTCAATCCACAATCGTCAATCCTCAAACCTCAAACTTCAATCATCAACCCTTAAACCTCAATCCTCAATCCTCAATCCTCAATTCTCAGCCCTCAATAGAAAATCCTCAATTCCCAGTATTCAATACTCGATCCTCAACCTACAATCTTCAAATCTCAGTTCCCGTACATCAATTCTCAACACTCTATCCTCAACACTCAGTCCTCAATCATCAATCAACAATCCTCAAACCTCTATATTCAATCTTCAATCCTCGACACTCAATACTCAATCCTCAATCCTCAATCCCCAACACTCAATCCTCATCCCTCAGTAGTCAACCCTCAATACTCAATCCTCAATCCTCAATCTTCAATCCTCAATCCTCAATCTTCAATCCTCAATTCTCTGTCCTCAATCCTCTATCCTCAATCCTCAATCCTCAATACTCAATCCTCAATCCTCAATCCTCAATCCTCAAATGTCAATCCTCAATACTCAGCCATCAATCCTCAATCCTCTATCCCCAATCATCAATCATCAATCCTCAATCCTCAATCTTCAATCCTCAACATTCATTCCTCAATGCTCAATACTCAATCCTCAATCCTCAATCCTCAGTCATCAGTCCCCAATCCTCAATATTCAATCCTCAATCCTCAGTCCTCAAGCCTTAATCCTCATTCCTCAATCCTCAATCTTCAATCCTCAATCCTCAATCCGCAATCCTCAATCCTCAATCCTCAATCCTCAATCCTCAATCTTCAATCCTCAATCCTCAATCCTCAACCCTCAATCCCCAACACTCAATCCTCAATTTTCAATCCTCTATCCTCAATCCTCAATTGTCAATACTCAATCCTAAGTAATCAAGCCTCAATTCTCAATATTCAATTGTGAATCCTCAAATCTCAAACCTCAAACCTCAGCCATCAGTCCTCAATCCTCAGTCCTCAATCGTCAATCCTCAATCGTCAGTCGTCAATACTCAATCCTCAGCCATCAATCCTCAACCCTCAATCGCCTATCCTCAATCCTCAATCCTCAATCCTCAAACCTCAACCTTCAATCCTCAACACTTAATCCTCAATCCACAATCCTCAATCCTCAATTTTCAATCCTCAATAGAATATCCTCAATTCTCAGTTTTTAATACTCAATGCTCAATCCTCAGTACACGACACTCAATCTTCAATCCTCAATCCTCAATCGTCATTCCTCAATCCTCAACCATCAATCCTCAATCATCAATCATCAATCCTCAATCTTCAATCCACGATCCTCAATCCCCAACCCTCAATCCTGAACCCTCAGTAGTCAACCCTCAATACTCAATCCTCAATCCTCAATCTTCAATCCTCAATCCTCAATCTTCAATCCACAATTCTCTGTCCTCAATCCTCTACCCTCAATCCTCAATCCTCAATCCTCAATCCTCAATCTTCAATCCTCAATCCTCAATCGTCAATCCTCAATCCTCAGCCATCAATCCTCAATCCTCAATCCCCAATCATCAATCATCAATCCTCAATCCTCAATCTTCAATCCTCAACATTCATTCCGAAATGCTCAATACTCTATCCTCAATCCTCAATCCTCAATCCCCAATCCTCAATCCTCAATCATCCGTCCTCAAACCTCAATCCTCAATCCTCAATCCTCAATACTCGATCCTCAATCCTCAGTCCTCAACCCTCAACACTCAATATTCAATTGTCAATCATAAACTCACAGCACTCAAACCTCACCCATCATTCCTCAATCCTCAGTCCTCAATCTTCAATCATCAATAGTCAATCCTCAATCTTCAATCCTCATTCCTCAATCCTCAACCCTCAATCCTCAACCCTCAGTAATCAATGCTCAGTCCTCAATCCTCAATCCTCAATCATCAATTCTCAATCCTCAATCTTAAATCCTCAACACTCATCCCTCAATGCTCAATACTCTATCCTCAATCCTCAATCCTCAATCCTCAATCCTCAATCCTCAATCCTCAATCCTCAATCCTCAATCTTCAATCCTCAATACTCAATCTTCAATCCTCAATCCTCAATCCTCAATACTCAAAACTCAATCTTCAATCCTCAATACTCAATTTTCAATCCTCAATGCTCAATCCTCAATCCTCAATCCTCATTCTACAACCCTCAATACCCAATCCTCAATCTTCAATCTTCAATCCTCAATTCGCAATCCTCAATCCTCAATCCTCAGACCTCAAGTATCAATACTCAACCCTCAGTCCTCGTCCTCAATCCACAACCCTCAATCCTCAATCGTTAATCTTCATTCATCAATATTCAACCTTCAATCCTCAATCCACAATCCTCAATGTTCAGTCCTCAATACCCAATCCTCAATCTTCAATCCTCTATCCTCAATCCTCAATCCTCAATCCTCAATTCTCAATCGTCAATCTTCAATCCTCAATACTCAATCTTCAATTCTCAATCCTCAATCCTCAATCCTCAATCCTCATCCTTCAATCCTCAATACCCAATACTCAATCTTCAATCCTCAACCCTTAATCCTCAATCCTCAATTCTCAATCCTCAATCCTCAATCCTCAATCGTCAATCCTCAACTCTCAACCCTGAGTCATCAATCTTCAACACTCAGTAATCAATCGTCAATCTTCAATCAACAATCCTCAATCATCCATTCTCAATCCTCAATCATCAATCCTCAATCCTCAATACTCAATCCTCAACACTCAATCCTCAATGCTCAATCCTCAATCCTCAATCCTCAATCCTCAATCCTCAATCCTCAATCGTCAATCCTCAATCGTCTATCCTCAATCCTCAACCACCAATCCTCAATCCTCGATCCCCAAACCTCAATCCTCAATCGTCGATCCTCAAACATCAGCCTTCAATCCTCAAACCTTGATCCTCAATACTCAACCCTCTGTCCTCATTCTTCAATACTCAATCCTCAGTCCTCAGTTTTCAATCGTCAATCCTCAATCCTCAATCGTCAATCCTCAATCATCAACCATCAATCCTAAGTCCTCAATCCTCAGTCCTCAATCCTCAATCCTCAATCCTCAATTCTCAGCCCTCAATAGAAAATCCTCAGTTCCCAGTATTCAATACTCGATCCTCAACCTACAATCTTCAAATCTCAGTTCCCGTACATCAATTCTCAACACTCTATCCTCAACACTCAGTCCTCAATCATCAATCAACAATCCTCAAACCTCTATATTCAATCTTCAATCCTCGACACTCAATACTCAATCCTCAATCCTCAATCCGCAATCCTCAATCCTCAATTCTCAAACCTCAATCCTCAACCCTCAGTCCACAGTCCTCAATCCTCAACCTTCAGTCCTCTATCCTCAATCATCAATTATCAATCCTAAATCCTCAAACTTCAACATCAATCCTCAATCTTGAAACATGAATACACAATCCTCAATCTCCAATCCTCGAACCTCAATCGTCAATCCTCAATCCTCAACACTGAGTCCTCAATCCTCAATACTCAACCTTCAATCCTTTTCCCGCAATCCCCAATTCTCAATCCTCAATACTCAATCCTCCATCCTGAAACTTCAATTCTCACCCTGCAATACCCAATCCTCCATCCTCAAACCTCAATTGTAAATCCTCAGTCGAATATCGTCAGTTCTCAGTTTTCATTAGCACAATCCACATTCTACAGTCTTCAAATGCCAATACTCAAACATAAAATCTCAAAACCCGATCCTCAACCCTAAATCCTCAATCTTCAATCTTCAACCCTCAATCCTCAATCTTCAATCCCCAACACTCAATCCTCAATTTTCAATCCTCTATCCTCAATCCTCAATCGTCAATACTCAACCCTAAGTAATCAAGCCTCAATTCTCAATATTCAATTGTCAATCCTCAAATCTCAAACATCAAACCTCAGCCATCAGTCCTCAATCCTCAGTCCTCAATCGTCAATCCTCAATCGTCAACCGTCAATCCTCAATCCTCAGCCATCAATCCTCAACCCTCAATCGCCTATCCTCAATCCTCAATCCTCAATCCTCAAACCTCAACCTTCAATCCTCAACACTTAATCCTCAATCCACAATCCTCAATCCTCAATTTTCAATCCTCAATAGAATATCCTCAATTCTCAGTTTTTAATACTCAATGCTCAATCCTCAGTACACGACACTCAATCTTCAATCCTGAATCCTCAATCGTCATTCCTCAATCCTCAACCGTCAATCCTCAATCCTCAATCTTCAATCCTCAACATTCAGTCGTAAATGCTCAATACTCTATCCTCAATCCTCAATCCTCAATCCTCAATCCTCATCCTCAATCATCCGTCCTCAAACCTCAATCCTCAATCCTCAATACTCGATCCTCAATCCTCACTCCTCAAGCCTCAACACTCAATATTCAATTGTCAATCATAAACTCACAGCACTCAAACCTCACCCATCATTCCTCAATCCTCAGTCCTCAATCTTCAATCATCAATAGTCAATCCTCAATCTTCAATCCTCATTCCTCAATCCTCAACCCTCAATCCTCAACCCTCAGTAATCAATACTCTGTCCTCAATCTTCAATCCTCAATCATCAATCCTAAATCCTCAATCCTCAATCCTCAATCCTCAATCCTCAATCCTCAATTCTCAGCCCTCAATAGAAAATCCTCAATTCCCAGTATTCAATACTCGATCCTCAACCTACAATCTTCAAATCTCAGTTCCCGTACATCAATTCTCAACACTCTATCCTCAACACTCAGTCCTCAATCGTCAATCAACAATCCTCAAACCTCTATATTCAATCTTCAATCCTCGACACTCAATACTCAATCCTCAATCCTCAATCCCCAACACTCAATCCTCATCCCTCAGTAGTCAACCCTCAATACTCAATCCTCAATCCTCAATCTTCAATCCTCAATCCTCAATCTTCAATCCTCAATTCTCTGTCCTCAATCCTCTATCCTCAATCCTCAATCCTCAATCCTCAATCCTCAATCCTCAAACCTCAATCCTCAAATGTCAATCCTCAATCCTCTGCCATCAATCCTCAATCCTCAATCCCCAATCATCAATCATCAATCCTCAATCCTCAATCTTCAATCCTCAACATTCATTCCTCAATGCTCAATACTCAATCCTCAATCCTCAATCCTCAGTCATCAGTTCTCAATCCTCAATATTCAATCCTCAATCCTCAGTCCTCAAGCCTTAATCCTCAATCCTCAATCCTCAATCTTCAATCCTCAATACTCAATCCTCAATCCTCAGACCTCGATCCTCAATCCTCAATATTCAATTAACAATCCTGGATTCTGAAACCTCAATCGACAACCCTCAGTACTCAATCCTCCATCTTCAATCCTCAAACCTCTACCATCAATCCTCAATACTTAATCCTCAATCCTCAATCCTCAATGCTCAATAGAAAATCTTCAATTCTCTGTTTTCAATACTCAACCCTCAATCTTTAATTTTCAAATCTCAGTTCACAGACATCAATCCTCAACACTCTGTCCACAACACTCAGTCCTCAATCTTCAATCATCAAATCTAAATTCATTATCTTCAGTCATCAATCCTCAGTCCACAACATTCAATCCTCAATAATCAACACTCAATCCTCAATCCTCAATCCGCAATCCTCAACCCTCAATCCTCAATCCACAGTCCTCAATCGTCCGTCCTCAATTCTCTACTCTCAATCCTCAATGCTCAATCCACAATACTCAACCCTCAATCCTCAATCCTCAATCCTCAACATTTAATGCTCAATCCTCGATCCTCAATCCTCAGTCATTAATTATCAATCCTCAATATTCAATCCTCAATCCTCAGACCTCATGCCTCAACACTCAATATTCAATTGTCAATCATAAACTCACGGCACTCAAACCTCACCCCTCAGTCCTCAATCCTCAGTCCTCAATCATCAACCATCAATCATCAATACTCAATCTTCAATCCTCATTACTCAATCCTCAACCCTTAAACCTCAACCCTCAGTATTCAACCCTCAGTCATCAATCCTCAACCCTCAATCATCAATTCTCAATCCTCAATCTTCAATCCTCAACAGTCAATCCTCAATCGTCAATCCTCAAACCTCAACCATCAATCCTCAATCGTCAATCCTCAAGCCTCAACCATCAATCCTCAATCCTCAATCCCCTATCCTCAAACCACAATCGTCAATCCTCAAACCTCAAACTTCAATCCTCAACCCTTAATCCTCAATCCTCAATCCTCAATCCTCAATTTTCAATCCTCAATAGAATATCTTCGATTCTCAGTTTTCAATACTCTGTCCTCAGCCATCAATCCTCAATCCTCAATCCTCAATCCTCAATCCTCAATCCTCAACCCTCAATTCTCTGCCCTCAATAGAAAATCCTCAATTCCCAGTATTCAATACTCAATTCTCAACCTACAATCTTCAAATCTCAGTTCCCGAACATCAATTCTCAACTCTCTATCCTCAACACTCAGTCGTCAATCATCAATCAACAATCCTCAAACCTCTATATTCAATCTTCAACCCTCCACACTCAATACTCAATCCTCAATCCTCAATCCGCAACCCTCAATCCTCAATTCTCAAACCTCAATCCTCAACCCTCAGTCCACAGTCCTCAATCCTCAACCTTCAGTCCTCTATCCTCGATCCTCAATTATCAATCCTAAATCCTCAAACTTCAACCTCAATCCCCAATCTTGAAACATGAATACACAATCCTCAATCTCCAATCCTCGAACCTCAATCGTCAATCCTCAATCCTCAAAACTGAGTCCTCAATCCTCAATACTCAATCTTCAATCCTTTTCCCGCAATCCCCAATTCTCAATCCTCAATACTCAATCATCCATCCTGAACCTTCAATCCTCACCCTGCAATACCCAATCCTCCATACTCAAACCTCAATTGTAAATCCTCAGTCGAATATCGTCAGTTCTCAGTTTTCAATACTCAACCCTCAATCTTCAATTTTTAAATCTCAGTTCACAGACATCAATCCTCGTCACTCTGTTCTCAACACTCTGTCCTGAGTCTTCAATAATCTATCCTCAATCCTTAATCTTCAATCCTCAATCCTCAATCCTCAACCCTCAATCCTCAATTTTCAATCCTCTATCCTCAATCCTCAATCGTCAATACTCAATCCTAAGTAATCAAGCCTCAATTCTCAATATTTAATTGTGAATCCTCAAATCTCAAACCTCAAACCTCAGCCATCAGTCCTCAATCCTCAGTCCTCAATCGTCAATCCTCAATCGTCAGTCGTCAATACTCAATCCTCAGCCATCAATCCTCAACCCTCAATCGCCTATCCTCAATCCTCAATTCTCAATCCTCAAACCTCAACCTTCAATCCTCAACACTTAATCCTCAATCCACAATCCTCAATCCTCAATTTTCAATCCTCAATAGAATATCCTCAATTCTCAGTTTTTAATACTCAATGCTCAATCCTCAGTACACGACACTCAATCTTCAATCCTCAATCCTCAATCGTCATTCCTCAATCCTCAACCATCAATCCTCAATCATCAATCATCAATCCTCAATCTTCAATCCACGATCCTCAATCCCCAACCCTCAATCCTGAACCCTCAGTAGTCAACCCTAAATACTCAATCCTCAATCCTCAATCTTCAATCCTCAATCCTCAATCTTCAATCCTCAATTCTCTGTCCTCAATCCTCTACCCTCAATCCTCAATCCTCAATCCTCAATCCTCAATCCTCAATCCTCAATCCTCAATCCTCAATCCTCAATCCTCAATCCTCAATCCTCAATCCTCAATCCTCAATCTTCAATCCTCAATCGTCAATCTTCAATCCTCAATACTCAATCTTCAATCCTCAATCCTCAATCCCCAATCCTCAATCCTCATTCTTCAATCCTCAATACCCAATCCTCAATCTTCAATCCTCAACCCTTAATCCTCAATCCTCAATTCTCAATCCTCAATCCTCAATCCTCAATCGTCAATCCTCAACCCTCAACCCTGAGTCATCAATCCTCAACACTCAGTAATCAATCGTCAATCTTCAATCATCAATCCTCAATCATCCATTCTCAATCCTCAATCTTCATTCATCAACACTCAATACTCAACCCTCAATGCTCAATCCTCAATCCTCAATCCTCAATCGTCAATCCTCAATCCTCAATCCTCAATCCTCAATCGTCAATCCTCAATCCTCAACCATCAATCCTCAATCCTCAATCCACAATCCTCAATCCACAATCGTCAATCCTCAAACCTCAAACTTCAATCCTCAACCCTTAATCCTCAATCCTCAATCCTCAATACTCAATTTTCAATCCTCAATAGAATATCTTCAATTCTCAGTTTTCAATACTCTGTCCTCAATCTTCTATCCTCAATCATCAATTCTCAATCCTCAATCTTCAATCCTCAACACTCAATCCTCAATGCTCAATCCTCAATCCTCAACCCTCAATCCTCAATGCTCAATCGTCAATCCTCAATCATCTATCCTCAATCCTCAACCACCAATCCTCAATCCTCGATCCCCAAACCTCAATCCTCAATCGTCGAACCTCAAACATCAGCCTTCAATCCTCAAACCTTGATCCTCAATACTCCACCCTCTGTCCTCATTCTTCAATACTCAATCCTCAGTCCTCAGTCTTCAATCGTCAATCCTCAATCCTCAATCGTCAATCCTCAATCATCAACCATCAATCCTAAGTCCTCAATCCTCAATCCTCAATCCTCAATCTTCAATCCTCAATACTCAATCCTCAATCCTCAGACCTCGATCCTCAATCCTCAATATTCAATTAACAATCCTGGATTCTGAAACCTCAATCCACAACCCTCAGTACTCAATCCTCAATCTTCAATCCTCAAACCTCTACCATCAATCCTCAATACTTAATCCTCAATCCTCAATCCTCAATGCTCAATAGAAAATCCTCAATTCTCTGTTTTCAATACTCAACCCTCAATCTTTAATTTTCAAATCTCAGTTCACAGACATCAATCCTCAACACTCTGTCCTCAACACTCAGTCCTCAATCTTCAATCATCAAATCTCAATTCATTATCTTCAGTCATCAATCCTCAGTCCACAACATTCAATCCTCAATAATCAACACTCAATCCTCAATCCTCAATCCTCAATCCTCAATCCTCAATCCTCAATCCTCAATCCTCAATCCTCAATCCTCAATCCTCAATCCTCAATCCACAGTCCTCAATCCTCCGTCCTCAATTCTCTACCCTCAATCCTCAATGCTCAATCCTCAATACTCAACCCTCAATCCTCAATCCTCAATCCTCAACATTTAATGCTCAATCCTCGATCCTCAGTCCTCAGTCATTAATTATCAATCCTCAATATTCAATCCTCAATCCTCAGACCTCAAGCCTCAACACTCAATATTCAATTGTCAATCATAAACTCACAGCACTCAAACCTCACCCCTCAGTCCTCAATCCTCAGTCCTCAATCATCAACCATCAATCATCAATACTCAATCTTCAATCCTCATTACTCAATCCTCAACCCTTAAACCTCAACCCTCAGTATTCAACCCTCAGTCATCAATCCTCAACCCTCAATCATCAATTCTCAATCCTCAATCTTCAATCCTCAACAGTCAATCCTCAATGCTCAATCCTCTATCCTCAATCCTCAATCCTCAATCCTCAATCCTCAATCCTCAATCCTCAATCCTCAATCCTCAATCCTCAATCCTCAATCCTCAAACCTCAATCTTCAATCCTCTATACTCAATCCTCAATCCTCTGTCCTCGAGCCTCAATCCTCAATATTCAATTACCAATCCTGAATTCTGAAACCTCAATCCTCAACCCTCAGTCCTCAATCCTCAATCGTCAATCCTCAAACCTCATCCATCAATCCTCAATCGTCAATCCTCAAGCCTCAACCATCAATCCTCAATCCTCAATCCCCAATCCTCAAACCACAATCGTCAATCCTCAAGCCTCAAACTTCAATCCTCAACCCTTAATCCTCAATGCTTAATCCTCAATACTCAATCCTCAATCCTCAATCCTCAATCCTCAATCGTCAATACTCAACCCTCAATCCTCAATCCTCAATCGTCAATCCTCAATCCTTAACCATCAATCCTCAATCCTCAATCCACAATCCTCAATCCACAATCGTCAATCCTCAAACCTCAAACTTCAATCATCAACCCTTAATCCTCAATCCTCAATCCTCAATTCTCAGCCCTCAATAGAAAATCCTCAATTCCCAGTATTCAATACTCGATCCTCAACCTACAATCTTCAAATCTCAGTTCCCGTACATCAATTCTCAACACTCTATCCTCAACACTCAGTCCTCAATCATCAATAAACAATCCTCAAACCTCTATATTCAATCTTCAATCCTCGACACTCAATACTCAATCCTCAATCCTCAATCCCCAACACTCAATCCTCATCCCTCAGTAGTCAACCCTCAATACTCAATCCTCAATCCTCAATCTTCAATCCTCAATCCTCAATCTTCAATCCTCAATTCTCTGTCCTCAATCCTCTATCCTCAATCCTCAATCCTCAATCCTCAATCCTCAATCCTCAATCCTCAATCCTCAAATGTCAATCCTCAATCCTCTGCCATCAATCCTCAATCCTCAATCCCCAATCATCAATCATCAATCCTCAATCCTCAATCTTCAATCCTCAACATTCATTCCTCAATGCTCAATACTCAATCCTCAATCCTCAATCCTCAGTCATCAGTTCTCAATCCTCAATATTCAATCCTCAATCCTCAGTCCTCAAGCCTTAATCCTCAATCCTCAATCCTCAATCTTCAATCCTCAATACTCAATCCTCAATCCTCAGACCTCGATCCTCAATCCTCAATATTCAATTAACAATCCTGGATTCTGAAACCTCAATCGACAACCCTCACTACTCAATCCTCCATCTTCAATCCTCAAACCTCTACCATCAATCCTCAATACTTAATCCTCAATCCTCAATCCTCAATGCTCAATAGAAAATCCTCAATTCTCTGTTTTCAATACTCAACCCTCAATCTTTAATTTTCAAATCTCAGTTCACAGACATCAATCCTCAACACTCTGTCCTCAACACTCAGTCCTCAATCTTCAATCGTCAAATCTCAATTCATTATCTTCAGTCATCAATCCTCAGTCCACAACATTCAATCCTCAATAATCAACACTCAATCCTCAATCCTCAATCCGCAATCCTCAACCCTCAATCCTCAATCCACAGTCCTCAATCGTCCGTCCTCAATTCTCTACTCTCAATCCTCAATGCTCAATCCACAATACTCAACCCTCAATCCTCAATCCTCAATCCTCAACATTTAATGCTCAATCCTCGATCCTCAATCCTCAGTCATTAATTATCAATCCTCAATATTCAATCCTCAATCCTCAGACCTCATGCCTCAACACTCAATATTCAATTGTCAATCATAAACTCACGGCACTCAAACCTCACCCCTCAGTCCTCAATCCTCAGTCCTCAATCATCAACCATCAATCATCAATACTCAATCTTCAATCCTCATTACTCAATCCTCAACCCTTAAACCTCAACCCTCAGTATTCAACCCTCAGTCATCAATCCTCAACCCTCAATCATCAATTCTCAATCCTCAATCTTCAATCCTCAACAGTCAATCCTCAATCGTCAATCCTCAAACCTCAACCATCAATCCTCAATCGTCAATACTCAAGCCTCAACCATCAATCCTCAATCCTCAATCCCCTATCCTCAAACCACAATCGTCAATCCTCAAACCTCAAACTTCAATCCTCAACCCTTAATCCTCAATCCTCAATCCTCAATCCTCAATTTTCAATCCTCAATAGAATATCTTCGATTCTCAGTTTTCAATACTCTGTCCTCAGCCATCAATCCTCAATCCTCAATCCTCAATCCTCAATCCTCAATCCTCAACCCTCAATTCTCTGCCCTCAATAGAAAATCCTCAATTCCCAGTATTCAATACTCAATTCTCAACCTACAATCTTCAAATCTCAGTTCCCGAACATCAATTCTCAATTCTCTATCCTCAACACTCAGTCGGCAATCATCAATCAACAATCCTCAAACCTCTATATTCAATCTTCAACCCTCCACACTCAATACTCAATCCTCAATCCTCAATCCGCAACCCTCAATCCTCAATTGTCAAACCTCAATCCTCAACCCTCAATCCACAGTCCTCAATCCTCAACCTTCAGTCCTCTATCCTCGATCCTCAATTATCAATCCTAAATCCTCAAACTTCAACCTCAATCCCCAATCTTGAAACATGAATACACAATCCTCAATCTCCAATCCTCGAACCTCAATCGTCAATCCTCAATCCTCAAAACTGAGTCCTCAATCCTCAATACTCAATCTTCAATCCTTTTCCCGCAATCCCCAATTCTCAATCCTCAATACTCAATCATCCATCCTGAACCTTCAATCCTCACCCTGCAATACCCAATCCTCCATACTCAAACCTCAATTGTAAATCCTCAGTCGAATATCGTCAGTTCTCAGTTTTCAATACTCAACCCTCAATCTTCAATTTTTAAATCTCAGTTCACAGACATCAATCCTCGTCACTCTGTTCTCAACACTCAGTCCTGAGTCTTCAATAATCTATCCTCAATCCTTAATCTTCAATCCTCAATCCTCAATCCACAACCCTCAATCCCCAACCCTCAATCCTCAATTTTCAATCCTCTATCCTCTATCCTCAATCCTCAATCGTCAATACTCAATCCTAAGTAATCAAGCCTCAATTCTCAATATTCAATTGTGAATCCTCAAATCTCAAACCTCAAACCTCAGCCATCAGTCCTCAATCATCAGTCCTCAATCGTCAATCCTCAATCGTCAGTCGTCAATACTCAATCCTCAGCCATCTATCCTCAACCCTCAATCGCCTATCCTCAATCCTCAATTCTCAATCCTCAAACCTCAACCTTCAATCCTCAACACTTAATCCTCAATCCACAATCCTCAATCCTCAATTTTCAATCCTCAATAGAATATCCTCAATTCTCAGTTTTTAATACTCAATGCTCAATCCTCAGTACACGACACTCAATCTTCAATCCTCAATCCTCAATCGTCATTCCTCAATCCTCAACCATCAATCCTCAATCATCAATCATCAATCCTCAATCTTCAATCCACGATCCTCAATCCCCAACCCTCAATCCTGAACCCTCAGTAGTCAACCCTAAATACTCAATCCTCAATCCTCAATCTTCAATCCTCAATCCTCAATCTTCAATCCTCAATTCTCTGTCCTCAATCCTCTACCCTCAATCCTCAATCCTCAATCCTCAATCCTCAATCCTCAATCCTCAATCCTCAATCGTCAATTGTCAATCCTCAATCCTCAGCCATCAATCCTCAATCCTCAATCCCCAATCATCAATCATCAATCCTCAATCCTCAATCTTCAATCCTCAACATTCATTCCTAAATGCTCAATACTCTATCCTCAATCCTCAATCCTCAATCCTCAATCCTCAATCCTCAATCATCCGTCCTCAAACCTCAATCCTCAATCCTCAATCCTCAATACTCGATCCTCAATCCTCAATCCTCAAGCCTCAACACTCAATATTCAATTGTCAATCATAAACTCACAGCACTCAAACCTCACCCATCATTCCTCAATCCTCAGTCCTCAATCTTCAATCATCAATAGTCAATCCTCAATCTTCAATCCTCATTCCTCAATCCTCAACCCTCAATCCTCAACCCTCAGTAATCAATCCTCAGTCCTCAATCCTCAATCCTCAATCATCAATTCTCAATCCTCAACCTTCAATCCTCAACACTCAACCCTCAATGCTCAATACTCTATCCTCAATCCTCAATCCTCAATCCTCAATCCTCATTCTACAATCCTCAATACCCAATCCTCAATCTTCACTCTTCAAGCCTCAATCCTCAATCCTCAATCCTCAATCCACAGTCATCAGTTCTCAATCCTCAACATTCAATCGTGAATCCTCAGTCCTCAAGCCTTAATCCTCAATCCTCAATCCTCAATCTTCAATCCTCAATACTCAATCCTCAATCCTCAGACCTCGATCCTCAATCCTCAATATTCAATTAACAATCCTGGATTCTGAAACCTCAATCCACAACCCTCAGTACTCAATCCTCAATCTTCAATCCTCAAACCTCTACCATCAATCCTCAATACTTAATCCTCAATCCTCAATCCTCAATGCTCAATAGAAAATCCTCAATTCTCTGTTTTCAATACTCAACCCTCAATCTTTAATTTTCAAATCTCAGTTCACAGACATCAATCCTCAACACTCTGTCCTCAACACTCAGTCCTCAATCTTCAATCATCAAATCTCAATTCATTATCTTCAGTCATCAATCCTCAGTCCACAACATTCAATCCTCAATAATCAACACTCAATCCTCAATCCTCAATCCTCAATCTTCAATCCTCAATCCTCAATCCTCAATCCTCAATCCTCAATCCTCAATCCTCAATCCTCAATCCTCAATCCTCAATCCTCAATCCTCAATCATCAAT
This sequence comes from Calliopsis andreniformis, assembly GCF_051401765.1. Classification (NCBI taxonomy): domain Eukaryota; kingdom Metazoa; phylum Arthropoda; class Insecta; order Hymenoptera; family Andrenidae; genus Calliopsis; species Calliopsis andreniformis. Next base: position 1,237,452 of record NW_027480458.1, read on the forward strand.
CCTCAATACTCAATCTTCAATCCTCAATCCTCAATCCTCAATACTCAAAGCTCAATCTTCAACCCTCAATACTCAATTTTCAATCCTCAATCCTCAATCCTCAATCCTCAATCCTCATTCTACAATCCTCAATACCCAATCCTCAATCTTCACTCTTCAAGCCTCAATTCGCAATCCTCAATCCTCAATCCTCAGTCCTCAAGTATCAATACTCAACCCTCAGTCCTCGTCCTCAATCCACAACCCTCAATCCTCAATCGTTAATCTTCATTCATCAATATTCAACCTTCAATCCTCAATCCACGATCCTCAATGTTCAGTCCTCAATACCCAATCCTCAATCTCCAATCCTCAATCCTCAATCCTCAATCGTCAATCCTCAATCCTCAGCCATCAATCCTCAATCCTCAATCCCCAATCATCAATCATCAATCCTCAATCCTCAATCTTCAATCCTCAACATTCATTCCTAAATGCTCAATACTCTATCCTCAATCCTCAATCCTCAATCCTCAATCCTCAATCCTCAATCATCCGTCCTCAAACCTCAATCCTCAATCCTCAATCCTCAATACTCGATCCTCAATCCTCAGTCCTCAAGCCTCAACACTCAATATTCAATTGTCAATCATAAACTCACAGCACTCAAACCTCACCCATCATTCCTCAATCCTCAGTCCTCAATCTTCAATCATCAATAGTCAATCCTCAATCTTCAATCCTCATTCCTCAATCCTCAACCCTCAATCCTCAACCCTCAGTAATCAATCCTCAGTCCTCAATCCTCAATCCTCAATCCTCAATCCTCAATCCTCAATCTTCAGTACTCAATCATCAATCCTCAATCCTCCGACCTCAAACATCAATCCTCAATATTCAATGCTCAATCCTCAATCCTCAATCCTCAGTCATCAGTTCTCAATCCTCAATATTCAATCCTCAATCCTCAGTCCTCAAGCCTTAATCCTCAATCCTCAATCAACAATCCTCAATCGTCAATCCTCAATCCTCAACTTTCAATCCTCAATACTCAATTTTCAATCCTCAATCCTCAATCCTCAATCCTCAATTCTCAATCCTCAATCCTCTGTCCTCAGTCCTCAAACCTCAATCCTCAACACTCAGCCCTCATCCTCCATCCTCAATCCTTAATCAGCAATCCTCAATCTTCAATCCTCAATATTCAATCATCAACCCTCAATCCTCAACCCTCAATCCTCAATCCTCAATCCTCAGTGATCAATACTCAATCTTTAATACACAATTCTCAATCCTCAATCCTCAATCCTCAATCCTCAATCCTCATTCCTCATTTCTCAGCCCTCAATCCTCAACCCTCAGTCCTCATCCTCAATTCTCAATCCTCAATCCTCAATCATCAACCCTCAATCTTCAATCCTCAATAATCAATCTCCAATTCTAGATCCTCAATCCTCAATCCTCAATCCTCAATCCTCAATCCTCAATCCTCAATCCTCAATCCTCAATCCTCAATCCTCAATCTTCAATCCTCAATACTCAATCTTCAATCCTCAATCCTCAATCCTCAATACTCAAAACTCAATCTTCAATCCTCAACACTCAATTTTCAATCCTCAATCCTCAATCCTCAATCCTCAATCCTCATTCTACAATCCTCAATACCCAATCCTCAATCTTCAATCTTCAATCCTCAATTCGCAATCCTCAATCCTCAATCCTCAGACCTCAAGTATCAATACTCAACCCTCAGTCCTCGTCCTCAATCCGCAACACTCAACCCTCAATCGTTAATCTTCATTCATCAATATTCAACCTTCAATCCTCAATCCACAATCCTCAATATTCAGTCCTCAATACCCAATCCTCAATCCTCAATCTTCAATCTTCAATCCTCAACCCTTAATCCTCAATCCTCAATTCTCAATCCTCAATCCTCAATCCTCAATCGTCAATCCTCAACCCTCAACCCTGAGTCATCAATCCTCAACACTCAGTAATCAATCGTCAATCTTCAATCATCAATCCTCAATCATCCATTCGCAATCCTCAATCTTCAATCATCAACACTCAATACTCAACCCTCAATCCTCAAACCACAATCGTCAATCCTCAAACCTCAAACTTCAATCCTCAACCCTTAATCCTCAATCCTCAATCCTCAATCCTCAATTTTCAATCCTCAATAGAATATCTTCGATTCTCAGTTTTCAATACTCTGTCCTCAGCCATCAATCCTCAATCCTCAATCCTCAATCATCAATCCTCAATCCTCAATCTTCAGTACTCATACATCAATCCTCAATCCTCCGACCTCAAACGTCAATCCTCAATATTCAATGCTCAATCCTCAATCCTCAATCCTCAGTCATCAGTTCTCAATCCTCAATATTCAATCCTCAATCCTCAGTCCTCAAGCCTTAATCCTCAATCCTCAATCCACAATCCTCAATCGTCAATCCTCAATCCTCAACCTTCAATCCTCAATACTCAATTTTCAATCCTCAATCCTCAATCCTCAATCCTCAATTCTCAATCCTCAATCCTCTGTCCTCAGTCCTCAAACCTCAATCCTCGACACTCAGCCCTCATCCTCCATCCTCAATCCTTAATCAGCAATCCTCAATCTTCAATCCTCAATATTCAATCATCAACCCTCAATCCTCAACCCTCAATCCTCAATCCTCAATCCTCAGTGATCAATACTCAATCTTTAATACACAATTCTCAATCCTCAATCCTCAATCCTCAATCCTCAATCCTCATTCCTCATTTCTCAGCCCTCAATCCTCAACCCTCAGTCCTCATCCTCAATTCTCAATCCTCAATCCTCAATCATCAACCCTCAATCTTCAATCCTCAATAATCAATCTCCAATTCTAGATCCTCAATCCTCAATCCTCAATCCTCAATCCTCAATCCTCAATCCTCAATCCTCAATCCTCAATCCTCAATCCTCAATCTTCAATCCTCAATACTCAATCTTCAATCCTCAATCCTCAATCCTCAATACTCAAAACTCAATCTTCAATCCTCAACACTCAATTTTCAATCCTCAATCCTCAATCCTCAATCCTCAATCCTCATTCTACAATCCTCAATACCCAATCCTCAATCTTCAATCTTCAATCCTCAATTCGCAATCCTCAATCCTCAATCCTCAGACCTCAAGTATCAATACTCAACCCTCAGTCCTCGTCCTCAATCCGCAACACTCAACCCTCAATCGTTAATCTTCATTCATCAATATTCAACCTTCAATCCTCAATCCACAATCCTCAATATTCAGTCCTCAATACCCAATCCTCAATCCTCAATCTTCAATCTTCAATCCTCAACCCTTAATCCTCAATCCTCAATTCTCAATCCTCAATCCTCAATCCTCAATCGTCAATCCTCAACCCTCAACCCTGAGTCATCAATCCTCAACACTCAGTAATCAATCGTCAATCTTCAATCATCAATCCTCAATCATCCATTCTCAATCCTCAATCTTCAATCATCAACACTCAATACTCAACCCTCAATCCTCAAACCACAATCGTCAATCCTCAAACCTCAAACTTCAATCCTCAACCCTTAATCCTCAATCCTCAATCCTCAATCCTCAATTTTCAATCCTCAATAGAATATCTTCGATTCTCAGTTTTCAATACTCTGTCCTCAGCCATCAATCCTCAATCCTCAATCCTCAATCATCAATCCTCAATCCTCAATCTTCAGTACTCATACATCAATCCTCAATCCTCCGACCTCAAACGTCAATCCTCAATATTCAATGCTCAATCCTCAATCCTCAATCCTCAGTCATCAGTTCTCAATCCTCAATATTCAATCCTCAATCCTCAGTCCTCAAGCCTTAATCCTCAATCCTCAATCCACAATCCTCAATCGTCAATCCTCAATCCTCAACCTTCAATCCTCAATACTCAATTTTCAATCCTCAATCCTCAATCCTCAATCCTCAATTCTCAATCCTCAATCCTCTGTCCTCAGTCCTCAAACCTCAATCCTCGACACTCAGCCCTCATCCTCCATCCTCAATCCTTAATCAGCAATCCTCAATCTTCAATCCTCAATATTCAATCATCAACCCTCAATCCTCAACCCTCAATCCTCAATCCTCAATCCTCAGTGATCAATACTCAATCTTTAATACACAATTCTCAATCCTCAATCCTCAATCCTCAATCCTCAATCCTCATTCCTCATTTCTCAGCCCTCAATCCTCAACCCTCAGTCCTCATCCTCAATTCTCAATCCTCAATCCTCAATCCTCAATCATCAACCCTCAATCTTCAATCCTCAATAATCAATCTCCAATTCTAGATCCTCAATCCTCAATCCTCGATCCTCAATCCTCAATCCTCAATCCTCAATCCTCAATCCTCAATACTCAATCCTCAATCTTCAATCCTCAATACTCAATCTTCAATCCTCAATCCTCAATCCTCAATCCTCAATCCTCATTCTTCAATCCTCAATACCCAATCCTCAATCTTCAATCCTCAACCCTTAATCCTCAATCCTCAATTCTCAATCCTCAATCCTCAATCCTCATTCTTCAATCCTCAATACCCAATCCTCAATCTTCAATCCTCAACCCTTAATCCTCAATCCTCAATTCTCAATCCTCAATCCTCAATCCTCAATCGTCAATCCTCAACCCTCAACCCTGAGTCATCAATCCTCAACACTCAGTAATCAATCGTCAATCTTCAATCGTCAATCCTCAATCATCCATTCTCAATCCTGAATCTTCAATCATCAACACTCAATACTCAACCCTCAATGCTCAATCCTCAATCCTCAATCCTCAATCGTCAATCCTCAATCCTCAATCCTCAATCCTCAATCGTCAATCCTCAATCCTCAATCCAAAACCTTCAATCCTCAATTCTCAAACCTCAATCCTCAACCCTCAGTCCACAGTCCTCAATCCTCAACCTTCAGTCCTCTATCCTCGATCCTCAATTATCAATCCTAAATCCTCAAACTTCAACCTCAATCCCCAATCTTGAAACATGAATACACAATCCTCAATCTCCAATCCTCGAACCTCAATCGTCAATCCTCTATCCTCAAAACTGAGTCCTCAATCCTCAATACTCAATCTTCAATCCTTTTCCCGCAATCCCCAATTCTCAATCCTCAATACTCAATCATCCATCCTGAACCTTCAATCCTCACCCTGCAATACCCAATCCTCCATACTCAAACCTCAATTGTAAATCCTCAGTCGAATATCGTCAGTTCTCAGTTTTCAATACTCAACCCTCAATCTTCAATTTTTAAATCTCAGTTCACAGACATCAATCCTCGTCACTCTGTTCTCAACACTCAGTCCTGAGTCTTCAATAATCTATCCTCAATCCTTAATCTTCAATCCTCAATCCTCAATCCTCAACCCTCAATCCCCATCCCTCAATCCTCAATTTTCAATCCTCTATCCTCAATCCTCAATCGTCAATACTCAATCCTAAGGAATCAAGCCTCAATTCTCAATATTCAATTGTGAATCCTCAAATCTCAAACCTCAAACCTCAGCCATCAGTCCTCAATCCTCAGTCCTCAATCGTCAATCCTCAATCGTCAATCCTCAATCGTCAGTCGTCAATACTCAATCCTCAGCCATCAATCCTCAACCCTCAATCGCCTATCCTCAATCCTCAATTCTCAATCCTCAAACCTCAACCTTCAATCCTCAACACTTAATCCTCAATCCACAATCCTCAATCCTCAATTTTCAATCCTCAATAGAATATCCTCAATTCTCAGTTTTTAATACTCAATTCTCAATCCTCAGTACACGACACTCAATCTTCAATCCTCAATCCTCAATCGTCATTCCTCAATCCTCAACCATCAATCCTCAATCATCAATCATCAATCCTCAATCTTCAATCCACGATCCTCAATCCCCAACCCTCAATCCTGAACCCTCAGTAGTCAACCCTAAATACTCAATCCTCAATCCTCAATCTTCAATCCTCAATCCTCAATCTTCAATCCTCAATTCTCTGTCCTCAATCCTCTACCCTCAATCCTCAATCCTCAATCCTCAATCCTCAATCCTCAGCCATCAATCCTCAATCCTCAATCCCCAATCATCAATCATCAATCCTCAATCCTCAATCTTCAATCCTCAACATTCATTCCTAAATGCTCAATACTCTATCCTCAATCCTCAATCCTCAATCCTCAATCCTCAATCCTCAATCCTCAATCCTCAATCCTCAATCCTCAATCCTCAATCTTCAGTACTCAATCATCAATCCTCAATCCTCCGACCTCAAACATCAATCCTCAATATTCAATGCTCAATCCTCAATCCTTAATCCTCAGTCATCAGTTCTCAATCCTCAATATTCAATCCTCAATCCTCAGTCCTCAAGCCTTAATCCTCAATCCTCAATCCACAATCCTCAATCGTCAATCCTCAATCCTCAACCTTCAATCCTCAATACTCAATTTTCAATCCTCAATCCTCAATCCTCAATCCTCAATTCTCAATCCTCAATCCTCTGTCCTCAGTCCTCAAACCTCAATCCTCAACACTCAGCCCTCATCCTCCATCCTCAATCCTTAATCAGCAATCCTCAATCTTCAATCCTCAATATTCAATCATCACACCCTCAATCCTCAACCCTCAATCCTCAATCCTCAATCCTCAGTGATCAATACTCAATCTTTAATACACAATCCTCAATCCTCAATCCTCAATCCTCAATCCTCAATCCTCATTCCTCATTTCTCAGCCCTCAATCCTCAACCCTCAGTCCTCATCCTCAATTCTCAATCCTCAATCCTCAATCATCAATCCTCAATCTTCAATCCTCAATAATCAATCTCCAATTCTAGATCCTCAATCCTCAATCCTCAATCATCAATCATCAATCCTCAATCTTCAATCCACAATCCGCAATCCCCAACGCTCAATCCTCAACCCTCAGTAGTCAACCCTCAATAGTCAATCCTTAACCCTCAATCTTCAATCCTCAATCCTCAATCTTCAATCCTCAATTCTCTGTCCTCAATCCTCTATCCTCAATCCTCAATCCTCAATCCTCAATCCTCAATCCTCAATCCTCAATCCTCAATCCTCAATTGTCAATCCTCAATCCTCAGCCATCAATCCTCAATCCTCAATCCCCAATCATCACCCATCAATCCTCAATCCTCAATCTTCAATCCTCAACATTCATTCCTAAATGCTCAATACTCTATCCTCAATCCTCAATCCTCAATCCTCAATCCTCAATCCTCAACCTTCAATCCTCAATACTCAATTTTCAGTCCTCAATCCTCAATCATCAATCCTCAATTCTCAATCCGCAATCCTCTGTCCTCAGTCCTCAAACCTCAATCCTCAACACTCAGCCCTCATCCTCCATCCTCAATCCTTAATCATCAATCCTCAATATTCAATCCTCAATATTCAATCATCATCCCTCAATCCTCAACCCTCAATCCTCAATCCTCAATCCTCAGTGATCAATACTCAATCTTTAATACACAATCCTCAATCCACAATCCTCAATCCTCAATCCTCAATCCTCATTCCTCATTTCTCAACCCTCAATCCTCAACCCTCAGTCCACATCCTCAATTCTCAATCCTCAATCCTCAATCATCAATCCTCAATCTTCAATCCTCAATAATCAATCTCCAATTCTAGATCCTCAATCCTCAATCCTCAATCCTCAATTCTCAATCCTCAATCCTCAATCCTCAATCCTCAATCTTCAATCCTCAATACTCAATCTTCAAACCTCAATCCTCAATCCTCAATACTCAAAACTCAATCTTCAATCCTCAATACTCAATTTTCAATCCTCAATCCTCAATCCTCAATCCTCAATCCTCATTCTACAATCCTCAATACCCAATCCTCAATCTTCAATCTTCAATCCTCAATTCGCAATCCTCAATCCGCAATCCTCAGACCTCAAGTATCAATACTCAACCCTCAGTCCTCGTCCTCAATCCACAACCCTCAATCCTCAATCGTTAATCTTCATTCATCAATATTCAACCTTCAATCCTCAATCCACAATCCTCAATGTTCAGTCCTCAATAGCCAATCCTCAATCTTCAATCCTCAATCCTCAATCCTCAATCCTCAATCCTCAATCCTCAATCGTCAGTCTTCAATCCTCAATACTCAATCTTCAATCCTCAATTCTGAATCCTCAATCCTCAATCCTCATTCTTCAATCCTCAATACCCAATCCTCAATCTTCAATCCTCAACCCTTAATCCTCAATCCTCAATCCTCAATCCTCAATCCTCAATCCTCAATCGTCAATCCTCAACCCTCAACCCTGAGTCATCAATCCTCAACACTCAGTAATCAATCCTCAATCTTCAATCATCAATCCTCAATCATCCATTCTCAATCCTCAATCTTCAATCCTCAATCCTCAATCCTCAATCCTCAACCCTCAATTCTCAGCCCTCAATAGAAAATCCTCAATTCCCAGTATTCAATACTCAATCCTCAACATACAATCTTCAAATCTCAGTTCCCGAACATCAATTCTCAACTCTCTATCCTCAACACTCAGTCGTCAATCATCAATCAACAATCCTCAAACCTCTATATTCAATCTTCATCCCTCCACACTCAATACTGAATCCTCAATCCTCAATCCGCAACCCTCAATCCTCAATTCTCAAACCTCTATCCTCAACCCTCAGTCCACAGTCCTCAATCCTCAACCTTCAGTCCTCTATCCTCAATCCTCAATTATCAATCCTAAATCCTCAAACTTCAGCCTCAATCCTCAATCCTGAAACATGAATACACAATCCTCAATCTCCAATCCTCGAACCTCAATCGTCAATCCTCAATCCTCAAAACTGAGACCTCAATCCTCAATACTCAATCTTCAATCCTTTTCCCGCAATCCCCAATTCTCAATCCTCAATACTCAATCCTCCATCCTGAACCTTCAATCCTCACCCTGCAATACCCAATCCTCCATACTCAAACCTCAATTGTAAATCCTCAGTCGAATATCGTCAGTTCTCAGTTTTCAATACTCAACCCTCAATCTTCAATTTTTAAATCTCAGTTCACAGACATCAATCCTCGTCACTCTGTTCTCAACACTCAGTCCTGAGTCTTCAATAATCTATCCTCAAACCTTAATCTTCAATCCTCAATCCTCAATCCTCAACCCTCAATCCCCAACCCTCAATCCTCTATTTTCAATCCCCTATCCTCAATCCTCAATCGTCAATACTCAATCCTAAGTAATCAAGCCTCAATTCTCAATATTCTATTGTCAATCCTCAAATCTCAAACCTCAAACCTCAGCCATCAGTCCTCAATCCTCAGTCCTCAATCGTCAATCCTCAATCGTCAGTCGTCAATCCTCAATCCTCAGCCATCAATCCTCAACCCTCAATCGCCTATCCTCAATCCTCAATCCTCAATTCTCAAACCTCAACCTTCAATCCTCAACACTTAATCCTCAATCCACAATACTCAATCCTCAATTTTCAATCCTCAATAGAATATCCTCAATTCTCAGTTTTTAATACTCAATGCTCAATCCTCAGTACACGACACTCAATCTTCAATCCTCAATCCTCAATCGTCATTCCTCAATCCTCAACCATCAATCCTCAATCATCAATCATCAATCCTCAATCTTCAATCCACAATCCTCAATCCCCAACGCTCAATCCTCAACCCTCAGTAGTCAACCCTCAATACTCAATCCTCAATCCTCAATCTTCAATCCTCAATCCTCAATCTTCAATCCTCAATTCTCTGTCCTCAATCCTCTAGCCTCAATCGTCAATCCTCAATCCTCAATCCTCAATCCTCAATCCTCAATCCTCAATTGTCAATCCTCAATCCTCAGCCTTCAATCCTCAATCCTCAATCCCCAATCATCAACCATCAATCCTCAATCCTCAATCTTCAATCCTCAACATTCATTCCTAAATGCTCAATACTCTATCCTCAATCCTCAATCCTCAATCCTCAATCCTCAATCCTCAATCATCCGTCCTCAAACCTCAATCCTCAATCCTCAATCCTCAATACTCGATCCTCAATCCTCAGTCCTCAAGCCTCAACACTCAATATTCAATTGTCAATCATAAACTCACAGCACTCAAACCTCACCCATCGTTCCTCAATCCTCAGTCCTCAATCTTCAATCATCAATAGTCAATCCTCAATCTTCAATCCTCATTCCTCAATCCTCAACCCTCAATCCTCAACCCTCAGTAATCAATCCTCAGTCCTCAATCCTCAATCCTCAATCATCAATTCTCAATCCTCAATCTTCAATCCTCAACACTCAACCCTCAATGCTCAATACTCTATCCTCAATCCTCAATCCTCAATCCTCAATCCTCAATCCTCAATCCTCAATCATCAATCCTCAATCTTCAGTACTCAATCATCAATCCTCAACCCTCCGACCTCAAACATCAATCCTCAATATTCCATGCTCAATCCTCAATCCTCAATCCTCAATCCTCAATCCTCAGTCATCAGTTCTCAATCCTCAATATTCAATCCTCAATCCTCAGTCCTCAAGCCTTAATCCTCAATCCTCAATCCACAATCCTCAATCGTCAATCCTCAATCCTCAACCTTCAATCCTCAATACTCAATCTTCAATCCTCAATCCTCAATCTTCAATCCTCAATTCTCTGTCCTCAATCCTCTATCCTCAATCGTCAATCCTCAATCCTCAATCCTCAATCCTCAATCCTCAATCCTCAATTGTCAATCCTCAATCCTCAGCCTTCAATCCTCAATCCTCAATCCCCAATCATCAACCATCAATCCTCAATCCTCAATCTTCAATCCTCAACCTTCAATCCTCAATACTCAATTTTCAATCCTCAATCCTCAATCCTCAATCCTCAATCCTCAATCCTCAACCTTCAATCCTCAATACTCAATTTTCAACCCTCAATCCTCAATCATCAATCCTCAATTCTCAATCCGCAATCCTCTGTCCTCAGTCCTCAAACCTCAATCCTCAACACTCAGCCCTCATCCTCCATCCTCAATCCTTAACCATCAATCCTCAATCTTCAATCCTCAATATTCAATCATCATCCCTCAATCCTCAACCCTCAATCCTCAATCCTCAATCCTCAGTGATCAATACTCAATCTTTAATACACAATCCTCAATCCACAATCCTCAATCCTCAATCCTCAATCCTCATTCCTCATTTCTCAACCCTCAATCCTCAACCCTCAGTCCACATCCTCAATTCTCAATCCTCAATCCTCAATCATCAATCCTCAATCTTCAATCCTCAATAATCAATCTCCAATTCTAGATCCTCAATCCTCAATCCTCAATCCACAATTCTCAATCCTCAATCCTCAATCCTCAATCCTCAATCTTCAATCCTCAATACTCAATCTTCAAACCACAATCCTCAATCCTCAATACTCAAAACTCAATCTTCAATCCTCAATACTCAATTTTCAATCCTCAATCCTCAATCCTCAATCCTCAATCCTCATTCTACAATCCTCAATACCCAATCCTCAATCTTCAATCTTCAATCCTCAATTCGCAATCCTCAATCCTCAATCCTCAGACCTCAAGTATCAGTACTCAACCCTCAGTCCTCGTCCTCAATCCACAACCCTCAATCCTCAATCGTTAATCTTCATTCATCAATATTCAACCTTCAATCCTCAATCCACAATCCTCAATGTTCAGTCCTCAATAGCCAATCCTCAATCTTCAATCCTCAATCCTCAATCCTCAATCCTCAATCCTCAATCCTCAATCGTCAGTCTTCAATCCTCAATACTCAATCTTCAATCCTCAATCCTGAATCCTCAATCCTCAATCCTCATTCTTCAATCCTCAATACCCAATCCTCAATCTTCAATCCTCAACCCTTAATCCTCAATCCTCAATCCTCAATCCTCAATCCTCAATCCTCAATCGTCAATCCTCAACCCTCAAACCTGAGTCATCAATCCTCAACACTCAGTAATCAATCCTCAATCTTCAATCATCAATCCTCAATCATCCATTCTCAATCCTCAATCTTCAATCCTCAATCCTCAATCCTCCATCTTCAACCCTCAATTCTCAGCCCTCAATAGAAAATCCTCTATTCCCAGTATTCAATACTCAATCCTCAACATACAATCTTCAAATCTCAGTTCCCGAACATCAATTCTCAACTCTCTATCCTCAACACTCAGTCGTCAATCATCAATCAACAATCCTCAAACCTCTATATTCAATCTTCATCCCTCCACACTCAATACTCAATCCTCAATCCTCAATCCGCAACCCTCAATCCTCAATTCTCAAACCTCAATCCTCAACCCTCAGTCCACAGTCCTCAATCCTCAACCTTCAGTCCTCTATCCTCAATCCTCAATTATCAATCCTAAATCCTCAAACTTCAACCTCAATCCTCAATCCTGAAACATGAATACACAATCCTCAATCTCCAATCCTCGAACCTCAATCGTCAATCCTCAATCCTCAAAACTGAGACCTCAATCCTCAATACTCAGTCTTCAATCCTTTTCCCGCAATCCCCAATTCTCAATCCTCAATACTCAATCCTCCATCCTGAACCTTCAATCCTCACCCTGCAATACCCAATCCTCCATACTCAAACCTCAATTGTAAATCCTCAGTCGAATATCGTCAGTTCTCTGTTTTCAATACTCAACCCTCAATCTTCAATTTTTAAATCTCAGTTCACAGACATCAATCCTCGTCACTCTGTTCTCAACACTCAGTCCTGAGTCTTCAATAATCTATCCTCAAACCTTAATCTTCAATCCTCAATCCTCAATCCTCAACCCTCAATCCCCAACCCTCAATCCTCAATTTTCAATCCCCTATCCTCAATCCTCAATCGTCAATACTCAATCCTAAGTAATCAAGCCTCAATTCTCAATATTCAATTGTCAATCCTCAAATCTCAAACCTCAAACCTCAGCCATCAGTCCTCAATCCTCAGTCCTCAATCGTCAATCCTCAATCGTCAGTCGTCAATCCTCAATCCTCAGCCATCAATCCTCAACCCTCAATCGCCTATCCTCAATCCTCAATCCTCAATTCTCAAACCTCAACCTTCAATCCTCAACACTTAATCCTCAATCCACAATCCTCAATCCTCAATTTTCAATCCTCAATAGAATATCCTCAATTCTCAGTTTTTAATACTCAATGCTCAATCCTCAGTACACGACACTCAATCTTCAATCCTCAATCCTCAATCGTCATTCCTCAATCCTCAACCATCAATCCTCAATCATCAATCATCAATCCTCAATCTTCAATCCACATTCCTCAATCCCCAACGCTCAATCCTCAACCCTCAGTAGTCAACCCTCAATACTCAATCCTCAATCCTCAATCTTCAATCCTCAATCCTCAATCTTCAATCCTCAATTCTCTGTCCTCAATCCTCTATCCTCAATCGTCAATCCTCAATCCTCAATCCTCAATCCTCAATCCTCAATCCTCAATTGTCAATCCTCAATCCTCAGCCATCAATCCTCAATCCTAAATCCCCAATCATCAACCATCAATCCTCAATCCTCCATCTTCAATCCTCAACATTCATTCCTAAATGCTCAATACTCTATCCTCAATCCTCAATCCTCAATCCTCAATCCTCAATCCTAAATCATCCGTCCTCAAACCTCAATCCTCAATCCTCAATCCTCAATACTCGATCCTCAATCCTCAATCCTCAATCCTCAGTCATCAGTTCTCAATCCTCAATATTCAATCCTCAATCCTCAGTCCTCAAGCCTTAATCCTCAATCTTCAATCCACAATCCTCAATCGTCAATCCTCAATCCTCAACCTTCAATCCTCAATACTCAATTTTCAATCCTCAATCCTCAATCCTCAATCCTCAATTCTCAATCCTCAATCCTCTGTCCTCAGTCCTCAAACCTCAATCCTCAACACTCAGCCCTCATCCTCCATCCTCAATCCTTCATCGTCAATCCTCAATCCTCGATCCTCAATATTCAATCATCAACCCTCAATCCTCAACACTCAATCCTCATTCCTCAATCCTCAGTGATGAATACTCAATCTTTAATACACAATCCTCAATCCTCAATCCTCAATCCTCAATCCTCAATCCTCAACCCTCATTCCTCATTTCTCAAACCTCAATCCTCAACCCTCAGTCCTCATCCTCAATTCTCAATCCTCAATCCTCAATCATCAATCCTCAATCTTCAATCCTCAATAATCAATCTCCAATTCTAGATCCTCAATCCTCAATCCTCAATCCTCAATCCTCAATCCTCAAGCCTCAATCCTCAATCCTCAATCATCAATCCTCAATACTCAATCTTCAATCCTCAATCCCCAATCCTCAATACTCAAAACTCAATCTTCAACCCTCAATACTCAATTTTCAATCCTCAATCCTCAATCCTCAATCCTCAATCCTCATTCTACAATCCTCAATACCCAATCCTCAATCTTCAATCTTCAAGCCTCAATTCGCAATCCTCAATCCTCAATCCTCAGACCTCAATTATCAATACTCAACCCTCAGTCCTCGTCCTCAATCCACAACCCTCAATCCTCAATCGTTAATCTTCATTCATCAATATTCAACCTTCAATCCTCAATCCACAATCCTCAATGTTCAGTCCTCAATACCCAATCCTCAATCTTCAATCCTCAATCCTCAATCCTCAATCCTCAATCCTCAATCCTCAATCGTCTATCTTCAATCCTCAATACTCAATCTTCAATCCTCAATCCTCAATCCTCAATCCTCAATCCTCATTCTTCAATCCTCAATACCCAATCCTCAATCTTCAATCCTCAAACCTTAATCCTCAATCCTCAATCCTCAATCCTCAATCCTCAATCCTCAATCGTCAATCCTCAACCCTCAACCCTGATTCATCAATCCTCAACAATCAGTAATCAACCCTCAATCTTCAATCATCAATCCTCAATCATCCATTCTCAATCCTCAATCTTCAATCATCAACACTCAATACTCAACCCTCAATGCTTAATCCTCAATCCTCAATCCTCAATCCTCAATCCTCAATCCTCAATCCTCAATCGTCAATCCTCAATCCTCAATCCTCAATCCTCAACCATCAATCCTCAGTCCTCAATCCACAATCCTCAATCCACAATCGTCAATCCTCAAACCTCAAACTTCAATCATCAACCCTTAATCCTCAATCCTCAATCCTCAATCCTCAATTTTCAATCCTCAATAGAATATCTTCAATTCTCAGTTTTCAATACTCTGTCCTCAATCTTCAATCCTCAATCATCAATCCTAAATCCTCAATCCTCAATCCTCAATCCTCAATCCTCAATCCTCAATTCTCAGCCCTCAATAGAAAATCCTCAATTCCCAGTATTCAATACTCGATCCTCAACCTACAATCTTCAAATCTCAGTTCCCGTACATCAATTCTCAACACTCTATCCTCAACACTCAGTCCTCAATCATCAATCAACAATCCTCAAACCTCTATATTCAATCTTCAATCCTCGACACTCAATACTCAATCCTCAATCCTCAATCCTCAGTCATTAATTATCAATCCTCAATATTCAATCCTCAATCCTCAGACCTCAAGCCTCAACACTCAATATTCAATTGTCAATCATAAACTCACAGCACTCAAACCTCACCCCTCAGTCCTCAATCCTCAGTCCTCAATCATCAACCATCAATCATCAATACTCAATCTTCAATACTCATTACTCAATCCTCAACCCTTAAACCTCAACCCTCAGTATTCAACCCTCAGTCATCAATCCTCAACCCTCAATCATCAATTCTCAATCCTCAATCTTCAATCCTCAACAGTCAATCCTCAATGCTCAATCCTCTATCCTCAATCCTCAATCCTCAATCCTCAATTCTCAATCCTCAATCCTCTGTCCTCAGTCCTCAAACCTCAATCCTCAACACTCAGCCCTCATCCTCCATCCTCAATCCTTAATCATCAATCCTCAATCCTCAATCCTCAATATTCAATCATCAACCCTCAATCCTCAACACTCAATCCTCATTCCTCAATCCTCAGTGATCAATACTCAATCTTTAATACACAATACTCAATCCTCAATCCTCAATCCTCAATCCTCAATCCTCAACCCTCATTCCTCATTTCTCAAACCTCAATCCTCAACCCTCAGTCCTCATCCTCAATTCTCAATCCTCAATCCTCAATCATCAATCCTCAATCTTCAATCCTCAATAATCAATCTCCAATTCTAGATCCTCAATCCTCAATCCTCAATCCTCAATCCTCAATCCTCAAGCCTCAATCCTCAATCCTCAATCATCAATCCTCAATACTCAATCTTCAATCCTCAATCCCCAATCCTCAATACTCAAAACTCAATCTTCAACCCTCAATACTCAATTTTCAATCCTCAATCCTCAATCCTCAATCCTCAATCCTCATTCTACAATCCTCAATACCCAATCCTCAATCTTCAATCTTCAAGCCTCAATTCGCAATCCTCAATCCTCAATCCTCAGACCTCAATTATCAATACTCAACCCTCAGTCCTCGTCCTCAATCCACAACCCTCAATCCTCAATCGTTAATCTTCATTCATCAATATTCAACCTTCAATACCCAATCCTCAATCTTCAATCCTCAAACCTTAATCCTCAATCCTCAATCCTCAATCCTCAATCCTCAATCCTCAATCGTCAATCCTCAACCCTCAACCCTGATTCATCAATCCTCAACAATCAGTAATCAACCCTCAATCTTCAATCATCAATCCTCAATCATCCATTCTCAATCCTCAATCTTCAATCATCAACACTCAATACTCAACCCTCAATGCTTAATCCTCAATCCTCAATCCTCAATCCTCAATCCTCAATCCTCAATCCTCAATCGTCAATCCTCAATCCTCAATCCTCAATCCTCAACCATCAATCCTCAGTCCTCAATCCACAATCCTCAATCCACAATCGTCAATCCTCAAACCTCAAACTTCAATCATCAACCCTTAATCCTCAATCCTCAATCCTCAATCCTCAATTTTCAATCCTCAATAGAATATCTTCAATTCTCAGTTTTCAATACTCTGTCCTCAATCTTCAATCCTCAATCATCAATCCTAAATCCTCAATCCTCAATCCTCAATCCTCAATCCTCAATTCTCAATTCTCAGCCCTCAATAGAAAATCCTCAATTCCCAGTATTCAATACTCGATCCTCAACCTACAATCTTCAAATCTCAGTTCCCGTACATCAACTCTCAACACTCTATCCTCAACACTCAGTCCTCAATCATCAATCAACAATCCTCAAACCTCTATATTCAATCTTCAATCCTCGACACTCAATACTCAATCCTCAATCCTCAATCCTCAGTCATTAATTATCAATCCTCAATATTCAATCCTCAATCCTCAGACCTCAAGCCTCAACACTCAATATTCAATTGTCAATTATAAACTCACAGCACTCAAACCTCACCCCTCAGTCCTCAATCCTCAGTCCTCAATCATCAACCATCAATCATCAATACTCAATCTTCAATACTCATTACTCAATCCTCAACCCTTAAACCTCAACCCTCAGTATTCAACCCTCAGTCATCAATCCTCAACCCTCAATCATCAATTCTCAATCCTCAAACCTCAACCATCAATCCTCAATCGTCAATACTCAAGCCTCAACCATCAATCCTCAATCCTCAATCCCCAATCCTCAAACCACAATCGTCAATCCTCAAACCTCAAACTTCAATCCTCAACCCTTAATCCTCAATCCTCAATCCTCAATCCTCAATTTTCAATCCTCAATAGAATATCTTCGATTCTCAGTTTTCAATACTCTGTCCTCAGCCGTCAATCCTCGATCCTCAATCCTCAATCCTCAATCCTCAATCCTCAACCCTCAATTCTCTGCCCTCAATAGAAAATCCTCAATTCCCAGTATTCAATACTCAATCCTCAACCTACAGTCTTCAAATCTCAGTTCCCGAACATCAATTCTCAACTCTCTATCCTCAACACTCAGTCGTCGATCATCAATCAACAATCCTCAAACCTCTATATTCAATCTTCAACCCTCCACACTCAATACTCAATCCTCAATCCTCAATCCGCAACCCTCAATCCTCAATTCTCAAACCTCAATCCTCAACCCTCAGTCCACAGTCCTCAATCCTCAACCTTCAGTCCTCTATCCTCAATCCTCAATTATCAATCCTAAATCCTCAAACTTCAACCTCAATCCTCAATCTTGAAACATGAATACACAATCCTCAATCTCCAATCCTCGAACCTCAATCGTCAATCCTCAATCCTCAAAACTGAGTCCTCAATCCTCAATACTCAATCTTCAATCCTTTTCCCGCAATCCCCAATTCTCAATCCTCAATACTCAATCCTCCATCCTGAACCTTCAATCCTCACCCTGCAATACCCAATCCTCCATACTCAAACCTCAATTGTAAATCCTCAGTCGAATATCGTCAGTTCTCAGTTTTCAATACTCAACCCTCAATCTTCAATTTTTAAATCTCAGTTCACAGACATCAATCCTCGTCACTCTGTTCTCAACACTCAGTCCTGAGTCTTCAATAATCTATCCTCAATCCTTAATCTTCAATCCTCAATCCTCAATCCTCAACCCTCAATCCCCAACCCTCAATCCTCAATTTTCAATCCTCTATCCTCAATCCTCAATCGTCAATACTCAGTCCTAAGTAATCAAGCCTCAATTCTTAATATTCAATTGTGAATCCTCAAATCTCAAACCTCAAACCTCAGCCATCAGTCCTCAATCCTCAGTCCTCAATCGTCAATCCTCAACACTCAATCCTCAATGCTCAATCCTCAATCCTCAATCCTCAATCCTCAATCCTCAATCGTAAATCCTCAATCGTCTATCCTCAATCCTCAACCACCAATCCTCAATCCTCAATCCCCAAACCTCAATCCTCAATCGTCAACCCTCAAACCTCAGCCTTCAATCCTCAAACCTTGATCCTCAATCCTCAACCCTCTGTCCTCATTCTTCAATACTCAATCCTCAGTCCTCAGTCTTCAATCGTCTATCCTCAATCCTCAATCGTCAATCCTCAATCATCAACCATCAATCCTAAATCCTCAATCCTCAATCCTCAATCCTCAATCCTCAATCCTCAATTCTCAGCCCTCAATAGAAAATCCTCAGTTCCCGGTATTCAATTCTCGATACTCAACATACAATCTTCAAATCTCAGTTCCCGTACATCAATTCTCAACACTCTGTCCTCAACACTCAGTCCTCAATCATCAATCAACAATCCTCAAACCTCTATATTCAATCTTCAATCCTCGACATTCATTCCTCAATGCTCAATACTCAATCCTCAATCCTCAATCCTCAGTCATCAGTTCTCAATCCTCAACATTCAATCGTCAATCCTCAGTCCTCAAGCCTTAATCCTCAATCCTCAATCCTCAATCTTCAATCCTCAATACTCAATCCTCAATCCTCAGACCTCGATCCTCAATCCTCAATATTCAATTAACAATCCTGGATTCTGAAACCTCAATCCACAACCCTCTGTACTCAATCCTCAATCTTCAATCCTCAAACCTCTACCATCAATCCTCAATACTTAATCCTCAATCCTCAATCCTCAATGCTCAATAGAAAATCCTCAATTCTCTGTCTTCAATACTCAACCCTCAATCTTTAATTTTCAAATCTCAGTTCACAGACATCAATCCTCAACACTCTGTCCTCAACACTCAGTCCTCAATCTTCAATCATCAAATCTCAGTTCATTATCTTCAGTCATCAATACTCAGTCCACAACATTCAATCCTCAATAATCAACACTCAATCCTCAATCCTCAATCCTCAATCTTCAATCCTCAATCCTCAATCCTCAATCCTCAATCCTCAATCCTCGATCCTCAATCCACAATCCACAGTCCTCAATCCTCCGTCCTCAATTCTCTACCCTCAATCCTCAACGCTCAATCCTCAATACTCAACCCTCAATCCTCAATCCTCAATCCTCAACATTTAATGCTCAATCCTCGATCCTCAGTCCTCAGTCATTAATTATCAATCCTCAATGTTCAATCCTCAATCCTCAGACCTCAAGCCTCAACACTCAATATTCAATTGTCAATCATAAACTCACAGCACTCAAACATCACCCCTCAGTCCTCAATCCTCAGTCCTCAATCATCAACCATCAATCATCAATACTCAATCTTCAATCCTCATTACTCAATCCTCAACCCTTAAACCTCAACCCTCAGTATTCAACCCTCAGTCATCAATCCTCAACCCTCAATCATCAATTCTCAATCCTCAATCTTCAATCCTCAACAGTCAATCCTCAATGCTCAATCCTCTACCCTCAATCCTCATACCTCATACCTCAATCATCAATTCTCAATCCTCAATCTTCAATCCTCAACACTCAACCCTCAATGCTCAATACTCTATCCTCAATCCTCAATCCTCAATCCTCATTCCTCAATCCTCAATCCTCAATCCTCAATCCTCAATCTTCAGTACTCAATCATCAATCCTCAACCCTCCGACCTCAAACATCAATCCTCAATATTGAATGCTCAATCCTCAATCCTGAATCCTCAGTCATCAGTTCTCAATCCTCAATATTCAATCCTCAATCCTCAGTCCTCAAGCCTTAATCCTCAATCCTCAATCCACAATCCTCAATCGTCAATACTCAATCCTCAACCTTCAATCCTCAATACTCAATTTTCAATCCTCAATCCTCAATCCTCAATCCTCAATTCTCAATCCTCAATCCTCTGTCCTCAGTCCTCAAACCTCAATCCTCAACACTCAGCCCTCATCCTCCATCCTCAATCCTTAATCATCAATCCTCAATCTTCAATCCTCAATATTCAATCATCAACCCTCAATCCTCAACCCTCAATCCTCTATCCTCAATCCTCAGTGATCAATACTCAATCTTTAATGCACAATCCTCAATCCTCAATCCTCAATCCTCAATCCTCAATCCTCAATCCTCAATCCTCAATCCTCAATCCTCAATCCTCAATCCTCAATCA
The DNA here is from genome assembly GCF_051401765.1 of Calliopsis andreniformis. Classification (NCBI taxonomy): domain Eukaryota; kingdom Metazoa; phylum Arthropoda; class Insecta; order Hymenoptera; family Andrenidae; genus Calliopsis; species Calliopsis andreniformis. Next base: position 1,258,490 of record NW_027480458.1, read on the forward strand.
TCAATCCTCAATACTCAATCTTCAATCCTCAATCCTCAATCCTCAATACTCAAAACTCAATCTTCAACCCTCAATACTCAATTTTCAATCCTCAATCCTCAATCCTCAATCCTCAATCCTCAATACTCAATCTTCAATCCTCAATCCTCAATCCTCAATACTCAAAACTCAATCTTCAATCTTCAATCCTCAATTCGCAATCCTCAATATTCAATCCTCAATCCTCAGTCCTCAAGCCTTAATCCTCAATCCTCAATCCACAATCCTCAATCGTCAATACTCAATCCTCAACCTTCAATCCTCAATACTCAATTTTCAATCCTCAATCCTCAATCCTCAATCCTCAATTCTCAATCCTCAATCCTCTGTCCTCAGTCCTCAAACCTCAATCCTCAACACTCAGCCCTCATCCTCCATCCTCAATCCTTAATCATCAATCCTCAATCTTCAATCCTCAATATTCAATCATCAACCCTCAATCCTCAACCCTCAATCCTCTATCCTCAATCCTCAGTGATCAATACTCAATCTTTAATGCACAATCCTCAATCCTCAATCCTCAATCCTCAATCCTCAATCCTCAATCCTCAATCCTCAATCCTCAATCCTCAATCCTCAATCCTCAATCATCAATCCTCAATACTCAATCTTCAATCCTCAATCCTCAATCCTCAATACTCAAAACTCAATCTTCAACCCTCAATACTCAATTTTCAATCCTCAATCCTCAATCCTCAATCCTCAATCCTCAATACTCAATCTTCAATCCTCAATCCTCAATCCTCAATACTCAAAACTCAATCTTCAATCTTCAATCCTCAATTCGCAATCCTCAATCCTCAATCCTCAGACCTCAAGTATCAATACTCAACCCACAGTCCTCGTCCTCAATCCACAACCCTCAATCCTCAATCGTTAATCTTCATTCATCAATATTCAACCTTCAATCCTCAATCCACAATCCTCAATGTTCAGTCCTCAATACCCAATCCTCAATCTTCAATCCTCTATCCTCAATCCTCAATCCTCAATCCTCAATCCTCAATCGTCAATCTTCAATCCTCAATCCTCAATCCTCAATCCTCAATCCTCATTCTTCAATCCTCAATACCCAATCCTCAATCTTCAATCCTCAACCCTTAATCCTCAATCCTCAATTCTCAATCCTCAATCCTCAATCCTCAATCGTCAATCCTCAACCCTCAACCCTGAGTCATCAATCCTCAACACTCAGTAATCAATCCTCAATCTTCAATCATCAATCCTCAATCATCCATTCTCAATCCTCAATCTTCAATCATCAACACTCAATACTCAACCCTCAATGCTCAATCCTCAATCCTCAATCCTCAATCCTCAATCCTCAATCCTCAATCGTCAATCCTCAATCCTCAATCCTCAATCCTCAATCGTCAATCCTCAATCCTCAACCATCAATCCTCAATCCTCAATCCACAATCCTCAATCCACAATCGTCAATCCTCAAACCTCAAACTTCAATCCTCAACCCTTAATCCTCAATCCTCAATCCTCAATCCTCAATTTTCAATCCTCAATAGAATATCTTCAATTCTCAGTTTTCAATACTCTGTCCTCAATCTTCAATCCTCAATCATCAATTCTCAATCCTCAATCTTCAATCCTCAACACTCAGTCCTCAATGCTCAATCCTCAATCCTCAATCCTCAGTCCTCAATCCTCAATCGTCAATCCTCAATCGTCTATCCTCAATCCTCAACCACCAATCCTCATTCCTCAATCCCCAAACCTCAATCCTCAATCGTCAATCCTCAAACCTCAGCCTTCAATCCTCAAACCTTGATCCCCAATCCTCAACCCTCTGTCCTCATTCTTCAATACTCAATCCTCAGTCCTCAGTCTTCAATCGTCAATCCTCAATCCTCAATCGTCAATCCTCAATCATCAACCATCAATCCTAAATCCTCAATCCTCAATCCTCAATCCTCAATCCTCAATCCTTAATTCTCAGCCCTCAATAGAAAATCCTCAGTTCCCGCTATTCAATTCTCGATACTCAACCTACAATCTTCAAATCTCAGTCCTCAAGCCTTAATCCTCAATCCTCAATCCTCAATCTTCAATACTCAATCTTCAACCCTCAATAATCAATCTCCAATTCTAGATCCTCTATCCTCAATCCTCAATCCTCAATCCTCAATCCTCAATCCTCAATCCTCAATCCTCAATCCTCAATCCTCAATCATCAATCCTCAATACTCAATCTTCAATCCTCAATCCTCAATCCTCAATACTCAAAACTCAATCTTCAACTCACAATACTCAATTTTCAATCCTCAATCCTCAATCCTCAATCCTCAATCCTCATTCTACAATCCTCAATACCCAATCCTCAATCTTCAACCTTCAAGCCTCAATTCGCAATCCTCAATCCTCAATCCTCAGTCCTCAAGTATCAATACTCAACCCTCAGTCCTCGTCCTCAATCCACAACCCTCAGTCCTCAATCGTTAAACTTCATTCATCAATATTCAACCTTCAATCCTCAATCCACAATCCTCAATGTTCAGTCCTCAATACCCAATCCTCAATCTCCAATCCTCAATCCTCATTCCTCAATCCCCAAACCTCAATCCTCAATCGTCAATCCTCAAACCTCAGCCTTCAATCCTCAAACCTTGATCCCCAATCCTCAACCCTCTGTCCTCATTCTTCAATACTCAATCCTCAGTCCTCAGTCTTCAATCGTCAATCCTCAATCCTCAATCGTCAATCCTCAATCATCAACCATCAATCCTAAATCCTCAATCCTCAATCCTCAATCCTCAATCCTCAATCCTCAATCCTCAATTCTCAGCCCTCAATAGAAAATCCTCAGTTCCCGGTATTCAATTCTCGATACTCAACCTACAATCTTCAAATCTCAGTCCTCAAGCCTTAATCCTCAATCCTCAATCCTCAATATTCAATACTCAATCTTCAACCCTCAATAATCAATCTCCAATTCTAGATCCTCTATCCTCAATCCTCAATCCTCAATCCTCAATCCTCAATCCTCAATCCTCAATCCTCAATCCTCAATCCTCAATCGTCAATACTCAACCCTCAATCCTCAATCCTCAATCGTCAATCCTCAATCCTCAACCAACAATCCTCAATCCTCAATCCACAATCCTCAATCCACAATCGTCAATCCTCAATCCTCAAACTTCAATCATCAACCCTTAATCCTCAATCCTCAATCCTCAATCCTCAATTCTCAGCCCTCAATAGAAAATCCTCAATTCCCAGTATTCAATACTCGATCCACAACCTACAATCTTCAAATCTCAGTTCCCGTACATCAATTCTCAACACTCTATCCTCAACACTCAGTCCTCAATCATCAATCAACAATCCTCAAACCTCTATATTCAATCTTCAATCCTCGACACTCAATACTCAATCCTCAATCCTCAATCCCCAACACTCAATCCTCATCCCTCAGTAGTCAACCCTCAATACTCAATCCTCAATCCTCAATCTTCAATCCTCAATCCTCAATCTTCAATCCTCAATTCTCTGTCCTCAATCCTCTATCCTCAATCCTCAATCCTCAATCCTCAATCCTCAATCCTCAATCCTCAATCCTCAAATGTCAATCCTCAATACTCAGCCATCAATCCTCAATCCTCAATCCCCAATCATCAATCATCAATCCTCAATCCTCAATCTTCAATCCTCAACATTCATTCCTCAATGCTCAATACTCAATCCTCAATCCTCAATCCTCAGTCATCAGTTCTCAATACTCAATATCCAATCCTCTATCCTCGGTCCTCAAGCCTTAATCCTCAATCCTCAATCCTCAATCTTCAATCTTCAATACTCAATCCTCAATCCTCAGACATCGGTCCTCAATCCTCAATATTCAATTAACAATCCTGGATTCTGAAACCTCAATCGACAACCCTCAGTACTCAATCCTCCATCTTCAATCCTCAAACCTCTACCATCAATCCTCAATACTTAATCCTCAATCCTCAATCCTCAATGCTCAATAGAAAATCCTCAATTCTCTGTTTTCAATACTCAACCCTCAATCTTTAATTTTCAAATCTCAGTTCACAGACATCAATCCTCAACACTCTGTCCTCAACACTCAGTCCTCAATCTTCAATCATCAAATCTCAATTCATTATCTTCAGTCATCAATCCTCAGTCCACAATATTTAATCTTCAATAATCAACACTCAATCCTCAATCCTCAATCCTCAATCCTCAATCCTCAATCCTCAATCCTCAATCCGCAATCCTCAATCCTCAATCCTCAATCCAGAGTCCTCAATCGTCCGTCCTCAATTCTCTACCCTCAATCCTCAATGCTCAATCCTCAATACTCAACCCTCAATCCTCAATCCTCAATCCTCAACATTTAATGCTCAATCCTCGATCCTCAATCCTCAGTCATTAATTATCAATCCTCAATATTCAATCCTCAATCCTCAGACCTCAAGCCTCAACACTCAATATTCAATTGTCAATCATAAACTCACAGCACTCAAACCTCACCGCTCAGTCCTCAATCCTCAGTCCTCAATCATCAACCATCAATCATCAATACTCAATCTTCAATCCTCATTACTCAATCCTCAACCCTTAAACCTCAACCCTCAGTATTCAACCCTCAGTCATCAATCCTCAACCCTCAATCATCAATTCTCAATCCTCAATCTTCAATCCTCAACAGTCAATCCTCAATGCTCAATCCTCTATCCTCAATCCTCAGTCCTCAATCCTCAATCCTCAATCCTCAATCCTCAATCCTCAATCCTCAATCCTCAATCCTCAATCCTCAATCCTCAATCCTCAATCCTCAATCCTCAATCCTCAATCCTCAATCCTCAATCCTCAATCCTCAATCCTCAATCCTCAATCCTCAATCATCAATCCTCAATACTCAATCTTAAATCCTCAATCCTCAATCCTCAATACTCAAAGCTCAATCTTCAACCCTCAATACTCAATTTTCAATCCTCAATCCTCAATCCTCAATCCTCAATCCTCATTCTACAATCCTCAATACCCAATCTTCAATCTTCACTCTTCAAGCCTCAATTCGCAATCCTCAATCCTCAATCCTCAGTCCTCAAGTATCAATACTCAACCCTCAGTCCTCGTCCTCAATCCACAACCCTCAATCCTCAATCGTTAATCTTCATTCATCAATATTCAACCTTCAATCCTCAATCCACAATCCTCAATGTTCAGTCCTCAATACCCAATCCTCAATCTCCAATCCTCAATCCTCAATCCTCAATCGTCAATCCTCAACCCTCAACCCTGAGTCATCAATCCTCAACACTCAATAATCAACCCTCAATCTTCAATCATCAATCCTCAATCATCCATTCTCAATCCTCAATCTTCAATCATCAACACTCAATACTCAACCCTCAATGCTTAATCCTCAATCCTCAATCCTCAATCCTCAATCCTCAATCCTCAATCGTCAATACTCATCCCTCAATCCTCAATCCTCAATCGTCAATCCTCAATCCTCAACCACCAATCCTCAATCCTCAATCCACAATCCTCAATCCACAATCGTCAATCCTCATACCTCAAACTTCAATCATCAACCCTTAATCCTCAATCCTCAATCCTCAATCCTCAATTCTCAGCCCTCAATAGAAAATCCTCAATTCCCAGTATTCAATACTCGATCCTCAACCTACAATCTTCAAATCTCAGTTCCCGTACATCAATTCTCAACACTCTATCCTCAACACTCAGTCCTCAATCATCAATCAACAATCCTCAAACCTCTATATTCAATCTTCAATCCTCGACACTCAATACTCAATCCTCAATCCTCAATCCCCAACACTCAATCCTCATCCCTCAGTAGTCAACCCTCAATACTCAATCCTCAATCCTCAATCTTCAATCCTCAATCCTCAATCTTCAATCCTCAATTCTCTGTCCTCAATCCTCTATCCTCAATCCTCAATCCTCAATCCTCAATCCTCAATCCTCAATCCTCAAATGTCAATCCTCAATACTCAGCCATCAATCCTCAATCCTCAATCCCCAATCATCAATCATCAATCCTCAATCCTCAATCTTCAATCCTCAACATTCATTCCTCAATGCTCAATACTCAATCCTCAATCCTCAATCCTCAATACCCAACACTCAATCCTCATCCCTCAGTAGTCAACCCTCAATACTCAATCCTCAATCCTCAATCTTCAATCCTCAATCCTCAATCTTCAATCCTCAATTCTCTGTCCTCAATCCTCTATCCTCAATCCTCAATCCTCAATCCTCAATCCTCAGTCCTCAATCCTCAATCCTCAAATGTCAATCCTCAATACTCAGCCATCAATCCTCAATCCTCAATCCCCAATCATCAATCATCAATCCTCAATCCTCAATCTTCAATCCTCAACATTCATTCCTCAATGCTCAATACTCAATCCTCAATCCTCAATCCTCAATCCTCAATCCTCAATCCTCAATCCTCAATCCTCAATCCTCAATCCTCAATCATCAATCCTCAATACTCAATTTTCAATCCTCAATCCTCAATCCTCAATGCTCAAAGCTCAATCTTCAACCCTCAATACTCAATTTTCAATCCTCAATCCTCAATCCTCAATCCTCAATCCTCATTCTACAATCCTCAATACCCAATCTTCAATCTTCACTCTTCAAGCCTCAATTCGCAATCCTCAATCCTCAATCCTCAGTCCTCAAGTATCAATACTCAACCCTCAGTCCTCGTCCTCAATCCACAACCCTCAATCCTCAATCGTTAATCTTCATTCATCAATATTCAACCTTCAATCCTCAATCCACAATCCTCAATGTTCAGTCCTCAATACCCAATCCTCAATCTCCAATCCTCAATCCTCAATCCTCAATCGTCAATCCTCAACCCTCAACCCTGAGTCATCAATCCTCAACACTCAGTAATCAACCCTCAATCTTCAATCATCAATCCTCAACCATCCATTCTCAATCCTCAATCTTCAATCATCAACACTCAATACTCAACCCTCAATGCTTAATCCTCAATCCTCAATCCTCAATCCTCAATCCTCAATCCTCAATCGTCAATACTCAACCCTCAATCCTCAATCCTCAATCGTCAATCCTCAATCCTCAACCATCAATCCTCAATCCTCAATCCACAATCCTCAATCCACAGTCGTCAATCCTCATACCTCAAACTTCAATCATCAACCCTTAATCCTCAATCCTCAATCCTCAATCCTCAATTCTCAGCCCTCAATAGAAAATCCTCAATTCCCAGTATTCAATACTCGATCCTCAACCTACAATCTTCAAATCTCAGTTCCCGTACATCAATTCTCAACACTCTATCCTCAACACTCAGTCCTCAATCATCAATCAACAATCCTCAAACCTCTATATTCAATCTTCAATCCTCGACACTCAATACTCAATCCTCAATCCTCAATCCCCAACACTCAATCCTCATCCCTCAGTAGTCAACCCTCAATACTCAATCCTCAATCCTCAATCTTCAATCCTCAATCCTCAATCTTCAATCCTCAATTCTCTGTCCTCAATCCTCTATCCTCAATCCTCAATCCTCAATCCTCAATCCTCAATCCTCAATCCTCAATACTCAGCCATCAATCCTCAATCCTCAATCCCCAATCATCAATCATCAATCCTCAATCCTCAATCTTCAATCCTCAACATTCGTTCCTCAATGCTCAATACTCAATCCTCAATCCTCAATCCTCAGTCATCAGTCCTCAATCCTCAATATTCAATCCTCAATCCTCAGTCCTCAATCCTTAATCCTCAATCCTCAATCCTCAATCTTCAATCCTCAATACTCAATCCTCAATCCTCAGACATCGATCCTCAATCCTCAATATTCAATTAACAATCCTGGATTCTGAAACCACAATCGACAACCCTCGGTACTCAATCCTCCATCTTCAATCCTCAAACCTCTACCATCAATCGTCAATACTTAATCCTCAATCCTCAATCCTCAATGCTCAATAGAAAATCCTCAATTCTCTGTTTTCAATACTCAACCCTCAATCTTTAATTTTCAAATCTCAGTTCACAGACATCAATCCTCAACACTCTGTCCTCAACACTCAGTCCTCAATCTTCAATCATCAAATATCAATTCAATATTTTCAGTCATCAATCCTCAGTCCACAACATTCAATCCTCAATAATCAACACTCAATCCTCAATCCTCAATCCTCAATCCTCAATCCTCAATCCTCAATCCTCAATCCTTAATCTTCAATCCTCAATCCTCAATCCTCAACCCTCAATCCCCAACCCTCAATCCTCAATTTTCAATCCTCTATCCTCAATCCTCAATCGTCAATACTCAATCCTAAGTAATCAAGCCTCAATTCTCAATATTCAATTGTGAATCCTCAAATCTCAAACCTCAAACCTCAGCCATCAGTCCTCAATCCTCAGTCCTCAATCTTCAATCCTCAATCCTCAATCGTCATTCCTCAATCCTCAACCATCAATCCTCAATCATCAATCATCAATCCTCAATCTTCAATCCACGATCCTCAATCCCCAACCCTCAATCCTGAACCCTCAGTAGTCAACCCTCAATACTCAATCCTCAATCCTCAATCTTCAATCCTCAATCCTCAATCTTCAATCCACAATTCTCTGTCCTCAATCCTCTACCCTCAATCCTCAATCCTCAATCCTCAATCCTCAATCCTCAATCCTCAATCCTCAATCGTCAATCCTCAATCCTCAGCCATCAATCCTCAATCCTCAATCCCCAATCATCAATCATCAATCCTCAATCCTCAATCTTCAATCCTCAACATTCATTCCTAAATGCTCAATACTCTATCCTCAATCCTCAATCCTCAATCCTCAATCCTCAATCCTGAATCATCCGTCCTCAAACCTCAATCCTCAATCCTCAATCCTCAATACTCGATCCTCAATCCTCAGTCCTCAAGCCTCAACACTCAATATTCAATTGTCAATCATAAACTCACAGCACTCAAACCTCACCCATGATTCCTCAATCCTCAGTCCTCAATCTTCAATCATCAATAGTCAATCCTCAATCTTCAATCCTCATTCCTCAATCCTCAACCCTCAATCCTCAACCCTCAGTAATCAATCCTCAGTCCTCAATCCTCAATCCTCAATCATCAATTCTCAATCCTCAATCTTCAATCCTCAACACTCATCCCTCAATGCTCAATACTCTATCCTCAATCCTCAATCCTCAATCCTCAATCCTCAATCCTCAATCCTCAATCCTCAATCCTCAATCCTCAATCCTCAATCTTCAGTACTCAATCATCAATCCTCAATCCTCCGAACTCAAACATCAATCCTCAATATTCAATGCCCAATCCTCAATCCTCAATCCTCAGTCATCAGTTCTCAATCCTCAATATTCAATCCTCAATCCTCAGTCCTCAAGCCTTAATCCTCAATCCTCAATCCTCAATCCTCAATCGTCAATCCTCAGTCCTCAACCTTCAATCCTCAATACTCAATTTTCAATCCTCAATCCTCAATCCTCAATCCTCAATTCTCAATCCTCAATCCTCTGTCCTCAGTCCTCAAACCTCAATCCTCAACACTCAGCCCTCATCCTCCATCCTCAATCCTTAATCAGCAATCCTCAATCTTCAATCCTCAATATTCAATCATCAACCCTCAATACTCAACCCTCAATCCTCAATCCTCAATCCTCAGTGATCAATACTCAATCTTTAATAAACAATTCTCAATCCTCAATCCTCAATCCTCAATCCTCAATCCTCAATCCTCAATCCTCAATCCTCAATCCTCAATCCTCAATCGTCAATACTCAACCCTCAATCCTCAATCCTCAATCGTCAATCCTCAATCCTCAACCATCAATCCTCAATCCTCAATCCACAATCCTCAATCCACAATCGTCAATCCTCAAACCTCAAACTTCAATCATCAACCCTCAATCTTCAATCCTCAATACTCAATCCTCAATCCTCAGACATCGGTCCTCAATCCTCAATATTCAATTAACAATCCTGGATTCTGAAACCTCAATCGACAACCCTCAGTACTCAATCCTCCATCTTCAATCCTCAAACCTCTACCATCAATCCTCAATACTTAATCCTCAATCCTCAATCCTCAATTCTCAATAGAAAATCCTCAATTCTCTGTTTTCAATACTCAACCCTCAATCTTTAATTTTCAAATCTCAGTTCACAGACATCAATCCTCAACACTCTGTCCTCAACACTCAGTCCTCAATCTTCAATCATCAAATCTCAATTCATTATCTTCAGTCATCAATCCTCAGTCCACAATATTCAATCTTCAATAATCAACACTCAATCCTCAATCCTCAATCCTCAATCCTCAATCCTCAATCCTCAATCCTCAATCCGCAATCCTCAATCCTCAATCCTCAATCCAGAGTCCTCAATCGTCCGTCCTCAATTCTCTACCCTCAATCCTCAATGCTCAATCCTCAATACTCAACCCTCAATCCTCAATCCTCAATCCTCAACATTTAATGCTCAATCCTCGATCCTCAATCCTCAGTCATTAATTATCAATCCTCAATATTCAATCCTCAATCCTCAGACCTCAAGCCTCAACACTCAATATTCAATTGTCAATCATAAACTCACAGCACTCAAACCTCACCACTCAGTCCTCAATCCTCAGTCCTCAATCATCAACCATCAATCATCAATACTCAATCTTCAATCCTCATTACTCAATCCTCAACCCTTAAACCTGAACCCTCAGTATTCAACCCTCAGTCATCAATCCTCAACCCTCAATCATCAATTCTCAATCCTCAATCTTCAATCCTCAACAGTCAATCCTCAATGCTCAATCCTCTATCCTCAATCCTCAATCCTCAATCCTCAATCCTCAATCCTCAATCCTCAATCCTCAATCCTCAATCCTCAATCCTCAATCCTCAATCCTCAATCCTCAATCCTCAATCCTCAATCCTCAATCCTCAATCCTCAATCCTCAATCCTCAATCCTCAATCCTCAATCCTCAATCCTCAATCCTCAATCCTCAATCATCAATCCTCAATACTCAATCTTCAATCCTCAATCCTCAATCCTCAATACTCAAAGCTCAATCTTCAACCCTCAATACTCAATTTTCAATCCTCAATCCTCAATCCTCAATCCTCAATCCTCATTCTACAATCCTCAATACCCAATCTTCAATCTTCACTCTTCAAGCCTCAATTCGCAATCCTCAATCCTCAATCCTCAGTCCTCAAGTATCAATACTCAACCCTCAGTCCTCGTCCTCAATCCACAACCCTCAATCCTCAATCGTTAATCTTCATTCATCAATATTCAACCTTCAATCCTCAATCCACAATCCTCAATGTTCAGTCCTCAATACCCAATCCTCAATCTCCAATCCTCAATCCTCAATCCTCAATCGTCAATACTCAACCCTCAACCCTGAGTCATCAATCCTCAACACTCAGTAATCAACCATCAATCTTCAATCATCAATCCTCAATCATCCATTCTCAATCCTCAATCTTCAATCATCAACACTCAATACTCAACCCTCAATGCTTAATCCTCAATCCTCAATCCTCAATCCTCAATCCTCAATCCTCAATCGTCAATATTAAACCCTCAATCCTCAATCCTCAATCGTCAATCCTCAATCCTCAACCATCAATCCTCAATCCTCAATCCACAATCCTCAATCCACAATCGTCAATCCTCATACCTCAAACTTCAATCATCAACCCTTAATCCTCAATCCTCAATCCTCAATCCTCAATTCTCAGCCCTCAATAGAAAATCCTCAATTCCCAGTATTCAATACTCGATCCTCAACCTACAATCTTCAAATCTCAGTTCCCGTACATCAATTCTCAACACTCTATCCTCAACACTCAGTCCTCAATCATCAATCAACGATCCTCAAACCTCTATATTCAATCTTCAATCCTCGACACTCAATACTCAATCCTCAATCCTCAATCCCCAACACTCAATCCTCATCCCTCAGTAGTCAACCCTCAATACTCAATCCTCAATCCTCAATCTTCAATCCTCAATCCTCAATCTTCAATCCTCAATTCTCTGTCCTCAATCCTCTATCCTCAATCCTCAATCCTCAATCCTCAATCCTCAATCCTCAATCCTCAAATGTCAATCCTCAATACTCAGCCATCAATCCTCAATCCTCAATCCCCAATCATCAATCATCAATCCTCAATCCTCAATCTTCAATCCTCAACATTCATTCCTCAATGCTCAATACTCAATCCTCAATCCTCAATCCTCAATCCCCAACACTCAATCCTCATCCCTCAGTAGTCAACCCTCAATACTCAATCCTCAATCCTCAATCTTCAATCCTCAATCCTCAATCTTCAATCCTCAATTCTCTGTCCTCAATCCTCTATCCTCAATCCTCAATCCTCAATCCTCAATCCTCAGTCCTCAATCCTCAATCCTCAAATGTCAATCCTCAATACTCAGCCATCAATCCTCAATCCTCAATCCCCAATCATCAATCATCAATCCTCAATCCTCAATCTTCAATCCTCAACATTCATTCCTCAATGCTCAATACTCAATCCTCAATCCTCAATCCTCAATCCTCAATCCTCAATCCTCAATCCTCAATCCTCAATCCTCAATCCTCAATCATCAATCCTCAATACTCAATTTTCAATCCTCAATCCTCAATCCTCAATGCTCAAAGCTCAATCTTCAACCCTCAATACTCAATTTTCAATCCTCAATCCTCAATCCTCAATCCTCAATCCTCATTCTACAATCCTCAATACCCAATCTTCAATCTTCACTCTTCAAGCCTCAATTCGCAACCCTCAATCCTCAATCCTCAATCGTCAATCCTCAATCCTCAACCATCAATCCTCAATCCTCAATCCACAATCCTCAATCCACAGTCGTCAATCCTCATACCTCAAACTTCAATCATCAACCCTTAATCCTCAATCCTCAATCCTCAATCCTCAATTCTCAGCCCTCAATAGAAAATCCTCAATTCCCAGTATTCAATACTCGATCCTCAACCTACAATCTTCAAATCTCAGTTCCCGTACATCAATTCTCAACACTCTATCCTCAACACTCAGTCCTCAATCATCAATCAACAATCCTCAAACCTCTATATTCAATCTTCAATCCTCGACACTCAATACTCAATCCTCAATCCTCAATCCCCAACACTCAATCCTCATCCCTCAGTAGTCAACCCTCAATACTCAATCCTCAATCCTCAATCTTCAATCCTCAATCCTCAATCTTCAATCCTCAATTCTCTGTCCTCAATCCTCTATCCTCAATCCTCAATCCTCAATCCTCAATATTCAATCCTCAATCCTCAGTCCTCAATCCTTAATCCTCAATCCTCAATCCTCAATCTTCAATCCTCAATACTCAATCCTCAATCCTCAGACATCGATCCTCAATCCTCAATATTCAATTAACAATCCTGGATTCTGAAACCACAATCGACAACCCTCGGTACTCAATCCTCCATCTTCAATCCTCAAACCTCTACCATCAATCGTCAATACTTAATCCTCAATCCTCAATCCTCAATGCTCAATAGAAAATCCTCAATTCTCTGTTTTCAATACTCAACCCTCAATCTTTAATTTTCAAATCTCAGTTCACAGACATCAATCCTCAACACTCTGTCCTCAACACTCAGTCCTCAATCTTCAATCATCAAATATCAATTCAATATTTTCAGTCATCAATCCTCAGTCCACAACATTCAATCCTCAATAATCAACACTCAATCCTCAATCCTCAATCCTCAATCCTCAATCCTCAATCCTCAATCCTCAATCCTTAATCTTCAATCCTCAATCCTCAATCCTCAACCCTCAATCCCCAACCCTCAATCCTCAATTTTCAATCCTCTATCCTCAATCCTCAATCGTCAATACTCAATCCTAAGTAATCAAGCCTCAATTCTCAATATTCAATTGTGAATCCTCAAATCTCAAACCTCAAACCTCAGCCATCAGTCCTCAATCCTCAGTCCTCAATCTTCAATCCTCAATCCTCAATCGTCATTCCTCAATCCTCAACCATCAATCCTCAATCATCAATCATCAATCCTCAATCTTCAATCCACGATCCTCAATCCCCAACCCTCAATCCTGAACCCTCAGTAGTCAACCCTCAATACTCAATCCTCAATCCTCAATCTTCAATCCTCAATCCTCAATCTTCAATCCACAATTCTCTGTCCTCAATCCTCTACCCTCAATCCTCAATCCTCAATCCTCAATCCTCAATCCTCAATCCTCAATCCTCAATCGTCAATCCTCAATCCTCAGCCATCAATCCTCAATCCTCAATCCCCAATCATCAATCATCAATCCTCAATCCTCAATCTTCAATCCTCAACATTCATTCCTAAATGCTCAATACTCTATCCTCAATCCTCAATCCTCAATCCTCAATCCTCAATCCTGAATCATCCGTCCTCAAACCTCAATCCTCAATCCTCAATCCTCAATACTCGATCCTCAATCCTCAGTCCTCAAGCCTCAACACTCAATATTCAATTGTCAATCATAAACTCACAGCACTCAAACCTCACCCATGATTCCTCAATCCTCAGTCCTCAATCTTCAATCATCAATAGTCAATCCTCAATCTTCAATCCTCATTCCTCAATCCTCAACCCTCAATCCTCAACCCTCAGTAATCAATCCTCAGTCCTCAATCCTCAATCCTCAATCATCAATTCTCAATCCTCAATCTTCAATCCTCAACACTCATCCCTCAATGCTCAATACTCTATCCTCAATCCTCAATCCTCAATCCTCAATCCTCAATCCTCAATCCTCAATCCTCAATCCTCAATCCTCAATCCTCAATCTTCAGTACTCAATCATCAATCCTCAATCCTCCGAACTCAAACATCAATCCTCAATATTCAATGCCCAATCCTCAATCCTCAATCCTCAGTCATCAGTTCTCAATCCTCAATATTCAATCCTCAATCCTCAGTCCTCAAGCCTTAATCCTCAATCCTCAATCCTCAATCCTCAATCGTCAATCCTCAGTCCTCAACCTTCAATCCTCAATACTCAATTTTCAATCCTCAATCCTCAATCCTCAATCCTCAATTCTCAATCCTCAATCCTCTGTCCTCAGTCCTCAAACCTCAATCCTCAACACTCAGCCCTCATCCTCCATCCTCAATCCTTAATCAGCAATCCTCAATCTTCAATCCTCAATATTCAATCATCAACCCTCAATACTCAACCCTCAATCCTCAATCCTCAATCCTCAGTGATCAATACTCAATCTTTAATACACAATTCTCAATCCTCAATCCTCAATCCTCAATCCTCAATCCTCAATCCTCAATCCTCAATCCTCAATCCTCAATCCTCAATCGTCAATACTCAACCCTCAATCCTCAATCCTCAATCGTCAATCCTCAATCCTCAACCATCAATCCTCAATCCTCAATCCACAATCCTCAATCCACAATCGTCAATCCTCAAACCTCAAACTTCAATCATCAACCCTCAATCTTCAATCCTCAATACTCAATCCTCAATCCTCAGACATCGGTCCTCAATCCTCAATATTCAATTAACAATCCTGGATTCTGAAACCTCAATCGACAACCCTCAGTACTCAATCCTCCATCTTCAATCCTCAAACCTCTACCATCAATCCTCAATACTTAATCCTCAATCCTCAATCCTCAATTCTCAATAGAAAATCCTCAATTCTCTGTTTTCAATACTCAACCCTCAATCTTTAATTTTCAAATCTCAGTTCACAGACATCAATCCTCAACACTCTGTCCTCAACACTCAGTCCTCAATCTTCAATCATCAAATCTCAATTCATTATCTTCAGTCATCAATCCTCAGTCCACAATATTCAATCTTCAATAATCAACACTCAATCCTCAATCCTCAATCCTCAATCCTCAATCCTCAATCCTCAATCCTCAATCCGCAATCCTCAATCCTCAATCCTCAATCCAGAGTCCTCAATCGTCCGTCCTCAATTCTCTACCCTCAATCCTCAATGCTCAATCCTCAATACTCAACCCTCAATCCTCAATCCTCAATCCTCAACATTTAATGCTCAATCCTCGATCCTCAATCCTCAGTCATTAATTATCAATCCTCAATATTCAATCCTCAATCCTCAGACCTCAAGCCTCAACACTCAATATTCAATTGTCAATCATAAACTCACAGCACTCAAACCTCACCAGTCAGTCCTCAATCCTCAGTCCTCAATCATCAACCATCAATCATCAATACTCAATCTTCAATCCTCATTACTCAATCCTCAACCCTTAAACCTGAACCCTCAGTATTCAACCCTCAGTCATCAATCCTCAACCCTCAATCATCAATTCTCAATCCTCAATCTTCAATCCTCAACAGTCAATCCTCAATGCTCAATCCTCTATCCTCAATCCTCAATCCTCAATCCTCAATCCTCAATCCTCAATCCTCAATCCTCAATCCTCAATCCTCAATCCTCAATCCTCAATCCTCAATCCTCAATCCTCAATCCTCAATCCTCAATCCTCAATCCTCAATCCTCAATCCTCAATCCTCAATCCTCAATCCTCAATCCTCAATCCTCAATCATCAATCCTCAATACTCAATCTTCAATCCTCAATCCTCAATCCTCAATACTCAAAGCTCAATCTTCAACCCTCAATACTCAATTTTCAATCCTCAATCCTCAATCCTCAATCCTCAATCCTCATTCTACAATCCTCAATACCCAATCTTCAATCTTCACTCTTCAAGCCTCAATTCGCAATCCTCAATCCTCAATCCTCAGTCCTCAAGTATCAATACTCAACCCTCAGTCCTCGTCCTCAATCCACAACCCTCAATCCTCAATCGTTAATCTTCATTCATCAATATTCAACCTTCAATCCTCAATCCACAATCCTCAATGTTCAGTCCTCAATACCCAATCCTCAATCTCCAATCCTCAATCCTCAATCCTCAATCGTCAATACTCAACCCTCAACCCTGAGTCATCAATCCTCAACACTCAGTAATCAACCATCAATCTTCAATCATCAATCCTCAATCATCCATTCTCAATCCTCAATCTTCAATCATCAACACTCAATACTCAACCCTCAATGCTTAATCCTCAATCCTCAATCCTCAATCCTCAATCCTCAATCCTCAATCGTCAATATTAAACCCTCAATCCTCAATCCTCAATCGTCAATCCTCAATCCTCAACCATCAATCCTCAATCCTCAATCCACAATCCTCAATCCACAATCGTCAATCCTCATACCTCAAACTTCAATCATCAACCCTTAATCCTCAATCCTCAATCCTCAATCCTCAATTCTCAGCCCTCAATAGAAAATCCTCAATTCCCAGTATTCAATACTCGATCCTCAACCTACAATCTTCAAATCTCAGTTCCCGTACATCAATTCTCAACACTCTATCCTCAACACTCAGTCCTCAATCATCAATCAACGATCCTCAAACCTCTATATTCAATCTTCAATCCTCGACACTCAATACTCAATCCTCAATCCTCAATCCCCAACACTCAATCCTCATCCCTCAGTAGTCAACCCTCAATACTCAATCCTCAATCCTCAATCTTCAATCCTCAATCCTCAATCTTCAATCCTCAATTCTCTGTCCTCAATCCTCTATCCTCAATCCTCAATCCTCAATCCTCAATCCTCAATCCTCAATCCTCAAATGTCAATCCTCAATACTCAGCCATCAATCCTCAATCCTCAATCCCCAATCATCAATCATCAATCCTCAATCCTCAATCTTCAATCCTCAACATTCATTCCTCAATGCTCAATACTCAATCCTCAATCCTCAATCCTCAATCCCCAACACTCAATCCTCATCCCTCAGTAGTCAACCCTCAATACTCAATCCTCAATCCTCAATCTTCAATCCTCAATCCTCAATCTTCAATCCTCAATTCTCTGTCCTCAATCCTCTATCCTCAATCCTCAATCCTCAATCCTCAATCCTCAGTCCTCAATCCTCAATCCTCAAATGTCAATCCTCAATACTCAGCCATCAATCCTCAATCCTCAATCCCCAATCATCAATCATCAATCCTCAATCCTCAATCTTCAATCCTCAACATTCATTCCTCAATGCTCAATACTCAATCCTCAATCCTCAATCCTCAACCCTCAATCCTCAATCCTCAATCCTCAATCCTCAATCCTCAATCCTCAATCATCAATCCTCAATACTCAATTTTCAATCCTCAATCCTCAATCCTCAATGCTCAAAGCTCAATCTTCAACCCTCAATACTCAATTTTCAATCCTCAATCCTCAATCCTCAATCCTCAATCCTCATTCTACAATCCTCAATACCCAATCTTCAATCTTCACTCTTCAAGCCTCAATTCGCAATCCTCAATCCTCAATCCTCAGTCCTCAAGTATCAATACTCAACCCTCAGTCCTCGTCCTCAATCCACAACCCTCAATCCTCAATCGTTAATCTTCATTCATCAATATTCAACCTTCAATCCTCAATCCACAATCCTCAATGTTCAGTCCTCAATACCCAATCCTCAACCTCCAATCCTCAATCCTCAATCCTCAATCGTCAATCCTCAACCCTCAACCCTGAGTCATCAATCCTCAACACTCAGTAATCAACCCTCAATCTTCAATCATCAATCCTCAACCATCCATTCTCAATCCTCAATCTTCAATCATCAACACTCAATACTCAACCCTCAATGCTTAATCCTCAATCCTCAATCCTCAATCCTCAATCCTCAATCCTCAATCGTCAATACTCAACCCTCAATCCTCAATCCTCAATCGTCAATCCTCAATCCTCAACCATCAATCCTCAATCCTCAATCCACAATCCTCAATCCACAGTCGTCAATCCTCATACCTCAAACTTCAATCATCAACCCTTAATCCTCAATCCTCAATCCTCAATCCTCAATTCTCAGCCCTCAATAGAAAATCCTCAATTCCCAGTATTCAATACTCGATCCTCAACCTACAATCTTCAAATCTCAGTTCCCGTACATCAATTCTCAACACTCTATCCTCAACACTCAGTCCTCAATCATCAATCAACAATCCTCAAACCTCTATATTCAATCTTCAATCCTCGACACTCAATACTCAATCCTCAATCCTCAATCCCCAACACTCAATCCTCATCCCTCAGTAGTCAACCCTCAATACTCAATCCTCAATCCTCAATCTTCAATCCTCAATCCTCAATCTTCAATCCTCAATTCTCTGTCCTCAATCCTCTATCCTCAATCCTCAATCCTCAATCCTCAATCCTCAATCCTCAATCCTCAATACTCAGCCATCAATCCTCAATCCTCAATCCCCAATCATCAATCATCAATCCTCAATCCTCAATCTTCAATCCTCAACATTCATTCCTCAATGCTCAATACTCAATCCTCAATCCTCAATCCTCAGTCATCAGTCCTCAATCCTCAATATTCAATCCTCAATCCTCAGTCCTCAATCCTTAATCCTCAATCCTCAATCCTCAATCTTCAATCCTCAATACTCAATCCTCAATCCTCAGACATCGATCCTCAATCCTCAATATTCAATTAACAATCCTGGATTCTGAAACCACAATCGACAACCCTCGGTACTCAATCCTCCATCTTCAATCCTCAAACCTCTACCATCAATCGTCAATACTTAATCCTCAATCCTCAATCCTCAATGCTCAATAGAAAATCCTCAATTCTCTGTTTTCAATACTCAACCCTCAATCTTTAATTTTCAAATCTCAGTTCACAGACATCAATCCTCAACACTCTGTCCTCAACACTCAGTCCTCAATCTTCAATCATCAAATATCAATTCAATATTTTCAGTCATCAATCCTCAGTCCACAACATTCAATCCTCAATAATCAACACTCAATCCTCAATCCTCAATCCTCAATCCTCAATCCTCAATCCTCAATCCTCAATCCTTAATCTTCAATCCTCAATCCTCAATCCTCAACCCTCAATCCCCAACCCTCAATCCTCAATTTTCAATCCTCTATCCTCAATCCTCAATCGTCAATACTCAATCCTAAGTAACCAAGCCTCAATTCTCAATATTCAATTGTGAATCCTCAAATCTCAAACCTCAAACCTCAGCCATCAGTCCTCAATCCTCAGTCCTCAATCTTCAATCCTCAATCCTCAATCGTCATTCCTCAATCCTCAACCATCAATCCTCAATCATCAATCATCAATCCTCAATCTTCAATCCACGATCCTCAATCCCCAACCCTCAATCCTGAACCCTCAGTAGTCAACCCTCAATACTCAATCCTCAATCCTCAATCTTCAATCCTCAATCCTCAATCTTCAATCCACAATTCTCTGTCCTCAATCCTCTACCCTCAATCCTCAATCCTCAATCCTCAATCCTCAATCCTCAATCCTCAATCCTCAATCGTCAATCCTCAATCCTCAGCCATCAATCCTCAATCCTCAATCCCCAATCATCAATCATCAATCCTCAATCCTCAATCTTCAATCCTCAACATTCATTCCTAAATGCTCAATACTCTATCCTCAATCCTCAATCCTCAATCCTCAATCCTCAATCCTGAATCATCCGTCCTCAAACCTCAATCCTCAATCCTCAATCCTCAATACTCGATCCTCAATCCTCAGTCCTCAAGCCTCAACACTCAATATTCAATTGTCAATCATAAACTCACAGCACTCAAACCTCACCCATGATTCCTCAATCCTCAGTCCTCAATCTTCAATCATCAATAGTCAATCCTCAATCTTCAATCCTCATTCCTCAATCCTCAACCCTCAATCCTCAACCCTCAGTAATCAATCCTCAGTCCTCAATCCTCAATCCTCAATCATCAATTCTCAATCCTCAATCTTCAATCCTCAACACTCATCCCTCAATGCTCAATACTCTATCCTCAATCCTCAATCCTCAATCCTCAATCCTCAATCCTCAATCCTCAATCCTCAATCCTCAATCCTCAATCCTCAATCCTCAATCTTCAGTACTCAATCATCAATCCTCAATCCTCCGAACTCAAACATCAATCCTCAATATTCAATGCCCAATCCTCAATCCTCAATCCTCAGTCATCAGTTCTCAATCCTCAATATTCAATCCTCAATCCTCAGTCCTCAAGCCTTAATCCTCAATCCTCAATCCTCAATCCTCAATCGTCAATCCTCAGTCCTCAACCTTCAATCCTCAATACTCAATTTTCAATCCTCAATCCACAATCCTCAATCCTCAATTCTCAATCCTCAATCCTCTGTCCTCAGTCCTCAAACCTCAATCCTCAACACTCAGCCCTCATCCTCCATCCTCAATCCTTAATCAGCAATCCTCAATCTTCAATCCTCAATATTCAATCATCAACCCTCAATACTCAACCCTCAATCCTCAATCCTCAATCCTCAGTGATCAATACTCAATCTTTAATACACAATTCTCAATCCTCAATCCTCAATCCTCAATCCTCAATCCTCAATCCTCAATCCTCAATCCTCAATCCTCAATCCTCAATCGTCAATACTCAACCCTCAATCCTCAATCCTCAATCGTCAATCCTCAATCCTCAACCATCAATCCTCAATCCTCAATCCACAATCCTCAATCCACAATCGTCAATCCTCAAACCTCAAACTTCAATCATCAACCCTCAATCTTCAATCCTCAATACTCAATCCTCAATCCTCAGACATCGGTCCTCAATCCTCAATATTCAATTAACAATCCTGGATTCTGAAACCTCAATCGACAACCCTCAGTACTCAATCCTCCATCTTCAATCCTCAAACCTCTACCATCAATCCTCAATACTTAATCCTCAATCCTCAATCCTCAATTCTCAATAGAAAATCCTCAATTCTCTGTTTTCAATACTCAACCCTCAATCTTTAATTTTCAAATCTCAGTTCACAGACATCAATCCTCAACACTCTGTCCTCAACACTCAGTCCTCAATCTTCAATCATCAAATCTCAATTCATTATCTTCAGTCATCAATCCTCAGTCCACAATATTCAATCTTCAATAATCAACACTCAATCCTCAATCCTCAATCCTCAATCCTCAATCCTCAATCCTCAATCCTCAATCCGCAATCCTCAATCCTCAATCCTCAATCCAGAGTCCTCAATCGTCCGTCCTCAATTCTCTACCCTCAATCCTCAATGCTCAATCCTCAATACTCAACCCCCAATCCTCAATCCTCAATCCTCAACATTTAATGCTCAATCCTCGATCCTCAATCCTCAGTCATTAATTATCAATCCTCAATATTCAATCCTCAATCCTCAGACCTCAAGCCTCAACACTCAATATTCAATTGTCAATCATAAACTCACAGCACTCAAACCTCACCACTCAGTCCTCAATCCTCAGTCCTCAATCATCAACCATCAATCATCAATACTCAATCTTCAATCCTCATTACTCAATCCTCAACCCTTAAACCTGAACCCTCAGTATTCAACCCTCAGTCATCAATCCTCAACCCTCAATCATCAATTCTCAATCCTCAATCTTCAATCCTCAACAG
Organism: Calliopsis andreniformis; assembly: GCF_051401765.1. Lineage (NCBI taxonomy): Eukaryota > Metazoa > Arthropoda > Insecta > Hymenoptera > Andrenidae > Calliopsis > Calliopsis andreniformis. Next base: position 1,281,061 of record NW_027480458.1, read on the forward strand.
TCAATCCTCAATGCTCAATCCTCTATCCTCAATCCTCAATCCTCAATCCTCAATCCTCAATCCTCAATCCTCAATCCTCAATCCTCAATCCTCAATCCTCAATCCTCAATCCTCAATCCTCAATCCTCAATCCTCAATCCTCAATCCTCAATCCTCAATCCTCAATCCTCAATCCTCAATCCTCAATCCTCAATCCTCAATCATCAATCCTCAATACTCAATCTTCAATCCTCAATCCTCAATCCTCAATACTCAAAGCTCAATCTTCAACCCTCAATACTCAATTTTCAATCCTCAATCCTCAATCCTCAATCCTCAATCCTCATTCTACAATCCTCAATACCCAATCTTCAATCTTCACTCTTCAAGCCTCAATTCGCAATCCTCAATCCTCAATCCTCAGTCCTCAAGTATCAATACTCAACCCTCAGTCCTCGTCCTCAATCCACAACCCTCAATCCTCAATCGTTAATCTTCATTCATCAATATTCAACCTTCAATCCTCAATCCACAATCCTCAATGTTCAGTCCTCAATACCCAATCCTCAATCTCCAATCCTCAATCCTCAATCCTCAATCGTCAATACTCAACCCTCAACCCTGAGTCATCAATCCTCAACACTCAGTAATCAACCATCAATCTTCAATCATCAATCCTCAATCATCCATTCTCAATCCTCAATCTTCAATCATCAACACTCAATACTCAACCCTCAATGCTTAATCCTCAATCCTCAATCCTCAATCCTCAATCCTCAATCCTCAATCGTCAATATTAAACCCTCAATCCTCAATCCTCAATCGTCAATCCTCAATCCTCAACCATCAATCCTCAATCCTCAATCCACAATCCTCAATCCACAATCGTCAATCCTCATACCTCAAACTTCAATCATCAACCCTTAATCCTCAATCCTCAATCCTCAATCCTCAATTCTCAGCCCTCAATAGAAAATCCTCAATTCCCAGTATTCAATACTCGATCCTCAACCTACAATCTTCAAATCTCAGTTCCCGTACATCAATTCTCAACACTCTATCCTCAACACTCAGTCCTCAATCATCAATCAACAATCCTCAAACCTCTATATTCAATCTTCAATCCTCGACACTCAATACTCAATCCTCAATCCTCAATCCCCAACACTCAATCCTCATCCCTCAGTAGTCAACCCTCAATACTCAATCCTCAATCCTCAATCTTCAATCCTCAATCCTCAATCTTCAATCCTCAATTCTCTGTCCTCAATCCTCTATCCTCAATCCTCAATCCTCAATCCTAAATCCTCAATCCTCAATCCTCAAATGTCAATCCTCAATACTCAGCCATCAATCCTCAATCCTCAATCCCCAATCATCAATCATCAATCCTCAATCCTCAATCTTCAATCCTCAACATTCATTCCTCAATGCTCAATACTCAATCCTCAATCCTCAATCCTCAGTCATCAGTTCTCAATCCTCAATATTCAATCCTCAATCCTCAGTCCTCAAGCCTTAATCCTCAATCCTCAATCCTCAATCTTCAATCCTCAATCCTCAATCCTCAATCCTTAACCTTCAATCCTCAATCCTCAATCCTCAACCCACAATCCCCAACCCTCAATCCTCAATTTTCAATCCTCTATCCTCAATCCTCAATCGTCAATACTCAATCCTAAGTAATCAAGCCTCAATTCTCAATATTCAATTGTGAATCCTCAAATCTCAAACCTCAAACCTCAGCCATCAGTCCTCAATCCTCAGTCCTCAATCGTCAATCCTCAATCGTCAGTCGTCAATACTCAATCCTCAGCCATCAATCCTCAACCCTCAATCGCCTATCCTCAATCCTCAATCGTCAATCCTCAAAGCTCAGCCTTCAATCCTCAACACTTAATCCTCAATCCACAATCCTCAATCCTCAATTTTCAATCCTCAATAGAATATCCTCAATTCTCAGTTTTTAATACTCAATGCTCAAACCTCAGTACACGACACTCAATCTTCAATCCTCAATCCTCAATCGTCATTCCTCAATCCTCAACCATCAATCCTCAATCATCAATCATCAATCCTCAATCTTCAATCCACGATCCTCAATCCCCAACCCTCAATCCTGAACCCTCAGTAGTCAACCCTCAATACTCAATCCTCAATCCTCAATCTTCAATCCTCAATCCTCAATCTTCAATCCACAATTCTCTGTCCTCAATCCTCTACCCTCAATCCTCAATCCTCAATCCTCAATCCTCAATCCTCAATCCTCAATCCTCAATCGTCAATCCTCAATCCTCAGCCATCAATCCTCAATCCTCAATCCCCAATCATCAATCATCAATCCTCAATCCTCAATCTTCAATCCTCAACATTCATTCCTAAATGCTCAATACTCTATCCTCAATCCTCAATCCTCAATCCTCAATCCTCAATCCTGAATCATCCGTCCTCAAACCTCAATCCTCAATCCTCAATCCTCAATACTCGATCCTCAATCCTCAGTCCTCAAGCCTCAACACTCAATATTCAATTGTCAATCATAAACTCACAGCACTCAAACCTCACCCATGATTCCTCAATCCTCAGTCCTCAATCTTCAATCATCAATAGTCAATCCTCAATCTTCAATCCTCATTCCTCAATCCTCAACCCTCAATCCTCAACCCTCAGTAATCAATCCTCAGTCCTCAATCCTCAATCCTCAATCATCAATTCTCAATCCTCAATCTTCAATCCTCAACACTCATCCCTCAATGCTCAATACTCTATCCTCAATCCTCAATCCTCAATCCTCAATCCTCAATCCTCAATCCTCAATCCTCAATCTTCAGTACTCAATCACCAATCCTCAATCCTCCGACCTCAAACATCAATCCTCAATATTCAATGCTCAATCCTCAATCCTCAATCCTCAGTCATCAGTTCTCAATCCTCAATATTCAATCCTCAATCCTCAGTCCTCAAGCCTTAATCCTCAATCCTCAATCCACAATCCTCAATCGTCAATCCTCAGTCCTCAACCTTCAACCCTCAATACTCAATTTTCAATCCTCAATCCTCAATCCTCAATCCTCAATTCTCAATCCTCAATCCTCTGTCCTCAGTCCTCAAACCTCAATCCTCAACACTCAGCCCTCATCCTCCATCCTCAATCCTTAATCAGCAATCCTCAATCTTCAATCCTCAATATTCAATCATCAACCCTCAATACTCAACCCTCAATCCTCAATCCTCAATCCTCAATCCTCAATCCTCAATCTTCAATCCTCAATACTCAATCTTCAATCCTCAATCCTCAATCCTCAATCCTCAATCCTCATTCTACAATCCTCAATACCCAATCCTCAATCTTCATTCTTCAATCCTCAATTCGCAATCCTCAATCCTCAATCCTCAGACCTCAAGTATCAATACTCAACCCTCAGTCCTCGTCCTCAATCCACAACCCTCAATCCTCAATCGTTAATCTTCATTCATCAATATTCAACCTTCAACCCTCAATCCACAATCCTCAATGTTCAGTCCTCAATACCCAATCCTCAATCTTCAATCCTCTATCCTCAATCCTCAATCCTCAATCCTCATTCCTCAATCGTCAATCTTCAATCCTCAATACTCAATCTTCAATCCTCAATCCTCAATCCTCAATCCTCAATCCTCATTCTTCAATCCTCAATACCCAATCCTCAATCTTCAATCCTCAACCCTTAATCCTCAATCCTCAATTCTCATTCCTCAATCCTCAATCCTCAACCGTCAATCCTCAACCCTCAACCCTGTGTCATCAATCCTCAACACTCAGTAATCAATCGTCAATCTTCAATCATCAATCCTCAATCATCCATTCTCAATCCTCAATCTTCAATCATCAACACTCAATACTCAACCCTCAATGCTCAATCCTCAATCCTCAATCCTCAATCGTCAATCCTCAATCCTCAATCCTCAATCCTCAATCCTCAATCGTCAATCCTCAATCCTCTACCATCAATCCTCAATCCTCAATCCACAATCCTCAATCCACAATCGTCAATCCTCAAACCTCAAACTTCAATCCTCAACCCTTAATCCTCAATCCTCAATCCTCAATCCTCAATTTTCAATCCTCAATAGAATATCTTCAATTCTCAGTTTTCAATACTCTGTCCTCAATCTTCAATCCTCAATCATCAATTCTCAATACTCAATCTTCAATCCTCAACACTCAATCCTCAATGCTCAATCCTCAATCCTCAATCCTCAATCCTCAATCCTCAATCGTCAATCCTCAATCGTCTATCCTCAATCCTCAACCACCAATCCTCAATCCTCGATCCCCAAACCTCAATCCTCAATCGTCGATCCTCAAACATCAGCCTTCAATCCTCAAACCTTGATCCTCAATACTCAACCCCCTGTCCTCACTCTTCAATACTCAATCCTCAGTCCTCAGTCTTCAATCGTCAATCCTCAATCCTCAATCGTCAATCCTCAATCATCAACCATCAATCCTAAGTCCTCAATCCTCAATCCTCAATCCTCAATCCTCAATCCTCAATTCTCAGCCCTCAATAGAAAATCCTCAGTTCCCAGTATTCAATACTCGATCCTCAACCTACAATCTTCAAATCTCAGTTCCCGTACATCAATTCTCAACACTCTATCCTCAACACTCAGTCCTCAATCATCAATCAACAATCCGCAAACCTCTATATTCAATCTTCAATCCTCGACATTCATTCCTGAATGCTCAATACCCAATCCTCAATCCTCAATCCTCAGTCATCAGTTCTCGATCCTCAATATTCAATCCTCAATCCTCAGTCCTCAAGCCTTAATCCTCAATCCTCAATCCTCAATCTTCAATCCTCAATACTCAATCCTCAATCCTCAGACCTCGATCCTCAATCCTCAATATTCAATTAACAATCCTGGATTCTGAAACCTCAATCCACAACCCTCAGTACTCAATCCTCAATCTTCAATCCTCAAACCTCTACCATCAATCCTCAATACTTAATCCTCAATCCTCAATCCTCAATGCTCAATAGAAAATCCTCAATTCTCTGTTTTCAATACTCAACCCTCAATCTTTAATTTTCAAATCTCAGTTCACAGACATCAATCCTCAACGCTCTGTCCTCAACACTCAGTCCTCAATCTTCAATCATCAAATCTCAATTCATTATCTTCAGTCATCAATCCTCAGTCCACAACATTCAATCCTCAATAATCAACACTCAATCCTCAATCCTCAATCCTCAATCCTCAATCCTCAATCCTCAATCCTCAATCCTCAATCTTGAAACATGAATACACAATCCTCAATCTCCAATCCTCGAACCTCAATCGTCAATCCTCAATCCTCAAAACTGAGTCCTCAATCCTCAATACTCAATCTTCAATCCTTTTCCCGCAATCCCCAATTCTCAATCCTCAATACTCAATCCTCCATCCTGAGCCTTCAATCCTCACCCTGCAATACCCAATCCTCCATACTCAAACCTCAATTGTAAATCCTCAGTCGAATATCGTCAGTTCTCAGTTTTCAATACTCAACCCTCAATCTTCAATTTTTAAATCTCAGTTCACAGACATCAATCCTCGTCACTCTGCTCTCAACACTCAGTCCTGAGTCTTCAATAATCTATCCTCAAACCTTAATCTTCAATCCTCAATCCTCAATCCTCAACCCTCAATCCCCAACCCTCAATCCTCAATTTTCAATCCCCTATCCTCAATCCTCAATCGTCAATACTCAATCCTAAGTAATCAAGCCTCAATTCTCAATATTCAATTGTCAATCCTCAAATCTCAAACCTCAAACCTCAGACATCAGTCCTCAATCCTCAGTCATCAATCGTCAATCCTCAATCGTCAGTCGTCAATCCTCAATCCTCAGCCATCAATCCTCAACCCTCAATCGCCTATCCTCAATCCTCAATCCTCAATCCTCAATCCTCAAACCTCAACCTTCAATCCTCAACACTTAATCCTCAATCCACAATCCTCAATCCTCAATTTTCAATCCTCAATAGAATATCCTCAATTCTCAGTTTTTAATACTCAATGCTCAATCCTCAGTACACGACACTCAATCTTCAATCCTCAATCCTCAATCGTCATTCCTCAATCCTCAACCATCAATCCTCAATCATCAATCATCAATCCTCACTCTTCAATCCACAATGCTCAATCCCCAACCCTCAATCTTCAACCCTCAGTAGTCAACCCTCAATACTGAATCCTCAATCCTCAATCTTCAATACTCAATCCTCAATCTTCAATCCTCAATTCTCTGTCCTCAATCCTCTATCCTCAATCCTCAATCCTCAATCCTCAATCCTCAATCCTCAATTGTCAATCCTCAATCCTCAGCCATCAATCCTCAATCCACAATCCCCAATCATCAATCACCAATCCTCAATCCTCAATCTTCAATCCTCAACATTCATTCCTAAATGCTCAATACTCTATCCTCAATCCTCAATCCTCAATCCTCAATCCTCAATCCTCAATCATCCGTCCTCAAACCTCAATCCTCAATCCTCAATCCTCAATACTCGATCCTCAATCCTCAGTCCTCAAGCCTCAACACTCAATATTCAATTGTCAATCATAAACTCACAGCACTCAAACCTCACCCATCATTCCTCAATCCTCAGTCCTCAATCTTCAATCATCAATAGTCAATCCTCAATCTTCAATCCTCATTCCTCAATCCTCAACCCTCAATCCTCAACCCTCAGTAATCAATCCTCAGTCCTCAATCCTCAATCCTCAATCCTCAATCGTCAATCCTCAACCCTCAACCCTGAGTCATCAATCCTCAACACTCAGTAATCAACCCTCAATCTTCAATCATCAATCCTCAATCATCCATTCTCAATCCTCAATCTTCAATCATCAACACTCAATACTCAACGTTCAATGCTTAATCCTCAATCCTCAATCCTCAGTCCTCAATCCTCAATCCTCAATCGTCAATACTCAACCCTCAATCCTCAATCCTCAATCGTCAATCCTCAATCCTCAACCATCAATCCTCAATCCTCAATCCACAATCCTCAATCCACAATCGTCAATCCTCAAACCTCAAACTTCAATCATCAACCCTTAATCCTCAATCCTCAATCCTCAACCCTCAATTCTCAGCCCTCAATAGAAAATCCTCAATTCCCAGTATTCAATACTCGATCCTCAACCTACAATCTTCAAATCTCAGTTCCCGTACATCAATTCTCAACACTCTATCCTCAACACTCAGTCCTCAATCATCAATCAACAATCCTCAAACCTCTATATTCAATCTTCAATCCTCGACACTCAATACTCAATCCTCAATCCTCAATCCCCAACACTCAATCCTCATCCCTCAGTAGTCAACCCTCAATACTCAATCCTCAATCCTCAATCTTCAATCCTCAATCCTCAATCTTCAATCCTCAATTCTCTGTCCTCAATCCTCTATCCTCAATCCTCAATCCTCAATCCTCAATCCTCAATCCTCAGTCCTCAATCCTCTAATGTCAATCCTCAATACTCAGCCATCAATCCTCAATCCTCAATCCCCAATCATCAATCATCAATCCACAATCCTCAATCTTCAATCCTCAACATTCATTCCTCAATGCTCAATACTCAATCCTCAATCCTCAATCCTCAGTCATCAGTTCTCAATCCTCAATATTCAATCCTCAATCCTCAGTCCTCAAGCCTTAATCCTCAATCCTCAATCCTCAATCTTCAATCCTCAATACTCAATCCTCAATCCTCAGACATCGATCCTCAATCCTCAATATTCAATTAACAATCCTGGATTCTGAAACCTCAATCGACAACCCTCAGTACTCAATCCTCCATCTTCAATCCTCAAACCTCTACCATCAATCCTCAATACTTAATCCTCAATCCTCAATCCTCAATGCTCAATAGAAAATCCTCAATTCTCTGTTTTCAATACTCAACCCTCAATCTTTAATTTTCAAATCTCAGTTCACAGACATCAATCCTCAACACTCTGTCCTCAACACTCAGTCCTCAATCTTCAATCATCAAATCTCAATTCATTATATTCAGTCATCAATCCTCAGTCCACAACATTCAATCCTCAATAATCAACACTCAATCCTCAATCCTCAATCCTCAATCCTCAATCCTCAATCCTCAATCCTCAATCCTTAATCATCAATCCTCAATCCTCAATCCTCAACCCTCAACCCGCAACCCTCAATCCTCAATTTTCAATCCTCTATCCTCAATCCTCAACATTCATTCCTAAATGCTCAATACTCTATCCTCAATCCTCAATCCTCAATCCTCAATCCTGAATCATCCGTCCTCAAACCTCAATCCTCAATCCTCAATCCTCAATACTCGATCCTCAATCATCAGTCCTCAAGCCTCAACACTCAATATTCAATTGTCAATCATAAACTCACAGCACTCAAACCTCACCCATGATTCCTCAATCCTCAGTCCTCAATCTTCAATCATCAATAGTCAATCCTCAATCTTCAATCCTCATTCCTCAATCCTCAACCCTCAATCCTCAACCCTCAGTAATCAATCCTCAGTCCTCAATCCTCAATCCTCAATCATCAATTCTCAATCCTCAATCTTCAATCCTCAACACTCATCCCTCAATGCTCAATACTCTATCCTCAATCCTCAATCCTCAATCCTCAATCCTCAATCCTCAATCCTCAATCCTCAATCCTCAATCCTCAATCTTCAGTACTCAATCACCAATCCTCAATCCTCCGACCTCAAACATCAATCCTCAATATTCAATGCTCAATCCTCAATCCTCAATCCTCAGTCATCAGTTCTCAATCCTCAATATTCAATCCTCAATCCTCAGTCCTCAAGCCTTAATCCTCAATCCTCAATCCACAATCCTCAATCGTCAATCCTCAGTCCTCAACCTTCAATCCTCAATACTCAATTTTCAATCCTCAATCCTCAATCCTCAATCCTCAATTCTCAATCCTCAATCCTCTGTCCTCAGTCCTCAAACCTCAATCCTCAACACTCAGCCCTCATCCTCCATCCTCAATCCTTAATCAGCAATCCTCAATCTTCAATCCTCAATATTCAATCATCAACCCTCAATACTCAACCCTCAATCCTCAATCCTCAATCCTCAGTGATCAATACTCAATCTTTAATACACAATTCTCAATCCTCAATCCTCAATCCTCAATCCTCAATCCTCATTCCTCATTTCTCAGCCCTCAATCCTCAACCCTCAGTCCTCATCCTCAATTCTCAATCCTCAATCCTCAATCATCAACCCTCAATCTTCAATCCTCAATAATCAATCTCCAATTCTAGATCCTCAATCCTCAATCCTCAATCCTCAATCCTCAATCCTCAATCCTCAATCCTCAATCCTCAATCCTCAATCTTCAATCCTCAATACTCAATCTTCAATCCTCAATCCTCAATCCTCAATACTCAAAACTCAATCTTCAATCCTCAATACTCAATTTTCAATCCTCAATCCTCAATCCTCAATCCTCAATCCTCATTCTACAATCCTCAATACCCAATCCTCAATCTTCATTCTTCAATCCTCAATTCGCAATCCTCAATCCTCAATCCTCAGACCTCAAGTATCAATACTCAACCCTCAGTCCTCGTCCTCAATCCACAACCCTCAATCCTCAATCGTTAATCTTCATTCATCAATATTCAACCTTCAACCCTCAATCCACAATCCTCAATGTTCAGTCCTCAATACCCAATCCTCAATCTTCAATCCTCTATCCTCAATCCTCAATCCTCAATCCTCATTCCTCAATCGTCAATCTTCAATCCTCAATACTCAATCTTCAATCCTCAATCCTCAATCCTCAATCCTCAATCCTCATTCTTCAATCCTCAATACCCAATCCTCAATCTTCAATTCTCAACCCTTAATCCTCAATCCTCAATTCTCATTCCTCAATCCTCAATCCTCAACCGTCAATCCTCAACCCTCAACCCTGTGTCATCAATCCTCAACACTCAGTAATCAATCGTCAATCTTCAATCATCAATCCTCAATCATCCATTCTCAATCCTCAATCTTCAATCATCAACACTCAATACTCAACCCTCAATGCTCAATCCTCAATCCTCAATCCTCAATCGTCAATCCTCAATCCTCAATCCTCAATCCTCAATCCTCAATCGTCAATCCTCAATCCTCTACCATCAATCCTCAATCCTCAATCCACAATCCTCAATCCACAATCGTCAATCCTCAAACCTCAAACTTCAATCCTCAACCCTTAATCCTCAATCCTCAATCCTCAATCCTCAATTTTCAATCCTCAATAGAATATCTTCAATTCTCAGTTTTCAATACTCTGTCCTCAATCTTCAATCCTCAATCATCAATTCTCAATACTCAATCTTCAATCCTCAACACTCAATCCTCAATGCTCAATCCTCAATCCTCAATCCTCAATCCTCAATCCTCAATCGTCAATCCTCAATCGTCTATCCTCAATCCTCAACCACCAATCCTCAATCCTCGATCCCCAAACCTCAATCCTCAATCGTCGATCCTCAAACATCAGCCTTCAATCCTCAAACCTTGATCCTCAATACTCAACCCCCTGTCCTCACTCTTCAATACTCAATCCTCAGTCCTCAGTCTTCAATCGTCAATCCTCAATCCTCAATCGTCAATCCTCAATCATCAACCATCAATCCTAAGTCCTCAATCCTCAATCCTCAATCCTCAATCCTCAATCCTCAATTCTCAGCCCTCAATAGAAAATCCTCAGTTCCCAGTATTCAATACTCGATCCTCAACCTACAATCTTCAAATCTCAGTTCCCGTACATCAATTCTCAACACTCTATCCTCAACACTCAGTCCTCAATCATCAATCAACAATCCGCAAACCTCTATATTCAATCTTCAATCCTCGACATTCATTCCTGAATGCTCAATACCCAATCCTCAATCCTCAATCCTCAGTCATCAGTTCTCGATCCTCAATATTCAATCCTCAATCCTCAGTCCTCAAGCCTTAATCCTCAATCCTCAATCCTCAATCTTCAATCCTCAATACTCAATCCTCAATCCTCAGACCTCGATCCTCAATCCTCAATATTCAATTAACAATCCTGGATTCTGAAACCTCAATCCACAACCCTCAGTACTCAATCCTCAATCTTCAATCCTCAAACCTCTACCATCAACCCTCAATACTTAATCCTCAATCCTCAATCCTCAATGCTCAATAGAAAATCCTCAATTCTCTGTTTTCAATACTCAACCCTCAATCTTTAATTTTCAAATCTCAGTTCACAGACATCAATCCTCAACGCTCTGTCCTCAACACTCAGTCCTCAATCTTCAATCATCAAATCTCAATTCATTATCTTCAGTCATCAATCCTCAGTCCACAACATTCAATCCTCAATAATCAACACTCAATCCTCAATCCTCAATCCTCAATCCTCAATCCTCAATCCTCAATCCTCAATCCTCAATCTTGAAACATGAATACACAATCCTCAATCTCCAATCCTCGAACCTCAATCGTCAATCCTCAATCCTCAAAACTGAGTCCTCAATCCTCAATACTCAATCTTCAATCCTTTTCCCGCAATCCCCAATTCTCAATCCTCAATACTCAATCCTCCATCCTGAACCTTCAATCCTCACCCTGCAATACCCAATCCTCCATACTCAAACCTCAATTGTAAATCCTCAGTCGAATATCGTCAGTTCTCAGTTTTCAATACTCAACCCTCAATCTTCAATTTTTAAATCTCAGTTCACAGACATCAATCCTCGTCACTCTGCTCTCAACACTCAGTCCTGAGTCTTCAATAATCTATCCTCAAACCTTAATCTTCAATCCTCAATCCTCAATCCTCAACCCTCAATCCCCAACCCTCAATCCTCAATTTTCAATCCCCTATCCTCAATCCTCAATCGTCAATACTCAATCCTAAGTAATCAAGCCTCAATTCTCAATATTCAATTGTCAATCCTCAAATCTCAAACCTCAAACCTCAGACATCAGTCCTCAATCCTCAGTCATCAATCGTCAATCCTCAATCGTCAGTCGTCAATCCTCAATCCTCAGCCATCAATCCTCAACCCTCAATCGCCTATCCTCAATCCTCAATCCTCAATCCTCAATCCTCAAACCTCAACCTTCAATCCTCAACACTTAATCCTCAATCCACAATCCTCAATCCTCAATTTTCAATCCTCAATAGAATATCCTCAATTCTCAGTTTTTAATACTCAATGCTCAATCCTCAGTACACGACACTCAATCTTCAATCCTCAATCCTCAATCGTCATTCCTCAATCCTCAACCATCAATCCTCAATCATCAATCATCAATCCTCACTCTTCAATCCACAATGCTCAATCCCCAACCCTCAATCTTCAACCCTCAGTAGTCAACCCTCAATACTGAATCCTCAATCCTCAATCTTCAATACTCAATCCTCAATCTTCAATCCTCAATTCTCTGTCCTCAATCCTCTATCCTCAATCCTCAATCCTCAATCCTCAATCCTCAATCCTCAATTGTCAATCCTCAATCCTCAGCCATCAATCCTCAATCCACAATCCCCAATCATCAATCACCAATCCTCAATCCTCAATCTTCAATCCTCAACATTCATTCCTAAATGCTCAATACTCTATCCTCAATCCTCAATCCTCAATCCTCAATCCTCAATCCTCAATCATCCGTCCTCAAACCTCAATCCTCAATCCTCAATCCTCAATACTCGATCCTCAATCCTCAGTCCTGAAGCCTCAACACTCAATATTCAATTGTCAATCATAAACTCACAGCACTCAAACCTCACCCATCATTCCTCAATCCTCAGTCCTCAATCTTCAATCATCAATAGTCAATCCTCAATCTTCAATCCTCATTCCTCAATCCTCAACCCTCAATCCTCAACCCTCAGTAATCAATCCTCAGTCCTCAATCCTCAATCCTCAATCCTCAATCGTCAATCCTCAACCCTCAACCCTGAGTCATCAATCCTCAACACTCAGTAATCAACCCTCAATCTTCAATCATCAATCCTCAATCATCCATTCTCAATCCTCAATCTTCAATCATCAACACTCAATACTCAACGTTCAATGCTTAATCCTCAATCCTCAATCCTCAGTCCTCAATCCTCAATCCTCAATCGTCAATACTCAACCCTCAATCCTCAATCCTCAATCGTCAATCCTCAATCCTCAACCATCAATCCTCAATCCTCAATCCACAATCCTCAATCCACAATCGTCAATCCTCAAACCTCAAACTTCAATCATCAACCCTTAATCCTCAATCCTCAATCCTCAACCCTCAATTCTCAGCCCTCAATAGAAAATCCTCAATTCCCAGTATTCAATACTCGATCCTCAACCTACAATCTTCAAATCTCAGTTCCCGTACATCAATTCTCAACACTCTATCCTCAACACTCAGTCCTCAATCATCAATCAACAATCCTCAAACCTCTATATTCAATCTTCAATCCTCGACACTCAATACTCAATCCTCAATCCTCAATCCCCAACACTCAATCCTCATCCCTCAGTAGTCAACCCTCAATACTCAATCCTCAATCCTCAATCTTCAATCCTCAATCCTCAATCTTCAATCCTCAATTCTCTGTCCTCAATCCTCTATCCTCAATCCTCAATCCTCAATCCTCAATCCTCAATCCTCAGTCCTCAATCCTCTAATGTCAATCCTCAATACTCAGCCATCAATCCTCAATCCTCAATCCCCAATCATCAATCATCAATCCACAATCCTCAATCTTCAATCCTCAACATTCATTCCTCAATGCTCAATACTCAATCCTCAATCCTCAATCCTCAGTCATCAGTTCTCAATCCTCAATATTCAATCCTCAATCCTCAGTCCTCAAGCCTTAATCCTCAATCCTCAATCCTCAATCTTCAATCCTCAATACTCAATCCTCAATCCTCAGACATCGATCCTCAATCCTCAATATTCAATTAACAATCCTGGATTCTGAAACCTCAATCGACAACCCTCAGTACTCAATCCTCCATCTTCAATCCTCAAACCTCTACCATCAATCCTCAATACTTAATCCTCAATCCTCAATCCTCAATGCTCAATAGAAAATCCTCAATTCTCTGTTTTCAATACTCAACCCTCAATCTTTAATTTTCAAATCTCAGTTCACAGACATCAATCCTCAACACTCTGTCCTCAACACTCAGTCCTCAATCTTCAATCATCAAATCTCAATTCATTATATTCAGTCATCAATCCTCAGTCCACAACATTCAATCCTCAATAATCAACACTCAATCCTCAATCCTCAATCCTCAATCCTCAATCCTCAATCCTCAATCCTCAATCCTTAATCATCAATCCTCAATCCTCAATCCTCAACCCTCAACCCGCAACCCTCAATCCTCAATTTTCAATCCTCTATCCTCAATCCTCAATCGTCAATACTCAATCCTAAGTAATCAAGCCTCAATTCTCAATATTCAATTGTGAATCCTCAAATCTCAAACCTCAAACCTCAGCCATCAGTCCTCAATCCTCAGTCCTTAATCGTCAATCCTCAATCGTCAGTCGTCAATACTCAATCCTCAGCCATCAATCCTCAACCCTCAATCGCCTATCCTCAATCCTCAATCCTCAATCCTCAAACCTCAACCTTCAATCCTCAACACTTAATCCTCAATCCACAATCCTCAATCCTCAATTTTCAATCCTCAATAGAATATCCCCAATTCTCAGTTTTTAATACTCAATGCTCAATCCTCAGTACACGACACTCAATCTTCAATCCTCAATCCTCAATCGTCATTCCTCAATCCTCAACCATCAATCCTCAATCATCAATCATCAACCCTCAATCTTCAATCCACGATCCTCAATCCCCAACCCTCAATCCTGAACCCTCAGTAGTCAACCCTCAATACTCAATCCTCAATCCTCAATCTTCAATCCTCAATCCTCAATATTCAATACTCAATTCTCTGTCCTCAATCCTCTACCCTCAATCCTCAATCCTCAATCCTCAATCCTCAATCCTCAATCCTCAATCCTCAATCGTCAATCCTCAATCCTCAGCCATCAATCCTCAATCCTCAATCCCCAATCATCAATCATCAATCCTCAATCCTCAATCTTCAATCCTCAACATTCATTCCTAAATGCTCAATACTCTATCCTCAATCCTCAATCCTCAATCCTCAATCCTCAATCCTCAATCATCCGTCCTCAAACCTCAATCCTCAATCCTCAATCCTCAATACTCGATCCTCAATCCTCAGTCCTCAAGCCTCAACACTCAATATTCAATTGTCAATCATAAACTCACAGCACTCAAACCTCACCCATCATTCCTCAATCCTCAGTCCTCAATCTTCAATCATCAATAGTCAATCCTCAATCTTCAATCCTCATTCCTCAATCCTCAACCATCAATCCTCAACCCTCAGTAATCAATCCTCAGTCCTCAATCCTCAATCCTCAATCATCAATTCTCAATCCTCAATCTTCAATCCTCAACACTCATCCCTCAATGCTCAATACTCTATCCTCAATCCTCAATCCTCAATCCTCAATCCTCAATCCTCAATCCTCAATCCTCAATCCTCAATCTTCAGTACTCAATCATCAATCCTCAATCCTCAACCTTCAATCCTCAATACTCAATTTTCAATCCTCAATCCTCAATCCTCAATCCTCAATTCTCAATCCTCAATCCTCTGTCCTCAGTCCTCAAACCTCAATCCTCAACACTCAGCCCTCATCCTCCATCCTCAATCCTTAATCAGCAATCCTCAATCTTCAATCCTCAATCTTCAATCCACGATCCTCAATCCCCAACCCTCAATCCTGAACCCTCAGTAGTCAACCCTCAATACTCAATCCTCAATCCTCAATCTTCAATCCTCAATCCTCAATATTCAATACTGAATTCTCTGTCCTCAATCCTCTACCCTCAATCCTCAATCCTCAATCCTCAATCCTCAATCCTCAATCCTCAATCCTCAATCGTCAATCCTCAATCCTCAGCCATCAATCCTCAATCCTCAATCCCCAATCATCAATCATCAATCCTCAATCCTCAATCTTCAATCCTCAACATTCATTCCTAAATGCTCAATACTCTATCCTCAATCCTCAATCCTCAATCCTCAATCCTCAATCCTCAATCATCCGTCCTCAAACTTCAATCCTCAATCCTCAATCCTCAATACTCGATCCTCAATCCTCAGTCCTCAAGCCTCAACACTCAATATTCAATTGTCAATCATAAACTCACAGCACTCAAACCTCACCCATCATTCCTCAATCCTCAGTCCTCAATCTTCAATCATCAATAGTCAATCCTCAATCTTCAATCCTCATTCCTCAATCCTCAACCATCAATCCTCAACCCTCAGTAATCAATCCTCAGTCCTCAATCCTCAATCCTCAATCATCAATTCTCAATCCTCAATCTTCAATCCTCAACACTCATCCCTCATCCCTCAATGCTCAATACTCTATCCTCAATCCTCAATCCTCAATCCTCAATCCTCAATCCTCAATCCTCAATCCTCAATCCTCAATCTTCAGTACTCAATCATCAATCCTCAATCCTCAATCCTCAATCCACAATCCTCAATCGTCAATCCTCAATCTTCAACCTTCAATCCTCAATACTCAATTTTCAATCCTCAATCCTCAATCCTCAATCCTCAATTCTCAATCCTCAATCCTCTGCCCTCAGTCCTCAAACCTCAATCCTCAACACTCAGCCCTCATCCTCCATCCTCAATCCTTAATCAGCAATCCTCAATCTTCAATCCTCAATATTCAATCATCAACCCTCAATCCTCAACACTCAATCCTCAATCCTCAATCCTCAGTGATCAATACTCAATCTTTAATACACAATTCTCAATCCTCAATCCTCAATCCTCAATCCTCAATCCTCATTCCTCATTTCACAGCCCTCAATCCGCAACCCTCAGTCCTCATCCTCAATTCTCAATCCTCAATCCTCAATCATCAATCCTCAATCTTCAATCCTCAATAATCAATCTCCAATTCTAGATCCTCAATCCTCAATCCTCAATCCTCAATCCTCAATCCTCAATCCTCAATCCTCAATCCTCAATCCTCAATCCTCAATCTTCAATCCTCAATACTCAATCTTCAATCCTCAATCCTCAATCCTCAATACTCAAAACTCAATCTTCAATCCTCAATACTCAATTTTCAATCCTCAATCCTCAATCCTCAATCCTCAATCCTCATTCTACAATCCTCAATACCCAATCCTCAATCTTCAATCTTCAATCCTCAATTCGCAATCCTCAATCCTCAATCCTCAGACCTCAAGTATCAATACTCAACCCTCAGTCCTCGTCCTCAATCCACAACCCTCAATCCTCAATCGTTAATCTTCATTCCTCAATATTCAACCTTCAATCCTCAATCCACAATCCTCAATGTTCAGTCCTCAATACCCAATCCTCAATCTTCAATCCTCTATCCTCAATCCTCAATCCTCAATCCTCAATCCTCAATCGTCATTCTTCAATCCTCAATACTCAATCTTCAATACTCAATCCTCAATCCTCAATCCTCAATCCTCATTCTTCAATCCTCAATACCCAATCCTCAATCTTCAATCCTTAACCCTTAATCCTCAATCCTCAATTCTCAATCCTCAATCCTCAATCCTCAATCGTCAATCCTCGACCCTCAACCCTGAGTCATCAATCCTCAACACTCAGTAATCAATCGTCAATCTTCAATCATCAATCCTCAATCATCCATTCTCAATCCTCAATCTTCAATTATCAACACTCAATACTCAACCCTCAATGCTCAATCCTCAATCCTCAATCCTCAATCCTCAATCCTCAATCCTCAATCCTCAATCCTCAATCCTCAATCCTCAATCCTCAATCGTCAATCCTCAATCCTTAACCATCAATCCTCAATCCTCAATCCACAATCCTCAATCCACAATCGTCAATCCTCAAACCTCAAACTTCAATCCTCAACCCTTAATCCTCAATCCTCAATCCTCAATCCTCAATTTTCAATCCTCAATAGAATATCTTCAATTCTCAGTTTTCAATACTCTGTCCTCAATCTTCAATCCTCAATCATCAATTCTCAATCCTCAATCTTCAATCCTCAACACTCAATCCTCAATGCTCAATCCTCAATCCTCAATCCTCAATCCTCAATCCTCAATCCTCAATCGTCAATCCTCAATCGTCTATCCTCAATCCTCAACCACCAATCCTCAATCCTCAATCCCCAAACCTCAATCCTCAATCGTCGATCCTCAAACATCAGCCTTCAATCCTCAAACCTTGATCCTCAATCCTCAACCCTCTGTCCTCATTCTTCAATACTCAATCCTCAGTCCTCAGTCTTCAATCGTCAATCCTCAATCCTCAATCGTCAATCCTCAATCATCAACCATCAATCCTAAGTCCTCAATCCTCAATCCTCAATCCTCAATCCTCAATCCTCAATTCTCAGCCCTCAATAGAAAATCCTCAGTTCCCAGTATTCAATACTCGATCCTCAACCTACAATCTTCAAATCTCAGTTCCCGTACATCAATTCTCAACACTCTATCCTCAACACTCAGTCCTCAATCATCAATCAACAATCCTCAAACCTCTATATTCAATCTTCAATCCTCGACATTCATTCCTGAATGCTCAATACCCAATCCTCAATCCTCAATCCTCAGTCATCAGTTCTCAATCCTCAATATTCAATCCTCAATCCTCAGTCCTCAAGCCTTAATCCTCAATCCTCAATCCTCAATCTTCAATCCTCAATACTCAATCCTCAATCCTCAGACCTCGATCCTCAATCCTCAATATTCAATTAACAATCCTGGATTCTGAAACCTCAATCCACAACCCTCAGTACTTAATCCTCAATCTTCAATCCTCAAACCTCTACCATCAATCCTCAATACTTAATCCTCAATCCTCAATCCTCAATGCTCAATAGGAAATCCTCAATTCTCTGTTTTCAATACTCAACCCTCAATCATTAATTTTCAAATCTCAGTTCACAGCCCTCAATCCTCAACCCTCAGTCCTCATCCTCAATTCTCAATCCTCAATCCTCAGTCATCAATCCTCAATCTTCAATCCTCAATAATCAATCTCCAATTCTAGATCCTCAATCCTCAGTCCTCAAGCCTTAATCCTCAATCCTCAATCCTCAATCTTCAATCCTCAATACTCAATCCTCAATCCTCAATCCTCAATCCTCAATCCTCAATCCTCAATCCTCAATCCTCAATCCTCAATCTTCAGTACTCAATCACCAATCCTCAATCCTCCGACCTCAAACATCAATCCTCAATATTCAATGCTCAATCCTCAATCCTCAATCCTCAGTCATCAGTTCTCAATCCTCAATATTCAATCCTCAATCCTCAGCCCTCAAGCCTTAATCCTCAATCCTCAATCCACAATCCTCAATCGTCAATCCTCAGTCCTCAACCTTCAATCCTCAATACTCAATTTTCAATCCTCAATCCTCAATCCTCAATCCTCAATTCTCAATCCTCAATCCTCTGTCCTCAGTCCTCAAACCTCAATCCTCAACACTCAGCCCTCATCCTCCATCCTCAATCCTTAATCAGCAATCCTCAATCTTCAATCCTCAATATTCAATCATCAACCCTCAATACTCAACCCTCAATCCTCAATCCTCAATCCTCAGTGATCAATACTCAATCTTTAATACACAATTCTCAATCCTCAATCCTCAATCCTCAATCCTCAATCCTCATTCCTCATTTCTCAGCCCTCAATCCTCAACCCTCAGTCCTCATCCTCAATTCTCAATCCTCAATCCTCAATCATCAACCCTCAATCTTCAATCCTCAATAATCAATCTCCAATTCTAGATCCTCAATCCTCAATCCTCAATCCTCAATCCTCAATCCTCAATCCTCAATCCTCAATCCTCAATCCTCAATCTTCAATACCCAATACTCAATCTTCAATCCTCAATCCTCAGTCCTCAATCATCATCCATCAATCATCAATACTCAATCTTCAATCCTCATTACTCAATCCTCAACCCTTAAACCTCAACCCTCAGTATTCAACCCTCAGTCATCAATCCTCAACCCTCAATCATCAATTCTCAATCCTCAATCTTCAATCCTCAACAGTCAATCCTCAATGCTCAATCCTCTATCCTCAATCCTCAATCCTCAATCCTCAATCCTCAATCCTCAAACCTCAACCTTCAATCCTCAACACTTAATCCTCAATCCACAATCCTCAATCCTCAATTTTCAATCCTCAATAGAATATCCTCAATCCTCAGTTTTTAATACTCAATGCTTAATCCTCAGTACACGACACTCAATCTTCAATCCTCAATCCTCAATCGTCATTCCTCAATCCTCAACCATCAATCCTCAATCATCAATCATCAATCCTCAATCTTCAATCCACAATCCTCAATCCCCAACGCTCAATCCTCAACCCTCAGTAGTCAACCCTCAATAGTCAATCCTCAATCCTCAATCTTCAATCCTCTATCCTCAATCTTCAATCCTCAATTCTCTGTCCTCAATCCTCTATCCTCAATCCTCAATCCTCAGTCCTCAATCCTCAATCCTCAATCCTCAATCCTCAATCCTCAATTGTCAATCCTCAATCCTCAGTCATCAATCCTCAATCCTGAATCCCCAATCATCAATCATCAATCCTCAGTCCTCAATCTTCAATCCTCAACATTCATTCCTAAATGCTCAATACTCTATCCTCAATCATCAAACATCAATCCTCAATCCTCAATACTCAATCTTCAATCCTCAATCCTCAATCCTCAATACTCAAAACTCAATCTTCAACCCTCAATACTCAATTTTCAATCCTCAATCCTCAATCCTCAATCCTCAATCCTCAATACTCAATCTTCAATCCTCAATCCTCAATCCTCAATCCTCAATACTCAAAACTCAATCTTCAATCCTCAATACTCAATTTTCAATCCTCAATCCTCAATCCTCAATCCTCAATCCTCATTCTACAATCCTCAATACCCAATCCTCAATCTTCAATCTTCAATCCTCAATTCGCAATCCTCAATCCTCAATCCTCAGACCTCAAGTATCAATACTCAACCCTCAGTCCTCGTCCTCAATCCACAACCCTCAATCCTCAATCGTTAATCTTCATTCGTCAATATTCAACCTTCAATCCTCAATCCACAATCCTCAATGTTCAGTCCTCAATACCCAATCCTCAATCTTCAATCCTCTATCCTAAATCCTCAATCCTCAATCCTCAATCCTCAATCGTCAATCTTCAATCCTCAATACTCAATCTTCAATCCTCAATCCTCAATCCTCAATCCTCAATCCTCATTCTTCAATCCTCAATACCCAATCCTCAATCTTCAATCCTCAACCCTTAATCCTCAATCCTCAATTCTCAATCCTCAATCCTCAATCCTCAATCGTCAATCCTCAACCCTCAACCCTGAGTCATCAATCCTCAACACTCAGTAATCAATCCTCAATCTTCAATCATCAATCCTCAATCATCCATTCTCAATCCTCAATCTTCAACCATCAACACTCAATACTCAACCCTCAATGCTCAATCCTCAATCCTCAATCCTCAATCCTCAATCCTCAATCCTCAATCGTCAATCCTCAATCCTCAATCCTCAATCCTCAATCGTCAATCCTCAATCCTCAACCATCAATCCTCAATCCTCAATCCACAATCCTCAATCCACAATCGTCAATTCTCAAACCTCAAACTTCAATCCTCAACCCTTAATCCTCAATCCTCAATCCTCAATCCTCAATCCTCAATTTTCAATCCTCAATAGAATATCTTCAATTCTCAGTTTTCAATACTCTGTCCTCAATCTTCAATCCTCAATCATCAATTCTCAATCCTCAATCTTCAATCCTCAACACTCAATCCTCAATGCTCAATCCTCAATCCTCAATCCTCAATCCTCAATCCTCAATCGTCAATCCTCAATCGTCTATCCTTAATCCTCAACAACCAATCCTCAATCCTCAATCCCCAAACCTCAATCCTCAATCGTCAATCCTCAAACCTCAGCCTTCAATCCTCAAACCTTGATCCTCAATCCTCAACCCTCTGTCCTCATTCTTCAATACTCAATCCTCAGTCCTCAGTCTTCAATCGTCAATCCTCAATCCTCAATCGTCAATCCTCAATCATCAACCATCAATCCTAAATCCTCAATCCTCAATCCTCAATCCTCAATCCTCAATCCTCAATTCTCAGCCCTCAATAGAAAATCCTCAGTTCCCGGTATTCAATTCTCGATACTCAACCTACAATCTTCAAATCTCAGTTCCCGTACATCAATTCTCAACACTCTATCCTCAACACTCAGTCCTCAATCATCAATCAACAATCCTCAAACCTCTATATTCAATCTTCAATCCTCGACATTCATTCCTCAATGCTCAATACTCAATCCTCAATCCTCAATCCTCAGTCATCAGTTCTCAATCCTCAACATTCAATCGTCAATCCTCAGTCCTCAAGCCTTAATCCTCAATCCTCAATCCTCAATCTTCAATCCTCAATACTCCATCCTCAATCCTCAATCCTCAATCCTCAATCCTCATAACTGAGACCTCAATCCTCAATACTCAATTTTCAATCCTTTTCCCGCAATCCCCAATTCTCTATCCTCAATACTCAATCCTCCATCCTGAACCTTCAATCCTCACCCTGCAATACCCAATCCTCCATACTCAAACCTCAATTGTAAATCCTCAGTCGAATATCGTCAGTTCTCAGTTTTCAATACTCAACCCTCAATCTTCAATTTTTAAATCTCAGTTCACAGACATCAATCCTCGTCACTCTGTTCTCAACACTCAGTCCTGAGTCTTCAATAATCTATCCTCAAACCTTAATCTTCAATCCTCAATCCTCAATCCTCAACCCTCAATCCCCAACCCTCAATCCTCAATTTTCAATTCCCTATCCTCAATCCTCAATCGTCAATACTCAATCCTAAGTAATCAACCCTCAATTCTCAATATTCAATTGTCAATCCTCAAATCTCAAACCTCAAACCTCAGCCATCAGTCCTCAATCCTCAGTCCTCAATCGTCAACCCTCAATCGTCAGTCGTCAATCCTCAATCCTCAGCCATCAATCCTCAACCCTCAATCGCCTATCCTCAATCCTCAATCCTCAATTCTCAAACCTCAACCTTCAATCCTCAACACTTAATCCTCAATCCACAATCCTCAATCCTCAATTTTCAATCCTCAATAGAATATCCTCAATTCTCAGTTTTTAATACTCAATGCTCAATCCTCAGTACACGACACTCAATCTTCAATCCTCAATCCTCAATCGTCATTCCTCAATCCTCAACCATCAATCCTCAATCATCAATCATCAATCCTCAATCTTCAATCCACAATCCTCAATCCCCAACGCTCAATCCTCAACCCTCAGTAGTCAACCCTCAATAGTCAATCCTCAATCCTCAATCTTCAATCCTCAATCCTCAATCTTCAATCCTCAATTCTCTGTCCTCAATCCTCTATCCTCAATCCTCAATCCTCAATCCTCAATCCTCAATCCTCAATCCTCAATCCTCAATTGTCAATCCTCAATCCTCAGCCATCAATCCTCAATCCTCAATCCCCAATCATCAACCATCAATCCTCAATCATCAATCATCAATCCTCAATCTTCAATCCACAATCCTCAATCCCCAACGCTCAATCCTCAACCCTCAGTAGTCAACCCTCAATAGTCAATCCACAATCCTCAATGTTCAGTCCTCAATACCCAATCCTCAATCTTCAATCCTCAATCCTCTATCCTCAATCCTCAATCCTCAATCCTCAATCGTCTATCTTCAATCCTCAATGCTCAATCTTCAATCCTCAATCCTCAATCCTCAATCCTCAATCCTCATTCTTCAATCCTCAATACCCAATCCTCAATCTTCAATCCTCAACCCTTAATCCTCAATCCTCAATCCTCAATCCTCAATCCTCAATTTTCAATCCTCAATAGAATATCTTCAATTCTCAGTTTTCAATACTCTGTCCTCAATCTTCAATCCTCAATCATCAATCCTAAATCCTCAATCCTCAATCCTCAATCCTCAATCCTCAATCCTCAATTCTCAGCCCTCAATAGAAAATCCTCAATTCCCAGTATTCAATCCACGATCCTCAACCTACAATCTTCAAATCTCAGTTCCCGTACATCAATTCTCAACACTCTATCCTCAACACTCAGTCCTCAACCATCAATCAACAATCCTCAAACCTCTATATTCAATCTTCAATCCTCGACACTCAATACTCAATCCTCAATCCTCAATCCCCAACACTCAATCCTCATCCCTCAGTAGTCAACCCTCAATCTTCAATCCTCAATCCTCAATCCTCAATCCTCAATCCACAGTCCTCAATCGTCCGTCCTCAATTCTCTACCCTCAATCCTCAATGGTCAATCCTCAATACTCAACCCTCAATCCTCAATCCTCAATCCTCAACATTTAATGCTCAATACTCGATCCTCAATCCTCAGTCATTAATTATCAATCCTCAATATTCAATCCTCAATCCTCAGACCTCAAGCCTCAACACTCAATATTCAATTGTCAATCATAAACTCACAGCACTCAAACCTCACCCCTCAGTCCTCAATCCTCAGTCCTCAATCATCAACCATCAATCATCAATACTCAATCTTCAATCCTCATTACTCAATCCTCAACCCTTAAACCTCAACCCTCAGTATTCAACCCTCAGTCATCAATCCTCAACCCTCAATCATCAATTCTCAATCCTCAATCTTCAATCCTCAACAGTCAATCCTCAATGCTCAATCCTCTATCCTCAATCCTCAATCCTCAATCCTCAATCCTCAATCCTCAAACCTCAACCTTCAATCCTCAACACTTAATCCTCAATCCACAATCCTCAATCCTCAATTTTCAATCCTCAATAGAATATCCTCAATCCTCAGTTTTTAATACTCAATGCTTAATCCTCAGTACACGACACTCAATCTTCAATCCTCAATCCTCAATCGTCATTCCTCAATCCTCAACCATCAATCCTCAATCATCAATCATCAATCCTCAATCTTCAATCCACAATCCTCAATCCCCAACCCTCAATCCTCAACCCTCAGTAGTCAACCCTCAATACTCAATCCTCAATCCTCAATCTTCAATCCTCTATCCTCAATCTTCAATCCTCAATTCTCTGTCCTCAATCCTCTATCCTCAATCCTCAATCCTCAGTCCTCAATCCTCAATCCTCAATCCTCAATCCTCAATCCTCAATTGTCAATCCTCAATCCTCAGTCATCAATCCTCAATCCTGAATCCCCAATCATCAATCATCAATCCTCAGTCCTCAATCTTCAATCCTCAACATTCATTCCTAAATGCTCAATACTCTATCCTCAATCATCAAACATCAATCCTCAATCCTCAATACTCAATCTTCAATCCTCAATCCTCAATCCTCAATACTCAAAACTCAATCTTCAACCCTCAATACTCAATTTTCAATCCTCAATCCTCAATCCTCAATCCTCAATCCTCAATACTCAATCTTCAATCCTCAATCCTCAATCCTCAATACTCAAAACTCAATCTTCAATCCTCAATACTCAATTTTCAATCCTCAATCCTCAATCCTCAATCCTCAATCCTCATTCTACAATCCTCAATACCCAATCCTCAATCTTCAATCTTCAATCCTCAATTCGCAATCCTCAATCCTCAATCCTCAGACCTCAAGTATCAATACTCAACCCTCAGTCCTCGTCCTCAATCCACAACCCTCAATCCTCAATCGTTAATCTTCATTCGTCAATATTCAACCTTCAATCCTCAATCCACAATCCTCAATGTTCAGTCCTCAATACCCAATCCTCAATCTTCAATCCTCTATCCTAAATCCTCAATCCTCAATCCTCAATCCTCAATCGTCAATCTTCAATCCTCAATACTCAATCTTCAATCCTCAATCCTCAATCCTCAATCCTCAATCCTCATTCTTCAATCCTCAATACCCAATCCTCAATCTTCAATCCTCAACCCTTAATCCTCAATCCTCAATTCTCAATCCTCAATCCTCAATCCTCAATCGTCAATCCTCAACCCTCAACCCTGAGTCATCAATCCTCAACACTCAGTAATCAATCCTCAATCTTCAATCATCAATCCTCAATCATCCATTCTCAATCCTCAATCTTCAACCATCAACACTCAATACTCAACCCTCAATGCTCAATCCTCAATCCTCAATCCTCAATCCTCAATCCTCAATCCTCAATCGTCAATCCTCAATCCTCAATCCTCAATCCTCAATCGTCAATCCTCAATCCTCAACCATGAATCCTCAATCCTCAATCCACAATCCTCAATCCACAATCGTCAATTCTCAAACCTCAAACTTCAATCCTCAACACTTAATCCTCAATCCTCAATCCTCAATCCTCAATTTTCAATCCTCAAAAGAATATCTTCAATTCTCAGTTTTCAATACTCTGTCCTCAATCTTCAATCCTCAATCATCAATTCTCAATCCTCAATCTTCAATCCTCAACACTCAATCGTCAATGCTCAATCCTCAATCCTCAATCCTCAATCCTCAATCCTCAATCGTCAATCCTCAATCGTCTATCCTTAATCCTCAACAACCAATCCTCAATCCTCAATCCCCAAACCTCAATCCTCAATCGTCAATCCTCAAACCTCAGCCTTCAATCCTCAAACCTTGATCCTCAATCCTCAACCCTCTGTCCTCATTCTTCAATACTCAATCCTCAGTCCTCAGTCTTCAATCGTCAATCCTCAATCCTCAATCGTCAATCCTCAATCATCAACCATCAATCCTAAATCCTCAATCCTCAATCCTCAATCCTCAATCCTCAATCCTCAATTCTCAGCCCTCAATAGAAAATCCTCAGTTCCCGGTATTCAATTCTCGATACTCAACCTACAATCTTCAAATCTCAGTTCCCGTACATCAATTCTCAACACTCTATCCTCAACACTCAGTCCTCAATCATCAATCAACAATCCTCAAACCTCTATATTCAATCTTCAATCCTCGACATTCATTCCTCAATGCTCAATACTCAATCCTCAATCCTCAATCCTCAGTCATCAGTTCTCAATCCTCAACATTCAATCGTCAATCCTCAGTCCTCAAGCCTTAATCCTCAATCCTCAATCCTCAATCTTCAATCCTCAATACTCAATCCTCAATCCTCAATCCTCAATCCTCAATCCTCAAAACTGAGACCTCAATCCTCAATACTCAATCTTCAATCCTTTTCCCGCAATCCACAATTCTCTATCCTCAATACTCAATCCTCCATCCTGAACCTTCAATCCTCACCCTGCAATACCCAATCCTCCATACTCAAACCTCAATTGTAAATCCTCAGTCGAATATCGTCAGTTCTCAGTTTTCAATACTCAACCCTCAATCTTCAATTTTTAAATCTCAGTTCACAGACATCAATCCTCGACACTCTGTTCTCAACACTCAGTCCTGAGTCTTCAATAATCTATCCTCAAACCTTAATCTTCAATCCTCAATCCTCAATCCTCAACCCTCAATCCCCAACCCTCAATCCTCAATTTTCAATCCCCTATCCTCAATCCTCAATCGTCAATACTCAATCCTAAGTAATCAACCCTCAATTCTCGATATTCAATTGTCAATCCTCAAATCTCAAACCTCAAACCTCAGCCATCAGTCCTCAATCCTCAGTCCTCAATCGTCAACCCTCAATCGTCAGTCGTCAATCCTCAATCCTCAGCCATCAATCCTCAACCCTCAATCGCCTATCCTCAACCCTCAATCCTCAATTCTCAAACCTCAACCTTCAATCCTCAACACTTAATCCTCAATCCACAATCCTCAATCCTCAATTTTCAATCCTCAATAGAATATCCTCAATTCTCAGTTTTTAATACTCAATGCTCAATCCTCAGTACACGACACTCAATCTTCAATCCTCAATCCTCAATCGTCATTCCTCAATCCTCAACCATCAATCCTCAATCATCAATCATCAATCCTCAATCTTCAATCCACAATCCTCAATCCCCAACGCTCAATCCTCAACCCTCAGTAGTCAACCCTCAATAGTCAATCCTCAATCCTCAATCTTCAATCCTCTATCCTCAATCTTCAATCCTCAATTCTCTGTCCTCAATCCTCTATCCTCAATCCTCAATCCTCAGTCCTCAATCCTCAATCCTCAATCCTCAATCCTCAATTGTCAATCCTCAATCCTCAGTCATCAATCCTCAATCCTGAATCCCCAATCATCAATCATCAATCCTCAGTCCTCAATCTTCAATCCTCAACATTCATTCCTAAATGCTCAATACTCTATCCTCAATCATCAAACATCAATCCTCAATCCTCAATACTCAATCTTCAATCCTCAATCCTCAATCCTCAATACTCAAATCTCAATCTTCAACCCTCAATACTCAATTTTCAATCCTCAATCCTCAATCCTCAATCCTCAATCCTCAATACTCAATCTTCAATCCTCAATCCTCAATCCTCAATACTCAAAACTCAATCTTCAATCCTCAATACTCAATTTTCAATCCTCAAACCTCAATCCTCAATCCTCAATCCTCATTCTACAATCCTCAATACCCAATCCTCAATCTTCAATCTTCAATCCTCAATTCGCAATCCTCAATCCTCAATCCTCAGACCTCAAGCCTCAACACTCAATATTCAATTGTCAATCATAAACTCACAGCACTCAAACCTCACCCCTCAGTCCTCAATCCTCAGTCCTCAATCATCAACCATCAATCATCAATACTCAATCTTCAATCCTCATTACTCAATCCTCAACCCTTAAACCTCAACCCTCAGTATTCAACCCTCAGTCATCAATCCTCAACCCTCAATCATCAATTCTCAATCCTCAATCTTCAATCCTCAACAGTCAATCCTCAATGCTCAATCCTCTATCCTCAATCCTCAATCCTCAATCCTCAATCCTCAATCCTCAAACCTCAACCTTCAATCCTCAACACTTAATCCTCAATCCACAATCCTCAATCCTCAATTTTCAATCCTCAATAGAATATCCTCAATCCTCAGTTTTTAATACTCAATGCTTAATCCTCAGTACACGACACTCAATCTTCAATCCTCAATCCTCAATCGTCATTCCTCAATCCTCAACCATCAATCCTCAATCATCAATCATCAATCCTCAATCTTCAATCCACAATCCTCAATCCCCAACCCTCAATCCTCAACCCTCAGTAGTCAACCCTCAATACTCAATCCTCAATCCTCAATCTTCAATCCTCTATCCTCAATCTTCAATCCTCAATTCTCTGTCCTCAATCCTCTATCCTCAATCCTCAATCCTCAGCCCTCAATCCTCAATCCTCAATCCTCAATCCTCAATCCTCAATTGTCAATCCTCAATCCTCAGTCATCAATCCTCAATCCTGAATCCCCAATCATCAATCATCAATCCTCAGTCCTCAATCTTCAATCCTCAACATTCATTCCTAAATGCTCAATACTCTATCCTCAATCATCAAACATCAATCCTCAATCCTCAATACTCAATCTTCAATCCTCAATCCTCAATCCTCAATACTCAAAACTCAATCTTCAACCCTCAATACTCAATTTTCAATCCTCAATCCTCAATCCTCAATCCTCAATCCTCAATCCTCAATACTCAATCTTCAATCCTCAATCCTCAATCCTCAATACTCAAAACTCAATCTTCAATCCTCAATACTCAATTTTCAATCCTCAATCCTCAATCCTCAATCCTCAATCCTCATTCTACAATCCTCAATACCCAATCCTCAATCTTCAATCTTCAATCCTCAATTCGCAATCCTCAATCCTCAATCCTCAGACCTCAAGTATCAATACTCAACCCTCAGTCCTCGTCCTCAATCCACAACCCTCAATCCTCAATCGTTAATCTTCATTCGTCAATATTCAACCTTCAATCCTCAATCCACAATCCTCAATGTTCAGTCCTCAATACCCAATCCTCAATCTTCAATCCTCTATCCTAAATCCTCAATCCTCAATCCTCAATCCTCAATCGTCAATCTTCAATCCTCAATACTCAATCTTCAATCCTCAATCCTCAATCCTCAATCCTCAATCCTCATTCTTCAATCCTCAATACCCAATCCTCAATCTTCAATCCTCAACCCTTAATCCTCAATCCTCAATTCTCAATCCTCAATCCTCAATCCTCAATCGTCAATCCTCAACCCTCAACCCTGAGTCATCAATCCTCAACACTCAGTAATCAATCCTCAATCTTCAATCATCAATCCTCAATCATCCATTCTCAATCCTCAATCTTCAATCCTCAATCCTCAACCATGAATCCTCAATCCTCAATCCACAATCCTCAATCCACAATCGTCAATTCTCAAACCTCAAACTTCAATCCTCAACACTTAATCCTCAATCCTCAATCCTCAATCCTCAATTTTCAATCCTCAATAGAATATCTTCAATTCTCAGTTTTCAATACTCTGTCCTCAATCTTCAATCCTCAATCATCAATTCTCAATCCTCAATCTTCAATCCTCAACACTCAATCGTCAATGCTCAATCCTCAATCCTCAATCCTCAATCCTCAATCGTCAATCCTCAATCCTCAACCATGAATCCTCAATCCTCAATCCACAATCCTCAATCCACAATCGTCAATTCTCAAACCTCAAACTTCAATCCTCAACACTTAATCCTCAATCCTCAATCCTCAATCCTCAATTTTCAATCCTCAATAGAATATCTTCAATTCTCAGTTTTCAATACTCTGTCCTCAATCTTCAATCCTCAATCATCAATTCTCAATCCTCAATCTTCAATCCTCAACACTCAATCGTCAATGCTCAATCCTCAATCCTCAATCCTCAATCCTCAATCCTCAATCGTCAATCCTCAATCGTCTATCCTTAATCCTCAACAACCAATCCTCAATCCTCAATCCCCAAACCTCAATCCTCAATCGTCAATCCTCAAACCTCAGCCTTCAATCCTCAAACCTTGATCCTCAATCCTCAACCCTCTGTCCTCATTCTTCAATACTCAATCCTCAGTCCTCAGTCTTCAATCGTCAATCCTCAATCCTCAATCGTCAATCCTCAATCATCAACCATCAATCCTAAATCCTCAATCCTCAATCCTCAATCCTCAATCCTCAATCCTCAATTCTCAGCCCTCAATAGAAAATCCTCAGTTCCCGGTATTCAATTCTCGATACTCAACCTACAATCTTCAAATCTCAGTTCCCGTACATCAATTCTCAACACTCTATCCTCAACACTCAGTCCTCAATCATCAATCAACAATCCTCAAACCTCTATATTCAATCTTCAATCCTCGACATTCATTCCTCAATGCTCAATACTCAATCCTCAATCCTCAATCCTCAGTCATCAGTTCTCAATCCTCAACATTCAATCGTCAATCCTCAGTCCTCAAGCCTTAATCCTCAATCCTCAATCCTCAATCTTCAATCCTCAATACTCAATCCTCAATCCTCAATCCTCAATCCTCAATCCTCAAAACTGAGACCTCAATCCTCAATACTCAATCTTCAATCCTTTTCCCGCAATCCCCAATTCTCTATCCTCAATACTCAATCCTCCATCCTGAACCTTCAATCCTCACCCTGCAATACCCAATCCTCCATACTCAAACCTCAATTGTAAATCCTCAGTCGAATATCGTCAGTTCTCAGTTTTCAATACTCAACCCTCAATCTTCAATTTTTAAATCTCAGTTCACAGACATCAATCCTCGTCACTCTGTTCTCAAGACTCAGTCCTGAGTCTTCAATAATCTATCCTCAAACCTTAATCTTCAATCCTCAATCCTCAATCCTCAACCCTCAATCCCCAACCCTCAATCCTCAATTTTCAATCCCCTATCCTCAATCCTCAATCGTCAATACTCAATCCTAAGTAATCAACCCTCAATTCTCAATATTCAATTGTCAATCCTCAAATCTCAAACCTCAAACCTCAGCCATCAGTCCTCAATCCTCAGTCCTCAATCGTCAACCCTCAATCGTCAGTCGTCAATCCTCAATCCTCAGCCATCAATCCTCAACCCTCAATCGCCTATCCTCAATCCTCAATCCTCAATTCTCAAACCTCAACCTTCAATCCTCAACACTTAATCCTCAATCCACAATCCTCAATCCTCAATTTTCAATCCTCAATAGAATATCCTCAATTCTCAGTTTTTAATACTCAATGCTCAATCCTCAGTACACGACACTCAATCTTCAATCCTCAATCCTCAATCGTCATTCCTCAATCCTCAACCATCAATCCTCAATCATCAATCATCAATCCTCAATCTTCAATCCACAATCCTCAATCCCCAACGCTCAATCCTCAACCCTCAGTAGTCAACCCTCAATAGTCAATCCTCAATCCTCAATCTTCAATCCTCTATCCTCAATCTTCAATCCTCAATTCTCTGTCCTCAATCCTCTATCCTCAATCCTCAATCCTCAGTCCTCAATCCTCAATCCTCAATCCTCAATCCTCAATTGTCAATCCTCAATCCTCAGTCATCAATCCTCAATCCTGAATCCCCAATCATCAATCATCAATCCTCAGTCCTCAATCTTCAATCCTCAACATTCATTCCTAAATGCTCAATACACTATCCTCAATCATCAAACATCAATCCTCAATCCTCAATACTCAATCTTCAATCCTCAATCCTCAATCCTCAATACTCAAAACTCAATCTTCAACCCTCAATACTCAATTTTCAATCCTCAATCCTCAATCCTCAATCCTCAATCCTCAATACTCAATCTTCAATCCTCAATCCTCAATCCTCAATACTCAAAACACAATCTTCAATCCTCAATACTCAATTTTCAATCCTCAATCCTCAATCCTCAATCCTCAATCCTCATTCTACAATCCTCAATACCCAATCCTCAATCTTCAATCTTCAATCCTCAATTCGCAATCCTCAATCCTCAATCCTCAGACCTCAAGTATCAATACTCAACCCTCAGTCCTCGTCCTCAATCCACAACCCTCAATCCTCAATCGTTAATCTTCATTCGTCAATATTCAACCTTCAATCCTCAATCCACAATCCTCAATGTTCAGTCCTCAATACCCAATCCTCAATCTTCAATCCTCTATCCTAAATCCTCAATCCTCAATCCTCAATCCTCAATCGTCAATCTTCAATCCTCAATACTCAATCTTCAATCCTCAATCCTCAATCCTCAATCCTCAATCCTCATTCTTCGATCCTCAATACCCAATCCTCAATCTTCAATCCTCAACCCTTAATCCTCAATCCTCAATTCTCAATCCTCAATCCTCAATCCTCAATCGTCAATCCTCAACCCTCAACCCTGAGTCATCAATCCTCAACACTCAGTAATCAATCCTCAATCTTCAATCATCAATCCTCAATCATCCATTCTCAATCCTCAATCTTCAACCATCAACACTCAATACTCAACCCTCAATGCTCAATCCTCAATCCTCAATCCTCAATCCTCAATCCTCAATCCTCAATCGTCAATCCTCAATCCTCAATCCTCAATCCTCAATCGTCAATCCTCAATCCTCAACCATCAATCCTCAATCCTCAATCCACAATCCTCAATCCACAATCGTCAATTCTCAAACCTCAAACTTCAATCCTCAACCCTTAATCCTCAATCCTCAATCCTCAATCCTCAATTTTCAATCCTCAATAGAATATCTTCAATTCTCAGTTTTCAATACTCTGTCCTCAATCTTCAATCCTCAATCATCAATTCTCAATCCTCAATCTTCAATCCTCAACACTCAATCCTCAATGCTCAATCCTCAATCCTCAATCCTCAATCCTCAATCCTCAATCGTCAATCCTCAATCGTCTATCCTTAATCCTCAACAACCAATCCTCAATCCTCAATCCCCAAACCTCAATCCTCAATCGTCAATCCTCAAACCTCAGCCTTCAATCCTCAAACCTTGATCCTCAATCCTCAACCCTCTGTCCTCATTCTTCAATACTCAATCCTCAGTCCTCAGTCTTCAATCGTCAATCCTCAATCCTCAATCGTCAATCCTCAATCATCAACCATCAATCCTAAATCCTCAATCCTCAATCCTCAATCCTCAATCCTCAATCCTCAATTCTCAGCCCTCAATAGAAAATCCTCAGTTCCCGGTATTCAATTCTCGATACTCAACCTACAATCTTCAAATCTCAGTTCCCGTACATCAATTCTCAACACTCTATCCTCAACACTCAGTCCTCAATCATCAATCAACAATCCTCAAACCTCTATATTCAATCTTCAATCCTCGACATTCATTCCTCAATGCTCAATACTCAATCCTCAATCCTCAATCCTCAGTCATCAGTTCTCAATCCTCAACATTCAATCGTCAATCCTCAGTCCTCAAGCCTTAATCCTCAATCCTCAATCCTCAATCTTCAATCCTCAATACTCAATCCTCAATCCTCAATCCTCAATCCTCAATCCTCAAAACTGAGACCTCAATCCTCAATACTCAATCTTCAATCCTTTTCCCGCAATCCCCAATTCTCTATCCTCAATACTCAATCCTCCATCCTGAACCTTCAATCCTCACCCTGCAATACCCAATCCTCCATACTCAAACCTCAATTGTAAATCCTCAGTCGAATATCGTCAGTTCTCAGTTTTCAATACTCAACCCTCAATCTTCAATTTTTAAATCTCAGTTCACAGACATCAATCCTCGTCACTCTGTTCTCAACACTCAGTCCTGACTCTTCAATAATCTATCCTCAAACCTTAATCTTCAATCCTCAATCCTCAATCCTCAACCCTCAATCCCCAACCCTCAATCCTCAATTTTCAATCCCCTATCCTCAATCCTCAATCGTCAATACTCATTCCTAAGTAATCAACCCTCAATTCTCAATATTCAATTGTCAATCCTCAAATCTCAAACCTCAAACCTCAGCCATCAGTCCTCAATCCTCAGTCCTCAATCGTCAACCCTCAATCGTCAGTCGTCAATCCTCAATCCTCAGCCATCAATCCTCAACCCTCAATCGCCTATCCTCAATCCTCAATCCTCAATTCTCAAACCTCAACCTTCAATCCTCAACACTTAATCCTCAATCCACAATCCTCAATCCTCAATTTTCAATCCTCAATAGAATATCCTCAATTCTCAGTTTTTAATACTCAATGCTCAATCCTCAGTACACGACACTCAATCTTCAATCCTCAATCCTCAATCGTCATTCCTCAATCCTCAACCATCAATCCTCAATCATCAATCATCAATCCTCAATCCTCAATCCTCAATCCTCAATCGTCAATCCTCAATCCTCAATCCTCAATCCTCAACCATCAATCCTCAGTCCTCAATCCACAATCCTCAATCCACAATCGTCAATCCTCAAACCTCAAACTTCAATCATCAACCCTTAATCCTCAATCCTCAATCCTCAATCCTCAATTTTCAATCCTCAATAGAATATCTTCAATTCTCAGTTTTCAATACTCTGTCCTCAATCTTCAATCCTCAATCATCAATCCTAAATCCTCAATCCTCAATCCTCAATCCTCAATCCTCAATCCTCAATTCTCAGCCCTCAATAGAAAATCCTCAATTCCCAGTATTCAATACTCGATCCTCAACCTACAATCTTCAAATCTCAGTTCCCGTACATCAATTCTCAACACTCTATCCTCAACACTCAGTCCTCAATCATCAATCAACAATCCTCAAACCTCTATATTCAATCTTCAATCCTCGACACTCAATACTCAATCCTCAATCCTCAATCCCCAACACTCAATCCTCATCCCTCAGTAGTCAACCCTCAATACTCAATCCTCAATCCTCAATCTTCAATCCTCAATCCTCAATCTTCAATCCTCAATTCTCTGTCCTCAATCCTCTATCCTCAATCCTCAATCCTCAATCCTCAATCCTCAATCCTCAATCCTCAATCCTCAATCCTCAAATGTCAATCCTCAATCCTCAGCCATCAATCCTCAATCCTCAATCCCCAATCATCAATCATCAATCCTCAATCCTCATTCTTCAATCCTCAACATTCATTCCTCAATGCTCAATACTCAATCCTCAATCCTCAATCCTCAGTCATCAGTTCTCAATCCTCAAGATTCAATCCTCAATCCTCAGTCCTCAAGCCTTAATCCTCAATCATCAATCCTCAATCTTCAATCCTCAATACTCAATCCTCAATCCTCAGACCTCGATCCTCAATCCTCAATAATCAATTAACAATCCTGGATTCTGAAACCTCAATCGACAACCCTCAGTACTCAATCCTCCATCTTCAATCCTCAAACCTCTACCATCAATCCTCAATACTTAATCCTCAATCCTCAATCCTCAGTGCTCAATAGAAAATCCTCAATTCTCTGTTTTCAATACTCAACCCTCAATCTTTAATTTTCAAATCTCAGTTCACAGACATCAATCCTCAACACTCTGTCCTCAACACTCAGTCCTCAATCTTCAATCATCAAATCTCAATTCATTATTTTCAGTCATCAATCCTCAGTCCACAACATTCAATCCTCAATAATCAACACTCAATCCTCAATCCTCTATCCTCAATCCTCAATCCTCAATCCTCAATCGTCTATCTTCAATCCTCAATACTCAATCTTCAATCCTCAATCCTCAATCCTCAATCCTCAATCCTCATTCTTCAATCCTCAATACCCAATCCTCAATCTTCAATCCTCAAACCTTAATCCTCAATCCTCAATCCTCAATCCTCAATCCTCAATCCGCAATCGTCAATCCTCAACCCTCAACCCTGATTCATCAATCCTCAACAATCAGTGATCAACCCTCAATCTTCAATCATCAATCCTCAATCATCCATTCTCAATCCTCAATCTTCAATCATCAACACTCAATACTCAACCCTCAATGCTTAATCCTCAATCCTCAATCCTCAATCCTCAAACCTCAATCCTCAATCCTCAATCGTCAATCCTCAATCCTCAATCCTCAATCCTCAACCATCAATCCTCAGTCCTCAATCCACAATCCTCAATCCACAATCGTCAATCCTCAAACCTCAAACTTCAATCATCAACCCTTAATCCTCAATCCTCAATCCTCAATCCTCAATTTTCAATCCTCAATAGAATATCTTCAATTCTCAGTTTTCAATACTCTGTCCTCAATCTTCAAGCCTCAATCATCAATCCTAAATCCTCAATCCTCAATCCTCAATCCTCAATCCTCAATCCTCAATTCTCAGCCCTCAATAGAAAATCCTCAATTCCCAGTATTCAATACTCGATCCTCAACCTACAATCTTCAAATCTCAGTTCCCGTACATCAATTCTCAACACTCTATCCTCAACACTCAGTCCTCAATCATCAATCAACAATCCTCAAACCTCTATGTTCAATCTTCAATCCTCGACACTCAATACTCAAT
The DNA here is from genome assembly GCF_051401765.1 of Calliopsis andreniformis. Taxonomy (NCBI): domain Eukaryota; kingdom Metazoa; phylum Arthropoda; class Insecta; order Hymenoptera; family Andrenidae; genus Calliopsis; species Calliopsis andreniformis. Next base: position 1,318,548 of record NW_027480458.1, read on the forward strand.
CCTCAACCCTCAATCCCCAACACTCAATCCTCATCCCTCAGTAGTCAACCCTCAATACTCAATCCTCAATCCTCAATCTTCAATCCTCAATCCTCAATCTTCAATCCTCAATTCTCTGTCCTCAATCCTCTATCCTCAATCCTCAATCCTCAATCCTCAATCCTCTATCCTCAATCCTCAATCCTCAAATGTCAATCCTCAATCCTCAGCCATCAATCCTCAATCCTCAATCCCCAATCATCAATCATCAATCCTCAATCCTCAATCTTCAATCCTCAACATTCATTCCTCAATGCTCAATACTCAATCCTCAATCCTCAATCCTCAGTCATCAGTTCTCAATCCTCAATATTCAATCCTCAATCCTCAGTCCTCAAGCCTTAATCCTCAATCCTCAATCCTCAATCTTCAATCCTCAATACTCAATCCTCAATCCTCAGACCTCGATCCTCAATCCTCAATATTCAATTAACAATCCTGGATTCTGAAACCTCAATCGACAACCCTCAGTACTCAATCCTCCATCTTCAATCCTCAAACCTCTACCATCAATCCTCAATACTTGATCCTCAATCCTCAATCCTCAATGCTCAATAGAAAATCCTCAATTCTCTGTTTTCAATACTCAACCCTCAATCTTTAATTTTCAAATCTCAGTTCACAGACATCAATCCTCAACACTCTGTCCTCAACACTCAGTCCTCAATCTTCAATCATCAAATCTCAATTCATTATCTTCAGTCATCAATCCTCAGTCCACAACATTCAATCCTCAATAATCAACACTCAATCCTCAATCCTCAATCCTCAATCCTCAATCCTCAATCCTCAATCCTCAATCCTTAATCATCAATCCTCAATCCTCAATCCTCAACCCTCAATCCGCAACCCTCAATCCTCAATTTTCAATCCTCTATCCTCAATCCTCAATCGTCAATACTCAATCCTAAGTAATCAAGCCTCAATTCTCAATATTCAATTGTGAATCCTCAAATCTCAAACCTCAAACCTCAGCCATCAGTCCTCAATCCTCAGTCCTCAATCGTCAATCCTCAATCGTCAGTCGTCAATACTCAATCCTCAGCCATCAATCCTCAACCCTCAATCGCCTATCCTCAATCCTCAATCCTCAATCCTCAAACCTCAACCTTCAATCCTCAACACTTAATCCTCAATCCACAATCCTCAATCCTCAATTTTCAATCGTCAATAGAATATCCCCAATTCTCAGTTTTTAATACTCAATGCTCAATCCTCAGTACACGACACTCAATCTTCAATCCTCAATCCTCAATCGTCATTCCTCAATCCTCAACCATCAATCCTCAATCATCAATCATCAATCCTCAATCTTCAATCCACGATCCTCAATCCCAAACCCTCAATCCTGAACCCTCAGTAGTCAACCCTCAATACACAATCCTCAATCCTCAATCTTCAATCCTCAATCCTCAATATTCAATACTCAATTCTCTGTCCTCAATCCTCTACCCTCAATCCTCAATCCTCAATCCTCAATCCTCAATCCTCAATCCTCAATCCTCAATCGTCAATCCTCAATCCTCAGCCATCAATCCTCAATCCTCAATCCCCAATCATCAATCATCAATCCTCAATCCTCAATCTTCAATCCTCAACATTCATTCCTAAATGCTCAATACTCTATCCTCAATCCTCAATCCTCAATCCTCAATCCTCAATCCTCAATCATCCGTCCTCAAACCTCAATCCTCAATCCTCAATCCTCAATACTCGATCCTCAATCCTCAGTCCTCAAGCCTCAACACTCAATATTCAATTGTCAATCATAAACTCACAGCACTCAAACCTCACCCATCATTCCTCAATCCTCAGTCCTCAATCTTCAATCATCAATAGTCAATCCTCAATCTTCAATCCTCATTCCTCAATCCTCAACCATCAATCCTCAACCCTCAGTAATCAATCCTCAATCCTCAATCCTCAATCCTTAATCTTCAATCCTCAATCCTCAATCCTCAACCCTCAATCCCCAACCCTCAATCCTCAATTTTCAATCCTCTATCCTCAATCCTCAATCGTCAATACTCAATCCCAAGTAATCAAGCCTCAATTCTCAATATTCAATTGTGAATCCTCAAATCTCAAACCTCAAACCTCAGCCATCAGTCCTCAATCCTCAGTCCTCAATCGTCAATCCTCAATCGTCAGTCGTCAATACTCAATCCTCAGCCATCAATCCTCAACCCTCAATCGCCTATCCTCAATCCTCAATCCTCAATCCTCAAACCTCAACCTTCAATCCTCAACACTTAATCCTCAATCCACAATCCTCAATCCTCAATTTTCAATCCTCAATAGAATATCCTCAATTCTCAGTTTTTAATACTCAATGCTCAAACCTCAGTACACGACACTCAATCTTCAATCCTCAATCCTCAATCGTCATTCCTCAATCCTCAACCATCAATCCTCAATCATCAATCATCAATCCTCAATCTTCAATCCACGATCCTCAATCCCCAACCCTCAATCCTGAACCCTCAGTAGTCAACCCTCAATACTCAATCCTCAATCCTCAATCTTCAATCCTCAATCCTCAATCTTCAATCCACAATTCTCTGTCCTCAATCCTCTACCCTCAATCCTCAATCCTCAATCCTCAATCCTCATTCCTCAATCCTCAATCCTCAATCGTCAATCCTCAATCCTCAGCCATCAATCCTCAATCCTCAATCCTCAGTCCTCAATCCTCAATCCTCAATCGTCAATACTCAACCCTCAATCCTCAATCCTCAATCGGCAATCCTCAATCCTCAACCATCAATCCTCAATCCTCAATCCACAATACTCAATCCACAATCGTCAATCCTCAAACCTCAAACTTCAATCATCAACCCTTAATCCTCAATCCTCAATCCTCAATCCTCAATTCTCAGCCCTCAATAGAAAATCCTCAATTCCCAGTATTCAATACTCGATCCTCAACCTACAATCTTCAAATCTCAGTTCCCGTACATCAATTCTCAACACTCTATCCGCAACACTCAGTCCTCAATCATCAATCAACAATCCTCAAACCTCTATATTCAATCTTCAATCCTCGACACTCAATACTCAATCCTCAATCCTCAATCCCCAACACTCAATCCTCATCCCACAGTAGTCAACCCTCAATACTCAATCCTCAATCCTCAATCTTCAATCCTCAATCCTCAATCTTCAATCCTCAATTCTCTGTCCTCAATCCTCTATCCTCAATCCTCAATCCTCAATCCTCAATCCTCAATCGTCAATCCTCAATCCTCAACCTTCAATCCTCAATACTCAATTTTCAATCCTCAATCCTCAATCCTCAATCCTCAATTCTCAATCCTCAATCCTCTGTCCTCAGTCCTCAAACCTCAATCCTCAACACTCAGCCCTCATCCTCCATCCTCAATCCTTAATCAGCAATCCTCAATCTTCAATCCTCAATATTCAATCATCAACCCTCAATCCTCAACCCTCAATCCTCAATCCTCAATCCTCAGTGATCAATACTCAATCTTTAATACAAAATTCTCAATCCTCAATCCTCAATCCTCAATCCTCAATCCTCATTCCTCATTTCTCAGTCCTCAATCCTCAACCCTCAGTCCTCATCCTCAATTCTCAATCCTCAATCCTCAATCATCAATCCTCAATCTTCAATCCTCAATAATCAATCTCCAATTCTAGATCCTCAATCCTCAATCCTCAATCCTCAATCCTCAATCCTCAATCCTCAATCCTCAATCCTCAATCCTCAATCTTCAATCCTCAATACTCAATCTTCAATCCTCAATCCTCAATCCTCAATACTCAAAACACAATCTTCAATCCTCAATACTCAATTTTCAATCCTCAATCCTCAATCCTCAATCCTCAATCCTCAATCCTCATTCTACAATCCTCAATACCCAATCCTCAATCTTCAATCTTCAATCCTCAATTCGCAATCCTCAATCCTCAATCCTCAGACCTCAAGTATCAATACTCAACCCTCAGTCCTCGTCCTCAATCCACAACCCTCAATCCTCAATCGTTAATCTTCATTCATCAATATTCAACCTTCAATCCTCAATCCACAATCCTCAATGTTCAGTCCTCAATACCCAATCCTCAATCTTCAATCCTCAACCCTTAATCCTCAATCCTCAATTCTCAATCCTCAATCCTCAATCCTCAATCGTCAATCCTCAACCCTCAACCCTGAGTCATCAATCCTCAACACTCAGTAATCAATCGTCAATCTTCAATCATCAATCCTCAATCATCCATTCTCAATCCTCAATCTTCAATTATCAACACTCAATACTCAACGCTCAATGCTCAATCCTCAATCCTCAATCCTCAATCCTCAATCCTCAATCCTCAATCGTCAATCCTCAATCCTCAATCCTCAATCCTCAATCGTCAATCCTCAATCCTCAACCATCAATCCTCAATCCTCAATCCACAATCCTCAATCCACAATCGTCAATCCTCAAACCTCAAACTTCAATCTTCAACCCTTAATCCTCAATCCTCAATCCTCAATCCTCAATTTTCAATCCTCAATAGAATATCTTCAATTCTCAGTTTTCAATACTCTGTCCTCAATCTTCAATCCTCAATCATCAATTCTCAATCCTCAATCTTCAATCCTCAACACTCAATCCTCAATGCTCAATCCTCAATCCTCAATCCTCAATCCTCAATCCTCAATCGTCAATCCTCAATCGTCTATCCTCAATCCTCAACCACCAATCCTCAATCCTCAATCCCCAAACCTCAATCCTCAATCGTCGATCCTCAAACATCAGCCTTCAATCCTCAAACCTTGATCCTCAATCCTCAACCCTCTGTCCTCATTCTTCAATACTCAATCCTCAGTCCTCAGTCTTCAATCGTCAATCCTCAATCCTCAATCGTCAATCCTCAATCATCAACCATCAATCCTAAGTCCTCAATCCTCAATCCTCAATCCTCAATCCTCAATCCTCAATTCTCAGCCCTCAATAGAAAATCCTCAGTTCCCAGTATTCAATACTCGATCCTCAACCTATAATCTTCAAATCTCAGTTCCCGTACATCAATTCTCAACACTCTATCCTCAACACTCAGTCCTCAATCATCAATCAACAATCCTCAAACCTCTATATTCAATCTTCAATCCTCGACATTCATTCCTGAATGCTCAATACCCAATCCTCAATCCTCAATCCTCAGTCATCAGTTCTCAATCCTCAATATTCAATCCTCAATCCTCAGTCCTCAAGCCTTAATCCTCAATCCTCAATCCTCAATCTTCAATCCTCAATACTCAATCCTCAATCCTCAGACCTCGATCCTCAATCCTCAATATTCAATTAACAATCCTGGATTCTGAAACCTCAATCCACAACCCTCAGTACTCAATCCTCAATCTTCAATCCTCAAACCTCTACCATCAATCCTCAATACTTAATCCTCAATCCTCAATCCTCAATGCTCAATAGAAAATCCACAATTCTCTGTTTTCAATACTCAACCCTCAATCATTAATTTTCAAATCTCAGTTCACAGACATCAATCCTCAACACTCTGTCCTCAACACTCAGTCCTCAATCTTCAATCATCAAATCTCAATTCATTATCTTCAGTCATCAATCCTCAGTCCACAACAGTCAGTCCTCAATAATCAACACTCAATCCTCAATCCTCAATCCTCAATCCTCAATCCTCAATCCTCAATCCTCAATCCTCAATACTCAATCCTCAATCCTCAATCCTCAATCCTCAATCCACAGTCCTCAACCCTCCGTCCTCAATTCTCTACCCTCAATCCTCAATGCTCAATCCTCAATACTCAACCCTCAATCCTCAATCCTCAATCCTCAACATTTAATGCTCAATCCTCGATCCTCAGTCCTCAGTCATTAATTATCAATCCTCAATATTCAATCCTCAATCCTCAGACCTCAAGCCTCAACACTCAATATTCAATTGTCAGTCATAAACTCACAGCACTCAAACCTCACCCCTCAGTCCTCAATCCTCAGTCCTCAATCATCAACCATCAATCATCAATACTCAATCTTCAATCCTCATTACTCAATCCTCAACCCTTAAACCTCAACCCTCAGTATTCAACCCTCAGTCATCAATCCTCAACCCTCAATCATCAATTCTCAATCCTCAATCTTCAATCCTCAGGAGTCAATCATCAATGCTCAATCCTCTATCCTCAATTCTCAATCCTCAATCCTCAATCCTCAATCCTCAATCCTCAATCCTCAATCCTCGATCCTCAATCCTCAGTCCTCAAACCTCAATCTTCAATCCTCTATACTCAATCCTCAATCCTCAGTCCTCGAGCCTCAATCCTCAATATTCAGTTACCAATCCTGAATTCTGAAACCTCAATCCTCAACCCTCAGTCCTCAATCCTCAATCGTCAATCCTCAAACCTCAACCATCAATCCTCAATCGTCAATCCTCAAGCCTCAACCATCAATCCTCAATCCTCAATCCCCAATCCTCAAACCACAATCGTCAATCCTCAAACCTCAAACTTCAATCCTCAACCCTTAATCCTCAATCCTTAATCCTCAATCCTCAATTTTCAATCCTCAATAGAATATCTTCGATTATCAGTTTTCAATACTCTGTCCTCAGCCATCAATCCTCAATCCTCAATCCTCAATCCTCAATCCTCAATCCTCAACCTCAATTCTCAGCCCTCAATAGAAAATCCTCAATTCCCAGTATTCAATACTCAATCCTCAACCTACAATCTTCAAATCTCAGTTCCCGAACATCAATTCTCAACTCTCTATCCTCAACACTCAGTCGTCAATCATCAATCAACAATCCTCAAACCTCTATATTCAATCTTCAACCCTCCACACTCAATACTCAATCCTCAATCCTCAATCCGCAACCCTCAATCCTCAATTCTCAAACCTCAATCCTCAACCCTCAGTCCACAGTCCTCAATCCTCAACCTTCAGTCCTCTATCCTCAATCCTCAATTATCAATCCTAAATCCTCAAACTTCAACCTCAATCCTCAATCCTGAAACATGAATACACAATCCTCAATCTCCAATCCTCGAACCTCAATCGTCAATCCTCAATCCTCAAAACTGAGACCTCAATCCTCAATACTCAATCTTCAATCCTTTTCCCGCAATCCCCAATTCTCAATCCTCAATACTCAATCCTCGATCCTGAAAATTCAATCCTCACCCTGCAATACCCAATCCTCCATACTCAAACCTCAATTGTAAATCCTCAGTCGAATATCGTCAGTTCTCAGTTTTCAATACTCAACCCTCAATCTTCAATTTTTAAATCTCAGTTCACAGACATCAATCCTCGTCACTCTGTTCTTAACACTCAGTCCTGAGTCTTCAATAATCTATCCTCAAACCTTAATCTTCAATCCTCAATCCTCAATCCTCAACCCTCAATCCCCAACCCTCAATCCTCAATTTTCAATCCCCTATCCTCAATCCTCAATCGTGAATACTCAATCCTAAGTAATCAAGCCTCAATTCTCAATATTCAATTGTGAATCCTCAAATCTCAAACCTCAAACCTCAGCCATCAGTCCTCAATCCTCAGTCCTCAATCGTCAACCCTCAATCGTCAGTCGTCAATACTCAATCCTCAGCCATCAATCCTCAACCCTCAATCGCCTATCCTCAATCCTCAATCCTCAATTCTCAAACCTCAACCTTCAATCCTCAACACTTAATCCTCAATCCACAATCCTCAATCCTCAATTTTCAATCCTCAATAGAATATCCTCAATTCTCAGTTTTTAATACTCAATGCTCAATCCTCAGTACACGACACTCAATCTTCAATCCTCAATCCTCAATTGACATTCCTCAATCCTCAACCATCAATCCTCAATCATCAATCATCAATCCTCTATCTTCAATCCACGATCCTCAATCCCCAACACTCAATCCTGAACCCTCAGTAGTCAACCCTCAATACTCAATCCTCAATCCTCAATCTTCAATCCTCAATCCTCAATCTTCAATCCTCAATTCTCTGTCCTCAATCCTCTATCCTCAATCCTCAATCCTCAATCCTCAATCCTCAATCCTCAATCCTCAATCCTCAATTGTCAATCCTCAATCCTCAGCCATCAATCCTCAATCCTCAATCCCCAATCATCAATCATCAATCCTCAATCCTCAATCTTCAATACTCAACATTCATTCCTAAATGCTCAATACTCTATCCTCAATCCTCAATCCTCAATCCTCAATCCTCAATCCTCAATCATCCGTCCTCAAACCTCAATCCTCAATCCTCAATCCTGAATACTCGATCGTCAATCCTCAGTCCTCAAGCCTCAACACTCAATATTCAATTGTCAATCATAAACTCACAGCACTCAAACCTCACCCATCATTCCTCAATCCTCAGTCCTCAATCTTCAATCATCAATAGTCAATCCTCAATCTTCAATCCTCATTCCTCAATCCTCAACCCTCAATCCTCAACCCTCAGTAATCAATCCTCAGTCCTCAATCCTCAATCCTCAATCATCAATTCTCAATCCTCAATCTTCAATCCTCAACACTCAACCCTCAATGCTCAATACTCTATCCTCAATCCTCAATCCTCAATCCTCAATCCTCAATCCTCAATCCTCAATCCTCAATCCTCAACCCTCAGTAATCAATCCTCAGTCCTCAATCCTCAATCCTCAATCATCAATTCTCAATCCTCAATCTTCAATCCTCAACACTCAACCCTCAATGCTCAATACTCTATCCTCAATCCTCAATCCTCAATCCTCAATCCTCAATCCTCAATCCTCAATCCACAATCCTCAATCGTCAATACTCAATCCTCAACCTTCAATCCTCAATACTCAATTTTCAATCCTCAATCCTCAATCCTCAATCCTCAATCCTCAATTCTCAATCCTCAATCCTCTGTCCTCAGTCCTCAAACCTCAATCCTCAACACTCAGCCCGCATCCTCCATCCTCAATCCTTAATCATCAATCCTCAATCTTCAATCCTCAATATTCAATCATCAACCATCAATCCTCAACCCTCAATCCTCTATCCTCAATCCTCAGTGATCAATACTCAATCTTTAATACACAATCCTCAATCCTCAATCCTCAATCCTCAATCCTCAACCCTCATTCCTCATTTCTCAAACCTCAATCCTCAACCCTCAGTCCTCATCCTCAATTCTCAATCCTCAATCCTCAATCATCAATACTCAATCTTCAACCCTCAATAGTCAATCTCCAATTCTAGATCCTCAATCCTCAATCCTCAATCCTCAATCCTCAATCCTCAGTCCTCAATCCTCAATCCTCAATCATCAATCCTGAATACTCAATCTTCAATCCTCAATCCTCAATACTCAATACTCAAAACTCAATCTTCAACCCTCAATACTCAATTTTCAATCCTCAATCCTCAATCCTCAATCCTCAATACTCAACCTTCAATCCTCAATCCTCAATCCTCAATACTCAAAACTCAATCTTCAATCCTCAATACTCAATTTCCAATCCTCAATCCTCAATCCTCAATCCTCAATCCTCATTCTACAATTCTCCATACCCAATCCTCAATCTTCAATCTTCAATCCTCAATTCGCAATCCTCAATCCTCAATCCTCAGACCTCAAGTATCAATACTCAACCCTCAGTCCTCGTCCTCAATCCACAACCCTCAATCCTCAATCGTTAATCTTCATTCATCAATATTCAACCTTCAATCCTCAATCCACAATCCTCAATGTTCAGTCCTCAATACCCAATCCTCAATCTTCAATCCTCTATCCTCAATCCTCAATCCTCAATCCTCAATCCTCAATCGTCAATCTTCAATCCTCATTCCTCAATCCTCAGTCCTCAATCTTCAATCATCAATAGTCAATCCTCAATCTTCAATCCTCATTCCTCAATCCTCAACCCTCAATCCTCAACCCTCAGTAATCAATCCTCAGTCCTCAATCCTCAATCCTCAATCATCAATTCTCAATCCTCAATCTTCAATCCTCAACACTCAACCCTCAATGCTCAATACTCTATCCTCAATCCTCAATCCTCAATCCTCAATCCTCAATCCTCAATCCTCAATCCTCAATCCTCAATCTTCAATACTCAATCGTCAATCCTCAACCCTCCGACCTCAAACATCAATCCTCAATATTCAATGCTCAATCCTCAATCCTCAATCCTCAGTCATCAGTTCTCATTCCTCAATATTCAATCCTCAATCCTCAGTCCTCAAGCCTTAATCCTCAATCCTCAATCCACAACCCTCAATCGTCAATACTCAATCCTCAACCTTCAATCCTCAATACTCAATTTTCAATCCTCAATCCTCAATCCTCAATCCTCAATTCTCAATCCTCAATCCTCTGTCCTCAGTCCTCAAACCTCAATCCTCAACACTCAGCCCTCATCCTCCATCCTCAATCCTTAATCATCAATCCTCAATCTTCAATCCTCAATATTCAATCATCAACCCTCAATCCTCAACCCTCAATCCTCAATCCTCATTCCTCATTTCTCAAACCTCAATCCTCAGCCCTCAGTCCTCATCCTCAATTCTCAATCCTCAATCCTCAATCATCAATACTCAATCTTCAACCCTCAATAATCAATCTCCAATTCTAGATCCTCTATCCTCAATCCTCAATCCTCAATCCTCAATCCTCAATCCTCAATCCTCAATCCTCAATCATCAATCCTCAATACTCAATCTTCAATCCTCAATCCTCAATCCTCAATACTCAAAACTCAATCTTCAACCCTCAATACTCAATTTTCAATCCTCAATCCTCAATCCTCAATCCTCAATCCTCATTCTACAATCCTCAATACCCAATCCTCAATCTTCAATCTTCAAGCCTCAATTCGCAATCCTCAATCCTCAATCCTCAGTCCTCAAGTATCAATACTCATCCCTCAGTCCTCGTCCTCAATCCACAACACTCAATCCTCAATCGTTAATCTTCATTCATCAATATTCAACCTTCAATCCTCAATCCACAATCCTCAATGTTCAGTCCTCAATACCCAATCCTCAATCTCCAATCCTCAATCCTCAATCCTCAATCGTCAATCCTCAACCCTCAACCCGGAGTCATCAATCTTCAACACTCAGTAATCAACCCTCAATCTTCAATCATGAATCCTCAATCATCCATTCTCAATCCTCAATCTTCAATCATCAACACTCAATACTCAACCCTCAATGCTTAATCCTGAATCCTCAATACTCAATCCTCAATCCTCAATCCTCAATCGTCAATACTCAACCCTCAATCCTCAATCCTCAATCGTCAATCCTCAATCCTCAACCATCAATCCTCAATCCTCAATCCACAATCCTCAATCCACAATCGTCAATCCTCAAACCTCAAACTTCAATCATCAACCCTTAATCCTCGATCCTCAGACCTCAAGCCTCAACACTCAATATTCAATTGTCAATCATAAACTCACAGCACTCAAACCTCACCACTCAGTCCTCAATCCTCAGTCCTCAATCATCAACCATCAATCATCAATACTCAATCTTCAATCCTCATTACTCAATCCTCAACCCTTAAACCTCAACCCTCAGTATTCAACCCTCAGTCATCAATCCTCAACCCTCAATCATCAATTCTCAATCCTCAATCTTCAATCCTCAACAGTCAATCCTCAATGCTCAATCCTCTATCCTCAATCCTCAATCCTCAATCCTCAATCCTCAATCCTCAATCCTCAATCCTCAATCCTCAATCCTCAATCCTCAATCCTCAATCCTCAATCCTCAATCCTCAATCCTCTATCCTCAGTCCTCAAACCTCAATCTTCAATCCTCAATATTCAATCATCAACCCTCAATCCTCAACCCTCAATCCTCAATCCTCAATCCTCAGTGATCAATCCTCAATTTTCAATCCTCAATAGAACATCTTCAATTCTCAGTTTTCAATACTCTGTCCTCAATCTTCAATCCTCAATCATCAATCCTAAATCCTCAATCCTCAATCCTCAATCCTCAATCCTCAATCCTCAATCATCAATCCTCAATACTCAATCTTCAATCCTCAATCCTCAATCCTCAATACTCAAAACTCAATCTTCAACCCTCAATACTCAATTTTCAATCCTCAATCCTCAATCCTCAATCCTCAATCCTCATTCTACAATCCTCAATACCCAATCCTCAATCTTCAATCTTCAAGCCTCAATTCGCAATCCTCAATCCTCAATCCTCAGACCTCAAGTATCAATACTCTATCCTCAATCCTCAATCCTCAATCCTCAATCCTCAATCCTCAATCCTCAATCCACAATCCTCAATCGTCAATACTCAATCCTCAACCTTCAATCCTCAATACTCAATTTTCAATCCTCAATCCTCAATCCTCAATCCTCAATCCTCAATTCTCAATCCTCAATCCTCTGTCCTCAGTCCTCAAACCTCAATCCTCAACACTCAGCCCGCATCCTCCATCCTCAATCCTTAATCATCAATCCTCAATCTTCAATCCTCAATATTCAATCATCAACCCTCAATCCTCAACCCTCAATCCTCTATCCTCAATCCTCAGTGATCAATACTCAATCTTTAATACACAATCCTCAATCCTCAATCCTCAATCCTCAATCCTCAACCCTCATTCCTCATTTCTCAACCCTCAATCCTCAACCCTCAGTCCTCATCCTCAATTCTCAATCCTCAATCCTCAATCATCAATACTCAATCTTCAACCCTCAATAGTCAATCTCCAATTCTAGATCCTCAATCCTCAATCCTCAATCCTCAATCCTCAATCCTCAGTCCTCAATCCTCAATCCTCAATCATCAATCCTGAATACTCAATCTTCAATCCTCAATCCTCAATACTCAATACTCAAAACTCAATCTTCAACCCTCAATACTCAATTTTCAATCCTCAATCCTCAATCCTCAATCCTCAATACTCAATCTTCAATCCTCAATCCTCAATCCTCAATACTCAAAACTCAATCTTCAATCCTCAATACTCAATTTCCAATCCTCAATCCTCAATCCTCAATCCTCAATCCTCATTCTACAATTCTCCATACCCAATCCTCAATCTTCAATCTTCAATCCTCAATTCGCAATCCTCAATCCTCAATCCTCAGACCTCAAGTATCAATACTCAACCCTCAGTCCTCGTCCTCAATCCACAACCCTCAATCCTCAATCGTTAATCTTCATTCATCAATATTCAACCTTCAATCCTCAATCCACAATCCTCAATGTTCAGTCCTCAATACCCAATCCTCAATCTTCAATCCTCTATCCTCAATCCTCAATCCTCAATCCTCAATCCTCAATCGTCAATCTTCAATCCTCATTCCTCAATCCTCAGTCCTCAATCTTCAATCATCAATAGTCAATCCTCAATCTTCAATCCTCATTCCTCAATCCTCAACCCTCAATCCTCAACCCTCAGTAATCAATCCTCAGTCCTCAATCCTCAATCCTCAATCATCAATTCTCAATCCTCAATCTTCAATCCTCAACACTCAACCCTCAATGCTCAATACTCTATCCTCAATCCTCAAACCTCAATCCTCAATCCTCAATCCTCAATCCTCAATCCTCAATCCTCAATCTTCAATACTCAATCGTCAATCCTCAACCCTCCGACCTCAAACATCAATTCTCAATATTCAATGCTCAATCCTCAATCCTCAATCCTCAGTCATCAGTTCTCATTCCTCAATATTCAATCCTCAATCCTCAGTCCTCAAGCCTTAATCCTCAATCCTCAATCCACAATCCTCAATCGTCAATACTCAATCCTCAACCTTCAATCCTCAATACTCAATTTTCAATCCTCAATCCTCAATCCTCAATCCTCAATTCTCAATCCTCAATCCTCTGTCCTCAGTCCTCAAACCTCAATCCTCAACACTCAGCACTCATCCTCCATCCTCAATCCTTAATCATCAATCCTCAATCTTCAATCCTCAATATTCAATCATCAACCCTCAATCCTCAACCCTCAATCCTCAATCCTCATTCCTCATTTCTCAAACCTCAATCCTCAGCCCTCAGTCCTCATCCTCAATTCTCAATCCTCAATCCTCAATCATCAATACTCAATCTTCAACCCTCAATAATCAATCTCCAATTCTAGATCCTCTTTCCTCAATCCTCAATCCTCAATCCTCAATCCTCAATCCTCAATCCTCAATCCTCAATCATCAATCCTCAATACTCAATCTTCAATCCTCAATCCTCAATCCTCAATACCCAATCCTCAATCTTCAATCTTCAAGCCTCAATTCGCAATCCTCAATCCTCAATCCTCAGTCCTCAAGTATCAATACTCAACCCTCAGTCCTCGTCCTCAATCCACAACACTCAATCCTCAATCGTTAATCTTCATTCATCAATATTCAACCTTCAATCCTCAATCCACAATCCTCAATGTTCAGTCCTCAATACCCAATCCTCAATCTCCAATCCTCAATCCTCAATCCTCAATCGTCAATCCTCAACCCTCAACCCTGAGTCATCAATCTTCAACACTCAGTAATCAACCCTCAATCTTCAATCATGAATCCTCAATCATCCATTCTCAATCCTCAATCTTCAATCATCAACACTCAATACTCAACCCTCAATGCTTAATCCTGAATCCTCAATACTCAATCCTCAATCCTCAATCCTCAATCGTCAATACTCAACCCTCAATCCTCAATCCTCAATCGTCAATCCTCAATCCTCAACCATCAATCCTCAATCCTCAATCCACAATCCTCAATCCACAATCGTCAATCCTCAAACCTCAAACTTCAATCATCAACCCTTAATCCTCGATCCTCAGACCTCAAGCCTCAACACTCAATATTCAATTGTCAATCATAAACTCACAGCAGTCAAACCTCACCACTCAGTCCTATATCCTCAGTCCTCAATCATCAACCATCAATCATCAATACTCAATCTTCAATCCTCATTACTCAATCCTCAACCCCTAAACCTCACCCTCAGTATTCAACCCTCAGTCATCAATCCTCAACCCTCAATCATCAATTCTCAATCCTCAATCTTCAATCCTCAACAGTCAATCCTCAATGCTCAATCCTCTATCCTCAATCCTCAATCCTCAATCCTCAATCCTCAATCCTCAATCCTCAATCCTCAATCCTCAATCCTCAATCCTCAATCCTCAATCCTCAATCCTCAATCCTCAATCCTCTATCCTCAGTCCTCAAACCTCAATCTTCAATCCTCAATATTCAATCATCAACCCTCAATCCTCAACCCTCAATCGTCAATCCTCAATCCTCAGTGATCAATCCTCAATTTTCAATCCTCAATAGAACATCTTCAATTCTCAGTTTTCAATACTCTGTCCTCAATCTTCAATCCTCAATCATCAATCCTAAATCCTCAATCCTCAATCCTCAATCCTCAATCCTCAATCCTCAATCATCAATCCTCAATACTCAATCTTCAATCCTCAATCCTCAATCCTCAATACTCAAAACTCAATCTTCAACCCTCAATACTCAATTTTCAATCCTCAATCCTCAATCCTCAATCCTCAATCCTCATTCTACAATCCTCAATACCCAATCCTCAATCTTCAATCTTCAAGCCTCAATTCGCAATCCTCAATCCTCAATCCTCAGACCTCAAGTATCAATACTCAACCCTCAGTCCTCGTCCTCAATCCACAACACTCAATCCTCAATCGTTAATCTTCATTCATCAATATTCAACCTTCAATCCTCAATCCACAATCCTCAATGTTCAGTCCTCAATACCCAATCCTCAATCTCCAATCCTCAATCCTCAATCCTCAATCATCAATCCTCAACCCTCAACCCTGAGTCATCAATCTTCAACACTCAGTAATCAACCCTCAATCTTCAATCATCAATCCTCAATCATCCATTCTCAATCCTCAATCTTCAATCATCAACACTCAATACTCAACCCTCAATGCTTAATCCTGAATCCTCAATCCTCAATCCTCAATCCTCAATCCTCAATCGTCAATACTCAACCCTCAATCCTCAATCCTCAACCGTCAATCCTCAATCCTCAACCATCAATCCTCAATCCTCAATCCACAATCCTCAATCCACAATCGTCAATCCTCAAACCTCAAACTTCAATCATCAACCCTTAATCCTCAATCCTCAATCCTCAATCCTCAATTCTCAGCCCTCAATAGAAAATCCTCAATTCCCAGTATTCAATACTCGATCCTCAACCTACAATCTTCAAATCTCAGTTCCCGTACATCAATTCTCAACACTCTATCCTCAACACTCAGTCCTCAATCATCAATCAACAATCCTCAAACCTCTATATTCAATCTTCAATCCTCGACACTCAATACTCAATCCTCAATCCGCAATCCCCAACACTCAATCCTCATCCCTCAGTAGTCAACCCTCAATACTCAGTCCTCAATCCTCAATCTTCAATCCTCAATCCTCAATCTTCAATCCTCAATTCTCTGTCCTCAATCCTCTATCCTCAATCCTCAATCCTCAATCCTCAATCCTCAATCCTCAATCCTCAATCCTCAAATGTCAATCCTCAATACTCAGCCATCAATCCTCAATCCTCAATCCCCAATCATCAATCATCAATCCTCAATCCTCAATCTTCAATCCTCAACATTCATTCCTCAATGCTCAATACTCAATCGTCAATCCTCAATCCTCAATCCTCAATCTTCAATCCTCAATACTCAATCTTCAATCCTCAGACATCGATCCTCAATCCTCAATATTCAATTAACAATCCTGGATTCTGAAACCTCAATCGACAACCCTCAGTACTCAATCCTCCATCTTCAATCCTCAAACCTCTACCATCAATCCTCAATACTTAATCCTCAATCCTCAATCCTCAATGCTCAATAGAAAATCCTCAATTCTCTGTTTTCAATACTCAACCCTCAATCTTTAATTTTCAAATCTCAGTTCACAGACATCAATCCTCAACACTCTGTCCTCAACACTCAGTCCTCAATCTTCAATCCTCAATAATCAATTTCCAATTCTAGATCCTCAATCCTCAATCCTCAATCCTCAATCCTCAATCCTCAATCCTCAATCCTCAATCCTCAATCATCAATCCTCAATACTCAATCTTCAATCCTCAATCCTCAATCCTCAATAATCAAAACTCAATCTTCAACCCCCAATACTCAATTTTCAATCCTCAATCCTCAATCCTCAATCCTCAATCCTCATTCTACAATCCTCAATACCCAATCCTCAATCTTCAATCTTCAAGCCTCAATTCGCAATCCTCAATCCTCAATCCTCAGACCTCAAGTATCAATACTCAACCCTCAGTCCTCGTCCTCAATCCACAACACTCAATCCTCAATCGTTAATCTTCAATCAACAATATTCAACCTTCAATCCTCAATCCACAATCCTCAATGTTCAGTCCTCAATACCCAATCCTCAATCTTCAATCCTCAATCCTCTATCCTCAATCCTCAATCCTCAATCCTCAATCGTCTATCTTCAATCCTCAATGCTCAATCTTCAATCCTCAATCCTCAATCCTCAATCCTCAATCCTCATTCTTCAATCCTCAATACCCAATCCTCAATCTTCAATCCTCAACCCTTAATCCTCAATCTTCAATCCGCAATCATCAATCCCAAATCCTCAATCCTCAATCCTCAATCCTCAATCCTCAATCCTCAATTCTCAGCCCTCAATAGAAAATCCTCAATTCCCAGTATTCAATACACGATCCTCAACCTACAATCTTCAAATCTCAGTTCCCGTACATCAATACTCAACACTCTATCCTCAACACTCAGTCCTCAACCATCAATCAACAATCCTCAAACCTCTATATTCAATCTTCAATCCTCGACACTCAATACTCAATCCTCAATCCTCAATCCCCAACACTCAATCCTCATCCCTCAGTAGTCAACCCTCAATCTTCAATCCTCAATCCTCAATCCTCAATCCTCAATCCACAGTCCTCAATCGTCCGTCCTCAATTCTCTACCCTCAATCCTCAATGGTCAATCCTCAATACTCAACCGTCAATCCTCAATCCTCAATCCTCAACATTTAATGCTCAATACTCGATCCTCAATCCTCAGTCATTAATTATCAATCCTCAATATTCAATCCTCAATCCTCAGACCTCAAGCCTCAACACTCAATATTCAATTGTCAATCATAAACTCACAGCACTCAAACCTCACCCCTCAGTCCTCAATACTCAGTCCTCAATCATCAACCATCAATCATCAATACTCAATCTTCAATCCTCATTACTCAATCCTCAACCATTAAACCTCAACCCTCAGTATTCAACCCTCAGTCATCAATTCTCAACCCTCAATCATCAATTCTCAATCCTCAATATTCAATCCTCAACAGTCAATCCTCAATGCTCAATCCTCTATCCTCAATCCTCAATACTCAATCCTCAATCCTCAATCCTCAATCCTCAATCCTCAATCCTCAATCCTCAATCCTCAGTCCTCAAACCTCAATCTTCAATCCTCAATATTCAATCATCAACCCTCAATCCTCAACCCTCAATCCTCAATCCTCAATCCTCAGTGATCAATACTCAATCTTTAATACACAATCCTCAATCCTCAATCCTCAATCCTCAATCCTCAATCCTCAATCCTCATTCCTCATTTCTCAAACCTCAATCCTCAACCCTCAGTCTTCATCCTCAATTCTCAATCCTCAATCCTCAATCATCAATCCTCAATCTTCAATCCTCAATAATCAATCTCCAATTCTAGATCCTCAATCCTCAATCCTCAATCCTCAATCCTCAATCCTCAATCCTCAATCCTCAATCCTCAATCATCAATCCTCAATACTCAATCTTCAATCCTCAATCCTCAATCCTCAATACTCAAAACTCAATCTTCAACCCTCAATACTCAATTTTCAATCCTCAACCCTTAATCCTCAATCCTCAATCCTCAATCCTCAATCCTCAATCCTCAATCCTCAATCGTCAATCCTCAACCCTCAACCCTGATTCATCAATCCTCAACAATCAGTAATCAACCCTCAATCTTCAATCATCAATCCTCAATCATCCATTCTCAATCCTCAATCTTCAATCATCAACACTCAATACTCAACCCTCAATGCTTAATCCTCAATCCTCAATCCTCAATCCTCAATCCTCAATCCTCAATCCTCAATATTCAATCCTCAATCCTGAGACCTCAAGCCTCAACACTCAATATTCAATTGTCAACCATAAACTCACAGCACTCAAACCTCACCAGTCAGTCCTCAATCCTCTGTCCTCAATCATCATCCATCAATCATCAATACTCAATCTTCAATCCTCATTACTCAATCCTCAACACTTAAACCTCAACCCTCAGTATTCAACCCTCAGTCATCAATCCTCAACCCTCAATCATCAATTCTCAATCCTCAATCTTCAATCCTCAACAGACAATCCTCAATGCTCAATCCTCTATCCTCAATCCTCAATCCTCAATCCTCAATCCTCAATCCTCAAACCTCAACCTTCAATCCTCAACACTTAATTCTCAACCCACAATCCTCAATCCTCAATTTTCAATCCTCAATAGAATATCCTCAATCCTCAGTTTTTAATACTCAATGCTTAATCCTCAGTACACGACACTCAATCTTCAATCCTCAATCCTCAATCGTCATTCCTCAATCCTCAACCATCAATCCTCAATCATCAATCATCAATCCTCAATCTTCAATCCACAATCCTCAATCCCCAACCCTCAATCCTCAACCCTCAGTAGTCAACCCTCAATACTCAATCCTCAATCCTCAATCTTCAATCCTCAATCCTCAATCTTCAATCCTCAATTCTCTGTCCTCAATCCTCTATCCTCAATCCTCAATCCTCTGTCCTCAATCCTCAATCCTCAATCCTCAATCCTCAATCCTCAATTGTCAATCCTCAATCCTCAGCCATCAATCCTCAATCCTGAATCCCCAATCATCAATCATCAATCCTCAATCCTCAATCTTCAATCCTCAACATTCATTCCTAAATGCTCAATACTCTATCCTCAATCACCAAACATCAATCCTCAATCCTCAATACTCAATCTTCAATCCTCAATCCTCAATCCTCAATACTCAAAACTCAATCTTCAACCCTCAATACTCAATTTTCAATCCTCAATCCTCAATCCTCAATCCTCAATCCTCAATACTCAATCTTCAATCCTCAATCCTCAATCCTCAATACTCAAAACTCAATCTTCAATCCTCAATACTCAATTTTCAATCCTCAATCCTCAATCCTCAATCCTCAATACTCATTCTACAATCCTCAATACCCAATCCTCAATCTTCAACCTTCAATCCTCAATTCGCAATCCTCAATCCTCAATCCTCAGACCTCAAGTATCAATACTCAACCCTCAGTCCTCGTCCTCAATCCACAACCCTCAATCCTCAATCGTTAATCTTCATTCATCAATATTCAACCTTCAATCCTCAATCCACAATCCTCAATGTTCAGTCCTCAATACCCAATCCTCAATCTTCAATCCTCTATCCTAAATCCTCAATCCTCAATCCTCAATCCTCAATCCTCAATCTTCAATCATCAACACTCAATACTCAACCCTCAATGCTCAATCCTCAATCCTCAATCCTCAATCCTCAATCCTCAATCCTCAATCGTCAATCCTCAATCCTCAATCCTCAATCCTCAATCGTCAATCCTCAATCCTCAACCATCAATCCTCAATCCTCAATCCACAATCCTCAATCCACAATCGTCAATTCTCAAACCTCAAACTTCAATCCTCAACCCTTAATCCTCAATCCTCAATCCTCAATCCTCAATCCTCAATTTTCAATCCTCAATAGAATATCTTCAATTCTCAGTTTTCAATACTCTGTCCTCAATCTTCAATCCTCAATCATCAATTCTCAATCCTCAATCTTCAATCCTCAACACTCAATCCTCAATGCTCAATCCTCAATCCTCAATCCTCAATCCTCAATCCTCAATCGTCAATCCTCAATCGTCTATCCTTAATCCTCAACAACCAATCCTCAATCCTCAATCCCCAAACCTCAATCCTCAATCGTCAATCCTCAAACCTCAGCCTTCAATCCTCAAACCTTGATCCTCAATCCTCAGCCCTCTGTCCTCATTCTTCAATACTCAATCCTCAGTCCTCAGTCTTCAATCGTCAATCCTCAATCCTCAATCGTCAATCCTCAATCATCAACCATCAATCCTAAATCCTCAATCCTCAATCCTCAATCCTCAATCCTCAATCCTCAATTCTCAGGCCTCAATAGAAAATCCTCAGTTCCCGCTATTCAATTCTCGATACTCAACCTACAATCTTCAAATCTCAGTTCCCGTACATCAATTCTCAACACTCTATCCTCAACACTCAGTCCTCAATCATCAATCAACAATCCTCAAACCTCTATATTCAATCTTCAATCCTCGACATTCATTCCTCAATGCTCAATACTCAATCCTCAATCCTCAATCCTCAGTCATCAGCTCTCAATCCTCAACATTCAATCGTCAATCCTCAGTCCTCAAGCCTTAATCCTCAATCCTCAATCCTCAATCTTCAATCCTCAATACTCAATCCTCAATCCTCAATCCTCAATCTTCAGTACTCAATCATCAATCCTCAACCCTCCGACCACAAACATCAATCCTCAATATTCAATGCTCAATCCTCAATCCTCAATCCTCAGTCATCAGTTCTCAATCCCCAATATTCAATCCTCAATCCTCAGTCCTCAAGCCTTAATCCTCAATCCTCAATCCACAATCCTCAATCGTCAATACTCAATCCTCAACCTTCAATCCTCAATACTCAATTTTCAATCCTCAATCCTCAATCCTCAATCCTCAATTCTCAATCCTCAATCCTCTGTCCTCAGTCCTCAAACCTCAATCCTCAACACTCAGCCCTCATCCTCCATCCTCAATCCTTAATCATCAATCCTCAATCTTCAATCCTCAATATTCAATCATCAACCCTCAATCCTCAACCCTCAATCCTCAATCCTCATTCCTCATTTCTCAAACCTCAATCCTCAGCCCTCAGTCCTCATCCTCAATTCTCAATCCTCAATCCTCAATCATCAATACTCAATCTTCAACCCTCAATAATCAATCTCCAATTCTAGATCCTCAATCCTCAATCCTCAATCCTCAATCCTCAATCCTCAATCCTCAATCCTCAATCATCAATCCTCAATACTCAATCTTCAATCCTCAATCCTCAATCCTCAATACTCAAAACTCAATCTTCAACCCTCAATACTCAACTTTCAATCCTCAATCCTCAATCCTCAATCCTCAATACTCATTCTACAATCCTCAATACCCAATCCTCAATCTTCAATCTTCAAGCCTCAATTCGCAATCCTCATTCCTCAATCCTCAGTCCTCAAGTATCAATACTCAACCCTCAGTCCTCGTCCTCAATCCACAACCCTCAATCCTCAATCGTTAATATTCATTTATCAATATTCAACCTTCAATCCTCAATCCACAATCCTCAATGTTCAGTCCTCAATACCCAATCCTCAATCTCCAATCCTCAATCCTCAATCCTCAATCGTCAATCCTCAACCCTCAACCCTGAGTCTTCAATCCTCAACACTCAGTAATCAACCCTCAATCATCAATCATCAATCCTCAATCATCCATTCTCAATCCTCAATCTTCAATCATCAACACTCAATACTCAACCCTCAATGCTTAATCCTCAATCCTCAATCCTCAATCCTCAATCCTCAATCCTCAATCGTCAATACTCAACCCTCAATCCTCAATCCTCAATCGTCAATCCTCAATCCTCAACCATCAATCCTCAATGCTCAATCCACAATCCTCAATCCACAATCGTCAATCCTCAAACCTCAAACTTCAATCATCAACCCTTAATCCTCAATACTCAATCCTCAATCCTCAATTCTCAGCCCTCAATAGAAAATCCTCAATTCCCAGTATTCAATACTCGATCCTCAACCTACAATCTTCAAATCTCAGTTCCCGTACATCAATTCTCAACACTCTATCCTCAACACTCAGTCCTCAATCATCAATCAACAATCCTCAAACCTCTATATTCAACCTTCAATCCTCGACACTCAATACTCAATCCTCAATCCTCAATCCCCAACACTCAATCCTCATCCCTCAGTAGTCAACCCTCAATACTCAATCCTCAATCCTCAATCTTCAATTCTCAATCCTCAATCTTCAATCCTCAATTCTCTGTCCTCAATCCTCTATCCTCAATCCTCAATCCTCAATCCTCAATCCTCAATCCTCAATCCTCAATCCTCAAATGTCAATCCTCAATACTCAGCCATCAATCCTCAATCCTCAATCCCCAATCATCAATCATCAATCCTCAATCCTCAATCTTCAATCCTCAACATTCATTCCTCAATGCTCAATACTCAATCCTCAATCCTCAATCCTCAGTCATCAGTTCTCGATACTCAATATTCAATCCTCAATCCTCAGTCCTCAAGCCTTAATCCTCAATCCTCAATCCTCAATCTTCAATCCTCAATACTCAATCCTCAATCCTCAGACATCGATCCTCAATCCTCAATATTCAATTAACAATCCTGGATTCTGAAACCTCAATCGACAACCCTCAGTACTCAGTTCTCCATCTTCAATCCTCAAACCTCTACCATCAATCCTCAATACTTAATCCTCAATCCTCAATCCTCAATGCTCAATAGAAAATCCTCAATTCTCTGTTTTCAATACTCAACCCTCAATCTTTAATTTTCAAATCTCAGTTCACAGACATCAATCCTCAACACTCTGTCCTCAACACTCAGTCCTCAATCTTCAATCATCACATCTCAATTCATTATCTTCAGTCATCAATCCTCAGTCCACAACATTCAATCTTCAATAATCAACACTCAATCCTCAATCCTCAATCCTCAGTCCTCAATCCTCAATCCTCAATCCTCAATCCGCAATCCTCAATCCTCAATCCTCAATCCAGAGTCCTCAAGCGTCCGTCCTCAATTCTCTACCCTCAATCCTCAATGCTCAATCCTCAATACTCAACCCTCAATCCTCAATCCTCAATCCTCAACATTTAATGCTCAATCCTCGATCCTCAATCCTCAGTCATTAATTATCAATCCTCAATATTCAATCCTCAATCCTCAGACCTCAAGCCTCAACACTCAATATTCAATTGTAAATCATAAACTCACAGCACTCAAACCACACCACTCAGTCCTCAATCCTCAGTCCTCAATCATCAACCATCAATCATCAATACTCAATCTTCAATCCTCATTACTCAATCCTCAACCCTTAAACCTCAACCCTCAGTATTCAACCCTCAGTCATCAATCCTCAACCCTCAATCATCAATTCTCAATCCTCAATCTTCAATCCTCAACAGTCAATCCTCAATGCTCAATCCTCTATCCTCAATCCTCAATCCTCAATCCTCAATCCTCAATCCTCAATCCTCAATCCTCAATCCTCAATCCTCAATCCTCAATCCTCAATCCTCAATCCTCAATCCTCAATCCTCAAACCTCAATCTTCAATCCTCTATACTCAATCCTCAATCCTCAGTCCTCGAGCCTCAATCCTCACTATTCAATTACCAATCCTGAATTCTGAAACCTCAATCCTCAACCCTCAGTCCTCAATCCTCAATCGTCAATCCACAAACCTCAACCATCAATCCTCAATCGTCAATCCTCAAGCCTCAACCATCAATCCTCAATCCTCAATCCCCAATCCTCAATCCACAATAGTCAATCGTCAATCCTCAAACCTCAAACTTCAATCCTCAACCCTTAATCCTCAATCCTCAATCCTCAATCCTCAATTTTCAATCCTCAATAGAATATCTTCAATTCTCAGTTTTCAATACTCTGTCCTCAATCTTCAGTCCTCAATCATCAATCCTAAATCCTCAATCCTCAATCCTCAATCCTCAATCCTCAATCCTCAATTCTCAGCCCTCAATAGAAAATCCTCAATTCCCAGTATTCAATACTCGATCCTCAACCTACAATCTTCAAATCTCAGTTCCCGTACATCAATTCTCAACACTCTATCCTCAACACTCAGTCCTCAACCATCAATCAACAATCCTCAAACCGCTATATTCAATCTTCAATCCTCGACACTCAATACTCAATCCTCAATCCTCAATCCCCAACACTCAATCCTCATCCCTCAGTAGTCAACCCTCAATCTTCAATCCTCAATCCTCAATCCTCAATCCTCAATCATCAATCCTCAATACTCAATCTTCAATCCTCAATCCTCAATCCTCAATACTCAAAACTCAATCTTCAACCCTCAATACTCAATTTTCAATCCTCAATCCTCAATCCTCAATCCTCAATCCTCATTCTACAATCCTCAATACCCAATCCTCAATCTTCAATCTTCAAGCCTCAATTCGCAATCCTCAATCCTCAATCCTCAATCCTCAGACCTCAAGTATCAATACTCAACCCTCAGTCCTCGTCCTCAATCCACAACCCTCAATCCTCAATCGTTAATCTTCATTCATCAATATTCAACCTTCAATCCTCAATCCACAATCCTCAATGTTCAGTCCTCAATACCCAATCCTCAATCTTCAATCCTCAATCCTCAATCCTCAATCCTCAATCCTCAATCCTCAATCGTCTATCTTCAATCCTCAATACTCAATCTTCAATCCTCAATCCTCAATCCTCAATCCTCAATCCTCAATCCTCATTCTTCAATCCTCAATACCCAATCCTCAATCTTCAATCCTCAACCCTTAATCCTCAATCCTCAATCCTCAATCCTCAATCCTCAATCCTCAATCCTCAATCGTCAATCCTCAACCCTCAACCCTGATTCATCAATCCTCAACAATCAGTAATCAACCCTCAATCTTCAATCATCAATCCTCAATCATCCATTCTCAATCCTCAACCTTCAATCATCAACACTCAATACTCAACCCTCAATGCTTAATCCTCAATCCTCAATCCTCAATCCTCAATCCTCAATCCTCAATCCTCAATCGTCAATCCTCAATCCTCAATCCTCAATCCTCAATCGTCAATCCTCAATCCTCAACCATCAATCCTCAATCCACAATACTCAATCCACACTCGTCAATCCTCAAACCTCAAACTTCAATCATCAACGCTTAATCCTCAATCCTCAATCCTCAATCCTCAATTTTCAATCCTCAATAGAATATCTTCAATTCTCAGTTTTCAATACTCTGTCCTGAATCTTCAATCCTCAATCATCAATCCTAAATCCTCAATCCTCAATCCTCAATCCTCAATCCTCAATCCTCAATCCTCAATCCTCAATTCTCAGCCCTCAATCCTCAATCCTCAATCCTCAATACTCAAAACTCAATCTTCAATCCTCAATACTCAATTTTCAATCCTTAATCCTCAATCCTCAATCCTCAATACTCATTCTACAATCCTCAATACCCAATCCTCAATCTTCAATCTTCAATCCTCAATTCGCAATCCTCAATCCTCAATCCTCAGACCTCAAGTATCAATACTCAACCCTCAGTCCTCGTCCTCAACCCACAACCCTCAATCCTCAATCGTTAATCTTCATTCATCAATATTCAACCTTCAATCCTCAATCCACAATCCTCAATGTTCAGTCCTCAATACCCAATCTTCAATCTTCAATCCTCAATCCTCAATCCACAATCCTCAATGTTCAGTCCTCAATACCCAATCCTCAATCTTCAATCCTCAATCCTCAATCCTCAATCCTCAATCCTCAATCCTCAATCGTCAATCTTCAATCCTCAATACTCAATCTTCAATCCTCAATCCTCAATCCTCAATCCTCAATCCTCATTCTTCAATCCTCAATACCCATTCCCTAATCTTCAATCCTCAACCCTTAATCCTCAACCCTCAATCCTCAATCCTCAATCCTCAATCCTCAATCATCAATCCTCAACACTCAACCCTGAGTCATCAATCCTCAACACTCAGTAGTCAATCCTCAATCTTCAATCATCAATCCTCAATCATCCATTCTCAATCCTCAATCTTCAATCATCAACACTCAATACTCAACCCTCAATGCTCAATCCTCAATCCTCAATCCTCAATCCTCAATCCTCAATCCTCAATCGTCAATCCTCAATCCTCAATCCTCAATCCTCAATCGTCAATCCTCAATCCTCAACCATCAATCCTCAATCCTCAATCCACAATCCGCAATCCACAATCGTCAATCCTCAAACCTCAAACTTCAATCCTCAACCCTTAATCCTCAATCCTCAATCCTCAATCCTCAACACTCAACCTTAATGCTCAATACTCTATCCTCAATCCTCAATCCTCAATCCTCAATCCTCAATCCTCAATCCTCAATCCTCAATCCTCAATCTTCAATACTCAATCATCAATCCTCAACCCTCCGACCTCAAACATCAATCCTCAATATTCAATGCTCAATCCTCAACCCTCAATCCTCAACCCTCAGTAATCAATCCTCAGTCCTCAATCCTCAATCCTCAATCATCAATTCTCAATCCTCAATCTTCAATCCTCAACACTCAACCCTCAATGCTCAACACTCTATCCTCAATCCTCAATCCTCAATCCTCAATCCTCAATCCTCAATCCTCAATCCACAATCCTCAATCGTCAATACTCAATCCTCAACCTTCAA
Source organism: Calliopsis andreniformis (assembly GCF_051401765.1). Classification (NCBI taxonomy): domain Eukaryota; kingdom Metazoa; phylum Arthropoda; class Insecta; order Hymenoptera; family Andrenidae; genus Calliopsis; species Calliopsis andreniformis. The sequence goes on from NW_027480458.1 coordinate 1,346,218, forward strand.
TCCTCAATACTCAATTTCCAATCCTCAATCCTCAATCCTCAATCCTCATTCTACAATTCTCAATACCCAATCCTCAATCTTCAATCTTCAATCCTCAATTCGCAATCCTCAATCCTCAATCCTCAGACCCCAAGTATCAATACTCAACCCTCAGTCCTCGTCCTCAATCCACAACCCTCAATCCTCAATCGTTAATCTTCATTCATCAATATTCAACCTTCAATCCTCAATCCACAATCCTCAATGCTCAATCCTCTATCCTCAATCCTCAATCCTCAATCCTCAATCCTCAATCCTCAATCCTCAATCCTCAATCCTCAATCCTCAATCCTCAATCCTCAATCCTCAATCCTCAATCCTCAATCCTCTATCCTCAGTCCTCAAACCTCAATCTTCAATCCTCAATATTCAATCATCAACCCTCAATCCTCAACCCTCAATCCTCAATCCTCAATCCTCAGTGATCAATCCTCAATTTTCAATCCTCAATTCTCAGCCCTCAATAGAAAATCCTCAATTCCCAGTATTCAATACACGATCCTCAACCTACAATCTTCAAATCTCAGTTCCAGTACATCAATTCTCAACACTCTATCCTCAACACTCAGTCCTCAACCATCAATCAACAATCCTCAAACCTCTATATTCAATCTTCAATCCTCGACACTCAATACTCAATCCTCAATCCTCAATCTCCAACACTCAATCCTCATCCCTCAGTAGTCAACCCTCAATCTTCAATCCTCAATCCTCAATCCTCAATCCTCAATCCACAGTCCTCAATCGTCCGTCCTCAATTCTCTACCCTCAATCCTCAATGCTCAATCCTCAATACTCAACCCTCAATCCTCAATCCTCAATCCTCAACATTTAATGCTCAATACTCGATCCTCAATCCTCAGTCATTAATTATCAATCCTCAATATTCAATCCTCAATCCTCAGACCTCAAGCCTCAACACTCAATATTCAATTGTCAATCATAAACTCACAGCACTCAAACCTCACCCCTCAGTCCTCAATCCTCAGTCCTCAATCATCAACCATCAATCATCAATACTCAATCTTCAATCCTCATTACTCAATCCTCAACCCTTAAACCTCAACCCTCAGTATTCAACCCTCAGTCATCAATCCTCAACCCTCAATCATCAATTCTCAATCCTCAATCTTCAATCCTCAACAGTCAATCCCCAATGCTCAATCCTCTATCCTCAATCCTCAATCCTCAATCCTCAATCCTCAATCCTCAATCCTCAATCCTCAATCCTCAATCCTCAATCCTCTATCCTCAGTCCTCAAACCTCAATCCTCAATCCTCAATATTCAATCATCAACCCTCAATCCTCAACCCTCAATCCTGAATCCTCAAACCTCAGTGATCAATACTCAATCTTTAATACACAATCCTCAATCCTCAATCCTCAATCCTCAATCCTCAATCCTCAATCCTCATTCCTCATTTCTCAAACCTCAATCCACAACCCTCAGTCCTCGTCCTCAATTCTCAATCCTCAATCCTCAATCATCAATCCTCTATCTTCAATCCTCAATAATCAATCTCCAATTCTAGATTCTCAATCCTCAATCCTCAATCCTCAATCCTCAATCCTCAATCCTCAATACTCAATCCTCAATCCTCAATCATCAATCCTCAATACTCAATCATCAATCCTCAATCCTCAATCCTCAATACTCAAAACTCAATCTTCAACCCTCAATACTCAATTTTCAATCCTCAATCCTCAATCCTCAATCCTCAATCCTCATTCTACAATCCTCAATACCCAATCCTCAATCTTCAATCTTCAAGCCTCAATTCGCAATCCTCAATCCTCAATCCTCAGACCTCAAGTATCAATACTCAACCCTCAGTCCTCGTCCTCAATCCACAACCCTCAATCCTCAATCGTTAATCTTCATTCATCAATATTCAACCTTCAATCCTCAATCCACAATCCTCAATGTTCAGTCCTCAATACCCAATCCTCAATCTCCAATCCTCAATCCTCAATCCTCAATCGTCAATCCTCAACCATCAACCCTGAGTCATCAATCTTCAACACTCAGTAATCAACCCTCAATCTTCAATCATCAATCCTCAATCATCCATTCTCAATCCTCAATCTTCAATCATCAACACTCAATACTCAACCCTCAATGCTTAATCCTGAATCCTCAATCCTCAATCCTCAATCCTCAATCCTCAATCGTCAATACTCAACCCTCAATCCTCAATCCTCAATCGTCAATCCTCAATCCTCAACCATCAATCCTCAATCCTCAATCCACAATCCTCAATCCACAATCGTCAATCCTCAAACCTCAAACTTCAATCATCAACCCTTAATCCTCAATCCTCAATCCTCAATCCTCAATTCTCAGCCCTCAATAGAAAATCCTCAATTCCCAGTATTCAATACTCGATCCTCAACCTACAATCTTCAAATCTCAGTTCCCGTACATCAATTCTCAACACTCTATCCTCAACACTCAGTCCTCAATCATCAATCAACAATCCTCAAACCTCTATATTCAATCTTCAATCCTCGACACTCAATACTCAATACTCAATCCTCAATCCCCAACACTCAATCCTCATCCCTCAGTAGTCAACCCTCAATACTCAATCCTCAATCCTCAATCTTCAATCCTCAATCCTCAATCTTCAATCCTCAATTCTCTGTCCTCAATCCTCTATCCTCAATCCTCAATCCTCAATCCTCAATCCTCAATCCTCAATCCTCAATCCTCAAATGTCAATCCTCAATACTCAGCCATCAATCCTCAATCCTCAATCCCCAATCATCAATCATCAATCCTCAATCCTCAATCTTAAATCCTCAACATTCATTCCTCAATGCTCAATACTCAATCCTCAATCCTCAATCCTCAATCCTCAATCTTCAATCCTCAATACTCAATCCTTAATCCTCAGACATCGATCCTCAATCCTCAATATTCAATTAACAATCCTGGATTCTGAAACCTCAATCGACAACCCTCAGTACTCAATCCTCCATCTTCAATCCTCAAACCTCTACCATCAATCCTCAATACTTAATCCTCAATCCTCAATTCTCAATGCTCAATAGAAAATCCTCAATTCTCTGTTTTCAATACTCAACCCTCAATCTTTAATTTTCAAATCTCAGTTCACAGACATCAATCCTCAACACTCTGTCCTCAACACTCAGTCCTCAATCTTCAATCCTCAATAATCAATCTCCAATTCTAGATCCTCAATCCTCAATCCTCAATCCTCAATCCTCAATCCTCAATCCTCAATCCTCAATCCTCAATCATCAATCCTCAATACTCAATCTTCAATCCTCAATCCTCAATCCTCAATAATCAAAACTCAATCTTCAACCCTCAATACTCAATTTTCAATCCTCAATCCTCAATCCTCAATCCTCAATCCTCATTCTACAATCCTCAATACCCAATCCTCAATCTTCAATCTTCAAGCCTCAATTCGCAATCCTCAATCCTCAATCCTCAGACCTCAAGTATCAATACTCAACCCTCAGTCCTCGTCCTCAATCCACAACACTCAATCCTCAATCGTTAATCTTCAATCAACAATATTCAACCTTCAATCCTCAATCCACAATCCTCAATGTTCAGTCCTCAATACCCAATCCTCAACCTTCAATCCTCAATCCTCTATCCTCAATCCTCAATCCTCAATCCTCAATCCTCAATCCTCAATCCTCAATCCTCAATCGTCAATCCTCAACCCTCAACCCTGATTCATCAATCCTCAACAATCAGTAATCAACCCTCAATCTTCAATCATCAATCCTCAATCATCCATTCTCAATCCTCAATCTTCAATCATCAACACTCAATACTCAACCCTCAATGCTTAATCCTCAATCCTCAATCCTCAATCCTCAATCCTCAATATTCAATCCTCAATCCTGAGACCTCAAGCCTCAACATTCAATATTCAATTGTCAACCATAAACTCACAGCACTCAAACCTCACCAGTCAGTCCTCAATCCTCTGTCCTCAATCATCATCCATCAATCATCAATACTCAATCTTCAATCCTCATTACTCAATCCTCAACACTTAAACCTCAACCCTCAGTATTCAACCCTCAGTCATCAATCCTCAACCCTCAATCATCAATTCTCAATCCTCAATCTTCAATCCTCAACAGTCAATCCTCAATGCTCAATCCTCTATCCTCAATCCTCAATCCTCAATCCTCAATCCTCAATCCTCAAACCTCAACCTTCAATCCTCAACACTTAATTCTCAATCCACAATCCTCAATCCTCAATTTTCAATCCTCAATAGAATATCCTCAATCCTCAGTTTTTAATACTCAATGCTTAATCCTCAGTACACGACACTCAATCTTCAATCCTCAATCCTCAATCGTCATTCCTCAATCCTCAACCATCAATCCTCAATCATCAATCATCAATCCTCAATCTTCAATCCACAATCCTCAATCCCCAACCCTCAATCCTCAACCCTCAGTAGTCAACCCTCAATACTCAATCCTCATTCCTCAATCTTCAATCCTCAATCCTCAATCTTCAATCCTCAATTCTCTGTCCTCAATCCTCTATCCTCAATCCTCAATCCTCTGTCCTCAATCCTCAATCCTCAATCCTCAATCCTCAATCCTCAATTGTCAATCCTCAATCCTCAGCCATCAATCCTCAATCCTGAATCCCCGATCATCAATCATCAATCCTCAATCCTCAATCTTCAATCCTCAACATTCATTCCTAAATGCTCAATACTCTATCCTCAATCATCAAACATCAATCCTCAATCCTCAATACTCAATCTTCAATCCTCAATCCTCAATCCTCAATACTCAAAACTCAATCTTCAACCCTCAATACTCAATTTTCAATCCTCAATCCTCAATCCTCAATCCTCAATCCTCAATACTCAATCTTCAATCCTCAATCCTCAATCCTCAATACTCAAAACTCAATCTTCAATCCTCAATACTCAATTTTCAATCCTCAATCCTCAATCCTCAATCCTCAATACTCATTCTACAATCCTCAATACCCAATCCTCAATCTTCAACCTTCAATCCTCAATTCGCAATCCTCAATCCTCAATCCTCAGACCTCAAGTATCAATACTCAACCCTCAGTCCTCGTCCTCAATCCACAACCCTCAATCCTCAATCGTTAATCTTCATTCATCAATATTCAACCTTCAATCCTCAATCCACAATCCTCAATGTTCAGTCCTCAATACCCAATACTCAATCTTCAATCCTCTATCCTAAATCCTCAATCCTCAATCCTCAATCCTCAATCGTCAATCTTCAATCCTCAATACTCAATCTTCAATCCTCAATCCTCAATCCTCAATCCTCAATCCTCATTCTTCAATCCTCAATACCCAATCCTCAATCTTCAATCCTCAACCCTTAATCCTCAATCCTCAATTCTCAATCCTCAATCCTCAATCCTCAATCGTCAATCCTCAACCCTCAACCCTGAGTCATCAATCCTCAACACTCAGTAATCAATCCTCAATCTTCAATCATCAATCCTCAATCATCCATTCTCAATCCTCAATCTTCAATCATCAACACTCAATACTCAACCCTCAATGCTCAATCCTCAATCCTCAATCCTCAATCCTCAATCCTCAATCCTCAATCGTCAATCCTCAATCCTCAATCCTCAATCCTCAATCGTCAATCCTCAATCCTCAACCATCAATCCTCAATCCTCAATCCACAATCCTCAATCCACAATCGTCAATTCTCAAACCTCAAACTTCAATCCTCAACCCTTAATCCTCAATCCTCAATCCTCAATCCTCAATTTTCAATCCTCAATAGAATATCTTCAATTCTCAGTTTTCAATACTCTGTCCTCAATCTTCAATCCTCAATCATCAATTCTCAATCCTCAATCTTCAATCCTCAACACTCAATCCTCAATGCTCAATCCTCAATCCTCAATCCTCAATCCTCAATCCTCAATCGTCAATCCTCAATCGTCTATCCTTAATCCTCAACAACCAATCCTCAATCCTCAATCCCCAAACCTCAATCCTCAATCGTCAATCCTCAAACCTCAGCCTTCAATCCTCAAACCTTGATCCTCAATCCTCAGCCCTCTGTCCTCATTCTTCAATACTCAATCCTCAGTCCTCAGTCTTCAATCGTCAATCCTCAATCCTCAATCGTCAATCCTCAATCATCAACCATCAATCCTAAATCCTCAATCCTCAATCCTCAATCCTCAATCCTCAATCCTCAATTCTCAGCCCTCAATAGAAAATCCTCAGTTCCCGGTATTCAATTCTCGATACTCAACCTACAATCTTCAAATCTCAGTTCCCGTACATCAATTCTCAACACTCTATCCTCAACACTCAGTCCTCAATCATCAATCAACAATCCTCAAACCTCTATATTCAATCTTCAATCCTCGACATTAATTCCTCAATGCTCAATACTCAATCCTCAATCCTCAATCCTCAGTCATCAGTTCTCAATCCTCAACATTCAATCGTCAATCCTCAGTCCTCAAGCCTTAATCCTCAATCCTGAATCCTCAATCTTCAATCCTCAATACTCAATCCTCAATCCTCAATCCTCAATCTTCAGTACTCAATCATCAATCCTCAACCCTCCGACCTCAAACATCAATCCTCAATATTCAATGCTCAATCCTCAATCCTCAATCCTCAGTCATCAGTTCTCAATCCCCAATATTCAATCCTCAATCCTCAGTCCTCAAGCCTTAATCCTCAATCCTCAATCCACAATCCTCAATCGTCAATACTCAATCCTCAACCTTCAATCCTCAATACTCAATTTTCAATCCTCAATCCTCAATCCTCAATCCTCAATTCTCAATCCTCAATCCTCTGTCCTCAGTCCTCAAACCTCAATCCTCAACACTCAGCCCTCATCCTCCATCCTCAATCCTTAATCATCAATCCTCAATCTTCAATCCTCAATATTCAATCATCAACCCTCAATCCTCAACCCTCAATCCTCAATCCTCATTCCTCATTTCTCAAACCTCAATCCTCAGCCCTCAGTCCTCATCCTCAATTCTCAATCCTCAATCCTCAATCATCAATACTCAATCTTCAACCCTCAATAATCAATCTCCAATTCTAGATCCTCAATCCTCAATCCTCAATCCTCAATCCTCAATCCTCAATCCTCAATCCTCAATCATCAATCCTCAATACTCAATCTTCAATCCTCAATCCTCAATCCTCAATACTCAAAACTCAATCTTCAACCCTCAATACTCAATTTTCAATCCTCAATCCTCAATCCTCAATCCTCAATCCTCATTCTACAATCCTCAATACCCAATCCTCAATCTTCAATCTTCAAGCCTCAATTCGCAATCCTCATTCCTCAATCCTCAGTCCTCAAGTATCAATACTCAACCCTCAGTCCTCGTCCTCAATCCACAACCCTCAATCCTCAATCGTTAATATTCATTTATCAATATTCAACCTTCAATCCTCAATCCACAATCCTCAATGTTCAGTCCTCAATACCCAATCCTCAATCTCCAATCCTCAATCCTCAATCCTCAATCGTCAATCCTCAACCCTCAACCCTGAGTCATCAATCCTCAACACTCAGTAATCAACCCTCAATCTTCAATCATCAATCCTCAATCATCCATTCTCAATCCTCAATCTTCAATCATCAACACTCAATACTCAACCCTCAATGCTTAATCCTCAATCCTCAATCCTCAATCCTCAATCCTCAATCCTCAATCGTCAATACTCAACCCTCAATCCTCAATCCTCAATCGTCAATCCTCAATCCTCAACCATCAATCCTCAATCCTCAATCCACAATCCTCAATCCACAATCGTCAATCCTCAAACCTCAAACTTCAATCATCAACCCTTAATCCTCAATCCTCAATCCTCAATCCTCAATTCTCAGCCCTCAATAGAAAATCCTCAATTCCCAGTATTCAATACTCGATCCTCAACCTACAATCTTCAAATCTCAGTTCCCGTACATCAATTCTCAACACTCTATCCTCAACACTCAGTCCTCAATCATCAATCAACAATCCTCAAACCTCTATATTCAACCTTCAATCCTCGACACTCAATACTCAATCCTCAATCCTCAATCCCCAACACTCAATCCTCATCCCTCAGTAGTCAACCCTCAATACTCAATCCTCAATCCTCAATCTTCAATTCTCAATCCTCAATCTTCAATCCTCAATTCTCTGTCCTCAATCCTCTATCCTCAATCCTCAATCCTCAATCCTCAATCCTCAATCCTCAATCCTCAATCCTCAAATGTCAATCCTCAATACTCAGCCATCAATCCTCAATCCTCAATCCCCAATCATCAATCATCAATCCTCAATCCTCAATCTTCAATCCTCAACATTCATTCCTCAATGCTCAATACTCAATCCTCAATCCTCAATCCTCAGTCATCAGTTCTCAATACTCAATATTCAATCCTCAATCCTCAGTCCTCAAGCCTTAATCCTCAATCCTCAATCCTCAATCTTCAATCCTCAATACTCAATCCTCAATCCTCAGACATCGATCCTCAATCCTCAATATTCAATTAACAATCCTGGATTCTGAAACCTCAATCGACAACCCTCAGTACTCAGTCCTCCATCTTCAATCCTCAAACCTCTACCATCAATCCTCAATACTTAATCCTCAATCCTCAATCCTCAATGCTCAATAGAAAATCCTCAATTCTCTGTTTTCAATACTCAACCCTCAATCTTTAATTTTCAAATCTCAGTTCACAGACATCAATCCTCAACACTCTGTCCTCAACACTCAGTCCTCAATCTTCAATCATCAAATCTCAATTCATTATCTTCAGTCATCAATCCTCAGTCCACAACATTCAATCTTCAATAATCAACACTCAATCCTCAATCCTCAATCCTCAGTCCTCAATCCTCAATCCTCAATCCTCAATCCGCAATCCTCAATCCTCAATCCTCAATCCAGAGTCCTCAATCGTCCGTCCTCAATTCTCTACCCTCAATCCTCAATGCTCAATCCTCAATACTCAACCCTCAATCCTCAATCCTCAATCCTCAACATTTAATGCTCAATCCTCGATCCTCAATCCTCAGTCATTAATTATCAATCCTCAATATTCAATCCTCAATCCTCAGACCTCAAGCCTCAACACTCAATATTCAATTGTCAATCATAAACTCACAGCACTCAAACCACACCACTCAGTCCTCAATCCTCAGTCCTCAATCATCAACCATCAATCATCAATACTCAATCTTCAATCCTCATTACTCAATCCTCAACCCTTAAACCTCAACCCTCAGTATTCAACGCTCAGTCATCAATCCTCAACCCTCAATCATCAATTCTCAATCCTCAATCTTCAATCCTCAACAGTCAATCCTCAATGCTCAATCCTCTATCCTCAATCCTCAATCCTCAATCCTCAATCCTCAATCCTCAATCCTCAATCCTCAATCCTCAATCCTCAATCCTCAATCCTCAAACCTCAATCTTCAATCCTCTATACTCAATCCTCAATCCACAGTCCTCGAGCCTCAATCCTCACTATTCAATTACCAATCCTGAATTCTGAAACCTCAATCCTCAACACTCAGTCCTCAACCATCAATCAACAATCCTCAAACCTCTATATTCAATCTTCAATCCTCGACACACAATACTCAATCCTCAATCCTCAATCCCCAACACTCAATCCTCATCCCTCAGTAGTCAACCCTCAATCTTCAATCCTCAATCCTCAATCCTCAATCCTCAATCCACAGTCCTCAATCGTCCGTCCTCAATTCTCTACCCTCAATCCTCAATGCTCATTCCTCAATACTCAACCCTCAATCCTCAATCCTCAATCCTCAACATTTAATGCTCAATACTCGATCCTCAATCCTCAGTCATTAATTATCAATCCTCAATATTCAATCCTCAATCCTCAGACCTCAAGCCTCAACTATCAATATTCAATTGTCAATCATAAACTCACAGCACTCAAACCTCACCCCTCAGTCCTCAATCCTCAGTCCTCAATCATCAACCATCAATCATCAATACTCAATCTTCAATCCTCATTACTCAATCCTCAACCCTTAAACCTCAACCCTCAGTATTCAACCCTCAGTCATCAATCCTCAACCCTCAATCATCAATTCTCAATCCTCAATCTTCAATCCTCAACAGTCAATCCTCAATGCTCAATCCTCTATCCTCAATCCTCAATCCTCAATCCTCAATCCTCAATCCTCAATCCTCAATCCTCAGTCCTCAAACCTCAATCTTCAATCCTCAATATTCAATCATCAACCCTCAATCCTCAACCCTCAATCTTCAATCCTCAATCCTCAGTGATCAATACTCAATCTTTAATACACAATCCTCAATCCTCAATCCTCAATCCTCAATCCTCAATCCTCATTCCTCATTTCTCAAACCTCAATCCTCAACCCTCAGTCCTCATCCTCAATTCTCAATCCTCAATCCTCAATCATCAATCCTCAATCTTCAATCCTCAATAATCAATCTCCAATTCTAGATCCTCAATCCTCAATCCTCAATCCTCAATCCTCAATCCTCAATCCTCAATCCTCAATCCTCAATCATCAATCCTCAATACTCAATCTTCAATCCTCAATCCTCAATCCTCAATACTCAAAACTCAATCTTCAACCCTCAATACTCAATTTTCAATCCTCAATCCTCAATCCTCAATCCTCAATCCTCATTCTACAATCCTCAATACCCAATCCTCAATCTTCAATCTTCAAGCCTCAATTCGCAATCCTCAATCCTCAATCCTCAATCCTCAGACCTCAAGTATCAATACTCAACCCTCAGTCCTCGTCCTCAATCCACAACCCTCAACCCTCAATCGTTAATCTTCATTCATCAATATTCAACCTTCAATCCTCAATCCACAATCCTCAATGTTCAGTCCTCAATACCCAATCCTCAATCTTCAATCCTCAATCCTCAATCCTCAATCCTCAATCCTCAATCCTCAATCCTCAATCCTCAATCCTCAATCCTCAATTCTCAGCCCTCAATCCTCAATCCTCAATCCTCAATACTCAAAACTCAATCTTCAATCCTCAATACTCAATCTTCAATCCTCAATCCTCAATCCTCAATACTCAAATCTCAATCTTCAATCCTCAATACTCAATTTCCAATCCTCAATCCTCAATCCTCAATCCTCAATCCTCATTCTACAATTCTCAATACCCAATCCTCAATCTTCAATCTTCAATCCTCAATTCGCAATCCTCAATCCTCAATCCTCAGACCTCAAGTATCAATACTCAACCCTCAGTCCTCGTCCTCAATCCACAACCCTCAATCCTCAATCGTTAATCTTCATTCATCAATATTCAACCTTCAATCCTCAATCCACAATCCTCAATGTTCAGTCCTCAATACCCAATCCTCAATCTTCAATCCTCTATCCTCAATCCTCAATCCTCAATCCTCAATCCTCAACCCTCAATAGTCAATCTCCAATTCTAGATCCTCAATCCTCAATCCTCAATACTCAATCCTCAATCCTCAATCCTCAATCCTCAATCCTCAATCATCAATCCTGAATACTCAATCTTCAATCCTCAATCCTCAATACTCAATACTCAAAACTCAATCTTCAACCCTCGATACTCAATTTTCAATCCTCAATCCTCAATCCTCAATCCTCAATCCTCAATCCTCAATCCTCAATCCTCAATCTTCAATGCTCAATCGTCAATCCTCAACCCTCCGACCTCAAACATCAATCCTCAATATTCAATGCTCAATCCTCAATCCTCAATCCTCAGTCATCAGTTCTCATTCCTCAATATTCAATCCTCAATCCTCAGTCCTCAAGCCTTAATCCTCAATCCTCAATCCACAATCCTCAATCGTCAATACTCAATCCTCAACCTTCAATCCTCAATACTCAATTTTCAATCCTCAATCCTCAATCCTCAACATTTAATGCTCAATACTCGATCCTCAATCCTCAGTCATTAATTATCAATCCTCAATATTCAATCCTCAATCCTCAGACCTCAAGCCTCAACACTCAATATTCAATTGTCAATCATAAACTCACAGCACTCAAACCTCACCCCTCAGTCCTCAATCCTCAGTCCTCAATCATCAACCATCAATCATCAATACTCAATCTTCAATCCTCATTACACAATCCTCAACCCTTAAACCTCAACCCTCAGTATTCAACCCTCAGTCATCAATCCTCAACCCTCAATCATCAATTCTCAATCCTCAATCTTCAATCCTCAACAGTCAATCCCCAATGCTCAATCCTCTATCCTCAATCCTCAATCCTCAATCCTCAATCCTCAATCCTCAATCCTCAATCCTCAATCCTCAATCCTCAATCCTCTATCCTCAGTCCTCAAACCTCAATCCTCAATCCTCAATATTCAATCATCAACCCTCAATCCTCAACCCTCAATCCTGAATCCTCAATCCTCAGTGATCAATACTCAATCTTTAATACACAATCCTCAATCCTCAATCCTCAATCCTCAATCCTCAATCCTCAATCCTCATTCCTCATTTCTCAAACCTCAATCCTCAACCCTCAGTCCTCGTCCTCAATTCTCAATCCTCAATCCTCAATCATCAATCCTCTATCTTCAATCCTCAATAATCAATCTCCAATTCTAGATTCTCAATCCTCAATCCTCAATCCTCAATCCTCAATCCTCAATCCTCAATACTCAATCCTCAATCCTCAATCATCAATCCTCAATACTCAATCATCAATCCTCAATCCTCAATCCTCAATCCTCAATCCTCAATCCTCAATCCTCAATACTCAATCCTCAATCCTCAATCATCAATCCTCAATACTCAATCATCAATCCTCAATCCTCAGTCATCAGTTCTCATTCCTCAATATTCAATCCTCAATCCTCAGTCCTCAAGCCTTAATCCTCAATCCTCAATCCACAATCCTCAATCGTCAATACTCAATCCTCAACCTTCAATCCTCAATACTCAATTTTCAATCCTCAATCCTCAATCCTCAATCCTCAATTCTCAATCCTCAATCCTCTGTCCTCAGTCCTCAAACCTCAATCCTCAACACTCAGCCCTCATCCTCCATCCTCAATCCTTAATCATCAATCCTCAATCTTCAATCCTCAATATTCAATCATCAACCCTCAATCCTCAACCCTCAATCCTCAATCCTCATTCCTCATTTCTCAAACCTCAATCCTCAGCCCTCAGTCCTCATCCTCAATTCTCAATCCTCAATCCTCAATCATCAATACTCAATCTTCAACCCTCAATAATCAATCTCCAATTCTAGATCCTCTATCCTCAATCCTCAATCCTCAATCCTCAATCCTCAATCCTCAATCCTCAATCCTCAATCATGAATCCTCAATACTCAATCTTCAATCCTCAATCCTCAATCCTCAACACTCAAAACTCAATCTTCAACCCTCAATACTCAATTTTCAATCCTCAATCCTCAATCCTCAATCCTCAATCCTCATTCTACAATCCTCAATACCCAATCCTCAATCTTCAATCTTCAAGCCTCAATTCGCAATCCTCAATCCTCAATCCTCAGTCCTCAAGTATCAATACTCAACCCTCAGTCCTCGTCCTCAATCCACAACCCTCAATCCTCAATCGTTAATCTTCATTCATCAATATTCAACCTTCAATCCTCAATCCACAATCCTCAATGTTCAGTCCTCAATACCCAATCCTCAATCTCCAATCCTCAATCCTCAATCCTCAATCGTCAATCCTCAACCCTCAACCCTGAGTCATCAATCTTCAACACTCAGTAATCAACCCTCAATCTTCAATCATGAATCCTCAATCATCCATTCTCAATCCTCAATCTTCAATCATCAACACTCAATACTCAACCCTCAATGCTTAATCCTGAATCCTCAATCCTCAATCCTCAATCCTCAATCCTCAATCGTCAATACTCAACCCTCAATCCTCAATCCTCAATCGTCAATCCTCAATCCTCAACCATCAATCCTCAATCCTCAATCCACAATCCTCAATCCACAATCGTCAATCCTCAAACCTCAAACTTCAATCATCAACCCTTAATCCTCGATCCTCAGACCTCAAGCCTCAACACTCAATATTCAATTGTCAATCATAAACTCACAGCACTCAAACCTCACCACTCAGTCCTCAATCCTCAGTCCTCAATCATCAACCATCAATCATCAATACTCAATCTTCAATCCTCATTACTCAATCCTCAACCCTTAAACCTCAACCCTCAGTATTCAACCCTCAGTCATCAATCCTCAACCCTCAATCATCAATTCTCAATCCTCAATCTTCAATCCTCAACAGTCAATCCTCAATGCTCAATCCTCTATCCTCAATCCTCAATCCTCAATCCTCAATCCTCAATCCTCAATCCTCAATCCTCAATCCTCAATCCTCAATCCTCAATCCTCAATCCTCAATCCTCAATCCTCAATCCTCAATCCTCTATCCTCAGTCCTCAAACCTCAATCTTCAATCCTCAATATTCAATCATCAACCCTCAATCTTCAACCCTCAATCCTCAATCCTCAATCCTCAGTGATCAATCCTCAATTTTCAATCCTCAATAGAACATCTTCAATTCTCAGTTTTCAATACTCTGTCCTCAATCTTCAATCCTCAATCATCAATCCTAAATCCTCAATCCTCAATCCTCAATCCTCAATTCTCAATCCTCAATTCTCAGCCCTCAATAGAAAATCCTCAATTCCCAGTATTCAATACACGATCCTCAACCTACAATCTTCAAATCTCAGTTCCCGTACATCAATTCTCAACACTCTATCCTCAACACTCAGTCCTCAACCATCAATCAACAATCCTCAAACCTCTATATTCAATCTTCAATCCTCGACACTCAATACTCAATCCTCAATCCTCAATCCCCAACACTCAATCCTCATCCCTCAGTAGTCAACCCTCAATCTTCAATCCTCAATCCTCAATCCTCAACCATCAATCCTCAATCCTCAATCCACAATCCTCAATCCACAATCGTCAATCCTCAAACCTCAAACTTCAATCATCAACCCTTAATCCTCAATCCTCAATCCTCAATCCTCAATTCTCAGCCCTCAATAGAAAATCCTCAATTCCCAGTATTCAATACTCGATCCTCAACCTACAATCTTCAAATCTCAGTTCCCGTACATCAATTCTCAACACTCTATCCTCAACACTCAGTCCTCAATCATCAATCAACAATCCTCAAACCTCTATATTCAATCTTCAATCCTCGACACTCAATACTCAATCCTCAATCCTCAATCCCCAACACTCAATCCTCATCCCTCAGTAGTCAACCCTCAATACTCAATCCTCAATCCTCAATCTTCAATTCTCAATCCTCAATCTTCAATCCTCAATTCTCTGTCCTCAATCCTCTATCCTCAATCCTCAATCCTCAATCCTCAATCCTCAATCCTCAATCCTCAATCCTCAAATGTCAATCCTCAATACTCAGCCATCAATCCTCAATCCTCAATCCCCAATCATCAATCATCAATCCTCAATCCTCAATCTTCAATCCTCAACATTCATTCCTCAATGCTCAATACTCAATCCTCAATCCTCAATCCTCAGTCATCAGTTCTCGATACTCAATATTCAATCCTCAATCCTCAGTCCTCAAGCCTTAATCCTCAATCCTCAATCCTCAATCTTCAATCCTCAATACTCAATCCTCAATCCTCAGACATCGATCCTCAATCCTCAATATTCAATTAACAATCCTGGATTCTGAAACCTCAATCGACAACCCTCAGTACTCAGTTCTCCATCTTCAATACTCAAACCTCTACCATCAATCCTCAATACTTAATCCTCAATCCTCAATCCTCAATGCTCAATAGAAAATCCTCAATTCTCTGTTTTCAATACTCAACCCTCAATCTTTAATTTTCAAATCTCAGTTCACAGACATCAATCCTCAACACTCTGTCCTCAACACTCAGTCCTCAATCTTCAATCATCACATCTCAATTCATTATCTTCAGTCATCAATCCTCAGTCCACAACATTCAATCTTCAATAATCAACACTCAATCCTCAATCCTCAATCCTCAGTCCTCAATCCTCAATCCTCAATCCTCAATCTGCAATCCTCAATCCTCAATCCTCAATCCAGAGTCCTCAAGCGTCCGTCCTCAATTCTCTACCCTCAATCCTCAATGCTCAATCCTCAATACTCAACCCTCAATCCTCAATCCTCAATCCTCAACATTTAATGCTCAATCCTCGATCCTCAATCCTCAGTCATTAATTATCAATCCTCAATATTCAATCCTCAATCCTCAGACCTCAAGCCTCAACACTCAATATTCAATTGTAAATCATAAACTCACAGCACTCAAACCACACCACTCAGTCCTCAATCCTCAGTCCTCAATCATCAACCATCAATCATCAATACTCAATCTTCAATCCTCATTACTCAATCCTCAACCCTTAAACCTCAACCCTCAGTATTCAACCCTCAGTCATCAATCCTCAACCCTCAATCATCAATTCTCAATCCTCAATCTTCAATCCTCAACAGTCAATCCTCAATGCTCAATCCTCTATCCTCAATCCTCAATCCTCAATCCTCAATCCTCAATCCTCAATCCTCAATCCTCAATCCTCAATCCTCAATCCTCAATCCTCAATCCTCAATCCTCAATCCTCAATCCTCAAACCTCAGTCTTCAATCCTCTATACTCAATCCTCAATCCTCAGTCCTCGAGCCTCAATCCTCACTATTCAATTACCAATCCTGAATTCTGAAACCTCAATCCTCAACCCTCAGTCCTCAATCCTCAATCGTCAATCCACAAACCTCAACCATCAATCCTCAATCGTCAATCCTCAAGCCTCAACCATCAATCCTCAATCCTCAATCCCCAATCCTCAATCCACAATAGTCAATCGTCAATCCTCAAACCTCAAACTTCAATCCTCAACCCTTAATCCTCAATCCTCAATCCTCAATCCTCAATTTTCAATCCTCAATAGAATATCTTCAATTCTCAGTTTTCAATACTCTGTCCTCAATCTTCAGTCCTCAATCATCAATCCTAAATCCTCAATCCTCAATCCTCAATCCTCAATCCTCAATCCTCAATTCTCAGCCCTCAATAGAAAATCCTCAATTCCCAGTATTCAATACTCGATCCTCAACCTACAATCTTCAAATCTCAGTTCCCGTACATCAATTCTCAACACTCTATCCTCAACACTCAGTCCTCAACCATCAATCAACAATCCTCAAACCGCTATATTCAATCTTCAATCCTCGACACTCAATACTCAATCCTCAATCCTCAATCCCCAACACTCAATCCTCATCCCTCAGTAGTCAACCCTCAATCTTCAATCCTCAATCCTCAATCCTCAATCCTCAATCATCAATCCTCAATACTCAATCTTCAATCCTCAATCCTCAATCCTCAATACTCAAAACTCAATCTTCAACCCTCAATACTCAATTTTCAATCCTCAATCCTCAATCCTCAATCCTCAATCCTCATTCTACAATCCTCAATACCCAATCCTCAATCTTCAATCTTCAAGCCTCAATTCGCAATCCTCAATCCTCAATCCTCAATCCTCAGACCTCAAGTATCAATACTCAACCCTCAGTCCTCGTCCTCAATCCACAACCCTCAATCCTCAATCGTTAATCTTCATTCATCAATATTCAACCTTCAATCCTCAATCCACAATCCTCAATGTTCAGTCCTCAATACCCAATCCTCAATCTTCAATCCTCAATCCTCAATCCTCAATCCTCAATCCTCAATCCTCAATCGTCTATCTTCAATCCTCAATACTCAATCTTCAATCCTCAATCCTCAATCCTCAATCCTCAATCCTCAATCCTCATTCTTCAATCCTCAATACCCAATCCTCAATCTTCAATCCTCAACCCTTAATCCTCAATCCTCAATCCTCAATCCTCGATCCTCAATCCTCAATCCTCAATCGTCAATCCTCAACCCTCAACCCTGATTCATCAATCCTCAACAATCAGTAATCAACCCTCAATCTTCAATCATCAATCCTCAATCATCCATTCTCAATCCTCAACCTTCAATCATCAACACTCAATACTCAACCCTCAATGCTTAATCCTCAATCCTCAATCCTCAATCCTCAATCCTCAATCCTCAATCCTCAATCGTCAATCCTCAATCCTCAATCCTCAATCCTCAATCGTCAATCCTCAATCCTCAACCATCAATCCTCAATCCACAATACTCAATCCACACTCGTCAATCCTCAAACCTCAAACTTCAATCATCAACGCTTAATCCTCAATCCTCAATCCTCAATCCTCAATTTTCAATCCTCAATAGAATATCTTCAATTCTCAGTTTTCAATACTCTGTCCTGAATCTTCAATCCTCAATCATCAATCCTAAATCCTCAATCCTCAATCCTCAATCCTCAATCCTCAATCCTCAATCCTCAATCCTCAATTCTCAGCCCTCAATCCTCAATCCTCAATCCTCAATACTCAAAACTCAATCTTCAATCCTCAATACTCAATTTTCAATCCTGAATCCTCAATCCTCAATCCTCAATACTCATTCTACAATCCTCAATACCCAATCCTCAATCTTCAATCTTCAATCCTCAATTCGCAATCCTCAATCCTCAATCCTCAGACCTCAAGTATCAATACTCAACCCTCAGTCCTCGTCCTCAACCCACAACCCTCAATCCTCAATCGTTAATCTTCATTCATCAATATTCAACCTTCAATCCTCAATCCACAATCCTCAATGTTCAGTCCTCAATACCCAATCCTCAATCTTCAATCCTCAATCCTCAATCCACAATCCTCAATGTTCAGTCCTCAATACCCAATCCTCAATCTTCAATCCTCAATCCTCAATCCTCAATCCTCAATCCTCAATCCTCAATCGTCAATCTTCAATCCTCAATACTCAATCTTCAATCCTCAATCCTCAATCCTCAATCCTCAATCCTCATTCTTCAATCCTCAATACCCATTCCCTAATCTTCAATCCTCAACCCTTAATCCTCAACCCTCAATCCTCAATCCTCAATCCTCAATCCTCAATCATCAATCCTCAACACTCAACCCTGAGTCATCAATCCTCAACACTCAGTAGTCAATCCTCAATCTTCAATCATCAATCCTCAATCATCCATTCTCAATCCTCAATCTTCAATCATCAACACTCAATACTCAACCCTCAATGCTCAATCCTCAATCCTCAATCCTCAATCCTCAATCCTCAATCCTCAATCGTCAATCCTCAATCCTCAATCCTCAATCCTCAATCGTCAATCCTCAATCCTCAACCATCAATCCTCAATCCTCAATCCACAATCCGCAATCCACAATCGTCAATCCTCAAACCTCAAACTTCAATCCTCAACCCTTAATCCTCAATCCTCAATCCTCAATCCTCAACACTCAACCTTAATGCTCAATACTCTATCCTCAATCCTCAATCCTCAATCCTCAATCCTCAATCCTCAATCCTCAATCCTCAATCCTCAATCTTCAATACTCAATCATCAATCCTCAACCCTCCGACCTCAAAAATCAATCCTCAATATTCAATGCTCAATCCTCAACCCTCAATCCTCAACCCTCAGTAATCAATCCTCAGTCCTCAATCCTCAATCCTCAATCATCAATTCTCAATCCTCAATCTTCAATCCTCAACACTCAACCCTCAATGCTCAATACTCTATCCTCAATCCTCAATCCTCAATCCTCAATCCTCAATCCTCAATCCTCAATCCACAATCCTCAATCGTCAATACTCAATCCTCAACCTTCAATCCTCAATACTCAATTTCCAATCCTCAATCCTCAATCCTCAATCCTCATTCTACAATTCTCAATACCCAATCCTCAATCTTCAATCTTCAATCCTCAATTCGCAATCCTCAATCCTCAATCCTCAGACCCCAAGTATCAATACTCAACCCTCAGTCCTCGTCCTCAATCCACAACCCTCAATCCTCAATCGTTAATCTTCATTCATCAATATTCAACCTTCAATCCTCAATCCACAATCCTCAATGCTCAATCCTCTATCCTCAATCCTCAATCCTCAATCCTCAATCCTCAATCCTCAATCCTCAATCCTCAATCCTCAATCCTCAATCCTCAATCCTCAATCCTCAATCCTCAATCCTCAATCCTCTATCCTCAGTCCTCAAACCTCAATCTTCAATCCTCAATATTCAATCATCAACCCTCAATCCTCAACCCTCAATCCTCAATCCTCAATCCTCAGTGATCAATCCTCAATTTTCAATCCTCAATAGAACATCTTCAATTCTCAGTTTTCAATACTCTGTCCTCAATCTTCAATCCTCAATCATCAATCCTAAATCCTCAATCCTCAATCCTCAATCCTCAATCCTCAATCCTCAATTCTCAGCCCTCAATAGAAAATCCTCAATTCCCAGTATTCAATACACGATCCTCAACCTACAATCTTCAAATCTCAGTTCCCGTACATCAATTCTCAACACTCTATCCTCAACACTCAGTCCTCAACCATCAATCAACAATCCTCAAACCTCTATATTCAATCTTCAATCCTCGACACTCAATACTCAATCCTCAATCCTCAATCTCCAACACTCAATCCTCATCCCTCAGTAGTCAACCCTCAATCTTCAATCCTCAATCCTCAATCCTCAATCCTCAATCCACAGTCCTCAATCGTCCGTCCTCAATTCTCTACCCTCAATCCTCAATGCTCAATCCTCAATACTCAACCCTCAATCCTCAATCCTCAATCCTCAACATTTAATGCTCAATACTCGATCCTCAATCCTCAGTCATTAATTATCAATCCTCAATATTCAATCCTCAATCCTCAGACCTCAAGCCTCAACACTCAATATTCAATTGTCAATCATAAACTCACAGCACTCAAACCTCACCCCTCAGTCCTCAATCCTCAGTCCTCAATCATCAACCATCAATCATCAATACTCAATCTTCAATCCTCATTACTCAATCCTCAACCCTTAAACCTCAACCCTCAGTATTCAACCCTCAGTCATCAATCCTCAACCCTCAATCATCAATTCTCAATCCTCAATCTTCAATCCTCAACAGTCAATCCCCAATGCTCAATCCTCTATCCTCAATCCTCAATCCTCAATCCTCAATCCTCAATCCTCAATCCTCAATCCTCAATCCTCAATCCTCAATCCTCTATCCTCAGTCCTCAAACCTCAATCCTCAATCCTCAATATTCAATCATCAACCCTCAATCCTCAACCCTCAATCCTGAATCCTCAATCCTCAGTGATCAATACTCAATCTTTAATACACAATCCTCAATCCTCAATCCTCAATCCTCAATCCTCAATCCTCAATCCTCATTCCTCATTTCTCAAACCTCAATCCTCAACCCTCAGTCCTCGTCCTCAATTCTCAATCCTCAATCCTCAATCATCAATCCTCTATCTTCAATCCTCAATAATCAATCTCCAATTCTAGATTCTCAATCCTCAATCCTCAATCCTCAATCCTCAATCCTCAATCCTCAATACTCAATCCTCAATCCTCAATCATCAATCCTCAATACTCAATCATCAATCGTCAATCCTCAATCCTCAATACTCAAAGCTCAATCTTCAACCCTCAATACTCAATTTTCAATCCTCAATCCTCAATCCTCAATCCTCAATCCTCATTCTACAATCCTCAATACCCAATCCTCAATCTTCAATCTTCAAGCCTCAATTCGCAATCCTCAATCCTCAATCCTCAGACCTCAAGTATCAATACTCAACCCTCAGTCCTCGTCCTCAATCCACAACCCTCAATCCTCAATCGTTAATCTTCATTCATCAATATTCAACCTTCAATCCTCAATCCACAATCCTCAATGTTCAGTCCTCAATACCCAATCCTCAATCTCCAATCCTCAATCCTCAATCCTCAATCGTCAATCCTCAACCCTCAACCCTGAGTCATCAATCTTCAACACTCAGTAATCAACCCTCAATCTTCAATCATCAATCCTCAATCATCCATTCTCAATCCTCAATCTTCAATCATCAACACTCAATACTCAACCCTCAATGCTTAATCCTGAATCCTCAATCCTCAATCCTCAATCCTCAATCCTCAATCGTCAATACTCAACCCTCAATCCTCAATCCTCAATCGTCAATCCTCAATCCTCAACCATCAATCCTCAATCCTCAATCCACAATCCTCAATCCACAATCGTCAATCCTCAAACCTCAAACTTCAATCATCAACCCTTAATCCTCAATCCTCAATCCTCAATCCTCAATTCTCAGCCCTCAATAGAAAATACTCAATTCCCAGTATTCAATACTCGATCCTCAACCTACAATCTTCAAATCTCAGTTCCCGTACATCAATTCTCAACACTCTATCCTCAACACTCAGTCCTCAATCATCAATCAACAATCCTCAAACCTCTATATTCAATCTTCAATCCTCGACACTCAATACTCAATACTCAATCCTCAATCCCCAACACTCAATCCTCATCCCTCAGTAGTCAACCCTCAATACTCAATCCTCAATCCTCAATCTTCAATCCTCAATCCTCAATCTTCAATCCTCAATTCTCTGTCCTCAATCCTCTATCCTCAATCCTCAATCCTCAATCCTCAATCCTCAATCCTCAATCCTCAATCCTCAAATGTCAATCCTCAATACTCAGCCATCAATCCTCAATCCTCAATCCCCAATCATCAATCATCAATCCTCAATCCTCAATCTTAAATCCTCAACATTCATTCCTCAATGCTCAATACTCAATCCTCAATCCTCAATCCTCAATCCTCAATCTTCAATCCTCAATACTCAATCCTCAATCCTCAGACATCGATCCTCAATCCTCAATATTCAATTAACAATCCTGGATTCTGAAACCTCAATCGACAACCCTCAGTACTCAATCCTCCATCTTCAATCCTCAATCCTCTATCCTCAATCCTCAATCCTCAATCCTCAATCCTCAATCCTCAATCCTCAATCCTCAATCGTCAATCCTCAACCCTCAACCCTGATTCATCAATCCTCAACAATCAGTAATCAACCCTCAATCTTCAATCATCAATCCTCAATCATCCATTCTCAATCCTCAATCTTCAATCATCAACACTGAATACTCAACCCTCAATGCTTAATCCTCAATCCTCAATCCTCAATCCTCAATCCTCAATATTCAATCCTCAATCCTGAGACCTCAAGCTTCAACACTCAATATTCAATTGTCAACCATAAACTCACAGCACTCAAACCTCACCAGTCAGTCCTCAATCCTCTGTCCTCAATCATCATCCATCAATCATCAATACTCAATCTTCAATCCTCATTACTCAATCCTCAACACTTAAACCTCAACCCTCAGTATTCAACCCTCAGTCATCAATCCTCAACCCTCAATCATCAATTCTCAATCCTCAATCTTCAATCCTCAACAGTCAATCCTCAATGCTCAATCCTCTATCCTCAATCCTCAATCCTCAATCCTCAATCCTCAATCCTCAAACCTCAACCTTCAATCCTCAACACTTAATTCTCAATCCACAATCCTCAATCCTCAATTTTCAATCCTCAATAGAATATCCTCAATCCTCAGTTTTTAATACTCAATGCTTAATCCTCAGTACACGACACTCAATCTTCAATCCTCAATCCTCAATCGTCATTCCTCAATCCTCAACCATCAATCCTCAATCATCAATCATCAATCCTCAATCTTCAATCCACAATCCTCAATCCCCAACCCTCAATCCTCAACCCTCAGTAGTCAACCCTCAATACTCAATCCTCATTCCTCAATCTTCAATCCTCAATCCTCAATCTTCAATCCTCAATTCTCTGTCCTCAATCATCTATCCTCAATCCTCAATCCTCTGTCCTCAATCCTCAATCCTCAATCCTCAATCCTCAATCCTCAATTGTCAATCCTCAATCCTCAGCCATCAATCCTCAATCCTGAATCCCCGATCATCAATCATCAATCCTCAATCCTCAATCTTCAATCCTCAACATTCATTCCTAAATGCTCAATACTCTATCCTCAATCATCAAACATCAATCCTCAATCCTCAATACTCAATCTTCAATCCTCAATCCTCAATCCTCAATACTCAAAACTCAATCTTCAACCCTCAATACTCAATTTTCAATCCTCAATCCTCAATCCTCAATCCTCAATCCTCAATACTCAATCTTCAATCCTCAATCCTCAATCCTCAATACTCAAAACTCAATCTTCAATCCTCAATACTCAATTTTCAATCCTCAATCCTCAATCCTCAATCCTCAATACTCATTCTACAATCCTCAATACCCAATCCTCAATCTTCAACCTTCAATCCTCAATTCGCAATCCTCAATCCTCAATCCTCAGACCTCAAGTATCAATACTCAACCCTCAGTCCTCGTCCTCAATCCACAACCCTCAATCCTCAATCGTTAATCTTCATTCATCAATATTCAACCTTCAATCCTCAATCCACAATCCTCAATGTTCAGTCCTCAATACCCAATACTCAATCTTCAATCCTCTATCCTAAATCCTCAATCCTCAATCCTCAATCCTCAATCGTCAATCTTCAATCCTCAATACTCAATCTTCAATCCTCAATCCTCAATCCTCAATCCTCAATCCTCATTCTTCAATCCTCAATACCCAATCCTCAATCTTCAATCCTCAACCCTTAATCCTCAATCCTCAATTCTCAATCCTCAATCCTCAATCCTCAATCGTCAATCCTCAACCCTCAACCCTGAGTCATCAATCCTCAACACCCAGTAATCAATCCTCAATCTTCAATCATCAATCCTCAATCATCCATTCTCAATCCTCAATCTTCAATCATCAACACTCAATGCTCAATCCTCAATCCTCAATCCTCAATCCTCAATCCTCAATCCTCAATCCTCAATCCTCAATCGTCAATCCTCAATCCTCAATCCTCAATCCTCAATCGTCAATCCTCAATCCTCAACCATCAATCCTCAATCCTCAATCCACAATCCTCAATCCACAATCGTCAATTCTCAAACCTCAAACTTCAATCCTCAACCCTTAATCCTCAATCCTCAATCCTCAATCCTCAATTTTCAATCCTCAATAGAATATCTTCAATTCTCAGTTTTCAATACTCTGTCCTCAATCTTCAATCCTCAATCATCAATTCTCAATCCTCAATCTTCAATCCTCAACACTCAATCCTCAATGCTCAATCCTCAATCCTCAATCCTCAATCCTCAATCCTCAATCGTCAATCCTCAATCGTCTATCCTTAATCCTCAACAACCAATCCTCAATCCTCAATCCCCAAACCTCAATCCTCAATCGTCAATCCTCAAACCTCAGCCTTCAATCCTCAAACCTTGATCCTCAATCCTCAGCCCTCTGTCCTCATTCTTCAATACTCAATCCTCAGTCCTCAGTCTTCAATCGTCAATCCTCAATCCTCAATCGTCAATCCTCAATCATCAACCATCAATCCTAAATCCTCAATCCTCAATCCTCAATCCTCAATCCTCAATCCTCTATTCTCAGCCCTCAATAGAAAATCCTCAGTTCCCGGTATTCAATTCTCGATACTCAACCTACAATCTTCAAATCTCAGTTCCCGTACATCAATTCTCAACACTCTATCCTCAACACTCAGTCCTCAATCATCAATCAACAATCCTCAAACCTCTATATTCAATCTTCAATCCTCGACATTAATTCCTCAATGCTCAATACTCAATCCTCAATCCTCAATCCTCAGTCATCAGTTCTCAATCCTCAACATTCAATCGTCAATCCTCAGTCCTCAAGCCTTAATCCTCAATCCTGAATCCTCAATCTTCAATCCTCAATACTCAATCCTCAATCCTCAATCCTCAATATTCAGTACTCAATCATCAATCCTCAACCCTCCGACCTCAAACTTCAATCCTCAATATTCAATGCTCAATCCTCAATCCTCAATCCTCAGTCATCAGTTCTCAATCCCCAATATTCAATCCTCAATCCTCAGTCCTCAAGCCTTAATCCTCAATCCTCAATCCACAATCCTCAATCGTCAATACTCAATCCTCAACCTTCAATCCTCAATACTCAATTTTCAATCCTCAATCCTCAATCCTCAATCCTCAATTCTCAATCCTCAATCCTCTGTCCTCAGTCCTCAAACCTCAATCCTCAACACTCAGCCCTCATCCTCCATCCTCAATCCTTAATCATCAATCCTCAATCTTCAATCCTCAATATTCAATCATCAACCCTCAATCCTCAACCCTCAATCCTCAATCCTCATTCCTCATTTCTCAAACCTCAATCCTCAGCCCTCAGTCCTCATCCTCAATTCTCAATCCTCAATCCTCAATCATCAATACTCAATCTTCAACCCTCAATAATCAATCTCCAATTCTAGATCCTCAATCCTCAATCCTCAATCCTCAATCCTCAATCCTCAATCCTCAATCCTCAATCATCAATCCTCAATACTCAATCTTCAATCCTCAATCCTCAATCCTCAATACTCAAAACTCAATCTTCAACCCTCAATACTCAATTTTCAATCCTCAATCCTCAATCCTCAATCCTCAATCCTCATTCTACAATCCTCAATACCCAATCCTCAATCTTCAATCTTCAAGCCTCAATTCGCAATCCTCATTCCTCAATCCTCAGTCCTCAAGTATCAATACTCAACCCTCAGTCCTCGTCCTCAATCCACAACCCTCAATCCTCAATCGTTAATATTCATTTATCAATATTCAACCTTCAATCCTCAATCCACAATCCTCAATGTTCAGTCCTCAATACCCAATCCTCAATCTTCAATCCTCTATCCTCAATCCTCAATCCTCAATCCTCAATCCTCAACCCTCAATAGTCAATCTCCAATTCTAGATCCTCAATCCTCAATCCTCAATACTCAATCCTCAATCCTCAATCCTCAATCCTCAATCCTCAATCATCAATCCTGAATACTCAATCTTCAATCCTCAATCCTCAATACTCAATACTCAAAACTCAATCGTCAACCCTCGATACTCAATTTTCAATCCTCAATCCTCAATCCTCAATCCTCAATCGTCAATCCTCAATCCTCAATCCTCAATCTTCAATGCTCAATCGTCAATCCTCAACCCTCCGACCTCAAACATCAATCCTCAATATTCAATGCTCAATCCTCAATCCTCAATCCTCAGTCATCAGTTCTCATTCCTCAATATTCAATCCTCAATCCTCAGTCCTCAAGCCTTAATCCTCAATCCTCAATCCACAATCCTCAATCGTCAATACTCAATCCTCAACCTTCAATCCTCAATACTCAATTTTCATTCCTCAATCCTCAATCCTCAATCCTCAATTCTCAATCCTCAATCCTCTGTCCTCAGTCCTCAAACCTCAATCCTCAACACTCAGCCCTCATCCTCCATCCTCAATCCTTAATCATCAATCCTCAATCTTCAATCCTCAATATTCAATCATCAACCCTCAATCCTCAACCCTCAATCCTCAATCCTCATTCCTCATTTCTCAAACCTCAATCCTCAGCCCTCAGTCCTCATCCTCAATTCTCAATCCTCAATCCTCAATCATCAATACTCAATCTTCAACCCTCAATAATCAATCTCCAATTCTAGATCCTCTATCCTCAATCCTCAATCCTCAATCCTCAATCCTCAATCCTCAATCCTCAATCCTCAATCATGAATCCTCAATACTCAATCTTCAATCCTCAATCCTCAATCCTCAATACTCAAAACTCAATCTTCAACCCTCAATACTCAATTTTCAATCCTCAATCCTCAATCCTCAATCCTCAATCCTCATTCTACAATCCTCAATACCCAATCCTCAATCTTCAATCTTCAAGCCTCAATTCGCAATCCTCAATCCTCAATCCTCAGTCCTCAAGTATCAATACTCAACCCTCAGTCCTCGTCCTCAATCCACAACCCTCAATCCTCAATCGTTAATCTTCATTCATCAATATTCAACCTTCAATCCTCAATCCACAATCCTCAATGTTCAGTCCTCAATACCCAATCCTCAATCTCCAATCCTCAATCCTCAATCCTCAATCGTCAATCCTCAACCCTCAACTCTGAGTCATCAATCTTCAACACTCAGTAATCAACCCTCAATCTTCAATCATGAATCCTCAATCATCCATTCTCAATCCTCAATCTTCAATCATCAACACTCAATACTCAACCCTCAATGCTTAATCCTGAATCCTCAATCCTCAATCCTCAATCCTCAATCCTCAATCCTCAATCGTCAATACTCAACCCTCAATCCTCAATCCTCGATCGTCAATCCTCAATCCTCAACCATCAATCCTCAATCCTCAATCCACAATCCTCAATCCACAATCGTCAATCCTCAAACCTCAAACTTCAATCATCAACCCTTAATCCTCGATCCTCAGACCTCAAGCCTCAACACTCAATATTCAATTGTCAATCATAAACTCACAGCACTCAAACCTCACCACTCAGTCCTCAATCCTCAGTCCTCAATCATCAACCATCAATCATCAATACTCAATCTTCAATCCTCATTACTCAATCCTCAACCCTTAAACCTCAACCCTCAGTATTCAACCCTCAGTCATCAATCCTCAACCCTCAATCATCAATTCTCAATCCTCAATCTTCAATCCTCAACAGTCAATCCTCAATGCTCAATCCTCTATCCTCAATCCTCAATCCTCAATCCTCAATCCTCAATCCTCAATCCTCAATCCTCAATCCTCAATCCTCAATCCTCAATCCTCAATCCTCAATCCTCAATCCTCAATCCTCTATCCTCAGTCCTCAAACCTCAATCTTCAATCCTCAATATTCAATCATCAACCCTCAATCTTCAACCCTCAATCCTCAATCCTCAATCCTCAGTGATCAATCCTCAATTTTCAATCCTCAATAGAACATCTTCAATTCTCAGTTTTCAATACTCTGTCCTCAATCTTCAATCCTCAATCATCAATCCTAAATCCTCAATCCTCAATCCTCAATCCTCAATTCTCAATCCTCAATTCTCAGCCCTCAATAGAAAATCCTCAATTCCCAGTATTCAATACACGATCCTCAACCTACAATCTTCAAATCTCAGTTCCCGTACATCAATTCTCAACACTCTATCCTCAACACTCAGTCCTCAACCATCAATCAACAATCCTCAAACCTCTATATTCAATCTTCAATCCTCGACACTCAATACTCAATCCTCAATCCTCAATCCCCAACACTCAATCCTCATCCCTCAGTAGTCAACCCTCAATCTTCAATCCTCAATCCTCAATCCTCAATCCTCAATCCACAGTCCTCAATCGTCCGTCCTCAATTCTCTACCCTCAATCCTCAATGCTCAATCCTCAATACTCAACCCTCAATCCTCAATCCACAATCCTCAACATTTAATGCTCAATACTCGATCCTCAATCCTCAGTCATTAATTATCAATCCTCAATATTCAATCCTCAATCCTCAGACCTCAAGCCTCAACACTCAATATTCAATTGTCAATCATAAACTCACAGCACTCAAACCTCACCCCTCAGTCCTCAATCCTCAGTCCTCAATCATCAACCATCAATCATCAATACTCAATCTTCAATCCTCATTACTCAATCCTCAACCCTTAAACCTCAACCCTCAGTATTCAACCCTCAGTCGTCAATCCTCAACCCTCAATCATCAATTCTCAATCCTCAATCTTCAATCCTCAACAGTCAATCCCCAATGCTCAATCCTCTATCCTCAATCCTCAATCCTCAATCCTCAATCCTCAATCCTCAATCCTCAATCCTCAATCCTCAATCCTCAATCCTCTATCCTCAGTCCTCAAACCTCAATCCTCAATCCTCAATATTCAATCATCAACCCTCAATCCTCAACCCTCAATCCTGAATCCTCAATCCTCAGTGATCAATACTCAATCTTTAATACACAATCCTCAATCCTCAATCCTCAATCCTCAATCCTCAATCCTCAATCCTCATTCCTCATTTCTCAAACCTCAATCCTCAACCCTCAGTCCTCGTCCTCAATTCTCAATCCTCAATCCTCAATCATCAATCCTCTATCTTCAATCCTCAATAATCAATCTCCAATTCTAGATCCTCAATCCTCAATCCTCAATCCTCAATCCTCAATCCTCAATCCTCAATACTCAATCCTCAATCCTCAATCATCAATCCTCAATACTCAATCTTCAATCCTCAATCCTCAATCCTCAATACTCAAAACTCAATCTTCAACCCTCAATACTCAATTTTCAATCCTCAATCCTCAATCCTCAATCCTCAATCCTCATTCTACAATCCTCAATACCCAAACCTCAATCTTCAATCTTCAAGCCTCAATTCGCAATCCTCAATCCTCAATCCTCAGACCTCAAGTATCAATACTCAACCCTCAGTCCTCGTCCTCAATCCACAACCCTCAATCCTCAATCGTTAATCTTCATTCATCAATATTCAACCTTCAATCCTCAATCCACAATCCTCAATGTTCAGTCCTCAATACCCAATCCTCAATCTCCAATCCTCAATCCTCAATCCTCAATCGTCAATCCTCAACCCTCAACCCTGAGTCATCAATCTTCAACACTCAGTAATCAACCCTCAATCTTCAATCATCAATCCTCAATCATCCATTCTCAATCCTCAATCTTCAATCATCAACACTCAATACTCAACCCTCAATGCTTAATCCTGAATCCCCAATCCTCAATCCTCAATCCTCAATCCTCAATCGTCAATACTCAACCCTCAATCCTCAATCCTCAATCGTCAATCCTCAATCCTCAACCATCAATCCTCAATCCTCAATCCACAATCCTCAATCCACAATCGTCAATCCTGAAACCTCAAACTTCAATCATCAACCCTTAATCCTCAATCCTCAATCCTCAATACTCAATTCTCAGCCCTCAATAGAAAATCCTCAATTCCCAGTATTCAATACTCGATCCTCAACCTACAATCTTCAAATCTCAGTTCCCGTACATCAATTCTCAACACTCTATCCTCAACACTCAGTCCTCAATCATCAATCAACAATCCTCAAACCTCTATATTCAATCTTCAATCCTCGACACTCAATACTCAATCCTCAATCCTCAATCCCCAACACTCAATCCTCATCCCTCAGTAGTCAACCCTCAATACTCAATCCTCAATCCTCAATCTTCAATCCTCAATCCTCAATCTTCAATCCTCAATTCTCTGTCCTCAATCCTCTATCCTCAATCCTCAATCCTCAATCCTCAATCCTCAATCCTCAATCCTCAATCCTCAAATGTCAATCCTCAATACTCAGCCATCAATCCTCAATCCTCAATCCCCAATCATCAATCATCAATCCTCAATCCTCAATCTTCAA
Organism: Calliopsis andreniformis; assembly: GCF_051401765.1. Classification (NCBI taxonomy): domain Eukaryota; kingdom Metazoa; phylum Arthropoda; class Insecta; order Hymenoptera; family Andrenidae; genus Calliopsis; species Calliopsis andreniformis. The sequence goes on from NW_027480458.1 coordinate 1,377,653, forward strand.
TCCTCAACATTCATTCCTCAATGCTCAATACTCAATCCTCAATCCTCAATCCTCAATCCTCAATCTTCAATCCTCAATACTCAATCCTCAATCCTCAGACATCGATCCTCAATCCTCAATATTCAATTAACAATCCTGGATTCTGAAACCTCAATCGACAACCCTCAGTACTCAATCCTCCATCTTCAATCCTCAAACCTCTACCATCAATCCTCAATTCTTAATCCTCAATCCTCAATTCTCAATGCTCAATAGAAAATCCTCAATTCTCTGTTTTCAATACTCAACCCTCAATCTTTAATTTTCAAATCTCAGTTCACAGACATCAATCCTCAACACTCTGTCCTCAACACTCAGTCCTCAATCTTCAATCCTCAATAATCAATCTCCAATTCTAGATCCTCAATCCTCAATCCTCAATCCTCAATCCTCAATCCTCAATCCTCAATCCTCAATCCTCAATCCTCAATCATCAATCCTCAATACTCAATCTTCAATCCTCAATCCTCAATCCTCAATAATCAAAACTCAATCTTCAACCCTCAATACTCAATTTTCAATCCTCAATCCTCAACCTCAATCCTCAATCCTCAATCATCAATCCTCAATACTCAATCTTCAATCCTCAATCCTCAATCCTCAATACTCAAAACTCAATCTTCAACCCTCAATACTCAATTTTCAATCCTCAATCCTCAATCCTCAATCCTCAATCCTCATTCTACAATCCTCAATACCCAATCCTCAATCTTCAATCTTCAAGCCTCAATTCGCAATCCTCATTCCTCAATCCTCAGTCCTCAAGTATCAATACTCAACCCTCAGTCCTCGTCCTCAATCCACAACCCTCAATCCTCAATCGTTAATATTCATTTATCAATATTCAACCTTCAATCCTCAATCCACAATCCTCAATGTTCAGTCCTCAATACCCAATCCTCAATCTTCAATCCTCTATCCTCAATCCTCAATCCTCAATCCTCAATCCTCAACCCTCAATAGTCAATCTCCAATTCTAGATCCTCAATCCTCAATCCTCAATACTCAATCCTCAATCCTCAATCCTCAATCCTCAATCCTCAATCATCAATCCTGAATACTCAATCTTCAATCCTCAATCCTCAATACTCAATACTCAAAACTCAATCGTCAACCCTCGATACTCAATTTTCAATCCTCAATCCTCAATCCTCAATCCTCAATCCTCAATCCTCAATCCTCAATCCTCAATCTTCAATGCTCAATCGTCAATCCTCAACCCTCCGACCTCAAACATCAATCCTCAATATTCAATGCTCAATCCTCAATCCTCAATCCTCAGTCATCAGTTCTCATTCCTCAATATTCAATCCTCAATCCTCAGTCCTCAAGCCTTAATCCTCAATCCTCAATCCACAATCCTCAATCGTCAATACTCAATCCTCAACCTTCAATCCTCAATACTCAATTTTCAATCCTCAATCCTCAATCCTCAATCCTCAATTCTCAATCCTCAATCCTCTGTCCTCAGTCCTCAAACCTCAATCCTCAACACTCAGCCCTCATCCTCCATCCTCAATCCTTAATCATCAATCCTCAATCTTCAATCCTCAATATTCAATCATCAACCCTCAATCCTCAACCCTCAATCCTCAATCCTCATTCCTCATTTCTCAAACCTCAATCCTCAGCCCTCAGTCCTCATCCTCAATTCTCAATCCTCAATCCTCAATCATCAATACTCAATCTTCAACCCTCAATAATCAATCTCCAATTCTAGATCCTCTATCCTCAATCCTCAATCCTCAATCCTCAATCCTCAATCCTCAATCCTCAATCCTCAATCATGAATCCTCAATACTCAATCTTCAATCCTCAATCCTCAATCCTCAATACTCAAAACTCAATCTTCAACCCTCAATACTCAATTTTCAATCCTCAATCCTCAATCCTCAATCCTCAATCCTCATTCTACAATCCTCAATACCCAATCCTCAATCTTCAATCTTCAAGCCTCAATTCGCAATCCTCAATCCTCAATCCTCAGTCCTCAAGTATCAATACTCAACCCTCAGTCCTCGTCCTCAATCCACAACCCTCAATCCTCAATCGTTAATCTTCATTCATCAATATTCAACCTTCAATCCTCAATCCACAATCCTCAATGTTCAGTCCTCAATACCCAATCCTCAATCTCCAATCCTCAATCCTCAATCCTCAATCGTCAATCCTCAACCCTCAACCCTGAGTCATCAATCTTCAACACTCAGTAATCAACCCTCAATCTTCAATCATGAATCCTCAATCATCCATTCTCAATCCTCAATCTTCAATCATCAACACTCAATACTCAACCCTCAATGCTTAATCCTGAATCCTCAATCCTCAATCCTCAATCCTCAATCCTCAATCGTCAATACTCAACCCTCAATCCTCAATCCTCAATCGTCAATCCTCAATCCTCAACCATCAATCCTCAATCCTCAATCCACAATCCTCAATCCACAATCGTCAATCCTCAAACCTCAAACTTCAATCATCAACCCTTAATCCTCGATCCTCAGACCTCAAGCCTCAACACTCAATATTCAATTGTCAATCATAAACTCACAGCACTCAAACCTCACCACTCAGTCCTCAATCCTCAGTCCTCAATCATCAACCATCAATCATCAATACTCAATCTTCAATCCTCATTACTCAATCCTCAACCCTTAAACCTCAACCCTCAGTATTCAACCCTCAGTCATCAATCCTCAACCCTCAATCATCAATTCTCAATCCTCAATCTTCAATCCTCAACAGTCAATCCTCAATGCTCAATCCTCTATCCTCAATCCTCAATCCTCAATCCTCAATCCTCAATCCTCAATCCTCAATCCTCAATCCTCAATCCTCAATCCTCAATCCTCAATCCTCAATCCTCAATCCTCAATCCTCTATCCTCAGTCCTCAAACCTCAATCTTCAATCCTCAATATTCAATCATCAACCCTCAATCTTCAACCCTCAATCCTCAATCCTCAATCCTCAGTGATCAATCCTCAATTTTCAATCCTCAATAGAACATCTTCAATTCTCAGTTTTCAATACTCTGTCCTCAATCTTCAATCCTCAATCATCAATCCTAAATCCTCAATCCTCAATCCTCAATCCTCAATTCTCAATCCTCAATTCTCAGCCCTCAATAGAAAATCCTCAATTCCCAGTATTCAATACACGATCCTCAACCTACAATCTTCAAATCTCAGTTCCCGTACATCAATTCTCAACACTCTATCCTCAACACTCAGTCCTCAACCATCAATCAACAATCCTCAAACCTCTATATTCAATCTTCAATCCTCGACACTCAATACTCAATCCTCAATCCTCAATCCCCAACACTCAATCCTCATCCCTCAGTAGTCAACCCTCAATCTTCAATCCTCAATCCTCAATCCTCAATCCTCAATCCACAGTCCTCAATCGTCCGTCCTCAATTCTCTACCCTCAATCCTCAATGCTCAATCCTCAATACTCAACCCTCAATCCTCAATCCACAATCCTCAACATTTAATGCTCAATACTCGATCCTCAATCCTCAGTCATTAATTATCAATCCTCAATATTCAATCCTCAATCCTCAGACCTCAAGCCTCAACACTCAATATTCAATTGTCAATCATAAACTCACAGCACTCAAACCTCACCCCTCAGTCCTCAATCCTCAGTCCTCAATCATCAACCATCAATCATCAATACTCAATCTTCAATCCTCATTACTCAATCCTCAACCCTTAAACCTCAACCCTCAGTATTCAACCCTCAGTCGTCAATCCTCAACCCTCAATCATCAATTCTCAATCCTCAATCTTCAATCCTCAACAGTCAATCCCCAATGCTCAATCCTCTATCCTCAATCCTCAATCCTCAATCCTCAATCCTCAATCCTCAATCCTCAATCCTCAATCCTCAATCCTCAATCCTCTATCCTCAGTCCTCAAACCTCAATCCTCAATCCTCAATATTCAATCATCAACCCTCAATCCTCAACCCTCAATCCTGAATCCTCAATCCTCAGTGATCAATACTCAATCTTTAATACACAATCCTCAATCCTCAATCCTCAATCCTCAATCCTCAATCCTCAATCCTCATTCCTCATTTCTCAAACCTCAATCCTCAACCCTCAGTCCTCGTCCTCAATTCTCAATCCTCAATCCTCAATCATCAATCCTCTATCTTCAATCCTCAATAATCAATCTCCAATTCTAGATCCTCAATCCTCAATCCTCAATCCTCAATCCTCAATCCTCAATCCTCAATACTCAATCCTCAATCCTCAATCATCAATCCTCAATACTCAATCTTCAATCCTCAATCCTCAATCCCCAATCATCAATCATCAATCCTCAATCCTCAATCTTCAATCCTCAACATTCATTCCTCAATGCTCAATACTCAATCCTCAATCCTCAATCCTCAATCCTCAATCTTCAATCCTCAATACTCAATCCTCAATCCTCAGACATCGATCCTCAATCCTCAATATTCAATTAACAATCCTGGATTCTGAAACCTCAATCGACAACCCTCAGTACTCAATCCTCCATCTTCAATCCTCAAACCTCTACCATCAATCCTCAATTCTTAATCCTCAATCCTCAATTCTCAATGCTCAATAGAAAATCCTCAATTCTCTGTTTTCAATACTCAACCCTCAATCTTTAATTTTCAAATCTCAGTTCACAGACATCAATCCTCAACACTCTGTCCTCAACACTCAGTCCTCAATCTTCAATCCTCAATAATCAATCTCCAATTCTAGATCCTCAATCCTCAATCCTCAATCCTCAATCCTCAATCCTCAATCCTCAATCCTCAATCCTCAATCCTCAATCATCAATCCTCAATACTCAATCTTCAATCCTCAATCCTCAATCCTCAATAATCAAAACTCAATCTTCAACCCTCAATACTCAATTTTCAATCCTCAATCCTCAACCTCAATCCTCAATCCTCATTCTACAATCCTCAATACCCAATCCTCAATCTTCAATCTTCAAGCCTCAATTCGCAATCCTCAATCCTCAATCCTCAGACCTCAAGTATCAATACTCAACCCTCAGTCCTCGTCCTCAATCCACAACACTCAATCCTCAATCGTTAATCTTCAATCAACAATATTCAACCTTCAATCCTCAATCCACAATCCTCAATGTTCAGTCCTCAATACCCAATCCTCAATCTTCAATCCTCAATCCTCTATCCTCAATCCTCAATCCTCAATCCTCAATCGTCTATCTTCAATCCTCAATACTCAATCTTCAATCCTCAATCCTCAATCCTCAATCCTCAATCCTCAATCCTCAATCCTCATTCTTCAATCCTCAATACCCAATCCTCAATCTTCAATCCTCAACCCTTAATCCTCAATCCTCAATCCTCAATCCTCAATCCTCAATTTTCAATCCTCAATAGAATATCTTCAATTCTCAGTTTTCAATACTCTGTCCTCAATCTTCAATCCTCAATCATCAATCCTAAGTCCTCAATCCTCAATCCTCAATCCTCAATCCTCAATCCTCAATTCTCAGCCCTCAATAGAAAATCCTCAATTCCCAGTATTCAATACACGATCCTCAACCTACAATCTTCAAATCTCAGTTCCCGTACATCAATTCTCAACACTCTATCCTCAACACTCAGTCCTCAACCATCAATCAACAATCCTGAAACCTCTATATTCAATCTTCAATCCTCGACACTCAATACTCAATCCTCAATCCTCAATCCCCAACACTCAATCCTCATCCCTCAGTACTCAACCCTCAATCTTCAATCCTCAATCCTCAATCCTCAATCCTCAATCCACAGTCCTCAATCGTCCGTCCTCAATTCTCTACCCTCAATTCTCAATGCTCAATCCTCAATACTCAACCCTCAATCCTCAATCCTCAATCCTCAACATTTAATGCTCAATACTCGATCCTCAATCCTCAGTCATTAATTATCAATCCTCAATATTCAATCCTCAATCCTCAGACCTCAAGCCTCAACACTCAATATTCAATTGTCAATCATAAACTCACAGCACTCAAACCTCACCCCTCAGTCCTCAATCCTCAGTCCTCAATCATCAACCATCAATCATCAATACTCAATCTTCAATCCTCATTACTCAATCCTCAACCCTTAAACCTCAACCCTCAGTATTCAACCCTCAGTCATCAATCCTCAACCCTCAATCATCAATTCTCAATCCTCAATCTTCAATCCTCAACAGTCAATCCTCAATGCTCAATCCTCTATCCTCAATCCTCAATACTCAATCCTCAATCCTCAATCCTCAATCCTCAATCCACAATCCTCAATGTTCAGTCCTCAATACCCAATCCTCAATCTTCAATCCTCTATCCTCAATCCTCAATCCTCAATCCTCAATCCTCATCCCTCAATAGTCAATCTCCAATTCTAGATCCTCAATCCTCAATCCTCAATCCTCAATCCTCAATCCTCAATCCTCAATCCTCAATCCTCAATCATCAATCCTGAATACTCAATCTTCAATCCTCAATCCTCAATACTCAATACTCAAAACTCAATCTTCAACCCTCAATACTCAATTTTCAATCCTCAATCCTCAATCCTCAATCCTCAATCCTCAATCCTCAATCCTCAATCCTCAATCTTCAATACTCAATCGTCAATCCTCAACCCTCCGACCTCAAACATCAATCCTCAATATTCAATGCTCAATCCTCAATCCTCAATCCTCAGTCATCAGTTCTCATTCCTCAATATTCAATCCTCAATCCTCAGTCCTCAAGCCTTAATCCTCAATCCTCAATCCACAATCCTCAATCGTCAATACTCAATCCTCAACCTTCAATCCTCAATACTCAATTTTCAATCCTCAATCCTCAATCCTCAATCCTCAATTCTCAATCCTCAATCCTCTGTCCTCAGTCCTCAAACCTCAATCCTCAACACTCAGCCCTCATCCTCCATCCTCAATCCTTAATCATCAATCCTCAATCTTCAATCCTCAATATTCAATCATCAACCCTCAATCCTCAACCCTCAATCCTCAATCCTCATTCCTCATTTCTCAAACCTCAATCCTCAGCCCTCAGTCCTCATCCTCAATTCTCAATCCTCAATCCTCAATCATCAATACTCAATCTTCAACCCTCAATAATCAATCTCCAATTCTAGATCCTCTATCCTCAATCCTCAATCCTCAATCCTCAATCCTCAATCCTCAATCCTCAATCCTCAATCATGAATCCTCAATACTCAATCTTCAATCCTCAATCCTCAATCCTCAATACTCAAAACTCAATCTTCAACCCTCAATACTCAATTTTCAATCCTCAATCCTCAATCCTCAATCCTCAATCCTCATTCTACAATCCTCAATACCCAATCCTCAATCTTCAATCTTCAAGCCTCAATTCGCAATCCTCAATCCTCAATCCTCAGTCCTCAAGTATCAATACTCAACCCTCAGTCCTCGTCCTCAATCCACAACCCTCAATCCTCAATCGTTAATCTTCATTCATCAATATTCAACCTTCAATCCTCAATCCACAATCCTCAATGTTCAGTCCTCAATACCCAATCCTCAATCTCCAATCCTCAATCCTCAATCCTCAATCGTCAATCCTCAACCCTCAACCCTGAGTCATCAATCTTCAACACTCAGTAATCAACCCTCAATCTTCAATCATGAATCCTCAATCATCCATTCTCAATCCTCAATCTTCAATCATCAACACTCAATACTCAACCCTCAATGCTTAATCCTGAATCCTCAATCCTCAATCCTCAATCCTCAATCCTCAATCGTCAATACTCAACCCTCAATCCTCAATCCTCAATCGTCAATCCTCAATCCTCAACCATCAATCCTCAATCCTCAATCCACAATCCTCAATCCACAATCGTCAATCCTCAAACCTCAAACTTCAATCATCAACCCTTAATCCTCGATCCTCAGACCTCAAGCCTCAACACTCAATATTCAATTGTCAATCATAAACTCACAGCACTCAAACCTCACCACTCAGTCCTCAATCCTCAGTCCTCAATCATCAACCATCAATCATCAATACTCAATCTTCAATCCTCATTACTCAATCCTCAACCCTTAAACCTCAACCCTCAGTATTCAACCCTCAGTCATCAATCCTCAACCCTCAATCATCAATTCTCAATCCTCAATCTTCAATCCTCAACAGTCAATCCTCAATGCTCAATCCTCTATCCTCAATCCTCAATCCTCAATCCTCAATCCTCAATCCTCAATCCTCAATCCTCAATCCTCAATCCTCAATCCTCAATCCTCAATCCTCAATCCTCAATCCTCAATCCTCTATCCTCAGTCCTCAAACCTCAATCTTCAATCCTCAATATTCAATCATCAACCCTCAATCTTCAACCCTCAATCCTCAATCCTCAATCCTCAGTGATCAATCCTCAATTTTCAATCCTCAATAGAACATCTTCAATTCTCAGTTTTCAATACTCTGTCCTCAATCTTCAATCCTCAATCATCAATCCTAAATCCTTAATCCTCAATCCTCAATCCTCAATTCTCAATCCTCAATTCTCAGCCCTCAATAGAAAATCCTCAATTCCCAGTATTCAATACACGATCCTCAACCTACAATCTTCAAATCTCAGTTCCCGTACATCAATTCTCAACACTCTATCCTCAACACTCAGTCCTCAACCATCAATCAACAATCCTCAAACCTCTATATTCAATCTTCAATCCTCGACACTCAATACTCAATCCTCAATCCTCAATCCCCAACACTCAATCCTCATCCCTCAGTAGTCAACCCTCAATCTTCAATCCTCAATCCTCAATCCTCAATCCTCAATCCACAGTCCTCAATCGTCCGTCCTCAATTCTCTACCCTCAATCCTCAATGCTCAATCCTCAATACTCAACCCTCAATCCTCAATCCACAATCCTCAACATTTAATGCTCAATACTCGATCCTCAATCCTCAGTCATTAATTATCAATCCTCAATATTCAATCCTCAATCCTCAGACCTCAAGCCTCAACACTCAATATTCAATTGTCAATCATAAACTCACAGCACTCAAACCTCACCCCTCAGTCCTCAATCCTCAGTCCTCAATCATCAACCATCAATCATCAATACTCAATCTTCAATCCTCATTACTCAATCCTCAACCCTTAAACCTCAACCCTCAGTATTCAACCCTCAGTCGTCAATCCTCAACCCTCAATCATCAATTCTCAATCCTCAATCTTCAATCCTCAACAGTCAATCCCCAATGCTCAATCCTCTATCCTCAATCCTCAATCCTCAATCCTCAATCCTCAATCCTCAATCCTCAATCCTCAATCCTCAATCCTCTATCCTCAGTCCTCAAACCTCAATCCTCAATCCTCAATATTCAATCATCAACCCTCAATCCTCAACCCTCAATCCTGAATCCTCAATCCTCAGTGATCAATACTCAATCTTTAATACACAATCCTCAATCCTCAATCCTCAATCCTCAATCCTCAATCCTCAATCCTCATTCCTCATTTCTCAAACCTCAATCCTCAACCCTCAGTCCTCGTCCTCAATTCTCAATCCTCAATCCTCAATCATCAATCCTCTATCTTCAATCCTCAATAATCAATCTCCAATTCTAGATCCTCAATCCTCAATCCTCAATCCTCAATCCTCAATCCTCAATCCTCAATACTCAATCCTCAATCCTCAATCATCAATCCTCAATACTCAATCTTCAATCCTCAATCCTCAATCCTCAATACTCAAAACTCAATCTTCAACCCTCAATACTCAATTTTCAATCCTCAATCCTCAATCCTCAATCCTCAATCCTCATTCTACAATCCTCAATACCCAAACCTCAATCTTCAATCTTCAAGCCTCAATTCGCAATCCTCAATCCTCAATCCTCAGACCTCAAGTATCAATACTCAACCCTCAGTCCTCGTCCTCAATCCACAACCCTCAATCCTCAATCGTTAATCTTCATTCATCAATATTCAACCTTCAATCCTCAATCCACAATCCTCAATGTTCAGTCCTCAATACCCAATCCTCAATCTCCAATCCTCAATCCTCAATCCTCAATCGTCAATCCTCAACCCTCAACCCTGAGTCATCAATCTTCAACACTCAGTAATCAACCCTCAATCTTCAATCATCAATCCTCAATCATCCATTCTCAATCCTCAATCTTCAATCATCAACACTCAATACTCAACCCTCAATGCTTAATCCTGAATCCTCAATCCTCAATCCTCAATCCTCAATCCTCAATCGTCAATACTCAACCCTCAATCCTCAATCCTCAATCGTCAATCCTCAATCCTCAACCATCAATCCTCAATCCTCAATCCACAATCCTCAATCCACAATCGTCAATCCTCAAACCTCAAACTTCAATCATCAACCCTTAATCCTCAATACTCAATCCTCAATACTCAATTCTCAGCCCTCAATAGAAAATCCTCAATTCCCAGTATTCAATACTCGATCCTCAACCTACAATCTTCAAATCTCAGTTCCCGTACATCAATTCTCAACACTCTATCCTCAACACTCAGTCCTCAATCATCAATCAACAATCCTCAAACCTCTATATTCAATCTTCAATCCTCGACACTCAATACTCAATCCTCAATCCTCAATCCCCAACACTCAATCCTCATCCCTCAGTAGTCAACCCTCAATACTCAATCCTCAATCCTCAATCTTCAATCCTCAATCCTCAATCTTCAATCCTCAATTCTCTGTCCTCAATCCTCTATCCTCAATCCTCAATCCTCAATCCTCAATCCTCAATCCTCAATCCTCAATCCTCAAATGTCAATCCTCAATACTCAGCCATCAATCCTCAATCCTCAATCCCCAATCATCAATCATCAATCCTCAATCCTCAATCTTCAATCCTCAACATTCATTCCTCAATGCTCAATACTCAATCCTCAATCCTCAATCCTCAATCCTCAATCTTCAATCCTCAATACTCAATCCTCAATCCTCAGACATCGATCCTCAATCCTCAATATTCAATTAACAATCCTGGATTCTGAAACCTCAATCGACAACCCTCAGTACTCAATCCTCCATCTTCAATCCTCAAACCTCTACCATCAATCCTCAATACTTAATCCTCAATCCTCAATTCTCAATGCTCAATAGAAAATCCTCAATTCTCTGTTTTCAATACTCAACCCTCAATCTTTAATTTTCAAATCTCAGTTCACAGACATCAATCCTCAACACTCTGTCCTCAACACTCAGTCCTCAATCTTCAATCCTCAATAATCAATCTCCAATTCTAGATCCTCAATCCTCAATCCTCAATCCTCAATCCTCAATCCTCAATCCTCAATCCTCAATCCTCAATCCTCAATCATCAATCCTCAATACTCAATCTTCAATCCTCAATCCTCAATCCTCAATAATCAAAACTCAATCTTCAACCCTCAATACTCAATTTTCAATCCTCAATCCTCAATCCTCAATCCTCAATCCTCATTCTACAATCCTCAATACCCAATCCTCAATCTTCAATCTTCAAGCCTCAATTCGCAATCCTCAATCCTCAATCCTCAGACCTCAAGTATCAATACTCAACCCTCAGTCCTCGTCCTCAATCCACAACACTCAATCCTCAATCGTTAATCTTCAATCAACAATATTCAACCTTCAATCCTCAATCCACAATCCTCAATGTTCAGTCCTCAATACCCAATCCTCAATCTTCAATCCTCAATCCTCTATCCTCAATCCTCAATCCTCAATCCTCAATCGTCTATCTTCAATCCTCAATACTCAATCTTCAATCCTCAATCCTCAATCCTCAATCCTCAATCCTCAATCCTCAATCCTCATTCTTCAATCCTCAATACCCAATCCTCAATCTTCAATCCTCAACCCTTAATCCTCAATCCTCAATCCTCAATCCTCAATCCTCAATTTTCAATCCTCAATAGAATATCTCCAATTCTCAGTTTTCAATACTCTGTCCTCAATCTTCAATCCTCAATCATCAATCCTAAGTCCTCAATCCTCAATCCTCAATCCTCAATCCTCAATCCTCAATTCTCAGCCCTCAATAGAAAATCCTCAATTCCCAGTATTCAATACACGATCCTCAACCTACAATCTTCAAATCTCAGTTCCCGTACATCAATTCTCAACACTCTATCCTCAACACTCAGTCCTCAACCATCAATCAACAATCCTGAAACCTCTATATTCAATCTTCAATCCTCGACACTCAATACTCAATCCTCAATCCTCAATCCCCAACACTCAATCCTCATCCCTCAGTACTCAACCCTCAATCTTCAATCCTCAATCCTCAATCCTCAATCCTCAATCCACAGTCCTCAATCGTCCGTCCTCAATTCTCTACCCTCAATTCTCAATGCTCAATCCTCAATACTCAACCCTCAATCCTCAATCCTCAATCCTCAACATTTAATGCTCAATACTCGATCCTCAATCCTCAGTCATTAATTATCAATCCTCAATATTCAATCCTCAATCCTCAGACCTCAAGCCTCAACACTCAATATTCAATTGTCAATCATAAACTCACAGCACTCAAACCTCACCCCTCAGTCATCAATCCTCAGTCCTCAATCATCAACCATCAATCATCAATACTCAATCTTCAATCCTCATTACTCAATCCTCAACCCTTAAACCTCAACCCTCAGTATTCAACCCTCAGTCATCAATCCTCAACCCTCAATCATCAATTCTCAATCCTCAATCTTCAATCCTCAACAGTCAATCCTCAATGCTCAATCCTCTATCCTCAATCCTCAATACTCAATCCTCAATCCTCAATCCTCAATCCTCAATCCTCAATCCTCAATCCTCAATCCTCAGTCCTCAAACCTCAATCTTCAATCCTCAATCTTCAATCCTCATTCCTCAATCCTCAACCCTCAATTCTCAACCCTCAGTAATCAATCCTCAGTCCTCAATCCTCAATCCTCAATCATCAATTCTCAATCCTCAATCTTCAATCCTCAACACTCAATCCTCAATGCTCAATACTCTATCCTCAATCCTCAATCCTCAATCCTCAATCCTCAATCCTCAATCCTCAATCCTCAATCCTCAATCTTCAATACTCAATCGTCAATCCTCAACCCTCCGACCTCAAACATCAATCCTCAATATTCAATGCTCAATCCTCAATCCTCAATCCTCAGTCATCAGTTCTCATTCCTCAATATTCAATCCTCAATCCTCAGTCCTCAAGCCTTAATCCTCAATCCTCAATCCACAATCCTCAATCGTCAATACTCAATCCTCAACCTTCAATCCTCAATACTCAATTTTCAATCCTCAATCCTCAATCCTCAATCCTCAATTCTCAATCCTCAATCCTCTGTCCTCAGTCCTCAAACCTCATTCCTCAACACTCAGCCCTCATCCTCCATCCTCAATCCTTAATCATCAATCCTCAATCTTCAATCCTCAATATTCAATCATCAACCCTCAATCCTCAACCCTCAATCCTCAATCCTCATTCCTCATTTCTCAAACCTCAATCCTCAGCCCTCAGTCCTCATCCTCAATTCTCAATCCTCAATCCTCAATCATCAATACTCAATCTTCAACCCTCAATAATCAATCTCCAATTCTAGATCCTCTATCCTCAATCCTCAATCCTCAATCCTCAATCCTCAATCCTCAATCCTCAATCCTCAATCATGAATCCTCAATACTCAATCTTCAATCCTCAATCCTCAATCCTCAATACTCAAAACTCAATCTTCAACCCTCAATACTCAATTTTCAATCCTCAATCCTCAATCCTCAATCCTCAATCCTCATTCTACAATCCTCAATACCCAATCCTCAATCTTCAATCTTCAAGCCTCAATTCGCAATCCTCAATCCTCAATCCTCAGTCCTCAAGTATCAATACTCAACCCTCAGTCCTCGTCCTCAATCCACAACCCTCAATCCTCAATCGTTAATCTTCATTCATCAATATTCAACCTTCAATTCTCAATCCACAATCCTCAATGTTCAGTCCTCAATACCCAATCCTCAATCTCCAATCCTCAATCCTCAATCCTCAATCGTCAATCCTCAACCCTCAACCCTGAGTCATCAATCTTCAACACTCAGTAATCAACCCTCAATCTTCAATCATCAATCCTCAATCATCCATTCTCAATCCTCAATCTTCAATCATCAACACTCAATACTCAACCCTCAATGCTTAATCCTGAATCCTCAATCCTCAATCCTCAATCCTCAATCCTCAATCGTCAATACTCAACCCTCAATCCTCAATCCTCAATCGTCAATCCTCAATCCTCAACCATCAATCCTCAATCCTCAATCCACAATCCTCAATCCACAATCGTCAATCCTCAAACCTCAAACTTCAATCATCAACCCTTAATCCTCGATCCTCAGACCTCAAGCCTCAACACTCAATATTCAATTGTCAATCATAAACTCACAGCACTCAAACCTCACCACTCAGTCCTCAATCCTCAGTCCTCAATCATCAACCATCAATCATCAATACTCAATCTTCAATCCTCATTACTCAATCCTCAACCCTTAAACCTCAACCCTCAGTATTCAACCCTCAGTCATCAATCCTCAACCCTCAATCATCAATTCTCAATCCTCAATCTTCAATCCTCAACAGTCAATCCTCAATGCTCAATCCTCAATCCTCAATCCTCAATCCTCAATCCTCAATCCTCAATCCTCAATCCTCAATCCTCAATCCTCAATCCTCAATCCTCTATCCGCAGTCCTCAAACCTCAATCTTCAATCCTCAATATTCAATCATCAACCCTCAATCCTCAATCCTCAATCCTCAATACTCAATTCTCAGCCCTCAATAGAAAATCCTCAATTCCCAGTATTCAATACTCGATCCTCAACCTACAATCTTCAAATCTCAGTTCCCGTACATCAATTCTCAACACTCTATCCTCAACACTCAGTCCTCAATCATCAATCAACAATCCTCAAACCTCTATATTCAATCTTCAATCCTCGACACTCAATACTCAATCCTCAATCCTCAATCCCCAACACTCAATCCTCATCCCTCAGTAGTCAACCCTCAATACTCAATCCTCAATCCTCAATCTTCAATCCTCAATCCTCAATCTTCAATCCTCAATTCTCTGTCCTCAATCCTCTATCCTCAATCCTCAATCCTCAATCCTCAATCCTCAATCCTCAATCCTCAATCCTCAAATGTCAATCCTCAATACTCAGCCATCAATCCTCAATCCTCAATCCCCAATCATCAATCATCAATCCTCAATCCTCAATCTTCAATCCTCAACATTCATTCCTCAATGCTCAATACTCAATCCTCAATCCTCAATCCTCAATCCTCAATCTTCAATCCTCAATACTCAATCCTCAATCCTCAGACATCGATCCTCAATCCTCAATATTCAATTAACAATCCTGGATTCTGAAACCTCAATCGACAACCCTCAGTACTCAATCCTCCATCTTCAATCCTCAAACCTCTACCATCAATCCTCAATACTTAATCCTCAATCCTCAATTCGCAATGCTCAATAGAAAATCCTCAATTCTCTGTTTTCAATACTCAACCCTCAATCTTTAATTTTCAAATCTCAGTTCACAGACATCAATCCTCAACACTCTGTCCTCAACACTCAGTCCTCAATCTTCAATCCTCAATAATCAATCTCCAATTCTAGATCCTCAATCCTCAATCCTCAATCCTCAATCCTCAATCCTCAATCCTCAATCCTCAATCCTCAATCCTCAATCATCAATCCTCAATACTCAATCTTCAATCCTCAATCCTCAATCCTCAATAATCAAAACTCAATCTTCAACCCTCAATACTCAATTTTCAATCCTCAATCCTCAATCCTCAATCCTCAATCCTCATTCTACAATCCTCAATACCCAATCCTCAATCTTCAATCTTCAAGCCTCAATTCGCAATCCTCAATCCTCAATCCTCAGACCTCAAGTATCAATACTCAACCCTCAGTCCTCGTCCTCAATCCACAACACTCAATCCTCAATCGTTAATCTTCAATCAACAATATTCAACCTTCAATCCTCAATCCACAATCCTCAATGTTCAGTCCTCAATACCCAATCCTCAATCTTCAATCCTCAATCCTCTATCCTCAATCCTCAATCCTCAATCCTCAATCGTCTATCTTCAATCCTCAATACTCAATCTTCAATCCTCAATCCTCAATCCTCAATCCTCAATCCTCATTCTTCAATCCTCAATACCCAACCCTCAATCTTCAATCCTCAACCCTTAATCCTCAATCCTCAATCCTCAATCCTCAATCCTCAATTTTCAATCCTCAATAGAATATCTTCAATTCTCAGTTTTCAATACTCTGTCCTCAATCTTCAATCCTCAATCATCAATCCTAAGTCCTCAATCCTCAATCCTCAATCCTCAATCCTCAATCCTCAATTCTCAGCCCTCAATAGAAAATCCTCAATTCCCAGTATTCAATACACGACCCTCAACCTACAATCTTCAAATCTCAGTTCCCGTACATCAATTCTCAACACTCTATCCTCAACACTCAGTCCTCAACCATCAATCAACAATCCTGAAACCTCTATATTCAATCTTCAATCCTCGACACTCAATACTCAATCCTCAATCCTCAATCCCCAACACTCAATCCTCATCCCTCAGTACTCAACCCTCAATCTTCAATCCTCAATCCTCAATCCTCAATCCTCAATCCACAGTCCTCAATCGTCCGTCCTCAATTCTCTACCCTCAATTCTCAATGCTCAATCCTCAATACTCAACCCTCAATCCTCAATCCTCAATCCTCAACATTTAATGCTCAATACTCGATCCTCAATCCTCAGTCATTAATTATCAATCCTCAATATTCAATCCTCAATCCTCAGACCTCAAGCCTCAACACTCAATATTCAATTGTCAATCATAAACTCACAGCACTCAAACCTCACCCCTCAGTCCTCAATCCTCAGTCCTCAATCATCAACCATCAATCATCAATACTCAATCTTCAATCCTCATTACTCAATCCTCAACCCTTAAACCTCAACCCTCAGTATTCAACCCTCAGTCATCAATCCTCAACCCTCAATCATCAATTCTCAATCCTCAATCTTCAATCCTCAACAGTCAATCCTCAATGCTCAATCCTCTATCCTCAATCCTCAATACTCAATCCTCAATCCTCAATCCTCAATCCTCAATCCTCAATCCTCAATCCTCAATCCTCAGTCCTCAAACCTCAATCTTCAATCCTCAATCTTCAATCCTCATTCCTCAATCCTCAACCCTCAATCCTCAACCCTCAGTAATCAATCCTCAGTCCTCAATCCTCAATCCTCAATCATCAATTCTCAATCCTCAATCTTCAATCCTCAACACTCAACCCTCAATGCTCAATACTCTATCCTCAATCCTCAATCCTCAATCCTCAATCCTCAATCCTCAATCCTCAATCCTCAATCCTCAATCTTCAATACTCAATCGTCAATCCTCAACCCTCCGACCTCAAACATCAATCCTCAATATTCAATGCTCAATCCTCAATCCTCAATCCTCAGTCATCAGTTCTCATTCCTCAATATTCAATCCTCAATCCTCAGTCCTCAAGCCTTAATCCTCAATCCTCAATCCACAATCCTCAATCGTCAATACTCAATCCTCAACCTTCAATCCTCAATACTCAATTTTCAATCCTCAATCCTCAATCCTCAATCCTCAATTCTCAATCCTCAATCCTCTGTCCTCAGTCCTCAAACCTCAATCCTCAACACTCAGCCCTCATCCTCCATCCTCAATCCTTAATCATCAATCCTCAATCTTCAATCCTCAATATTCAATCACCAACCCTCAATCCTCAACCCTCAATCCTCAATCCTCATTCCTCATTTCTCAAACCTCAATCCTCAGCCCTCAGTCCTCATCCTCAATTCTCAATCCTCAATCCTCAATCATCAATACTCAATCTTCAACCCTCAATAATCAATCTCCAATTCTAGATCCTCTATCCTCAATCCTCAATCCTCAATCCTCAATCCTCAATCCTCAATCCTCAATCCTCAATCATGAATCCTCAATACTCAATCTTCAATCCTCAATCCTCAATCCTCAATACTCAAAACTCAATCTTCAACCCTCAATACTCAATTTTCAATCCTCAATCCTCAATCCTCAATCCTCAATCCTCATTCTACAATCCTCAATACCCAATCCTCAATCTTCAATCTTCAAGCCTCAATTCGCAATCCTCAATCCTCAATCCTCAGTCCTCAAGTATCAATACTCAACCCTCAGTCCTCGTCCTCAATCCACAACCCTCAATCCTCAATCGTTAATCTTCATTCATCAATATTCAACCTTCAATTCTCAATCCACAATCCTCAATGTTCAGTCCTCAATACCCAATCCTCAATCTCCAATCCTCAATCCTCAATCCTCAATCGTCAATCCTCAACCCTCAACCCTGAGTCATCAATCTTCAACACTCAGTAATCAACCCTCAATCTTCAATCATCAATCCTCAATCATCCATTCTCAATCCTCAATCTTCAATCATCAACACTCAATACTCAACCCTCAATGCTTAATCCTGAATCCTCAATCCTCAATCCTCAATCCTCAATCCTCAATCGTCAATACTCAACCCTCAATCCTCAATCCTCAATCGTCAATCCTCAATCCTCAACCATCAATCCTCAATCCTCAATCCACAATCCTCAATCCACAATCGTCAATCCTCAAACCTTAAACTTCAATCATCAACCCTTAATCCTCGATCCTCAGACCTCAAGCCTCAACACTCAATATTCAATTGTCAATCATAAACTCACAGCACTCAAACCTCACCACTCAGTCCTCAATCCTCAGTCCTCAACCATCAACCATCAATCATCAATACTCAATCTTCAATCCTCATTACTCAATCCTCAACCCTTAAACCTCAACCCTCAGTATTCAACCCTCAGTCATCAATCCTCAACCCTCAATCATCAATTCTCAATCCTCAATCTTCAATCCTCAACAGTCAATCCTCAATGCTCAATCCTCTATCCTCAATCCTCAATCCTCAATCCTCAATCCTCAATCCTCAATCCTCAATCCTCAATCCTCAATCCTCAATCCTCAATCCTCAATCCTCAATCCTCAATCCTCAATCCTCTATCCTCAGTCCTCAAACCTCAATCTTCAATCCTCAATATTCAATCATCAACCCTCAATCCTCAACCCTCAATCCTCAATCCTCAATCCTCAGTGATCAATCCTCAATTTTCAATCCTCAATAGAACATCTTCAATTCTCAGTTTTCAATACTCTGTCCTCAATCTTCAATCCTCAATCATCAATCCTAAATCCTCAATCCTCAATCCTCAATCCTCAATTCTCAATCCTCAATTCTCAGCCCTCAATAGAAAATCCTCAATTCCCAGTATTCAATACACGATCCTCAACCTACAATCTTCAAATCTCAGTTCCCGTGCATCAATTCTCAACACTCTATCCTCAACACTCAGTCCTCAACCATCAATCAACAATCCTCAAACCTCTATATTCAATCTTCAATCCTCGACACTCAATACTCAATCCTCAATCCTCAATCCCCAACACTCAATCCTCATCCCTCAGTAGTCAACCCTCAATCGTCAATCCTCAATCCTCAATCCTCAATCCTCAATCCGCAGTCCTCAATCGTCCGTCCTCAATTCTCTACCCTCAATCCTCAATGCTCAATCCTCAATACTCAACCCTCAATCCTCAATCCACAATCCTCAACATTTAATGCTCAATACTCGATCCTCAATCCTCAGTCATTAATTATCAATCCTCAATATTCAATCCTCAATCCTCAGACCTCAAGCCTCAACACTCAATATTCAATTGTCAAACATAAACTCACAGCACTCAAACCTCACCCCTCAGTCCTCAATCCTCAGTCCTCAATCATCAACCATCAATCATCAATACTCAATCTTCAATCCTCATTACTCAATCCTCAACCCTTAAACCTCAACCCTCAGTATTCAACCCTCAGTCGTCAATCCTCAACCCTCAATCATCATTTCTCAATCCTCAATCTTCAATCTCAACAGTCAATCCCCAATGCTCAATCCTCTATCCTCAATCCTCAATCCTCAATGCTCAATCCTCAATCCTCAATCCTCAATCCTCAATCCTCAATCCTCAATCCTCAATCCTCTATCCTCAGTCCTCAAACCTCAATCCTCAATCCTCAATATTCAATCATCAACCCTCAATCCTCAACCCTCAATCCTGAATCCTCAATCCTCAGTGATCAATACTCAATCTTTAATACACAATCCTCAATCCTCAATCCTCAATCCTCAATCCTCAATCCTCAATCCTCATTCCTCTTTTCTCAAACCTCAATCCTCAACCCTCAGTCCTCGTCCTCAATTCTCAATCCTTAATCCTCAATCATCAATCCTCTATCTTCAATCCTCAATAATCAATCTCCAATTCTAGATCCTCAATCCTCAATCCTCAATCCTCAATCCTCAATCCTCAATCCTCAATACTCAATCCTCAATCCTCAATCATCAATCCTCAATACTCAATCTTCAATCCTCAATCCTCAATCCTCAATACTCAAAACTCAATCTTCAACCCTCAATACTCAATTTTCAATCCTCAATCCTCAATCCTCAATCCTCAATCCTCATTCTACAATCCTCAATACCCAAACCTCAATCTTCAATCTTCAAGCCTCAATTCGCAATCCTCAATCCTCAATCCTCAGACCTCAAGTATCAATACTCAACCCTCAGTCCTCGTCCTCAATCCACAACCCTCAATCCTCAATCGTTAATCTTCATTCATCAATATTCAACCTTCAATCCTCAATCCACAATCCTCAATGTTCAGTCCCTCAATACCCAATCCTCAATATCCAATCCTCAATCCTCAATCCTCAATCGTCAATCCTCAACCCTCAACCCTGAGTCATCAATCTTCAACACTCAGTAATCAACCCTCAATCTTCAATCATCAATCCTCAATCATCCATTCTCAATCCTCAATCTTCAATCATCAACACTCAATACTCAACCCTCAATGCTTAATCCTGAATCCTCAATCCTCAATCCTCAATCCTCAATCCTCAATCGTCAATACTCAACCCTCAATCCTCAATCCTCAATCGTCAATGCTCAATCCTCAACCATCAATCTCAATCCTCAATCCACAATCCTCAATCCACAATCGTCAATCCTCAAACCTCAAACTTCAATCATCAACCCTTAATCCTCAATCCTCAATCCTCAATACTCAATTCTCAGCCCTCAATAGAAAATCCTCAATTCCCAGTATTCAATACTCGATCCTCAACCTACAATCTTCAAATCTCAGTTCGCGTACATCAATTCTCAACACTCTATCCTCAACACTCAGTCCTCAATCATCAATCAACAATCCTCAAACCTCTATATTCAATCTTCAATCCTCGACACTCAATACTCAATCCTCAATCCTCAATCCCCAACACTCAATCCTCATCCCTCAGTAGTCAACCCTCAATACTCAATCCTCAATCCTCAATCTTCAATCCTCAATCCTCAATCTTCAATCCTCAATTCTCTGTCCTCAATCCTCTATCCTCTATCCTCAATCCTCAATCCTCAATCCTCAATCCTCAATCCTCAATCCTCAATCCTCAAATGTCAATCCTCAATACTCAGCCATCAATCCTCAATCCTCAATCCCCAATCATCAATCATCAATCCTCAATCCTCAATCTTCAATCCTCAACATTCATTCCTCAATGCTCAATACTCAATCCTCAATCCTCAATCCTCAATCCTCAATCTTCAATCCTCAATACTCAATCCTCAATCCTCAGACATCGATCCTCAATCCTCAATATTCAATTAACAATCCTGGATTCTGAAACCTCAATCGACAACCCTCAGTACTCAATCCTCCATCTTCAATCCTCAAACCTCTACCATCAATCCTCAATACTTAATCCTCAATCCTCAATTCTCAATGCTCAATAGAAAATCCTCAATTCTCTGTTTTCAATACTCAACCCTCAATCTTTAATTTTCAAATCTCAGTTCACAGACATCAATCCTCGACACTCTGTCCTCAACACTCAGTCCTCAATCTTCAATCCTCAATAATCAATCTCCAATTCTAGATCCTCAATCCTCAATCCTCAATCTTCAATCCTCAATCCTCAATCCTCAATCCTCAATCCTCATTCTTCAATCCTCAATACCCAATCCTCAATCTTCAATCCTCAACCCTTAATCCTCAATCCTCAATCCTCAATCCTCAATCCTCAATTTTCAATCCTCAATAGAATATCTTCAATTCTCAGTTTTCAATACTCTGTCCTCAATCTTCAATCCTCAATCATCAATCCTAAGTCCTCAATCCTCAATCCTCAATCCTCAATCCTCAATCCTCAATTCTCAGCCCTCAATAGAAAATCCTCAATTCCCAGTATTCAATACACGATCCTCAACCTACAATCTTCAAATCTCAGTTCCCGTACATCAATTCTCAACACTCTATCCTCAACACTCAGTCCTCAACCATCAATCAACAATCCTGAAACCTCTATATTCAATCTTCAATCCTCGACACTCAATACTCAATCCTCAATCCTCAATCCCCAACACTCAATCCTCATCCCTCAGTACTCAACCCTCAATCTTCAATCCTCAATCCTCAATCCTCAATCCTCAATCCACAGTCCTCAATCGTCCGTCCTCAATTCTCTACCCTCAATTCTCAATGCTCAATCCTCAATACTCAACCCTCAGTCCTCAATCCTCAATCCTCAACATTTAATGCTCAATACTCGATCCTCAATCCTCAGTCATTAATTATCAATCCTCAATATTCAATCCTCAATCCTCAGACCTCAAGCCTCAACACTCAATATTCAATTGTCAATCATAAACTCACAGCACTCAAACCTCACCCCTCAGTCCTCAATCCTCAGTCCTCAATCATCAACCATCAATCATCAATACTCAATCTTCAATCCTCATTACTCAATCCTCAACCCTTAAACCTCAACCCTCAGTATTCAACCCTCAGTCATCAATCCTCAATCCTCAATCCTCAATCCTCAATCCTCATTACTCATTTCTCAAACCTCAATCCTCAACCCTCAGTCCTCATCCTCAATTCTCAATCCTCAATCCTCAATCATCAATCCTCAATCTTCAATCCTCAATAATCAATCTCCAATTCTAGATCCTCAATCCTCAATCCTCAATCCTCAATCCTCAATCCTCAATCCTCAATCCTCAATCCTCAATCATCAATCCTCAATACTCAATCTTCAATCCTCAATCCTCAATCCTCAATACTCAAAACTCAATCTTCAACCCTCAATACTCAATTTTCAATCCTCAATCCTCAATCCTCAATCCTCAATACTCATTCTACAATCCTCAATACCCAATCCTCAATCTTCAATCTTCAAGCCTCAATTCGCAGTCCTCAATCCTCAATCCTCAGACCTCAAGTATCAATACTCAACCCTCAGTCCTCGTCCTCAATCCACAACACTCAATCCTCAATCGTTAATCTTCATTCATCAATATTCAACCTTCAACCCTCAATCCACAATCCTCAATGTTCAGTCCTCAATACCCAATCCTCAATCTTCAATCCTCAATCCTCAATCCTCAATCCTCAATCCTCAATCCTCAATCGTCTATCTTCAATCCTCAATACTCAATCTTCAATCCTCAAGCCTCAATCCTCAATCCTCAATCCTCAATCCTCATTCTTCAATCCTCAATACCCAATCCTCAATCTTCAATCCTCAACCCTTAATCCTCAATCCTCAATCCTCAATCCTCAATCCTCAATCCTCAATCCTCAATCGTCAATCCTCAACCCTCAACCCTGATTCATCAATCCTCAACAATCAGTAATCAACCCTCAATCTTCAATCATCAATCCTCAATCATCCATTCTCAATCCTCAATCTCAATCATCAACACTCAATACTCAACCCTCAATGCTTAATCCTCAATCCTCAATCCTCAATCCTCAATCCTCAATCCTCAATCCTCAATATTCAATCCTCAATCCTGAGACCTCAAGCCTCAACACTCAATATTCAATTGTCAACCATAAACTCACAGCACTCAAACCTCACCAGTCAGTCCTCAATCCTCTGTCCTCAATCATCAACCATCAATCATCAATACTCAATCTTCAATCCTCATTACTCAATCCTCAACCCTTAAACCTCAACCCTCAGTATTCAACCCTCAGTCATCAATCCTCAACCCTCAATCATCAATTCTCAATCCTCAATCTTCAATCCTCAACAGTCAATCCTCAATGCTCAATCCTCTATCCTCAATCCTCAATCCTCAATCCTCAATCCTCAATCCTCAATCCTCAAACCTCAACCTTCAATCCTCAACACTCTAATCCACAATCCACAATCCTCAATCCTCAATTTTCAATCCTCAATAGAATATCCTCAATCCTCAGTTTTTAATACTCAATGCTTAATCCTCAGTACACGACACTCAATCTCCAATCCTCAATCCTCAATCGTCATTCCTCAATCCTCAACCATCAATCCTCAATCATCAATCATCAATCCTCAATCTTCAATCCACAATCCTCAATCCCCAACCCTCAATCCTCAACCCTCAGTAGTCAACCATCAATACTCAATCCTCAATCCTCAATCTTCAATCCTCAATCCTCAATCTTCAATCCTCAATTCTCTGTCCTCAATCCTCTATCCTCAATCCTCATCCTCATCCTCAATCCTCAATCCTCAATCCTCAATCCTCAATCCTCAATCTCAATCCTCAATCCTCAGCCATCAATCCTCAATCCTGAATCCCAATCATCAATCATCATCCAATCCTCAATCCTCAATCTTCAATCCTCAACATTCATTCCTAAATGCTCAATACTCTATCCTCAATCATCAAACCTCAATCCTCAATCCTCAATACTCAATCTTCAATCCTCAATCCTCAATCCTCAATACTCAAAACTCAATCTTCAACCCTCAATACTCAATTTTCAATCCTCAATCCTCAATCCTCAATCCTCAATCCTCAATACTCAATCTTCAATCCTCAATCCTCAATCCTCAATACTCAAAACTCAATCTTCAATCCTCAATACTCAATTTTCAATCCTCAATCCTCAATCCTCAATCCTCAATCCTCATTCTACAATCCTCAATACCCAATCCTCAATCTTCAATCTTCAATCCTCAATTCGCAATCCTCAATCCTCAATCCTCAGACCTCAAGTATCAATACTCAACCCTCAGTCCTCGTCCTCAATCCACAACCCTCAATCCTCAATCGTTAATCTTCATTCATCAATATTCAACCTTCAATCCTCAATCCACAATCCTCAATGTTCAGTCCTCAATACCCAATCCTCAATCTTCAATCCTCTATCCTAGATCCTCAATCCTCAATCCTCAATCCTCAATCCTCAATCGTCAATCTTCAATCCTCAATACTCAATCTTCAATCCGCAATCCTCAATCCTCAATCCTCAATCCTCATTCTTCAATCCTCAATACCCAATCCTCAATCTTCAATCCTCAACCCTTAATCCTCAATCCTCAATTCTCAATCCTCAATCCTCAATCCTCAATCGTCAATCCTCAACCCTCAACCCTGAGTCATCAATCCTCAACACTCAGTAATCAATCCTCAATCTTCAATCATCAATCCTCAATCATCCATTCTCAGTCCTCAATTTTCAATCATCAACACTCAATACTCAACCCTCAATGCTCAATCCTCAATCCTCAATCCTCAATCCTCAATCCTCAATCCTCAATCGTCAATCCTCAATCCTCAATCCTCAATCCTCAATCGTCAATCCTCAATCCTCAACCATCAATCCTCAATCCTCAATCCACAATCCTCAATCCACAATCGTCAATTCTCAAACCTCAAACTTCAATCCTCAACCCTTAATCCTCAATCCTCAATCCTCAATCCTCAATTTTCAATCCTCAATAGAATATCTTCAATTCTCAGTTTTCAATACTCTGTCCTCAATCTTCAATCCTCAATCATCCATTCTCAATCCTCAATCTTCAATCCTCAAAACTCAATCCTCAATGCTCAATCCTCAATCCTCAATCCTCAATCCTCAATCCTCAATCGTCAATCCTCAATCGTCTATCCTCAATCCTCAACAACCAATCCTCAATCCTCAATCCCCAAACCTCAATCCTCAATCGTCAATCCTCAAACCTCAGCCTTCAATCCTCAAACCTTGATCCTCAATCCTCAACCCTCTGTCCTCATTCTTCAATACACAATCCTCAGTCCTCAGTCTTCAATCGTCAATCCTCAATCCTCAATCGTCAATCCTCAATCATCAACCATCAATCCTAAATCCTCAATCCTCAATCCTCAATCCTCAATCCTCAATCCTCAATTCTCAGCCCTCAATAGAAAATCCTCAGTTCCCGGTATTCAATTCTCGATACTCAACCTACAATCTTCAAATCTCAGTTCCCGTACATCAATTCTCAACACTCTATCCTCAACACTCAGTCCTCAATCATCAATCAACAATCCTCAAACCTCTATATTCAATCTTCAATCCTCGACATTCATTCCTCAATGCTCAATACTCAATCCTCAATCCTCAATCCTCAGTCATCAGTTCTCAATCCTCAACATTCAATCGTCAATCCTCAGTCCTGAAGCCTTAATCCTCAATCCTCAATCCTCAATCTTCAATCCTCAATACTCAATCCTCAATCCTCAATCCTCAATCTTCAGTACTCAATCATCAATCCTCAACCATCCGACCTCAAACATCAATCCTCAATATTCAATGCTCAATCCTCAATCCTCAATCCTCAGTCATCAGTTCTCAATCCCCAATATTCAATCCTCAATCCTCAGTCCTCAAGCCTTAATCCTCAATCCTCAATCCACAATCCTCAATCGTCAATACTCAATCCTCAACCTTCAATCCTCAATACTCAATTTTAAATCCTCAATCCTCAATCCTCAATCCTCAATTATCAATCCTCAATCCTCAATCCTCAATCCTCAATCCTCAATCATCAATCCTCAATACTCTATCTTCAATCCTCAATCCTCAATCCTCAATACTCAAAACTCAATCTTCAACCCTCAATACTCAATTTTCAATCCTCAATCCTCAATCCTCAATCCTCAATCCTCATTCTACAATCCTCAATACCCAATCCTCAATCTTCAATCTTCAAGCGTCAATTCGCAATCCTCATTCCTCAATCCTCAGTCCTCAAGTATCAATACTCAACCCTCAGTCCTCGTCCTCAATCCACGACCCTCAATCCTCAATCGTTAATATTCATTTATCAATATTCAACCTTCAATCCTCAATCCACAATCCTCAATGTTCAGTCCTCGATACCCAATCCTCAATCTCCAATCCTCAATCCTCAATCCTCAATCGTCAATCCTCAACCCTCAACCCTGAGTCATCAATCCTCAACACTCAGTAATCAACCCTCAATCTTCAATCATCAATCCTCAATCATCCATTCTCAATCCTCAATCTTCAATCATCAACACTCAATACTCAACCCTCAATGCTTAATCCTCAATCCTCAATCCTCAATCCTCAATCCTCAATCCTCAATCGTCAATACTCAACCCTCAATCCTCAATCCTCAATCGTCAATCCTCAATCCTCAACCATTAATCCTCAATCCTCAATCCACAATCCTCAATCCACAATCGTCAATCCTCATACCTCAAACTTCAATCATCAACCCTTAATCCTCAATCCTCAATCCTCAATCCTCAATTCTCAGCCCTCAATAGAAAATCCTCAATTCCCAGTATTCAATACTCGATCCTCAACCTACAATCTTCAAATCTCAGTTCCCGTACATCAATTCTCAACACTCTATCCTCAACACTCAGTCCTCAATCATCAATCAACAATCCTCAAACCTCTATATTCAACCTTCAATCCTCGACACTCAATACTCAATCCTCAATCCTCAATCCCCATCACTCAATACTCATCCCTCAGTAGTCAACCCTCAATACTCAATCCTCAATCCTCAATCTTCAATTCTCAATCCTCAATCTTCAATCCTCAATTCTCTGTCCTCAATCCTCTATCCTCAATCCTCAATCCTCAATCCTCAATCCTCAATCCTCAATCCTCAATCCTCAAATGTCAATCCTCAATACTCAGCCATCAATCCTCAATCCTCAATCCCCAATCATCAATCATCAATCCTCAATCCTCAATCTTCAATCCTCAACATTCATTCCTCAATGCTCAATACTCAATCCTCAATCCTCAGTCATCAGTTCTCAATACTCAATATTCAATCCTCAATCCTCAGTCCTCAAGCCTTAATCCTCAATCCTCAATCCTCAATCTTCAATCCTCAATAATCAATCCTCAATCCTCAGACATCGATCCTCAATCCTCAATATTCAATTAACAATCCTGGATTCTGAAACCTCAATCGACAACCCTCAGTACTCAATCCTCCATCTTCAATCCTCAAACCTCTACCATCAAACCTCAATACTTAATCCTCAATCCTCAATCCTCAATGCTCAATAGAAAATCCTCAATTCTCTGTTTTCAATACTCAACCCTCAATCTTTAATTTTCAAATCTCAGTTCACAGACATCAATCCTCAACACTCTGTCCTCAACACTCAGTCCTCAATCTTCAATCATCAAATCTCAATTCATTATCTTCAGTCATCAATCCTCAGTCCACAACATTCAATCTTCAATAATCAACACTCAATCCTCAATCCTCAATCCTCAGTCCTCAATCCTCAATCCTCAATCCTCAATCCGCAATCCTCAATCCTCAATCCTCAATCCAGAGTCCTCAATCGTCCGTCCTCAATTCTCTACCCTCAATCCTCAATGCTCAATCCTCAATACTCAACCCTCAATCCTCAATCCTCACTCCTCAACATTTAATGCTCAATCCTCGATCCTCAATCCTCAGTCATTAATTATCAATCCTCAATATTCAATCCTCAATCCTCAGACCTCAAGCCTCAACACTCAATATTCAATTGTCAATCATAAACTCACAGCGCTCAAACATCACCACTCAGCCCTCAATCCTCAGTCCTCAATCATCAACCATCAATCATCAATACTCAATCTTCAATCCTCATTACTCAATCCTCAACCCTTAAACCTCAACCCTCAGTATTCAACCCTCAGTCATCAATCCTCAACCCTCAATCATCAATTCTCAATCCTCAATCTTCAATCCTCAACAGTCAATCCTCAATGCTCAATCCTCTATCCTCAATCCTCAATCCTCAATCCTCAATCCTCAATCCTCAATCCTCAATCCTCAATCCTCAATCCTCAACACTCAATTCTCTGCCCTCAATAGAAAATCCTCAATTCCCAGTATTCAATACTCAATCCTCAACCTACAATCTTCAAATCTCAGTTCCCGAACATCAATTCTCAACTCTCTATCCTCAACACTCAGTCGTCAATCATCAATCAACAATCCTCAAACCTCTATATTCAATCTTCAACCCTTCACACTCAATACACAATCCTCAATCCTCAATCCGCAACCCTCAATCCTCAATTCTCAAACCTCAATCCTCAACCCTCAGTCCACAGTCCTCAATCCTCAACTTTCAGTCCTCTATCCTCAATCCTCAATTATCAATCCTAAATCCTCAAACTTCAACCTCAATCCTCAATCTTGAAACATGAATACACAATCCTCAATCTCCAATCCTCGAACCTCAATCGTCAATCCTCAATCCTCAAAACTGAGTCCTCAATCCTCAATACTCAATCTTCAATCCTTTTCCCGCAATCCCCAATTCTCAATCCTCAATACTCAATCCTCCATCCTGAACCTTCAATCCTCACCCTGCAATACCCAATCCTCCATACTCAAACCTCAATTGTAAATCCTCAGTCGAATATCGTCAGTTCTCAGTTTTCAATACTCAACCCTCAATCTTCAATTTTTAAATCTCAGTTCACAGACATCAATCCTCGTCACTCTGTTCTCAACACTCAGTCCTGAATCTTCAATAATCTATCCTCAATCCTTAATCTTCAATCCTCAATCCTCAATCCTCAACCCTCATTCCCCAACCCTCAATCCTCAATTTTCAATCCTCTATCCTCAATCCTCAATCGTCAATACTCAATCCTAAGTAATCAAGCCTCAATTCTCAATATTCAATTGTCAATCCTCATATCTCAAACATCAAACCTCAGCAATCAGTCCTGAATCCTCAGTCCTCAATCGTCAATCCTCAATCGTCAGTCGTCAATCCTCAATCCTCAGCCATCAATCCTCAACCCTCAATCGCCTATCCTCAATCCTCAATCCTCAATCCTCAAACCTCAACCTTCAATCCTCAACACTTAATCCTCAATCCACATTCCTCAATCCTCAATTTTCAATCCTCAATAGAATATCCTCAATTCTCAGTTTTTAATACTCAATGCTCAATCCTCAGTACACGACACTCAATCTTCAATCCTGAATCCCCAATCGTCATTCCTCAATCCTCAACCATCAATCCTCAATCATCAATCATCAATCCTCAATCTTCAATCCACAATCCTCAATCCCCAACGCTCAATCCTCAACCCTCAGTAGTCAACCCTCAATACTCAATCCTCAATCCTCAATCTTCAATCCTCAAACCTCAATCTTCAATCCTCAATTCTCTGTCCTCAATCCTCTATCCTCAATCCTCAATCCTCAATCCTCAATCCTCAATCCTCAATCCTCAATCCTCAATACCCAATCCTCAATCTTCAATCCTCAATCCTCAATCCTCAATCCTCAATCCTCAATCCTCAATCGTCAATCTTCAATCCTCAATACTCAATCTTCAATCCTCAATCCTCAATCCTCAATCCTCAATCCTCATTCTTCAATCCTCAATACCCATTCCTCAATCTTCAATCCTCAACCCTTAATCCTCAACCCTCAATCCTCAATCCTCAATCCTCAATCCTCAATCATCAATCCTCAACACTCAACCCTGAGTCATCAATCCTCAACACTCAGTAGTCAATTCTCAATCTTCAATCATCAATCCTCAATCATCCATTCTCAATCCTCAATCTTCAATCATCAACACTCAATACTCAACCCTCAATGCTCAATCCTCAATCCTCAGTCCTCAATCCTCAATCCTCAATCCTCAATCGTCAATCCTCAATCCTCAATCCTCAATCCACAATCGTCAATCCTCAATCCTCAACCATCCATCCTCAATCCTCAATCCACAATCCGCAATCCACAATCGTCAATCCTCAAACCTCAAACTTCAATCCTCAACCCTTAATCCTCAATCCTCAATCCTCAATCCTCAACACTCAACCCTCAATGCTCAATACTCTATCCTCAATCCTCAATCCTCAATCCTCAATCCTCAATCCTCAATCCTCAATCCTCAATCCTCAATCTTCAATACTCAATCATCAATCCTCAACCCTCCGACCTCAAACATCAATTCTCAATATTCAATGCTCAATCCTCAACCCTCAATCCTCAACCCTCAGTAATCAATCCTCAGTCCTCAATCCTCAATCCTCAATCATCAATTCTCAATCCTCAATCTTCAATCCTCAACACTCAACCCTCAATGCTCAATACTCTATCCTCAATCCTCAATCCTCAATCCTCAATCCTCAATCCTCAATCCTCAATCCACAATCCTCAATCGTCAATACTCAATCCTCAACCTTCAATCCTCAATACTCAATTTTCAATCCTCAATCCTCAATCCTCAATCCTCAATCCTCAATTCTCAATCCTCAATCCTCTGTCCTCAGTCCTCAAACCTCAATCCTCAACACTCAGCCCGCATCCTCCATCCTCAATCCTTAATCATCAATCCTCAATCTTCAATCCTCAATATTCAATCATCAACCCTCAATCCTCAACCCTCAATCCTCTATCCTCAATCCTCAGTGATCAATACTCAATCTTTAATACACAATCCTCAATCCTCAATCCTCAATCCTCAATCCTCAATCCTCATTCCTCATTTCTCAAACCTCAATCCTCAACCCTCAGTCCTCATCCTCAATTCTCAATCCTCAATCCTCAATCATCAATACTCAATCTTCAACCCTCAATAGTCAATCTCCAATTCTAGATGCTCAATCCTCAATCCTCAATCCTCAATCCTCAATCCTCAATCCTCAATCCTCAATCCTCAATCATCAATCCTGAATACTCAATCTTCAATCCTCAATCCTCAATACTCAATACTCAAAACTCAATCTTCAACCCTCAATACTCAATTTTCAATCCTCAATCCTCAATCCTCAATCCTCAATCCTCAATACTCAATCTTCAATCCTCAATCCTCAATCCTCAATCCTCATTCTACAATTCTCAATACCCAATCCTCAATCTTCAATCTTCAATCCTCAATTCGCAATCCTCAATCCTCAATCCTCAGACCTCAAGTATCAATACTCAACCCTCAGTCCTCGTCCTCAATCCACAACCCTCAATCCTCAATCGTTAATCTTCATTCATCAATATTCAACCTTCAATCCTCAATCCACAATCCTCAATGTTCAGTCCTCAATACCCAATCCTCAATCTTCAATCCTCTATCCTCAATCCTCAATCCTCAATCCTCAATCCTCAATCCTCAATCGTCAATGTTCAATCCTCATTCCTCAATCCTCAGTCCTCAATCTTCAATCATCAATAGTCAATCCTCAATCTTCAATCCTCATTCCTCAATCCTCAACCTTCAATCCTCAACCCTCAGTAATCAATCCTCATTCCTCAATCCTCAATCCTCAATCATCAATTCTCAATCCTCAATCTTCAATCCTCAACACTCAACCCTCAATGCTCAATACTCTATCCTCAATCCTCAATCCTCAATCCTCAATCCTCAATCCTCAATCCTCAATCCTCAATCCTCAATCTTCAATACTCAATCGTCAATCCTCAACCCTCCGACCTCAAACATCAATCCTCAATATTCAATGCTCAATCCTCAATCCTCAATCCTCAGTCATCAGTTCTCATTCCTCAATATTCAATCCTCAATCCTCAGTCCTCAAGCCTTAATCCTCAATCCTCAATCCACAATCCTCAATCGTCAATACTCAATCCTCAACCTTCAATCCTCAATACTCAATTTTCAATCCTCAATCCTCAATCCTCAATCCTCAATTCTCAATCCTCAATCCTCTGTCCTCAGTCCTCAAACCTCAATCCTCAACACTCAGCCCTCATCCTCCATCCTCAATCCTTAATCATCAATCCTCAATCTTCAATCCTCAATATTCAATCATCAACCCTCAATCCTCAACCCTCAATCCTCAATCCTCATTCCTCATTTCTCAAACCTCAATCCTCAGCCCTCAGTCCTCATCCTCAATTCTCAATCCTCAATCCTCAATCATCAATACTCAATCTTCAACCCTCAATAATCAATCTCCAATTCTAGATCCTCTATCCTCAATCCTCAATCCTCAATCCTCAATCCTCAATCCTCAATCCTCAATCCTCAATCCTCAACCATGAATCCTCAATACTCAATCTTCATTCCTCAATCCTCAATCCTCAATCCTCAATCCTCAATCCTCATTCTACAATCCTCAATACCCAATCCTCAATCTTCAATCTTCAAGCCTCAATTCGCAATCCTCAATCCTCAATCCTCAGACCTCAAGTATCAATACTCAACCCTCAGTCCTCGTCCTCAATCCACAACCCTCAATCCTCAATCGTTAATCTTCATTCATCAATATTCAACCTTCAATCCTCAATCCACAATCCTCAATGTTCAGTCCTCAATACCCAATCCTCAATCTCCAATCCTCAATCCTCAATCCACAATCGTCAATCCTCAAACCTCAAACTTCTTTCATCAACGCTTAATCCTCAATCCTCAATCCTCAATCCTCAATTTTCAATCCTCAATAGAATATCTTCAATTCTCAGTTTTCAATACTCTGTCCTGAATCTTCAATCCTCAATCATCAATCCTAAATCCTCAATCCTCAATCCTCAATCCTCAATCCTCAATCCTCAATCCTCAATCATCAATTCTCAGCCCTCAATCCTCAATCCTCAATCCTCAATACTCAAAACTCAATCTTCAATCCTCAATACTCAATTTTCAATCCTTAATCCTCAATCCTCAATCCTCAATACTCATTCTACAATCCTCAATACCCAATCCTCAATCTTCAATCTTCAATCCTCAATTCGCAATCCTCAATCCTCAATCCTCAGACCTCAAGTATCAATACTCAACCCTCAGTCCTCGTCCTCAATCCACAACCCTCAATCCTCAATCGTTAATCTTCATTCATCAATATTCAACCTTCAATCCTCAATCCACAATCCTCAATGTTCAGTCCTCAATACCCAATCCTCAATCTTCAATCCTCAATCCTCAATCCACAATCCTCAATGTTCAGTCCTCAATACCCAATCCTCAATCTTCAATCCTCAATCCTCAATCCTCAATCCTCAATCCTCAATCCTCAATCGTCAATCTTCAATCCTCAATACTCAATCTTCAATCCTCAATCCTCAATCCTGAATCCTCAATCCTCATTCTTCAATCCTCAATACCCATTCCTCAATCTTCAATCCTCAACCCTTAATCCTCAACCCTCAATCCTCAATCCTCAATCCTCAATCCTCAATCATCAATCCTCAACACTCAACCCTGAGTCATCAATCCTCAACACTCAGTAGTCAATCCTCAATCTTCAATCATCAATCCTCAATCATCCATTCTCAATCCTCAATCTTCAATCATCAACACTCAATACTCAACCCTCAATGCTCAATCCTCAATCCTCAATCCTCAATCCTCAATACTCAATCCTCAATCGTCAATCCTCAATCCTCAATCCTCAATCCACAATCGTCAATCCTCAATCCTCAACCATCAATCCTCAATCCTCAATCCACAATCCGCAATCCACAATCGTCAATCCTCAAACCTCAAACTTCAATCCTCAACCCTTAATCCTCAATCCTCAATCCTCAATCCTCAACACTCAACCCTCAATGCTCAATACTCTATCCTCAATCCTCAATCCTCAATCCTCAATCCTCAATACTCAATCCTCAATCCTCAATCCTCAATCTTCAATACTCAATCATCAATCCTCAACCCTCCGACCTCAAACATCAATCCTCAATATTCAATGCTCAATCCTCAACCCTCAATCCTCAACCCTCAGTAATCAATCCTCAGTCCTCAATCCTCAGTCCTCATCCTCAATTCTCAATCCTCAATCCTCAATCATCAATACTCAATCTTCAACCCTCAATAGTCAATCTCCAATTCTAGATGCTCAATCCTCAATCCTCAATCCTCAATCCTCAATCCTCAATCCTCAATCCTCAATCCTCAATCATCAATCCTGAATACTCAATCTTCAATCCTCAATCCTCAATACTCAATACTCAAAACTCAATCTTCAACCCTCAATACTCAATTTTCAATCCTCAATCCTCAATCCTCAATCCTCAATCCTCAATACTCAATCTTCAATCCTCAATCCTCAATCCTCAATACTCAAAACTCAATCTTCAATCCTCAATACTCAATTTCCAATCCTCAATCCTCAATCCTCAATCCTCAATCCTCATTCTACAATTCTCAATACCCAATCCTCAATCTTCAATCTTCAATCCTCAATTCGCAATCCTCAATCCTCAATCCTCAGACCTCAAGTATCAATACTCAACCCTCAGTCCTCGTCCTCAATCCACAACCCTCAATCCTCAATCGTTAATCTTCATTCATCAATATTCAACCTTCAATCCTCAATCCACAATCCTCAATGTTCAGTCCTCAATACCCAATCCTCAATCTTCAATCCTCTATCCTCAATCCTCAATCCTCAATCCTCAATCCTCAATCCTCAATCGTCAATCTTCAATCCTCATTCCTCAATCCTCAGTCCTCAATCTTCAATCATCAATAGTCAATCCTCAATCTTCAATCCTCATTCCTCAATCCTCAACCCTCAATCCTCAACCCTCAGTAATCAATCCTCAGTCCTCAATCCTCAATCCTCAATCGTCAATTCTCAATCCTCAATCTTCAATCCTCAACACTCAGCCCTCAATGCTCAATACTCTATCCTCAATCCTCAATCCTCAATCCTCAATCCTCAATCCTCAATCCTCAATCCTCAATCCTCAATCTTCAATACTCAATCGTCAATCCTCAACCCTCCGACCTCAAACATCAATCCTCAATATTCAATGCTCAATCCTCAATCCTCAATCCTCAGTCATCAGTTCTCATTCCTCAATATTCAATCCTCAATCCTCAGTCCTCAAGCCTTAATCCTCAATCCTCAATCCACAATCCTCAATCGTCAATACTCAATCCTCAACCTTCAATCCTCAATACTCAATTTTCAATCCTCAATCCTCAATCCTCAATCCTCAATTCTCAATCCTCAATCCTCTGTCCTCAGTCCTCAAACCTCAATCCTCAACACTCAGCCCTCATCCTCCATCCTCAATCCTTAATCATCAATCCTCAATCTTCAATCCTCAATATTCAATCATCAACCCTCAATCCTCAACCCTCAATCCTCAATCCTCATTCCTCATTTCTCAAACCTCAATCCTCAGCCCTCAGTCCTCATCCTCAATTCTCAATCCTCAATCCTCAATCATCAATACTCAATCTTCAACCCTCAATAATCAATCTCCAATTCTAGATCCTCTATCCTCAATCCTCAATCCTCAATCCTCAATGCTCAATCCTCAATCCTCAATCCTCAATCCTCAATCCTCAATCATGAATCCTCAATACTCAATCTTCAATCCTCAATCCTCAATCCTCAATACTCAAAACTCAATCTTCAACCCTCAATACTCAATTTTCAATCCTCAATCCTCAATCCTCAATCCTCAATCCTCATTCTACAATCCTCAATACCCAATCCTCAATCTTCAATCTTCAAGCCTCAATTCGCAATCCTCAATCCTCAATCCTCAGTCCTCAAGTATCAATACTCAACCCTCAGTCCTCGTCCTCAATCCACAACCCTCAATCCTCAATCGTTAATCTTCATTCATCAATATTCAACCTTCAATCCTCAATCCACAATCCTCAATGTTCAGTCCTCAATACCCAATCCTCAATCTCCAATCCTCAATCCTCAATCCTCAATCGTCAATCCTCAACCCTCAACCCTGAGTCATCAATCTTCAACACTCAGTAATCAACCCTCAATCTTCAATCATGAATCCTCAATCATCCATTCTCAATCCTCAATCTTCAATCATCAACACTCAATACTCAACCCTCAATGCTTAATCCTGAATCCTCAATCCTCAATCCTCAATCCTCAATCGTCAATCGTCAATACTCAACCCTCAATCCTCAATCCTCAATCGTCAATCCTCAATCCTCAACCATCAATCCTCAATCCTC
Organism: Calliopsis andreniformis; assembly: GCF_051401765.1. Taxonomy (NCBI): domain Eukaryota; kingdom Metazoa; phylum Arthropoda; class Insecta; order Hymenoptera; family Andrenidae; genus Calliopsis; species Calliopsis andreniformis. The sequence goes on from NW_027480458.1 coordinate 1,415,109, forward strand.
AATCCACAATCCTCAATCCACAATCGTCAATCCTCAAACCTCAAACTTCAATCATCAACCCTTAATCCTCGATCCTCAGACCTCAAGCCTCAACACTCAATATTCAATTGTCAATCATAAACTCACAGCACTCAAACCTCACCACTCAGTCCTCAATCCTCAGTCCTCAATCATCAACCATCAATCATCAATACTCAATCTTCAATCCTCATTACTCAATCCTCAACCCTTAAACCTCAACCCTCAGTATTCAACACACAGTCATCAATCCTCAACCCTCAATCATCAATTCTCAATCCTCAATCTTCAATCCTCAACAGTCAATCCTCAATGCTCAATCCTCTATCCTCAATCCTCAATCCTCAATCCTCAATCCTCAATCCTCAATCCTCAATCCTCAATCCTCAATCCTCAATCCTCAATCCTCAATCCTCAATCCTCAATCCTCAATCCTCTATCCTCAGTCCTCAAACCTCAATCTTCAATCCTCAATATTCAATCATCAACCCTCAATCCTCAACCCTCAATCCTCAATCCTCAATCCTCAGTGATCAATCCTCAATTTTCAATCCTCAATAGAACATCTTCAATTCTCAGTTTTCAATACTCTGTCCTCAATCTTCAATCCTCAATCATCAATCCTAAATCCTCAATCCTCAATCCTCAATCCTCAATCCTCAATCCTCAATTCTCAGCCCTCAATAGAAAATCCTCAATTCCCAGTATTCAATACACGATCCTCAACCTACAATCTTCAAATCTCAGTTCCCGTACATCAATTCTCAACACTCTATCCTCAACACTCAGTCCTCAACCATCAATCAACAATCCTCAAACCTCTATATTCAATCTTCAATCCTCGACACTCAATACTCAATCCTCAATCCTCAATCCCCAACACTCAATCCTCATCCCTCAGTAGTCAACCCTCAATCTTCAATCCTCAATCCTCAATCCTCAATCCCCAATCCACAGTCCTCAATCGTCCGTCCTCAATTCTCTACCCTCAATCCTCAATGCTCAATCCTCAATACTCAACCCTCAATCCTCAATCCTCAATCCTCAACATTTAATGCTCAATACTCGATCCTCAATCCTCAGTCATTAATTATCAATCCTCAATATTCAATCCTCAATCCTCAGACCTCAAGCCTCAACACTCAATATTCAATTGTCAATCATAAACTCACAGCACTCAAACCTCACCCCTCAGTCCTCAATCCTCAGTCCTCAATCATCAACCATCAATCATCAATACTCAATCTTCAATCCTCATTACTCAATCCTCAACCCTTAAACCTCAACCCTCAGTATTCAACCCTCAGTCATCAATCCTCAACCCTCAATCATCAATTCTCAATCCTCAATCTTCAATCCTCAACAGTCAATCCCCAATGCTCAATCCTCTATCCTCAATCCTCAATCCTCAATCCTCAATCCTCAATCCTCAATCCTCAATCCTCAATCCTCAATCCTCAATCCTCTATCCTCAGTCCTCAAACCTCAATCCTCAATCCTCAATATTCAATCATCAACCCTCAATCCTCAACCCTCAATCCTGAATCCTCAATCCTCAGTGATCAATACTCAATCTTTAATACACAATCCTCAATCCTCAATCCTCAATCCTCAATCCTCAATCCTCAATCCTCATTCCTCATTTCTCAAACCGCAATCCTCAACCCTCAGTCCTCGTCCTCAATTCTCAATCCTCAATCCTCAATCATCAATCCTCTATCTTCAATCCTCAATAATCAATCTCCAATTCTAGATCCTCAATCCTCAATCCTCAATCCTCAATCCTCAATCCTCAATCCTCAATACTCAATCCTCAATCCTCAATCATCAATCCTCAATACTCAATCTTCAATCCTCAATCCTCAATCCTCAATACTCAAAACTCAATCTTCAACCCTCAATACTCAATTTTCAATCCTCAATCCTCAATCCTCAATCCTCAATCCTCATTCTACAATCCTCAATACCCAATCCTCAATCTTCAATCTTCAAGCCTCAATTCGCAATCCTCAATCCTCAATCCTCAGACCTCAAGTATCAATACTCAACCCTCAGTCCTCGTCCTCAATCCACAACCCTCAATCCTCAATCGTTAATCTTCATTCATCAATATTCAACCTTCAATCCTCAATCCACAATCCTCAATGTTCAGTCCTCAATACCCAATCCTCAATCTCCAATCCTCAATCCTCAATCCTCAATCGTCAATCCTCAACCCTCAACCCTGAGTCATCAATCTTCAACACTCAGTAATCAACCCTCAATCTTCAATCATCAATCCTCAATCATCCATTCTCAATCCTCAATCTTCAATCATCAACACTCAATACTCAACCCTCAATGCTTAATCCTGAATCCTCAATCCTCAATCCTCAATCCTCAATCCTCAATCCTCAATCCTCAATCCTCAATCCTCAATCCTCAAATGTCAATCCTCAATACTCAGCCATCAATCCTCAATCCTCAATCCCCAATCATCAATCATCAATCCTCAATCCTCAATCTTCAATCCTCAACATTCATTCCTCAATGCTCAATACTCAATCCTCAATCCTCAATCCTCAATCCTCAATCTTCAATCCTCAATACTCAATCCTCAATCCTCAGACATCGATCCTCAATCCTCAATATTCAATTAACAATCCTGGATTCTGAAACGTCAATCGACAACCCTCAGTACTCAATCCTCCATCTTCAATCCTCAAACCTCTACCATCAATCCTCAATACTTAATCCTCAATCCTCAATTCTCAATGCTCAATAGAAAATCCTCAATTCTCTGTTTTCAATACTCAACCCTCAATCTTTAATTTTCAAATCTCAGTTCACAGACATCAATCCTCAACACTCTGTCCTCAACACTCAGTCCTCAATCTTCAATCCTCAATAATCAATCTCCAATTCTAGATCCTCAATCCTCAATCCTCAATCCTCAATCCTCAATCCTCAATCCTCAATCCTCAATCCTCAATCCTCAATCATCAATCCTCAATACTCAATCTTCAATCCTCAATCCTCAATCCTCAATAATCAAAACTCAATCTTCAACCCTCAATACTCAATTTTCAAACCTCAATCCTCAATCCTCAATCCTCAATCCTCATTCTACAATCCTCAATACCTAATCCTCAAGCTTCAATCTTCAAGCCTCAATTCGCAATCCTCAATCCTCAATCCTCAGACCTCAAGTATCAATACTCAACCCTCAGTCCTCGTCCTCAATCCACAACACTCAATCCTCAAACGTTAATCTTCAATCAACAATATTCAACCTTCAATCCTCAATCCACAATCCTCAATGTTCAGTCCTCAATACCCAATCCTCAATCTTCAATCCTCAATCCTCTATCCTCAATCCTCAATCCTCAATCCTCAATCGTCTATCTTCAATCCTCAATACTCAATCTTCAATCCTCAATCCTCAATCCTCAATCCTCAATCCTCATTCTTCAATCCTCAATACCCAACCCTCAATCTTCAATCCTCAACCCTTAATCCTCAATCCTCAATCCTCAATCCTCAATCCTCAATTTTCAATCCTCAATAGAATATCTTCAATTCTCAGTTTTCAATACTCTGTCCTCAATCTTCAATCCTCAATCATCAATCCTAAATCCTCAATCCTCAATCCTCAATCCTCAATCCTCAATCCTCAATTCTCAGCCCTCAATAGAAAATCCTCAATTCCCAGTATTCAATACACGATCCTCAACCTACAATCTTCAAATCTCAGTTCCCGTACATCAATTCTCAACACTCTATCCTCAACACTCAGTCCTCAACCATCAATCAACAATCCTGAAACCTCTATATTCAATCTTCAATCCTCGACACTCAATACTCAATCCTCAATCCTCAATCCCCAACACTCAATCCTCATCCCTCAGTACTCAACCCTCAATCTTCAATCCTCAATCCTCAATCCTCAATCCTCAATCCACAGTCCTCAATCGTCCGTCCTCAATTCTCTACCCTCAATCCTCAATGCTCAATCCTCAATACTCAACCCTCAATCCTCAATCCTCAATCCTCAACATTTAATGCTCAATACTCGATCCTCAATCCTCAGTCATTAATTATCAATCCTCAATATTCAATCCTCAATCCTCAGACCTCAAGCCTCAACACTCAATATTCAATTGTCAATCATAAACTCACAGCACTCAAACATCACCCCTCAGTCCTCAATCCTCAGTCCTCAATCATCAACCATCAATCATCAATACTCAATCTTCAATCCTCATTACTCAATCCTCAACCCTTAAACCTCAACCCTCAGTATTCAACCCTCAGTCATCAATCCTGAACCCTCAATCATCAATTCTCAATCCTCAATCTTCAATCCTCAACAGTCAATCCTCAATGCTCAATCCTCTATCCTCAATCCTCAATACTCAATCCTCAATCCTCAATCCTCAATCCTCAATCCTCAATCCTCAATCCTCAATCCTCAGTCCTCAAACCTCAATCTTCAATCCTCAATATTCAATCATCAACCCTCAATCCTCAACCCTCAATCCTCAATCCTCAATCCTCAGTGATCAATACTCAATCTTTAATACACAATCCTCAATCCTCAATCCTCAATCCTCAATCCTCAATCCTCATTCCTCATTTCTCAAACCTCAATCCTCAACCCTCAGTCCTCATCCTCAATTCACAATCCTCAATCCTCAATCATCAATCCTCAATCTTCAATCCTCAATAATCAATCTCCAATTCTAGATCCTCAATCCTCAATCCTCAATCCTCAATCCTCAATCCTCAATCCTCAATCCTCAATCCTCAATCATCAATCCTCAATACTCAATCTTCAATCCTCAATCCTCAATCCTCAATACTCAAAACTCAATCTTCAACCCTCAATACTCAATTTTCAATCCTCAATCCTCAATCCTCAATCCTCAATCCTCATTCTACAATCCTCAATACCCAATCCTCAATCTTCAATCTTCAAGCCTCAATTCGCAATCCTCAATCCTCAATCCTCAGACCTCAAGTATCAATACTCAACCCTCAGTCCTCGTCCTCAATCCACAACCCTCAATCCTCAATCGTTAATCTTCATTCATCAATATTCAACCTTCAATCCTCAATCCACAATCCTCAATGTTCAGTCCTCAATACCCAATCCTCAATCTTCAATCCTCAATCCTCAATCCTCAATCCTCAATCCTCAATCCTCAATCGTCTATCTTCAATCCTCAATACTCAATCTTCAATCCTCAATCCTCAATCCTCAATCCTCAATCCTCAATCCTCATTCTTCAATCCTCAATACCCAATCCTCAATCTTCAATCCTCAACCCTTAATCCTCAATCCTCAATCCTCAATCCTCAATCCTCAATCCTCAATCCTCAATCGTCAATCCTCAACCCTCAACCCTGATTCATCAATCCTCAACAATCAGTAATCAACCCTCAATCTTCAATCATCAATCCTCAATCATCCATTCTCAATCCTCAACCTTCAATCATCAACACTCAATACTCAACCCTCAATGCTTAATCCTCAATCCTCAATCCTCAATCCTCAATCCTCAATCCTCAATCCTCAATCGTCAATCCTCAATCCTCAATCCTCAATCCTCAATCGTCAATCCTCAATCCTCAACCATCAATCCTCAATCCACAATACTCAATCCACAATCGTCAATCCTCAAACCTCAAACTTCAATCATCAACGCTTAATCCTCAATCCTCAATCCTCAATCCTCAATTTTCAATCCTCAATAGAATATCTTCAATTCTCAGTTTTCAATACTCTGTCCTGAATCTTCAATCCTCAATCATCAATCCTAAATCCTCAATCCTCAATCCTCAATCCTCAATCCTCAATCCTCAATCCTCAATCCTCAATTCTCAGCCCTCAATCCTCAATCCTTAATCCTCAATACTCAAAACTCAATCTTCAATCCTCAATACTCAATTTTCAATCCTTAATCCTCAATCCTCAATCCTCAATACTCATTCTACAATCCTCAATACCCATTCCTCAATCTTCAATCTTCAATCCTCAATTCGCAATCCTCAATCCTCAATCCTCAGACCTCAAGTATCAATACTCAACCCTCAGTCCTCGTCCTCAATCCACAACCCTCAATCCTCAATCGTTAATCTTCATTCATCAATATTCAACCTTCAATCCTCAATCCACAATCCTCAATGTTCAGTCCTCAATACCCAATCCTCAATCTTCAATCCTCAATCCTCAATCCACAATCCTCAATGTTCAGTCCTCAATACCCAATCCTCAATCTTCAATCCTCAATCCTCAATCCTCAATCCTCAATCCTCAATCCTCAATCGTCAATCTTCAATCCTCAATACTCAATCTTCAATCCTCAATCCTCAATCCTCAATCCTCAATCCTCATTCTTCAATCCTCAGTACCCATTCCTCAATCTTCAATCCTCAACCCTTAATCCTCAACCCTCAATCCTCAATCCTCAATCCTCAATCCTCAATCATCAATCCTCAACACTCAACCCTGAGTCATCAATCCTCAACACTCAGTAGTCAATCCTCAATCTTCAATCATCAATCCTCAATCATCCATTCTCAATCCTCAATCTTCAATCATCAACACTCAATACTCAACCCTCAATGCTCAATCCTCAATCCTCAATCCTCAATCCTCAATCCTCAATCCTCAATCGTCAATCCTCAATCCTCAATCCTCAATCCTCAATCGTCAATCCTCAATCCTCAACCATCAATCCTCAATCCTCAATCCACAATCCGCAATCCACAATCGTCAATCCTCAAACCTCAAACTTCAATCCTCAACCCTTAATCCTCAATCCTCAATCCTCAATCCTCAATTTTCTATCCTCAATAGAATATCTTCAATTCTCAGTTTTCAATACTCTGTCCTCAATCTTCAATCCTCAATCATCAATTCTCAATCCTCAATCTTCACTCCTCAACACTCAATCCTCAATGCTCAATCCTCAATCCTCAATCCTCAATCCTCAATCCTCAATCGTCAATCCTCAATCGTCTATCCTCAATCCTCAACCACCAATCCTCAATCCTCAATCCCCAAACCTCAATCCTCAATCGTCGATCCTCAAACATCAGCCTTCAATCCTCAAACCTTGATCCTCAATCCTCAACCCTCTGTCCTCATTCTTCAATACTCAATCCTCAGTCCTCAGTCTTCAATTGTCAATCCTCAATCCTCAATCGTCAATCCTCAATCATCAACCATCAATCCTAAGTCCTCAATCCTCAATCCTCAATCCTGAATCCTCAATCCTCAATTCTCAGCCCTCAATAGGAAATCCTCAGTTCCCAGTATTCAATACTCCATCCTCAACCTACAATCTTCAAATCTCAGTTCCCGTACATCAATTCTCAACACTCTATCCTCAACACTCAGTCCTCAATCATCAATCAACAATCCTCAAACCTCTATATTCAACCTTCAATCCTCGACATTCATTCCTGAATGCTCAATATTCAATCCTCAATCCTCAATCCTCAGTCATCAGTTCTCAATCCTCAATATTCAATCCTCAATCCTCAGTCCTCAAGCCTTAATCCTCAATCCTCAATCCTCAATCTTCAATCCTCAACACTCAAACCTCAATGCTCAATACTCTATCCTCAATCCTCAATCCTCAATCCTCAATCCTCAATCCTCAATCCTCAATCCTCAATCCTCAATCTTCAGTACTCAATCATCAATCCTCAACCCTCCGACATCAAACATCAATCCTCAATATTCAATGCTCAATCCTCAATCCTCAATCCTCAGTCATCAGTTCTCAATCCTCAATATTCAATCCTCAATCCTCAGTCCTCAAGCCTTAATCCTCAATCCTCAATCCACAATCCTCAATCGTCAATCCTCAATCCTCAACCTTCAATCCTCAATACTCAATCTTCAATCCTCAATCCTCAATCCTCAATCCTCAATTCTCAATCCTCAATCCTCTGTCCTCAGTCCTCAAACCTCAATCCTCAACACTCAGCCCTCATCCTCCATCCTCAATCCTTAATCGTCAATCCTCAATCTTCAATCCTCAATATTCAATCATCAACCCTCAATCCTCAACCCTCAATCCTCAGTCCTCAATCCTCAGTGATCAATACTCAATCTTTAATACACAATCCTCAATCCTCAATCCTCAATCCTCAATCCTCAATCCTCATTCCTCATTTCTCAAACCTCAATCCTCAACCCTCAGTCCTCATCCTCAATTCTCAATCCTCAATCCTCAATCATCAATCCTCAATCTTCAATCCTCAATAATCAATCTCCAATTCTAGATCCTCAATCCTCAATCCTCAATCCTCAATCCTCAATCCTCAATCCTCAATCCTCAATCCTCAAACATCAATCCTCAATACTCAATCTTCAATCCTCAATCCTCAATCCTCAATACTCAAAACTCAATCTTCAACCCTCAATACCCGATTTTCAATCCTCAATCCTCAATCCTCAATCCTCAATCCTCATTCTACAATCCTCAATACCCAATCCTCAATCTTCAATCTTCAAGCCTCAATTCGCAATCCTCAATCCTCAATCCTCAGACCTCAAGTATCAATACTCAACACTCAGTCCTCGTCCTCAATCCACAACCCTCAATCCTCAATCGTTAATCTTCATTCATCAATATTCAACCTTCAATCCTCAATCCACAATCCTCAATGTTCAGTCCTCAATACCCAATCCTCAATCTTCAATCCTCAATCCTCAATCCTCAATCCTCAATCCTCAATCCTCAATCGTCTATCTTCAATCCTCCATACTCAATCTTCAATCCTCAATCCTCAATCCTCATTCTTCAATCCTCAATACCCAATCCTCAATCTTCAATCCTCAAACCTTAATCCTCAATCCTCAATCCTCAATCCTCAATCCTCAATCGTCAATCCTCAACCCTCAACCCTGAGTCATCAATCCTCAACACTCAGTAATCAACCCTCAATCTTCAATCATCAATCCTCAATCATCCATTCTCAATCCTCAATCTTCAATCATCAACACTCAATACTCAACCCTCAATGCTTAATCCTCAATCCTCAATCCTCAATCCTCAATCCTCAATCCTCAATCGTCAATCCTCAATCCTCAATCCTCAATCCTCAATCGTCAATCCTCAATCCTCAACCATCAATCCTCAATCCTCAATCCACAATCCTCAATCCACAATCGTCAATCCTCAAACCTCAAACTTCAATCATCAACCATTAATCCTCAATCCTCAATCCTCAATCCTCAATTTTCAATCCTCAATAGAATATCTTCAACTCTCAGTTTTCAATACTCTGTCCTCAATCTTCAATCCTCAATCATCAATCCTCAATCCTCAATCCTCAATCCTCAATCCTCAATCCTCAACCCTCAATTCTCAGCCCTCAATAGAAAATCCTCAATTCCCAGTATTCAATACTCGTTCCTCAACCTACAATCTTCAAATCTCAGTTCCCGAACATCAATTCTCAACTCTCTATCCTCAACACTCAGTCGTCAATCATCAATCAACAATCCTCAAACCTCTATATTCAATCTTCAACCCTCCACACTCAATACTCAATCCTCAATCCTCAATCCGCAACCCTCAATCCTCAATTCTCAAACCTCAATCCTCAACCCTCAGTCCACAGACCTCAATCCTCAACCTTCAGTCCTCTATCCTCAATCCTCAATTATCAATCCTAAATCCTCAAACTTCAACCTCAATCCTCAATCTTGAAACATGAATACACAATCCTCAATCTCCAATCCTCGAACCTCAATCGTCAATCCTCAATCCTCAAAACTGAGTCCTCAATCCTCAATACTCAATCTTCAATCCTTTTCCCGCAATCCCCAATTCTCAATCCTCAATACTCAATCCTCCATCCTGAACCTTCAATCCTCACCCTGCAATACCCAATCCTCCATACTCAAACCTCAATTGTAAATCCTCAGTCGAATATCGTCAGTTCTCAGTTTTCAATACTCAACCCTCAATCTTCAATTTTTAAATCTCAGTTCACAGACATCAATCCTCGTCACTCTGTTCTCAACACTCAGTCCTGAATCTTCAATAATCTATCGTCAATCCTTAATCTTCAATCCTCAATCCTCAATCCTAAACCCTCAATCCTCAACCCTCCATCCTCGATCCTCAATCCTCATCTTCAATCCTCAAACTGCAGCCATCAATACTCAATCCTGAATCCTCAATCGTCAATACTCAAATCTCAATCCTCAACAGAATATCCTCAACTCTCAGTTTTCAATACTCTGTCCTCAATCTTCAATCCTCAATCATCAATTCTCAATCCTCAATCTTCAATCCTCAACACTCAATTCTCAATGCTCAATCCTCAATCCTCAATCCTCAATCCTCACTCCTCAATTTTCAATCCTCAATAGAATATCTTCGATTCTCAGTTTTCAATACTCTGTCCTCAACGATCAATCCTCAATCCTCAATCCTCAATCCTCAATCCTCAATCCTCAATCCTCAATTCTCAGCCCTCAATAGAAAATCCTCAATTCCCAGTATTCAATACTCAATCCTCAACCTGCAATCTTCAAATCTCAGTTCCCGAACATCAATTCTCAACACTCTATCCTCAACACTCAGTCCTCAATCGTCAATCAACAATCCTCAAACCTCTATATTCAATCTTCAATCCTCGACACTCAATACTCAATCCTCAATCCTCAATCCGCAATCCTCAATCCTCAATTCTCAAACCTCAATCCTCAACCCTCAGTCCACAGTCCTCAATCCTCAACCTTCAGTCCTCTATCCTCAATCCTCAATTCTCAATCCTCAATTATCAATCCTGAATCCTCAAACCTCAATCCCCAATCCTCAATCCTGAATCCTCCGTCCTCAAACCTCAATCCTCAATAATCAATGCTCAATCCTCGATCCTCAATACTCAGTCATTAATTCTCAATCCTCAATATTCAATCCTCAATCCTCAGTCCTCAAGCCTCAATCCTCAATCCTCAATCCTCCATCTTCAATCCTCAATACTCAACCCTCAATCCTCAATCCTCAACCCGCAATCGTCAATCTTCAATCCTCAATACTCAATCTTCAATCCTCAATCCTCAATCCTCAATCCTCAATCCTCATTCTTCAATCCTCAATACCCAATCCTCAATCTTCAATCCTCAATCCTCAGACCTCAATCATCAATACTCAAACCTCAGTTCTCGTCCTCAATCCACAACACTCAATCCTCAATCCTCAATCTTCAATCATCAATATTCAATCTTCAATCCTCAATGCTCAATCCTCAATCCTCAATCCTCAATCCTCAATCTTCAATCCTCAATCCTCAATCCTCAATCCTCAATCCTCAGTCTTCAATCCTCAATACTCAATCTTCAATCCTCAATCCTCAATCGTCAATCCTCAATCCTCAATCTTCAATCCTCAATACTCAATTTTCAATCCTCAATCCTCAATCCTCACTCCTCAATTCTCAATCCTCAATCCTCTGTCCTCAGTCCTCAAACCTCAATCCTCAATCCTCAACACTCAGCCCTCATCCTCCATCCTCAATCCTTAATCATCAATCCTCAATCTTCAATCCTCAATATTCAATCATCAACCCACAATCCTCAACACTCAATCCTCAATCCTCAATCCTAAGTGATCAATACTCAATCTTTAATGCACAATCCTCAATCCTCAATCATCAATCCTCAATCCTCAACCCTCAATCCTCATTTCTCAAACCTCAGTCCTCAACCCTCAGTCCTCATCCTCAATTCTCAATTCTCAATCCTCAATCATCAATCCTCAATCTTCAATCCTCAATAATCAATCTCCAATTCTAGATCCTCAATCCTCAATCCTCAATCCTCAATCCCCAATCCTCAATCCTTAATCCTCAATCTTCAATCCTTAATGCTCAATCCTCATTCTTCAATCCTCAATACCCAATCCTCAATCTTCAATCCTCTATCAACAATCCTTAATTCTCAATCCTCAATCCTCAGTCCTCAGCCGTCAAACCTCAATCCCCGACCCTCAGCCCTCATCCTCAATCCTCAGTCCTCAATCCTCAGTCCTCAGTCCTCAAACCTCAACCCTCAACCCTCAGACATCATCCTCAATCCTCAATCCTCAATGCTTAATCCTCAATCTTCAATCCTCAATACTCAATCTTCAATCCTCAACCCTCAGTCCTCAAACCTCAATTCTGAATCCTCAATACTCAACCTTCAATCCTCAATGCTCAGTCCTCAGTACTCAACCATCAATCCTCAATCCTCAATACTCAATAGAATATCCTGAATTCTCAGGATTCAATACTCAAACCTGAATCCTCAACCCTCAGCCCTCATCCTCCATGCTCAATCCTCAATCCTCAATCCTCAACGCTCAATATTCAACACACAACCCTCAGCCATGAATCCTCAATGCTCAACGATCAATCCTCAATTCTCAATACTCAATAGAATATCCTGAATTCTCATGGTTCAATACTCAATCCACAATATTCAATAATCAAATCTCAATCCTCAATCTTCAATCCTCAATACTCAATTTCAAACCTCAATCCTCAATTCTCAATCCTCAATACTCAATCCTCAATCGTCAATCCTCAATCCCCAAACCTCAACCCTCAGTCCTCATCCTCAATTCTCAATCCTCAATCCTCAATCCTCAATCCTCAATTCTCAATACTCAATCTTCAATCTTCAAACCCTAATACTCAATTCTCAATCCTCAATCCTCAGTCCTCAGTCCACAAACCTCAATCCTCAACCCTTAGCCCTCATCCTCCATCCTCAATCCTTAATCATCAATGCTCAATCTTCAATCCTCAATATTCAATCTTCAACACTCAATCATCAATCCTCAATACTCAATCCTCAATCCTCAATCCTCAATCCTCAGTCCTCAACTATCGATCCTCAATCGTCAGTCCTCAGTCCTCAAACCTCAATCCTCAACCCTCAGCCCTCATCCTCCATCCTCATCCCTCAATCCTCAATCCTCAATCTTCAATCCTCAATATTCAATCTTCAATCCTCAATCCTCAATCCTCAATCCTCAATCCTCAATCCTCAATCCTCAGTGATCAGTACTCAATCTTCAATACTCAATCATCGATCCTCAACCCTCAATCCTCAATCCTCAATCCTCAATCCTCATTTCTCAAACCTCAATTCTCAACCCTCAGTCCTCATCCTCAATTCTCAATCCTCAATCCTCAATCCTCAATCCTCAAGTCTCAATACTCAATCTTCAATCCTCAATCCTCAATCCTCAATCCTCAATCCTCATTTCTCAAACCTCAATCCTCAACCCGCAGACCTCATCCTCAATTCTCAATTCTAAATCCTCAATCATCAATCCTCAATCTTCAATCCTAAATAATCAATCTCCAATCCTAGATCCTCAATCCTCAATCCTCAATCCCCAATCTTCAATCCTCAATAATCAATCTCCAGTCCTAGATCCTCAACCCTCAATCCTCAACCCTCAATCCTCAAACCTCATTCTTCAATCCTCAATACGCAATCCTCAATCTTCAATTCTCAATCATCAATCCTCAATTCTCAATCCTCAATCCTCAATCCTCAGTCGTCAAACCTCAATCCCTGACCCTCTGCCCTCATCCTCAAACTTCAGTCTTCAATCCTCAGTCCTCAGTCCTCAAACCTCTATCCTCAACCCTCAGACATCATCCTCAATCCTCAATCCTCAATCCTCAATCATCAATCTTCAATCCCTAATACTCAATCTTCAATCCTCAATCCTCAGTCCTCAAACCTCAATCCTGAATCTTCAATACTCAACCTTCAAGCCTCAATCCTCAGTACTCAATCCTCGATCCTCAATCTTCAATCCTCAAAATCCAATCTTCAATCCTCAATCCTCAGTCCTCAGTCCTCAAACCTCAATCCTCAACCCTCAGACATCATCCTCAATCCTCAATCCTCAATGCTCAATCCTCAATCTTCAATCCTCAATACTCAATTTTCAACCCTCAATCATGAATCCTCAATTCTCAATCCTCAATCCTCAATCTTCAATCCTCAATCCTCAATCCTCAATTCTCAATCCTCAATTCTCAATCCCCAGACCTCAAACATCAATATTCAACCCTCAGTTCTCGTCCTCAATCCACAACCCTCAATCCTCAATCCTCAATCTTCAATCATCAATATTCAATCTTCAATCCTCAATCCTCAATCCTCAATCCTCAATCCTCAATCCTCAATCCTCAATCTTCAATCCTCAATCCTCAATCCTCAATCCTCAATCCTCAACCCTCAATCCTCAATCCTCAATCTTCAATCCTCAATCCTCAATCCTCAATCCTCAGTCCTCAATCTTTAATCATCAATACTGAAACTTCAATCCCCAATCCTCAATCCTCAATCCTCAATCCTCATTCTTCAACCCTCAATACCCAATCCTCAATCTTCAATTCTCAATCCTCAATTCGCAGTCCACAATCCTCAATCCTCAGACATCAAGTATCAATACTCAACCCTCAGTCCTCGTCCTCAATACTCAACCCTCAGTCTTCACCCTCAAACCTCAATCCTCAACCCTCAGTCCTCATCTTCAATTCTCTATTCCCAATTCTCAATCCTCAATCCTCAATCCTCAATCTTCAATCCTCAATAATCAATCTCCAATCCTAGATCATCAATCCCCAATCTTCAATCCTTAATCCTCAATCCTCAGTCATAAATCCTCAATCTTCAATACTCAATCGTCAATCCTCTGTCCTCAATACTCAATCCTCAATATTCAATCCTCAATACTCAACCTTCAATCCTCAATCCTCAATCCTCAATCCTCAGTCACAAATCCCCAATCTTCAATACTCAATCGTCAATCCTCAGTCCTCAATCCTCAATCCTCAATTCTCAGCCCTCAATAGGAAATCCTCAGTTCCCAGTATTCAATACTCGATCCTCAACCTACAATCTTCAAATCTCAGTTCCCGTACATCAATTCTCAACACTCTATCCTCAACACTCAGTCCTCAATCATCAATCAACAATCCTCAAACCTCTATATTCAACCTTCAATCCTCGACATTCATTCCTGAATGCTCAATATTCAATCCTCAATCCTCAATCCTCAGTCATCAGTTCTCAATCCTCAATATTCAACCCTCAATCCTCAGTCCTCAAGCCTTAATCCTCAATCCTCAATCCTCAATCTTCAATCCTCAACACTCAACCCTCAATGCTCAATACTCTATCCTCAATCCTCAATCCTCAATCCTCAATCCTCAATCCTCAATCCTCAATCCTCAATCCTCAATCTTCAGTACTCAATCATCAATCCTCAACCCTCCGACATCAAACATCAATCCTCAATATTCAATGCTCAATCCTCAATCCTCAATCCTCAGTCATCAGTTCTCAATCCTCAATATTCAATCCTCAATCCTCAGTCCTCAAGCCTTAATCCTCAATCCTCAATCCACAATCCTCAATCGTCAATCCTCAATCCTCAACCTTCAATCCTCAATACTCAATCTTCAATCCTCAATCCTCAATCCTCAATCCTCAATTCTCAATCCTCAATCGTCTGTCCTCAGTCCTCAAACCTCAATCCTCAACACTCAGCCCTCATCCTCCATCCTCAATCCTTAATCGTCAATCCTCAATCTTCAATCCTCAATATTCAATCATCAACCCTCAATCCTCAACCCTCAATCCTCAGTCCTCAATCCTCAGTGATCAATACTCAATCTTTAATACACAATCCTCAATCCTCAATCCTCAATCCTCAATCCTCAATCCTCATTCCTCATTTCTCAAACCTCAATCCTCAACCCTCAGTCCTCATCCTCAATTCTCAATCCTCAATCCTCAATCATCAATCCTCAATCTTCAATCCTCAATAATCAATCTCCAATTCTAGATCCTCAATCCTCAATCCTCAATCCTCAATCCTCAATCCTCAATCCTCAATCCTCATTCTACAATCCTCAATACCCAATCCTCAATCTTCAATCTTCAAGCCTCAATTCGCAATCCTCAATCCTCAATCCTCAGACCTCAAGTATCAATACTCAACACTCAGTCCTCGTCCTCAATCCACAACCCTCAATCCTCAATCGTTAATCTTCATTCATCGATATTCAACCTTCAATCCTCAATCCACAATCCTCAATGTTCAGTCCTCAATACCCAATCCTCAATCTTCAATCCTCAATCCTCAATCCTCAATCCTCAATCCTCAATCCTCAATCGTCTATCTTCAATCCTCAATACTCAATCTTCAATCCTCAATCCTCAATCCTCATTCTTCAATCCTCAATACCCAATCCTCAATCTTCAATCCTCAACCCTTAATCCTCAATCCTCAATCCTCAATCCTCAATCCTCAATCGTCAATCCTCAACCCTCAACCCTGAGTCATCAATCCTCAACACTCAGTAATCAACCCTCAATCTTCAATCATCAATCCTCAATCATCCATTCTCAATCCTCAATCGTCAATCCTCAATCCTCAATCCTCAATCCTCAATCGTCAATCCTCAATCCTCAACCATCAATCCTCAATCCTCAATCCACAATCCTCAATCCACAATCGTCAATCCTCAAACCTCAAACTTCAATCATCAACCATTAATCCTCAATCCTCAATCCTCAATCCTCAATTTTCAATCCTCAATAGAATATCTTCAATTCTCAGTTTTCAATACTCTGTCCTCAATCTTCAATCCTCAATCATCAATCCTAAATCCTCAATCCTCAATCCTCAATCCTCAATCCTCAATCCTCAACCATCAATCCTCAATCCTCAATCCACAATCCCCAATCCACAATCGTCAATCCTCAAACCTCAAACTTCAATCATCAACCATTAATCCTCAATCCTCAATCCTCAATCCTCAATTTTCAATCCTCAATAGAATATCTTCAATTCTCAGTTTTCAATACTCTGTCCTCAATCTTCAATCCTCAATCATCAATCCTAAATCCTCAATCCTCAATCCTCAATCCTCAATCCTCAATCCTCAATTCTCAGCCCTCAATAGAAAATCCTCAATTCCCAGTATTCAATACTCGATCCTCAACCTACAATCTTCAAATCTCTGTTCCCGTACATCAATTCTCAAAACTCTATCCTCAACACTCAGTCCTCAATCATCAATCAACAATCCTCAAACCTCTATATTCAATCTTCAATCCCCGACACTCAATACTCAATCCTCAATCCTCAATCCCCAACATTCAATCCTCATCCCTCAGTAGTCAACCCTCAATACTCAATCCTCAATCCTCAATCTTCAATCCTCAATCCTCAATCTTCAATCCTCAATCCTCTGTCCTCAATCCTCTATCCTCAATCCTCAATCCTCGATCCTCAATACTCAATCCTCAATCCTCAATCCTCAAATGTCAATCCTCAATCCTCAGCCATCAATCCTCAATCCTCAATCCCCAATCATCAATCATCAATCCTCAATCCTCAATCTTCAATCCTCAACATTCATTCCTCAATGCTCAATACTCAATCCTCAATCCTCAATCCTCAGTCATCAGTTCTCAATCCTCAATGTTCTATCCTCAATGCTCAGTCCTCAAGCCTTAATCCTCAATCCTCAATCCTCAATCTTCAATCCTCAATACTCAATCCTCAATCCTCAGACCTCGATCCTCAATCCTCAATATTCAATTACCAATCCTGGATTCTGAAACCTCAATCGACAACCCTCAGTACTCAATCCTCAATCTTCAATCCTCAAACCTCTACCATCAATCCTCAATACTTAATCCTCAATCCTCAATCCTCAATGCTCAATAGAAAATCCTCAATTCTCTGTTTTCAATACTCAACACTCAATCTTTAATTTTCAAATCTCAGTTCACAGACATCAATCCTCAACACTCTGTCCTCAACACTCAGTCCTCAATCTTCAATCATCAAATCTCAATTCATTATCTTCAGTCATCAATCCTCAGTCCACAACATTCAACCCTCAATAATCAACACTCAATCCTCAATCCTCAATCCTCAATCCTCAATCCTCAATCCTCAATCCTCAATCCTCAATCCTCAATCTTCAATCCACAATCCTCAATCCCCAACGCTCAATCCTCAACCCTCAGTAGTCAAACCTCAATACTCAATCCTCAATCCTCAATCTTCAATCCTCAATCCTCAATCTTCAATCCTCAATTCTCTGTCCTCAATCCTCTATCCTCAATCCTCAATCCTCAATCCTCAATCCTCAATCCTCAATCCTCAATCCTCAATTGTCAATCCTCAATCCTCAGCCATCAATCCTCAATCCTCAATCCCCAATCATCAACCATCAATCCTCAATCCTCAATCTTCAATCCTCAACATTCATTCCTAAATGCTCAATACTCTATCCTCAATCCTCAATCCTCAATCCTGAATCCTCAATCCTCAATCATCCGTCCTCAAACCTCAATCCTCAATCCTCAATCCTCAATACTCGATCCTCAATCCTCAGTCCTCAAGCCTCAACACTCAATATTCAATTGTCAATCATAAACTCACAGCACTCAAACCTCACCCATCATTCCTCAATGCTCAGTCCTCAATCTTCAATCATCAATAGTCAATCCTCAATCTTCAATCCTCATTCCTCAATCCACAACCCTCAATCCTCAACCCTCAGTAATCAATCCTCAGTCCTCAATCCTCAATCCTCAATCATCAATTCTCAATTCTCAACCATCAATCCTCAACCCTCAATCCACAATCCTCAATCCACAATCGTCAATCCTCAAACCTCAAACTTCAATCATCAACCCTTAATCCTCAATCCTCAATCCTCAATCCTCAATTTTCAATCCTCAATAGAATATCTTCAATTATCAGTTTTCAATACTCTGTCCTCAATCTTCAATCCTCAATCATCAATCCTAAATCCTCAATCCTCAATCCTCAATCCTCAATCCTCAATCCTCAATTCTCAGCCCTCAATAGAAAATCCTCAATTCCCAGTATTCAATACTCGATCCTCAACCTACAATCTTCAAATCTCAGTTCCCGTACATCAATTCTCAACACTCTATCCTCAACACTCAGTCCTCAATCATCAATCAACAATCCTCAAACCTCTATATTCAATCTTCAATCCTCGACACTCAATACTCAATCCTCAATACTCAATCCCCAACACTCAATCCTCATCACTCAGTAGTCAACCCTCAATACTCAATCCTCAATCCTCAATCTTCAATCCTCAATCCTCAATCTTCAATCCTCAATTCTCTGTCCTCAATCCTGTATCCTCAATCCTCAATCCTCAATTCTCAATCCTCAATCCTCAATCCTCAATCCTCAATCCTCAGATGTCAATCCTCCATCCTCAGCCATCAATCCTCAATCCTCAATCCCCAATCATCAATCATCAATCCTCAATCCTCAATCTTCAATCCTCAACATTCATTCCTCAATGCTCCATACTCAATCCTCAATCCTCAATCCTCAGTCATCAGTTCTCAATCCTCAATATTCAATCCTCAATCCTCAGTCCTCAAGCCTTAATCCTCAATCCTCAATACTCAATCCTCAATCCTCAGGCCTCGATCCTCAATCCTCAATATTCAATTAACAATCCTGGATTCTGAAACCTCAATCGACAACCCTCAGTGCTCAATCCTCAATCTTCAATCCTCAAACCTCTACCATCAATCCTCAATACTTAATCCTCAATCCTCAATCCTCAATCCTCAATCCTCAATCCTCAGTCCTCAATCCTCAATCCTCAATCCGCAATCCTCAATCCTCAATCCTCAATCCACAGTCCTCAATCCTCCGTCCTCAATTCTCTACCCTCAATCCTCAATGCTCAATCCTCAATACTCAACCCTCAATCCTCAATCCTCAATCCTCAACATTTAATGCTCAATCCTCGATCCTCAATCCTCAGTCATTAATTATCAATCCTCAATATTCAATCCTCAATCCTCAGACCTCAAGCCTCAATCCTCAATCCTCAAACCTCAATCTTCAATCCTCTATACTCAATCCTCAATCCTCAGTCCTCGAGCCTCAATCCTCAATATTCAATTACCAATCCTGAATTCTGAGACCTCAATCCTCAACCCTCAGTCCTCAATCCTCAATCGTCAATCCTCAAACCTCAACCATCAATCCTCAATCGTCAATCCTCAAACCTCAACCATCAATCCTCAATCCTCAATCCCCAATCCTCAAACCACAATCGTCAATCCTCAAACCTCAAACTTCAATCCTCAACCCTTAATCCTCAATCCTCAATCCTCAATCCTCAATTTGCAATCCTCAATAGAATATCTTCGATTCTCAGTTTTCAATACTCTGTCCTCAGCCATCAATCCTCAATCCTCAATCCTCAATCCTCAATCCTCAATCCTCAACCCTCAATTCTCAGCCCTCAATAGAAAATCCTCAATTCCCAGTATTCAATACTCGTTCCTCAACCTACAATCTTCAAATCTCAGTTCCCGAACATCAATTCTCAACTCTCTATCCTCAACACTCAGTCGTCAATCATCAATCAACAATCCTCAAACCTCTATATTCAATCTTCAACCCTCCACACTCAATACTCAATCCTCAATCCTCAATCCGCAACCCTCAATCCTCAATTCTCAAACCTCAATCCTCAACCCTCAGTCCACAGACCTCAATCCTCAACCTTCAGTCCTCTATCCTCAATCCTCAATTATCAATCCTAAATCCTCAAACTTCAACCTCAATCCTCAATCTTGAAACATGAATACACAATCCTCAATCTCCAATCCTCGAACCTCAATCGTCAATCCTCAATCCTCAAAACTGAGTCCTCAATCCTCAATACTCAATCTTCAATCCTTTTCCCGCAATCCCCAATTCTCAATCCTCAATACTCAATCCTCCATCCTGAACCTTCAATCCTCACCCTGCAATACCCAATCCTCCATACTCAAACCTCAATTGTAAATCCTCAGTCGAATATCGTCAGTTCTCAGTTTTCAATACTCAACCCTCAATCTTCAATTTTTAAATCTCAGTTCACAGACATCAATCCTCGTCACTCTGTTCTCAACACTCAGTCCTGAATCTTCAATAATCTATCGTCAATCCTTAATCTTCAATCCTCAATCCTCAATCCTAAACCCTCAATCCTCAACCCTCCATCCTCGATCCTCAATCCTCATCTTCAATCCTCAAACTGCAGCCATCAATACTCAATCCTGAATCCTCAATCGTCAATACTCAAATCTCAATCCTCAACAGAATATCCTCAACTCTCAGTTTTCAATACTCTGTCCTCAATCTTCAATCCTCAATCATCAATTCTCAATCCTCAATCTTCAATCCTCAACACTCAATTCTCAATGCTCAATCCTCAATCCTCAATCCTCAATCCTCACTCCTCAATTTTCAATCCTCAATAGAATATCTTCGATTCTCAGTTTTCAATACTCTGTCCTCAACGATCAATCCTCAATCCTCAATCCTCAATCCTCAATCCTCAATCCTCAATCCTCAATTCTCAGCCCTCAATAGAAAATCCTCAATTCCCAGTATTCAATACTCAATCCTCAACCTGCAATCTTCAAATCTCAGTTCCCGAACATCAATTCTCAACACTCTATCCTCAACACTCAGTCCTCAATCGTCAATCAACAATCCTCAAACCTCTATATTCAATCTTCAATCCTCGACACTCAATACTCAATCCTCAATCCTCAATCCGCAATCCTCAATCCCCAATCCTCAATCCTGAATCCTCCGTCCTCAAACCTCAATCCTCAATAATCAATGCTCAATCCTCGATCCTCAATCCTCAGTCATTAATTATCAATCCTCAATATTCAATCCTCAATCCTCAGACCTCAAGCCTCAACACTCAATATTCAATTGTCAATCATAAACTCACAGCACTCAAACCTCACCCCTCAGTCCTCAATCCTCAGTCCTCAATCATCAACCATCAATCATCAATACTCAATCTTCAATCCTCATTACTCAATCCTCAACCCTTAAACCTCAACACTCAGGATTCAACCCTCAGTCATCAATCCTCAACCCCCAATCATCAATTCTCAATCCTCAATCTTCAATCCTCAACAGTCAATCCTCAATGCTCAATCCTCTATCCTCAATCCTCAATCCTCAATCCTCAATCCTCAATCCTCAATCCTCAATCCTCAATCCTCAATCCTCAATCCTCAGTCCTCAAACCTCAATCTTCAATCCTCAATATTCAATCATCAACCCTCAATCCTCAACCCTCAATCCTCAATCCTCAATCCTCAGTGATCAATCCTCAATCCTCAATCCTCAATCCTCAATCCTCAATCCTCAATCATCAATCCTCAATACTCAATCTTCAATCCTCAATCCTCAATCCTCAATACTCAAAACTCAATCTTCAACCCTCAATACTCAATTTTCAATCCTCAATCCTCAATCCTCAATCCTCAATCCTCATTCTACAATCCTCAACACCCAATCCTCAATCTTCAATCTTCAAGCCTCAATTCGCAATCCTCAATCCTCAATCCTCAGACCTCAAGTATCAATACTCAACCCTCAGTCCTCGACCTCAATCCACAACCCTCAATCCTCAATCGTTAATCTTCATTCATCAATATTCAACCTTCAATCCTCAATCCACAATCCTCAATGTTCAGTCCTCAATACCCAATCCTCAACCTTCAATCCTCAATCCTCAATCCTCAATCCTCAATCCTCAATCCTCAATCCTCTATCCTCAATCCTCAATCCTTAATCCTCAATCCTCAGACCTCAATCTTCAATCCTCTATACTCAATACTCAATTCTCAGTCCTCGAGCCTCAATCCTCACTATTCAATTACCAATCCTGAATTCTGAAACCTCAATCCTCAACCCTCAGTCCTCAATCCTCAATCGCCAATCCTCAAACCTCAACCATCAATCCTCAATCGTCAATCCTCAAGCCTCAACCATCAATCCTCAATCCTCAATCCCCAATCCTCAAACCACAATCGTCAATCCTCAAACCTCAAACTTCAATCCTCAACACTTAATCCTCAATCCTCAATCCTCAATCCTCAATCCTCAATTTTCAATCCTCAATAGAATATCTTCGATTCTCAGTTTTCAATACTCTGTCCTCAGCCATCAATCCTCAATCCTCAATCCTCAATCCTCAATCCTCAATCCTCAACCCTCAATTCTCTGCCCTCAATAGAAAATCCTCTATTCCCAGTATTCAATACTCAATCCTCAACCTACAATCTTCAAATCTCAGTTCCCGAACATCAATTCTCAACTCTCTATCCTCAACACTCAGTCGTCAATCATCAATCAACAATCCTCAAACCTCTATATTCAATCTTCAACCCTTCACACTCAATACTCAATCCTCAATCCTCAATCCGCAACCCTCAATCCTCAATTCTCAAACCTCAATACTCAACCCTCAGTCCACAGTCCTCTATCCTCAACCTTCAGTCCTCTATCCTCAATCCTCAATTCTCAATCCTCAATTATCAATCCTGAATCCTCAAACCTCAATCCCCAATCCTCAATCTTCAATCCTCAATCGCCAGTCCTCAATCTTCAATCCTTAATGCTCAATCCTCATTCTTCAATCCTCAATACCCAATCCTCAATCTTCGATCCTCTATCAACAATCCTTAATTCTCAATCCTCAATCCTCAGTCCTCAGCCGTCAAACCTCAATCCCCGACCCTCAGCCCTCATCCTCAATCCTCAGTCCTCAATCCTCAGTCCTCAGTCCTCAAACCTCAACCCTCAACCCTCAGACATCATCCTCAATCCTCAATCCTCAATGCTTAATCCTCAATCTTCAATCCTCAATACTCAATCTTCAATCCTCAACCCTCAGTCCTCAAACCTCAATTCTGAATCCTCAATACTCAACCTTCAATCCTCAATGCTCAGTCCTCAGTATTCAACCATCAATCCTCAATTCTCAATACTCAATAGAATATCCTGAATTCTCAGGATTCAATACTCAAACCTGAATCCTCAACCCTCAGCCCTCATCCTCCATGCTCAATCCTCAATCCTCAATCCTCAACCCTCAATATTCAACACACAACCCTCAGCCATGAATCCTCAATGCTCAACGATCAATCCTCAATTCTCAATACTCAATAGAATATCCTGAATTCTCATGGTTCAATACTCAATCCACAATATTCAATAATCAAATCTCAATCCTCAATCTTCAATCCTCATTACTCAATTTCAAACCTCAATCCTCAATTCTCAATCCTCAATACTCAATCCTCAATCGTCAATCCTCAATCCCCAATCCTCAACCCTCAGTCCTCATCCTCAATTCTCAATCCTCAATCCTCAATCCTCAATCCTCAATTCTCAATACTCAATCTTCAATCTTCAAACCCTAATACTCAATTCCCAATCCTCAATCCTCAGTCCTCAGTCCACAAACCTCAATCCTCAACCCTTAGCCCTCATCCTCCATCCTCAATCCTTAATCATCAATGCTCAATCTTCAATCCTCAATATTCAATTTTCAACACTCAATCATCAATCCTCAATACTCAATCCTCAATCCTCAATCCTCAACTATCGATCCTCAATCGTCAGTCCTCAGTCCTCAAACCTCAATCCTCAACCCTCAGCCCTCATCCTCCATCCTCATCCCTCAATCCTCAATCCTCAATCTTCAATCCTCAATATTCAATCTTCAATCCTCAATCCTCAATCCTCAATCCTCAATCCTCAATCCTCAGTGATCAGGACTCAATCTTCAATACTCAATCATCGATCCTCAACCCTCAATCCTCAATCCTCAATCCTCAATTTTCAATCCTCAATAGAATATCTTCGATTCTCAGTTTTCAATACTCTGTCCTCAGCCATCAATCCTCAATCCTCAATCCTCAATCCTCAATCCTCAATCCTCAATCCTCAATCCTCATTCTACAATCCTCAATACCCAATCCTCAATCTTCAATCTTCAAGCCTCAATTCGCAATCCTCTATCCTCAATCCTCAGACCTCAAGTATCAATACTCAACCCTCAGTCCTCGACCTCAATCCACAACCCTCAATCCTCAATCGTTAATCTTCATTCATCAATATTCAACCTTCAATCCTCAATCCACAATCCTCAATGTTCAGTCCTCAATACCCAATCCTCAACCTTCAATCCTCAATCCTCAACATTTAATGCTCAATACTCGATCCTCAATCCTCAGTCATTAATTATCAATCCTCAATATTCAATCCTCAATCCTCAGACCTCAAGCCTCAACACTCAATATTCAATTGTCAATCATAAAATCACAGCACTCAAACCTCACCCCTCAGTCCTCAATCCTCAGTCCTCAATCATCAACCATCAATCATCAATACTCAATCTTCAATCCTCATTACTCAATCCTCAACCCTTAAACCTCAACACTCAGGATTCAACCCTCAGTCATCAATCCTCAACCCCCAATCATCAATTCTCAATCCTCAATCTTCAATCCTCAACAGTCAATCCTCAATGCTCAATCCTCTATCCTCAATCCTCAATCCTCAATCCTCAATCCTCAATCCTCAATCCTCAATCCTCAATCCTCAATCCTCAATCCTCAGTCCTCAAACCTCAATCTTCAATCCTCAATATTCAATCATCAACCCTCAATCCTCAACCCTCAATCCTCAATCCTCAATCCTCAGTGATCAATCCTCAATCCTCAATCCTCAATCCTCAATCCTCAATCCTCAATCATCAATCCTCAATACTCAATCTTCAATCCTCAATCCTCAATACTCAAAACTCAATCTTCAACCCTCAATACTCAATTTTCAATCCTCAATCCTCAATCCTCAATCCTCAATCCTCATTCTACAATCCTCAACACCCAATCCTCAATCTTCAATCTTCAAGCCTCAATTCGCAATCCTCAATCCTCAATCCTCAGACCTCAAGTATCAATACTCAACCCTCAGTCCTCGACCTCAATCCACAACCCTCAATCCTCAATCGTTAATCTTCATTCATCAATATTCAACCTTCAATCCTCAATCCACAATCCTCAATGTTCAGTCCTCAATACCCAATCCTCAACCTTCAATCCTCAATCCTCAATCCTCAATCCTCAATCCTCAATCCTCAATCCTCTATCCTCAATCCTCAATCCTCAATCCTCAATCCTCAGACCTCAATCTTCAATCCTCTATACTCAATACTCAATTCTCAGTCCTCGAGCCTCAATCCTCACTATTCAATTACCAATCCTGAATTCTGAAACCTCAATCCTCAACCCTCAGTCCTCAATCCTCAATCGCCAATCCTCAAACCTCAACCATCAATCCTCAATCGTCAATCCTCAAGCCTCAACCATCAATCCTCAATCCTCAATCCCCAATCCTCAAACCACAATCGTCAATCCTCAAACCTCAAACTTCAATCCTCAACCCTTAATCCTCAATCCTCAATCCTCAATCCTCAATCCTCAATTTTCAATCCTCAATAGAATATCTTCGATTCTCAGTTTTCAATACTCTGTCCTCAGCCATCAATCCTCAATCCTCAATCCTCAATCCTCAATCCTCAATCCTCAACCCTCAATTCTCTGCCCTCAATAGAAAATCCTCTATTCCCAGTATTCAATACTCAATCCTCAACCTACAATCTTCAAATCTCAGTTCCCGAACATCAATTCTCAACTCTCTATCCTCAACACTCAGTCGTCAATCATCAATCAACAATCCTCAAACCTCTATATTCAATCTTCAACCCTTCACACTCAATACTCAATCCTCAATCCTCAATCCGCAACCCTCAATCCTCAATTCTCAAACCTCAATACTCAACCCTCAGTCCACAGTCCTCTATCCTCAACCTTCAGTCCTCTATCCTCAATCCTCAATTCTCAATCCTCAATTATCAATCCTGAATCCTCAAACCTCAATCCCCAATCCTCAATCTTCAATCCTCAATCGCCAGTCCTCAATCTTCAATCCTTAATGCTCAATCCTCATTCTTCAATCCTCAATACCCAATCCTCAATCTTCGATCCTCTATCAACAATCCTTAATTCTCAATCCTCAATCCTCAGTCCTCAGCCGTCAAACCTCAATCCCCGACCCTCAGCCCTCATCCTCAATCCTCAGTCCTCAATCCTCAGTCCTCAGTCCTCAAACCTCAACCCTCAACCCTCAGACATCATCCTCAATCCTCAATCCTCAATGCTTAATCCTCAATCTTCAATCCTCAATACTCAATCTTCAATCCTCAACCCTCAGTCCTCAAACCTCAATTCTGAATCCTCAATACTCAACCTTCAATCCTCAATGCTCAGTCCTCAGTATTCAACCATCAATCCTCAATTCTCAATACTCAATAGAATATCCTGAATTCTCAGGATTCAATACTCAAACCTGAATCCTCAACCCTCAGCCCTCATCCTCCATGCTCAATCCTCAATCCTCAATCCTCAACCCTCAATATTCAACACACAACCCTCAGCCATGAATCCTCAATGCTCAACGATCAATCCTCAATTCTCAATACTCAATAGAATATCCTGAATTCTCATGGTTCAATACTCAATCCACAATATTCAATAATCAAATCTCAATCCTCAATCTTCAATCCTCATTACTCAATTTCAAACCTCAATCCTCAATTCTCAATCCTCAATACTCAATCCTCAATCGTCAATCCTCAATCCCCAATCCTCAACCCTCAGTCCTCATCCTCAATTCTCAATCCTCAATCCTCAATCCTCAATCCTCAATTCTCAATACTCAATCTTCAATCTTCAAACCCTAATACTCAATTCCCAATCCTCAATCCTCAGTCCTCAGTCCACAAACCTCAATCCTCAACCCTTAGCCCTCATCCTCCATCCTCAATCCTTAATCATCAATGCTCAATCTTCAATCCTCAATATTCAATTTTCAACACTCAATCATCAATCCTCAATACTCAATCCTCAATCCTCAATCCTCAACTATCGATCCTCAATCGTCAGTCCTCAGTCCTCAAACCTCAATCCTCAACCCTCAGCCCTCATCCTCCATCCTCATCCCTCAATCCTCAATCCTCAATCTTCAATCCTCAATATTCAATCTTCAATCCTCAATCCTCAATCCTCAATCCTCAATCCTCAATCCTCAGTGATCAGGACTCAATCTTCAATACTCAATCATCGATCCTCAACCCTCAATCCTCAATCCTCAATCCTCAATTTTCAATCCTCAATAGAATATCTTCGATTCTCAGTTTTCAATACTCTGTCCTCAGCCATCAATCCTCAATCCTCAATCCTCAATCCTCAATCCTCAATCCTCAATCCTCAATCCTCATTCTACAATCCTCAATACCCAATCCTCAATCTTCAATCTTCAAGCCTCAATTCGCAATCCTCTATCCTCAATCCTCAGACCTCAAGTATCAATACTCAACCCTCAGTCCTCGACCTCAATCCACAACCCTCAATCCTCAATCGTTAATGTTCATTCATCAATATTCAACCTTCAATCCTCAATCCACAATCCTCAATGTTCAGTCCTCAATACCCAATCCTCAACCTTCAATCCTCAATCCTCAACATTTAATGCTCAATACTCGATCCTCAATCCTCAGTCATTAATTATCAATCCTCAATATTCAATCCTCAATCCTCAGACCTCAAGCCTCAACACTCAATATTCAATTGTCAATCATAAACTCACAGCACTCAAACCTCACCCCTCAGTCCTCAATCCTCAGTCCTCAATCATCAACCATCAATCATCAATACTCAATCTTCAATCCTCATTACTCAATCCTCAACCCTTAAACCTCAACACTCAGGATTCAACACTCAGTCATCAATCCTCAACCCCCAATCATCAATTCTCAATCCTCAATCTTCAATCCTCAACAGTCAATCCTCAATGCTCAATCCTCTATCCTCAATCCTCAATCCTCAATCCTCAATCCTCAATCCTCAATCCTCAATCCTCAATCCTCAATCCTCAATCCTCAGTCCTCAAACCTCAATCTTCAATCCTCAATATTCAATCATCAACCCTCAATCCTCAACCCTCAATCCTCAATCCTCAATCCTCAGTGATCAATCCTCAATCCTCAATCCTCAATCCTCAATCCTCAATCCTCAATCATCAATCCTCAATACTCAATCTTCAATCCTCAATCCTCAATCCTCAATACTCAAAACTCAATCTTCAACCCTCAATACTCAATTTTCAATCCTCAATCCTCAATCCTCAATCCTCAGTCCTCATTCTACAATCCTCAACACCCAATCCTCAATCTTCAATCTTCAAGCCTCAATTCGCAATCCTCAATCCTCAATCCTCAGACCTCAAGTATCAATACTCAACCCTCAGTCCTCGACCTCAATCCACAACCCTCAATCCTCAATCGTTAATCTTCATTCATCAATATTCAACCTTCAATCCTCAATCCACAATCCTCAATGTTCAGTCCTCAATACCCAATCCTCAACCTTCAATCCTCAATCCTCAATCCTCAATCCTCAATCCTCAATGCTCAATCCTCTATCCTCAATCCTCAATCCTCAATCCTCAATCCTCAGACCTCAATCTTCAATCCTCTATACTCAATACTCAATTCTCAGTCCTCGAGCCTCAATCCTCACTATTCAATTACCAATCCTGAATTCTGAAACCTCAATCCTCAACCCTCAGTCCTCAATCCTCAATCGCCAATCCTCAAACCTCAACCATCAATCCTCAATCGTCAATCCTCAAGCCTCAACCATCAATCCTCAATCCTCAATCCCCAATCCTCAAACCACAATCGTCAATCCTCAAACCTCAAACTTCAATCCTCAACCCTTAATCCTCAATCCTCAATCCTCAATCCTCAATCCTCAATTTTCAATCCTCAATAGAATATCTTCGATTCTCAGTTTTCAATACTCTGTCCTCAGCCATCAATCCTCAATCCTCAATCCTCAATCCTCAATCCTCAATCCTCAACCCTCAATTCTCTGCCCTCAATAGAAAATCCTCTATTCCCAGTATTCAATACTCAATCCTCAACCTACAATCTTCAAATCTCAGTTCCCGAACATCAATTCTCAACTCTCTATCCTCAACACTCAGTCGTCAATCATCAATCAACAATCCTCAAACCTCTATATTCAATCTTCAACCCTTCACACTCAATACTCAATCCTCAATCCTCAATCCGCAACCCTCAATCCTCAATTCTCAAACCTCAATACTCAACCCTCAGTCCACAGTCCTCTATCCTCAACCTTCAGTCCTCTATCCTCAATCCTCAATTCTCAATCCTCAATTATCAATCCTGAATCCTCAAACCTCAATCCCCAATCCTCAATCTTCAATCCTCAATCGCCAGTCCTCAATCTTCAATCCTTAATGCTCAATCCTCATTCTTCAATCCTCAATACCCAATCCTCAATCTTCGATCCTCTATCAACAATCCTTAATTCTCAATCCTCAATCCTCAGTCCTCAGCCGTCAAACCTCAATCCCCGACCCTCAGCCCTCATCCTCAATCCTCAGTCCTCAATCCTCAGTCCTCAGTCCTCAAACCTCAACCCTCAACCCTCAGACATCATCCTCAATCCTCAATCCTCAATGCTTAATCCTCAATCTTCAATCCTCAATACTCAATCTTCAATCCTCAACCCTCAGTCCTCAAACCTCAATTCTGAATCCTCAATACTCAACCTTCAATCCTCAATGCTCAGTCCTCAGTATTCAACCATCAATCCTCAATTCTCAATACTCAATAGAATATCCTGAATTCTCAGGATTCAATACTCAAACCTGAATCCTCAACCCTCAGCCCTCATCCTCCATGCTCAATCCACAATCCTCAATCCTCAACCCTCAATATTCAACACACAACCCTCAGCCATGAATCCTCAATGCTCAACGATCAATCCTCAATTCTCAATACTCAATAGAATATCCTGAATTCTCATGGTTCAATACTCAATCCACAATATTCAATAATCAAATCTCAATCCTCAATCTTCAATCCTCATTACTCAATTTCAAACCTCAATCCTCAATTCTCAATCCTCAATACTCAATCCTCAATCGTCAATCCTCAATCCCCAATCCTCAACCCTCAGTCCTCATCCTCAATTCTCAATCCTCAATCCTCAATCCTCAATCCTCAATTCTCAATACTCAATCTTCAATCTTCAAACCCTAATACTCAATTCCCAATCCTCAATCCTCAGTCCTCAGTCCACAAACCTCAATCCTCAACCCTTAGCCCTCATCCTCCATCCTCAATCCTTAATCATCAATGCTCAATCTTCAATCCTCAATATTCAATTTTCAACACTCAATCATCAATCCTCAATACTCAATCCTCAATCCTCAATCCTCAACTATCGATCCTCAATCGTCAGTCCTCAGTCCTCAAACCTCAATCCTCAACCCTCAGCCCTCATCCTCCATCCTCATCCCTCAATCCTCAATCCTCAATCTTCAATCCTCAATATTCAATCTTCAATCCTCAATCCTCAATCCTCAATCCTCAATCCTCAATCCTCAGTGATCAGGACTCAATCTTCAATACTCAATCATCGATCCTCAACCCTCAATCCTCAATCCTCAATCCTCAATTTTCAATCCTCAATAGAATATCTTCGATTCTCAGTTTTCAATACTCTGTCCTCAGCCATCAATCCTCAATCCTCAATCCTCAATCCTCAATCCTCAATCCTCAACCCTCAATTCTCTGCCCTCAATAGAAAATCCTCTATTCCCAGTATTCAATACTCAATCCTCAACCTACAATCTTCAAATCTCAGTTCCCGAACATCAATTCTCAACTCTCTATCCTCAACACTCAGTCGTCAATCATCAATCAACAATCCTCAAACCTCTATATTCAATCTTCAACCCTTCACACTCAATACTCAATCCTCAATCCTCAATCCGCAACCCTCAATCCTCAATTCTCAAACCTCAATACTCAACCCTCAGTCCACAGTCCTCTATCCTCAACCTTCAGTCCTCTATCCTCAATCCTCAATTCTCAATCCTCAATTATCAATCCTGAATCCTCAAACCTCAATCCCCAATCCTCAATCTTCAATCCTCAATCGCCAGTCCTCAATCTTCAATCCTTAATGCTCAATCCTCATTCTTCAATCCTCAATACCCAATCCTCAATCTTCGATCCTCTATCAACAATCCTTAATTCTCAATCCTCAATCCTCAGTCCTCAGCCGTCAAACCTCAATCCCCGACCCTCAGCCCTCATCCTCAATCCTCAGTCCTCAATCCTCAGTCCTCAGTCCTCAAACCTCAACCCTCAACCCTCAGACATCATCCTCAATCCTCAATCCTCAATGCTTAATCCTCAATCTTCAATCCTCAATACTCAATCTTCAATCCTCAACCCTCAGTCCTCAAACCTCAATTCTGAATCCTCAATACTCAACCTTCAATCCTCAATGCTCAGTCCTCAGTATTCAACTATCAATCCTCAATTCTCAATACTCAATAGAATATCCTGAATTCTCAGGATTCAATACTCAAACCTGAATCCTCAACCCTCAGCCCTCATCCTCCATGCTCAATCCTCAATCCTCAATCCTCAACCCTCAATATTCAACACACAACCCTCAGCCATGAATCCTCAATGCTCAACGATCAATCCTCAATTCTCAATACTCAATAGAATATCCTGAATTCTCATGGTTCAATACTCAATCCACAATATTCAATAATCAAATCTCAATCCTCAATCTTCAATCCTCATTACTCAATTTCAAACCTCAATCCTCAATTCTCAATCCTCAATACTCAATCCTCAATCGTCACTCCTCAATCCCCAATCCTCAACCCTCAGTCCTCATCCTCAATTCTCAATCCTCAATCCTCAATCCTCAATCCTCAATTCTCAATACTCAATCTTCAATCTTCAAACCCTAATACTCAATTCCCAATCCTCAATCCTCAGTCCTCAGTCCACAAACCTCAATCCTCAACCCTTAGCCCTCATCCTCCATCCTCAATCCTTAATCATCAATGCTCAATCTTCAATCCTCAATATTCAATTTTCAACACTCAATCATCAATCCTCAATACTCAATCCTCAATCCTCAATCCTCAACTATCGATCCTCAATCGTCAGTCCTCAGTCCTCAAACCTCAATCCTCAACCCTCAGCCCTCATCCTCCATCCTCATCCCTCAATCCTCAATCCTCAATCTTCAATCCTCAATATTCAATCTTCAATCCTCAATCCTCAATCCTCAATCCTCAATCCTCAATCCTCAGTGATCAGGACTCAATCTTCAATACTCAATCATCGATCCTCAACCCTCAATCCTCAATCCTCAATCCTCAATCCTCATTTCTCAAACCTCAATTCTCAACCCTCAGTCCTCATCCTCAATTCTCAATCCTCAATCCTCAATCCTCAATCCTCAAGTCTCAATACTCAATCTTCAATCCTCAATCCTCAATCCTCAATCCTCATTTCTCAAACCTCAATCCTCAACCCTCAGACCTCATCCTCAATTCTCAATTCTAAATCCTCAATCATCAATCCTCAATCTTCAATCCTAAATAATCAATCTCCAATCCTAGATCCTCAATCCTCAATCCTCAATCCCCAATCTTCAATCCTCAATAATCAATCTCCAATCCTAGATCCTCAACCCTCAATCCTCAATCCTCAATCCTCAATCCTCATTCTTCAATCCTCAATACGCAATCCTCAATCTTCAATTCTCAATCATCAATCCTCAATTCTCAATCCTCAATCCTCAGTCGTCAAACCTCAATCCCTGACCCTCTGCCCTCATCCTCAAACTTCAGTCTTCAATCCTCAGTCCTCAGTCCTCAAACCTCTATCCTCAACCCTCAGACATCATCCTCAATCCTCAATCCTCAATCCTCAATCCTCAATCTTCAATCCCTAATACTCAATCTTCAATCCTCAATCCTCAGTCCTCAAACCTCAATCCTGAATCTTCAATACTCAACCTTCAAGCCTCAATCCTCAGTCCTCAATCCTCGATCCTCAATCTTCAATCCTCAATATCCAATCTTCAATCCTCAATCCTCAGTCCTCAGTCCTCAAACCTCAATCCTCAACCCTCAGACATCATCCTCAATCCTCAATCCTCAATGCTCAATCCTCAATCTTCAATCCTCAATACTCAATTTTCAACCCTCAATCATCAATCCTCAATTCTGAATCCTCAATCCTCAATCTTCAATCCTCAATCCTCAATCATCAATTCTCAATCCTCAATCCTCAATCCCCAGACCTCAAACATCAATATTCAACCCTCAGTTCTCGTCCTCAATCCACAACCCTCAATCCTCAATCCTCAATCTTCAATCATCAATATTCAATCTTCAATGCTCAATCCTCAATCCTCAATCCTCAATCCTCAATCCTCAATCCTCAATCTTCAATCCTCAATCCTCAATCCTCAATCCTCAATCCTCAACCCTCAATCCTCAATCCTCAATCTTCAATCCTCAATCCTCAATCCTCAATCCTCAGTCCTCAATCTTTAATCATCAATACTGAAACTTCAATCCCCAATCCTCAATCCTCAATCCTCAATCCTCATTCTTCAACCCTCAATACCCAATCCTCAATCTTCAATTCTCAATCCTCAATTCGCAGTCCACAATCCTCAATCCTCAGACATCAAGTATCAATACTCAACCCTCAGTCCTCGTCCTCAATACTCAACCCTCAGTCTTCACCCTCAAACCTCAATCCTCAACCCTCAGTCCTCATCTTCAATTCTCTATTCCCAATTCTCAATCCTCAATCCTCAATCCTCAATCTTCAATCCTCAATAATCAATCTCCAATCCTAGATCATCAATCCCCAATCTTCAATCCTTAATCCTCAATCCTCAGTCATAAATCCTCAATCTTCAATACTCAATCGTCAATCCTCTGTCCTCAATCCTCAATCCTCAATCCTCAATCCTCAATATTCAATCCTCAATACTCAACCTTCAATCCTCAATCCTCAATCCTCAATCCTCAGTCACAAATCCTCAATCTTCAATACTCAATCGTCAATCCTCAGTCCTCAATCCTCAATCCTCAATCCTCGTTCCTCAAACCTCAATCCTCAACCCTCAGTCCTCATCCTCAATTCTCATTTCTCAATCCTCAGTCCTCAATCCTCAATCATCAATCCCCAAGAATCAATCTCCAATCCTAGATCCTCAATACCCAATCCTCAATCCTTAATCCTCAATCTTCAATCCTCAATCGCCAGTCCTCAATCTTCAATCTTCTATGCTCAATCCTCAATCCTCAGCCTCAGTCCTCAATCCTCAACCCTCAATCCTCAAACCTCAATCCTCAACCGTCAGTCCTCGTCCTCAATCCTCAACCCTCAATCCTCAATCCTCAATCTTCAATCATCAATAATCAATCTTCAATCCTCAATCATCATTCGCCAATCCTCAATCCTCAATCCTCAGTCCTCAATCCTCAATCCTCAATCCTCAGGCATCAATACTCAATCGTCAATACTCAATCCTCAATCCTCAATCCTCAATCCTCAATCCTCAACCCTCAATCCCCATTCCTCAAACCTCAATCCTCAACTCTCAGTCCTCATTCTCAATTCTCAATTCTCAATCCTCTATCCTCAATCGTCAATCTTCAATCCTCCATAATCAATCTCCAATCCAAGATCCTCAATCCCCAATCTTCAATCCTTAATCCTCAATCTTCAATCCTCAATCCCCAGTCATCAATCTTCAATCCTCAATGCTCAATCCTCAATCCTCAACCGTCAGTCCTCGTCCTCAATCCTCAAAACTCAATCCTCAATCCTCAATCTTCAATCATCAATACTCAATCTTCAATCCTCAATACTCAATCCTCAATCGTCAATCCTCAATCCCCAATCCTCAATCTTCAATGCTCAATCCTCAATCCTCAATCCTCAATCCTCAATCCTCAATCTTCAATCCTCAGTACTCAATCTTCAATCGCCAACCCTCAATCCCCAATCATCAATCCTCAATCCTCAATCCTGAATTCTCAATCTTCAATCCTCAATACCCAATCCTCAATCTTCAATCCTCAATCCTCAATCATAAATTCTCAATCCTCAATCCTCAATCCTCAGGCCTCAAGCATCAATATTCCATCCTCAGTACTCGTCCTCAATCCACAACCCTCAATCCTCAATCCTCAATCTTCAATCATCAATATTCAATTTTTAATCCTCAATCCTCAATCCTCAATCCTCAATCCTCAATCCTCAATCCTCAATCCTCAATCTTCAATCTTCAACCCTCAATCCTCAATCCTCAATCCTCAATCCTCAATCCTCAATCCTCAATACTCAATCTGCAATGCTCAATCCTCAATCCTCAATCCTCAATCCTCATTCTTCAATCCTCAATACCCTATCCTCAATCTTCAATCCTCAATCCTCAATCCTCAATTCTCAATCCTCAATCCTCAATCCTCAGACGTCAAACATCAATATTCAACCCTCAGTTCTCGTCCTCAATCCACAACCCTCAATCCTCAATCCTCAATCTTCAATCATCAATATTCAATCTTCAATCCTCAATCCTCAATCCTCAATACTCAATCTGCAATCCTCAATCCTCAATCCTCAATCCTCAATCCTCACTCTTCAATCCTCAATACCCAATCCTCAATCTTCAATCCTCAATCCTCAATCCTCATTCTTCAATCTTCAATACCCAATCCTCAATCTTCAATTCTCAATCCTCAATTCGCAATCCACAATCCTCAATCCTCAGACCTCAAGTACCAATTCTCAGCCCTCAGTCCTCGTCCTCAATACTCAACCCTCAGTCTTCATCCTCAAACCTCAATCCTCAACCCTCAGTCCTCATCCTCAATTATCTATTCTCAATTCTCAATCCTCAATCCTCAATCCTGAATCCTCAATCTTCAATCCTCAGTACCCAATCCTCAATCTTCAATCCTCAATCCTCAATCATAAGTTCTCAATCCTCAATCCTCAATCCTCAGGCCTCAAACTACAATATTCCACCCTCAGTACTCGTCCTCAATCCACAACACTCAGTCCTCAATCCTCAATCTTCAATCATCAATATTCAATCTTTAATCCTCAATCCTCAATCCTCAATCCTCAATCCTCAATCCTCAATCCTCAATCCTCAATCTTCAATCCTTTTCCCGCAATCCCCAATTCTCAATCCTCAATACTCAATCCTCCATCCTGAACCTTCAATCCTCACCCTGCAATACCCAATCCTCCACACTCAAACCTCAATTGTAAATCCTCCGTCGAATATCGTCAGTTCTCAGTTTTCTATACTCAACCCTCAATCTTCAATTTTTAAATCTCAGTTCACAGACATCAATCCTCGTCACTCTGTTCTCAACACTCAGTCCTGAATCTTCAATAATCTATCCTCAATCCTTAATCTTCAATCCTCAATCCTCAATCCTCAACCCTCATTCCCCAACCCTCAATCCTCAATTTTCAATCCTCTATCCTCAATCCTCAATCGTCAATACTCAATCCTAAGTAATCAAGCCTCAATTCTCAATATTCAATTGTCAATCCTCAAATCTCAAACATCAAACCTCAGCCATCAGTCCTCAATCCTCAGTCCTCAATCGTCAATCCTCAATCGTCAGTCGTCAATCCTCAATCCTCAGCCATCAATCCTCAACCCTCAATCGCCTATCCTCAATCCTCAATCCTCAATCCTCAATCCTCATTCCTCATTTCTCAAACCTCAATCCTCAACCCTCAGTCCTCATCCTCAATTCTCAATCCTCAATCCTCAATCATCAATCCTCAATCTTCAATCCTCAATAATCAATCTCCAATTCTAGATCCTCAATCCTCAATCCTCAATCCTCAATCCTCAATCCTCAATCCTCAATCCTCAATCATCAATCCTCAATACTCAATCTTCAATCCTCAATCCTCAATCCTCAATACTCAAAACTCAATCTTCAACCCTCAATACTCAATTTTCAATCCTCAATCCTCATTCCTCAATCCTCAATCCTCATTCTACAATCCTCAATACCCAATCCTGAATCTTCAATCTTCAAGCCTCAATTCGCAATCCTCAATCCTCAATCCTCAGACCACAAGTATCAATACTCAACCCTCAGTCCTCGTCCTCAATCCACAACCCTCAATCCTCAATCGTTAATCTTCATTCATCAATATTCAACCTTCAATCCTCATTCCACAATCCTCAATGTTCAGTCCTCAATACCCAATCCTCAATCTTCAATCCTCAATCCTCAATCCTCAATGTTCAGTCCTCAATACCCAATCCTCAATCTTCAATCCTCAATCCTCAATCCTCAATCCTCAATCCTCAATCCTCAATCGTCTATCTTCAATCCTCAATACTCAATCTTCAATCCTCAATCCTCAATCCTCAATCCTCAATCCTCATTCTTCAATCCTCAATACCCAATCCTCAATCTTCAATCCTCAACCCTTAATACTCAATCCTCAATCCTCAATCCTCAATCCTCAATTTTCAATCCTCAATAGAATATCTTCAATTCTCAGTTTTCAATACTCTGTCCTCAATCTTCAATCCTCAATCATCAATCGTAAATCCTCAATCCTCAATCCTCAATCCTCAATCCTCAATCCTCAATTCTCAGCCCTCAATAGAAAATCCTCAATTCCCAGTATTCAATACTCGATCCTCAACCTACAATCTTCAAATCTCAGTTCCCGTACATCAATTCTCAACACTCTATCCTCAACACTCAGTCCTCAACCATCAATCAACAATCCTCAAACCTCTATATTCAATCTTCAATCCTCGACACTCAATACTCAATCCTCAATCCTCAATCCCCAACACTCAATCCTCATCCCTCAGTAGTCAACCTTCAATCTTCAATCCTCAATCTTCAATCCTCAATCCTCAATCCTCAATGTTCAGTCCTCAATACCCAATCCTCAATGCTCAATCCTCAATACTCAACCCTCAATCCTCAATCCTCAATCCTCAACATTTAATGCTCAATACTCGATCCTCAATCCTCAGTCATTAATTATCAATCCTCAATATTCAA
The DNA here is from genome assembly GCF_051401765.1 of Calliopsis andreniformis. Taxonomy (NCBI): domain Eukaryota; kingdom Metazoa; phylum Arthropoda; class Insecta; order Hymenoptera; family Andrenidae; genus Calliopsis; species Calliopsis andreniformis. The sequence continues at coordinate 1,454,102 of NW_027480458.1, forward strand.
TCCTCAATCCTCAGACCTCAAGCCTCAACACTCAATATTCAATTGTCAATCATAAACTCACAGCACTCAAACCTCACCCCTCAGTCCTCAATCCTCAGTCCTCAATAATCAACCATCAATCATCAATACTCAATCTTCAATCCTCATTACTCAATCCTCAACCCTTAAACCTCAACACTCAGGATTCAACCCTCAGTCATCAATCCTCAACCCCCAATCATCAATTCTCAATCCTCAATCTTCAATCCTCAACAGTCAATCCTCAATGCTCAATCCTCTATCCTCAATCCTCAATCCTCAATCCTCAATCCTCAATCCTCAATCCTCAATCCTCAATCCTCAATCCTCAATCCTCAATCCTCAATCCTCAGTCCTCAAACCTCAATCTTCAATCCTCAATATTCAATCATCAACCCTCAATCCTCAACACTCAATCCTCAATCCTCAATCCTCAGTGATCAATACTCAATCTTTAATACACAATCCTCAATCCTCAATCCTCAATCCTCAATCCTCAATCCTCATTACTCATTTCTCAAACCTCAATCCTCAACCCTCAGTCCTCATCCTCAATTCTCAATCCTCAATCCTCAATCATCAATCCTCAATCTTCAATTCTCAATAATCAATCTCCAATTCTAGATCCTCAATCCTCAATCCTCAATCCTCAATCCTCAATCCTCAATCCTCAATCCTCAATCCTCAATCCTCAATCATCAATCCTCAATACTCAATCTTCAATCCTCAATCCTCAATCCTCAATACTCAAAACTCAATCTTCAACCCTCAATACTCAATTTTCAATCCTCAATCCTCAATCCTCAATCCTCAATCCTCATTCTACAATCCTCAATACCCAATCCTCAATCTTCAATCTTCAAGCCTCAATTCGCAATCCTCTATCCTCAATCCTCAGACCTCAAGTATCAATACTCAACCCTCAGTCCTCGACCTCAATCGACAACCCTCAATCCTCAATCGTTAATCTTCATTCATCAATATTCAACCTTCAATCCTCAATCCACAATCCTCAATGTTCAGTCCTCAATACCCAATCCTCAACCTTCAATCCTCAATCCTCAACATTTAATGCTCAATACTCGATCCTCAATCCTCAGTCATTAATTATCAATCCTCAATATTCAATCCTCAATCCTCAGACCTCAAGCCTCAACACTCAATATTCAATTGTCAATCATAAACTCACAGCACTCAAACCTCACCCCTCAGTCCTCAATCCTCAGTCCTCAATCATCAACCATCAATCATCAATACTCAATCTTCAATCCTCATTACTCAATCCTCAACCCTTAAACCTCAACACTCAGGATTCAACCCTCAGTCATCAATCCTCAACCCCCAATCATCAATTCTCAATCCTCAATCTTCAATCCTCAACAGTCAATCCTCAATGCTCAATCCTCTATCCTCAATCCTCAATCCTCAATCCTCAATCCTCAATCCTCAATCCTCAATCCTCAATCCTCAGTCCTCAAACCTCAATCTTCAATCCTCAATATTCAATCATCAACCCTCAATCCTCAACCCTCAATCCTCAATCCTCAATCCTCAGTGATCAATCCTCAATCCTCAATCCTCAATCCTCAATCCTCAATCCTCAATCATCAATCCTCAATACTCAATCTTCAATCCTCAATCCTCAATCCTCAATACTCAAAACTCAATCTTCAACCCTCAATACTCAATTTTCAATCCTCAATCCTCAATCCTCAATCCTCAATCCTCATTCTACAATCCTCAACACCCAATCCTCAATCTTCAATCTTCAAGCCTCAATTCGCAATCCTCAATCCTCAATCCTCAGACCTCAAGTATCAATACTCAACCCTCAGTCCTCGGCCTCAATCCACAACCCTCAATCCTCAATCGTTAATCTTCATTCATCAATATTCAACCTTCAATCCTCAATCCACAATCCTCAATGTTCAGTCCTCAATACCCAATCCTCAACCTTCAATCCTCAATCCTCAATCCTCAATCCTCAATCCTCAATCCTCAATCCTCTATCCTCAATCCTCAATCCTCAATCCTCAATCCTCAGACCTCAATCTTCAATCCTCTATACTCAATACTCAATTCTCAGTCCTCGAGCCTCAATCCTCACTATTCAATTACCAATCCTGAATTCTGAAACCTCAATCCTCAACCCTCAGTCCTCAATCCTCAATCGCCAATCCTCAAACCTCAACCATCAATCCTCAATCGTCAATCCTCAAGCCTCAACCATCAATCCTCAATCCTCAATCCCCAATCCTCAAACCACAATCGTCAATCCTCAAACCTCAAACTTCAATCCTCAACCCTTAATCCTCAATCCTTAATCCTCAATCCTCAATTTTCAATCCTCAATAGAATATCTTCGATTCTCAGTTTTCAATACTCTGTTCTCAGCCATCAATCCTCAATCCTCAATCCTTAATACTCAATCCTTAATCCTCAACCTCAATTCTCAGCCCTCAATAGAAAATCCTCAATTCCCAGTATTCAATACTCAATCCTCAACCTACAATCTTCAAATCTCAGTTCCCGAACATCAATTCTCAACTCTCTATCCTCAACACTCAGTCGTCAATCATCAATCAACAATCCTCAAACCTCTATATTCAATCTTCAACCCTCCACACTCAATGCTCAATCCTCAATCCTCAATCCGCAACCCTCAATCCTCAATTCTCAAACCTCAATCCTCAACCCTCAGTCCACAGTCCTCAATCCTCAACCTTCAGTCCTCTATCCTCAATCCTCAATTATCAATCCTAAATCCTCAAACTTCAACCTCAATCCTCAATCTTGAAACATGAATACACAATCCTCAATCTCCAATCCTCGAACCTCAATCGTCAATCCTCAATCCTCAAAACTGAGTCCTCAATCCTCAATACTCAATCTTCAATCCTTTTCCCGCAATCCCCAATTCTCAATCCTCAATACTCAATCCTCCATCCTGAACCTTCAATCCTCACCCTGCAATACCCAATCCTCCATACTCAAACCTCAATTGTAAATCCTCAGTCGAATATCGTCAGTTCTCAGTTTTCAATACTCAACCCTCAATCTTCAATTTTTAAATCTCAGTTCACAGACATCAATCCTCGTCACTCTGTTCTCAACACTCAGTCCTGAGTCTTCAATAATCTATCCTCAAACCTTAATCTTCAATCCTCAATCCTCAATCCTCAATCCTCAATTTTCAATCCTCAATAGAATATCTTCGATTCTCAGTTTTCAATACTCTGTCCTCAGCCATCAATCCTCAATCCTCAATCCTCAATCCTCAATCCTCAATCCTCAACCTCAATTCTCAGCCCTCAATAGAAAATCCTCAATTCCCAGTATTCAATACTCAATCCTCAACCTACAATCTTCAAATCTCAGTTCCCGAACATCAATTCTCAACTCTCTATCCTCAACACTCTGTCGTCAATCATCAATCAACAATCCTCAAACCTCTATATTCAATCTTCAATCCTCGACACTCAATACTCAATCCTCAATACTGAATCCCCAACACTCAATCCTCATCACTCAGTAGTCAACCCTCAATACTCAATCCTCAATCCTCAACCTTCAATCCTCAATCCTCAATCTTCAATCCTCAATTCTCTGTCCTCAATCCTGTATCCTCAATCCTCAATCCTCAATTCTCAATCCTCAATCCTCAATCCTCAATCCTCAGATGTCAATCCTCAATCCTCAGCCATCAATCCTCAATCCTCAATCCCCAATCATCAATCATCAATCCTCAATTCTCAATCTTCAATCCTCAACATTCATTCCTCAATGCTCAATACTCAATCCTCAATCCTCAATCCTCAGTCATCAGTTCTCAATCCTCAATATTCAATCCTCAATCCTCAGTCCTCAAGCCTTGATCCTCAATCCTCAATACTCAATCCTCAATCCTCAGGCCTCGATCCTCAATCCTCAATATTCAATTAACAATCCTGGGTTTTGAAACCTCAATCGACAACCCTCAGTACTCAATCCTCAATCTTCAATCCTCAAACCTCTACCATCAATCCTCAATACTTAATCCTCAATCCTCAATCCTCAATCCTCAATCCTTAATCCTCAGTCCTCAATCCTCAATCCTCAATCCGCAATCCTCAATCCTCAATCCTCAATCGTCAATACTCAATCCTAAGTAATCAAGCCTCAATTCTCAATATTCAATTGTCAATCCTCAAATCTCAAACATCAAACCTCAGCCATCAGTCCTCAATCCTCAGTCCTCAATCGTCAATCCTCAATCGTCAGTCGTCAATCCTCAATCCTCAGCCATCAATCCCCAACCCTCAATCGCCTATCCTCAATCCTCAATCCTCAATCCTCAATCCTCATTCCTCATTTCTCAAACCTCAATCCTCAACCCTCAGTCCTCATCCTCAATTCTCAATCCTCAATCCTCAATCATCAATCCTCAATCTTCAATCCTCAATAATCAATCTCCAATTCTAGATCCTCAATCCTCAATCCTCAATCCTCAATCCTCAATCCTCAATCCTCAATCCTCAATCCTCAATCCTCAATCATCAATCCTCAATACTCAATCTTCAATCCTCAATCCTCAATCCTCAATACTCAAAACTCAATCTTCAACCCTCAATACTCAATTTTCAATCCTCAATCCTCAATCCTCAATCCTCAATCCTCATTCTACAATCCTCAATACCCAATCCTCAATCTTCAATCTTCAAGCCTCAATTCGCAATCCTCAATCCTCAATCCTCAGACCTCAAGTATCAATACTCAACCCTCAGTCCTCGACCTCAATCCACAACCCTCAATCCTCAATCGTTAATCTTCATTCATCAATATTCAACCTTCAATCCTCAATCCACAATCCTCAATGTTCAGTCCTCAATACCCAATCCTCAACCTTCAATCCTCAATCCTCAACATTTAATGCTCAATACTCGATCCTCAATCCTCAGTCATTAATTATCAATCCTCAATATTCAATCCTCAATCCTCAGACCTCAAGCCTCAACACTCAATATTCAATTGTCAATCATAAACTCACAGCACTCAAACCTCACCCCTCAGTCCTCAATCCTCAGTCCTCAATCATCAACCATCAATCATCAATACTCAATCTTCAATCCTCATTACTCAATCCTCAACCCTTAAACCTCAACACTCAGGATTCAACCCTCAGTCATCAATCCTCAACCCCCAATCATCAATTCTCAATCCTCAATCTTCAATCCTCAACAGTCAATCCTCAATGCTCAATCCTCTATCCTCAATCCTCAATCCTCAATCCTCAATCCTCAATCCTCAATCCTCAATACTCAATCCTCAATCCTCAATCCTCAGTCCTCAAACCTCAATCTTCAATCCTCAATATTCAATCATCAACCCTCAATCCTCAACCCTCAATCCTCAATCCTCAATCCTCAGTGATCAATACTCAATCTTTAATACACAATCCTCAATCCTCAATCCTCAATCCTCAATCCTCAATCCTCATTACTCATTTCTCAAACCTCAATCCTCAACCCTCAGTCCTCATCCTCAATTCTCAATCCTCAATCCTCAATCATCAATCCTCAATCTTCAATTCTCAATAATCAATCTCCAATTCTAGATCCTCAATCCTCAATCCTCAATCCTCAATCCTCAATCCTCAATCCTCAATCCTCAATCATCAATCCTCAATACTCAATCTTCAATCCTCAATCCTCAATCCTCAATACTCAAAACTCAATCTTCAACCCTCAATACTCAATTTTCAATCCTCAATCCTCAATCCTCAATCCTCAATCCTCATTCTACAATCCTCAATACCCAATCCTCAATCTTCAATCTTCAAGCCTCAATTCGCAATCCTCAATCCTCAATCCTCAGACCTCAAGTATCAATACTCAACCCTCAGTCCTCGACCTCAATCCACAACCCTCAATCCTCAATCGTTAATCTTCATTCATCAATATTCAACCTTCAATCCTCAATACCCAATCCTCAATCTTCAATCCTCAACCCTTAATCCTCAATCCTCAATCCTCAATCCCCAATCCTCAAACCACAATCGTCAATCCTCAAACCTCAAACTTCAATCCTCAACCCTTAGTCCTCAATCCTTAATCCTCAATCCTCAATTTTCAATCCTCAATAGAATATCTTCGATTCTAAGTTTTCAATACTCTGTTCTCAGCCATCAATCCTCAATCCTCAATCCTTAATACTCAATCCTTAATCCTCAACCTCAATTCTCAGCCCTCAATAGAAAATCCTCAATTCCCAGTATTCAATACTCAATCCTCAACCTACAATCTTCAAATCTCAGTTCCCGAACATCAATTCTCAACTCTCTATCCTCAACACTCAGTCGTCAATCATCAATCAACAATCCTCAAACCTCTATATTCAATCTTCAACCCTCCACACTCAATGCTCAATCCTCAATCCTCAATCCTCAATCTTCAATCCTCAATTCTCTGTCCTCAATCCTGTATCCTCAATCCTCAATCCTCAATTCTCAATCCTCAATCCTCAATCCTCAATCCTCAGATGTCAATCCTCAATCCTCAGCCATCAATCCTCAATCCTCAATCCCCAATCATCAATCATCAATCCTCAATTCTCAATCTTCAATCCTCAACATTCATTCCTCAATGCTCAATACTCAATCCTCAATCCTCAATCCTCAGTCATCAGTTCTCAATCCTCAATATTCAATCCTCAATCCTCAGTCCTCAAGCCTTGATCCTCAATCCTCAATACTCAATCCTCAATCCTCAGGCCTCGATCCTCAATCCTCAATATTCAATTAACAATCCTGGGTTTTGAAACCTCAATCGACAACCCTCAGTACTCAATCCTCAATCTTCAATCCTCAAACCTCTACCATCAATCCTCAATACTTAATCCTCAATCCTCAATCCTCAATCCTCAATCCTCAATCCTCAGTCCTCAATCCTCAATCCTCAATCCGCAATCCTCAATCCTCAATCCTCAATCGTCAATACTCAATCCTAAGTAATCAAGCCTCAATTCTCAATATTCAATTGTCAATCCTCAAATCTCAAACATCAAACCTCAGCCATCAGTCCTCAATCCTCAGTCCTCAATCGTCAATCCTCAATCGTCAGTCGTCAATCCTCAATCCTCAGCCATCAATCCCCAACCCTCAATCGCCTATCCTCAATCCTCAATCCTCAATCCTCAATCCTCATTCCTCATTTCTCAAACCTCAATCCTCAACCCTCAGTCCACATCCTCAATTCTCAATCCTCAATCCTCAATCATCAATCCTCAATCTTCAATCCTCAATAATCAATCTCCAATTCTAGATCCTCAATCCTCAATCCTCAATCCTCAATCCTCAATCCTCAATCCTCAATCCTCAATCCTCAATCCTCAATCATCAATCCTCAATACTCAATCTTCAATCCTCAATCCTCAATCCTCAATACTCAAAACTCAATCTTCAACCCTCAATACTCAATTTTCAATCCTCAATCCTCAATCCTCAATCCTCAATCCTCATTCTACAATCCTCAATACCCAATCCTGAATCTTCAATCTTCAAGCCTCAATTCGCAATCCTCAGTCCTCAATCCTCAGACCTCAAGTATCAATACTCAACACTCAGTCCTCGTCCTCAATCCACAACCCTCAATCCTCAATCGTTAATCTTCATTCATCAATATTCAACCTTCAATCCTCAATCCACAATCCTCAATGTTCAGTCCTCAATACCCAATCCTCAATCTTCAATCCTCAATCCTCAATCCTCAATGTTCAGTCCTCAATACCCAATCCTCAATCTTCAATCCTCAATCCTCAATCCTAAATCCTCAATCCTCAATCCTCAATCCTCAATCCTCAATCCTCAATTCTCAGCCCTCAATAGAAAATCCTCAATTCCCAGTATTCAATACTCGATCCTCAACCTACAATCTTCAAATCTCAGTTCCCGTACATCAATTCTCAACACTCTATCCTCAACACTCAGTCCTCAACCATCAATCAACAATCCTCAAACCTCTATATTCAATCTTCAATCCTCGACACTCAATACTCAATCCTCAATCCTCAATCCCCAACACTCAATCCTCATCCCTCAGTAGTCAACCCTCAATCTTCAATCCTCAATCTTCAATCCTCAATCCTCAATCCTCAATGTTCAGTCCTCAATACCCAATCCTCAATGCTCAATCCTCAATACTCAACCCTCAATCCTCAATCCTCAATCCTCAATCCTCAATCCTCAATCCTCAATCCTCAATCCTCAATCCTCAATCCTCAATCCTCAGTCCTCAAACCTCAATCTTCAATCCTCAATATTCAATCATCAACCCTCAATCCTCAACCCTCAATCCTCAATCCTCAATCCTCAGTGATCAATACTCAATCTTTAATACACAGTCCTCAATCCTCAATCCTCAATCCTCAATCCTCAATCCTCATTACTCATTTCTCAAACCTCAATCCTCAACCCTCAGTCCTCATCCTCAATTCTCAATCCTCAATCCTCAATCATCAATCCTCAATCTTCAATTCTCAATAATCAATCTCCAATTCTAGATCCTCAATCCTCAATCCTCAATCCTCAATCCTCAATCCTCAATCCTCAATCCTCAATCCTCAATCATCAATCCTCAATACTCAATCTTCAATCCTCAATCCTCAATCCTCAATACTCAAAACTCAATCTTCAACCCTCAATACTCAATTTTCAATCCTCAATCCTCAATCCTCAATCCTCAATCCTCATTCTACAATCCTCAATACCCAATCCTCAATCTTCAATCTTCAAGCCTCAATTCGCAATCCTCAATCCTCAATCCTCAGACCTCAAGTATCAATACTCAACCCTCAGTCCTCGACCTCAATCCACAACCCTCAATCCTCAATCGTTAATCTTCATTCATCAATATTCAACCTTCAATCCTCAATCCACAATCCTCAATGTTCAGTCCTCAATACCCAATCCTCAACCTTCAATCCTCAATCCTCAACATTTAATGCTCAATACTCGATCCTCAATCCTCAGTCATTAATTATCAATCCTCAATATTCAATCCTCAATCCTCAGACCTCAAGCCTCAACACTCAATATTCAATTGTCAATCATAAACTCACAGCACTCAAACCTCACCCCTCAGTCCTCAATCCTCAGTCCTCAATCATCAACCATCAATCATCAATACTCAATCTTCAATCCTCATTACTCAATCCTCAACCCTTAAACCTCAACACTCAGGATTCAACCCTCAGTCATCAATCCTCAACCCCCAATCATCAATTCTCAATCCTCAATCTTCAATCCTCAACAGTCAATCCTCAATGCTCAATCCTCTATCCTCAATCCTCAATCCTCAATCCTCAATCCTCAATCCTCAATCCTCAATACTCAATCCTCAATCCTCAATCCTCAGTCCTCAAACCTCAATCTTCAATCCTCAATATTCAATCATCAACCCTCAATCCTCAACCCTCAATCCTCAATCCTCAATCCTCAGTGATCAATACTCAATCTTTAATACACAATCCTCAATCCTCAATCCTCAATCCTCAATCCTCAATCCTCATTACTCATTTCTCAAACCTCAATCCTCAACCCTCAGTCCTCATCCTCAATTCTCAATCCTCAATCCTCAATCATCAATCCTCAATCTTCAATTCTCAATAATCAATCTCCAATTCTAGATCCTCAATCCTCAATCCTCAATCCTCAATCCTCAATCCTCAATCCTCAATCCTCAATCATCAATCCTCAATACTCAATCTTCAATCCTCAATCCTCAATCCTCAATACTCAAAACTCAATCTTCAACCCTCAATACTCAATTTTCAATCCTCAATCCTCAATCCTCAATCCTCAATCCTCATTCTACAATCCTCAATACCCAATCCTCAATCTTCAATCTTCAAGCCTCAATTCGCAATCCTCAATCCTCAATCCTCAGACCTCAAGTATCAATACTCAACCCTCAGTCCTCGACCTCAATCCACAACCCTCAATCCTCAATCGTTAATCTTCATTCATCAATATTCAACCTTCAATCCTCAATCCACAATCCTCAATGTTCAGTCCTCAATACCCAATCCTCAACCTTCAATCCTCAATCCTCAATCCTCAATCCTCAATCCTCAATCCTCAATCGTCTATCTTCAATCCTCAATACTCAATCTTCAATCCTCAATCCTCAATCCTCAATCCTCAATCCTCAATCCTCATTCTTCAATCCTCAATACCCAATCCTCAATCTTCAATCCTCAACCCTTAATCCTCAATCCTCAATCCTCAATCCTCAATCCTCAATCCTCAATCCTCAATCGTCAATCCTCAACCCTCAACCCTGATTCATCAAACCTCAACCATCAGTTATCAACCCTCAATCTTCAATCATCAATCCTCAATCATCCATTCTCAATCCTCAATCTTCAATCATCAACACTCAATACTCAACCCTCAATGCTTAATCCTCAATCCTCAATCCTCAATCCTCAATCCTCAATCCTCAATCCTCAATCGTCAATCCTCAATCCTCAATCCTCAATCCCCAATCGTCAATCATCAATCCTCAATCCTCAATCTTCAATCCTCAACATTCATTCCTCAATGCTCAATACTCAATCCTCAATCCTCAGTACTCTGTCATCAGTTCTGAATCCTCAATATTCAATCCTCAATCCTCAGTCCTCAAGCCTTAATCCTCAATCCTCAATCCTCAATCTTCAATCCTCAATACTCAATCCTCAATCCTCAGACATCGATCCTCAATCCTCAATATTCAATTAACAATCCTGGATTCTGAAACCTCAATCGACAACCCTCAGTACTCAATCCTCCATCTTCAATCCTCAAACCTCTACCATCAATCCTCAATACTTAATCCTCAATCCTCAATCCTCAATGCTCAATAGAAAATCCTCAATTCTCTGTTTTCAGTACTCAACCCTCAATCTTTAATTTTCAAATCTCAGTTCACAGACATCAATCCTCAACACTCTGTCCTCAACACTCAGTCCTCAATCTTCAATCATCAAATCTCAATTCATTATCTTCAGTCATCAATCCTCAGTCCACAACATTCAATCCTCAATAATCAACACTCAATCCTCAATCCTCAATCCTCAATCCTCAATCCTCAATCCTCAATCCTCAATGCGCAATCCTCAATCCTCAATCCTCAATCCACAGTCCTCAATCGTCCGTCCTCAATTCTCTACCCTCAATCCTCAATGCTCAATACTCAATACTCAACCCTCAATCCTCAATCCTCAATCCTCGACATTTAATCCTCAATCCTCAATCCTCAATCCTCAATCCTCAATCCTCAATCCCCAATCCTCAAACCACAATCGTCAATCCTCAAACCTCAAACTTCAATCCTCAACCCTTAATCCTCAATCCTCAATCCTCAATCCTCAATTTTCAATCCTCAATAGAATATCTTCGATTCTCAGTTTTCAATACTCTGTCCTCAGCCATCAATCCTCAATCCTCAATCCTCAATCCTCAATCCTCAATCCTCAACCCTCAATTCTCTGCCCTCAATAGAAAATCCTCTATTCCCAGTATTCAATACTCAATCCTCAACCTACAATCTTCAAATCTCAGTTCCCGAACATCAATTCTCAACTCTCTATCCTCAACACTCAGTCGTCAATCATCAATCAACAATCCTCAAACCTCTATATTCAATCTTCAACCCTTCACACTCAATACTCAATCCTCAATCCTCAATCCGCAACCCTCAATCCTCAATTCTCAAACCTCAATACTCAACCCTCAGTCCACAGTCCTCTATCCTCAACCTTCAGTCCTCTATCCTCAATCCTCAATTCTCAATCCTCAATTATCAATCCTGAATCCTCAAACCTCAATCCCCAATCCTCAATCTTCAATCCTCAATCGCCAGTCCTCAATCTTCAATCCTTAATGCTCAATCCTCATTCTTCAATCCTCAATACCCAATCCTCAATCTTCGATCCTCTACCAACAATCCTTAATTCTCGATCCTCAATCCTCAGTCCTCAGCCGTCAAACCTCAATCCCCGACCCTCAGCCCTCATCCTCAATCCTCAGTCCTCAATCCTCAGTCCTCAGTCCTCAAACCTCAACCCTCAACCCTCAGACATCATCCTCAATCCTCAATCCTCAATGCTTAATCCTCAATCTTCAATCCTCAATACTCAATCTTCAATCCTCAACCCTCAGTCCTCAAACCTCAATTCTGAATCCTCAATACTCAACCTTCAATCCTCAATGCTCAGTCCTCAGTATTCAACCATCAATCCTCAATTCTCAATACTCAATAGAATATCCTGAATTCTCAGGATTCAATACTCAAACCTGAATCCTCAACCCTCAGCCCTCATCCTCCATGCTCAATCCTCAATCCTCAATCCTCAACCCTCAATATTCAACACACAACCCTCAGCCATGAATCCTCAATGCTCAACGATCAATCCTCAATTCTCAATACTCAATAGAATATCCTGAATTCTCATGGTTCAATACTCAATCCACAATATTCAATAATCAAATCTCAATCCTCAATCTTCAATCCTCATTACTCAATTTCAAACCTCAATCCTCAATTCTCAATCCTCAATACTCAATCCTCAATCGTCAATCCTCAATCCCCAATCCTCAACCCTCAGTCCTCATCCTCAATTCTCAATCCTCAATCCTCAATCCTCAATCCTCAATTCTCAATACTCAATCTTCAATCTTCAAACCCTAATACTCAATTCCCAATCCTCAATCCTCAGTCCTCAGTCCACAAACCTCAATCCTCAACCCTTAGCCCTCATCCTCCATCCTCAATCCTTAATCATCAATGCTCAATCTTCAATCCTCAATATTCAATTTTCAACACTCAATCATCAATCCTCAATACTCAATCCTCAATCCTCAATCCTCAACTATCGATCCTCAATCGTCAGTCCTCAGTCCTCAAACCTCAATCCTCAACCCTCAGCCCTCATCCTCCATCCTCATCCCTCAATCCTCAATCCTCAATCTTCAATCCTCAATATTCAATCTTCAATCCTCAATCCTCAATCCTCAATCCTCAATCCTCAATCCTCAGTGATCAGTACTCAATCTTCAATACTCAATCATCGATCCTCAACCCTCAATCCTCAATCCTCAATCCTCAATCCTCATTTCTCAAACCTCAATTCTCAACCCTCAGTCCTCATCCTCAATTCTCAATCCTCAATCCTCAATCCTCAATCCTCAAGTCTCAATACTCAATCTTCAATCCTCAATCCTCAATCCTCAATCCTCATTTCTCAAACCTCAATCCTCAACCCTCAGACCTCATCCTCAATTCTCAATTCTAAATCCTCAATCATCAATCCTCAATCTTCAATCCTAAATAATCAATCTCCAATCCTAGATCCTCAATCCTCAATCCTCAATCCCCAATCTTCAATCCTCAATAATCAATCTCCAATCCTAGATCCTCAACCCTCAATCCTCAATCCTCAATCCTCAATCCTCATTCTTCAATCCTCAATACGCAATCCTCAATCTTCAATTCTCAATCATCAATCCTCAATTCTCAATCCTCAATCCTCAATCCTCAGTCGTCAAACCTCAATCCCTGACCCTCTGCCATCATCCTCAAACTTCAGTCTTCAATCCTCAGTCCTCAGTCCTCAAACCTCTATCCTCAACCCTCAGACATCATCCTCAATCCTCAATCCTCAATCCTCAATCCTCAATCTTCAATCCCTAATACTCAATCTTCAATCCTCAATCCTCAGTCCTCAAACCTCAATCCTGAATCTTCAATACTCAACCTTCAAGCCTCAATCCTCAGTCCTCAATCCTCGATCCTCAATCTTCAAACCTCAATATCCAATCTTCAATCCTCAATCCTCAGTCCTCAGTCCTCAAACCTCAATCCTCAACCCTCAGACATCATCCTCAATCCTCAATCCTCAATGCTCAATCCTCAATCTTCAATCCTCAATACTCAATTTTCAACCCTCAATCATCAATCCTCAATTCTGAATCCTCAATCCTCAATCTTCAATCCTCAATCCTCAATCATCAATTCTCAATCCTCAATCCTCAATCCCCAGACCTCAAACATCAATATTCAACCCTCAGTTCTCGTCCTCAATCCACAACCCTCAATCCTCAATCCTCAATCTTCAATCATCAATATTCAATCTTCAATTCTCAATCCTCAATCCTCAATCCTCAATCCTCAATCCTCAATCCTCAATCCTCAATCCTCAATCCTCAATCTTCAATCCTCGATCCTCAATCCTCAATCCTCAATCCTCAACCCTCAATCCTCAATCCTCAATCTTCAATCCTCAATCCTCAATCCTCAATCCTCAACCTCAATTCTCAGCCCTCAATAGAAAATCCTCAATTCCCAGTATTCAATACTCAATCCTCAACCTACAATCTTCAAATCTCAGTTCCCGAACATCAATTCTCAACTCTCTATCCTCAACACTCTGTCGTCAATCATCAATCAACAATCCTCAAACCTCTATATTCAATCTTCAATCCTCGACACTCAATACTCAATCCTCAATACTGAATCCCCAACACTCAATCCTCATCACTCAGTAGTCAACCCTCAATACTCAATCCTCAATCCTCAACCTTCAATCCTCAATCCTCAATCTTCAATCCTCAATTCTCTGTCCTCAATCCTGTATCCTCAATCCTCAATCCTCAATTCTCAATCCTCAATCCTCAATCCTCAATCCTCAGATGTCAATCCTCAATCCTCAGCCATCAATCCTCAATCCTCAATCCCCAATCATCAATCATCAATCCTCAATTCTCAATCTTCAATCCTCAACATTCATTCCTCAATGCTCAATACTCAATCCTCAATCCTCAATCCTCAGTCATCAGTTCTCAATCCTCAATATTCAATCCTCAATCCTCAGTCCTCAAGCCTTGATCCTCAATCCTCAATACTCAATCCTCAATCCTCAGGCCTCGATCCTCAATCCTCAATATTCAATTAACAATCCTGGGTTTTGAAACCTCAATCGACAACCCTCAGTACTCAATCCTCAATCTTCAATCCTCAAACCTCTACCATCAATCCTCAATACTTAATCCTCAATCCTCAATCCTCAATCCTCAATCCTTAATCCTCAGTCCTCAATCCTCAATCCTCAATCCGCAATCCTCAATCCTCAATCCTCAATCGTCAATACTCAATCCTAAGTAATCAAGCCTCAATTCTCAATATTCAATTGTCAATCCTCAAATCTCAAACATCAAACCTCAGCCATCAGTCCTCAATCCTCAGTCCTCAATCGTCAATCCTCAATCGTCAGTCGTCAATCCTCAATCCTCAGCCATCAATCCCCAACCCTCAATCGCCTATCCTCAATCCTCAATCCTCAATCCTCAATCCTCATTCCTCATTTCTCAAACCTCAATCCTCAACCCTCAGTCCTCATCCTCAATTCTCAATCCTCAATCCTCAATCATCAATCCTCAATCTTCAATCCTCAATAATCAATCTCCAATTCTAGATCCTCAATCCTCAATCCTCAATCCTCAATCCTCAATCCTCAATCCTCAATCCTCAATCCTCAATCCTCAATCATCAATCCTCAATACTCAATCTTCAATCCTCAATCCTCAATCCTCAATACTCAAAACTCAATCTTCAACCCTCAATACTCAATTTTCAATCCTCAATCCTCAATCCTCAATCCTCAATCCTCATTCTACAATCCTCAATACCCAATCCTCAATCTTCAATCTTCAAGCCTCAATTCGCAATCCTCAATCCTCAATCCTCAGACCTCAAGTATCAATACTCAACCCTCAGTCCTCGACCTCAATCCACAACCCTCAATCCTCAATCGTTAATCTTCATTCATCAATATTCAACCTTCAATCCTCAATCCACAATCCTCAATGTTCAGTCCTCAATACCCAATCCTCAACCTTCAATCCTCAATCCTCAACATTTAATGCTCAATACTCGATCCTCAATCCTCAGTCATTAATTATCAATCCTCAATATTCAATCCTCAATCCTCAGACCTCAAGCCTCAACACTCAATATTCAATTGTCAATCATAAACTCACAGCACTCAAACCTCACCCCTCAGTCCTCAATCCTCAGTCCTCAATCATCAACCATCAATCATCAATACTCAATCTTCAATCCTCATTACTCAATCCTCAACCCTTAAACCTCAACACTCAGGATTCAACCCTCAGTCATCAATCCTCAACCCCCAATCATCAATTCTCAATCCTCAATCTTCAATCCTCAACAGTCAATCCTCAATGCTCAATCCTCTATCCTCAATCCTCAATCCTCAATCCTCAATCCTCAATCCTCAATCCTCAATACTCAATCCTCAATCCTCAATCCTCAGTCCTCAAACCTCAATCTTCAATCCTCAATATTCAATCATCAACCCTCAATCCTCAACCCTCAATCCTCAATCCTCAATCCTCAGTGATCAATACTCAATCTTTAATACACAATCCTCAATCCTCAATCCTCAATCCTCAATCCTCAATCCTCATTACTCATTTCTCAAACCTCAATCCTCAACCCTCAGTCCTCATCCTCAATTCTCAATCCTCAATCCTCAATCATCAATCCTCAATCTTCAATTCTCAATAATCAATCTCCAATTCTAGATCCTCAATCCTCAATCCTCAATCCTCAATCCTCAATCCTCAATCCTCAATCCTCAATCATCAATCCTCAATACTCAATCTTCAATCCTCAATCCTCAATCCTCAATACTCAAAACTCAATCTTCAACCCTCAATACTCAATTTTCAATCCTCAATCCTCAATCCTCAATCCTCAATCCTCATTCTACAATCCTCAATACCCAATCCTCAATCTTCAATCTTCAAGCCTCAATTCGCAATCCTCAATCCTCAATCCTCAGACCTCAAGTATCAATACTCAACCCTCAGTCCTCGACCTCAATCCACAACCCTCAATCCTCAATCGTTAATCTTCATTCATCAATATTCAACCTTCAATCCTCAATCCACAATCCTCAATGTTCAGTCCTCAATACCCAATCCTCAACCTTCAATCCTCAATCCTCAATCCTCAATCCTCAATCCTCAATCCTCAATCGTCTATCTTCAATCCTCAATACTCAATCTTCAATCCTCAATCCTCAATCCTCAATCCTCAATCCTCAATCCTCATTCTTCAATCCTCAATACCCAATCCTCAATCTTCAATCCTCAACCCTTAATCCTCAATCCTCAATCCTCAATCCCCAATCCTCAAACCACAATCGTCAATCCTCAAACCTCAAACTTCAATCCTCAACCCTTAGTCCTCAATCCTTAATCCTCAATCCTCAATTTTCAATCCTCAATAGAATATCTTCGATTCTAAGTTTTCAATACTCTGTTCTCAGCCATCAATCCTCAATCCTCAATCCTTAATACTCAATCCTTAATCCTCAACCTCAATTCTCAGCCCTCAATAGAAAATCCTCAATTCCCAGTATTCAATACTCAATCCTCAACCTACAATCTTCAAATCTCAGTTCCCGAACATCAATTCTCAACTCTCTATCCTCAACACTCAGTCGTCAATCATCAATCAACAATCCTCAAACCTCTATATTCAATCTTCAACCCTCCACACTC
Source organism: Calliopsis andreniformis (assembly GCF_051401765.1). Lineage (NCBI taxonomy): Eukaryota > Metazoa > Arthropoda > Insecta > Hymenoptera > Andrenidae > Calliopsis > Calliopsis andreniformis. The sequence goes on from NW_027480458.1 coordinate 1,471,725, forward strand.
AATGCTCAATCCTCAATCCTCAATCCTCAATCTTCAATCCTCAATTCTCTGTCCTCAATCCTGTATCCTCAATCCTCAATCCTCAATTCTCAATCCTCAATCCTCAATCCTCAATCCTCAGATGTCAATCCTCAATCCTCAGCCATCAATCCTCAATCCTCAATCCCCAATCATCAATCATCAATCCTCAATTCTCAATCTTCAATCCTCAACATTCATTCCTCAATGCTCAATACTCAATCCTCAATCCTCAATCCTCAGTCATCAGTTCTCAATCCTCAATATTCAATCCTCAATCCTCAGTCCTCAAGCCTTGATCCTCAATCCTCAATACTCAATCCTCAATCCTCAGGCCTCGATCCTCAATCCTCAATATTCAATTAACAATCCTGGGTTTTGAAACCTCAATCGACAACCCTCAGTACTCAATCCTCAATCTTCAATCCTCAAACCTCTACCATCAATCCTCAATACTTAATCCTCAATCCTCAATCCTCAATCCTCAATCCTCAATCCTCAGTCCTCAATCCTCAATCCTCAATCCGCAATCCTCAATCCTCAATCCTCAATCGTCAATACTCAATCCTAAGTAATCAAGCCTCAATTCTCAATATTCAATTGTCAATCCTCAAATCTCAAACATCAAACCTCAGCCATCAGTCCTCAATCCTCAGTCCTCAATCGTCAATCCTCAATCGTCAGTCGTCAATCCTCAATCCTCAGCCATCAATCCCCAACCCTCAATCGCCTATCCTCAATCCTCAATCCTCAATCCTCAATCCTCATTCCTCATTTCTCAAACCTCAATCCTCAACCCTCAGTCCACATCCTCAATTCTCAATCCTCAATCCTCAATCATCAATCCTCAATCTTCAATCCTCAATAATCAATCTCCAATTCTAGATCCTCAATCCTCAATCCTCAATCCTCAATCCTCAATCCTCAATCCTCAATCCTCAATCCTCAATCCTCAATCATCAATCCTCAATACTCAATCTTCAATCCTCAATCCTCAATCCTCAATACTCAAAACTCAATCTTCAACCCTCAATACTCAATTTTCAATCCTCAATCCTCAATCCTCAATCCTCAATCCTCATTCTACAATCCTCAATACCCAATCCTGAATCTTCAATCTTCAAGCCTCAATTCGCAATCCTCAGTCCTCAATCCTCAGACCTCAAGTATCAATACTCAACACTCAGTCCTCGTCCTCAATCCACAACCCTCAATCCTCAATCGTTAATCTTCATTCATCAATATTCAACCTTCAATCCTCAATCCACAATCCTCAATGTTCAGTCCTCAATACCCAATCCTCAATCTTCAATCCTCAATCCTCAATCCTCAATGTTCAGTCCTCAATACCCAATCCTCAATCTTCAATCCTCAATCCTCAATCCTAAATCCTCAATCCTCAATCCTCAATCCTCAATCCTCAATCCTCAATTCTCAGCCCTCAATAGAAAATCCTCAATTCCCAGTATTCAATACTCGATCCTCAACCTACAATCTTCAAATCTCAGTTCCCGTACATCAATTCTCAACACTCTATCCTCAACACTCAGTCCTCAACCATCAATCAACAATCCTCAAACCTCTATATTCAATCTTCAATCCTCGACACTCAATACTCAATCCTCAATCCTCAATCCCCAACACTCAATCCTCATCCCTCAGTAGTCAACCCTCAATCTTCAATCCTCAATCTTCAATCCTCAATCCTCAATCCTCAATGTTCAGTCCTCAATACCCAATCCTCAATGCTCAATCCTCAATACTCAACCCTCAATCCTCAATCCTCAATCCTCAATCCTCAATCCTCAATCCTCAATCCTCAATCCTCAATCCTCAATCCTCAATCCTCAGTCCTCAAACCTCAATCTTCAATCCTCAATATTCAATCATCAACCCTCAATCCTCAACCCTCAATCCTCAATCCTCAATCCTCAGTGATCAATACTCAATCTTTAATACACAGTCCTCAATCCTCAATCCTCAATCCTCAATCCTCAATCCTCATTACTCATTTCTCAAACCTCAATCCTCAACCCTCAGTCCTCATCCTCAATTCTCAATCCTCAATCCTCAATCATCAATCCTCAATCTTCAATTCTCAATAATCAATCTCCAATTCTAGATCCTCAATCCTCAATCCTCAATCCTCAATCCTCAATCCTCAATCCTCAATCCTCAATCCTCAATCATCAATCCTCAATACTCAATCTTCAATCCTCAATCCTCAATCCTCAATACTCAAAACTCAATCTTCAACCCTCAATACTCAATTTTCAATCCTCAATCCTCAATCCTCAATCCTCAATCCTCATTCTACAATCCTCAATACCCAATCCTCAATCTTCAATCTTCAAGCCTCAATTCGCAATCCTCAATCCTCAATCCTCAGACCTCAAGTATCAATACTCAACCCTCAGTCCTCGACCTCAATCCACAACCCTCAATCCTCAATCGTTAATCTTCATTCATCAATATTCAACCTTCAATCCTCAATCCACAATCCTCAATGTTCAGTCCTCAATACCCAATCCTCAACCTTCAATCCTCAATCCTCAACATTTAATGCTCAATACTCGATCCTCAATCCTCAGTCATTAATTATCAATCCTCAATATTCAATCCTCAATCCTCAGACCTCAAGCCTCAACACTCAATATTCAATTGTCAATCATAAACTCACAGCACTCAAACCTCACCCCTCAGTCCTCAATCCTCAGTCCTCAATCATCAACCATCAATCATCAATACTCAATCTTCAATCCTCATTACTCAATCCTCAACCCTTAAACCTCAACACTCAGGATTCAACCCTCAGTCATCAATCCTCAACCCCCAATCATCAATTCTCAATCCTCAATCTTCAATCCTCAACAGTCAATCCTCAATGCTCAATCCTCTATCCTCAATCCTCAATCCTCAATCCTCAATCCTCAATCCTCAATCCTCAATACTCAATCCTCAATCCTCAATCCTCAGTCCTCAAACCTCAATCTTCAATCCTCAATATTCAATCATCAACCCTCAATCCTCAACCCTCAATCCTCAATCCTCAATCCTCAGTGATCAATACTCAATCTTTAATACACAATCCTCAATCCTCAATCCTCAATCCTCAATCCTCAATCCTCATTACTCATTTCTCAAACCTCAATCCTCAACCCTCAGTCCTCATCCTCAATTCTCAATCCTCAATCCTCAATCATCAATCCTCAATCTTCAATTCTCAATAATCAATCTCCAATTCTAGATCCTCAATCCTCAATCCTCAATCCTCAATCCTCAATCCTCAATCCTCAATCCTCAATCATCAATCCTCAATACTCAATCTTCAATCCTCAATCCTCAATCCTCAATACTCAAAACTCAATCTTCAACCCTCAATACTCAATTTTCAATCCTCAATCCTCAATCCTCAATCCTCAATCCTCATTCTACAATCCTCAATACCCAATCCTCAATCTTCAATCTTCAAGCCTCAATTCGCAATCCTCAATCCTCAATCCTCAGACCTCAAGTATCAATACTCAACCCTCAGTCCTCGACCTCAATCCACAACCCTCAATCCTCAATCGTTAATCTTCATTCATCAATATTCAACCTTCAATCCTCAATCCACAATCCTCAATGTTCAGTCCTCAATACCCAATCCTCAACCTTCAATCCTCAATCCTCAATCCTCAATCCTCAATCCTCAATCCTCAATCGTCTATCTTCAATCCTCAATACTCAATCTTCAATCCTCAATCCTCAATCCTCAATCCTCAATCCTCAATCCTCATTCTTCAATCCTCAATACCCAATCCTCAATCTTCAATCCTCAACCCTTAATCCTCAATCCTCAATCCTCAATCCTCAATCCTCAATCCTCAATCCTCAATCGTCAATCCTCAACCCTCAACCCTGATTCATCAAACCTCAACCATCAGTTATCAACCCTCAATCTTCAATCATCAATCCTCAATCATCCATTCTCAATCCTCAATCTTCAATCATCAACACTCAATACTCAACCCTCAATGCTTAATCCTCAATCCTCAATCCTCAATCCTCAATCCTCAATCCTCAATCCTCAATCGTCAATCCTCAATCCTCAATCCTCAATCCCCAATCGTCAATCATCAATCCTCAATCCTCAATCTTCAATCCTCAACATTCATTCCTCAATGCTCAATACTCAATCCTCAATCCTCAGTACTCTGTCATCAGTTCTGAATCCTCAATATTCAATCCTCAATCCTCAGTCCTCAAGCCTTAATCCTCAATCCTCAATCCTCAATCTTCAATCCTCAATACTCAATCCTCAATCCTCAGACATCGATCCTCAATCCTCAATATTCAATTAACAATCCTGGATTCTGAAACCTCAATCGACAACCCTCAGTACTCAATCCTCCATCTTCAATCCTCAAACCTCTACCATCAATCCTCAATACTTAATCCTCAATCCTCAATCCTCAATGCTCAATAGAAAATCCTCAATTCTCTGTTTTCAGTACTCAACCCTCAATCTTTAATTTTCAAATCTCAGTTCACAGACATCAATCCTCAACACTCTGTCCTCAACACTCAGTCCTCAATCTTCAATCATCAAATCTCAATTCATTATCTTCAGTCATCAATCCTCAGTCCACAACATTCAATCCTCAATAATCAACACTCAATCCTCAATCCTCAATCCTCAATCCTCAATCCTCAATCCTCAATCCTCAATGCGCAATCCTCAATCCTCAATCCTCAATCCACAGTCCTCAATCGTCCGTCCTCAATTCTCTACCCTCAATCCTCAATGCTCAATACTCAATACTCAACCCTCAATCCTCAATCCTCAATCCTCGACATTTAATCCTCAATCCTCAATCCTCAATCCTCAATCCTCAATCCTCAATCCCCAATCCTCAAACCACAATCGTCAATCCTCAAACCTCAAACTTCAATCCTCAACCCTTAATCCTCAATCCTCAATCCTCAATCCTCAATTTTCAATCCTCAATAGAATATCTTCGATTCTCAGTTTTCAATACTCTGTCCTCAGCCATCAATCCTCAATCCTCAATCCTCAATCCTCAATCCTCAATCCTCAACCCTCAATTCTCTGCCCTCAATAGAAAATCCTCTATTCCCAGTATTCAATACTCAATCCTCAACCTACAATCTTCAAATCTCAGTTCCCGAACATCAATTCTCAACTCTCTATCCTCAACACTCAGTCGTCAATCATCAATCAACAATCCTCAAACCTCTATATTCAATCTTCAACCCTTCACACTCAATACTCAATCCTCAATCCTCAATCCGCAACCCTCAATCCTCAATTCTCAAACCTCAATACTCAACCCTCAGTCCACAGTCCTCTATCCTCAACCTTCAGTCCTCTATCCTCAATCCTCAATTCTCAATCCTCAATTATCAATCCTGAATCCTCAAACCTCAATCCCCAATCCTCAATCTTCAATCCTCAATCGCCAGTCCTCAATCTTCAATCCTTAATGCTCAATCCTCATTCTTCAATCCTCAATACCCAATCCTCAATCTTCGATCCTCTACCAACAATCCTTAATTCTCGATCCTCAATCCTCAGTCCTCAGCCGTCAAACCTCAATCCCCGACCCTCAGCCCTCATCCTCAATCCTCAGTCCTCAATCCTCAGTCCTCAGTCCTCAAACCTCAACCCTCAACCCTCAGACATCATCCTCAATCCTCAATCCTCAATGCTTAATCCTCAATCTTCAATCCTCAATACTCAATCTTCAATCCTCAACCCTCAGTCCTCAAACCTCAATTCTGAATCCTCAATACTCAACCTTCAATCCTCAATGCTCAGTCCTCAGTATTCAACCATCAATCCTCAATTCTCAATACTCAATAGAATATCCTGAATTCTCAGGATTCAATACTCAAACCTGAATCCTCAACCCTCAGCCCTCATCCTCCATGCTCAATCCTCAATCCTCAATCCTCAACCCTCAATATTCAACACACAACCCTCAGCCATGAATCCTCAATGCTCAACGATCAATCCTCAATTCTCAATACTCAATAGAATATCCTGAATTCTCATGGTTCAATACTCAATCCACAATATTCAATAATCAAATCTCAATCCTCAATCTTCAATCCTCATTACTCAATTTCAAACCTCAATCCTCAATTCTCAATCCTCAATACTCAATCCTCAATCGTCAATCCTCAATCCCCAATCCTCAACCCTCAGTCCTCATCCTCAATTCTCAATCCTCAATCCTCAATCCTCAATCCTCAATTCTCAATACTCAATCTTCAATCTTCAAACCCTAATACTCAATTCCCAATCCTCAATCCTCAGTCCTCAGTCCACAAACCTCAATCCTCAACCCTTAGCCCTCATCCTCCATCCTCAATCCTTAATCATCAATGCTCAATCTTCAATCCTCAATATTCAATTTTCAACACTCAATCATCAATCCTCAATACTCAATCCTCAATCCTCAATCCTCAACTATCGATCCTCAATCGTCAGTCCTCAGTCCTCAAACCTCAATCCTCAACCCTCAGCCCTCATCCTCCATCCTCATCCCTCAATCCTCAATCCTCAATCTTCAATCCTCAATATTCAATCTTCAATCCTCAATCCTCAATCCTCAATCCTCAATCCTCAATCCTCAGTGATCAGTACTCAATCTTCAATACTCAATCATCGATCCTCAACCCTCAATCCTCAATCCTCAATCCTCAATCCTCATTTCTCAAACCTCAATTCTCAACCCTCAGTCCTCATCCTCAATTCTCAATCCTCAATCCTCAATCCTCAATCCTCAAGTCTCAATACTCAATCTTCAATCCTCAATCCTCAATCCTCAATCCTCATTTCTCAAACCTCAATCCTCAACCCTCAGACCTCATCCTCAATTCTCAATTCTAAATCCTCAATCATCAATCCTCAATCTTCAATCCTAAATAATCAATCTCCAATCCTAGATCCTCAATCCTCAATCCTCAATCCCCAATCTTCAATCCTCAATAATCAATCTCCAATCCTAGATCCTCAACCCTCAATCCTCAATCCTCAATCCTCAATCCTCATTCTTCAATCCTCAATACGCAATCCTCAATCTTCAATTCTCAATCATCAATCCTCAATTCTCAATCCTCAATCCTCAATCCTCAGTCGTCAAACCTCAATCCCTGACCCTCTGCCATCATCCTCAAACTTCAGTCTTCAATCCTCAGTCCTCAGTCCTCAAACCTCTATCCTCAACCCTCAGACATCATCCTCAATCCTCAATCCTCAATCCTCAATCCTCAATCTTCAATCCCTAATACTCAATCTTCAATCCTCAATCCTCAGTCCTCAAACCTCAATCCTGAATCTTCAATACTCAACCTTCAAGCCTCAATCCTCAGTCCTCAATCCTCGATCCTCAATCTTCAAACCTCAATATCCAATCTTCAATCCTCAATCCTCAGTCCTCAGTCCTCAAACCTCAATCCTCAACCCTCAGACATCATCCTCAATCCTCAATCCTCAATGCTCAATCCTCAATCTTCAATCCTCAATACTCAATTTTCAACCCTCAATCATCAATCCTCAATTCTGAATCCTCAATCCTCAATCTTCAATCCTCAATCCTCAATCATCAATTCTCAATCCTCAATCCTCAATCCCCAGACCTCAAACATCAATATTCAACCCTCAGTTCTCGTCCTCAATCCACAACCCTCAATCCTCAATCCTCAATCTTCAATCATCAATATTCAATCTTCAATTCTCAATCCTCAATCCTCAATCCTCAATCCTCAATCCTCAATCCTCAATCCTCAATCCTCAATCCTCAATCTTCAATCCTCGATCCTCAATCCTCAATCCTCAATCCTCAACCCTCAATCCTCAATCCTCAATCTTCAATCCTCAATCCTCAATCCTCAATCCTCAGTCCTCAATCTTTAATCATCAATACTGAAACTTCAATCCCCAATCCTCAATCCTCAATCCTCAATCCTCATTCTTCAACCCTCAATACCCAATCCTCAATCTTCAATTCTCAATCCTCAATTCGCAGTCCACAATCCTCAATCCTCAGACATCAAGTATCAATACTCAACCCTCAGTCCTCGTCCTCAATACTCAACCCTCAGTATTCACCCTCAAACCTCAATCCTCAACCCTCAGTCCTCATCTTCAATTCTCTATTCCCAATTCTCAATCCTCAATCCTCAATCCTCAATCTTCAATCCTCAATAATCAATCTCCAATCCTAGATCATCAATCCCCAATCTTCAATCCTTAATCCTCAATACTCAATCATAAATCCTCAATCTTCAATACTCAATCGTCAATCCTCTGTCCTCAATCCTCAATCCTCAATCCTCAATCCTCAATATTCAATCCTCAATACTCAACCTTCAATCCTCAATCCTCAATCCTCAACCCTCAGTACTCAATCCTCCATCTTCAATCCTCAAACCTCTACCATCAATCCTCAATACTTAATCCTCAATCCTCAATCCTCAATGCTCAATAGAAAATCCTCAATTCTCTGTTTTCAATACTCAACCCTCAATCTTTAATTTTCAAATCTCAGTTCACAGACATCAATCCTCAACACTCTGTTCTCAACACTCAGTCCTCAATCTTCAATCATCAAATCTCAATTAATTATCTTCAGTCATCAATCCTCAGTCCACAACATTCAATCCTCAATAATCAACACTCAATCCTCAATCCTCAATCCTCAATCCTCAATCCTCAATCCTCAATCCTCAATGCGCAATCCTCAATCCTCAATCCTCAATCCACAGTCCTCAATCGTCCGTCCTCAATTCTCTACCCTCAATCCTCAATGCTCAATACTCAATACTCAACCCTCAATCCTCAATCCTCAATCCTCGACATTTAATCCTCAATCCTCAATCCTCAATCCTCAATCCTCAATCCTCAATCCCCAATCCTCAAACCACAATCGTCAATCCTCAAACCTCAAACTTCAATCCTCAACCCTTAATCCTCAATCCTCAATCCTCAATCCTCAATTTTCAATCCTCAATAGAATATCTTCGATTCTCAGTTTTCAATACTCTGTCCTCAGCCATCAATCCTCAATCCTCAATCCTCAATCCTCAATCCTCAATCCTCAACCCTCAATTCTCTGCCCTCAATAGAAAATCCTCTATTCCCAGTATTCAATACTCAATCCTCAACCTACAATCTTCAAATCTCAGTTCCCGAACATCAATTCTCAACTCTCTATCCTCAACACTCAGTCGTCAATCATCAATCAACAATCCTCAAACCTCTATATTCAATCTTCAACCCTTCACACTCAATACTCAATCCTCAATCCTCAATCCGCAACCCTCAATCCTCAATTCTCAAACCTCAATACTCAACCCTCAGTCCACAGTCCTCTATCCTCAACCTTCAGTCCTCTATCCTCAATCCTCAATTCTCAATCCTCAATTATCAATCTTGAATCCTCAAACCTCAATCCCCAATCCTCAATCTTCAATCCTCAATCGCCAGTCCTCAATCTTCAATCCTTAATGCTCAATCCTCATTCTTCAATCCTCAATACCCAATCCTCAATCTTCGATCCTCTATCAACAATCCTTAATTCTCAATCCTCAATCCTCAGTCCTCAGCCGTCAAACCTCAATCCCCGACCCTCAGCCCTCATCCTCAATCCTCAGTCCTCAATCCTCAGTCCTCAGTCCTCAAACCTCAACCCTCAACCCTCAGACATCATCCTCAATCCTCAATCCTCAATGCTTAATCCTCAATCTTCAATCCTCAATACTCAATCTTCAATCCTCAACCCTCAGTCCTCAAACCTCAATTCTGAATCCTCAATACTCAACCTTCAATCCTCAATGCTCAGTCCTCAGTATTCAACCATCAATCCTCAATTCTCAATACTCAATAGAATATCCTGAATTCTCAGGATTCAATACTCAAACCTGAATCCTCAACCCTCAGCCCTCATCCTCCATGCTCAATCCTCAATCCTCAATCCTCAACCCTCAATATTCAACACACAACCCTCAGCCATGAATCCTCAATGCTCAACGATCAATCCTCAATTCTCAATACTCAATAGAATATCCTGAATTCTCATGGTTCAATACTCAATCCACAATATTCAATAATCAAATCTCAATCCTCAATCTTCAATCCTCATTACTCAATTTCAAACCTCAATCCTCAATTCTCAATCCTCAATACTCAATCCTCAATCGTCAATCCTCAATCCCCAATCCTCAACCCTCAGTCCTCATCCTCAATTCTCAATCCTCAATCCTCAATCCTCAATCCTCAATTCTCAATACTCAATCTTCAATCTTCAAACCCTAATACTCAATTCCCAATCCTCAATCCTCAGTCCTCAGTCCACAAACCTCAATCCTCAACCCTTAGCCCTCATCCTCCATCCTCAATCCTTAATCATCAATGCTCAATCTTCAATCCTCAATAATCAATCTCCAATCCTAGATCCTCAACCCTCAATCCTCAATCCTCAATCCTCAATCCTCATTCTTCAATCCTCAATACGCAATCCTCAATCTTCAATTCTCAATCATCAATCCTCAATTCTCAATCCTCAATCCTCAATCCTCAGTCGTCAAACCTCAATCCCTGACCCTCTGCCATCATCCTCAAACTTCAGTCTTCAATCCTCAGTCCTCAGTCCTCAAACCTCTATCCTCAACCCTCAGACATCATCCTCAATCCTCAACCCTCAATCCTCAATCCTCAATCTTCAATCCCTAATACTCAATCTTCAATCCTCAATCCTCAGTCCTCAAACCTCAATCCTGAATCTTCAATACTCAACCTTCAAGCCTCAATCCTCAGTCCTCAATCCTCGATCCTCAATCTTCAATCCTCAATATCCAATCTTCAATCCTCAATCCTCAGTCCTCAGTCCTCAAACCTCAATCCTCAACCCTCAGACATCATCCTCAATCCTCAATCCTCAATGCTCAATCCTCAATCTTCAATCCTCAATACTCAATTTTCAACCCTCAATCATCAATCCTCAATTCTGAATCCTCAATCCTCAATCTTCAATCCTCAATCCTCAATCATCAATTCTCAATCCTCAATCCTCAATCCCCAGACCTCAAACATCAATATTCAACCCTCAGTTCTCGTCCTCAATCCACAACCCTCAATCCTCAATCCTCAATCTTCAATCATCAATATTCAATCTTCAATTCTCAATCCTCAATCCTCAATCCTCAATCCTCAATCCTCAATCCTCAATCTTCAATCCTCGATCCTCAATCCTCAATCCTCAATCCTCAACCCTCAATCCTCAATCCTCAATCTTCAATCCTCAATCCTCAATCCTCAATCCTCAGTCCTCAATCTTTAATCATCAATACTGAAACTTCAATCCCCAATCCTCAATCCTCAATCCTCAATCCTCATTCTTCAACCCTCAATACCCAATCCTCAATCTTCAATTCTCAATCCTCAATTCGCAGTCCACAATCCTCAATCCTCAGACATCAAGTATCAATACTCAACCCTCAGTCCTCGTCCTCAATACTCAACCCTCAGTATTCACCCTCAAACCTCAATCCTCAACCCTCAGTCCTCATCTTCAATTCTCTATTCCCAATTCTCAATCCTCAATCCTCAATCCTCAATCTTCAATCCTCAATAATCAATCTCCAATCCTAGATCATCAATCCCCAATCTTCAATCCTTAATCCTCAATACTCAATCATAAATCCTCAATCTTCAATACTCAATCGTCAATCCTCTGTCCTCAATCCTCAATCCTCAATCCTCAATCCTCAATATTCAATCCTCAATACTCAACCTTCAATCCTCAATCCTCAATCCTCAATCCTCAGTCACAAATCCTCAATCTTCAATACTCAATCGTCAATCCTCAGTCCTCAATCCTCAATCCTCAATCCTCGTTCCTCAAACCTCAATCCTCAACCCTCAGTCCTCATCCTCAATTCTCATTTCTCAATCCTCAGTCCTCAATCCTCAATCATCAATCCCCAAAAATCAATCTCCAATCCTAGATCCTCAATCCCCAATCCTCAATCCTTAATCCTCAATCTTCCATCCTCAATCGCCAGTCCTCAATCTTCAATCCTCTATGCTCAATCCTCAATCCTCAGCCTCAGTCCTCAATCCTCAACCCTCAATCCTCAAACCTCAATCCTCAACCGTCAGTCCTCGTCCTCAATCCTCAACCCTCAATCCTCAATCCTCAATCTTCAATCATCAATAATCAATCTTCAATCCTCAATCATCATTCGCCAATCCTCAATCCTCAATCCTCAGTCCTCAATCCTCAATCCTCAATCCTCAGGCATCAATACTCAATCGTCAATACTCAATCCTCAATCCTCAATCCTCAATCCTCAATCCTCAACCCTCAATCCCCATTCCTCAAACCTCAATCCTCAACTCTCAGTCCTCATTCTCAATTCTCAATTCTCAATCCTCTATCCTCAATCCTCAATCTTCAATGCTCAATCCTCAATCCTCAATCCTCAATCCTGAATTCTCAACCTTCAATCCTCAATACCCAATCCTCAATCTTCAATCCTCAATCCTCAATCATAAATTCTCAATCCTCAATCCTCAATCCTCAGGCCTCAAGCATCAATATTTCATCCTCAGTACTCGTCCTCAATCCACAACCCTCAATCCTCAATCCTCAATCTTCAATCATCAATATTCAATCTTTAATCCTCAATCCTCAATCCTCAATCCTCAATCCTCAATCCTCAATCCTCAATCCTCAATCTTCAATCTTCAACCCTCAATCCTCAATCCTCAATCCTCAATCCTCAATCCTCAATCCTCAATCCTCAATACTCAATCTGCAATGCTCAATCCTCAATCCTCAATCCTCAATCCTCATTCTTCAATCCTCAATACCCTATCCTCAATCTTCAATCCTCAATCCTCAATCCTCAATTCTCAATCCTCAATCCTCAATCCTCAGACCTCAAACATCAATATTCAACCCTCAGTTCTCGTCCTCAATCCACAACCCTCAATCCTCAATCCTCAATCTTCAATCATCAATATTCAATCTTCAATCCTCAATCCTCAATCCTCAATACTCAATCTGCAATCCTCAATCCTCAATCCTCAATCCTCAATCCTCACTCTTCAATCCTCAATACCCAATCCTCAATCTTCAATCCTCAATCCTCAATCCTCATTCTTCAATCTTCAATACCCAATCCTCAATCTTCAATTCTCAATCCTCAATTCGCAATCCACAATCCTCAATCCTCAGACCTCAAGTACCAATTCTCAGCCCTCAGTCCTCGTCCTCAATACTCAACCCTCAGTCTTCATCCTCAAACCTCAATCCTCAACCCTCAGTCCTCATCCTCAATTATCTATTCTCAATTCTCAATCCTCAATCCTCAATCCTGAATCCTCAATCTTCAATCCTCAGTACCCAATCCTCAATCTTCAATCCTCAATCCTCAATCATAAGTTCTCAATCCTCAATCCTCAATCCTCAGGCCTCAAACTACAATATTCCACCCTCAGTACTCGTCCTCAATCCACAACACTCAATCCTCAATCCTCAATCTTCAATCATCAATATTCAATCTTTAATCCTCAATCCTCAATCCTCAATCCTCAATCCTCAATCCTCAATCCTCAATCCTCAATCTTCAATCCTTTTCCCGCAATCCCCAATTCTCAATCCTCAATACTCAATCCTCCATCCTGAACCTTCAATCCTCACCCTGCAATACCCAATCCTCCATACTCAAACCTCAATTGTAAATCCTCCGTCGAATATCGTCAGTTCTCAGTTTTCAATACTCAACCCTCAACCTTCAATTTTTAAATCTCAGTTCACAGACATCAATCCTCGTCACTCTGTTCTCAACACTCAGTCCTGAATCTTCAATAATCTATCCTCAATCCTTAATCTTCAATCCTCAATCCTCAATCCTCAACCCTCATTCCCCAACCCTCAATCCTCAATTTTCAATCCTCTATCCTCAATCCTCAATCCTCAATCATCAATCCTCAATCTTCAATTCTCAATAATCAATCTCCAATTCTAGATCCTCAATCCTCAATCCTCAATCCTCAATCCTCAATCCTCAATCCTCAATCCTCAATCATCAATCCTCAATACTCAATCTTCAATCCTCAATCCTCAATCCTCAATACTCAAAACTCAATCTTCAACCCTCAATACTCAATTTTCAATCCTCAATCCTCAATCCTCAATCCTCAATCCTCATTCTACAATCCTCAATACCCAATCCTCAATCTTCAATCTTCAAGCCTCAATTCGCAATCCTCAATCCTCAATCCTCAGACCTCAAGTATCAATACTCAACCCTCAGTCCTCGACCTCAATCCACAACCCTCAATCCTCAATCGTTAATCTTCATTCATCAATATTCAACCTTCAATCCTCAATCCACAATCCTCAATGTTCAGTCCTCAATACCCAATCCTCAACCTTCAATCCTCAATCCTCAATCCTCAATCCTCAATCCTCAATCCTCAATCGTCTATCTTCAATCCTCAATACTCAATCTTCAATCCTCAATCCTCAATCCTCAATCCTCAATCCTCAATCCTCATTCTTCAATCCTCAATACCCAATCCTCAATCTTCAATCCTCAACCCTTAATCCTCAATCCTCAATCCTCAATCCTCAATCCTCAATCCTCAATCCTCAATCGTCAATCCTCAACCCTCAACCCTGATTCATCAAACCTCAACCATCAGTTATCAACCCTCAATCTTCAATCATCAATCCTCAATCATCCATTCTCAATCCTCAATCTTCAATCATCAACACTCAATACTCAACCCTCAATGCTTAATCCTCAATCCTCAATCCTCAATCCTCAATCCTCAATCCTCAATCCTCAATCCTCAATCCTCAATCCCCAATCCTCAAACCACAATCGTCAATCCTCAAACCTCAAACTTCAATCCTCAACCCTTAATCCTCAATCCTCAATCCTCAATCCTCAATTTTCAATCCTCAATAGAATATCTTCGATTCTCAGTTTTCAATACTCTGTCCTCAGCCATCAATCCTCAATCCTCAATCCTCAATCCTCAATCCTCAATCCTCAACCCTCAATTCTCTGCCCTCAATAGAAAATCCTCTATTCCCAGTATTCAATACTCAATCCTCAACCTACAATCTTCAAATCTCAGTTCCCGAACATCAATTCTCAACTCTCTATCCTCAACACTCAGTCGTCAATCATCAATCAACAATCCTCAAACCTCTATATTCAATCTTCAACCCTTCACACTCAATACTCAATCCTCAATCCTCAATCCGCAACCCTCAATCCTCAATTCTCAAACCTCAATACTCAACCCTCAGTCCACAGTCCTCTATCCTCAACCTTCAGTCCTCTATCCTCAATCCTCAATTCTCAATCCTCAATTATCAATCTTGAATCCTCAAACCTCAATCCCCAATCCTCAATCTTCAATCCTCAATCGCCAGTCCTCAATCTTCAATCCTTAATGCTCAATCCTCATTCTTCAATCCTCAATACCCAATCCTCAATCTTCGATCCTCTATCAACAATCCTTAATTCTCAATCCTCAATCCTCAGTCCTCAGCCGTCAAACCTCAATCCCCGACCCTCAGCCCTCATCCTCAATCCTCAGTCCTCAATCCTCAGTCCTCAGTCCTCAAACCTCAACCCTCAACCCTCAGACATCATCCTCAATCCTCAATCCTCAATGCTTAATCCTCAATCTTCAATCCTCAATACTCAATCTTCAATCCTCAACCCTCAGTCCTCAAACCTCAATTCTGAATCCTCAATACTCAACCTTCAATCCTCAATGCTCAGTCCTCAGTATTCAACCATCAATCCTCAATTCTCAATACTCAATAGAATATCCTGAATTCTCAGGATTCAATACTCAAACCTGAATCCTCAACCCTCAGCCCTCATCCTCCATGCTCAATCCTCAATCCTCAATCCTCAACCCTCAATATTCAACACACAACCCTCAGCCATGAATCCTCAATGCTCAACGATCAATCCTCAATTCTCAATACTCAATAGAATATCCTGAATTCTCATGGTTCAATACTCAATCCACAATATTCAATAATCAAATCTCAATCCTCAATCTTCAATCCTCATTACTCAATTTCAAACCTCAATCCTCAATTCTCAATCCTCAATACTCAATCCTCAATCGTCAATCCTCAATCCCCAATCCTCAACCCTCAGTCCTCATCCTCAATTCTCAATCCTCAATCCTCAATCCTCAATCCTCAATTCTCAATACTCAATCTTCAATCTTCAAACCCTAATACTCAATTCCCAATCCTCAATCCTCAGTCCTCAGTCCACAAACCTCAATCCTCAACCCTTAGCCCTCATCCTCCATCCTCAATCCTTAATCATCAATGCTCAATCTTCAATCCTCAATAATCAATCTCCAATCCTAGATCCTCAACCCTCAATCCTCAATCCTCAATCCTCAATCCTCATTCTTCAATCCTCAATACGCAATCCTCAATCTTCAATTCTCAATCATCAATCCTCAATTCTCAATCCTCAATCCTCAATCCTCAGTCGTCAAACCTCAATCCCTGACCCTCTGCCATCATCCTCAAACTTCAGTCTTCAATCCTCAGTCCTCAGTCCTCAAACCTCTATCCTCAACCCTCAGACATCATCCTCAATCCTCAACCCTCAATCCTCAATCCTCAATCTTCAATCCCTAATACTCAATCTTCAATCCTCAATCCTCAGTCCTCAAACCTCAATCCTGAATCTTCAATACTCAACCTTCAAGCCTCAATCCTCAGTCCTCAATCCTCGATCCTCAATCTTCAATCCTCAATATCCAATCTTCAATCCTCAATCCTCAGTCCTCAGTCCTCAAACCTCAATCCTCAACCCTCAGACATCATCCTCAATCCTCAATCCTCAATGCTCAATCCTCAATCTTCAATCCTCAATACTCAATTTTCAACCCTCAATCATCAATCCTCAATTCTGAATCCTCAATCCTCAATCTTCAATCCTCAATCCTCAATCATCAATTCTCAATCCTCAATCCTCAATCCCCAGACCTCAAACATCAATATTCAACCCTCAGTTCTCGTCCTCAATCCACAACCCTCAATCCTCAATCCTCAATCTTCAATCATCAATATTCAATCTTCAATTCTCAATCCTCAATCCTCAATCCTCAATCCTCAATCCTCAATCCTCAATCTTCAATCCTCGATCCTCAATCCTCAATCCTCAATCCTCAACCCTCAATCCTCAATCCTCAATCTTCAATCCTCAATCCTCAATCCTCAATCCTCAGTCCTCAATCTTTAATCATCAATACTGAAACTTCAATCCCCAATCCTCAATCCTCAATCCTCAATCCTCATTCTTCAACCCTCAATACCCAATCCTCAATCTTCAATTCTCAATCCTCAATTCGCAGTCCACAATCCTCAATCCTCAGACATCAAGTATCAATACTCAACCCTCAGTCCTCGTCCTCAATACTCAACCCTCAGTATTCACCCTCAAACCTCAATCCTCAACCCTCAGTCCTCATCTTCAATTCTCTATTCCCAATTCTCAATCCTCAATCCTCAATCCTCAATCTTCAATCCTCAATAATCAATCTCCAATCCTAGATCATCAATCCCCAATCTTCAATCCTTAATCCTCAATACTCAATCATAAATCCTCAATCTTCAATACTCAATCGTCAATCCTCTGTCCTCAATCCTCAATCCTCAATCCTCAATCCTCAATATTCAATCCTCAATACTCAACCTTCAATCCTCAATCCTCAATCCTCAATCCTCAGTCACAAATCCTCAATCTTCAATACTCAATCGTCAATCCTCAGTCCTCAATCCTCAATCCTCAATCCTCGTTCCTCAAACCTCAATCCTCAACCCTCAGTCCTCATCCTCAATTCTCATTTCTCAATCCTCAGTCCTCAATCCTCAATCATCAATCCCCAAAAATCAATCTCCAATCCTAGATCCTCAATCCCCAATCCTCAATCCTTAATCCTCAATCTTCCATCCTCAATCGCCAGTCCTCAATCTTCAATCCTCTATGCTCAATCCTCAATCCTCAGCCTCAGTCCTCAATCCTCAACCCTCAATCCTCAAACCTCAATCCTCAACCGTCAGTCCTCGTCCTCAATCCTCAACCCTCAATCCTCAATCCTCAATCTTCAATCATCAATAATCAATCTTCAATCCTCAATCATCATTCGCCAATCCTCAATCCTCAATCCTCAGTCCTCAATCCTCAATCCTCAATCCTCAGGCATCAATACTCAATCGTCAATACTCAATCCTCAATCCTCAATCCTCAATCCTCAATCCTCAACCCTCAATCCCCATTCCTCAAACCTCAATCCTCAACTCTCAGTCCTCATTCTCAATTCTCAATTCTCAATCCTCTATCCTCAATCCTCAATCTTCAATGCTCAATCCTCAATCCTCAATCCTCAATCCTGAATTCTCAACCTTCAATCCTCAATACCCAATCCTCAATCTTCAATCCTCAATCCTCAATCATAAATTCTCAATCCTCAATCCTCAATCCTCAGGCCTCAAGCATCAATATTTCATCCTCAGTACTCGTCCTCAATCCACAACCCTCAATCCTCAATCCTCAATCTTCAATCATCAATATTCAATCTTTAATCCTCAATCCTCAATCCTCAATCCTCAATCCTCAATCCTCAATCCTCAATCCTCAATCTTCAATCTTCAACCCTCAATCCTCAATCCTCAATCCTCAATCCTCAATCCTCAATCCTCAATCCTCAATACTCAATCTGCAATGCTCAATCCTCAATCCTCAATCCTCAATCCTCATTCTTCAATCCTCAATACCCTATCCTCAATCTTCAATCCTCAATCCTCAATCCTCAATTCTCAATCCTCAATCCTCAATCCTCAGACCTCAAACATCAATATTCAACCCTCAGTTCTCGTCCTCAATCCACAACCCTCAATCCTCAATCCTCAATCTTCAATCATCAATATTCAATCTTCAATCCTCAATCCTCAATCCTCAATACTCAATCTGCAATCCTCAATCCTCAATCCTCAATCCTCAATCCTCACTCTTCAATCCTCAATACCCAATCCTCAATCTTCAATCCTCAATCCTCAATCCTCATTCTTCAATCTTCAATACCCAATCCTCAATCTTCAATTCTCAATCCTCAATTCGCAATCCACAATCCTCAATCCTCAGACCTCAAGTACCAATTCTCAGCCCTCAGTCCTCGTCCTCAATACTCAACCCTCAGTCTTCATCCTCAAACCTCAATCCTCAACCCTCAGTCCTCATCCTCAATTATCTATTCTCAATTCTCAATCCTCAATCCTCAATCCTGAATCCTCAATCTTCAATCCTCAGTACCCAATCCTCAATCTTCAATCCTCAATCCTCAATCATAAGTTCTCAATCCTCAATCCTCAATCCTCAGGCCTCAAACTACAATATTCCACCCTCAGTACTCGTCCTCAATCCACAACACTCAATCCTCAATCCTCAATCTTCAATCATCAATATTCAATCTTTAATCCTCAATCCTCAATCCTCAATCCTCAATCCTCAATCCTCAATCCTCAATCCTCAATCTTCAATCCTTTTCCCGCAATCCCCAATTCTCAATCCTCAATACTCAATCCTCCATCCTGAACCTTCAATCCTCACCCTGCAATACCCAATCCTCCATACTCAAACCTCAATTGTAAATCCTCCGTCGAATATCGTCAGTTCTCAGTTTTCAATACTCAACCCTCAACCTTCAATTTTTAAATCTCAGTTCACAGACATCAATCCTCGTCACTCTGTTCTCAACACTCAGTCCTGAATCTTCAATAATCTATCCTCAATCCTTAATCTTCAATCCTCAATCCTCAATCCTCAACCCTCATTCCCCAACCCTCAATCCTCAATTTTCAATCCTCTATCCTCAATCCTCAATCGTCAATACTCAATCCTAAGTAATCAAGCCTCAATTCTCAATATTCAATTGTCAATCCTCAAATCTCAAACATCAAACCTCAGCCATCAGTCCTCAATCCTCAGTCCTCAATCGTCAATCCTCAATCGTCAGTCGTCAATCCTCAATCCTCAGCCATCAATCCTCAACCCTCAATCGCCTATCCTCAATCCTCAATCCTCAATCCTCAATCCTCATTCCTCATTTCTCAAACCTCAATCCTCAACCCTCAGTCCTCATCCTCAATTCTCAATCCTCAATCCTCAATCATCAATCCTCAAACTTCAATCCTAAATAATCAATCTCCAATCCTAGATCCTCAATCCTCAATCCTCAATCCCCAATCTTCAATCCTCAATAATCAATCTCCAATCCTAGATCCTCAACCCTCAATCCTCAATCCTCAATCCTCAATCCTCATTCTTCAATCCTCAATACGCAATCCTCAATCTTCAATTCTCAATCATCAATCCTCAATTCTCAATCCTCAATCCTCAATCCTCAGTCGTCAAACCTCAATCCCTGACCCTCTGCCCTCATCCTCAAACTTCAGTCTTCAATCCTCAGTCCTCAGTCCTCAAACCTCTATCCTCAACCCTCAGACATCATCCTCAATCCTCAATCCTCAATCCTCAATCCTCAATCTTCAATCCCTAATACTCAATCTTCAATCCTCAATCCTCAGTCCTCAAACCTCAATCCTGAATCTTCAATACTCAACCTTCAAGCCTCAATCCTCAGTCCTCAATCCTCGATCCTCAATCTTCAATCCTCAATATCCAATCTTCAATCCTCAATCCTCAGTCCTCAGTCCTCAAACCTCAATCCTCAACCCTCAGACATCATCCTCAATCCTCAATCCTCAATGCTCAATCCTCAATCTTCAATCCTCAATACTCAATTTTCAACCCTCAATCATCAATCCTCAATTCTCAATCCTCAATCCTCAATCTTCAATCCTCAATCCTCAATCCTCAATTCTCAATCCTCAATCCTCAATCCCCAGACCTCAAACATCAATATTCAACCCTCAGTTCTCGTCCTCAATCCACAACCCTCAATCCTCAATTCTCAATCTTCAATCATCAATATTCAATCTTCAATGCTCAATCCTCAATCCTCAATCCTCAATCCTCAATCCTCAATCCTCAATCTTCAATCCTCGATCCTCAATCCTCAATCCTCAATCCTCAACCCTCAATCCTCAATCCTCAATCTTCAATCCTCAATCCTCAATCCTCAATCCTCAGTCCTCAATCTTTAATCATCAATACTGAAACTTCAATCCCCAATCCTCAATCCTCAATCCTCAATCCTCATTCTTCAACCCTCAATACCCAATCCTCAATCTTCAATTCTCAATCCTCAATTCGCAGTCCACAATCCTCAATCCTCAGACATCAAGTATCAATACTCAACCCTCAGTCCTCGTCCTCAATACTCAACCCTCAGTCTTCACCCTCAAACCTCAATCCTCAACCCTCAGTCCTCATCTTCAATTCTCTATTCCCAATTCTCAATCCTCAATCCTCAATCCTCAATCTTCAATCCTCAATAATCAATCTCCAATCCTAGATCATCAATCCCCAATCTTCAATCCTTAATCCTCAATACTCAGTCATAAATCCTCAATCTTCAATACTCAATCGTCAATCCTCTGTCCTCAATCCTCAATCCTCAATCCTCAATCCTCAATATTCAATCCTCAATACTCAACCTTCAATCCTCAATCCTCAATCCTCAATCCTCAGTCACAAATCCTCAATCTTCAATACTCAATCGTCAATCCAAAGTCCTCAATCCTCAATCCTCAATCCTCGTTCCTCAAACCTCAATCCTCAACCCTCAGTCCTCATCCTCAATTCTCATTTCTCAATCCTCAGTCCTCAATCCTCAATCATCAATCCCCAAAAATCAATCTCCAATCCTAGATCCTCAATCCCCAATCCTCAATCCTTAATCCTCAATCTTCCATCCTCAATCCTCAATCCTCAAACCTCAACCTTCAATCCTCAATCGTCAATCCTCAAGCCTCAACCATCAATCCTCAATCCTCAATCCCCAATCCTCAAACCACAATCGTCAATCCTCAAACCTCAAACTTCAATCCTCAACCCTTAATCCTCAATCCTTAATCCTCAATCCTCAATTTTCAATCCTCAATAGAATATCTTCGATTCTCAGTTTTCAATACTCTGTTCTCAGCCATCAATCCTCAATCCTCAATCCTTAATACACAATCCTTAATCCTCAACCTCAATTCTCAGCCCTCAATAGAAAAGCCTCAATTCCCAGTATTCAATACTCAATCCTCAACCTACAATCTTCAAATCTCAGTTCCCGAACATCAATTCTCAACTCTCTATCCTCAACACTCAGTCGTCAATCATCAATCAACAATCCTCAAACCTCTATATTCAATCTTCAACCCTCCACACTCAATACTCAATCCTCAATCCTCAATCCGCAACCCTCAATCCTCAATTCTCAAACCTCAATCCTCAACCCTCAGTCCACAGTCCTGAATCCTCAACCTTCAGTCCTCTATCCTCAATCCTCAATTATCAATCCTAAATCCTCAAACTTCAACCTCAATCCTCAATCTTGAAACATGAATACACAATCCTCAATCTCCAATCCTCGAACCTCAATCGTCAATCCTCAATCCTCAAAACTGAGTCCTCAATCCTCAATACTCAATCTTCAATCCTTTTCCCGCAATCCCCAATTCTCAATCCTCAATACTCAATCCTCCATCCTGAACCTTCAATCCTCACCCTGCAATACCCAATCCTCCATACTCAAACCTCAATTGTAAATCCTCAGTCGAATATCGTCAGTTCTCAGTTTTCAATACTCAACCCTCAATCTTCAATTTTTAAATCTCAGTTCACAGACATCAATCCTCGTCACTCTGTTCTCAACACTCAGTTCTGAGTCTTCAATAATCTATCCTCAAACCTTAATCTTCAATCCTCAATCCTCAATCCTCAATCCTCAATCCTCAATTTTCAATCCTCAATAGAATATCTTCGATTCTCAGTTTTCAATACTCTGTCCTCAGCCATCAATCCTCAATCCTCAATCCTCAATCCTCAATCCTCAATCCTCAACCTCAATTCTCAGCCCTCAATAGAAAATCCTCAATTCCCAGTATTCAATACTCGATCCTCAACCTACAATCTTCAAATCTCAGTTCCCGTACATCAATTCTCAACACTCTATCCTCAACACTCAGTCCTCAACCATCAATCAACAATCCTCAAACCTCTATATTCAATTTTCAATCCTCGACACTCAATACTCAATCCTCAATCCTCAATCCCCAACACTCAATCCTCATCCCTCAGTAGTCAACCCTCAATCTTCAATCCTCAATCTTCAATCCTCAATCCTCAATCCTCAATGTTCAGTCCTCAATACCCAATCCTCAATGCTCAATCCTCAATACTCAACCCTCAATCCTCAATCCTCAATCCTCAACATTTAATGCTCAATACTCGATCCTCAATCCTCAGTCATTAATTATCAATCCTCAATATTCAATCCTCAATCCTCAGACCTCAAGCCTCAACACTCAATATTCAATTGTCAATCATAAACTCACAGCACTCAAACCTCACCCCTCAGTCCTCAATCCTCAGTCCTCAATCATCAACCATCAATCATCAATACTCAATCTTCAATCCTCATTACTCAATCCTCAACCCTTAAACCTCAACCCTCAGGATTCAACCCTCAGTCACCAATCCTCAACCCCCAATCATCAATTCTCAATCCTCAATCTTCAATCCTCAACAGTCAATCCTCAATGCTCAATCCTCTATCCTCAATCCTCAATCCTCAATCCTCAATCCTCAATCCTCAATCCTCAATCTTCAATCCTCAACACTCAACCCTCAATGCTCAATACTCTATCCTCAATCCTCAATCCTCAATCCTCAATCCTCAATCCTCAATCCTCAATCCTCAATCCTCAATCTTCAGTACTCAATCATCAATCCTCAACCCTCCGACATCAAACATCAATCCTCAATATTCAATGCT